>NC_080020.1:13181575-14489863 GCF_030020395.1 Manis pentadactyla
CTGCAGACTGCTGGGTGGTGTCCAGGGGCTCTGAGGCAGTA
Source organism: Manis pentadactyla (assembly GCF_030020395.1). Classification (NCBI taxonomy): domain Eukaryota; kingdom Metazoa; phylum Chordata; class Mammalia; order Pholidota; family Manidae; genus Manis; species Manis pentadactyla. Next base: position 13,181,617 of record NC_080020.1, read on the forward strand.
GGTCTGGGGTGTGGTAGGGAGTCCCTGCCTCCCTGTCGAGGCTGGTGCTGCTGCTTTGGGGGCCAGGTGTTGAGAACCACTGTGTTAGACTGTTTCCTGAGGGGAGGGAACACAGTATAGTCTTACCCACCTCTAGTCCCTGGCAAAGTGCCCGGCACATAATTACCTCTCAATAACTGATGATAACAGTAAGAGGAACTAAGTTTTATTTGTCCTTACCATATGCTAGTCCCGGTGGTGAGAACTTACAGGGATCCTTTTATCTAATTCTCAGAACTATCAGGGAGGTTCTAATTTATATTCCCGTTTTACAGAGAGAACAATGGAGCCTCAGAGAGGTTAATTAACTAGCCCACAGTCTCATGGCCTGTACGGAGTGGGGCCAAAAAAGATGTTTTGGGGCTTGAGTTGAAAAACTAAGATCTCTGGGCAACTGTTCTCTTTTTTGTGATTGTTTTCAAGTTCTTCTCCAATCCTCGGCAAGGATAAATTTGGGAATATTTTAAAAGCAGAAAATCCTATACAAATTCAACAGAAGAGTTTTCAAAGTGATATTGAGGGAGAAAAAAAATATTGACCAAACTTGCCTTTGCAAACACTGTTTTTTTTCCTCAGGAGCTGCTAGACAATTTCCCATGAAGCCGACATCTAGGAAACCACCTTCACGGGACATTTATCAGGGCCTCTTCAAAAGGCTCGGTTTGCCCCAACCGAGGTGAACATCTGTGGTAAACTCTTGGTGTGCGCAGCTGTCACTTAACAAGGGTCCTCGAAGGCAGCCGATGGCACTGAGAAAAGCAGAGCCCCTTTACAAGGTTTCCCAGTCTGAGTCTTCTAATTAGCTAAGAATCCGATCTTGTCGCTGTGGCAATCTTATCACCTGCCTTCACTACTAACAATCTACTCAGAGCTGATCTACCACCAACTGGTCAAAGCCAGGGAAGCAGATTCAACAAAGCCCCAGGAAACTGGACAGCCTGCAGGGCAGATAAACTAAATGATGCTCCCTGGTCAGTCTGCATAGTTCTGAGAATGCTTCGAGAAAATACCCTGATGTGAAAGGCCACTGATGTCACTGTTAGGGATCAGTGCTGCCGTTCTCCAGGCAGCTTTCAGTCTGTTTGCTATTGCTCCCCACCGTCCCCCACCCCCACCCCACAACACAGCAACAGGAAACAATCACCAAATGGCCGTTGTTCCCTTGATTTGTTTATTCCAGCTGTCTTTAGTGGGAAATGGATCAGCCCCAGCCTCCTGCGATCTGTGTCTGGCCCTAAGGCAATGCGGAACTCCAGGTCTCTTCACTCCCTATCCCCAAACTCTTGGGATTTGGTTTCCTCCTCTGTAAAAGTCAAAATTCTATGACTACCGCTTATTTTCCTAGTTAATGATTATCAAGAAATCAGTGTGTGAGTGCGAGGAAGCATTGCACAAGGCAAAACTCTTCTTGCCTTTGTACATAAGACACTCTGGGCCAACTGCCTGGGTCACTCACTTCGGTCCTGTTAGTTAGCCTCTGGGGAGATTTATGGCTTAAGTGGCCCTTCTTTGCCTTCTCTCCCACCCCCACCTCCCCAGGCATAGCAGCAGGACCAGCAGGAGAAAGTAAGTTATCTACACTTTCTACATGTAGAGCTGGTCTTTGGGGTCAGATTGTCTGGATACAAACCCTGGCGTTGCCACTCACTCACTGTGTGTTTGGCAAATTCTACACTGCCCTGCACCTCAGTTTTCTCATCTATGAAGTAATGCCCAGGGTCTAGGATGCCATGAGGATCAAATGCTGATGCTTATCAAGTGTTTAGATAGATTCTGGCATAAAGTAAATACCCCATAAATGCTTATTGCCATTCTTACTATAAATGCTTAAAATAAAAATCAAAGTATCAGTTTTTTAAAAAAGTCTTAAATGCATGTTTCAGAGCTGGAGGGGCTGCCCAGTGGTTTTGAAATCTTTGCCTGCCAGGTACTCACAGTTTAATAGAAAAAATAGGACCAAATTCTACTGAGAGAGAAGCACTGAGTTCTGCAGACGTGAACCCAGGCGCTTTACTGTCATGAAAGAGTGGATGACGCTAATTGTGGGCAGCTTCCCAGGGCAGAAAATGAAAGATAACAAAGGGTAAAAAAGGGAGTCGTTGCTGCCTCGTGCTTGCTTGTTTTTATTTTTTTATTTTTTTTAATTACAAAAGCAATGAAGGCCCGCTGGGGAATACACAGGAATGTTTAAAGCAGAAAATAAGTCACTTAAAACTTCTCCACCCAAAGATAACCATTGTTAATTCCTTAACAGATTTCCTGTTTCAGGTTTTTGCGATAACCTGGGCAAACTGGCCATGGGAAAGGAAGGCTCAGCAGCTCCTGCGGTGGACCCCTGTGCTGCCTCCCTGGCCCCGGCCAGGGGGTTTTGGGGGGTGGGCCTTGGGTCCCCACCAGCGGCACACATGAAGCAGCGGGATTTGTGGGATTTGTCGAGTATAACCAGCCTCCTTTAACCCTGTGCAGAGCACAACCCATTTGGGGCTGAGTCTTCTAAGGATCGAATAACATATAAATTCATCATAGACAGCAGTTCTTTGAGTTCTTAGAGAGAAAGCAGCTGATAACTGATTTCTGGTTTTTAAAAATTTGTTTGGGGTTCTGAAATTTTGTTTTTGTTTGGGTGCTCTCTGCACTGCGGTAGAGTCGCTTTCACTCCCCATGTGTAAGATTAGGGGGACCATGACCACGATTCTTCCACTAAGTTGCAGACTCCCAGGGGGCAGGCTGTGCAAACCGTGCCCAGGAGGCAGTCTAGCTCTGCAGCCGCTGCGTGCCGCAGTGCCAGAGCGCCCGGGTGGGTGGGGTGCAGGCCTTGTCTTCCGGGGGCAGAGCTGAATTCCGAATCTCAGCCAAAGGCGGATCCTCTTGGACAGTGTCCTCCTACAGATTTGGGCGAAATGACAGTTCTTGAAGTGCCTTTGTTCAGAAGTCATCAAACAAGTCTAACTGAATATTGGACATCCAGCCTCTTCAAAATCAAAATAAACCATCTGAGGGAAATTTTCAAGTTTCATTTAGTTGCTTTGTATTATGGAGATCCTACTTTTGGCCCCTATAACAAATAAGAGGGAGATTACTCCAATTTTTGTCTTTTTTTATATGTATTTTTATATAATCAATGCTTGGCCCATGTCATTAGTTTCTAAAGTTCTATACAGACGTGTCCAAATGTTCACGGTCCAGATGTTGCTGGAATATCACCAGGTTTTTGTTTTCCATCCCAACCTGCCCCCTCAGATTTGTGAGAGTCCCTCGCTGGCATCAGGGTCTGAAAGGAATGGGAACTCCTTCACAGGGCAAGTGGGGGTGGAGGCAGAGGGGAGTCTTAGAGAATGCAGTGACAAGGTATGTCCTCCATCCTTTGTCCCCAGACGGCTCCACAGCTCCCCCCTTTTCCTCTCCCCCTCGGTGTCGTCCTGTGTCCTCCAAAAGGTTTCTTGGTTTCTGCTCCTCCACAGCAAAGCTTGTACTCCATGCAGAGGAGGCTGCAAAGCCACTGACTTTGGAGCTGGGGTTCGCTGGATTCTTCTGCAGGAGCCTGTGGGCTCCAGGCAAGGGAGCCACTTCCAAGCAGAAATGGGGTGCGAGGACCCTTGATTCAAGGTAGGGAAGCTTCCTCTCTTTCCTAATGAAAGTCCTCATTGCACTGGGAAAAGAAAGTCGTAAGGGACATCTGGAGCCTCGGGGTCTAGGGAAGGGGCAGTGGGGAGACCAGGGCGAGAGGAAGACCTGCCTGCCGTCTAACAAGCTGGTGTATGTTCAAGTGAGCAGAGGGTGGGGCCTCTGCAGGCTTCTCCTCCATCTCTCCCTCAGCATAGACAGAGAACGCAAATGATTCCTTGCGGGGGGCCAGGTGAAACAACCTAACTTTTCTCCCACACTTTGTGATATTCACCAATCAGAGATCCAGTTGCTTTAAGGACCAAGGGAGGGTTAAGGAGAGTTGTCGGTCCACTCTTTGAATTAATAACCAGGGAATTTCTTCCTTCTACTTGGCTAAGATCTTCAAGGTTCAAGAGAGAGTTTTTCTTCCTAGAGAGTAGGACGGTACAGAGAGGTCACTCTGGGGGTGAGGAACAAGGAAGAGGGCAGAAGTGCCTTGGGCAACCAAGGGGCAGGTGCCAGGAGGCCACAGAAGGACTCGGGAAGCCCAGCACTCTTCTTAGAAATAACAGATGCTCAGTAAACATCTGAAATACAGGATGAAAAAGGAGATGAAAGGGAGCCCAGTCTTCAGCTCTGCCTCAGGCCAGGCCTGTGGCTCCGGGAGCGGCCAGGAGGGAGCAGGTGAGCCAGGCACCCTCTCTTAGGTAGCGAGAGGCTGGAGTCCACACTCCACCCAGCCTAGGATGACAGGAGAGCATCTTCCACCTGCCCAAAGTCCACTGTATGACTGCTGCAACCCGCTCCCTTCTCTGGGCTCTTGGCTGCAGGTGGCCTCCCTGGTGAGGCCATGGGGGTGTGGGGGCGGCCTCCCTGGTGAGGCCGTGGGGTCAGGGCCGGTCAGGCCTTGGCTGCTGTGTGGACTGGGTTTAGGCTGGGGGAGCGGCCTCTGGAGGAGGGTGCAGCCTGAGGCCTAGCAAACAGGCTGTCACAGCATTCAATTAACTAGAAATGGAGGACCTCGGAGGCAGATCTTGGTCTCATTACTGCCATGCACTGAGCAGCTGGCTGACGGATTACTCCTCAGTACATGTTAGACTAATTTCATTCTCCTAAAGCCAGTGATGTTCAGCGTTCAGCCTGGCATCTCCCCTGGATGGGAACAGGGGAGAGACCAAAAAATAACCACTATTATTTTCATGATTAGCTCGCAGATCTTTATTAATTGTACCACAAAGCTTCTCTTTCTCTCTCTGTTATAATAGGAGGACCAGAGGCTGTGAGGTGAAGTCGAACAGAACTGGGCCAGAATTCCAGCACAACCGTGATCTAATTGTGGTCTTGGGGAAATTCCCCTGACCTCGTACACTCTGTAAAATGAAGTTAATAATTCTTACCTCATCATGTTGTTCAAGGATTTAATTAAATAATACCAAGGCCATGGTAGAAATGCCAGTCAGCCCTGTCAGGAAAGGCGGTGACTGACTTGAAGAATGTTTCATAAAGGAGTTATTTACAAAGATGCGGGGAGGCCACAGGGCAGCGGTCATCCCGGGCTGGTAACAGTGGGGCGCGTCTCCAGGCCTAAGGAAGGACCGGAGAGGGCGTCCTAGAACCGGGAGGCAGGCAGAGCTGCCTCGGAGGCACCGTGACTGCAGTCAAGGGCAGCCAGCTGGCAGCGCGGCCAGGCTGGCTCCATTCCCTCCTTCCCTCCTGCCTTCCAGCTGGGCTGTGCTCCCCGCCTCGTGCAGACCCAACCAGAAGCCCAAGGCACAGGAGCCCCGGACGTGGTCCATATAGGGCAGCCTCAGGGCACACAGCACTGCCGAGAAGGGTGAACTGTAGGGTGAGCCCAGGAGGGAAACAGGGATACCCAGCACAGGAGGAGCTCAAGAAATAGGAGCTATTGTGGAAAGTCCCTTCAAGTTCAGTTTAGATCCTTTCAAGGCCATTAACTTGAAAGTTTCCTGAGAGCAGACATCTTTGGCTCCCCACTAAGCATTAGGCAATCCTGGTACACATAGTATGTGCCAATCAGTGTTTGCAGAACAGCAATCAAGTTCTGGAAAGGGCATAAAATATTGACTTGTGAGCACGTGTAACATTTGGATTTAATGTAATGTTAAGGCAAAGTATATTCAAAGAGAATGATTTAAATTGCATATCACAGATGAAGATAAAACAGTAAACCATCAAGTGGGTCAGGGCTTTATTCATTTTTTACTTCTCCTCCCAAATTGAGTTTGTATCCAAGTACTTCTTCCTCGCCTTTTGGCAAAATGACAGTTTAATTAACTATCAGCACTTACAAATACATGACTGTAAATTGCCTGGTAAATGGAGGGCCAACCCCTGCTGCATGCTGTCTGGTGTCATCAGTGTTCTTTGAAGTTATAGGGGGTCTTTTTGCTTATAGGGGGAGACTTTGGATGGATGGAACCTCTAACACATCAGGCATAAACTCTAGGGTCCCGGGGCGCTGGCAAAGTAAAGCGCCCTTCACAGGAAGCACGGGAGTGGTCTGTTCTGTCCTGGTACACTTGCCCTTAGAATTGGACCCCTCGGTGGCCATTCAGACATTTCTCTGTGCTCTGTGGGGTGAGTACACAGGTACATATGAGAAGAAATGACATCAGTGGCCTGCTATCCTCAGAAATGATCTCTAACTGTCCTGTTCCCTGGGAACTCGCCTAACTTGCTCTGTAAAGATTTCAAAATGTTCTAAAGCATTACATTTAATTCATTCCAGCCGCAATGCCTGGTCAGATTTTTCTGGCTTCTGGTTAACTGTTTGAAGGATAAAGCTGGGAGCTAATTCGGTAGTGGGGTGCACAACTCGGGGAGGCCCGCAGGCAGATGTCACTCTGGCCCCAAGCAGCTTCCTGCCAATTAGCATGCTCCTCCCTGCCTGGAATGCTGTGGAAACCAGAGGTTTCCAGGCCCAGAAATCTGCATGCTTAGCTCCCCACTGATGTAGTTAGATAGTCTTGTTTTGGAAACAGATTTCTGAGAGTGGAGAAAAACAGAAAATATACTTGAGGATTTAAGCATTAAAATGTCCTGTTTTCTATGAACCTGCTTACTTCCTGGTAATGAACGAGTAAAGTTATTAAATAACCAGTAGGGTTAGCTTTTAGTTTATCTTTTTTCTGGAATAATTTTGTGCCCACATTTCCAATACAAGACATTTTACTACATACTGATCTTTAAAACCCAGTAAGAAAACAAGTGAACTAAAAGCTTTTACTTTTTCTGCTATACAAAATCAAATTATTGGGGGTATAAATTAGGATAACAATAATTACAGTAAACTTTTAGCAAAACATCCATCTGATCTGACTACTGGAAACGCCGAGATAAGCCCTCACCAGGGAAGTAACAAGCCTTCTCTTGTGCTGTCACCCTGAGGCCCCAAGCCATCAATCTGCTGAGACCCTCTAATGACCATTTATTTTAAATGTGGTGACTTCTGCAATGTGGGCCTTAAATTCAAAGTCCAGGTGGTGCCAGCTGAGAAGAAACTGCCTGGGTTTGGGCGCAGGTTCCATCTCCACAGCCCAGGCCAGAACACAGGGGGTCAGAGGAACATCCAGTGATCAAAGAATTAAGGGAGAAATCTGTCTTGTGTGGGAGGGTGGGAACACGAATTGACCCGACTTTAATCCTTAAAATCCCATGGCTGATCCTCTGTGTTTCAGGATAAAAGAAGGAAAAAAAACTGCTGAAAAGACAGATTGAGGCTGGTTGGAGAACTCGAAGGGTGTGACGGGAAGTGAAAGCCTAAGGTTCTTAGGGGCCGCCACCTTCCGGAGCTGGGAGTGGTGGGGCACTAAAGATCCGGAGTTTGAGGCAGGCCTAAGCCTGGAATTCAAAAGGGCTGGGTTTGTTCTGCTGACCAGCGCCTGTCAGATTCCCCTGCCCATTGCTTAAATTGGATGAGACGGAGTGCCCTCCGCGTCGGGACGAAAGGAAGAGCTAGTGGCTTCTGGTCCCCGCAAGGATCTGGCTATGGCTGCTTTATATGCTCAGTGCGCCCAAGGCTCGTGGATATATACAGACTTTTGCCAGCGTCCTCTAGGAACTGAGCCCCACCACCCGGCTCCTACTGGCTGAGTGGCCCTGGGCTGTCCACATCCTCCCTGTCCTCAGGACGGCAGCCCACACAATAGCCCTGGGACAGGAGCTGAGGATTAGAAACCCCATGACCCTGGGCCAGAAGGGCAGGACCCTGGAGGATCCTGGAATCCCAGCCAGTGTTTGCTGTTGTGTCCTCATGATCTGTTGTCTTTTCCTGATGCACAAAGTCACTGGGCACTCCCTCCACCTCCCCAGCATTTTAGGGACTTATTAAGAGTTGGGGAGGTGGCCTGGAGGTGCCCCAGCCAGCCCTGACTTCAGGATGTTTTCTTTCTGCCCTGCACTGGCAGAGAACCCTCAGGCTGACCTCATGCCCGGTTTTAGGGCCTGTCAGTGCCGGAGGTGTTTGCGCCATGCTCCATGTGCACCCAGCGCCCGTGTGAGAGGACCGTGCTGGGGAAATAGCAAGGCCCTGTTAGTACCCAGGAGTCCACACTGCAGAGCTGCTGGCTGATGCAATAGAGGGCAGCTTTGCACAAACAGGCTAATGGCACCGGTGACTAAGTGAGCAAAGCCCAGACCTTAGGGAGTCAAAGGAAAAATCCTGCTGGAATCCAGTATGAGCCAATATGGATGGCTACCTATAACTGGATTAAAAGAAGACTGCTCAGCAAATATGAGTCAAACCACCACTGCAGAATACAGCGGGGAGGAGAGAAAACATAAACAGAGAAGAGGGAAAATGGGAGAAGTTCAGAGGTAAGGGCAGAAGTAGAGTTGATGAGAATTCTCGAAGCACATGGGAGGAAAAATAACTTTTTTGATTTATTGTCTGCCTTTCAACTCATTACTGAGTCTCACAACAGCAGAGTGTTTATCAGACAGATCAGAAGGGGCCAGTTTTATTGTATTAATCATTCCATCTCGACGTTTCCTAAGCAGATAAATGAATAGCTCTTTGTGCTGATGGCACGCTGAAGGTTTAGCAGTTTTCAGGATCAAACACTGAGCACGTGTGAAGAAGTGACCACTTAACCCTAGGACTGAGAAGACAGAAATCAACAGACCCTGTAAACACACTATTTGTCCTGGGCCTAAATAAAGGCCTGTTCCGATTCTGACTGTTTTTTAAATTCTTTACATTTTTCTCTATCAGCTTTACATATGTAATCTAAGGAGTGGGTGTCTTGGCAGGTGAACTCCCCAGAAGAAAGCTATCTGAGCTATGCCTCAATGAGCCGAGCTCTTATCTTGCTGCCTGCTTCATCCTGACTCACATATTTGTCTCCATACGAGTTCTCTTCTATGTTCCAAGTAAAACCCTTCCTAAAGGACAAAGATTTTTTAGTGAGGAAATGCAGAAGATTTTTATATAAGCTTGAAAGTAATCCAGAAAAGGGATCGCAATGAACAGATTGCATTTGCCAATGAATGCTTTAAATGAAGGCTGCATTATTAAAGTCCACTTAGTGGCTGCTTTGAAGAGACGAGTTTATTTGAGCTTTTAAGTTCCCGTGCATTTGTTTACAACAAAAAAAAGAAGAATTCATACGGTGTTCTGGGCATACCTTGTCTGATCAAATAGTCCTCTTCCTGTAATGATTTCTGGACATCTGCAGACGCCAGCGTCCCTCCTCTCTATGGCCCTAGGAGGCATGGACTAACTCACAGAACTGCTTCCATTTACCTCATCCAGACGCTGGACTGTCTCCTCGTTCAGGCACCTGAAGGCAGTGGTCTTTTCACCTTTGCATCCCTGGGGCCTGGAAAAAAAGATCAAGACATGTCAGATGAAGGGATTCTTGTGCTACTTCCAGCTATCCAGGAGATAAAGTTAGAATGCTGAAATGTTGCAATTTACAAGATATTCCAATTGTTTATGAGAACAAGAGGACCATGTGTCTTAAATGGGAACTATAACAGAAAATCCAAGATGAACATAGATTTCCTACAGTCATATTGCTTACTTTAATAGATCGTTGCTCTAACACCTCTCTGAGGAAACAGAAGTTTGGCTGAGAAACGGGTACCAATTGTGGGGCCTGGCTCCCTTGGGATATCATAACACTTTTGGGGGTGGGGAACTGGGCTGAGAGAGGACAAGGAAATGATGAGGCAGGACTACTCTCTGGCCACATAGAACCAGGGAAGGCAGACTAGACAGGCAGCACAGCAAACACAGCCGCCATCCCTTATAACAGCTCAGATTTTGTCCAGTGGAAATGTGCCCTGTTTAATACACCAGCCTCCCAACCTCCCTTGCAGCTAAGTTGCCCAGGTGATACAGGTCAGACAACAACATGCAAGGGGCCTCACTGGGTGGGACTTCTAGGAAGCTTCTTAAAGGAAAAGTAACTGACATATACCGTGTTGATTTCTGCCCTTTGTCCTGGAACACAGAGCTAGTGCTTAGAGGTAGGAATTATCTTACCACTGCGAGGATGAAAACCACATGCCAAGAGTGACAGAACAGAAATATAGGAAGAACCTGTAACCTGATTGCATTACAGAGCTGCCGCATCAGCCCCAGGTGGCATATCTCCAGATTTCCTGTGATAGGAAGAAAATAAAGCTCTATTTACTTAAGCCATTATGTCCAGTCTTCAGTTCCACATGGATGGCTGACGCAATCCTGATTGTTGGCGTACTGTAAAGCAAGAACACCGGGCAGAGAGCAAGAGGCCTCAACTCCAGTCCCGGCCCTGGTCCTTATTTGTTAGTGTGAAACCTCAGGCAAATTGCCCAATGCTTCAGAGCCTCATTTCCTACCATGACACTGGGGGTAAAATACTATCTTGACATCTCACAGGCTGTGTTGAAGATCAAAAGTTATTTGAAAATATTTTGAAAGCATAAAAAAGTTACATAGAAATACAAAGTGTTATTATTACCTTTACTAAGAAAATACAGAAAGGGGTTAATTGGCCAAGACCGGGCTTAGGAGAAGACATTAAGAAAATGTGGCATTTGGAATTCAAAGTATAAGGAAGGAAGCCTCAAGGGATTCCCATTAAGGGAAACTTCTTAGAAGTCAGGGTCAGAATTCATTTATTTTTATTTTCTGGGTCATGATTATGTGCCTATCACAAAGAAAGCACTAATAGCTTTGTTTTGTTTGAAAAGATGAGGCAGAAATCAGTACTTGCTACTGTCAGAAGCAGGATTAGACGTTAGACTTAGCTGATGGAAACGAAGCACATGGCAGGAGGGCCTGAGAAATGAGGTGGGCGGGAGGCAGAGGAGGAAGTGGCTAATAGCAGGTTGAGGCGTGTGGACTGAGCTGAGACAGTGGAGAAACCCTGCAGCTTCTTGAGCAGGAAAGGGTGACATAAAGCAAATGATGTCCTAGAACTACAGTCTGATAAGGGGGAATCGGTATCTCACAGAGAGCAGAGAAAGTAGATAGGCCAGAAGGTAAAAAATGTGGTTGACGCTTGCACATGGATTCACAATTTACAAAACTATTAGATGAAAGGCATACTGTTGGATGAAAGATAGGCTCATGGCTGGGCCTACGGTAGCTTGATTTCCATGCTGAGATCTAAGGACAGTGTGTCTGGGCCCCGATCGCCCTCTTTGCTCCTCTGACCCTATTTCTCGGCCTCAGTTCCAGGAACAGGCCTTCTGTCTATGTCCTGAGGCCCAGGATTCACACCAGACCCCAGCTTTATCAAATGATCCCTGTACCTGCATCCCTGTTTTGGTCAATAGCCAAGCACTGGAGTCTCTGCCAGCCAGGATCCTGGCCTCTAATCTCCAGTCCAGCAGTAGGTGCTGGCTCATCTGAGCTCACTTGCCCACCTATTTGAGCCTAAGAACACTTTCAGCTCCAGGAAGTCCCAGCACCTGGTCTGTCTGCCTCCTCTTGAACCATAGCCCCAGGTGCTAGGAGGGTGACTGTTTCACCCTCAGTGTGAGGAGCGGGTATTTGGAAACTCCAAAGAGGTTGGAAGGGATCCAAACGGCAGAGGGGGCTGCCTCCCATTCTCATCTGTATGGCTGTATAGGGTGGACGTAATGGGCGATGACATCCCTCATGTCACATACAGGCCCCCATGGCATGTTGGAGCAGACAGAAATTCCTCCTACCACACGGAAGCAGGTGGATGGTGGGGCCATAAGAGCTGGCGGGACCATAAGGGACTCTGTGTTGGGACTAGGGGACCTAGCATGCATGGGAGCTGTAACTGGGGAGGGAGGGAGCTGGCATCAGTGATGACCAGTGAACAGCTGGGTCTGGTAGCAGATGTAACCAAGAGGCACGGGTTCCGGGAGACCAAGGGGGATGAGACTGTGAGGCCCATGTGGAACAAATTATAGCACAGAGACCAACCACCCCTGCCCCTTGAACCTTGCCATAGGCCCTTGATTCTTCACAGGGAAAAAGAAACTCGAAAAACTGAGTATTTACTCAAAGAGACAGGGTTAGCCTGAGAGAGACTATCTAAAACCACGATAACTATGCTTTTCTACTTCTAAGTAGTAATAGCAGCTCTTGGGGCATTTGAAATCAATAGATTTATATTTCTGTATGTCTGCAATATCATATGTAAATGTCAATGCCCTGGCACCCCCGGCTCCAGAAGGGTTAATTCCAGTGGGCTCTGAGCACTGGGAAGGCAGGGGAACTAGATACTCCTACTGAGGTGGGACAGGTGCTGGATATACTGGAGCGGAGGGAAGAGAAGCAGGTTGTGCAGGTATGAACAATAGCCAGAGACAAGCAACAGGTGGTTGGCAGGCCAAAAGGTGTCCTAAGTTTCCTCGACAGGTGGGTAGGTGGGGAGGCCTTGCAGAGAGCTCCAGACACATTAGCAGATAGCTGGCACAGGGCACTGGCCCTGCCTTCGGAACTGGGGCACAGGGCAGGCAATTGTTCCAGCGCCACACAAAGGAAAACAGCAAGAGAAAGCAGAGCTCTCATCCTCAGGAGTGCGGGAACAGGACAAGTGATTAGGTCGGGGCCAAAGGCACTAGAACAGCACTTAGTATGGCTGGGGCTTCCAGGGGAGGTTACAGCCCAGGGTTGGAGCAGATGGCATGTTGCCTGGTGTTTCACGAGAGCTTCTTAGTTGTCCTGGTCTGGGAGACAGCTGGCTTCAGAAGCTGGTGTCAGACTGATTCCACATACCTTCCTGGGCACATGGGGTGTATAGTTGCTGGCAGGACGTTGGGAGCGGGTAGGGAGAGCCAGCAAATGGTCCAAAGGGAGAAGAGAGGCAGAATAGTGCCTGGATGGGACCCTGCCAGAAGAAATGAGCCAAGAGAACTTCAAAAGCTGTGTGATTGGCTGTGGCCTTAGGCCTGATGAACTTCCCTCCTCTATGTGAGGACGCCTTGGCCTTTATTCAGGGCCAATCATACCTGATGGAGTTATGTTGGTCTCAGGGACCTTCCCAAGCCATGGATATCCAAGTGTTGGGCTGCTTTCCCAGTTAGTAGTTCCGTTCTGGGATTGCCGGGGATCTGGTGTGGCTCAGGGGGCTGGTTACACCCTGGTTAAGCCCAAAGGTTGAATCGATACCAGAGCGGCATGTCTCTGGGGTCTCATTAGGAAATGCTGCCAGGAAAGAGGAGACTAGAGAGCTTGGGTGGGGGGAGCAGCAAGGCAGTAACAACAGAGACCCCAGCTGTAGCATCCCGAGAACAGAGGCTTTCCCCGGCTTAAGAAGCTCTGACCTCTAAGAGAAGCTGCTGAAATGAAACACAAGAGACCTTTCCCCGGAAAAGCAAGCACACCGTCTCATATGCGTGAATCTCAGCGGGGCCAGCCACACTGTGAAGGGTCTTCTCTTGCCGAGAGACAGTGTTCTGCAGCACGATGGTCATGAGTGTGCAAAGCATGCGGCCTCATGCTGCCAGTACAGCTAGAGCAAGAGGGGGCAGGTAAGTTGTTCAAATATTCACCCACAGTTGAGAAGTGAGATGTGATATCATATTTCGAGCTGAAAGCATCCTTTGCAGTCTGCAGGAAACGTCAGCCGGCAAGCTGGAGAAGGAAGCCCTGCATGTGGGGATGGATGTTGGACCCTGTGGGTCAGAGCTTTGGCCCTGGTACTTGTTCACGCCAAGACATCTTGGATCCCAACTTTCACATCCAGAAGAGAAGGCTTCTCCCTCATTTGCTAGTTAAGGTTTCACTGAGATGACATAGATGAAAGGTACACTCTTGGTGAAAGGTAATGTTCTGTGCAAAGTGTACGTCATGTCATCAGGGCCACCTGCTTGCTTGCAGCAATGCTCCTGTGGAGCCCTGCAGTATTTCCCTCCACCCTAGAGGAGAAACCCTGCATCTCCTAGTTGGAGGTCACCACCCAGCCATTGCCTCCTGAGCCCACAGAGTATAAAGCCTCAGTTCAATAGTTTCATGGGCCTCCAGATAGCTTTACTCATTGTTGTGGGTTGAATTGTGTCCCCCCTAAAACTTCATAGGTTGCAACCGTAGCCCCCAGGACCGCAGAATGTGACCTTAAATATTTAGAAATAGGTTTAATTAATTAGTTATGATGAGGTCATTAGGGTGGACCCTAGTCCGAAATGATGGCATCCTTAAAGAAAGGGGAAATTTGCACACAGAGGCAGAAACATACAGCAGGAAGACAATGTAAAGAGATACAAAACAACTGCTGTCTCCAGGCCAAGGAGAAAGCCCTGGAGCACACGCTTCGCTCATGGCCTTCAGGAGGGACCAACCCTGCTGACACCCTGATCTCAGGCTTCCAGCCTCCAGACCTGTGAGACGGTAAATGTCTGCGGTTTCACTCAGTCTGTGGTGCTTTGTTATGGCAGCGCGAGCATATAATCCACTCATCAGCCAAAAGAGAAAAAAGGTACTTACCCTTCTCTCCTGTCTTTCCCTCAGATTTGCAATAATTGGGTAGGAGACAGCCCATCAGTTTTAAGTGAACGTGTATTTTTAGTGGAGGTTTGAAGGCTGTGTTTCTTATAAAGTCAATGTGTTCAAGGTTAAAATAGTTTCCTAAACCAGGAATTCAATTCCTTTTACAAAAGGGCATCACTCCAGATTGAAAACTGTATCATGGGCTATACTTTCACACTCTAACAGTAATTTTAGGTGGAGCTCATTTTTCCCAACCAGGAGCTCTTTGATAATCCTTAGAATTACTACTGCAGGATAAAGGGAACAATGAAATGCTAACGGTATTTGCTGAGAGTAAATACTGCAAGCTTAGGACTTTCTGGAGTGATTCATGGGTCTGACTTGAGGCAAGCTGATTAGTCTCACAGAAAGTCTGCAAATCTAGCACGATCCAAAAAAATATGGGGGTAGGGGTACTTCTTTTTAGATAAATCTTTTGATCTCCCGAAAACAATGTGTTCATTTCCCTGAGCCAAATTAGAAGTTCTTGGTTGCCTTTAAACAGCAGTCAGCCTCAGAGGCTGTTCAGAGAACATTAAGCTCAGTTGGGCTGGTGTGTGGGAGAGAAGTTTTCCTAAGCAGATTATTAACAGGAAATTATTTGTCTGAGGTTCTGAATGTTTTTTCACTGCCAGGCCACAAAAATTCCATACTTTTAAATAAACAATCATGGGCAAAATAACTATGCAAATTCATCAGATAAATTTTGACTCTAAAACTTCCGAAGCCAAATTGATGGGCTTGGCTTTGGGGACCGCAGTGTCCATCAATATTGACCTCCAGGCCTACTGGGCTTGGACAGAAAGCCCTTAGCACAAGGCTGGCCCACAGCAGGCCCATGAGAAATATCTGTTTAAGGAACGCTGAATGGCTTTGGGTGCAAGACATCTGCGTAGTTGGTGGAAATTGGAGTAAATCTGTTCCGTTAGTTATCAGAGACGTAGCCGTGTGGCACAGGGCCAAGTCTGCCCGCCTTGTAATTGTTGTGTTAACTTGGCAAAACCACTTCACCTCCTTGGGCTTCAGTTTCCTCAGCTGTAACTGGACTTCTAAGTGTCCCCTGACTTTGTAAAGGTCATTGCAGACTTCCCCAGTGTCGTGGTGGAGTGAGGTACCACTGAACTGAAGGGTGGAGACGTGGGCTCTAGTCCTGGGTCGGCACGGATTAGCCCACAGGCCTCCTTCAAGCTACTTACTTTTCTGAGCCTCAGTTTCGTCTTCAGTAAAACTGGAGAAACAAAACTTGCCTTAGCGATTTCTGTGAGAAATTAATGCTACAACAGAGAGAATTTTTTTTAGCAGAAAGATTGTGCAATGTACTGTGTATTATGATTTTTAAGACTGGAGTAGAATTTTGGAATAAGACCTCTTTAAATTCAGCTTAGTACTATCAAGAAATGTTGTTAATAATATTATAATTAATGATATTATAAATTTTAATATTAATGTAATTAATAATATTATATATTATTACAAGAAGTAATTTAAGGATTACCAAGAAGTACTCGTGCTCTCAAACTTTTGTTTGAGAGCTTTATGAGCCTCATCAAGAGTGGGTCACCAGATTCTGGAAGGTCAGAGAAGCAGGTCACAAAACTGTTATATTTTATAACACCTGATACTCAGCGATGTGTCTGACTGCCCATTACTATGTGTTTTTGAAATTTTACTCTGCTTCTTAAATCTAATCAGATGGACATAGTCAGATGCCCAGAGGTGATTATGAAAGTATTTCTGAGTAAGTATTGACAAACTGTTTCCTGGCAGGCTTCTCCCAATTCTATACACTCTCTAATAATATTTATTGTTATCAGTTTCCCCGCAAGTGGGTCTGCATTGGCTATTGACATGATGTTGAATTTTGCTATGTGGATAAAAGAACTACCACACTGGTGTTTTAATGTGCATTTCTTTATAAATAGCAAAGTTGGATATATTTTTTCTCTTGTTTAATAGTTGTAGTTCTTTGTGGGTTTTTTTTTTTTTTTTGGTCACATAGTGTATCTTTGTATCTTTTATCTATTGGGGTGCTAGTGGATTTTAGCATCTTATTTCATAACCTACTTAAGTTGATTTCCAAAGGATGGCATAACAAATTACCATAAGCTGTGTACTGTAAAGCATGTATTCTTTAAGTTTCAGAGGCTAGAAGCCTGAGTAAAGCATCAGCAGAGCCACACTCACTCCGGGAGGGGAGTGACCTCCCTTGCCTCCCACAGCCTCTACTGGTTGTCAGCGATCCTTGGGTCATAGATACATCACTCCAGTCTCGGCTTCCGTCTTCACCTGGCATTCTCCTATGTGTTTCTGTGTCTAAATTTCCTTTTTCTGATAACAATGTCCATCAGATTAGGGTCCACCCAAATCCTCTCTGACCTCATCTTTTTTTTTTTTTTTTTGCTATCATTAATGTACAATTACATGAACACCATTATGGTTACTGGACTCCCCACATTATCAAGTCCCCCCCACATACCCCATTACAGTCACTGTCCATCAGCGTAATAAGATGCTATAGAATCACTACTTGTCTTCTCTGTGTTATACTGCCTTCCCCGTGTCCCTCTCATCTACATTATATGTGCTAATTGTAATGCCTTTTTTTCCCCCTTATCCCTCCCTTCCCACCCATCCTCCCCAGTCCCTTTCCCTTTGGTAACTGTTAGTCGATTCTTGGGTTCTGTGATTCTGCTGCTGTTTTGTTCCTTCAGTTTTTGCTTTGTTCTTATACTCCACAGATGAGTGAAATCATTTGGTACTTGTCTTTCTCCACCTGGCTTATTTCACTGAGCATAATACCCTCTAGCTCCATCCATGTTGTTGCAAATGGTAGGATTTGTTTTCTTCTTATGGCTGATTAATATTCCATTGTGTATATGTACCACATCTTCCACATCTTGTTTATCCACTCATCTACTGATGGACAGTTAGGTTGCTTCCATTTCTTGGCTATTGTAAATAGTGCTGCGATAATCATAGGGGTGCATATGTCTTTTTGCATATGTCTTTTTCAAACTGGGCTGATGCATTCTTAGGGTAAATTCCTAGAAGTGGAATTCCTGGGTCAAATAGTATTTCTATTTTGAGTTTTTTGAGGAACCTCCACATTGCTTTTCACAATGGTTGAACTAATTTACATTCCCACCAGCAGTGTAGGAAGGTTTGACCTCATCTTAATTTGACTACATCTATAAGGACCCTATTTTCAAATAAGGTCACATTCCCAGGGGTTACATTGAAATAGGTTTCCAACCTATTGGTGGGGGGACACCTTTCAACCCACAATACTTAAGAAGAAAATATAACCAGGAGGTTTTTCTGGTGGGCAAGGAACCAAATCCTGGCAGGTGACTGATAGGATCTCAGAGGAAAATCTGTGTAGGTTTATTACCATCTGTTACATCAAGGTACTGCAGAAAGCCATGTTTTCCAAATTTTAAGCTCTTTGAATTTGTTAAACATACACATTAGTTGCTAAGATTTCAGAATACTGGTTACCAAACACCAAACTATAAAAATCAGCCCCAGCAACCTTCTACAGAGTCAGGTGCTCTGGGGGGTTTCCTGGCTTGGCTCAGCCTAGCTTTGTGACTTAGAACAATTTGCTTAATCGGCACATCTATTCTTATTCCAAAGTCTGTAACTTGCAGGATATAGGCCACCTTTAAGGCCCTTTCCAGTTCTAATCACCTATGGCGGCAAATGCCATAGAAAATTCAACCCATTTGTACTTTTCTCATGCATATTTTGTAGGGGTAAACAGTTCTTCAATCTTATGGTTAGTAAACACAAACCTAGTAGCTTAGGTTCAAGTTAGTTTATATTTAAACCACTGTTAACCTTGAATACAATGTTGGATTTGAAAAAGGGCTTGGAAGATGCTGAGATGCTCAGATAATCAATCCACAGTCTGTTCTCCCTACAGGAAGAGGGTATTTTTGAAATATAAAAGGCTCATTGATGTTGGAAGTGAAACTAGTGATTCAGTTATGGAGTTTTCATCTTCAAAGACCTTTATAAACCAGAGATTTGGTGGGATGTGGGGTAAGAGAGTCCAGAACCCAAAACAAATAGGGTCAGATGCAGAGGCCAAATTCTTTGGATCAAGAGGCAACCTCTCTCTGTGCAGGTCAAATGGTCTTGTTCAAAAGTGCCATTTTATGTGCATTTCTGTTTGTGTGTAGGTTCTTCTGAAACAACTCTCTATAGTTTACTAAACCTTTGGGGAAAAATTAAACTAGATAGTGTTTGTGAATCTCTGCAGATCACTGAAGTGAAAAAGCCAAGATTGATAATATAATGAGATGGGTGGACCCACAAATCTGGGTTTTTTACTGATGAGCACCAAGATTCACTTTTCTGATGAATCTCTGCCACGTTTTTAACATTAGTACCAGTCAAGTTTATCTGTTTAAGATAATCTTGGAGAGTTGTTTGTGAGAATCAATTTTTAAAAATGAATTTACCAGGAAGGAGCTCTGAGGAATTCTAGTGAGGGTCACCTTCTAATGTTGAGTCCTGGTGATGCCTTTAGATCTTCCACCCCTTCCTGTTTCCCTATACAACTTCTTGAACATATCCTGAGGTTTCACAAGCCCTTCTATACCTATCAAACTCCTGCTTATCCTTCAAAGCCTTACTTAACTTCTCCAGCTGAGCTAATCCTTCTCTCTCTCTTAGCTCCAAAAATACTTGGCATGTTCCTCTATTATAGAGGTTCTCAATATCACACAGTTAATTAGGGGACTATCTGTTAGAGCAGGAATGCTTCCTGAGGGAATGCTCTGAATCCTGTTCATCCTTGCAGCCCTAGTGCCTTCTATATAGGAGGTATTTAATGGGCACTTATTAAGTAAGAAATAGGGCAGTGTATAGAAGTTGTTGCCTTTTATATCCCTAACTCTGAAGCTACAGGTGGATAAGAAAAATAGATCCTGATAGATCATTAAGTGAACACTGTTAAGTGTTTTATTTTTTTCCTAACTCATGCACTTCAAGGGCAATAATGTGCTGTTTTAGAGCAGACTTACCACCACTTTGAGCAAGCCTGGTATTTTCCTTTTCTTCAAAACTGCCACTTAACTTGGGCTGGCAAATGGGGTGTGAGGTCTTCACATAGCTGTACACCCGCCGGGCCCAGGCCTCCTGAATGAACCCTGTAGAAGCAGCACCTTGACAACAGTGTTTCCATGAATGAGCTCAATGTGACGGAAATACTACTATGGATGTTCCAGCTTGTGTGACTATAAAAAGAAGACCAGGCAGTGTTTTTTCCCATTTTTTTACTTTTTACCAGGAACAGTCCAGCAAGTTTTTCCCAATTATGATTTATATTCCCAACCTTAAGGCAATTTTGGGCAGTGTTAATCATTTGTAGGGAAAGGTTTTTTAGCTTTTACATTAAAATTATTTTAGACTTACAAAAATGTTATAAAAATAAATAGAACGGTGGGGACTTGATGATAGGGGGAGTCTAGCAACCATAATGTTGCTCATGTAATTGTAGATTAATGATACCAAAAAAAAAAAGCAAAAAATTACTCTTAAAGTGAGTAAAGATCATAGGCATTCAGTCCAAAGGAGACTCAAAAACCATCTCCCTCACTTCACCCCCATGCTCAGGGCAGCATTATTAACAATGGCCAAGATATGAAAACAACTTAAGTGTCCATCCATGAATGAATGGAGAAGACATGGTATATATCTATATGGTGGAATATTTTTCAGCCACGAAAAGAAGGAAATTCTTCCATTTGCAGCAACAGGATGAACCTTGAGGGCTTTATGCTAAGTGAGATAAACCAGGCAGAGAAAGACAAATGCTATGTGACCTCACTTATATGTGGAATCAAATAAAGCCAAACTCTTGAAACAAACAAACAAACAAACAATAAATAAATAAATAAATAGAAGAGTTCCAATATATCCTTCATCCAGCTTTCCCTGATGTTGGCATCTGGAGAGGCGGGGGAGGCTAGGAAGAAAATGGATTTGGGAATCTTGGCTGATTGGACAGGAGCGCGACCCTTGGGGAAATGGTGTATTAGGCGGCACCTATCTTCATTCTGTCTAGGAGAGAGGGAGCCTCACCTAACAGACTTTGGGTATCCTGTTCCCATCGACAAAGCCTGGCTTAATTCCAAAATGATTGCAAGGGGTTACAGCCAACTAACTGCGTGTGAGTCTCAGTGGCAAGGTGGTGCCTTTGCAGATGGAGCATCAGGCTCTTTAAACTTGCCACCATTCATCATCGAGTTCAGCCAATTCATCCAACCCTGTCCTCATGCTCACCGAGCATCCCTGTGAGCAATTGGTTGTGGCTTCCACATGGGCAAGTCTACAGCAAATGCACCATTTTTAAAGATAGGAATTGATAACTAAAATTGATGCTAAGAAGATGCTAAGGAGTCTATAGTCTGATCTACCTATACTTAATAAGACATCCAAGATAAGCCAGTGTGATAGCAATATAGGGAAATGCAGGCTATAAATAGCCTCTCAAATGTTCTTTCAGATGATATCATCACAGGAGGTAAACTGAAAAAAATTTTTTTAATTGCCAATAATTTTCTTACTCGCCCATAGGTATTTGTAAAGTGTCATGATTACATTCTGCACGTAGAAGATCCCAGCCCACAGGGGACTGACATTTGTTTAATCCCTTCCTCTGATTTTGAACACTTGTGCAAGTTCCTCCTATAAGAGACTTTATTCAAAAATAAAATTGTTTCTTCCTAGAAAAAGCTTTGCATTCCATATGGAAATAAAAGGAAGGCACCATTTTGGTAATTCTTGATCTATAGCAATGGACTTTTTTTCCCAATAGGCCTTTGGGTAAGTTTATTATTTTCCACAGAGCATGCATTGGCTGGAAGGTGATATCTGACAGATAAGATTATGTTTTTACCACTAAGAGTGGAATGTTTTTCCACATATAATAAAACATGTGTTTCAAGAAGACTAGTCTGGCTAACTGGCATGGGGTGGGGTGGGGGTGATGCTTGGCACGTAGGCTTTCTAGGATTTAGACACAACGGAAGACAGGAAGGTAGAAGGAGGTGGAATGATGACTCCGCTGAGTAACTCCTGGTGCCTCTGATACGGCAGCAGAGTGTAGCCACAGCCACCAGCCGTTCCTGGGCCTCCGTCCACGCTCTGCGGCTCAGTACTCTTACTCTGTGTGCATTTTGCCCTTGTCCTCATAACTCATCAGCATCAACCCTTAACCCCCTTCCATGAAGCTACCCACTCCTTTTTTAAATTGTGGTAAAATACTCAGAACATAAATGTATCATCTTAACCATTTTCAAGTGGCATTAAGTACATTCACATTGCTGTGCAGCCATCACCACCATCCATCTCCAGGACTCTTTTTGTCTTGCAAAACAGAAAGTCACCCTAAACACTAACTCCCCACACCCCTTCCCTCTAGGCCCTGGCATCTACCATTCTGCCACATCTCCACGATTTTCACTACTATGTCACGTACCAGTGGAATCATACTCTGTTTGTCCTTTTGTGACTGGCTTATTTCACTTCACATGATGTCCTCAAGGCTCATCCATGTCATAGTATGTGCCAGAATTTCCTTCCTTTTTAAGGCTGAACAATATTCCATTGTATGGATAGACCACATTTTGTTCATTCATTTATCCATCAGTGGACGTTCGGGTTGCTTCCACCTCCTGGCTAGTGTGAATAATGCCACTATGAATGTGGTTGTGCAAATATCTGTTCAACTCCCCACTTTTAAAGATGAAGTCTTGTATTTTCTGTGGTATTTCTTCACTAGGAATCTAACATGTCTTTTCACTGTGTAAGTCTTTTACTTGAATTAGTACTATTTCATGAGGGCTCCGTATAAAGCTGGAGGATTTAAGTGGTCTGCCTCAGCCCTGTTTCTCCCATGAACCCTGCTATCTCTGTGCCCAATTTTACAGAACAAGAGGAGTGTGTGTAGTTTGTTTAGAAATACATGTATATATCACATTATAGCAGAAATGCCCATTGAGTTGAAAGAAAATAAGCTAGGGTGCAACTGTCTGCTGTCCTACCTAATCACCTTGGCCACGTCAGAAATGTAACCAAGCCCAGCTTTCTCCACAGTGACCTGCCTGCCAGCTCTCTGGAGGAAGCCCTGACGTGGGGCACCTAATCCAAACCCCTGTCCTCACAGCACAGGACTTCAAATGCCATCCTTTGTGATAGGATGGAGCAGAAGCTGAGCTTGGCTGGAGAACTGAGAAGCTCTGGAAGCAGTTGGCTCAGCTGCTCTCTTGTGCTTCCAGCTGTTTACATCACACACAAGGCTTGACTGGCCAGATAAATTAGATAAGCAGAAATGTGAACACAGAGTTCTGTCTAGCATTGAGTGGTGTGCAGAGAGCAGGAAAGCTTGGGGAGGCCAGGGAAGGGTGGAGTAGGCAGGAAGGTCACTGGAGGCGCTGTCGATTTTGGTAGAGGGGCTTGTTTTATTACGCATGGTTTCCATGAGTGTTGCTACCGGTAAAGAAAGGTTCTCGTCTGCGTGCCCCAGAAAGGGGCGCTGTGATTCAGCAATGGTGACCAGCCTTGCTGGAATATAAACCCAGTCTGCAAACAGAGGAGTAAAATGAGGACTTGAATGTTATATCTGACCGCTTGGTAAAATTGATTGGCACCGAAAAAATAAGGGGCTCAGACCCCCCACCTGGGAGTCCAGGATTTGGGTTAACCCTTGTAATCCTGAGGGCCTGTTAAAGTGATATCAGTCTCATCCTCAGGATAGTTAGGCCCGAACAATTGCCAAAGTTCAGTTCTTGGGCTTTCCATCATATGAAAATATTAAAACACTAGAGAAAAAGAGCATCTTTTTTGTTTTTCAAATATACAATAACATAGAACATAAAATGTCAGTGTTATTGCTTAAATAAAATCTCCAGTAGCTTCACGTTGCAATGAGAACTTACCGGAGAAAGGGAAATAACCCCCGTTTGTTTGGAAGGCAGGCATACGAGGATGGCTAGCTGAAACCGACTGTCCGCCCTGAAGGGTGAAGAGGGTGGGGCAAAAGGGAGAAGCCAGAGGAAAAGGGGCAGGCGAGGACGTCGCATCTCTGCCCCATTTATCACCACACTGTTGTAGGTTCACATGACGAATCACTGTAGCGTTTCCTGACTGTGGGATTCATCCCATTCGTGAGTCCACCAGAACTTGATAAAACTAGAAGGCAGAACAGAGACTATCAGACTGCATTGCATGTGGTAAGGGTCAGTGCTGCGAATATTTTCACTGTGTGTCAATGCCTATGAATGTATTTACTGGATTATAATATACAATACTTTCCTACTGTGGAGTGTGGTAAGAAGTGTGAGAAACATTCTGACATTTTGCCTGTCTTGTGTTCCTGGACCTCCCTTTTTCAGTCAATGAGAATATTATGTCTACATTTGGCTCCTGTTAGACTCTAAATAGATGGTCCCTGTTTGATTCTGATGCTTGTCAACTTTCCACTGTCACCTACTTGGGAACCGGACTGTTCTTTTTCCAGCCCGATTTAATTCAACAGATGTTTATTGAATGCCTGTTAAATCCTGGGTATGATACTAGGCACCAGGAATTCAAGAAGCTTGCAGGTTATGATGGAGGTAAACGCATGATTCTAAAAGGACAGTGGGAAGAAGTTCTACCTGCGGGAAGGGTGGGGTGTGATGTGTATGCTAGGCCTTGAGGAAGGGATAGTCTTGAACTGCTGAGCAGAGAATGGCGGCTTTCCAGGCAGAAAGACCACCAGACATCATAGACCCCGGGCCCGGGTAAGCTCCTGGCATGCATCCCGAAGGAGAGTGTGGCCCTGGGGGAGTGGATGGGTGGACAGGTCAGAAAACAGCAGTGAGTAGAAGCTCAGGCTGTGAGAAGGACCAGACCCTTCGCTGGGTGCCTCCGCTCTAAAACGCCTTCTTCTGTCGCCATTCTTGATACCTCTTCACCTACTTCTGCGTACATTTCTACTTATTTGTTCTTTAGTGAACACCAAACTTTCGTGTTTCTCACAGGCTACTGGGCATCTAATTTCCTTTGACAGTTTTCGCACGTTGCCTCTGGTTCTGTCGAGCTTCCCAGGCGGCCACGCGCATAGCGGGACCCCCTGTGGTGCGGGGTTCGGGCCGGAGCTCCGCGGTCCAAGCCCAGAGCCCAGCAGCGGGCCGCGTGGGGAACTGGCCAGCCTCCCTAGAGAGGCCTTGGTGGTTTCCTCGCCGGTGAGCTGAGTAATGTTAGTAGCTCCTACCTTACAGGGTTATTGGGAGAATTCATTTAAAAACATGTGAAACAGTTGAAACAGAACCAGGCACCTTTCAATTATTAGACACTAATAGACATTACCGTTTTTACTGTCCTTATAGTTTTTAACAGTACTCAGCATTATATGCATCCGACTAATTCAGCTGATGTTACTGAACCAATACCGCGGAGGCCCCAGGCAGGCAGCAAGGGGAGGAGATGCGGGTGCTGCGGGCGAGGGGCGCACAGCTCCCAGCTGCATGGCCATGAGGGCCCTCGCTTGAGGGCAGCAAACACGGGCGAGCGACGCCTGCCGTCGGGGCCCCGGGGACGTCATGGGTCTCAGGCCAACGCGAGGGAGGCCGCGGCAGCTCTGCTCAGGCCTCCCTGTGCCCACAGGCCCTCCCACAGCACCGGCCACATGTGCAACCTGCGTCATGACCCCCTCGGCCTGACTCAGTCCACGTTGCAGAAGCTGTGTGTCAATCACGGAATAAATTCATGCTCTGGCCGCCCAGCTCCCGGTCAGCCCCTCCATGTCCTCCTCTGAGACTGGTGTCTGGGCTCGCAGTACCTTGTCTTCCTACCGGGACCCTCACAGACGTGCACAGAGATGGTGCTCAGGCCTTTTTCAAAATTGTGCAGTGCAAGGTGTTTATTCATCAAGCTTGTATTAGATGGCCACCTGAGCAAGACCCTGTCCCAGGGGAATTGACTCATTTAAATGGTTTTCCCTCTCACCCTTGTGTTCAGGGCTGAATAGTGATTCTCTTTTCTTTCTCACTTTTACATTTTAAATTATGACTGCCCTTTTCATCTCTTTTACATATTTGCAAGCACAGTGTGGCTGAATGTGATAGAGTTAAGTGTGCAAAACAGAAAGTACTAAATATGTATCTGACACGAACTTGTATGACATCTGTGCGCAGGCCTATGTTCTCTGAGTTGAGATGAGGGTATTCTCTCTAGATGGTTCCTCAATCTGGGTTTATTTCATCTGAATTTTTTCCTCCACAAACATCAAATCAACATTATAACACTCCAGTGCATTCCAAACACATGAGCCTTAATGCTAGACCAGCCCGTGGGTGTCTTTGGGATTTCCAAACAGGCCCTTGTGTGGTCCTGGGACCTCTGATGTGTGAGTCACGGCGTCCATCTGCTCTCCTGTCTCTGGGCTGCATGGCCCGCATTGCCTGCCTTCACTTAGTACATCTCAGCCTTGCTGCCACCAGTACACATACTCCTATTTCTTTTATTGCCTTTTCTGTGACTAGGACTTTTTTTTGTCTTGCAGACAAGGACTGAATAATAGAACAAATAGAAATCCTAAATATCTCTTAGAACATGGCAGAAAAACAAAGAAGTTGACAATTTAGGACTAACTAGGAATAAAGTAAGCTCTTTAGGTGAAGACATCAGCAAGGGCAGCCAAGGCCACTTTCAACAGAAGGTTTGGCAGAGAGAATGTTCCAGCATAAATTGCAATGAAGTGTACAAATTTTCTATAAAAGAAATCATAAATGCCCTCCACATTGTTGAGTTGCAATTCTACTTTTAAATCATGTAGAAAGAGCACATGCTTCCTCTATCTACACAAGAGAACAGTTTCTGAAAGAAGAGAAAACTTTGAAATATTTGTGGAGATTGATGCCCATTAAAAATGACTAGGAAGTGGCCTGGTTAAGGGTGTGGTGGAAACAGGATGGAGTTTGAAATTCATCTCTTGGGGTTTGAATCCCAGCGCAGCCATTCTGTCTGCGTGATCTGGCAAGCAAAATGGAAATAAACATGTACTATTTACCAAACAAGTACAATTTTATGAGGACCTTTGTATATGTTTTTACTTGATGTTCACAGCTCTGGGTGGTGTGTACTACTAGTACCCTTATTTTTCTGAGAGAAAACTGAGGTCAAGACAATGCCAAGTATTAACGAGGGTGGTGGACCATCTGGAACTCTGTTATAAGTCACTTGTGGGAATGTAAACCGAAACAACCATTTTGAAAAAATGTCTGGCAGTACTAAATAAAGGTGAACATAGGCAAACTCTATGACCCAGTATTACTCCTGGGTATATACTCAAAAGAAGTGTTTTTTTTTTTCCTACTAAAACCATGTTCAGGAATGTTCATGGAATCATAATAACCCCTAGTAGAAAAAAGTTAATTGTCCATCAACACTAGATTAGGACATGATACGTTCCAACAGTGGAATCCTATGCAGCCATGGAAAAGAATAAACTGCTGTTGCACAGAACATGTATGAATCTCACGGGTGTAAAATTAAGTAAAATAAATCAGACACTAAAGAATACATATGGCATAGTTCCAGTGAGATGAAGCTCAAAAACAAACAACTAATTTAAGGTGATACAGTTAGAATAATCTTTACTCTTGGGGTGGTGGGCATTGCTAACTAGGAGGAGACAGAAGGGCAACTTCTGAGGTGCTAGAAATGCTCTACATTTTTAATCAGTCTGGTGGTTACATTAATATTGTGTTGATTTTTTGTGATGTGAAAACAAATAACCACATACTTAGTGTGTTAAAACAACACATACGTATTTTCTCTCAGTTTCTGTGGATCAAGAGTCTGGGTACAGCTTAGCTGGATCCTTGCCTCTGAGTTGCAATCAAGATGTGGGCTGAGCTGTGTTCTGATCTGGAAGCTTGAGTGGGGAAGAACTTGCTCCCAGGCTCCTTTAGGCTGTTGGCAGAACTTATTTCCTTATGGCTATATGATTGACAGCCCCAGTTTTTTGATGCCTGTTGGCTAGAAGCTGCCCCCAGGCCCTAGAGGATGCTCACAGTTCCTTGCTGTGTGGTCTTCTGCAGCATGGCCTTCATCAAATTATGAGTCTCTACCTCCGGTCTGCTATGATGGGGTCTTTATATAACATAATTGTGGGAGTGATGTTCTATCTACTTTGCCGTATCTATTGGATAGGTGAAATCACAGATTCTGTCTGCACTCAGGGAGTGTGACTTACATGCAGACACAAACACCTAGAGGTGGATATCACTGTGGGTCATCTGAGGGTCTGTCCAACACACACACACACGCGCACACACACACACACACACCATCCACCTGTACATGTGTGATTTATGTATTGCACAGAATCTAAGTTTTTTAAATACTTGAGGCTAAGAGATATAAAGTAGCTTGCTCTAAGTCACTTAACTACACAGTGGCAGGGGTGGGACTGAAATTCAGCAATGTCTGACACCAAAACTGTTGCTGTCATTCTGAAGAGCGAATGAAAGGATGTAGGTAAAACCCAAAGTGTACTCTGACTCAAAGAATGGTAGCTGTCATAATGATGATAAGCTATTTCCATTACATTACTTGTAGTTTAATTCTTAAAAATGTTCAGGGAGCAGTCTGTATGTCTCAAACAATTCAGTAAGTCCAAGAAGGTGCTGGAATCCTTGAGTTTCTGTCTAAGGACTAGTTTACTTGACTTTGGTTAGTGTGTACCTTACCACTATTTTCTCAAACCTAAAAGAACATGATTATATTATGATAGTTAATTTTCCCAGCACATCTATTTATTCATCCTCTCTCACTGCCCAAGTCTAGAGGTTTTCCATGAACTAATATTATAATATTAATATTAATATTCTCATTAATATTCTGATCTGTGAAATAACCCTCTTTTAAGATTTATGATAATATAACTGTCTCTTTTAACCTGTTTCTCATTATTCAAAGGCTACTTATAAGTAAACAGTGAATCATTTTGATCTCTCCTATCTGTTCTCCTGCACTTTTGAAGTTGGTGGGGGAAAAATAGAATTAATTTGGGTTTTAAAATGGATGAGTGGTCAGAGTTGAAATTCAAAACTGGCCACATGATTCATCTCAAATTATAGTTGTGGGCTATGATGCTTATTAGGAGTTTGCTTAGAATTTTGGAGTTGAAAAGAATGATTGTTTTAGCAGGACTTAAAAAAATCAGCCGAAAAGAACTGGCAGCCTGCCTAGACTGTCAGGACTCTGATTTTAGGAACTGTTTTTTTTTTTAACTTCACTCTTTAAGTTTATAATATACCTTTAAGCATATAGTAACTAATGACTTATTGTTATTATTACTACCGTCATTTTATTGAATACCTGGTACCTACTATGTACTCAGTGCTGTGGGCGATCCCAAAGTAAAAGAAAAAATACTAATGTCCTTAAGGAGACCATAATCTCTTTGATCAGAACTAAAACCAATGTGTGTCTGAAGTCTTAGAATGAAATAATTCTTAGGACAAAGCACATCCAACACTGAAGTAATTAATGCTACCGAAGGCTGCAGGCTCCCCGAGTCAATTATGTGACATGCTGGATGACGCAAAACTACAGTGATGGCAGACCAGTGGTTGCCATGGTTAGCAGGGAGCGACGGATGGACAGGCGGAGAGCCGGGGTTTTTCAGGGCAGTGAAGCTGTTCTGCACATGACCTGGTGGTGGATATATGATGTCTGAAATGTCAAAACCCACAGAATGTGTAATAAGAAAGGTGAAGGAAATGTGTCAGTGTTGGTTTATCAATTTTAACAAATATATCACACTAATGATGCAAGATGTTAATAAGGGAAACTGTTGGTGGGGAGAAAGGGGGTCTTTGGGGACGCTGTACTTTCTGGATTCATTTTTCTGTAAACCAAAAACTGCTCTAAAAAAATAAGGTCTATTCATTTAAGAAATACGTATTCACTGTCCTCAAGGAGCTCCTGACCCCTCTGGTCAGTGCTAAAACAAAAATGTATCTGAGGTCTTAGGGTGTCACCGAATATGACGTAATGAACCCTACCTAGGGAAGTCGGGGAGGCTCCAAAGAAGAAGGGAGCTTGAGGTGAGCCTTGAAGAAGACACTGGGGGTCACCAGGCAGCCCTGGGTTTGCCTGTGTGTGCTGCTAGCAGCCATTTGTATTGCATACTCTCTTCTCAAGTCTTCCCAGAGAGAATGTTGTTAAATCCCCACCTCGACAGAGCAGGTATTCTTCTTTCTCTGTTATGGATGCAGGAACTAAGGTTAAGAAGAGCTTAGCCAAGGCCACCCAGGTAGGGAAAGGGGAAAGGGGGACTCTGTGGCAGACCTGCTTGTCTCTGAAGCCAGTGCTCCATCACTAAGGGCGGAGGTCACATTGCATAGAGGATTAAGGGCATCGTGTGACATGATGAAGGGGTCAGAGCGACAGAACAAAAAGCGGTAAGAGAGGGTATCAATCATGGCAATTTAATAAAGGTGACAGGATTCCAGGAGTTGCTTGAGCCGGCAAAGAGAGAGCCAGCGTGTAGACAAGGGCTCTGGAAGCCCCTTTGGTCCAGCCACTGCGCACTCTCAGATCGGGGTGCTGGTATCCTCACCTCTATTGACAGCGACCCTCCTACTGCTCGCCCTCTTCTCTTTCTCAAGGCCTCCAGGTCCACGTGTGAAGGCACCCCTCTGAGCACACAGGGAGGGCACTGCAGACGCCGCGGGGGGCTGGCTCCTGGTCCATCCCCCCCATGCTCCCTCAGCCTCTCGGCCTCCGTGCCCTGTTCCTGGGCAAAGAGCAAGGAAACGTCTTTTCTCTTTCTGCCTAAATTAATGGGACACTCCTGCCCTCCCCTGAATAGATACTTACGTGCCAAAATAGTTTGACAAATACCAAGAATTATTCTTTCCACCTAGAAGCCTTAAATTGGCAAGATGTCTGTTCTGATAAACTAGAGAATAAGACAGAAAATGCTTCTGATCCATTGTGATCAGTAATGACAGCCACCTTTTACCGAGCATTTTACCATGCACCAGGCTCTGTGCTAGGACTCTCCGTACACTATCACACTTAATCTTCACCACAGTATGTCATAGACAAGGACCAAGTCAGAGCCAGGTTAAGCCATTTTCCTGAAACCACAGGGTGGTGGGGAAGAGGCTCCTGTCTCTACTGAGGGAGCCTACATAGAGGTCTTCCCTTTTGTTTCAGGGGCAGTTGTGGGGCAGCTGGTTCCTCCCTCTCCCCTTCCCACCTTCACAACCAATTAAGAAACAGGAGGATGGAGACCCACAAATGACAATAAAAATGTCAGTGCCAGTACTGACAAAGTCAGTTGGCAAGTGTGACTTTAGATCTGTGTGGACAGTTCCTGCTAATACTTTGAGTGCCCTGCCTGCTCCCCCAGCCGGGTGGGGACCTCAGTCACTCCAGCCAGGTGACAGTCTGGCTCTGAGGCAGAGACACTGACCCCAGATGGCATCCTTCTGTAGTCCGAGTGGAGAGGCTAGAAAAAGAGTGCCTCTGTGCTTTTAAGAAAATACTATTGCATTACTAAATAGTTAGGTCTGTACTGTCAAGGTAGGTGGAGCACCGGATTTCCCCCACCAGTTAGGTGACACCTACTTTGGCACTGGAGGTGGGGCCCGAGGCTAGGGGGGTGACTCTGTGGACCCTCCTCAGAGGAAAACATCTATAATGAGGAGAAAGGAGTTTCCTTTCTGCCTGAGTCACCCGGGCTGCCATGACAAATACCACAGACCAGTTGGCTGAAACAATAGAAATTCATTTCCCACAGCTCTGGAGGCTGGGAAGTCCAAGGCCCAGGTACCAGCAGATCTGGGGGCCGGTGAGGTCACTTCCTGGCTTGCGGACGGCCACCTTCTTGATGTTGTCTTCTCACGGGAGAGAGAGCGAGCAGGCGTGCAAGCACTCTGGTCTCTTCTTACAAGGGCTCTAATCCTATGATGGGGCCCCACCCTCATGACTATCTAAATCCACTGACCTTCCAAAGGTCCCACCTCCTGAAACATCCATTGGGGGTTGGGGCTTCTACATATGAACTGGGGGGGGGCACACAAGCATTCAGTCCTTATCCTTTCCTTCCTTGTTGCTTCTCCTGAGAAACCCCTGAGGGGTGGAACTTACAGCAGACTGAAGACAACAATGTTTTGTCAGAACCCTGGAGCCACTCACAGTACTGCTTTCTTCATAGTGTTTAAAGGCAAGAGCATGAAATCAAATCCTGGTTCTATCATTTACTGGCTGTGTAACCTTAAGCACTTCATTCAACCTCTCTGAACTTTGTTTTCCCCATCTATAAAACAAGACTGGTATTGGTACTTCAGGGGCTGCTTTGAGGTTTTAAAGAGACAATGAATGTGCAGGACATAGCATATTAAGTGCTCAAAAAATATAAATAGAAAGACATATTAGAGTTTTGGAGATATTATTACGCAAAAAAGAAGTGCACTTTAGACTTCGTGAGGATGGAAATTTCTATCTCCAGACACTACCCTGCAGGAAGCACCAGGGGCATTGCAGTGAATTTTTGGTGAAAGCTTTGGATTGGCTGCTACTAAAGTTTAAGCTACTAATCAGAGTTGACTACCAGCAGATCACAGAGGGAAAAAGTTCAAACAAACCTTTGGAGGTTCCCATTTGTCTGGAAGGTAGAATGCAGATATCAGCTTTGTTTGAAGGGCCATGAATGATGGCTGGTCCTGTGAACAGCGAGAGGTCACTATAGGAGATTCAGGCCTTTTCATTCAGAAGCCACACTGAGAGTCTCCCTGGAATGATGGAAGCTGAAGGAAACTTAGAGGTCACTGGCCCAAATCTTTCACTGAACGAACAGATTAGAAAACTGAGATGCAGAGAAGTTTGGTGATGTATCCATTTGATGCATACAACTAGCAATGTGCTGGATTTAGCCCCAGTCCCTCCACGTAAGAACAATTATTTTTCTCTTGAACCATCCTGCCTTGTTTCAATAAGGTATTAATGTAAAGCCAGAAATATATTTCATCTCAGGAGCTCAGAATTTCCACTAAAACCCTGAAAAAATATTTTTTAAAGGACAGGAACTAATAATTATTAAGCACCTGTCTGTGCTAAGATACCAGGAGGTTTATATGGGGAAAAAATTGATATTTTCCAACCAGTCCAGTGAGGCAGCTTTTACTTTTTGCTGAAAGGGAAAAAACTCAAAAAGACAAAGGGCACGTCCAGGTCACCTGTAACATGGAAGAAGATGCAGCCAGGCCGGGGTCTTTACAACTCTACAGAAATCCATTTATCTAAAGGCCAGGCCTCTTTTCCCTAAGGACGTAGTTTCCGGTATAGTGTTCTTCTTCACCAGAAAAGGTATTGCATGTAAATATTAATAATGGTCTCCAAGCAGGCAGAAATGACTCTTTCAGACACAAATTTCTTAAAATGAAAAATCAAAATTTTCTCCTCAGATTTGTGCTAATTCTGAAGAGATAAGGAAAACCTCTCAGTTTTGTCCTTGATACTCTTTAAAACAATACTGAAATAAGTTTTATTTTAGTGTTTATGGGAGCTCCATGCAGATTTCCTTTAAGTGATATAGAGTAGAATAAAATGGAATATGTGATATTAGCCTCTCACACTATGTCTAAAATTTTCCATGGTTTATTTATATAGTATATTTTTCTGCTCTAAAAACGTATATTCATTGTCAAACATGTGAGGAATTTCAATAAAGATTCAAACAATGAAACAAAAATTTGCTCATATTTCCACCACCCAGAGATAATTACCGTTATTATTTTGGGGTGTGTGCTTTAATTAATAGACTGTTTTTTGGAGTAGTTTTCGGTTTGCAGAAGAATTGAGTCGAAAACAAGTTCCCATCTATTCCCTCGAACTGCCCCCCTCCCAGTTTCTCCTCTTACTGACATTTTACATCAGTGTGAACCTTTGGGTACAACGGATGGGCCAATATTGATACATCATGATGAATGAATTTACATTAGGATTAACTCTTTGTGATGCATTTTCTGTGGGTTTTGACAAGTGTATAATGGCCTGTATCGCCTTTTGAGTATTATACAGCATAGTTTTTTCACTATTTAAAAAGCATATTTAAAATTAATTTGACTTTTCATTGGGTAATATAATACTTTTCTATGTTCTTTAGTTTAAAAATAGTGGTTATTGTTCTTTGAGTATAAAAGTACCACGTTTATAATAGTGCTGGCACATAATAACCACTCAAAGGAATCATCTAAAAAACGACACTTTTAAAAAGAATACGCTTACTTTATGAATTGCATTAGTCGCATGCAAACAGGGTCATATATTTCAGGCCTAGATCGAGGCGCTGAAGGGTTTGCTTCGCCTCTGGTTTTCATGTGAATTAATGATTAGGCCTTGAGCCACATAGGAAAGGTGATTATTTCAGTGCGTTCACCGAACAGTACACCTAAGACTTGACCTGGGCCTTGGGGAAACAAGGAGGTTTAAAAATTTTCACTTCGTGTTTGTTACCTTTGCGCGAAAAAGCGGTGCCTCAGCCTAGAGCGAATCCTCCCCGGGGCAGAGGTGGGGCCAGTGCACAGCAGGGCGGTTGCCCCGGAGACGCGGCGTCTCCTCCCGCCCAGGGCGCAGCAGGGGATTGAAGGGGTCTGGGGAGAGCCAGGTTCAGGGGGATGCGGCTGAGGGTGGTGGTAGGAGGAGGTGTTGGGCTGTGCGGCCGAAGGCAAGAAGAGGTGGGGGATGGGGAAGGGCTACGGGCCGGGGCGTGGCCGTCTTCAGATGGGGGAAGGGTGGGAGTTGGGAATGGCTGGGAGGGGTGGGAGGGTGGAAGGGCGGGCAGCCGCGCGGGGCGTATCCTGGGGAGGTAGGCGGATAGGGGCGTGGCCCGATTGGAGGTAGAGCCCGGCGGGGGCGTGGTTTAGGGGGGCCAGGCGGCGGCGGCGCGGGCGGCGATCGAGCGCCGCGCTTTCTCCCGCGCGCCGTGTGCCGGCCGCCGGCCCAGAGACCGCGCCCCCGAGCGGAGGCTCCTGCGACAGCCCGGCGTGCTCGGAGCCCGCGCGACTGGGACCGGCCGTGTGTCGCAGGAACGTCTTGGATCCGCCGACCTTGCGGCTCTGGCGAGTGCGGACCGCGCGAGGTGAGGCTGCGTCGGGGGCGCGGGGCGGGTAGCCGAGGCCCCCGGGAGCGGAGACGCCCCGAGCGACAGCTCCGTGGCCCATGGTCTCGCTGCCCCCTCCTCCTGCCGGGTCTCCAGCCGCGCGGCTGCGCACCTGTTGGTGGCCCGCAGTGGGACTCGCTGCCGCCGGGGCGGGTGTGCGGGCGGCGCTCTCGGGAAAGGCCGCCTCCAGCCCCGCGGGGCCAGGGATTACCCTGAAACCTTACCCCGCGCTCGCGGCCGCTGTGCCCGCTGCCTGCCGCGCCCGAGGCGGATAAGGTGCGGGAGCCGGGGGCGGCCAGCACTGGCCCAGCTCCCCTGCAACGGCGGGTGCGGTTGGAGAACTAGCTTCCAAAGCGAGTTTCCCCCCAGGTCCCAGCTTGATCTCACTGCCCGAGAAAGACTGGGGGATGTGGGGTCTGTAGTCTCAGAATTGGAGCGAGTTGCTCGAGTTGGTTTGCTTCCTTCTGGTTGCCGCGGTGAGGAATTGGCACACCAGCCCTAGGAAGGTGCAAACCCGCTCTGCTGCCCACGTCAGAGGGACCTCAGGCGACCTGTGCTGGCTGGCGGGCGGTCCGTCTGACTGCGGGGAGTTTCGCCTCGTCCAAGTGCTGAAAACAAAGCAAACCAAAGCTAGTAAAATTCTTGGTTACTAGCTGCCCAGCATTGGATAGTAACTGTGTGAATAGAAGAACTACTTGAATTCATTTAGCGCTCGCCACCAAGCCTGTGCAGATTGGTCTCTCACCCGCCTCTCCTCCCAAGCTTCTCTTGCCCCTCGCCGCCTCTTCTGCTTACTTGGTGTTTCCTTCCCTAATCGCCCCTCCGCTGCTCCCAGTTCGTGGCTGTCCTTTGCCAGCAGGCACAGAAATCTTCAACCCCATTTTATGTTTCCACCTTTCCTAACAAATAACTCCTTTTCTCTTCAGTCCCACATCTTCCCAACGTTCTTCCTGCATTTTCTCCGGCTGCTGTTATTTGTGCACCTCTCCGTGTGCTGCTGAGCCTTGTTCTCTGCCGCCACCCCGTCCTTCAGAGTTTCTTGTTGCTATTTCCTATTATCCAGTAGTCTAATTTTCATTACCTGCTTTGATTCTCCAGTCCGCCGTCTTCCTTTACCCCTTGGTTACCCGCCTTTTCATTTATATGCTTATACGGTGTGGGACTTCCTTCTTCCTCCAGTTCCTCCCACAAGAGCCCCCTGGCCCCTTACCTGCCTCTCCCTGCAGGTGCTCTTCCCAGCCGCCGCCTGCAGCCGCCTTCACAGCACACCTTGTTTCATGGCCTTTGGTTGTGAATTTCCTACCCCGTCGCCATCCCGAGGTTCCTCTTCCTCTGTACCAATCAGCCCTCCATTCCCGTGCAAGATGCCTGTATTTCGGAATGTTGGACAGTGTCAGGGTGAGGCAGTGAGCAGCTGCATTTCCCAGGAGTGCTCCGGACTTCAGGGCCTCCCCACCTGCTCCTGTTGCTACTTGTTTTCTTACTGAAGTAGTAGGTGAAATAAACATAGTTCTTGAGTTATGTTGATATTGATTTTAATGTGAGCATTAGGTAGCATGTATCAGACACTTAGTATGTGCCAAGCTCTTCTCCTAGGGATTTGCATGCAGTAATGATTCATTGTTCCTCCTCGTATCTATGTAATGTAGATACTATTACTATCCCATTTACAGATGAGAAAAGGGAGGCTCAGAGAAGTTAAGTCACAGGCCCAACTGCTCATGGCTGTAGAGCCTTCTCACCAGGCAGCTGAGCCTCCTTGCCACCGGAACTTTTGAACTCAGACATGGGCTGGGATTTGGCTTTGGGAATGAGGTCATTATTAACGCATTTTATTTAGTCTGCAGTTTATACCAGTTGAGGGTATAATATCTATACCTGAAGAACAGTTTATGGGGAAAATCTAATGTCCAGTGTCCCTAAGAAAGACTGGGAACACCACCTGGGCTGCTTGTCAATTTCAAGCTCACTTTCAACCTGCTTTACTAAAAGAAACTACTAGTCCTCTTAGCTCCTGGAAGGCTAGCAGCAAGCTTCACCCAAAAGACCACTGCCAGCCACCTGCTGTGCACTGAGAATCCAGTTTCACCTTAGCTGGCCAGACCTCTAGTGTCCCCGACAGCCTGTGTTTTCTGAGTCTTTTTTTTTCTTTCTATTTTATTATATAATCTTAAAGCCTTGTTCAAGTGTTTCCTTGTTAGTCTTTATCTTCCTGAAAGTTTGAGGCAAGTATTTCTACTTTTGTAGATACTAAAGCAGAGTGTAATTAAAGTTTTACACTTTTGTTAGATGGAAGGCCCTTACACTCGACACATGAGGAAACTGTGGCCCAGAGAAATGAAATGACGTGTTCAAAGGAAAGCAGCGGAAGAGCAGAGCTGGCCTTGATCTCGGATCTGCCCGCTCCTGGCCCAGGGCTCTCTGTGCCTGGCCCTGCGGCTTGGTGGGTTGACCTCCCTGCGGGCTGCCGAGAGCAGTGAGCCTTCTTCCCTTTTCCTTTCCTGAGCTAAAGAAAAATATTCCTTTAGAATGGAAATAGTCAGTGGTTTTATTATTACTACTTTGTCTGAAAGCTAAATATTGAAAAAATGCTTGCTTTTGAGATATGTAATGGCATAAAGGGGATCATAAAATCACAGAAGTACATATATATATTTAAATGGTTTAGAAACTTTTTTGTTATTTCCAAAACACCCGGAAGGAACAGCAAATGTACATTGCTTTCTAGAGGCAAATCATAATACATGGCAATTTGAAAATCAGTAACTGGAATGTTTAATTGTATTTTCCATTTGTAGGGAGACATGCATTAAGTGCAAAGTGCTCACAGGATTTTCTTCACCTCTGCATCTCAAATAAGACAGAGAAAGGGGAGAGCATGTCAGGTTACTTGCTGCTTCTATGTTGGTTCTGCTGGGCCCACCCTCTTCTCTCGGACTGGACTCTCACCCGCGCCCTCCTGATTCCCAGCTCTGTCCTTCCTGTCTGTTTAATCCCTTTCTCCAGGAACCCTCAGAGGACCTGAGGGTACTGTTTATCCATGATGCTCATCTCATTCCACATCAGCCTTTCTTTACAGAATTAAGCCCTAATGCCCTAAGGTATATGGTGTATGTGATTAGCTTCTAGGATGAGGTGAGTGGTTCTGTACCATCCTTGGGAGAACTGAGGAAACATTTGCTGAAATTGTTGTCTGTGTTCTGTGGTGCCGATGAGGTTCATTCTAACTGAAGAACAAGTTAGGTTTTACTGCCCCCCTGCACAGCTGAAAAAATGAAATGGAACAGTGTTGTTGTGGCCAAAGCCCTGTAGTGAGTGACAAGACTGAGAGATGAACCCAGGCCTGCCTGGCTTCGAGAGGCCCACGCACGCTTCCACGTGGCTGGCTCCTCTGCAGCCTGCAACATGCCTGGACGTCAGCGTCCTGACATGGATGCAAACTGGATGATGGTTCCTGCTTGCTGAACTGAGGCTGATACAGAGGAGCCGGGTGGGGCACATGAGCACGGGGCCTCACAGAAGCTCCAGGGCCAGACCTCAGAGGGGATGGTGCCTTCTCGCTGGCCCTGAGAGAATGCCAGAGCTGTGGCAGTGGCGGCACCAGGAACAGATGGCGTGTCTCTGATACACGGGCATTGCAGTTGCTGTGGCTGGGAGGTCAGCATCCATGGACGTGGGTAGCACCCCGTCCTGTGCTCATGATGCTCACATGTCCTAGACCCAGGACTGTCGCCTCTTCTAGCCAGGACCTTAAGGGACCTGGGTTCTGTGTCAGAAATAACCTCTGCCCGTTGCCCTGCAGCAGGACCAACCTGTGTCATTGTGGAAGAAAGGAGAGCTCAGCATTGTAAGTTCAGGGACCACGTGCCTGATTCAACGTGCCTCCTGCTCTGGCCTGCTGGGTCTGGGCTGGAACTCCTTCCCGTCCTCTCTCTCTGGGTTCAGCCAGGTCGGGCAGCACTAAGAGGATGCTCCCGGCTGACGTGGGAGAGGAAGGGCTTAGCCTTTCCCCTCAGCCCCCATTTGCATCATGGCAGAGCTTGTTTCCTGAGACTGGCAGGCTGTCATTGGTGGAACAGAGAACGCAGGTCTGAAACAACCAGACTGGACAGTGTCACTGGCAGGAAACAGTCTGCTGAAAAATGGGCAACTGGGACCTTTACTCAACATTGAGGGCAGGTGCGAGGGGACGGTGAGTCTGAGATTTTACTGGCTTTCAGCAGAGGGGCCGGAGGCCAGGAATGAGAGTGTTCCTGGTATCAGAACTCTGCTCACAGTCTTTCTTAGGAATTATTGTTCTGAATAATAGGGATATTGAACAGTCTTGTACTTGAGTGGTAAAATTGTCATTCAGCCACTTTACATAAGGTTCTGAGGTCAGCTCATAATATTTATAATATACAGACAGATAAATAAGACCTGAATCCTAAAACAATTTACACATGTACTTTGAAACACATACAGTTTGTATGTTGGGACGTTCTCTTATGGCTGAAAGGGAAGCTTCTGCTCAGAAATTTGTCCCATGCCCATCCTTCCTGGTAGGATGGAGTGCCCAAATGTGCACACTGATTTTGCACCTTTTCTGAGCCAGGCCTAGTGATAGATGCTGAAGGTTGAAGGAGTAATAGAAACAGCCCCTGTCCTCTAGGAGGCTCCCATTTTTGTCCACTGGGAGAGGTAGGCGAGGGGAAGGAAGGTCATGAAACTCATAGCAGGTGTTGTGATCAGTAAGGGGAGCATAGGAGAGGTGCAGGGTCCAGGAAGGCTTCCTGGAGGAGGAGATAGCTGCAGCCTGGGCTGGATGGTGATAGGAGTGAGCAGAGTGATGGGAAGGAGCTGGCGGAGGCATTGCAGGCTCTGGGGAGACCCTCCGGGGAGACAGACGAGCTCTGTGACTCCAGGGCCCCTCAAACCATCCCATGCAGCTGCCACTCCCACTTGTCACTCGTGACCACTGTGGGGTGCCGAGGGCGCTGGTTTTGTGTGAGCATCACTGGGGGAATTTTTTTTTTTTTTTTAATAATTATTTTTTATTGAAGGGTAGTTGACACACAGTATTACATTACATGAGTTTCAAGTGTACATCACAGTGGTAGAACATTTATATACATAATTCTAGGTTCCAGCTATCACCCTACCAGGCTGTTACAATATCTTGACTATATTCCTTATGCTATACCTTACATCCCGGTTACTCACTGGGGGAATTTGTTAGAGAAGCAAATTCTAAGGCTTTCTCCTGGACCTACTGAATTAGAAAATCAGGGGTGGGCCCAGCAGTCTGTACCGTAACAGGCCTTCCAGGTGACGTTCACCCACTGTGAGGTGTGAGAACCTTTGTTCCAGGACACGTGCTTCCTGAGGTCCTCCACAGTCATTGTTCGTGGCTGTACGCTGATCTTTTCCAAGAACTGCACCTGTGTTTTGGCCTGGTTGGATTGTGAAAGATTTCCCTCAAGTGAACAGCCACCCGCATGGCTTGTTCTTCATGCCCAGTGTACCTCCTTCACGATTTCAGTTGCCACCCTGCTTCAATTCATTGCATCCAGTAATTTCTTTCTATGACTATAGGGCAGTGTCTTGGTGTTTGGCAGCAGTCAGATAAACTGGGTTCAGATCCCAACTCGGCTGCTTGCCAGCTATGTGGCCTTGGCAAGGCATTAACTTCTCTGTGTCTCAGTTCCTGTATCTGAAAAACGTAGATGGTAATGGTGCCCATCTCTCTCAGGTAAGGGTCTGAGGCTTTGTTGCACAGTGGAATTACTGGGGGGTCTTTAAATGGAATTGATGCATACTCCCACTCCCAAATATTGTGATTGGTTTTGGGTGTGACATGGGTGTTGGGATTTTTAGGAGCTTCCCATGGGCTGAAATGTTTGGGAACCATTGTCATGCATGTTGGGAGACGAGATGAATGCATTCTTGCAAAGTGCACAGAAGAGCGCCTGGCACATACTGAGTGCTTAGTGTACACTCGTCGGTGGTTCTGAGGCGGTTCAGTTGTTTGTTGAGTACTTGCTGAATGCTGAAAGTGCGTTGACCTGGAGATCTGTTGTCCTGTATTTTGTTCTGAGGGGTGGAAGGGAAACCAGCCCCGGAGCAGTGGACCTCCCCTCCTCATAAATGCCGTGGGCACCCTTTCTGCAAGGATCCAGGCGGCATGCTGTGAACAGAGCCCACAGGACCCCCAGGCTGGCCTGCCCAGCACTGGGCACCATTCCCTACCTCCATGCAGAAAAACGGAATATAACCAGATTCTAAAATCATGAAGCAGCAATGCTTTACAATGTGGATGGGAATGGGAATGGGAATCGGGCACCCTAGGGTTCTGTACCTGATCTAATATGCCATTTGTACCTAAATACCTGAGTTTTTAAACATCTACATCTCTAGACTCCGTCTCTCTTTGGCACCTGATCTGTCTTCTAGGGTCTCGATGTCACTGTATTATGAGTTATGTATTTCTAATCATATTTGAAAGAATGCACAGTATAATCTTTTTCGCATTCCCTGTCCTGTTGCACATACTCATTCGACCTTCTCATTGTTGTTTTTAATTGAGCAGCTATTGATGAGATCGGCTTTGGCACCGGACACTCAGCTGGCAATTGCATCCCTTCTTTTCCCACTGTGGAGAGAGACACACGTCTCTGTCAGCTTGTGGGAAGTGTTTCTTTCAGTTTTTACCCTGAAACTGCAGCCATCTTTATTCCTCTTTTGGTGACATAATTACTCAACTTTTAATAATAGAACATCTGAAGGGCATTTTTCATGTTGACTTCGTGGGCCGTCTGCGAACCCTGCTGAGATTAATCAAACCAAAACCCCGTGCAACAGTTACACTAAAATATCCTGACGCATTATTAGAACCCAGTGTGCCCAGGACCAGGAGACTCGAGTGAGTGCTCCACAGTTAGTACCTTCAAGATGAAATCTGTGGTACAATTTAAGTCCTGTGGCTTTCTAATTTCAGCCAAATTAATTAAAGAAAGAAATAGGCGAATTCGTATCTTGAGTTTATGATTTGTTTTTTCTTTTGTTTTGCTGTTCAGGGCAGGCAAGTAACTGCTGTTTACTGTGAGGCTGGCCTGGTACATTTAAATGTGTGTTGCAAATGGAGATAATTGAGTCACTGTATTTGTTCTACCGCCCAATTACTAAGTGGAAATCTCCCACTGGGGAAACTTCTGTCCAGCCAGCACACAGTGGCTCAGTCTTATGGTGAAGACTAGTCCCCTTTGTGGTCTAACCATCATCACCCGCGTTCCCCACTGACTGAATAGGCTGTAGAAATGCAGGCCTTCAGAGGAACTGCCCTTGCTTAAATGTTCCACAGATCCTTCTGAAATAACATCCCCCAATCCCTCAGCTGAAACAGTAAAGAAGAAGGGGACATATTAATATCTACAGCTTCTGTTACATTCAAAAGGATTATATATATAAAATGAAAAGTTCAAAATACATTTTAATTTTAAAAATGTGAGGTTAACAAATAATCCAGAAATACACTAGGAAAAGTAAACAAAATGTTCTTTAAAGTGATATATTTTAAGGACGGAGAGACCTGCTTTCTACTGTTTCTACCTTTGACTTTTCTGGAAAGAGTCAGAACTCCCCAGAGTAGGTCACTCGGCTCATCTTACTGACGAGCCTCCTGGTTCTATGGAGTCAGGCTCAGCTGTGGCATCAGTGTGTCTGTGTCCTCGGGCCCCTCTGCCAGGACGGTCTCGTCCTGCACTTCCCAGAAAAGGGCTAGGCATTCTATTCTGTCAGTCCCAGCTCCAGGGCTTTGGCTGTGATCTGTAGTGTATATATATGTGTGTGTGTGTGTGTGTGTGTGTGTGTGTGTGAGAGAGAGAGAGAGAGAGACTTAGTAGTATTTATTTTGTATTGCCTTGGATTGTGCAGACATTGCCTAGATATGACAACAAAATAAAAAAATGCACCATAAAAGAAAAAAATTGATGTTAGAGTTCATCAAAATTAATAGCTTTTTGTGCTTCCACCATTAAGAAAATGAAAAGAACAGTTTATGAAACTGGGAAAAATTTTTGCAAAGCACCTGTCTTATAAAGGCTGTGATCCATGGGTGTGTGTGCGTGTGTGTGTTGGTGTAAGTGATGGTACCAGGATGATGATCTGTTGTACCAGTGTGGCGTAGGATGTACCACTAATCACAGAGAGCTCCCCTCTAAGTCCACCCTTTAGACTCCTGGCCTCATTAAGGAAATGAAACAGGAAACAAATTCTGAATAAGGGAAGTGGCCACTTCTTTTGAACATTTAGTTTTCTCATGACAAGGCATTGCAAGATGTGTCAGAAGACTGACTTACAAACTGGCAGCTTCTTTTCCTATGTGGGACTGTTGCCCTCACCAACGGCATCCATCAAACAGCTCTGCTCAGTGCTGCCAGACCCATCTCCAGACTGATCTGGGAAGGCCGGTGTACCTGGCAGAGAGTCTGGTGCTCTCACAAGGCACCGTGGCTCATGGGTAGCGCTCACTGAGAGTGGGGACCATTCGTAAACACAGACGCGGATCCCCTGAGCGCGAGGCACTGATCCTGGGCGCACACTTGCAATGTCGAGTCTCAGCAATAACACAGGCAGTGCATGCCTCCGCCTGCTGCTGGCAGGTCATCTGTGCGTCTCATGGCTACACTCAAAATTAGGAAAGATATTCAATAGGGCTCAGAGAATGCTATCCCCCTTCCTTCTGATATAGAAGTAATCTCGTAGGAGGAAGCAAGAACTCTTTCTGCTTTTCTGATATTTATTTCTAATCTGATCCCTCATGCCGAACGGGTACTGCCCCAGAAGTCTTCAAGCAGCAGTGAGAGGCAGGAATGTTCTAACGTTACACGGTCAATGTTTTCAGGTGGATAGGTCGAAGCAGATCATACTACTGCCTCTGCCTAAATACGTCAGATTCAGTAGCATAGTTACTTAGCATTTTCATACTAGCACATCTGAAGAAAGTTTATCACATTGACTTCAAGCCTGCTGAGATTGATTAAATCAAACCCCGTGTAACAATTACTCTAAAGCAAAGTGGCTCATTAA
Organism: Manis pentadactyla; assembly: GCF_030020395.1. Lineage (NCBI taxonomy): Eukaryota > Metazoa > Chordata > Mammalia > Pholidota > Manidae > Manis > Manis pentadactyla. Next base: position 13,225,461 of record NC_080020.1, read on the forward strand.
ATTTCAGTACATGCTGGACTACTGAATTTGAATTGTTCAAGTAGATGATTACATTTTGTTAGTTTCCTGCTGTAGAAGTTTAATACCCTTTTTAATTTTTTGTGCACACACACCACTGATCTTTTAGTTTTTCTTTCCTGCTGGGATGAGGAATCTCTCAAGGAAGCAGGAAATGCGCCCCTTGCCAGCTGGACAGTACTGTTTTCTAGACTTCCCTGGAAAGTTGTCTCTGTAGAAGCCCAGTCTTATTCTCTGCACAGAGCACCTGTTTCTCTCAGGTTGGAGATTTTTAACAACACTTTATGTCACTGGGAACACTTTTCCTCTGAGATGAAGGTAGCGTGAATCTGTGCAGATCAGTCTGGGATAAGCAGAACGTGTGACAGGAGACTGGTTCAGCGGGAGGGTCCTGTCCCTTGTCATGGTGACCTGGGCAGCCACCTTCTCTGTGTTGTACTTCCAGGTCAACTGAAAAAACCTAGGAAGCACTTTAGTATTGTTGAGAGAGGAGTTTTTAAAAAACAAAATTCTCAAAAACATAATGTCTTTACTACCATTTCTTCCAAACAGAAGAGTGTTCTTTTATGTGACTGTTTTGAGGAGAACTGGATCATGCAGTGACCATTTATTACACAGCCTGCTTTCAGAATCTTTCTTTTCCTTGTACAAACTCCTCACTGCAGGATTCAGAAATAATTCACTTGGAACACATTCCTCATGGATTTTTACTAGGAAATTTTTTTTTTTTTAGATAATTATTTTTTATTGAAGGGTAGTTGACGCACAGTATTACATTACATTGCTTTCAAGTGTACAACACAGTGATAAAACATTTATATACATAATTCTAGGTTCCAGCTATCACCCTACCAAGCTGTTACAGTATATTGACAATATTCCTTATGCTATACATTACATCCCGGTTACTTATTTATTTTACCATTGGAAGTCTGTCCTTTTTTTTTTTTTTTTTGTGAGGGCATCTCTCATATTTATTGATCAAATGGTTGTTAACGACAATAAAATTCTGTATAGGGGAGTCAATGCTCAATGCACAATCATTAATCCACCCCAAGCCTAATTTTCGTCAGTCTCCAATCTTCTGAGGCATAACAAACAAGTTCTTACATGGAGAACAAATTCTTACATAATGAATAAGTTACATGGTGAACAGTACAAGGGCAGTCATCACAGAAACTTTTGGTTTTGCTCATGCATTATGAACTATAAACAGTCAGTTCAAATATGAATACTCATTTGGTTTTTATACTTGATTTATATGTGGATACCACATTTCTCTCTTTATTATTATTATTTTTAATAAAATGCTAAAGTGGTAGGTAGATACAAGATAAAGGTAGAAAACATAGTTTAGTGTTGTAAGAGAGCAAATGTAGATGATCAGGTGTGTGCCTGTAGACTATGTGTTAATCCAAGCTAGACAAGGGCAATAAAACATCCACGTATGCAGAAGATTTCTCTCAGAACGGGGGGGTGAGGTTCTAAGCCTCACCTCTGTTGATCCCCAATTTCTCACCTGATGACCCCCCTGCGACTGTGCCTGTCTTAGGTTGTTCCTCCCTTGAGGAATCTTACCCGTCTCTGGCTAACCAGTCATCTTCCGGGGCCATACAGGGAAATGTAAAGTTGGTAAGTGAGAGAGAAGCCTTATTGTTTGAAAAGGTTAGCTTTTTATTTCTTTGCATATTTATGCCCTGTAGCTTCTATGCCCAGCATTTGTCTTGAGGTATCTTTACCACTTGGAAGAATTATGATACTCAGTAAATTTGATATGAGGCACAAATTCTATTTAAGGGTTGTAATTAGGAAGGAAGAAGAAAAGCTATAGAAGTAGCAGGCGGAAGAAAACATGGGAAGATTGATTATTTCTTTGACATATCTTCTTGTAGAGTAACTTCAGCATGTATAGGTTTTAAGCTACTACTTAAATTGCGCACACACATTAACATAATAGGAGTATAGTTACATAACCAAAGCATATCTGTAATTACCAGCCATCTCCAGTGAAACCAAGAGAACCAGTTAGGCACCTTAGGCATTTGTGAAAACTTATGTATGATATGGTGGATATTGTCCAATTGAACTTGAACAGTCTGAGAGAAATCAGACAAATTAAAACAACCCATTCCTGGGGAATATTCACATCCCTTATGTTCTTTTAACAGTAAATAGTCTGTAGTTGTAAGATTTTGGAGCGCTACAATTTGCACTTCTCCTAATTCTTGGTTGAGTTCCAACAGTATAGATCCAGTCAAATTTGTTGTTTTACTGTATGCACAGGCCAGCTTAGATATCTCCTTCATTCCCATGGCAAGTCCAGGAGCTGGTGGGATGAGTGCAGCTACAGCTGTAGCAGTGCGTGGATCTTTGTTGGGGTTTTTTGATGATCATCTTCTGGCATGAGTCTTCCAGAGAGTGCTGATGTTGGAAGTTCTCTTTCATATCGTATCTTAGTTCATTTTCGGGGTAGCCCAATTAGGCTTTGATCTTCTGTATAAACGCAAACAGACCCTTTGCCTACACTTTTATGTGCCCTTTATACCCTTGTGTAGAACTCATTGGAGGTTACCACACAGGAACTGCCCTTTTTTGTTTTGTTTTGTTTTGCTTTGTTTTGTTTTTGGTATCACTAATCTACACTTACATGACGAATATTATGTTTACTAGGCTCTCCCCTATACCAGGTCTCCCCCATAAACCCCTTTACAGTCACTGTCCATCAGCATAGCAAAATGTTGTAGAATCACTACTTGCCTTCTCTGTGTTGTATAGCCCTCCCTTTTCTCCTACCCCCCCATGCATGTTAATCTTAATACCCCCTCACTTCTCCCCACCTTATCCCTCCCCACCCACCCATCCTCCCCAGCCCCTTTCCCTTTGGTACCTGTTAGTCCATTCTTGATATCTGTGATTCTGCTGCTGTTTTGCTCCTTCAGTTTTTCCTTTGTTCTTATACTCCACAGATAAGTGAAATCATTTGGTATTTCTCTTTCTCTGCTTGGCTTGTTTCACTGAGCATAATACCCTCCAGCTCCATCCATGTTGCTGCAAATGATTGGATTTTCCCTTTTCTTATGGCTGAATAGTATTCCATTGTGTATATGTACCACATCTTCTTTATCCATTCATCTATCGATGGACATTTAGGTTGCTTCCAATTCTTGGCTATTGTAAATAGTGCTGCGATAAACATAGGGGTGCACTGGTCTTTCTCATACTTGATTGCTGCATTCTTAGGGTAAATTCCTAGGAGTGCAATTCCTGGGTCAAATGGTAAGTCTGTTTTGAGCATTTTGATGTACCTCCATACTGCTTTCCACAAAAGTTGAACTAATTTACATTCCCACCAGCAGTGTAGGAGGGTTCCTCTTTCTCCACAGCCTCGCCAACATTTGTTGTTGTTTGTCTTTTGGATGGCAGCCATCCTTACTGGTGTGAGGTGATACCTCATTGTAGTTTTAATTTGCGTTTCTCTGATAATTAGCGATGTGGAGGATCTTTTCATGTGTCTGTTGGCCATCTGTATTTCTTTTTTGGAGAACTGTCTGTTCAGTTCCTCTGCCCATTTTTTAATTGGGTTATTTGTTTTTTGTTTGTTGAGGCGTGTGAGCTCTTTATATATTCTGGACGTCAAGCCTTTATCGGATGTGTCATTTTCAAATATATTCTCCCATACTGTAGGGATCCTTTTTGTTCTATTGATGGTGTCTTTTGCTGTACAGAAGCTTTTCAGCTTAATATAGTCCCACTTACTCATTTTTGCTGTTGTTTTCCTTGCCCGGGGAGATATGTTCAAGAAGAGGTCACTCATGTTTATGTCTAAGAGGTTTTTGCCTATGTTTTCTTCCAAGAGTTTAATGGTTTCATGACTTACATTCAGGTCTTTGATCCATTTTGAGTTTACTTTTGTATATGGGGTTAGACAATGGTCCAGTTTCATTCTCCTACATGTAGCTGTCCAGTTTTGCCAGCACCACCTGTTGAAGAGACTGTCATTTCCCCATTGTATGTCCATGGCTCCTTTATCAAATATTAATTGACCATATATGTCTGGGTTAATGTCTGGATTCTCTAGTCTGTTCCATTGGTCTGTGGCTCTGCTCTTGTGCCAGTACCAAATTGTCTTATTTACTATGGCTTTATAGTAGAGCTTGAAGTTGGGGAGTGAGATCCCCCCTACTTTATTCTTCTTTCTCAGGATTGCTTTGGCTATTCGGGGTCTTTGGTGTTTCCACATGAATTTTTGAATTATTTGTTCCAGTTCATTGAAGAATGTTGCTGGTAGTTTCATAGGGATTGCATCAAATCTGTATATTGCTTTGGGCAGGATGGCCATTTTGACGATATTAATTCTTCCTAGCCACGAGCATGGGATGAGTTTCCATCTGTTAGTGTCCCCTTTAATTTCTCTTAAGAGTGACTTGTAGTTTTCAGAATATAAGTCTTTAACTTCTTTGGTTAGGTTTATTCCTAGGTATTTTATCTTTTTTGATGCAATTGTGAATGGAGTTGTTTTCCTGATTTCTCTTTCTGTTGTTTCGTTGTTAGTATATAGGAAAGCCACAGATTTCTGTGTGTTGATTTTGTATTCTGCAACTTTGCTGTATTCCGATATCAGTTCTAGTAGTTTTGGGGTGGAGTCTTTAGGGTTTTTATGTACAGTATCATGTCATCTGCAAATAGTGACAGTTTAACTTCTTCTTTACCAATCTGGATTCCTTGTATTTCTTTGTTTTGTCTGATTGCCGTGGCTAGGACCTCCAGTACTATGTTAAATAACAGTGGAGAGAGTGGGCATCCCTGTCTAGTTCCCGATCTCAGAGGGAAAGCTTTCAGCTTCTCGCTGTTCAGTATGATGTTGGCTGTGGGTTTATGGTATATGGCCTTTATTATGTTGAGGTACTTGCCCTCTATTCCCATTTTGCTGAGAGTTTTTATCATGAATGGATGTTGAACTTTGTCAAATGCTTTTTCAGCATCTATGGAGATGATCATGTGGTTTTTGTCTTTTTTTTTGTTGATGTGGTGGATGATGTTGATGGACTTTGGAATGTTGTACCATCCTTGCATCCCTGGGATGAATCCCACTTGGTCATGGTGTATGATCTTTTTGATGTATTTTTGAATTTGGTTTGCTAATATTTTGTTGAGTATTTTTGCATCTACGTTCATCAGGGATATTGGTCTGTAGTTTTCTTTTTTGGTGGGGTCTTTGCCTGGTTTTGGTATTAGGGTGATGTTAGCTTCATAGAATGAGTTTGGGAGTATCCCCTCCTCCTCTATTTTTTGGAAAACTTTAAGGAGAATGGGTATTATGTCTTCCCTGTATGTCTGATAAAATTCCGAGGTAAATCCATCTGGCCCGGGGGTTTTGTTCTTTGGTAGTTTTTTGATTACCGCTTCAATTTCGTTGCTGGTAATTGGTCTGTTTAGATTTTCTTTTTCTTTCTGGGTCAGTCTTGGAAGGTTGTATTTTTCTAGGAAGTTGTCCATTTCTCCTAGGTTTCCCAGCTTGTTAGCATATATGTTTTCATAGTATTCTCTAATAATTCTTTGTATTTCTGTGGGGTCCGTCGTGATTTTTCCTTTCTCGTTTCTGATACTGTTGATTTGTGTTGACTCTCTTTTCTTCTTAATAAGTCTGGCTAGAGGTTTATCTATTTTGTTTATTTTCTCGAAGAACCAGCTCTTGGTTTCATTGATTTTTGCTATTGTTTTATTCTTCTCAATTTTATTTATTTCTTCTCTGATCTTTATTATGTCCCTCCTTCTGCTGACCTTAGGCCTTATCTGTTCTTCTTTTTCCAATTTTGATAATTGTGACATTAGACCATTCATTTGGGATTGCTCTTCCTTTTTTAAATATGCTTGGATTGCTATATACTTTCCTCTTAAGACTGCTTTTGCTGTGTCCCACAGAAGTTGGGGCTTAGTGTTGTTGTTGTCATTTGTTTCCATATATTGCTGGATCTCCATTTTGATTTGGTCATTGATCCATTGATTATTTAGGAGCGTGTTGTTAAGCCTCCATGTGTTTGTGAGCCTCTTTGCTTTCTTTGTACAGTTTATTTCTAGTTTTATGCCTTTGTGGTCTGAAAAGTTGGTTGGTAGGATTTCAATCTTTTGGAATTTTCTGAGGCTCTTTTTGTGGCCTAGTATGTGGTCTATTCTGGAGAATGTTCCATGTGCACTTGAGAAGAATGTATATCCCGCTGCTTTTGGATGTAGAGTTCTATAGATGTCTATTAGGTCCATCTGCTCTACTGTGTTGTTCAGTGCTTCCATGTCCTTACTTATTTTCTGCCCAGTGGATCTATCCTTTGAGGTGAGTGGTGTGTTGAAGTCTCCTAGAATGAATGCATTGCAGTCTATATCCCCCTTTAGTTCTGTTAGTATTTGTTTCACATATGCTGGTGCTCCTGTGTTGGGTGCATATATATTTAGAATGGTTATATCCTCTTGTTTGACTGAGCCCTTTATCATTATGTAGTGTCCTTCTTTATCTCTTGTTACTTTCTTTGTTTTGAAGTCTATTTTGTCTGATATTAGTACTGCAACCCCTGCTTTCTTCTCACTGTTGTTTGCTTGAAATATGTTTTTCCATCCCTTGACTTTTAGTCTGTACATGTCTTTGGGTTTGAGGTGAGTTTCTTGTAAGCAGCATATAGATGGGTCTTGCTTTTTTATCCATTCTGTTACTCTGTGTCTTTTGATTGGTGCATTCAACCCATTAACATTTAGGGTGACTATTGAAAGATATGTACTTATTGCCATTGCAGGCTTTAAATTCGTGGTTACCAAAGGTTCAAGGTTAGCCTCTTTAGTATCTTACTGCCTAACTTAGCTCGCTTATTGAGCTCTTATATACACTGTCTGGAGATTCTTTTCTTCTCTCCCTTCTTGTTCCTCCTCCTCAATTCTTCATGTGTTGGGTGTTTTGTGCTGTGCTCCTTCTAGGAGTGCTCCCATCTAGAGCAGTCCCTGTAAGATGTTCTGTAGAGGTGGTTTGTGGAAAGCAAATTCCCTCAGCTTTTGTTTGTCTGGGAATTGTTTAATCCCACCGTCATATATGAATGATAGTCGTGCTGGATACAGTATCCTTGGTTCAAGGCCCTTCTGTTTCATTGTATTAAATATATCATGCCATTCTCTTCTGGCCTGTAGGGTTTCTGTTGAGAAATCTGATGTTAGCCTGATGGGTTTCCCTTTATAGGTGACCTTTTTCTCTCTAGCTGCCTTTAACACTCTTTCCTTGTCCTTGATCTTTGCCATTTTAATTATTATGTGTCTTGGTGTTGCCCTTCTTGGATCCTTTCTGTTGGGGGTTCTGTGTATTTCCGTGGTCTGTTTGATTACTTCCTCCCCCAGTGTGGGGAAGTTTTCAGCAATTATTTCTTCTAAGATACTTTCCATCTCTTTGCCTCTCTCTTCTTCTTCTGGGACCCCTATAATACGGATATTGCTCCTTTTAGATTGGTCACACAGTTCTCTTAATATTGTTTCATTCCTGGAGATCCTTTTGTCTCTCTCTATGTCAGCTTCTATGCGTTCCTGTTCTCTGATTTCAATTCCATCAATGGCCTCTTGCATTCTATCCATTCTGCTTATAAACCCTTCCAGAGTTTGTTTCATTTCTGCGATCTCCTTTCTGGCATCTGTGATCTCCTTCCGGACTTCATCCCATTTCTCTTGCGTATTTCTCTGCATCTCTGTCAGCATGTTTATGATTCTTATTTTGAATTCTTTTTCAGGAAGACTGGTTAGGTCTGTCTCCTTCTCAGGTATTGACTCTGTGATCTTTGTCTGCCTGTAGCTTTGCCTTTTCATGGTGATAGGAATAGTCTGCAGAACTGGGACGAGTGACGGCTGGAAGGACTTCCTTTCTTGTTGGTTTGTGGCCCTCCTCTCCTGGGAGAACAGCGGCCTCTAGTGGCTTGTGCTGCGCAGCTGTGTGCAGACAGGGTTTCTGCTTCCTGCCCGGCTGCTATGGAGTTAATCTCCGCTGTTGCTGTGGGCGTGGCCTGGCTCGGGCAGCTACTCCAAAATGGTGGAGTCGCATTGGAGCAGGAGCGGCTGGGAGGCTATTTATCTCTGTAAGGGGCCTCCCTGCTCCCTGCAGCCCAGGGGTTAGGGTGCCCAGAGATCCCCGGATTCCCTACCTCTGGATTAAGTGTCCCGCCCTGCCCCTTTAAGACTTCCAAAAAGCACCCGCCAAAACAAAACAACGACCACCAAAAAAATATATATATTTTTTTAATTAAAAAAAAAAGGTGTTCGCTCGTTTTTCTTTATTCTCCGGTGCCAGCCTCAGGCCTCTGCTCACCGGTCTTGCTGCCCTGTTTCCCTAGTATTGGGGTCCCTATCCCTTTAAGACTACCAAAAAGCACTCGCCAAAACAAAACAGCAAAAAAAAAAAAAAAAAAAAAAATGTCACTCGCTTTTCTGGTGTCCTCCTGCACCAGGCCACCGGTGCCCGCTCACTGTTCTTGCTGCCCTGTTTCCCTAGTATTGGGGTCCCTATCCCTTTAAGACTTCCAAAAAGCGCTAACCAAAACAAAACAGCAAAAAAGCAAAAAAAAACAAAAAAAAATGGTCGCGCGCTTTTCTTATGTCCTCTGGCACCCGGCCTCCAGTGCCCGCTCACTGTTCTTTCTGCCCTGTTTCCCTAGTATCCAGGGCCCCCTGGGCATGTACTCTGACTGCGCTCTGGCCCGGATGTCTGGGGCTGGGTGTTCGGCAGTCCTGGGCTCCGTCTCCCTCCCGCTCTGCCTATTCTCCTCCCGCCGGGAGCTGGGGGGAGGGGCGCTCGGCTCCCGCTGGGCCGGGGCTTGTATCTTACCCCCTTCGCGAGGCGCTGGGTTCTCTCAGGTGCGGATGTGGTCTGGATATTGTCCTGTGTCCTCTGGTCTTTATTCTAGGAAGGGTTGTCTTTGTTATATTTTCATAGATATATGTTGTTTTGGGAGGAGATTTCCGCTGCTCTACTCACGCCGCCATCTTCCGCCCCTCCCAGATCATGATCTTACTTGGAAATTTATTTCCCCATTGGCAGCATCCCACAGCTTTCACCTCAGAAGAGTGAGAAATTCAGATCCATGTCAGGATCCACTCACCAACTGCTCACCAGGAGCTCTAGGTGGTTTTAGATTCCCAGGGAAGTGGCTGTTGGGCATCTGAGGCACTCGGGAAGCATTTCCCACCACTGCCTCGTGTTCAGTGCTTCCATTTAGCAAGAGGTGAAGGAAGATGGTGAAGTAGTGCCCTTCACCTCAGAACCTGCAGGGCAGATCTGATGGGATCTGCTGCTTTGGTACAGAGGACGGACAAGGAGAGTTGGTGCTGGGAAGGCTCTGTGCCTCTGATGTGTCTCAGGTACGGTCTTACAACGTCAGTGCGTCCTACTTCTCTCCAAGTGTGATGCAGGTAACAGTGGAGATCTTACAAGGGTTGGATAGGTGGTTTCAGAGGAAGTGGCCTAACAGGGAGGGGACCACACCGGCTTGCTGCTGCTGGGTAGTCTACGCAGGCAGTCAGACCCCTGGCGTTGGTTCTAGGCCTTCCTACTGAACTTGTCTAGGTGAGTTGTGAGGTTTGGATATTTAAGAAGAGGTCTGTGAAATAATTTTGAACTCTTGAGTTTAAAGGCGTACCCAAATCCTGGTGATTGGTTGTGTGGAAGACACAGCAATGGTGCAAAGGTTGTTTGCATTAGTTGGAATAATGTTCATAAAAGTCAACATCTGGCACGGAAGAGGCAAGAATTGGTAGAAGAGAGTGGGGATTTGAGAGTTAAGACAATATATGATTGTGCTCATGAGTTAAAAATTATTACTGATTTTTTTAAATTAAATTTTGAGATCATTGTAGAGTCACATGAATGATATTTATATGATATAGTACAACACCAGCATATTGACATCGACCCAGTGAAGATACAGAACATTTCCCTCACCACAAGCATCCGTCATGTTGCCCATTTAGAGCCACACCCACTTCCCTCCTGCCCATATGCCTCCTTTACCTCTAGCGACCACTAATTTGTACTTTATATAATTTTGTCATTTCAAAAATGTTATAAAATTGGGATTGTAGAGTGAGTTGGATTGCTCTTCTCTCTTAGCATCACTCTCTGAAGATACTAGTCCTTCCTTAGTCATGTGTTTTGCATATATGTTGTCTGACTCTGTAGCTTGCCTTTTTAGCCTCTTAACAGAACAAAGTTTTTAATTTTGATAAGTTTTGATTTATTGATCTTTCCTTTTGTGGATGATGCATTTGGTGTCAAGTCTAAGAACTTTTTGCCCTGCCCTAGATAACAAAAATTTTTTTTTAAAGCTTTATTGTTTTACATTTAAGTCCATGATCTATTTGAGTTACTTTTTGTATAAAATGTGAGATTTAGATCATGGTTCTTTGTGGCGTTGTTTGCCTGTGGATGTTTAATTGCTCAAATACCTTTTTATTGAAAAGGCTATCCCTCTTCCATTCAGTTACTTTTGCATCTGTATAAAAAATCAGTTTGGCATATTTGTGTAGGTCTGTTTGAGTTTTTCTGTCCCATTGAGCTATGTATCTATATGTCAGCTAATAACAGCCTTGATTACTGTAGCTATGAGTATTAAAATTGGGTGGACTGATTACTCCCACTTAATTATTGTTTTTCAAAATTATCTTCACTAGCCTATCCCCTTTCCCTTTCTATATACATTTTAGAATAATCTCATATTTACAAAAAGTCTTGCGGGAATTTAGGGAGAATTGATGTCTTTACTACGTTGAGTCTTCCCATCAGCAGTCTTTCAGGCTGAGACAAAGCATGTCTCTCCATTTCATTCATCAGCATTCTGTAGTTTTCAGTATAAAATTCCTGTTCATGTTTTTCTTAGATTTACACCTAAGTATCTTTGATCAATTGTAAATAGTATTGTATTTTTAATTTTAATGACCGTGTGTTTATTTCTAGTCTGCGTAGAAATAGAATAGATTTTTTTTTTGTATGTTTAGCTTGTATCCTGCAACCTTGTAGAGCTCACTTGTTAGTTGTAGTTTTGTTTGGTAGATTCCTTGGGATTTTCTATGTAGACAGTCATGTTATCTGCAAATAGGGATGGTTTAATGTCTTCCTTTCCAACATGTATGCAGTTATTTCCTTTTCTTGCCTTATTGTGCTGGTTATAACTGCTAGCACTGTGTTGAATAAGAATGGTGAGAGCAAACATCTTTACATTTTGTTTATGATTATAGGGGAAAACATCCTGCCTTCCGCCATTAAGTATAATGTTAGCTGTAGGTTTTTGGTAGATGCTGTTTATCAAGTTCAAGAAGTTTACCTCTATTCCTGTTTTTGAGTGTTCTTTTCTTTTTATAATGAATAGGTGTTGAACTTTATCAAATTTTCTTTTCTGTATCAATTGAAAGGATCATATGATTTTTCTACTTTAGCCTGTTAATATGGTGGATTATATTGATTAATTTCCAAATGTTGAACGAGTCTTAATCCCTCAAATAAACCCACATGGCATAAATACCACTTGGTCATGTACATAATTATATTTATATGTTGCTGAGCTCTATTTTATTTTGGTAAGCATTCTGTGTCTATATTCATGAGTGATATTGGCCTGTAGTTTGTTTTCTTTTGTGGGGGTACTATCTTTATCTGGTTTTGGTATCAGGATAAAATTAGCTTCATAAAATAAATGGAGAAGTAGTCCCTCCTCTTACATTTTCTGTAAAAGATAGTGTAGAATTGGTGTTTATTCTTTTTTTTATTACAGTATCATTTATATACAATCTTTTTTTGGTGTCATTAATATGCAATTACATGAGTAACGTTGTGGTTACTAGATCCCCCCCATTATCAAGTCCCCACCACATTCCCCATTACAGTTACTGTCCATCAGCATAGTAAGATACTGTAGAGTTACGACTTGTCTTCTCTACTGCCTCTCCTCAACCCCTACATTATGTGTGCTAATTGTAATGCCCCTTTTCCCCTTACCCCTCCCTTCCCACCCATCTCCCCCAGTCCCATCCTCCCCAGTCCATTTCCCTTTGGTAACTATTAGTCCATTCTTGGGTTCTGTGAATCTGCTGCTGTTTTGTTCCATCAGTTTTTCTTTGTTCTTATACTCCACAGATGAGTGAAATCATTTGGTACTTGCCTTTCTCTGCCTGGCTTATTTAACTGAGCATAATACCCTCTAACTCCATCCATGCTGTTGCAAATGGTAGGCTTTGTTTTCTTCTTATGTCTAAATAATATTCCATTATGTATATGTACCACATCTTCTTTATCCATACATCTACTGATGGACACTTAGGTTGCTTCCATTTCTTGGCTATTGTAAATAGTGCTGCGATAAACATAGGGGTGCATATCCCTTTTTCAAACTGGGCTGCTGCATTCTTAGGATAAATTCCTAGAAGTGGAATTCCTGGGTCAAATGGTATTTCTATTTTGAGTTTTTTGAGGACCCTCCATACTGCTTTCCACAATGGTTGAACTAATTTACATCCCACCAACAGTGTAGGAGGGTTCCCCTTTCTCCACATCCTTACCAACATTTGTTGCTATTTGTCTTTTGGATAATGTCCATCCTAACTGGTGTGAGGTGATATCTCATTGTGGTTTTAATTTGCATTTCTCTGATGATGAGTGATGTGGAGCATCTTTTCATGTATCTGTTGGCCATCTGAATTTCTTCTTTGGAGAAGTGTCTGTTCAGCTTTTTTTAGTTGGATTATTTGCTATTTTTTGTTGAGGTGCATGAGCTCTTTATATATTTTGGATGTCAACCCCTTATCAGATATGACATTTTTGAATTGATACACAATCTTATATTGGTTTCAGGTATACAACACAGTGGTTCAGCAGTTACCCATATTATGAAATCATCACCTCCACTATTGCAGTTACTGTCTGTCAACATAGGAAGATATAACAGAATCAGTGGCTCCACTCTCCATGCTGCACTACTATCTCTGTAAACAACTTTTATTACAATTGAGAATTTTTTGCCCCTTTATCCCCCCTATCCATCAACCCCAACCCCTCCCCCATGGTAACCACCAGTCACTTCTAAGGGTCTGTGAGTCTACTGCTGTTTTATTCATTTGGTTTTGCTTCATTTTCATATTCCACAAATAAGTGAAATCATGTAGTATTTGTCTTCCTCTGCCTGATTATTTCACTGAGCGTAATACCCTCTAGGTCCATCCATGTTGCTGCAAATGGCAGGATTTCTTTTTTTATGGGTGAGTAATAATCCATTGTGGTGTATGTGTACTGTATCTTCTTTATCCATTCATCTGTTGATGGACACTTAGATTGCTTCCATATCTTGGCTATTGTAAATGATGCGGTGATAAGCAGGGGTGCATATATCTTTCCAAATCAGGGATTTTGTTTTCTTTGGGTAAATTCCTAGAAGTGGAATTACTGGGTTGAATGGTATTCTACTCAAATGTGTCCAGGAAAAAATTGCTCATGCTTGTGTTCAAGAGATTTTGCCCAAGTTTTCTTCTGAGTTTTATGGTTTCATGTCTTACACTCAGATCTTTGATCGATTTCAAATTTACTTTTGTGTGTTGAGTTAGGCAGTAATCCAGTTTCATTGTCTTCCATGTAGCTGTCCAGTATTCCCAACACCAGTTATTGAAAATGATGTCTTTTCCCCACTGTATATTCATATCCTTCGTCATGTATTAATTGACTATATATGCATGAGTTTATACCTAGGCTCTCTCTTCTGTTCCATTGATCTATGGGTCTGTTCTTTCACTAGTACCATGCTGTTTTGATTATAGTAGCTTTGTAGTATAGCTTGAAGTCAGGGAGCATAATAGCCCCCTCTTCATTCTTTCTCAGGATTGCTTTTGCTATTCAGGGTCTTTTGTGCTTCCATATTTTAGGATTTGTTCTATTTCATTGAAAAATGCCATTGGTATTTTGATGGGGATTGAATTGAATCTGTAAATTGCTTTGGGTAGGATGGCCATTTTGAGAATATTAATTCTTCTTATCCATGAGCACAGGATGTATCTCCATTTATTGGTTTCTTCTTTAATTTCTCTCATGATTTTCAGAGTGTAGGTCTTTCACTTCCTTGGTTAGGTTTATTCTGAGGTATTTTATTCTTTTTGATGTAATTGTAAATGGAGTTGTTTCCTGATTTCTCTTTCTGCTAATTTGTTGTGACTATATAAGAGTGAGACAGATTTCTGTGTATTAATTTTGTGTCCTGCAACTGAACTGAATTGTTATTCTAATAGTTTTTTGGTGGAATCTTTCGGGTTTTCTATGTATAATGACGTGTTATCTGCAAATAATGGCAGTTTAACTTCTACCTTCCCAACTTGGAAGTCTTTTATCTCTTTGTGTTGTCTGATTCCCATGGCTAGGACCTCCAGTACTATGTTGAATAAAAGGACATCCTTGAGAGTGGACATCCTTGTCTTGTTCCTGATCTTAGAGGAAAAGTGTTCAGCTTTTTGCCATTGAGTATGATGTTAGCTATGAGTTTGTCATATATGACCTTTATTATGTTGGTATACTTGCCTTCTATACCCATTTTGTTGAAAATTTTTGCATTGAATGAATGGATCTTGAGTTGTGTCAAATGCTTTTTCAGCATCTATTGAGATGATCGTGTGGTTTTTATTCTTCTTTTTGTTGATGTATGATACTGATTGATCTATGAATATTATACCATCTTTGCATGCCTGGAAAAATCCCAGCTGGTTGTGGTGGATGATCCTTTTGAGTATTTTTGGTTTTGGTTTGCTGATATTTTATTGAGGATTTTTCCATCTATGTTTATCTGGGTTATTGGTCTATAAATTTTTTTTGTAGTGTCTTTGTTTGGTTTTGGTATTAGAGGGATGCTGGCTTCATAGAATGAGTTTGGAAGTATTCCTTCCTCTTCTACTTCTTGGGATACTTTAAGAAGGATGGGTATTAACTCTTCTTTAAATGGTAGAATTTGGCTGGGAAGCCATCTGGTGCTGGACTTCTGTTTTTTGGGAATTTTTCTATTACCAATTCAGTTTCATTGCTGGGAATTGGTTTGTTCAGATTTTCTGTTTCTTCCTGGGTCAGTCTTGGAAGGTTGTATTTTTCCAGGAAGTTGTCCATTTCTTCTCGGTTGTCCAATTTATTGGCATATAATTTTTCATAGAATTCCCTAATAATTCTTTGTATTTCTGTGGTATCCACTGTGACTATTCCTTTTTCATTTCTGATTTTGTTTGTGTATTCTTTATTCCTTGATGAGTCTGGGCAGGGGTTTGTCTCTTTTTGTTTACTTTCTCAAAGAACGAGCTCCTGGTTTCATTGATTTTTTTTCTATTGTCTTATTCTTCTCTGTTTTATTTATGTCTGCTCTTATCTTTTTTATGTCCCTCCTACTAACTTCTATATCATTTGTTCTTCATTTTCTAGTTTCTTTAATTGTGAATTTAGACTTTTTACTTGTCATTGTTCTTGTTTCTTGAGGTAGGCCTATATTGCTGTGTATGTCCCTCTTAGAACAGCTTTTGCAGCATCCCACAGATTTTGGACTGTTGCATTTTTGTTTTCATTTGTTTCCATGTATTGCTTGATTTCTGTTTTGTTTATTGATCCATTGATTATTTAGAAGCATGTTGTTTAGCCTCCATGAGCTTGTGGGTTTTTTTTATTTTCTTCATGAAATTTATTTCTAGTTTCATACCACTGTGGTCTGAGAAGTTGCTTGATAAAATCTCAATCTTTTTGAATTTATTGAGTTTCTTTTGGGGCCTAGCATGTTATCTATTCTGGAGAATGTTCCAGGTACACTTGAGAAAAATGTGTATCCTGCTGCTTTTGGGTGGATGTTTTGTAAATATCTGTTAAGCACATCTGATCAATATGGTGTTCAGTGCCTCTGTTTCCTTATTTATTTTCTGTCTGGTTGAACTGTCTATTGATATGACTGGTATGTTAAATTCTCCTAAACTGAGTAAGTTGTAGTCTATTTGCCCCTTTAATTTTGTTAGTATTTGTTTTATATATTTAGGTGTTTCTATGTTGGGAACATAGATATTAATAATGGTTATAGCCTCTTGTTATACTGATACCTTTATCATTATGTAATGTTCTTTTTTGCTTCTTGTTACTTTCTTTGTTTTGAAGTCTGTTTTGTCTGATATAAGTACTGCTACTCCTACTTTTTTCTCCCTATTATTTGCATGAAATATCTTTTTCCATCCCTTCACTTTCAGTCTGTGTATGTCTTTGGCTCTGAAATGAGTCTCTTGTAGACCACATATAGATGGGTCTTGTTTCTTTATTCATTCTGCCACTGTATGTCTTTTGATTGGTTCATTCAGTCCATTTACATTTAAGATAATTATTGATAGGTATGTACTTAATTGCCATTTTTTTGTTTTCTGGTTGTTTTTATGATTCCTCTCTGTTCCTTTCTTCCTCTCTTATACTCTTCTGTTGTTATTTGATGTTTTTTTATGTTGTGATTGGATTACTTTAAAAATTTTTTGTGTATTATAGGCTTTAGGTTTGTGGTTACCGTGAAGTTTAAGGATAGCTTCCTAACTACATAATCACCTGTATTGTTGATGATTGCTCTATTTCAAAGACAATCTAAAAGTACTTTTTTCTTCTTCCTATTTCACACTTTTTGTATTAGATGTCATAATCTGCACTTCTGTGTATCCCTTGACTGATTTTGTGTATAGTCGGTTTTACTATTTTTGTTTTGTTTTAATTTTGTACTGGCTTGGTAAGTAATTGGTCTACTATCACAGTGGGTTTATTTTCACTGGTGAAAACTAGTTAGGCTTAGGAATATTACCATCTGCATAAGTTCCTTCAACATATCCTGTAATGCTGGTTTAGTGATTATAAATTCCTTCAGCTTTCAAATTTGAATGATAATCTTACTGGATAGAGAATTCTTGGTTGAATGTCCTTCTGTTTTAAAACATTAAATATTCCATGCCATTCCTGGCCTGTATAATTTCTGCTGAGAAGTCTGCTGATAGCCTGACGGGGTTTCCCTTATCAGTCATCTTTTTTCTTTCTCTGGCTGCTTTCAATATTCTCTCCTTGTCCTTAATCTTTGTCATTGTAATAATTATATGTCTTGGTGTTGTCTTCCTGGGCTTCCATTTTTTGGGGGCTCTCTGTGCTTTCATGACCTGAGTGTGTGTTTCCTTCCCCAGATTGGGGAAGTTTTCAACAGTTATTTTCTCAGAGAGACTTTCTATCCCTTTGTCCCTCTCTTCTCCTTCTGGTACCCCTATCATGTAAATATTGTTTCTTTTGGAGTTGTCACATAGCTCTCTTATCATTCTTTCATTCCTAGAGATTCTTTCTTCTCTTTGTTCCTCAGCTTCATTGTGTTTCTATTCTCTAATTTCTATGTCATTGATTGTCTCCTCTACTTGCAGTGATCTATTCATTTCTTCCATTGTATATTTCATTCCAGTTATTGTATTCTTCAGCTCTGAGTGGCTCTTTTCCAGCTCTTGTATCTCTTTGTTGAAGTCTTCCGTGAGATCTTCACTACTTTTCTGCACATCAGTGAGCATATTTATGACTATTACTTTGAAGTCTTTATCAAGAAATTGGTGATCTCCATTTCATTATCCCTCTTTCTGGTGTCATATCCTGTAGTTTTGTTTGAAATATATTCCTCTGCCTCCTCATCTTGTCAGGGTTTCTGTCTTTCTTCCTTTCTATTAGATGGATCTGCTGTGCTTCCTGGCCTAAGAGAATAATATCTTTATGAAGAAGGTATCCTGTGGTGCCAAGAAGCTCAAGATTCTTTCTCTCCAATGCTGGGTTCTCCTTTGAGGTGGAGCCGTGGTTGCTCTTGGTGGGCAGTGGGCAGGTCTGCCTTTCTCTTTGCCTTCCAGCAGTGGTCTCCCTCAGTCCTCTGCAGCTGGGAGTTTCCCTCATCCAGCCCTGTGTGATCAGAGCAGTGGCTTCTGCTGGGATCATTGTGGGCAGGGCTGCCCTTTGCCTGCCCTGCAGTGATGGTTGGGCTACTGGGTTAACAAGGTAGGTGGGGCCGTCACAAGGCTCTGGGGCAGGCACGTGGAGCAGGGAGTACCGTGGTGGCAGGGCACGGGATTGTGCATTGGTGCTGGTGACTTGTGTGGGTGTGCCCTGGCAGCTGCTAGGTGTGTGGCACTGGGCTGGGCTGCCCAGGAGGAGGATGGAGTGCTTGGAGATGGCTTTTGCAGGCACCTCTCTAATTGGGCTGAGACAGGGCTGAAGAAAGCTGGGAAAGCCTCCCTTTGCCTGCCAGGTAGCAAATTCTGATGCTGTTGGGCTGGGAGGGCTGGTGCACTGGTGGTATGCGGGGAAGAGCCTTGAGGCTGTGACACCAGCAAGGGGTATGGAGCATCTGAAGTTCCTGAGAGTGCCCAACCTGTTGGACCAAGGAAGGGCTGGGGAAATGTCATCCACCTGCCCTTTTCCCTTTGGAGAGAGCTCCATCCAACACTTGTGCCTCTGGACCCATCTGCTACTGGAAAATCTTTCAAACTGCCACCTTGTTTTGGGTCTCAGCAGGACCAGTGCCGTGTGCCTGTCCTCTACAAGGGCTGGAGTCTCATCCTCCCAGAGTGTTCCAACTATCCCTGGTATCCAGCCCTGCTAAGCACTAGAACCCAATGCATTGTGGACTCACATTCCTAGAGCGTATCTCCAGGGCCAGGTATACAGAGTTCCTGAGTGTCTATCCCCTTCCTACTTTGTTCCTCTTCCTCCTGCCTGTGGTCTGGGATGGGGGAAGGGCTTGGGTCCCACCTGAGTGCAACTCTGCCACTACCCTTCTCTGTGTGGTCTTCTCTTCCCCAGGGGTGGGTGGTCTGTTTTGCAGTCTTCAGGTCGTTTTCAGCGTTGGTTGTATTTGCTGTAGTGCTTCCTTGGTGTGTGTGTGGGAGGAGGTTTCCACCTTGCCCTCTTACTCTGCCATCTTTTTTCCAAAACTAATTTTCATTCTTTTGTAAACATTTGGTTGAATTCTTCAGTGAGACCATCTAGGCCTTAAGATTTCTTTTTTGTAGTTCCAAAATTATAAATTGAATTTCCTTAATGGGTATCTATTTCATGTTCTGTGAGTGGTGGGTAGTTCTGTGTTTTTTGAGCAAGTGGTCCATTTTGTCTGAGTTGCAAAATATATGTTCATAGTATTCCTTTATCCTTCTGATATCTACAGGATCTGTAGTGATATCTTTTTCATTATGTTGTATATTGTGTCTTGCATCTTTTTTCTTTGTCAGTTTTGTTATAAGTTTGTATACTTTATTAAATCTTTTAAAGGAACCTGTCTGTTTAACTGATTTTCTTTATTTTTCTATTTTCAGTTTCTGATGATCTGGTCTTATCTTTACTTTCTTCCTTCTGCTTGCTTTGGGTTTATTTTGCCCTTTTTCCAGGTTTTTTGAGGTGGGAGCTTAGATTATTGATTTGAGAAGTTGCTCTTTTCTCATGTATGCATTTTATGCTATAAATTTCCCTCAGAGTATTGCTTTTGCTGTGTCCTACAAATCTCAGTATGTTGCATTTTTATTTTTATTCACTTAAATATATTTTTAAAGTTTCCTTTTAGACTTCCCCTTTGGCTTATAGGTTATTTAGAAGTGTTTTTAGTTTCTAAGTGTTTGGTGACTTTCCTATCTTTCTGCTATTGGTGTCTAGTTTATTCCATTATGGAAGTCCTTTTACATTTTGTGAGGTATGTTTTATTGCCCGGATATTGTCTATCCTGATGATGTTCTGTTCCATGTGCAGTTGAAAGGAGTATGTCCTGCTGTTATAGGGTGAAGTGTGTTGTAACTGTCTCATCCTGTCAGTTGATGATGTTATTCCTGAAAAGGAGTAATTGTTGTAGTGACGCTGGTAGTGGGTGCTTGTGTTTTTTTTTCTTTTTTCTTTTTTCTGATAAGGGACAGGGGCATCAGGATCATATACAGCAGGGAACTTGAAGTCATATTGTCTGGCAAAAATAAGGAGATTAAAAATCAATATTGCCAATTTAGGACAACTTTGACAACTATCCAAGGAGAGAGTAGAATTTATATTCTCTATTGAAAATGTAGGTACTGGAAGGCCATTTCATTGCACTATTGTTTTAGAGTTAGAATGTCTGAATAAAACCAAGCTTGATCTCAAAACAGACAGCTGAAGCTGCCAGCCAGGACTGGAGGAATAAGATATTCCTCCAGGTTGTCTAGATTACTTCTTTTTGAGTAGTATTTATGTTTTAACTAACTTACTGTTTGTATATTCAATCATTATTTTAATTAGATCCAGAGTAGAGAAATGGATATAAAAGCTTGAATATCAGTCTATTCTAAAATATTTGTTGAGTAGTTCCTCTACTCTAGACGTGGTGCTGGTTTCTGAGGATATAAAATTAAACTAGAGAAACATGGACTTGTATTTTTTATTCTCCCACAAAAGAAAATCTAGACATCCCAGTGGCTTCTTTAAGACTGACTGGTAAAAAACGTAAGAGTAAAGTCAACTTTAAAGACTGTTTTAGTTTCAGATGCTGCAACTTACATTTGAAAAATAATATTAAAAATATTTTGCAGGGAAAGTATGTTTTATTACTTGGTTATTTAGTCACTTTGAATTAAAAACCTGGCATTTCTTGCATGTCTCCTTCTGTCTGCCAGGTGCTGAAGTTGGGGAGGGGGTCTGGGTTTGCTCAGTCCCCAGTGTGCTTCTTTAATAAGTCTGATTGTTATAAAGATAGAAGCCACGTATAAATTTCTTAAACTTGACATCCATTTTTATGTTTTATTTAAAAAAAATATAATCTTCAATCTTCACTGTATCCTGGAAAAATAGCTGTTTACATCATCTCTTCAATCACACAGCTTTTTTCTACATAAGTCACATTGAATTTAAATGCAAACAGATCTGGTATCGGTATCAATACTGAAGTTTCTTCACGTTGTTTTGTAAACACACCATTAGTTTAACCTGTTTAACCAGGTACAATTACAGAAGGGCCACAAAGACCTTGGTCTATTACTTTTTATGTAACAACAAAAATGAGAAAATACAGCTAAATATATCATAGTATTTGCTATTTCTCCCCATGACATCATAGTTTCCCTTTAATATCTTTTTTCAGATCATGAAAACATGTTATTTTCCCAGAAAGGCATTTGCTGATTAATGGGGTCAGGCCAGTCCAAGGACAGACTAAGCACACAAGAACCTGGCGCAGTTCCTAGAAATGGTGCTTAGCCTCTTGCTCTCACCTTGGGGCTCTTCAGTTTAATTACTGTGTTTTCTGTGAAATAGAGCGGGGGAATTCTCTAAACAAGCTCCTTATATCTAAGTGAATGATAGATGATTGGTTGATAACCTATTAATTGTTAATAAATAACAAACTCCTGCTTTACTTTGTATCATTTTGTTACCGAGCCTCCTCCTTTCTTCCTAGTATAAACTAGAGGTTGAAAATGGTACTGTCTATTCAACTTTATTATTCCTTAATCAAAGCATGCTGGCATGAATACTACTTTATTTCCCTGATTCACCATTAATTTTAACTTAATTAAGTTCTTATAGATATTTGAAAGAAATTGATCAAATACTTTTATAATAATTCTGACATGTATCAGTGAGTCTGACTGATATGGTTTACCTTAGATACAGGAGATAACTTCTTTGAACCTTTATTGTGTCCCTCTCTCAAATAAATCTAGCTGACAATAAATGACCCTGTCTGTTTTCTGTGTCTCTTTTTGTCGTCTCCTGCCAGCGTGTGAGCTCTGGAAGATGGAGCGCTATGGCCGGTTTATCTTCGTATCTCTAGTCTGTGACAGCCCAGATGTTGCACGTGCTTATGCCTTGTGGTAACAGAGGGGTCATGCAGTTTGGGTGGAGGCTCTAGAGGTTCTGCCTACGGAGTCCACAGAAGAATTTGACTCAGTGTTAGCAAACTTGCTGATTTTCTAAGAGAATCCAGAAATCTGTATTTTTAAGCAAAACATCTTTTCTTAAATATTGAAAATTAATTGTTTTTAAAAAACTCCCTGTATCAGCATGCATACTATGCAATTCAACCTGTAAAGCTGCTTTATGGTACGGCTGCCATGAATCAAGGTCATTTTGATACTTCTAAGGAACATGGATTTGTCTTCATATGGCAAGAGCTTTTTTAAACTATACAATTATAGCATTACTTGTATACAGTTATTAAGAGTACTGCTAATAACAAGTGCATAATAAATGAGCTTACTGTGTGTCATGTGTTGCTAGGCAGGTTTTATTACCCATATAAGAAAGATGCACAAACTGAAGATTACTAAGTTTCATGACCCAAGAGGGCACATTGTGTCTAATGGTTGAGCTGAGTTCTTAACTCAGCAGTTTATATTGCACCATTCCTGCCTCTTACCACGTTCTGTCTAGACTAAGAATGAACTGACAACACAGCCAAGCAGCTAGCCTCATTTCTTTCTTTTTTTTTAAACAGCCTTAGTGAAATATAACGGACATACCATACAGTTACCCATTTAAAGTGCAAATCTCAATGTTTTTTTAGTATATTCAGAGTCGTTCCAATCACCATAGTCAATTTTAGAACATTTGCACCCAAAAAGAAACCCTTGTACCCATTAGCAGTCACTCATTTCCCCCCAAGCTCCCAGCCCTGTCACTTTAGATTTGCCTTTTCAAGACAGCTCATAAATGGAATCATACAATATGTGGCCCTTTGTGTCTAGCTTCTTCACTCAACATAACATTACAAGGTTTGTTCTTGTTGTAGCCTGTATCAGTATTTCATCTATTGCTAAATAATATTTCATTGTGTGCACATATATAGTAACTGTGTCTAACCTTTTCCCAAAGTGACCCGCCATTTTACATTCCACCCAGCAACATGTGAGGGTTCCAGTTTCCCTACTTCCTCACCAATGTTTGTATTTTTGAAAATTGTGGTAAAACTCAATATCAAAATTGTCCATCTTAACCATTTGAAAATGTACAGTTCAATAGTATTAAGTATATTCATATTGTTGTACAGCCATCACCACCATCCACTCCATAATTCTTTTCACCTTGTAGAATTAGAACTCTGCCCCCATTAAACAATAAGTCTATTCTCCCCTGCCCTCAGCGCCTGGCACCCATTACATGTTATACAGAAACGTCTTAATGATTTTTGGCTATTCTAAGTACTTCATATGTAAGTTGAGTCATACAGTTTTTATCATTTTGTGACTGGTTTATTTCACTTAGTATAATGTCCTCAAGGTTCATCCATGTTGTATCATACGTCAACATTTCCTTCTTTTTTAAGACTGAATAATGATATTGTGTGTATGTATATATATATCACATTTTCTTTATCCATTCTCCTGTTGGTGGGCGCTTGGATTTATTCCACCTTTTGGCTGTTGTGAGTAACGCTGCTACGAATATGGGTATTCAAGGGTCTCTTTGAAACCCTGCCTTCAGTTCTTTTGGGTATGTAAGTGGAGTTGCTGAATAAGTTCTAAGTTCATCTGGTTGTGTTCAGAGAAGATGCTTTGTATGATGGCTGGCTGTCTTGTTAAATCTATTAAGACTTACTCTGTGGCCTAACCTGTGGTCTATCCTGGAAGATGTCCTGCATGCACTTGAGAAGAATGTGTATTTGTTGTTGGGTAGAGCGTTCCATACGTGCTATTAGATTTAGTTGGCTTGTTGTGTTAAGTCCTCTATTTCCTTATTTAACCATTTGTCTGGTTGTTCTGTCCATTGTTGTGAGTGGGGTATTGAAGTCTCCAGCTATCATTGCAGAACTGTCTACTTCCCCTTCAATTTGGTCTGTTTTTGCTTCATATGTTTTGATGGTCTGTCATTAAGTGTGTAAATTTTCATATTACATCTTCTTGCTGTATTGAACCTTTAAGTAATATATAATGTCCTTCTTTGCCTCTTGTAACCTTTTTTGATTTCAAGTCTACTTTGGAATTGGTATGGACACCCCTGCTCCCTTTTGGTTACCATTTGCATGGAATATCGGTTTCCATCTTATCACTTCTCCATTTGTTTGTGTGTTTAGATCTCAGGGAGTCTCTTGTGAACAGCATATAGTTGGATCGATGTGTTTTTATCCATTCTGCCAATCTGTCTTTTGATTAGATAGTTAAATCTATTTACATTTAAAATAATCACTGATAAGGAAGAATTTACATCTGTCCCTGTGCTACTTGGTTTCCATGTGCCTTATAGCTTTTATTTGTCCCCCATTTCCTGCATTACTTCTTTTGTATTTAGTTGATTTTTTTGTAGTGAATTGTTTAAATTCCTTTCTCATTTCCTTTTGTGTGTAGTCTATAGCTATTTTCATGGGGATTACATTTAACGTACTGAAGTTACAACACTGATTTGAATTTGTGCCATCCTAACTCTAATAAACATCAAAAACTCTTCTCCTTTACAGATCTGTCCCTACCCTTTTTGGGTAGTTTATACAGTGTTATGCATTGTGTGCCCCAAAATATAAACTAACAATTCTTTTAAATGCATTAGCCTCTTAAATTATGTAGAAAAAAAGATTTGTAGTTATAAATCAATATTACAGTACTTTTGGCTTCCTTGTTATGGAAAGGCTAAAAACAGATTAGGGTTTATTAGTAAACAAACATATTCTGTGCTTATTGAGGGATTGTGCTATAAAGCATATTTCTGGAAATTATGAAATATGTTCATAAATTTGCCAATCTAAAGAATGCCTGTGTAACAGTTTACAGTAGCTTACTTCTCAATGTTCACTACAAATTAAAGTTCCTAATGGTTTTAAGTTCTAATTAAAACTACTTGAAGTAATAAAGAAAACATCTCTGCATGATACAAAAGATCTGTGTTTTGGTAAGAGAAGGTGTAAGGAATGGAAATAATTTTATTGAGGGTAAAAGGTAACTGTTCTAAAGTACAGCTGTTTATTTTTTATTTTATTTATTTATTTTTTTGAGAGGGCATCTCTCGTATTTATTGATCAAATGGTTGTCAACAACAATAAAATTCTGTGTAGGGGACCCAATGCACAATCATTAATCAACCCCAAGCCTAATTCTCAACAGTCTCCAATCTTCTGAAGCATAACGAACAAGTTCTTACATGGTGAACAAGTTCTTACATAGTGAATAAGTTCTTACATGGTGAACAGTGCAAGGGCAGTCATATCACAGAAACTTTCGGATTTGATCACGCATCATGAACTATAAACAATCAAGTCAGATATGATTATTTGTTTGATTTTTATACTTGATTTATATGTGAATCCCACATTTCTCCCTTATTATTATTATTATTACTTTTTAAATAAAATGCTGAAGTGGTAGGTAGATGCAAGATAAAGGTAGAAAACATAATTTAGTGCTGTAAGAGGGCAAATGTAGATGATCAGGTCTGTGCCTATAGACTAAGTATTAATCCAAGCTAGACAAGGGCAACAAAACAGTATAGCTGTTCATTTAAAGAGGGTGAACACTGTATGTAAAAGGAAAGTTGTAGAAAGTTTGTGGAAGAATTTGATATGGTCATGCTATGTGAGATTAAAGCAAATGAGTCTTGATATGAAGCACACAGCAAAATTAGGATTTTGTTTTCTGTTAAAAGGACAAATTTTTCTTGAACCATTAAGTCTGCTCTTAATATTGAAAAATTGTGAAGGGTTTTTCTAATTGTATCAATATCATTTCTCATGCTTAAGGTTTCAATGAGTTGTCTAAGTACTTAAGAAAATGAGATTTTAATATTAAAAGAGCTAAAAGCTATGTTGATGTTACAGAAATACCCAAACATCCTTATATGGTCTTAAAGCTCTCATCACATCTTTAACCATTGTCATTTCTAAGTCTTTTGTCATTTATAGTTACTGTTTTGCTCCTGAACTAGTAAAGAACTAGATGCAAACAGAGCAAAAATTAGTTACATGAAATTAAGTAAAGTGAGGAAGGTGATTTTAATTTTGTTTCAAATATCGCTACTCTCAGAAAAAGAAGTGTGTGTTTCAACCTTTTCCTCTTAAGCTAGCTTACAATTGTTCAGTAAATTATACCTTTAAAGCAGAATTGAAACATTTATCTTTCTCTCTCTACCTGATCCCTCCAGAATTTAAAAACTCTCAGTGAGTATTTTTATATTTTATGGCAGTATGTTGATTTGCATAAGTTCAATAAGAATCTGCTCTCCTTGTAGCAGGACCAGTTGAAAACAATGGTTATATTACCAAGGCTTTGACTGGAATGTCATACCTGAGAGACACATGCATAAACTCAGATATGAACAGACAGCTTTAAGGAACTAACATTGACTTTATGGAACCAACAAAGGCCCTTGGAAGAGCTGGCCTGGGACCTTGCTTACAGGGTCCCAGCAAGCTTACCAGGTGAGTAGGGAAGGTCACTTCCTGGCAGGTGCAGGAACCTCAAAGTATCTTGGAGACCTCAAGAACAGAAGAACTCACCCAAATCTGCGGGTACTCCCAGCAAAACCTGGTGGCAAGTCTGACTTGGCTTCCTGGCCTTGAGAGGCCTTTAAAAGCTGAATCTGAAATTCCTTATAAAAAGTTCCAGCAAAGCACATTTAAAAGATCCTGTGCGATCAGTGGCTGTTCTTGCTGCACTTATGTAAATCATCAGGCCAACTGTTTTAAAGCTAAACTTATTTTATATTAATAAAAAGGAGGGTGATATTAGAGAGAAAGAAGAATTGTGTTTCCGTAGTGCAACCTTATCACTATTAGATTCTAATACTGGTCATTTCAAAATAGACTAGATCCTGGATTCTAGTTTCCTCAGAGTATCTGGCTATGACTCCAAATGCTTCAGTTTTCTCCCGTCATTTCAATTAGTTTTACTATTTCTAGTCCTTATATTCAACCATTCAGTCTTAATCTTCTTGTCAAGTTTGTTTCCTCCAGAACAAAAAATCCAATTCCAGATGTTGCTCAGACGAGGATTTCAGTCCATCCTAACGCTGATGAAGACGCACGTCAGCAGCCCCGCACCTTAGTTGCCCCCCTCCTTTTATGCGCCCTTGTCCGTGTCTGCCTCTGCCCCCACGGCTCCGTGACCCCTCCTCTCCCTGACACAGCAAGGAACTGCTGGACCCACAGGCAGGAACAACGCCCCTACTTAGCAGGACGCAGTTACAGAAGAGTGACCAACACCCACTTTTCCTTGAAGGATTTCAAGGGTCCACATTCCTTGCGGGGTGAATGAGGTGGGGCAGAGACACGGGACAAGCATCATGATTAACTTTTCCCGCCTATGATGAAGAAGGCTGAGATATAAACGGTATAGTAAGAACAGGAGGAACACCATCTTAAGGCTAAAATTGCATTTTAAAAAGCGGAGAGTTAAGAGTAAGATTCCTAGCATATTCTCTGGTAGCCAGACAATTGCCCAACAGCCTGTCTTAGGGCAGGGCAGGCAGTCTTAGCTGATACGTCCCCACTTCTTTGGCCAAGCACTTCAAAAGGACCTCCAATCTCTCAACCTTGCCCCTAGCCACCTGCCCCAGTATGTCAATGACCTCTTGCTTTGCAGCCCGTCAAAAAATGATCCTATATCCTGGGGAAAAAGCGATACTGTGTCTCAGAACACAAAGCTCAACTGGTACAGCAAAAGGTCATTCACCTTGGTCTTGACCTCACCCCACCACTCGCTGCATACCCACCTCCGAACACAAGCTATCAATAATCTCCCCTTCGCCACCACAAAGCGAGATCTTAGCTTTGTTTCTTAGCTATTTTAGACTCCATCCAAACTTTCTCACTCATTGCAAAACCCCTTTATGAGGCCTCCCACGGGATCCCCAAGAAAGGGTGCCAGAGACTTAATTCCTGCTTCTTTCTGGGCCCTTAAGCAAGCACTCCTCAAGGCACCTGCTTTGACTCAACCTAACCCTAACAAACTTTTTTTCTCTTAACCAGCAAAACGGACAAGCATTAGAACTACTCGCATAATCAACTGGGGACTCCCTCCAGCCTGTTGCCTATCTGTCCAAACAACTGGACCTTGCAGTAAAAGGCTGGTCTCTCTGCTTACAGGTCCTGGCGTCACCTGCGCTCCTTATCCCCGAAGCCCAGAAATTGCCCTCCACCAGCCCCTATAAGTACACAACTCACACAGCCTCTCTGACCTTCTCAGCCACGGGGCTCTAACTCTTCCCTCCGCGGCCGAAGTCCAGGTCAGCCTCTACAGCCTTCACCCCTCCTGGCCCCATTCGCCTTTATCACCCTCCTCCTGCTTTTCCTCCCCTGCTTAAGTAACCTATTTCAAAGATTTTTACAGAATCGAATGGCGGCCATCTCCCAAGCAACTACTCAAGAACACCTCCAAATGGCTTTTCTGCTTCAAAATATCAGAAAACCCCCTTCATCGCCCCCTCTCAGCAGGAAGTAGCCAAGAAAAGAACAGCAGCCTGTCTTCCCGTACCCTTTTAGAGCCGGGAATGATAGAATCCGGACCTGAGTACCAGCTTTCAAATAAGCCCACCCAGCATCTCAGAGAAACCTAGGTGTCATCTTACCCAGGCTACAGGCATCCTCCAGAGGACGCGCGTCAGCACGCCACAAAGCCCACCTTTCCCCTGACCCCTCCCCTTAAAGAGCCCGCCAAAAACCCTCGCCATAAAAAATTCTCTTGACCTGTTAGAGACTCTCTTTCCTTTGTTCTGCTGGCCAGGACAGAGGGGTCGCTCTCAGGTTCAGCAGTAAACCTGCTTGGACTGTTGAGTTCACATCCCCTCTCTTCTTTCAATAATTATGTTAATTTAAAAATAATTATGTATTATATTAAATTAAATGGCAACGTGTAAGTTCTCTAAATTTGTTCTCTTTCAAGATTATATTGGCTATATGAATTTAAATATGAATTTTAGAATCAGCATGCCAATTTATGCAAAGTAGTCAATTGGGATTTTGATGGAAACTGCACTGAATCTTCAGAATATTTTGGAGGGTCATGTTCTTTTAACAACAGTAAGTTTCCATTCTATGAACCCATTTATTAAGATCTTAATTTCTTTGAACAGTGTTTTAAAGTTTTCAGAATGTAAGTCTTACACTTCTTTTGTTAAATTTATTCCTAATATTTTATTTTTTTCATGTTATTGTAATGGAATTATTTTCTTAATTTCCTTTTTGGATTGCTCACTGCAAATGTATAGAAAAGCAATTGACTTTTTCCATATTTATCTTTAATGTTGCAACCTTCCTGAAATTGTTCATTAGTCCAATAGTTTTCTAGTGTCATCCTTAGGACTTTGTACATAAAAGATCATGTCATCTGAAAAGATAGTTTTACTGCTTCCTTGCCAATCTGGATGCCTTTTATGTCAAGTTCTTGCCTAACTGCCCTGGCGAGAACAATGCTGCACAGAAGTGGCGACAGCAGCCGTTTGATGATGGTAGGGAGAGCATCCGGCCTTTGACCATTGAGCATGATGATATTAGCTGTGGGCATTCTGCTGATACACACAATCAGGTTGAGTGAGTTCCCTTCCACTCCTGATTTGTTCAGTGCTTTTATCATGAAGGGGAGTTTAATTTTTCAAATGCTTTTTCTGTATCTGTGGAGTTGGTCATTTTTTTTTTTGGTCCCTTTTTCATATGATGTATTATAGTAAATGACTTGGATATTAAACCAACCTTGAATTTCTGGGATAAATTCCACTTGGTCACAGTGTAAATCATTTCTATATGTTGCTGAATTTGGTTTGCTGGTATTTTGTTTAGGAGCTTTGTATCTATATTTGTAAGAGATGCTGGTCTGTGGTTTTCTACTCCTGTAATGTCTCTCTCTTTGGTTTTGTTGTCAGGTAATGTGGGCCTCATGAAATCAGTTTGATAGTATTCCCTCCTATCCTGTTATTTGGGGAAGATTTTGTGAATAATTATTTCCATTCTTTATTTTTTTATTCCTAAAAGAAAGGACCAAAAAACCACTTAAGAAATCTTTTAAAACCTTTCTTTTCATCTTTCATGGTTTTATATTGTTGAGTCCCAACTACTCCATGAAGCATGCTTTCTCTGATTATGCCTGCCTTTGATGTTGGTTTCCTTCCTGAGCTTCTGTTGTTAATGCTGACAGTCCACCAGCACACTCATGATGCACTAGGCTGTTGTAATCTCCAGCATTTCACGTCCACTCCTTTTTGTCTGCTCCACTGACTAGGAATTTCTTGAGGTCAGTGACTGGCTCTTCAACTTCACACATTGTCCCGAAGTACCTAGCACATTGCAACAAGTGAAAGTGGAACATTTTATCCAATTGCATAGATTTCAAAGCTCTGAAAAATAATCATTTTCAGGATTTCCTAGTATTTATGAGTGCATATGTGTATATATAAATTTATGTGCATTATATATCTGTATACACATTCTCACATGACTTTGCACATTTTTTCTAACATAAACCTAAGTGTAGTTAGTTAAAAGAGAATTTAGGCGGGTATTTCTGGGTTCCAGGTCTGGCTCTTCACTGTAAATACTGGACTCTGAGGCTTACTGTCCATCTGTTCTCTCATATATAACATAAAAATATAAAACAATGTGAAGATTAAAATGAAATATAAATTATTTAGTCTAATACTTTGTGCTAATAGTCACTTAATAAATAATGACTTATGGCTTAAGCTTTTAAAGAATGAGTCTGATATTAACCACATTTTAATATTTATATTTAATATTTAGTATTAACCATATTCTAATATTTATTTGATATAATAGATGATTGGGTTAAAAGTCTTACATTTTGTTTAATGGCTGATCAGCTAAAATTTTCCTTATTAAATTCTTTGGAATGTCTTTTGGGAGCTGTTATTAAAGACTGATTTCTCCTCACCATAAACACTTGAGGAAGTGCCTAAAATCAAGGGCTACAAACTCAAGACAGCCTGGAGTTAAGTTCAGGTACTCACTAGCCATGTATCTTTCACTTCCTCCTCTGTCACACATGTGAGACAGGGACTATGGGTTTAGACAGGGTAGGGGGAGGGCCTCCAGAAAAAACAAAGCAACATAATCCATTGTGAGATTTGCTTTGGCTGCTGGCCTCCCCCCCACCCCCTCAACGGCTTATTTTTCTGACTTTACCCAGGTGCTGCTTTTCTTTCTCCAGCCCTAGTCAAGTGATTTGCAACCTGGGCAATTAACAAGCAAGCCCAAAACAATGTAGTAAAAACAGGAAGGATTCCATCTTGAAAATAAAATTGCATTTTTAAAACCCAATTAGTTAAAAAGTAAGTTTCTTAACATACTCTTTAACAGACAGACAATAACTCAGCCCACCTTGGGAGAAAAGCAGGCAGTCTTGAGTGATATGCTCCCAGACTAGGAAGCTGCTATCCTGGGAGGAAATCAGAGCAGTAAAATTAATTGTAAATAACCAGGAAGATTAATAAGAAACTTAATGTCTCTGCAAAGATAAACATCTTGGGGCCACTTAGCAGGTGTACATCCCTAGTCCTTTGTCTTTCAACCACCTATAAAACCCCTAGATAATGCACCACCCCAGGCCCCTCTTGTTCCCTCCTGGCCTGAGCCAGGAGCTCTGTCCTCTCACTTTATCTCTAAATGAAAGCCTCTGCCTTGCTCTCCTACCTTGAGCGTTTGCGAAGTTCATTCTTTGACTCTGAACAAGAGCCCTGGCATCACAGGGATGAGTACCTGCTTCTGAGAGTCCTTTCAAGGATTCAGAGATACTCAATGAGAAGCACTTAGTACAGTAACTGGCATTTAGTAAGTGATGAATGTTAAGTAGTTGTGTTCCTCACATCCTTCATCATCAACCCCTTGTATGGTGTCTGGCACTTAAAAAGTGTTTGAGTGAAAAGTTTCATTGAAATTATTAACCTACTTGTAGAAAACTCTTCAGGCATTTTTCTGTAGGAAGAACCCTGCATTGAGAAGGAGGCTGGCTGGGTGAGCTGCAAAGCTATTTGTAGATAGGATGAGAGTCTTAGAGGTGGAAAGGGTCCTTTTCACCACCGTTGGTTTAAAGGTGAAATCAGTAAGGTCACCATGCTATGCTTTTATGGTTTTGTATTTGTCCTAACTTAAGCTTATCTTTCAGTTTTTTAAAACCTTAATTTCTGACAATTTTGTGTGTTTCTAATAGGGTTCAATATAGTTAGTTGTGCAGATTTTATCAGCATTAGAAAGTGCACTGTGTTGTTCTACTTCATCAGTCAGGCCCGTTAAACAAAGCCTAACCCATTAACCAAACCCCATAAAACCCACAGGAGCCACTGCCCTGACTGTCGTGGCATTGTTCCCTGTAGTGGCACTGCCCTTGCAGAGGATAGTGGCACACAGCAGGCACCATTATTGTTATTGTTGCATTTGTGAATAGAAAGTGTGAGGTTTCTGAAGAAAGACATCTACTCACATGTACTTCTTATTCATTGCCAGAAAAGGTACAGAAAGATTTCTACGTACATGTATGGCTTCAGAGTAGTAAGATTAAAGCCCTTTTCTTTGAGTTATTATTAGTATTTCCAGTACCCTCTTGGTATTATCTTGCTGAATTTAAATGTTTTCATCTAGTTTTCTTTCATTGGCATATTGAGATTGCTTAGAGCTCAGTGTTTCCAATACAAAAATCCCATATATTGAACACATATTTTTGAAATACGTCAAGTATAATGAATACAAATTCCCTTCAGGGCAGATGTAATTAATTCCTCACTACTTGCATTTGGAAAACTGCCATCAGACCAAACCCAAGATTGACAGCAGAACCGGAAACCCTTGACCAGGGCAGCATCACACCTTAAACTTTGTAACAAAAAAGCACAATGCCCAAAAGATGGAACTCTTGTTGTGTGGAAAATTTTCGTAGAGCTCTAAGTCGAGGCTTTCATTAGAATGTTTTCCATTGGCTCACATGATGTTGACCTGTCAGTGCATCGCGCTGAGGGGCGGAGAGTGGACGTCTTCCTCTCCACACTGAGGTTAGAAACTTGGAGTGTTCATTCTCATCTTGATTTTTGCTCAATGTGATTAAAAAAAATTAATCCCGTCAGCTTCTTCTGAAATGGTGCTGCTACCCAGATTTTTTATATATTGGTTCACTTCCTACATGTAACACATCGAGCAGACATTACTACTCCCACTGCATAAAGGAGACTGAAGCTCAGTGAGATTAGGTAACTTGTCAAGTCACCCAGAAAAGCTAATTTCTGCCATAGGACTGTTGTGGAAGGAGACACAGAGCGAGTGCCCGGTGGGGAGAGGCTACAGCTCTGTGGCTTCCTGCGCTGGGGCTCACATTGACAGCCATGTTGAATGAATGATTTTGAATAGGTGACTGGTATTAGTGCTTACTGAGAATGCCATATTTTGATAAATAGATGATAAATACATTTGGATGTTGAAATTTCATGTGGAAAATTCTCTAGGAAAGAGTTTTGGTTCCAGCTGAACCCAAGTAGTCAGACTGCCTTTCTGTTGAAGCCCAAACCACTCAGCTCAGCAGAACCTGAACCTGTCAGCAGATCAGAGGTGGGCCCAGCGATCATCAGTCCGTGAACCACTGAGCCACAAGCAGTGTCCTCACGGATGTGGGAAAATGGGGGGAAAAACATACAACTATGCCAACCACATTGCAGAGATTATCACTTTCTTGTTGCCAGTTTTGGAGTTTCTAGAGTGTATATTTAACTTGCTGGTTTCTTCCCTCTGATGTGTATTTGTTGTTATATATTAACAGTGCCGGGCAACAGCGTGAACCTACAAATCACACTGGTGGGCTTTTGTCTTCTCTGCAGCTCAGAGGTCAGAGCTCTGGTGATTTCATGGTCTGAGGGCTCCTGCTGAGCAACTGACCCTAAAATAAAATCATACATACTGTGGTGTGACCTCTTCAGTGGCCTTTTAAAGACTTGGAAAGGTAGGATGGGGCCAGTCTGTTGTTTTTAAATGAAATAGTTCTTTAGTTACCTTAATGAAGAGCAGAGGTAAAGGAAGAAAATCCATTGTTTTATTATTGTTCTGTGTTTGAGGTCAGGTGGCGGAGTCTACTCAAAGTGACCTTTGCTTTACTGTTACAGAATTTGAGATGGTGTATTAGTCGTTCCTCAGGACAGAGCTAATGCCTTTCAGGCCAGGCCCTGGGAATCAGGCTTTTGAAGCGCATTCGTGTACCACTGTGGTTTGCTTTTCCAGGGCATCTACAGTGTAATTATATTTATTACTGATTTGGGCAATCCCTTCCCTTCCACCCATATGTAACTTAATAGTAGCCTTTCCTAATAATGGAGACCGGTGCACCTCACTGTGACATGTGTTTGTGATGCTGAGTAGATGCTACTTTGTGTTACAAAAGACTGTACAATGAATGCTTTTGTTTATAATAGTTTCCAACCCAGTGGATAGGCCCTCAGTAAAATTTTACTGCTTGCTTTATGAAAGATTTTTTTTCACAAGGGACTTTATTTATTGTCAATATGCTGCCATGAGCATAACTTTTAGGGGCCCATAATTTAGATTTTCCTGATTCAAGGCTATAATTTATTCTAAAGCTACCTGGAGATCCATTCAGTGAGAAATAAACCAATGCAGAGAATTAAGGCTCTGAGATTTGAAAGGGCTAAATTAAGTTATGACTTATATTACCTCTGGAAATAATTACTCCTTTAATTTTAAGTTCATTAATAGCCTTCTATAATTTTTGACGAGTGTTGACAGTGCTGTATATCTAGTCCTTTATACAGTCTCATTTCAGAAACCTTAAGCAAATCATTGGTTTTAACATAAGAGACATGACATTTAAAGATCATCTGATGCATCCCGTTGAAGGTTTCTGCTAGCCTGGGTTTAATAAAGCTGTCCAGAGAAACAGAACCAATAACGTGAATGTGTATGTACATATGTATCTATATACATATCTGATCTGTGGCACATAAGATTACTGATCACCACCGCCCAATGGGGAAATGTGGATGTTACAGTTTACCTGTGGGAGTGGAGAAGTCATTCTTCCTCTACCTGCTCACATGATGTGGAGTTAATTACAGGGACATTAAGAAGGTGTGGAGTAAGCCCATGGGAATTAGATGTCACACCAGCCATTAGAAACTAATAGTGTGACTAAGGACAGAAGTTCGTGGTATATCCAGTGTACGCCAAGCCCCACGTCATGTGGTTGCCGGAGCTGATGATAGTCTTCCAAACAGAACAGGCTGTGGGACAGAGACCAGGACCACCAGCCCTGCAAAACTGATGACAGCACAATACCCCAGGGTCCCAGAACTGAGCACAAGTAGAACTTTAGCCATGTGCTAGGACTTAAGATGCCAGTGTAAACGATTCTAGGTTGTCATCACGTTCTCAGTCATGCTACTGTGCTCGGCCCAATCGCTAGAGAGAAGTTAACCTTTAGGAATTCTTTCAGCCTGAAATTTCAGGAAGCAAAAGCCAAGCAAAGGAATGTAGCAGGCACATATGTTTTCTGCATGGGAAATACAGGTTTTAGAGAGAAGTGCTCCACAGGGCAGCTTGTTGAAATGGGCGACAGACTATTGAAAAAAAATCAAATTGAGAGAAAAAGAAAGCAATACCAAAAGATAGGATAGGAGGTAGTGCGTTTGGCTTTTGTATATCCTCAGGAAATTCCAATAGGCTAATTTATCAAGAAAGCAGTTACATTTCCACAAAGGCACACTTAATATGCTTGTGGAGGGAGAAGAACCTTAGTGTGGGTCAGATGTGTAGGTGTGGGCTTATGCAAACAGCAGAGTCAGCAGGGAGCTTTTTATTAATCCCTTTCCTTGAGGAGGCTCTTCCAGCAAACGCCACGTTCTATGTTATGACACTTTTGGCAGGAACCTACTTTTTTCAAAGTGTCACCTGTGCTGTCACTGGTCATGCACTTCCAGGCTTCAGAGGCCATTATTTCCTTCACTATCCAAAGAAAGGGGAAAGCAGTAGGCAAACCAGACTACTACCGTTTCAGAGTCATCTCTGCCACACAGGTGTGCATGAGTCATTCCTGGGGTTTGGTGAAGTCATTTTACAGGTCTCAGTTGGCAGGTGACTGCTTTCCTGAGTAGTCCCAGCGATCTCCAGTTCTCAGCTGGCTTCGCTAGCATGTAGTCTTTGCCCTCCTCTTGCAGAAGTCTGGCAGGAGCTTGGGGCACAGCGCCCCTTCCTCACTGTGCCTTTATTCCCAAAGCCTTTGCGTTGGATGTAATTGGGTGTGCTTCATCCAAGTAATGACCGTACGTTCTGATGAAACAGCGGTCTCTTAATTTTTAGGTCACCGGCCTTTTTTTGGTGCTTCCTGATTCCCTGCAGCCCTGTGGTTAATTTCTGTCTCCTTGGAGCCTGCGCCGCCCACTCTCCTAGTTGGCTTCCGTCCTTCTGGTCATTCCAGCTCTGCTGTCTCCTCCTCGCTCTAACTGTTCCTCAGGGTGTCAGTGTCCCACCCCCGCTCCTCACCTCCAGCCCTTCCACGGCCCCACCTCTCACCTTGTCCCTCCTGAGTCCAAATACCTCATGAATACCTGTGTTTCTTTTGAGTCGGGACCCGAAGTTCTGGCTGCTGGTGTGTGTTGGATGTGGCGGGCTCTTGGGTGTGGAACAGAACCAAACCTAGAGAAGGATCAATAGCACGGCTGTCCTCTCCCCAGGACCAAGTCCCCTAGGGACGGCGCACCTGCCACAGGTTCCAAAGCTTGCCTTTGCCCTCCAGGGTATGATCGGGGCCAGGATCGTGGAGAAGCAAGGGGAGATTTGGCTGTAGATGGGGTGTCACGTGGGGCAGATCTTGAAGGCCTCCCACGTGGCTGAACAGGGTACACAGAGGCAAGGGAGCAGAAGGCATTTCAGAGACCGGAAGGTAGTCCAGGCTGACAGAGGTCTAGAGCATCTGTATGGGTGTAACCCGGGAGGAAATGATTCATTATTCTTCCTGCTGTTTTCAAGCACTAAGCACTGAGCCTTGCATGTCACAGGAATTCCTTACGGTTTCTGGAAACAGTTGAAAATAAGAGTGGGTATGAATGATGGGAACCCTAAGACCGACTTTAATCCTGGAAGTGACAGGAGACCTTGAAACTTCTTGAATAGGTTGTTGACTGTAACTGGGGATGCACTTCAGGAAACTGCTCGGCACCTGGGCATTGAATGGATTGGATGGTAGCAAAATGGGAAACTGATAACAGATCTTGGTGGGAAGTAATACAGCTCTGAGATCAGGGGGTGATGGAGGAAGAGGACCTGAGCGAGTGAATCCAGAGACCTGGGGAGTCAGGTGGAAATTAGGTAGGAATGTGGGAGAGAGATGGAGAAGTCCAGTGTTCTGGGAGAACTGAGGTAGTGCAGCAGAAGAGTGAGTGAGATTGTGTTTGTGTTGAGGGACTGTCAGGAGGAGGACTTGGCTTTGGTTGAATTTGAGTGTGAGAGGTGAATCCTGCGGAAGATGCTCCTGGTGTTAGAGTGTCAGCAGGAGCTGAGAAGTTACGTGATGGGCTGTCCAGGCCCAAGTATCTGGAAAAGCAAGCTGCACTTGGAACCCTGGGAGTGAGCAAAGAAGACCGAAACAGGAACAAGAAGTCTCTGGGAACAGTGGCATCTCAGAAACCTGAAGAAGCATCAATAGTTACAGTATCTGAGGCCACAGGGAAGATGGGTTCTCTCTGAGAAGGGTGCACTCAGTTTGGCACTGAGCCGGCCTTGGCAAAAATAGCAAGAGCAGTTTCAAGGACATAGGGAGGCAGAAGCCAGATTAGCTTCACTCGCTCAGCACACCACTGCATGTCAGACCCAGAGCTGGGCGATGAAGCTACAGTGAACAAGTTGATGCGGTCTCGTCCCTCATAGTTTCCAGCTGGTGCACAGTGAGATGAGTAATCAGAGAATTAAAATACGTTGAGATAAATCTAGAAGGTTCTGAGGATGGTAGAAACATAAAAAAGAGAAGCAGCAATTCAGAAGAATATATAGAGGAGACTTACACTGTCAGCCGTTCACGTTCCAGGCCACCTGCCCATCTCTGCATCTGTATTTCAGCAGCAGAGTCCTTGCTGGCCCCTCATTAATCTTTGCTGCCTGACAGTTACTTGAGCTGCTGCTGCTTCACCTGCACACAGGGAGGGGTTCACAGAACAGAGGTTCTAGATGGGGAGACTGCAGTATCCATAGAGTGGGCTGAAAGCACACGTGTCAGATGAGTGCCGGTATATAAAAGGATTTAAGTGTACATCTACTTTGCTTCATTCAAAACGTATGTTTTTTTTAAAAGGATGGAAAAGAGAAGTCCAGTGCAGTTAAAATCACTTTGAGATTTCTCTTCTCTTTGTGACCTGCAAGAGCGGGGTGGCACTGGAGAGGAGAGGTCCCAGGCTCTTTGCAGGAGGGCATGTTGGAAACATTAAGAGCCACTGGCAGAGAGTGCCAGTCCTGTGAGAGACGAGAGGCACAGCTGGGAGGCAGGTGGGGTGCTCTAGGCACTTGCTGCCGTTGGTTCCTGTGGGCATGTGCACGATTCATGGACTGTGGAAATGGATTCCTGACTCCTCATCCAACCTCTCCCCCTCAGTGACTTTAAAGATGATTATTTTATATCCTAACCGCTAACAGTTTTAGAACTGTGGTCCTGCTAATCACTGCATAGTCAGTCTTTCCCACCAACTGACTTGGTGTGCTGCATTTGGTTGGAAGGGCAAGGATTTCCTCTTCTAACACTGCTGTTTATTCTCTGGCTGAATCATTTGTTCCCTGAATGGCTGAATCCATTGTTAAAAATTCTGCCTGCTTAAAGGTGTGTGGAATCTTGACCCCCACCCTCAGGGCATTAATCAATGATTTCATCTGTACCTATATCAGCAGCTCACAATGCTTTTCTTATTTGAAGGTTAGTTACAAAATGTCTTTATACTGGAGCAGGAGGCAAAACAGTGCATCTTGTAAGGATGAATTATGACTAAATTCATGGCAAGTGGACAATAACAGCTTTTTCAAAGTTTCCCATTTTCCCTCCCCCAGCCTCTGGCAACCACTAGTCGACTTTCCCTCTCTGTGGATTTGCCCATTCGTGACATTCATGTGAAAGGTAACATGTAATATGTGGCTGTTGTGACTGCTGTCACTTATAATATTTTCAAGGTTCACCCATGTGCAGCATGTATCAGTACTTCCTTTCTGTGGCCAAATCATTCAGATCGATGGGTGTATTGTATTTATTTAGCCCTGCAGCACTTGATGGATATTTAGTTTACTTCCATTTTTTTGACTTATTAAGAATAATATTGCTATAAACATTCATGTACAAGTTTTTGTGCAAACATATGTTTTTGATTCTCTTGGGTATGTACCTAGAATGAAATGACTGGATCATATGATAACATATTTAATATTTTGAGGAGATGACAAATTGTTTCCTAAGCTGCACCATTTACATCCATACCAGCCACATGAGAGGGTTCTGATTGCTCCACATCCTCGTCCACACATGTTGTCTGGAATAATACAGCATTAGAGCAAATTCCTAATTATTCAGGCACTGAGTATCTATAAGGTGGGTTTTCCAGGGTTTTGGTTTCTCTCTTTCTGTTTTCCAAGTAACTGATTTGTTGGCTTCCCTTTAATAATATCTAGTTTCACTTCTCTCAGGCAGGAGGGTGAAGAGAACATGGGAGAAGTTCATTTGGTTAATGTAGGTACATATTAACCTCTGTTAACAAGTTGGCTAGAAAGCTTTAAGGGAGAAAAGGCTGAAGTTATAGCTTAAGTGAGGTTTTGGATTAATGGCAAATAGCCCTGGGTAGGACTGGAAATATATTCTTGGGTACTAAGATAATTTGTGAATTTTGTGTCTTCATGTATGAAAATATTGCTAATGAGGCATGTTCTGTTTCTCTGGACAGCCACTGGATAGGGAAACTGTGACTTAATTTCAGTGCTTTTGTTTGCACTTGAGAGTAATTCTTTGGTGCCAAGAAATTCAAGGAAAGTGACTGAGTGCATAGTTTTAAAAACATCTTAGGGCGTCTACAGTAGTTTTTTCAAGTTTCCTATATTACTCAAATGTGGTGAGGAGGGTCACGGTCAGTACTTGGCTGGTGTTTACAACAAAGTACTCGTAATTATGGTGAGTAGGAAGGTGCACTCCCAAAGGGTTGAAGGCTTAGCAGAGAGAGGCCTGTTCAAAGTGAACATTACTTTGAAACATCACACTGCAATCTTTAACATCACATGAGTTTATATTCTGTCTTCTAATAGTCACATAATAACTAATACTTATATTAATATGAAGTCCTAAATTACATAGCATCAGATAAAAATAGCTGCACCTTTTCCCAGCACACCAAAGTCTTCCAATTTATGTGGAATAGATTTTTACTATGTTTTCACACCATCTATTCTTTTAATAAGTGTTTGTGAATCCCTGCCCTGGGGATATAAAAAAATATAAAGATGTTATCTATTCTCTTTAAGATCCTTACAGGGTGCTCGAAACAGCACCAAGATGTGATACAAGAAATAAAGTACAAGGAAAATGAAAAAGAGGCAAGGATGCTGTGAAAGGGATTTATAAATAGTGGTGAATAAATTGCTGAAGATAACAAATTTACAGTTAGAAGGACCTGAGTTTATGTTCCAGTTCTTACACTTGTTTTGTGACTTGGGTCAAATACTTCCCCATTTTAAGCATCACTTTTCTTCCCCTGAGGGGTCGCACATTGTTAAATTCATGCTGGAAATCTCTAGAACTGATCAGTTTCGAGAGGCAATGTAGTGTGGAAGAGAAGAGGTCAGAGTCTGTTATTCCATCCGTGTTCGAGTCAGGCCTTGTACAATATGGCTCCGGACGTCTCTGTAAGTCTCCAGGACTCAGTGACCTCACATGTGAGATGAAGGTCATTGAAATTGCACG
Source organism: Manis pentadactyla (assembly GCF_030020395.1). NCBI lineage: Eukaryota > Metazoa > Chordata > Mammalia > Pholidota > Manidae > Manis > Manis pentadactyla. The sequence goes on from NC_080020.1 coordinate 13,266,378, forward strand.
TAGAGCAGAGACAAAAGTAGGTAGACTGTCCCCGATATTTTCCATGTTTGTAGGCAATTGATATGGAATGTGGAGAATGAGTAGAGCAGAGAGAACGTATTTAAAAGCTGCAGAAGCCAAGTATATCCATATAATTATTGCAATTAATAAATACAATACAAAACCTATGGTAACAATATTGAGGAAAACAAAAGGATAGAAGAGATAGCACTTAGAAGGTAGAAGAATAGAGAAGGGGTAACAAGGCTTTTGAGAATCATTGTTATGGGTTATAATGTTTTTAGAAAGTCTAGTGAAGATTGCAGTTCCTTTTCAAAATAATTCTGGTTTCTTCTTTGCCTGTTTGTTCCTACACATGAGTAGTCTGTTCCAATGTCTGGCACGTATTCATTAAATATTATTTACTTTCTGAAGAAATTGGTGGATTAGTAGAGTATCTTTCATGAGAAAATAATAGGCATGATTTCTAAATGAGACAAGAATATTGGATTGACTGGAAAAGGAGAACCAGTCTGAGAGAAAAAGGAGTTGCATTTGGAATGAGCGGCCAGCTGCTGGGTGTGGGTGTGTAGCGATCAGATGTATTGGAAAAGTAGGACTTCGTTATTTAGAAATCATAACTTTGTGGTAAAGCTTTTTGTTGTTTCTATTTTTATTATTTTGCTGTCTTTACAAAAGGCTCAGATTTAGAGGAAGACACATATGTCTTTAATTCTACTCTCCAAGACCCCCATAACTGCTACAGTATCTGTAATACTCCTTTGGGAAGACAGTTAAGAGTGTAAAATAATAGTGACAGAAATTGGGACATAGCATCAGCTCCATGGGAAGAAATGATGAAGATGAAAAGAGTAAATGGGTAGCACAATGGTGATCGGCTGTAGATTAAATAGATCAAAGTACAGTTTTCAAAAAGTTAAAACATGACTCTTCTGTAGATATGTTGCGAGCATCTGTCAAAGGTTTATTTAGCTCATTAACAAAGAAACCAGCAGCATGTCTGTCGCACGTGGCTCATGAAGCATCGAGGAGCAGAGATTGATCGTCTGTCAGGAAGGCAGGCTGACATGTTTGCTAAGCTAGAGACTAAACTGGTTAATGTCCTACAAGGCAGTAAAAGCATAACCTTTGTGGTTCTCTTTTCTGCCAGGCAGAAGCTATTTTCATCTCTACTGGACGAAAATAATCTACAAATGAACCTGTAATTTACCTAATCAGTAGTAAATAGCAGGTCTGAATAAGGTACGTTCTCCTAGAGAATGACATAATCTCCGGGTGAACCTGTTAGACCTGCTCTGGTGTGATATTGAAAGGTGGTCATTCTTGTGTTATTTCCATTTCTGCTTAATATTTTAAAAGTATACAAAGTTTAGAGAGGTGCCATTAATACCACCGCAATCACTAGAATGTTTTGGACTTTCCACTGTGTCCCCTGTATCTGAGTATCTGTGGGGTCTCCTGGGGGCAGATATTTATCCTGGGCTCAAGCCCCCTCGTAACAGATACCTGGTTTCTTACAGGCAGAGCCACCGCTCTTCCAACTGACCTTCCTACGTTTCCTCTCCTGTTACCCTATTTTGTATTTCTAAACTGACTCTACTAAAATGTCCGATCCTCACTGCCTCCCCGGCACCCATATCGATACAGACTCATAGAAAGTCGCTTTATAATAAAGCGGCAGGCCTATTTCAGGTACAGGTTGCTTTGCTGGATGTTCTTGAAACAGAAAAACAAGTGTAGAGGTCTCTGAAACCCTTTGCTGTTAAAGCCTTTAGACTCAGTTAAGAAAACCTGCAGGAGTCTCCCACCAACCCGATAAGTTTGGTTTGGGATTGCAGGAGAGGTGGCATTCTTTCTCATCCTTGTGGCAGTTCACGTCAGGTTCCTAAATAAACTGTGGTTTGGAATTTAGAATTGGGCATCTGGTTAAGCAAGTAAGTACGTGAGTTTTGTCTCATAGTGTCTTTGTCCTTGTTCTGCAGAGCCCTGGTATTGTGTTGGCCTGTCCCACATGTGACCATTAGGACATGGAAAGAAAGGAAGCTTCTGTAGCTCAGCAAAGTTAGAAGAGTACCAGGGACAGCTAGTTGCCAAGTAATAACTAGAGGGCATATGAGATAGGTAGTGCCCCTTCCTAAAGGATTTTCTGCTCTTTTGTGTAAGCATTATATTTTTAGGATACTTACTATGTATTTGCAGGGTCATAAAACCATAAAAGTGGAGGAAACCTCAGAGGTTATAAGTCCAGCCCCCACACCAGTCTATGGCCTGAGCCACTGAACCCCCACCTCAGGTGGAAAGCAGGAACCTTGCTAGAAGGCATGTTCTCTTTCTTTGACTGTTCATGAATTCTCTGTCCCAGAATGAAAACCAACTCCACGCTCTCTATGCACCGATTCTCCCAGAGGGTGCACATCAGAGTAAATCTGTGCTCCTTCTTCCACAGAATCACTGTGATGTCTTCCCTAAAAGCTGTCTTTTTCAAGCTGAGTATCCCAGAATGCTTCTACCATTTGTGAAAGGGAAAGGGTAGCAGACCATGGTCCAAACTGATCTGCAGTTTGTGTTTTTCAGGACGTGGTGCCTAGAAGTGAGTACATTAGTCCAGATGAACAGTTCAGCATATGGGCTTCAGGGAGCAGTGGGAAAGACTGCCTTTTTGATCTGAGCCGTGCTCCGTCGTTTGTGGTGACCAAGAGTGTATTGGAATTCCTGGTAGATGTGTGGTAGTGTCAGATCACCTTGGCCATCTGGTCAACTATATCTTCGGGTTCTTTTCTAAGTGAATTGCTTTTGTGTGAAGCATTCCCATCTTAGCCATATATAGGTCATTTTTAACCTAATTTTTTAAACTTTAGCAATGAGTATTTATGATAAACAGCACCATTAATAATAATATATGTTTATCAGAGAGAAAGAGCAGCATGTTAGTGAAGAGCCTAGTGCTGGAATCAGACTGCCTGCAGGTTCCAACCCTGTCTCTTTCACTGATTAATAATATGACCTTGAGATACTGCAGTGTGATGGTGTCTGTAAGGTCCTTCCCATGGCTCCTGGTGCAAGGTCAGTGATCAAGAAATGAGAGCTGTTATATTCCCTTTGCTAGACTCCTACTGACCTCTTCAGAAGGCATTTTCCTATTTAATGTAACTACGTGTTGGAGAACTATTGTTATTCCTCCTTTTCTCAGATGCGGGAACTGCAGCCCAGAGTAGTTATGTCACTTGTTCGGGGCTATATGTCTGCTGCGTGGTGTGGCAGGAGTTTGAACACAGGTCTGTCTGATGCTAAATGATTAGTACTCCTCCTTAGCCCCATTATATGTTATTTATATTAGTATTTTCCGACCTGGCTTTCTAATACTTGTCTATCTTTTCAAAAACTGTTTTATTAAGTAATGTATACAAACAATATTTATAACGTGTAAGTTCAAAGCTGAACAGATAATATATATGCACTACCCAGCCTGAAATATAAAATGCCACCTACATAAAAACACCTGTGAACGTCCCCCTCTGTCCTCAAGCCCTGCCAACCCTTCCCAAGAGGACCATTATTCTGAATTTTGAGATTATCACTCACTAACTTCTCTTTATTGGTTTTCCATATACAAATATATCCCTAAACCTTATGTTCTTTATCTAACTGTCTGGTTGAATAAGCATAATGTATGCGATGTGGCTAGAGAGGAATTTCTGTTTTTTGTCCCCTGTGTCTCCCCTTCAGTCAGCTCTGTGATTGGCTTGCCCCCTGCTCTCCATGAGAACCCAAGCCGGTCTCATGACTCTTGTACTCACATATGGATCATGACAGTCTCAGTCACTTCAGGTTGAAAAACTACTCTTCAATTCTGCAGTTACTATGCTCAATTTCATGTAACGTTCAAACTTTAATCTTGCTTTAAAATTGAGGCTCATGTGGCAATGCATGTCTCCCCTCTCTGCCCCCTCAGCCCCCACCCCAGAGGACTGCAGTATCCCAAGCCCTTCTTCTTTTTGTGAATTTTCAGAGCTTGCAGCCACAACTGCCATCTAATCATCCCAAAAAGAAACCTCATGGCCATTTATACTTACGTCACCGCGTGTTTCCTCCAGCGGCCCGGCAACCACTATGTACTCTCTGTCTCTGCAGACATGCCCGCCGGGACCTCTCAGTGTGCGCTGGGGTCGGTCAGCATGTGGCCTTTGTGGCTGTTAGCCTTTTCAGGCTCTGCTTAGTGTTTGAGGTTTATTTCTGTTGTAGCAATATTTGTTTTTATACAACTAAAATAAGTAACTCTATAACACTTGAGTCCTGTATTCTTTATACATCTGAGTTTATTCTTGCTTTTAAAAGAGAATAAGTTAAGGATATCATTTTGTGGTGTTTTAGTTCTCCTGGGATTTAATTTCAGAAGGCCATTAATAATCTTGTGTTGAAGACTTAGATCCTCCTGTGACTGGGCCCCCCAAACCCACTTTTGATTGTAAAATTGTGCAGCCACACCAAATAGGTGGCACTGCAGCAGTAAATATTTTACCTCTGATCATGAAGGGCATTTGGTCCCACAGAGAACAGCACATTGTTGAGAGTAGCCTGGGGAGACAGATGTCTGTTTGAGTGCTTTCTTATCTGGACCACAGCTGGGCAGGGCTGGCAGCCCCACAGCCATGGACCCCAGCGCTGGGTGGGGGCATCCAGCCAGCACAGCCGTGGACCCCAGCATAGGCCTCAGTCAAAGATATAAGTTCCTTTTTTTAGCATCTGTTGTACTTTGAAGTAAAATATGAGAATCCTCCTGTGAGTGCAAATTGGGGAAGGAAGAAAATTAAAATTGAGGTTTAATATCTAAAGGAAGTAGGAAAAGAATCCTGCTAAATAATGAGTAATAGAGGCACTGTGTCTGCTCAGGAGACAGAGGCAGGAGACAGGGACAACTCTCTCCTGAGGTTCCTCCTCCGTTTGTTCCCCACGTCTTTTTACATTTCTTACTATTTGAGAAAAATTTTCACTCAGCAAAGTAGCAGAGCCTTCACAGATCGGAATAATGTTGTGCACACCACTTATTTTGTGAAATAAAGAATGACATAAAGCTGAAGCATTGAACGTGCTTGCCCAGTTTGGTGGTAGAGTAGTCGATAGGGAAATAGTAAAACCTAAGCTTAGGAAGTAATACATAGCTCTGAGATTTGTGCTCTGATTTTTACTGTGTGAAGGTTTCTGAGGAACTGATACTTGGAATTGCTGCTTTCCAAACCCCCGGTGCGTAGAGAACCATTCTATATAGATGTAAATTAGTGCCTGGGGAGTCATCGCTTAACCAGAAGAAATAGCAATAATATAGCACCTCAGCGTTTGCCATGTCTCTTTCTCAGCATTCCACACAAGGAAGCCTCAGAGAAACCAGCTTTATTTCATGCAGTCTGTTTGGTGACTGGCTCAGATGTCACATCACGAAAAGGGACAGATCTGTGGCCCTTTGCATTGTTTCCTTAAGCACTGCTTCTGAGGATTAGACATGGAGGGCAGGTCTGTGTACATTACACGTAGCCAGACAGTCCCATGTGTGTACTGAGCGGGCTGCAGTAACGTGGGGCCTCCCTTCGTTCCAGGGCTGAGTCCTGAACACTAGAATTGGAATATGGTATTTGCTGTGGCTTAAATCCCATGGTCCCTCCAATTCTCAGCCTCATTTCTCTTTTTTCTTGGTAGATACATTGGGAAAGAAGCTGGAAAGACGTTTTTGGTATGAGAATGTATCGGTAGTTCATAAAAGAATTTGGTAGTCTCTCCCAGATGGATATGTTTACTTTGTAGACAATGGACCTGATGTTTACAGACAAGCCCTGAATGTCTCACCACATATTTATTGAGCTGCTCTTAGGTGCTGGACATGTGCTATATATATATATATATATATATATGCCATGGCTAAGGATGACTAAGACAGGCCTTGTCTTCAAGGCGTTTGTGTCTAGTCGGGGGGCAGCAGTCATACACACTCATCACTTTATTTAGTGGTGTGTGTTAGATGCAATCTGGCACAGCGTCAGGGTAGCACAGGACTTGTCACTTTGAGGAAACCATGAGGGAAATTTCATTTCCTAAACTGAATCTTGTAGGTGACAGTGGCAGGAGGCAGGTCACAGAAGGCTTTGTGTGGAATAACATCTGGGTGCTAACCAGGGCACCTATTAGCTATCAGACACTGTCGCTCACACAAGTGATGTTATTTCATCCTCACCAAAATCCTCCAGGGTCCCTGTTACTGTTTCATGTACACATGAAAGATCTTGGGAAATTCTTTGCTCAGGAATACTTGAAATCATAGGATAATTGTGAATCTTCTGGAATCAAATATATTTGGAAAAATTTTAGTAATTGGTAGATTTAAAAGCAGTGTGTTGGTTTTTTTTTTGCCAGAGCTTTTAAAAAATGTAGTAAAAAAGGTATATCATTTAGCATTTTAACCATTTTTAGGGTTACAATTCAGTGGCATTAAGTGCATAATATTCATACTGTTGTGCAGTCATCACCTCCCTCTGCAGAACTTTTCCATCTTCCTAAATTGAGACTCTCCCCATTCAAGACTAACTCCCCAGTCATTCCCCAGCCCCAAGCCCCTGACAACAGCCATTCTACTTTCTGTCTCTGTGAATTGGACTGTTCTAGTACTTCGTATGTTTGGAATCATACAGTATTTGACCTTCTGTGGCTGGCTTATTTCTCCCAGCATGAAATCTTAAAGGCTCCTCCATGTTGTAGCAAATTGCAGAATCTCCTTCCTTTTTAAGGCTGAATAATAGTCCATTGTATGTGCATACCACATTTTGTTTCTTCATTCATCTGTCAAAGGTCATCTGCATTGCTTCTACCTTTTGGCTATTGTGAATAATGCTGCTGTGAACATGGGTATACAAATCTCTCTCTCAGACCCTGTTTTCAGGTCCTTTGTGCATATCTCTAGGAGTGGAATTGCTGGATCCTATGGTCATGCTATGTTTACCTTTTTGAGGAACTGTACACTGTTGTCCTGAGCAGCTGCACCATTTCACATCCCCACACAATGCACAGGGATTCCTTTTTCTCCCAATTTTCACCAGCACCTGCTGTTTTCTGTATTTTGGATAATAACCATCCTTCATGGGTGTGAGGTGGAAAGCACTGTTTTTTTATGAAAACAAGCCTTATGAACTGAATGGGAAATTTGCATGACTTGTAAAGATAAATCATGGAACTTTAAATTTCCTGCTTTCAATGACCTGCCACCTTAACCTGTCCCCAAGGTGTGAACTGGCTCTGCCAGGCCACCAGGGAGAGGCAGTTGCAGTCGGTTAAGAGCTCGGGTGCCGTGGCCAGGAAACTTGGTGTGGGTGTGCATGCTGGCTCCATCACTTTTTCTCATGTGATCTTCGTGCCACACTCAGATTTTGCATCTGTGAAATGGGTGTGATGCTAGAGGTGGTTATGAGTGTTGAGAATACCCGTCATAGAGACTTTGTCTGTCTATCTATGTTATAGAAGGAGTCATTTAGAGAAGGTTGAGCAGCATCGCCTGATGGGGAGCTGGTGGTGAAGAGCCTCCAGCTGGGAAAGGACAAGCCTTTGTACTTATTGGTTGCCAACAATTTTGAGACTGGAATTCCTCTGTCAGCAAGCTGGACAGAGGCAGTGAACATCAGGTGAGGTGCAGGATTGCTGAGTGTGTTTAGAACCAAGGACCTGGTGGTCCCAAATAGAGAGAGATCTAGGGAGGGGGCAGCATTAGTCCAGACATCACCTGGAGTAGGAGGCTCAGCCGCCAAATCAGGATGAGGACCTGTGCTCCGCGTTCCTGTTGGTTACAGGCACAGTGGTTCCAGTTCCAGATTGTTCTGCTGAGGAGTCAAATACAGAATGTGCCCAAGGAAGAGTGAAGCTAAAGAGTGTAATTTCATAGTCTCCCCAGTGCTGCTTGAATTCCAGGCAGGAATATCAGTAGAGGCTGAGTTCTTAGCCATCTTGCCTCCCGTCCTGGCGGGAGTGTCACACTGGCCCTTCTGTGTGAGCTGCTCCCAGTCAGTTCTGGGAGGTCTGGTGGGACCAAAGCACTTTCCAAATTGATGTTTAGCTGCAAATAGGTTTAACCCTCCACTCCAGAGGACCCCAGGCTGTCTCAGGTCATGAGCCCTGGTATCTCACACAGTGCCCCTTAGCCAAAAGTGCCTAACAATTCCATTTCTTACATAGTTTTAATATGGCTCTCTGAAAAAGGATGTTTGTAAACGTAGAGAGAAAAGAAGAGAAAGCGTTGGCTGCTTCGGTGTGCTGCTCAGGGTGACATTGCATTTGATGAACGTCCCAAAAGATGGATATTTGCTCCATTGTTGAATATTGGAAATAGGTGGGTTTTTTTAACCTATAGTTTTACAAAATTATGTGAAAAGCACAAAGTTCCTAGAAAATAGGAATCTGTAATTATGTTTTTGCTGTTCCCTGGACAAGATTATAATCTCCTGAAGTACAGGCCCTTGTTGATGGCTTCTTGGGCCTCCCGCAGAATGGCTGGGCTCTCAGTACGTGTGTGTGGATTGTAACACGTGTAACATGCATAACATTGTAACAGTGATATGGTGAGAAATGTCGCTAACCGCCAGTGTAAGTGGTCAAGAACTATATGCAGAATCAAGCTGATCTTAGGAAATCAACTTGAAAATGGACCCATTCCTGTCCCTCCACTAAGTCCCAGGTACGCATTCAGCTGCCCCAGGGGTGCAGAGATACAAGACCTATGTAACGTCTTTCAGTTTTTAATTTTAAAATGATCAGTGCTTTTGTTGAAACTAGATTGTTATACTTAAGGTGTAGGGTGAGGGAATTAAAGATGAAAAGATAGTTATTGGCAAAGGTTATTCAATAAAGTAAAACAAGGGCCTTTGTCCTGAGGTGACATCAGCATCTGAGTCCCTGCAGTTCTAAAAACTCACCTGAATAATGGATGTGAAAGGCATGAATCCCCAGTCAAAATACTAAATCCCTCCTGTTTGGTGATTTCCTTTTCAGTTTCCTTTCTAGGCCACCCATCTCACGGTCACCCAGGGGAGCTTCTCAGGCCTCCACACAGCCCACCGCCTCTAGCGTCAGCCACCTTCCCAGGGACAGCAGGGGCTCGGATCTGCGTCTTGGGCCCGCACCTCCCTTGCTGACTCCTGGCCCAGGGGAATCTGAAGCCGCCTCTGGACATCTCCAGACGCACGGTGCAAAGCCAGCACACTTGAGGTGGAGCTCCGGTCCTTCCTTCCCATTCTGCTCCCCTCCAGGCCTTGGAGTTTGGCAAATGGCATCCTGTGACCCCGGAGTCACACCCGTCTCCGCCCTCCCCCTCCCCCCCTCCTCACCCCACACACCCAGTCGGTGCCATGTCGGCCCCATCTCCACCGCTGCCCCATCACAGTCTCCCTGTGAGTCCAGGCCACCCTGTCTCACCCCGTGGCTCTGCCCCCTCATCAGTGCTTCCCTGCCTCTGGTCTTGCTGCCTTCGCATCTGCATAGATCACCTGCTGCTGAGGGTCTCATGGCCCCCTCAAATCCTTAACACGGCCTGTGAGGCCCTGGCCTCTCCCTGTCCCATCCTCCAGCCAGCTCGGGACCCCCATCTTCCATCGTTTCTCAGGTCCCAGCATTATTGTCAGTGCCTGAGGAGGTTGGTCCCCGTGTCCTGACAGTGCAGAAGTCACTACAATTGCTTGACTGACTATATGTCTCTCCCCTGTGGCCAAAGGCTCACGGTGGCCGAGTTGGCACCTGCTGCTCCCCACTCCACCCCTGGTGCCTTCCCAGTCAGAGGCGAGGGTCCGAGGAAGCATTTGTTGGGTGAATGAATGGTGCCCTCCATGAGACTGTTGCTTGTTAAAAGACGAAGTTTCAAAACAAACCACAGGAACTTCATTTAAATTGAGTTTTTAAATCATTTAAATCAACGTTTCTCATTTGCAACCATTCAAATGCTGCCAGTCTTGGTTGACTTAGTGGCTGTCCTTACCTGCGCATGGCCCCAAGGTGCTTCTGTAACCACCCCAGAGGCAGCTGCGGCGGCGGTTTGGGCCAAGCCACCAGACTCTTGCGTCAGAGCGGTTGGTCTAGGTAGCACTACAGGGACCTGTGGAGGTGATGGCATGTCGTTACGGCTCTGAAATAATAATTGGGAGAGAAACGAACCAGCAGACCGTGGCAGGTTTTGTTTCGCGGGGGAGGTGCGAAGCAGGGTTGTTTTTAAAATGAAATTCAAATGCAGTTAAATTGGCCACATTGAAGCACACGCTTGAGCAGCTACTTTGCCAGATCTTGAAAAAGTGAAAGGCAGGCTTTGTTTTGTGGATGGACAGGCTTAGACTCACAAACCTTGCTTCCTTAAAGGTAACTGCTTGGTGTGCCACTCCTGTCCCTGAGTCCTGAACTCAGGGCCATTGAGAAAACAGCAGTCAAACGAGCTGAGCTCGGGAGGTATAGAGATGCCATGAATGCAGATTGGTTTGAGTTGCCGGCTCCGTAGCAGGCCTGAGCTCAGGGCGGTAGTGAGTCATAGCAGAGGAAGCGACGGCGAGTTTTCTCCTGTGCGCTGGCCTGTGTGGCTTTGCCCGGTCTCCACAGCATCAGTCCGTTTCCTTGGACTGAGAAATTGGAAGAATGGGGCCCAGAGGCGGAGGTACCTTCTTGCATCATGAACATTGTGGAGGAGGGAGGCTGAGAGCAGCCCAGAGAGGATGAGTGGGGAGAGAGGAAGGCCAGAGGATGCCAAAGGCAAAAGAGCTGTTTCCACGTATTGCCGAGGGTCTTCTCATGCCTGGAATGGGGCAAACCCCTTCTTCCTCCCCTTTTTCCACTTCCTCTACCATATAAGCACCTAAGCCAAAGAAATTGGGCTCATCTCTTTATTAATTACTATCACTATTTTAATTTAAAATACTGATAATTTCAATTAAATACAGCGACCATATTACTTTTTTATTGGTAACGTAGTTTATTTCCATAATGAATTAAGAGGGATTGGGCAGAGAATAGGAAGAACTTGTAGGAAAATGTTTTGAATTCTGAACGGTGGACTTCTAAACTGACATTTAGGAAACTAATTGTCAGAACTTTGCGACATCTCACAGGCAGGTTGAAAAGAGTTCTAAGGCAGATACTGTCCGCATTTAAGGAGAGAAGCTAAAGCTAATTTAAAAATGAAATAATGGCATTTAGTACATATTTGGTTTCAGAGGCATTCCTTGGGAAAAGCAGCCACATTCCCCCACATTCCCATTTAGATATTCCTTTCCTGGTCCTCCCATTTCCATCTGGCAATGACCTGGGAACTGGCAGGATGGCTGTAGGGTGGAGGATGCTTTCCTTTGTGAATCACAGAGCAGCGACCTGTGCGTGTGGGTGCCGTTTCTGCACCCCCATGGGCTGCACTGGCTAAGTTTTGATGCATATGTAACAGGCTTCATTCCATTGAATTTGCAACAGAATATTTTACTGCTTTTTTGATTTAGAATTCCACTTCTTATTAGCCTTTTTATATTAACCTATTGACTATAGAATTTATGCTTTACAAAGAAAGGCATCAGCTATGAGCATAATTAGTATTTCAGTGAGAGTATTCTGTTTACGATGCATTAACTTCCATCACGACCTGATGAAATACTCCTGAAGAAATGTTAGGACCACAGAGAGAAATCTGAGGTCAGGGATGGCTTGTGCCTCGCCCAGGTTCCCAAAGCCAGTAAAAGGCAGAGGACCTGCGCCCGGAATCCCTCAGCCCAGCACTCAGCTCCTCCGCGCTGAGGCCTGGTCCTCCCCAGAGGGACGCTCCCCGGGCTCGTCGGGGCTTCGCTGGGTGCTTCGCCACGGCTCTCTCCGAAGGCAAGTCTGCTTCCTCCCGTCACTGCTGGGGACTCACAGACGGCAGCCTGTCCCGTTTGTGCACACTGTTCAACTTTTCTTTTTTAAGGGTCAGGATAGTTAAGTCTTTGTTATTTTAGGTTTTTTTGCACTTGAACTAAAGTGGTTTTAAACTTTTCACAAAAGACAGACCATCAGTATTGCTTCATTGAAGTCCTCGCTGGGCATCTAATGTATTTAAAATATCATTAAGCCCTGTGTTGAAGGAGCCACATCACTGGGATGGCAGCCCGGGTTTTCCTGAGTGACACACGCTCCTGCCGCGCTCCTCTAGACTTCTAGAAGCTTCTGGCTTGTGAGAGCCAGAACCGTCCCGTCAGGGAGTGAGGCTGAGGGGAGAATGGAGTGGCCACAGCGCAGGCCAGGTCCCCCCGACGGGCAGGGTGCCGGAGGTCTGGGTGAGGGGACGGGCTGCGAGGGCGCCCAGGTCAGCCTTGCCCGGCACCACTGGGGAAACGGGAGGAAAGGAAACCGTTCCGGGGGCGTGTGTGGAGGGTTGAAATCCTCAGGGATGAAGCTGCTTGGCATGGCCCGTCTCTTAGGCCCACTGCCCCTCAGAAGGTAGTGGGCGAGGAAGCTGCGTGACAGCCGCCGCCAGCGGCTGTATCCGTGGATTTGGCATCACTGCTTGCTGGCGCCCCAGAGCTGCTGTTCCTCGTAGCACGTGCCCTGAACAAATAAGGCAGCCGGTGATGGAGCAGGTCTGGTGATGCATGGAAGCTGCGGCCCACAATTCTTTTTAAACACAGAAAGAACGGTAAAATCCCACAGCCTTTGAAGGGTCCTCCTAATTACCAGTGAGCCCCTTTCTGAAGGACCAGTATGTGCAGAGGACTGGGCGCTGGCTGACAGGGAAAGCCTGAGAAGCGGGGGACATTTTCCTCACCATACTCCCCCCACAGGATTCTGCTCCTCGGGCCCCAGGCCGGTTTTCCTCCCCGTTCCCATCCGGCTGGTTTGCCTTTCTGAGCCGCGAGGGCACGTGAGCACGTGGCCGCCTCCTCAGCAGCGGGAAGTTGTCTTTATGTTGAGCACGATGTCTGGAGTCCTCGGGATCCCTTCTTCTTGCCTCAGAGGCATTAATGATGGCCACTCGTGATAACGGCCTCCTCCTCTGACAAAGTGGCCACAGATGAGCTCCTGCCGGGCCGGGCTGTGCGGTCCCCGGGTGGAGGTGTGAGTTAGGGGACGAGCTCTGTGTAGGACAGGAACACGAGCCTGGGCACCACTGGCTTTACCCACTGGCGGCGCCATCCCTGCTGCCCTCCAGTGTGCCTCCTAAAGCAGGGTGCCTGCCAGAGCGCTGAAGGGCTGGCAGGGAAACAGTATCCAAATGTCAGTTTGGTTGTAAGACAACAACTTAGATGAGACAAGATGAGGCATTTCAGCAACTGCTTTAATATGAAAAGTGGCCGTGAGGATGTGGGTCATGCAGTGGAGCAGCAGGGAAAAGGCATTTTCTGGACCTCTTCCTATAGCGATTGCAGGACGGGTCGCTACAACAGCCCCTAAAGTAAGACCTGAGTGGCTCCTGGATGGAAACTGCATCAAAAGCTCACCTTGTTTTCCCAAAATGCAGTGTTGTAAATTGGGGTTCTGTGCTTACAAACACCTTATATGCGAAGGACAAGACTAAACTTGAGTAGTAAAATAAATGCAGGGAAAATGCAACACAAATACATCCTCTTATAAGCAGTTACTATGTTTTACCAAGCACTGTGTTGATCCTTTGACGGTTTTTTCCTGCACCGAGTGGAAGAGTGGTGTCTTAGACTGAGTGCCCAGTGATGCATGGCTCAGCTTCTGCGAAATCTGTCCCTAGCAGGCAGAAACACTGTTTTTTGCTCCAGTGACCTTCAGCGTGCCTGCAGGATTCGGGTCATCCGTCTGGAAGGCTTTCTTCACTCTGAATAGTGAACACAGGGCGGGGGGTTTCTGCGGTGACGGCAGTTTTGGCGCTGGTTGCAGGCCTTAGGGAGTCTTAGCTGCGGACCTTGGTGGTTCGTCTGCAACCGCAGCCACCATGAGAAAGACGGTGGGCAGGAGATGAGGTGTGGGGGGTCGGGCAAGCCGTCCTCAGACCTTGGCTTGGCAGTGGCCCCCCTGCGGTGTCCAGGCCCCATCAGCCTTGAGGTGAGAGTGGGAGTGGGGGAGGGGAGGCTCCAAGGCTGGCACTCCGCGGAGTGTTGGAGCCACGACAGGGAGGTGGGGTGTCAGGGATCCCGTCGGCTGTGCACAGACAGCCCTGGGCCTGGCCTAGCGTATCTGGTAGGTTTGCCTGACTCCCAGCGTCAGAGACCAGAGGAAGATCTTCCTCTTTTTGGTCTGAGGCCTGCCTTTGCAAGTCCTTATTTTCCCCACCCCCACTGCCCCACAGAATTGACAAGGCGGACATCCATCTTCAGTGAGAAACCCCGTTCGCACCCACAGGAACATGGTTTAAGCCTAGTAACCCAGATAAGGCAAGCCAAGACGTCACACCCTTGTATGAAATGGATACCTTCCTGAAGATAACAGTGGTCAGTCTCATCTACAGTTAAATTTTTTATATATACTGTCAGTCTTTAAGCACTTATATGATTGGATATTTAAGCAAAACAGGCTTTTTGAAGCACCCTCTCCCATTCTTCAATAGAAGAGACCCCAAGGATAACAGGCCCATGCCTGAGAGACAGTCTTCTTTGACTGAGATGTGCACATGGGGTTGGGAAGGAGGCAGAGGGTGTCTTGTAAGAAGTCTGGGGAATGGGGAGAGGAACTTTATCCTTGGAATTGGAATCTACAGTTGAATCTTAGATTCATCTTCCTGTGGAGATATTATAAATTATAGTTAAATTCCATAGTAGCTATATTATTGGTTCAATATAATTTGATGGACAGAGTCTATAGAGCAATGAATTGCCCATAAGTAACCTTTTAGAATATAGCCTGTTCATTAAATGCTAGAATTTCTAGCTTCTAGTCAGTGTTTTGATTTTAGCAAGGTCTGGGAAAGCTGTTGGGATGAATAATAGATGGTAAATTAATTACCTATTAAAGTGAAATATCTGTAAGTTAAAAAGTGATCATTGAATGTATCTATGAACATGTCATTATTTACATTCCTATGGTATTAACATTTTCTTTTTCTTCAAAGTGTGAAAATGCATCTACAAAATTAGATACAACTATTAAAATAATGGACATACACAGTCATTAAGTTGAGCTTTCTACCACAAGAAACTGTGGCTGCTAATATATTGCCATTAAAAAAATTACCAGTACCATCAAAGAATAAATAGAACACTGTTTACAATTGAAAATGACATATTTCAAGAGTTTCCAAGAAACCACTCTGAAACTACTTGACGGCACGTTCATGCACAGAGTTATAGCATTATTTTCAGGTAGTGGCTGGGGATGCTGCTAACCATCATTGACAATGCATAAGACAGCTAAGTTCACAACTAAGAATATTCTGGCCCCAAATGTTATGTTGACACACTGAAAGCATACAAAGGAGGTGGTATTATCATTATTCTTCTGGTGAGTGAGTGAGTGCAGAGAATACAGTTCAATGAGACCTGGCTTCTGCCTTCAAGAAACTTCTCAACCTTTTCAGAGTTTAGTAGAGAAAGCAGAGAAACTAGAATTACAGAGCTGGATGGGGAGTGCTGACATAGAGCAGTGCACAGGACAGCTCCCAGAAAAAGGGCATCTGAACTGGATAGGAAGGAAAGAGTTTCTCTAGGGAAAAGTTGATTTGAATGAATGAAAGTTAGGCAAAGCCCACATTTATCAAACAGGCAAAGGGAAACCTCTCTAGGTACTTCAACCAAAGAAATCTAATGTAGGGGTTATTTCTACACAGCTGAGACACAAAAGAGATGACAGCGAACAGTGAACCATAGCAGGAAGATGCTTCCGTAGGCTGGAGGCATAAAGAGGTGGTGTATGTGAGCCCAGGCACTGCGCCACCTGGCAGGAGCTTGCCCCTAGGAGGGGAATGCTGCCTGGCAGGAGCTGGAGCCAAAGAGGAGACGCAGCAGCTGCTGGAAATGCCCCTGCAGCAGCCCACACGGAGAAGTGCTCACAGGCATCACCTCCCGCTAGTGCTCCCCGCTGGCCAACCTGGCCAAAAGCCATTAGCCAGGGGACCCTGGAACTGTGGTTCCCGACAATACAGAGAAACAAAAATGCCTGGAGAAAGACTGAGAACAAACAAGGAACTACCCTAAAGCACCGCAGCATAGGAAAGGCTCACTGTGCATGGTCCGCATGGCTGGGCTACTTGGTATTGTATCCTAGGCTGAGGCTCAACGTCGTCCCTGGGTCCAGAGGCAGCCAGCAACACTCGATGAAATGACATGACTCCATTTGCACTTTGGGAAGGGCACTGAGGCTGGGTTAGAGGTGAGTCAGACCAAAGGACAGGAGACTCGTTAGGAGGCTAGCACAGATGAAATATGAGACTGTAACATCCACAGTGAACAGGGATTGCCTGCCTAGGCACTGGGATCTCAGACTTGGTGACCAGTAGATAGGGCAGGCAAGGAAGAGGTTTAGGGCAAGCCCCAGGTTTTGGCCAGTATGTCACAGTGCTGGGGCTAGAACCTGGTCCCTTTCATTCCCAGCCCTCTGTGCTTTTACCCATGTAGCTTGACAGAGTAAGTCTCTCAGACCCACTGGGTCCCAGTGTCTTAATCTTCACAGTTAGGGGTTAGATGTTCCCTAAGGCAGTATTGTACAGTGCAGTGATTTTAATGATCCATACTTTCACTCCTTTAGCATTTCAGATTTCAGTCTGTTTTCTTGCAGTGTCACATTTTCCATAACTTAATAAAATGTATTACAAAAACCTCCTTGCCTTGTATATTTAACCTGGTATATATTCCTGAATTTCAAATTCAAGTACAAGTTCTTATTTAAAAATTACTGGTCATACTTGTTTGCACAGAGTTCTCGTTATGAATGCAAAGAAATGTTCTAAAGTTCATACACCCCAGAATCCAGCTTGTAGACAATGGATTTCACAATATTCCCATCTAAAGTTCTTTCTTGTAGTTCTGTTCATAAATATCTCTGGCAGAGCTCCCACAATTTACAAGACTGGCTACAAAACCACTGATTGAATCACAACCCTTGTTAGTTAATAGAGGTCAAAGTATTAGTTCTAAATAATGCAACTTGGTATGTTACTTGGAAATTCCAGGAAAAGCTTTTTCCGCAATTTTTAGTTTCATTCCAAACAGCACACAACAATCATGTTGTTCAGCTGTGTGAACGAATTAGTAAGTCACTGGTCTTTTTAAAAGCATATTGCTCCATTTAGAAACTCAGATCTGCACATATTTTACTAGATCTAGATCCTAAAACTTAAATTTATGTTTTAAGTAAATAGACTTTTTAGTGTAAAAATTTAAACATCTTCACTTTGGAAAAATATGGGGATATATAATGATGAATTGTTACCCTGGTACAGATATTGATAAATGTTATATCAAGATAAGTAATCTAAGTGTGCAAAATACACAGTTCTTACTCTCATAGTTCAGTCTTGTTCTGAAGGCAGCCATATAACCTATCATTACAATATGTTTTGGCTAAGCAATTTGGTAAGATGACTGTACCCACAGAGTAAGGGGTCTAATTCATTTTAGGGGGATGGGGAAGGGATTCCCAAAGATGGTGACACCTGCAGGCAGTCTCAAAAGTGTTAGACTAAGGGATGCAGGCTTTTCTGAACCTGTTTTCACCTTAATTTCTGCTGCCTCATTGTATCGAGCTGTCTGTCCAACTATATTGCTCTACTTAATGTAGGGTGACCCAGTCATCCCAGTCTGCCAGGAATTTTACAGGAGTCAGCCCTGAGCATCCCACATCCCAGAAAATACCTCACCCCCGTACCACCTGGGACAGTGGGTCAACCTAATTTACTGCCTCCCAATCATTCTTGCGTTCCTGACTCTTCCCTTTGCTCATGCCAGTTTCCCATCTAGCATGGGCCATTACTGTCACTGTGTTGGATTTATTCTAGGGCCGGTACAGATCCTTGTACCCAACAGAGATTCATGATTGTTTCTGTTGGTTGATGCGTATATACACAGGCTGACACCACTTAATTTGATAGGTGGCACTGAAGCACACATTACTGAAATGACTATTCAAGATTCATGTGACAATACTGAGTTTAGAACCTAGGCCTGGTCAAGCACTTACCTGCACCCCTCAGCCCTGAGGCTCAGCTGACCGTGGTTTCATCCTTGGTTACAAAAGGTCATAGTGCCCTCTAGTTGTGGTGTCAGTAAATTGTCTGTCCAGTCAGATTACAATGTAGGAATCACGTCTGCTCTTCTGTATCCAGTGCAAGTCATAACAAGACGATTATTATTGTGTAATGTGCAGTCATTCATTGCCTGTGAGTGGACTTGGCAGTTTGCATGAACAATCTGCTTCAGTTGAAGATGGGGAGAAGCTGGAACCACCACCATCCTGTCCCTCCCAGAGCAGGTGAAGGTGGACAGGTGATTCTGAATGTTGGATTCATTTTGCAACTTGTTATAAACGTCACAGCCAGCCTTAGTGCTAGGACAAGTCTGCTTATATGGCTCATTCAGCTGCAACCACAGCTCTCGGGTTCCCTAATTTCCCTATTAGAACATTAAACAGTAAAGGGCATGGCTTTATCAGTCTTCTGGCTAATGGAATGAGGTGCCCGGACATCAGAAAGGCTCCAGGGTCCACGTCTATGTAGCCTTCCTCGTCCCATATGGGATCAACCCTTTCTGGGAATCCTTCCTCAGTGGGCATGATGTAGGGGCAAATAAAAATGAAGCCATCAGAGAATTTGGAGAGTGGAATCAGATGAGACCTCTCTGCATGGTCGGCTTTTCTTCTGCATTTGTGAAGGATTAGCTAAACTGGGACCTAACCTCAAGGTCTTCATACCACTGTCTCCTTCTCTTCTGCTTTTATATATTCTCTTTGGAACAGTGGCCTTGACTGGCATTGTAAGGACTTCTGGGATTTGACTTAGTCAGGGTCATGTCATGAGGCACTGAGCTTGGAGTCAGATGCCTGGGGTTCACATCCCGGCTCTGCCTCTCTGTTGGTCTGAAGCAGTAGAAAAGAGCATCAGTTTAGGGGGCAGCTGCAGAACCCCGAAATGAGTTACCTCACCTGCTCAAGCATGCATTTGATTATCTCTAGAATGAAAATCAGTCTGTTGACCGTGTAGGTTTGTATGAGTGCTGCTCACTGCTTTTTAAGGCACTTCATACAGAGACCTGGCATATAGGAAGCATTTAATACATGGCAGCCTTTTACAGTTATTGTCATAATCCTTCCTTCCATCATTAATCACTTATTGAGAACAGGGGGCTGTGGCATTTCTGCTGACCCTGGAAGGCTAAGCAGGCCTTGGCTTGATCAGCAAAGGACAGCAGCATTTTCCCTTGGGGGAGAGAGCAGGGACACAGGTAGGGGGCGGGCTTCAGGGCCTGGGGACGGAGGAAGGTGCACTATTGGTTTGAGGTTTTCTATCTGCATTTCTGGTGTTTCAGAATTACCCTCATCTCTCTCTTTTCCCCGGCCAGTTAGAACCTGTTGGTAGAGGCCGCTCACTAATGCCATCTCCTTCAGAAAGCCCAGCACCCTGTGACCTCAGCCGGCTCCCTCTGGCTCATGTGTCCCTGTAGCACTTGGCAGCTGTCTCAGTAGAGTTTTGGGCTATTTCGTAGATGAGAAGCAGCCGAGGACATCTTAGTCTGCATGACAGCCCCTTGCACTGTCATGCACTAACTAGTCCTCGCACACTAAGCACTTGGTGTGAGCTGTGTTAATTTAGTGTAGCTGGCATTTCACTGTGACACATTTTGAAATAGTTTTTTTTTTTTTTTTGATAATTAAAATTTCTGTTTCAGAGAAACAGAAGACAGAGTCTTGAATGATGTCTTGGCTTTTGTATTCCAGGGGTTTTCCCAAAAGTTTAGCCTAAAGTTTCAATGGATTCAAGAGTTTACTGTCATATTGAATGTACAACCCATGAGTATTTTTTTTGTTTATTTTGGTATCATTAATCTACAATTACATGAAGAACATTATGTTTACTAGGCTCCCCCCTTCACCAAATTCCCCCCACAAACCCCATTACAGTCACTGTCCATCAGCGCAGTAGGATGCTGCAGAATCCCTACTCGTCTTCTGTGTTGCACAGCCCTCCCTGTGCCCCCCACATTACACATGCTAATCGTAATGCCCCCCTTCTTTTTCCCCGCCCTTATCCCTCCCTTCCCACCCATCCTCCCCAGTCCCTTTCCCTTTGGTAACTGTTAGTGCATTCGTGGGTTCTGTGATTCCGCTGCTGTTTTGTTCCTTCAGTTTTTCTTTGTTCTCATGCTCCACATATGAGTGAAATCATTTGGTACTTGTCTTTCTCCGCCTGGCTTATTTCACTGAGCATAATACCTACCCTCTAGCTCCATCCATGTTGTTGCAAATGGGAGGATCTGTTTTTTTCTTATAGCTGAGTAATATTCCATTGTATATATGTACCACATCTTCTTTATCCATTCATCTACTGATGGACATTTAGGTTGCTTCCATATCTTGGCTATTGTAAATAGTGCAGCAATAAACATAGGGGTGCATCTGTCTTTTTCAAACTGGAGTGCTGCATTCTTAGGGTAAATTCCTAGAAGTGGAATTCCTGGGTCAAATGGTATTTCTATTTTGAGCATTTTGAGGAACCTCCATACTGCTTTCCACAATGGTTGAACTAATTTACATTCCCACCAACAGTGTAGGAGGGTTCCCCTATCTCCACAACATCGCCAACATTTGTTGTTGTTTGTCTTTTGGATGGTAGCCATCCTTACTGGTGTGAGGTGATATCTCATTGTGGTTTTAATTTGTATTTCTCTGATAACTAGCTGTGTGGAGCATCTTTTCATGTGTCTGTTGGCCATCTGAGTTTCTTCTTTGGAAAACTGTTCAGCTCCTCTGCCCATTTTTTAATTGGATTATTTGCTTTTTGTTTGTTGAGGTGTGTGAGCTCTTTATATATTTTGAATGTCAACCCTTTATTGGATCTGTCATTCATGAATATATTCTGCCATACTGTAGGATACCTTTTTGTTCTATTGATGGTGTCCTTTGCTGTACAGAAGCTTTTCAGCTTGATATAGTCCCACTTGTTCATTTTTGCTTTTGTTTTCCTTGCCTGGG
Source organism: Manis pentadactyla (assembly GCF_030020395.1). Lineage (NCBI taxonomy): Eukaryota > Metazoa > Chordata > Mammalia > Pholidota > Manidae > Manis > Manis pentadactyla. The sequence goes on from NC_080020.1 coordinate 13,287,486, forward strand.
GAGATACGTTCATGAAGAAGTCACTCATTTTATGCCCAAGAGATTTTTGCCTATGTTTTTTTCTAAGAGTTTTATGGTTTCATGACTTACATTCAAGTCTTTGATCCATTTCAAATTTACTTTTCTGTATGGGGTTAGACAGTGATCCAGTTTCATTCTCTTACATGTAGCTGTCCAGTTTTGCCAGCACCATCTGTTGAAGAGAGTGTCATTTCCCCATTGTATGTCCATGGCTCCTTTATTGAATATTAATTGACCATATATGTTTGGGTTAATGTTTGGAGTCTCTATTCTGTTCCACTGGTCTGTGGCTCTGTTCTTGTGCCAGTACCAAATTGTCTTGATTACTGTGGCTTTGTAGTAGAGCTTGAAGTTGGGGTGCGAGATCCCCCCCACTTTATTCTTCCTTCTCAGGATTGCTTTGGCTATTCGGGGTATTTGGTGTTTCCATATGAATTTTAGAACTGTTTGTTCCAGTTCGTTGAAGAATGTTGTTAGTAATTTGATAAGGATTGCATCGAATCTGTATATTGCTTTGGGCAGGATGGCCATTTTGACAATATTGATTCTTCCCAGCCAGGAGCATGGGATGAGTTTCCATTTGTTAGTGACCTCTTTAATTTCTCTTACGAGTGTCTTATAGTTTTCAGGGTATAGGTCTTCCACTTCCTTGGTTAGGTTTATTCCTAGGTATTTTATTCTTATTGATGCTATTGTGAATGGAATTGTTTTCCTGATTTCTCTTCCTATTAGTTCATTGCTAGTGTATAGGAAAGCCACAGATTTCTGTGTGTTGATTTTGTATCCTGCAACTTTGCTGAGTTCCGATATTAGATCTAGTAGTTTTTGAGTGGATTCTTTAGGGTTCTTTATGTATAATAACATGTCATCTGCAAATAGTGACAGTTTAACTTCTTCTTTACCATTATGGATTCCTTGTATTTCTTTGTTTTGTCTAATTGCTGTGGCTAGGACCTCCAGTACTATGTTAAATAACAGTGGGGAGAGTGGGCATCCCTGTCTTGTTCCCGATCCCAGAGGAAAAGCTTTCAGCTTCTCACTGTTCAGTATGATGTTGGCTGTGGGTTTATCATATATGGCCTTTATTATGTTGAGGTACTTGCCCTCTATGCCCATTTTGTTGAGAGTTTTTATCATGAATGGATGTTGAATTTTGTCGAATGCTTTTTCAGCATCTATGGAGATGATCATGTGGTTTTGTTCTTTTTATTTAGTGGTGGATGATGTTGATGGATTTTCTAATGTTGTACCATCCTTACATCCCTGGAATGAATCCCACTTGGTCATGGTGTATGATCCTTTTGATGTATTTTTGAATTTGGTTTGCTAATACTTTGTTGAGTAATTTTGCATCTACATTCATCAGGGATATTGGTCTGTAATTTTCTTTTTTGGTGGGGTCTTTGCCTGGTTTTGGTATTAGGGTGATGTTGGCTTCATAGAATGAGTTTGGGAGTATTCCCTCCTCTTCTATTTTTTGGAAAACTTTAAGAAGAATGGGTATTATATCTTCTCTGTATGTCTGATAAAATTCCAAGATAAATCCATCTGGTCCAGGGTGTTTTGTTCTTGGGTAGTTTTTTAATTACTGATTCAATTTCTTTGCTGGTTGTTGGTTTGTTTAGATTTTGTGTTTCTTCCTTGGTCAGTCTTGGAAGGTTGTATTTTTCTAGGAAGTTTTCCATTTCTTTTAGGTTTTCCAGCTTGTTAGCATACAGGTTTTCATAGTATTCTCTAATAATTCTTTGTATTTCTGTGACATCCGTCGTGATGTTTCCTTTCTCGTTTCTGATTCTGTTCATGTGTGTTGATTCTCTTTTTCTCTTAATAAGTCTGGCTAGAGGCTTATCTATTTTGTTTATTTTCTGAAAGAACCAGCTCTTGGTTTCATTGATTTTTTCTATTGTTTTATTCTTCTCAATTTTATTTATATCTTCTCTGATCTTTATGATGTCCCTCTTTCTGCTGACTTTAGGCCTCATTTGTTCTTTTTCCAATTTCAATCATTGTGACGTTAGACTATTCATTTGGGATTGTTCTTCCTTCTTTAAATATGCTTGGATTGCTATATACTTTCCTCTCAAAACTGCTTTTGCTGCATCCCACAGAAGTTGGGGCTTTGTGTTGTTGTTATTTGTTTCCATACATTCCTTGATTTCTATTTTAATTTTGTCATTGATCCATTGATTATTTAGGAGCATGCTGTTAAGCCTCTATGTATTTGTGAGCCTTTTTGCTTTCTTTGTACAATTTATTTCTAGTTTTATACCTTTGTGGTCTGAAAAGCTGGTTGGTAGAATTTCAATCTTTTTGAATTTACTGAGGCTCTTTTTGTGGCCCGATATGTGGTCTATTGTGGAGAATGTTCCATGTGCACTTGAGAAGAATGTGTATCCTGTTGCTTTCGGATGTAGAGTTCTATAGATGTCTATTAGGTCCATCTCTTCTAGTGTGTTGTTCAGTGCCTCTGTGTCCTTACTTATTTTCTGACCAGTGGATCTATCCTTTGCTGTGAGTGGTGTGTTGAAGTCTCCTAAAATGAGTGCATTGCATTCTATTTCCTCCTTTAATTCTGTTAGTATTTGTTTCACATATGCTGGTGCTCCTGTGTTGGGTGCATATATATTTATAATAGTTATATCCTCTTTTGGACTGACCCCTTATCATTATGTAATGTCCTTCTTTATCTCTTGTTACTTTCTTTGTTTTGAAGTCTATTTTGTCTGATACTAGTACTGCAACACCTGCTTTTTTCTCCTTGTTGTTTGCATGAAATATCTTTTTCCAACCCTTGACTTTTAGTCTGTACATGTCTTTGGGTTTGAGGTGAGTTTCTTGTAAGCAGCATATAGATGGGTCTTGCTTTTTTATCCATTCTATTACTCTGTGTCTTTTGATTGGTGCATTCAGTCCATTTACATTTAGGGTGATTATTGAAAGATATGTACTTATTGCCATTACAGGCTTTAGATTAGTGGTTACCAAAGGTTCAAGGTTAGCTTCTTTAATAGCTTCCTGTCTAACTTAACTCGCTTATTGAGCTATTATAAACACTGTCTGATGATTCTTTATTTCTCTCTCCTTATTCCTCGTCCTCCATTCTTTATATGTTGGGCATTTTATTCTGTGCTCTTTTGTGTTTTCTTTGACTGGTTTTGTGAGTAGTTGATTTTATTTTTTGCCTTTAGTTAGTATTTGGTTGGTCCGCTTTCTTTGCTGTGATTTTATTTTCTCTGGTGACATCTATTTAGCCTTAGGAGTGCTCCCATCTAGAGCAGTCCCTCTAACACACCCTGTAGAGATGGTTTGTGGGAGACAAATTCCCTCAACTTTTGCTTGTCTGGGAATTGTTTAATCCCTCCTTCATATTTAAATGATAATCTTGCTGGATACGGTATCCTTGGTTCAAGGTCCTTCTGTTTCATTGCATTAAATATCTCATGCCATTCTCTTCTGGCCTGTAAGGTTTCTGTTCAGAAGTCTAATGATAGCCTGATGGGTTTTCCTTTATAGGTGACCTTTTTCTTCTCTCTAGCTGCCTTTAAAATTCTGTCCTTGTCCTTGAGCTTTGCTATTTTAATTATTTTGTGTCTTGGTGTTGTCCTCTTTGGGTCCCTTCTGTTGGGGGTTCTGTGTATTTCTGTGGTCTGAGCAACCATTTCCTCCCCCAGTTTGGGGAAGTTTTCAACAATTACTTCTTCAAATACACTTTCTATCCCTTTTTCTCCCTCCTTCTGGTACCCCTATAATGCGATATTGTTCCTTTTGGACTGGTCACACAGTTCTCTTAATGTTGTTTCAATCCTGGAGATCCTTTTATCTCTCTCTGCATCAGCTTCTATGCGTTCCTGTTCTCTTGTTTCTAATCCATCAATGGCCTCTTACATCTCATCCATTCTGCTTTTAAATCCTTCCAGAGCTTGTTTTATTTCTGTATTCTCTCTCCTTAGCTCTTGCATATTTCTTTGCAAGTCCATCAGCATGGTTATGACCTTACTTTTAAATTCTTTTTCAGGAAGATTGGTAAGTCTATCTCCCCAGATTCCTTTTCAGGGGAGACTGTCTGGGTTAGTCTGGTCTGTATCAAATTCTTCTGCCTTTTCATGGTGATAGGGGTAGTTGCGGGGAGCTGATGCATGTGTTGGCTGGGAGAACGTCCCTTCTTGCTAGTTTGTGGCCTTCCTCTCCTGGGAGAACGGCGACCTCTAGCGGCCTGTGCTGGGCAGCTGCGCGCATATGGGGTGTCTGATTCTTGCCCAGCCGCTGTGGAGGAAGCTCCACACTTTGTTGCTGTGGGCGTGGCCACTGCCTCTATGGCAGAGTCGCGCAGGAGGGGGAATGGGCCAGAGGCTGTTTATCTCCGTGAGGGACCTCGGAGCTGCGTTGCTGCCCAGGGGGTTGGGGTGCCCGGAGTTCCCTGAGATTCCCAGCGGCCGGGCTAAGTGTCCTGGGATGTCTCCGTCCAGTTGTGGGGTCCCTGTCCCTTTAAGACTTTCAAAAAGTACTTGCTTTTCTTTGTCCCAGGCGCGCTGGCTGCGGGGACCCACTCACAGGTTTTACTGTCCCATTTCCCTAGTACCCAGCACCCCATGCACTGTGTGTCTGCACTTCAGTGCAGGTGGCTGGGGCTGGGTGTTTAGCAGTCCTGGGCTCCGTCTCCCTCTCGGCTCCGACAGCTCTCCTCCTGCCGGGAGCTGGGGGGAGGGGTGCTCTGGTCCTGCCAGGCCGCGGCTTGTATCTTACCCTCTTCGCGAGGTGCTGGGTTCTCACAGGTGTGGATGTAGTCTGGCTGTTGTCCTGTGTCTTCTGGTCTCTCTTTTTGAAATAGTTTTATTTGTTGTATTTTCAAAAATATGTATGTTTTTGGGAGGAGATTTCTGCTGCTCTACTCATGCTGCCATCTTGGCTCCGCCTCCCCCATGAGTATTTTTTAAAAAGAATGTATTTGCATTCTTCCCTTTAATGTGAAATGAATTGGAAAACAAGCTAAAATTGTAACTTAATTTGGAATAGTTTTCTTTGATCAGCCCTGTCATGGGGAGATGTGATTTTTTTTTTTGTAAGCAATTAGTAAACAGAATAACTAGCCTCTGCTTACAGAGGCTCTTCTGTGGGGGAAAATGGCTAACCCCCTGCTTTGTTTTCTGCTGCAGGCGGCGGACACAGCTGAGGAGCCTGATGTGCACAGCAGGTGGAAACGCCAGGCCGGCAGCCGCCCAGGAGATGCAGGTCTGCACCTGGGGCCACTGGACACAGGTGCACCTGTGGGTTTGAACCACGCCGCCCTGTGGCCACAGGTTCCCAGCCCAGAGAACATGACAACAGCCCAGAACGGGCATGGGCGACTTCCTGCAATTTCCTGTTCAGTCTCGGATCCCAAAGACCCCAAAATGGTGACCTACCCAGCATGCCAGAATGGGGGGTGCAGCAGCAGCCATGGCCCCCAGGCGCAAGTGCCGGACACCAGGCTCAGCCCCGCCAAGCTCCTTCGCCTCTTCTCAACGAACAGGAAGAGGACGGGCGCCCTCCCTGAGAGGCCCCACTCCGGGGTCCTGGTGGGACAGACCTCCACGTGGAATGCCCTTGCCTCCTTTCGGAAAATGGGATCTTTTAAAAAATTGAAGTCTTCAGTCCTTCAGGGAATTCAGAACCGAGCGGCGGCAGGTGCGTCCAAGGGAGACGCCTCAGAGCCCGACCTTGGCAGGACCGCCCCGAACGGCGCCACACATGGGCCGGGGCCGGGGGCCACATCCGACTGCTCAGACCCCGAGGATGCAGATGACGCCTTCCAGAGGAGCACGCACCGCTCCCGCAGCCTCCGCCGTGCCTACGGCCCAGGCCGCCTCAGCCTGCAGGGCCGCAGCCAGGAGCTGTGCCTGGGCTGCCGGGGGCCCCTGGGGCGTGGGCTTCTGGTGATGGAGCCCGAGAGCAGCAGCAGCACCTTTGGGAGGAGCAGGAGCACCGACACCCTGAGCTTGCTAAGCAGAGGCCCCTTCCCGCACAAGGCCGCCTCGGACCCCCTGGAGCCCAGGGGTACACGGGTGAGGCTGGCGCCGCGCAGAACGTCCAGCAGCTCGGCGGCTGACGTGGAGAGGCTCAGTGGGCCCACACGGAGGCCGCGGCGCTGGAGGAGCCCGCTGCAGGCCAAGGGCTTGGGCCGAGTCCGGAGGCTTCTGGGCAGTGCCACCAACCTGGCCCAGGGGGGAGAGCATGCCCGTGGTGGGTCGCCTGAGGCGGGCAGGCGGCTGCAGCTGCACAGCCGGCTGCACGATGACTACTCGCGCCGAGCATCCTCGGGCGCCGAGCTGGATCGTGTGCGAGGCAGATGCGCAGGGTCCCTGGGCCTTGGAGCCAACCCGCTGCCGGCGTCCTGGGCGGCCATGGAAGCAGCCCTTGTGCCCCTGGAAGGTAGCAGCTCTGGGTCGGCGGCAAGCACCCATCCATGCGCCAGCAGCACTGCGTCAGGCCCGATTACCCACGAAGTGTTGAGCAAAGCTTGGGGTGCAGCACACCGTGAGAGCCAGTTCTCATTTGACCTGGAGCAGCCCTCCACTCCCCTAAGGCCCACCACACCCAAGCCTCCTGGCCCCCAGAGCCCAGGTACTGGGAGCCGTCTCAGCGTGCAGTCCCTGAGTTCAGGGGACAGTGAGGAAAGGGCAGAGGGTCCTGCTCGGAGGGAGCAGGGGCCTATGTCCCTGCAGGATTCAGAGCAAGTCACTTGCGGCGAAGGCGGTGAGGACAGTGGAGCCAGCAGCCACCCTCAGCAGCCACCCTCAGCCTCACCCTGCGGGGCTTCAGGTTCAGAAGAAAAAAGGCAGGAGGTAAGTGCAGAGCGGGGGCCTCCTGCGGGTGCCCTGCTGCCTGACAGTGCTTATCTCTCCTGGACATGGCCGGGCGCCCAGGGGTTTCCCTTGGCACCTGCTCCTTCTCCATCCGCTGCCACAGGACCTGGCGCCGCATGCAGATTGTGTTGCCTTCAGTTACTTTCCTCAAGTTTCTGCTTACCAAGGGCAGAAGTCATCTTTATCTGTTTTGAAGTGAATTGCTAAGGAGTGTGTGAAATTCCTTGAGGTGGCACTTAGCACACCACTTATGCAAAGCTATTTATTGAGCTCCAGCCATATGCTAGATTCAGGGCTAGGGTAGGCGGGGGGGTCGATAAAAACCTCTCTTCCACTCCATGCAGCTAATAGGGGTTCTCAGAAATTTTGATTTCTGAAATGTTATTTATTACCCATAGCTCTCTCTATAATTCGAATTGTTTTTAAACTGTTTTTTAAACCTTTCCAACAGAGTACATACAAATGAGATTCTTTATGTTAAGAGACCATTACATGTTCTGATCTGATCTATTTCTCAGGATGAGTTAGAAACGTACAGTTTGATACCTGTCAACCCCTGAGTGATGGCAGTTCAAAGAAGTGTTTATGATGGTTATTGGGCTTCTTTTTAGAGTAGAACACAACTGTTTCATGAATTGAATCAGCTAATAACTACAAGACTACAAGAGCAATGTTCTCATATCCTTTCAAGCACCCAGACTAGTTTACCTCACTGTATAATTTTCACTTTATAAAGACATTCAGTAATATGACTTTACACAGCAGAAAGAGGAGGGAGGTGGGATTAAAGATGGCAGTGTGAGAGGTGAGACAGAGGTTTCCTCCTAAAGCCACATATAATATGAAAATATAATTAATACAACAAATCCTGAGAGAGCAACAGGAAAGAGGACTGTGCCAGACTGCATACACCCAGAGAAAAGAGTAGACCTCATGGAACAGGGTAACGTACCAAAGCTGTGGCCTGGCGGGACCCAAGCCCTTCCCCCACCCCAGCTCACTAGCTGGAGGAAGAGAAATGGAGCAGGGAGGGAGTGGAGGCCTGGGACTGCTGAATACCTAGCTCCGGAGATCTGCTTTGGGAGCACAAACCTGTATTTTATGTTGCTTTCATGATACTTGTGTGATTATGGGGTCGGCAAGCTAAGACAGGCAGAATACCTGGAGAGACTGAGATCCCAGCCGCTTTTGGAAAGCAGGGATCCATATCCAGCTGCTCTGGGACAAAAGCTTATACCTGTGTGCTCGGCCCACTGGCTCAGGCAGTGGAGACAGGCACAGCAGCCGGGAAGCAGGAAACATCTCTTTCCTCAACCCAGGCACCAGTACCGCTCGCCTGCGACCCCCGACATTGCTTCAGGGGCTCAGCAGCTCCAGAGACTACAGCTTCTGGACACTAGAGGGCGCCATATACAAATATGAAACGCCAAAGGAACCTGGTCCACAGTAAAATTAATATAACTCTGGAGAAAGATTTAAATGACATGGACCTCATGACTCTTCCTGAAAGGGAGTTCAAAATAAAAATCATCAGCATGCTCATGGAGGTACAGAAAAATATCCAAGAACTCAGGAATGAATTCAGGTCGGAGATCCAATCATTGAAGAGCACAGTGGAGGGTATTAAAAGCAGACTGGATACAGTGGAGAAGATGATAAATGAAATAGAAACTAGAGAAGAGGAATACAAAGAAGCTGAGGCACAGAGAGAAAAAAGGATCTCTAAGAATGAAAGAACATTGAGAGACCTGTGTGACCAACCCAAATGGAACAATATTCACATTATAGGGGTGCCAGAAGAAGAAGAGAGGGAAAGGGATAGAAAGCATCTTTGAGGAGGTAATTGCTGAAAATTTCCCCAATCTGGGAAAGGAGATAGTCTCTCAGGCCATGGAGATCCACAGATCCCCCAACACAAGAGACCCAAGGAAGACGACACCAAGACATATAGTAATTAAAATGGGAAAGATCAAGGATAAGAACAGACTAGTAAAAGCAGCCAGACAGAGAAATAAGATCACATACAAAGGAAAGCCCATCAGGCTAACATCAGACTTCTCAGCAGAAACCTTACAGGCCAGGAGGGAGTGGCATGATATATTTAATGCCATGAAGCAGAAGGGCCTGGAACCAAGATTACTTTATCTGGCAAGATTATAATTTAAATTTGAAGGAGGGATTAAACAATTTCCAGATAAGCAAAAGCTGACAGAATTTACCTCCCACAAACCATCTCTACAGTCTATTTTGGAGGGACTGCTATAGATGGAAGTGTTCCTGAGGTTTAATAGCTGTCACCAGAGGTAATAAAACCACAGTACAGAAAGTAGAACAGCTAATTACTAAGCAAATGAAAAATTAAATTAACTATCCCCAAAGTCAATCAAGGGATAGGCAGAGTACAGAATATGATACCTAATATATAAAGAATGGAGGAGGAAGAAAAAGGAGGAGAAAAAGAAAAGGACCCTTAGATTGTGTTTATAATAGCATATTAAGTGAGATAAGTTAGACTCTTAGTAAGGAAGTTAATCTTGAACCTTTGGTAACCACGAATCTAAAGTCTGCAATGGCAGTAAGTACATACCTATCAATAATCACCCTAAATGTCAATGGACTAAATGCATCAATCAAAAAGCATAGAGTCACTGAATGGATAAAAAAACAAGACCCATCTGTATGCTGCCTACAAGAGACTCACTTTAAACCCAAAGACATACACAGACTAAAAGTGAAGGATGGAAAAAGATATGTCATGCAACTAGCAGAGAGAAAAAAGCAGAAGTTGCAGTACTTGTATGAGACAAAATAGACTTCAAAACAAAGAAAGTCACAAGAGACAAAGAAGGACATTACATAATGATAAAGGGGTCAATCCAACAAGAGGATATAACCATTATAAATATCTATGCTCCCAACACAGGAGCACCCACACATGTGAAACAAATACTAACAGAATTAAAAGGGGAAATAGAATGCAATGCATTCATTCTAGGAGACTTCAACACTCCACTCACTCTGAAGGACAGACCAACCAGACAGAAAATAAGTAAGGAGACAGAGGCACTGAACAACACAATAGAACAGACATCTACAGAACTCTACACCCAAAAGCAACAGAATACACATTCTTCTCAAGTGCACATGGAACATTTTCAAGAATAGATCATATACTAGGCCACAAAAAGATCCTCAGTAAATTCCAAAAGATTGAAATTGTACCAACCAGTTTCTCTGACCACAAAGGTATGAAACTAGAAATAAATTATGCAAAGAAAATGAAAAATCCCACAAACACATGGAGGCTTCACAACATGCTCCTAAATAACCAATGGATCAATGACCAAATAAAAACAGAGGTCAAGCAATATATGGAGACAAATGACAATAATTCAACACCGCAAAATCTGTGGGATGCAAAGGCTGTGCTAAGAGGAAAGTATATTGCAATACAGGCTTACATCAGGAAAGAAGAACAATTCCATATAAGCAGTCTAAACTCACAATTAATGAAACTAGAAAAAGAAGAACAAATGAGGCCCAAAGTCAGTAGAAGGAGGGGCATAATAAAGATTAGAGCAGAAATAAATAAAGTTGAGAAGAATAGAACAATATATAGAATTAATGAAAGCAAGAGCTGGTTCTTTGAGAAAATAAACAAAATAGATAAACCCCTAGACAGACTTAACAAGAAAAAACGAGAGTCTACACACATAAACAGAATCAGAAATTAGAAAGGAAAAATCACTATGGACACCACAGAAATACAAATAATTATTAGAGAATAATATGAAAAATTATATGCTAACAAACTGGATAACCTAGAAGAAATGGACCACTTTCTAGAAAAATACAACCTTCCAAGGCTGACCAAGGAAGAAACAGAAAATCTAAACAGACCAATTACTAGCAAAGAAATTGAACTGGTAATCAAAAAACTACCTAAAAACAAAACTCCTGGACCAGATGGCTTCACCGCTGAATTTTATCAAACATTTAGTGAAGATCTAATACCCATTCTCCTTAAAGTTTTCCAAAAAGTAGAAGAGGAGGGAATACTTCCAAACTCATTCTATGAGGCCAACATAACTGTAATACCAAAACCAGGAAAGACACCACAAAAAAAAAAAATTACAGACCAATATCCCTGATGAACATAGATGCAAAAATACTCAACAAAATATTAGCAAACCAAATTAAAAAATACATCAAAAAGATCATCCATCATTATCAAGTAGGATTTATGCCAGGGATGCAAGGATGGTACAACATTCGAAAAAATCCATCAACATCATCCACCACATCAACAAAAAGGGCAAAAACTACATGATCATCTCCATAAATGCTGAAAAAGCATTTGACAAAATTCAACATCCATTCATGATAAAAACTCTCAGCAAAATGGGTATAGAGGGCGAGCACCTCAACATAATAATGGCCATATACGATAAACCCACAGCCAACATCATACTTAACAGCGAGAAGCTGAAAGCTTTTCCTTTAAGATCGGGAGCAAGACAAGGATGCCCACTTTCCCCACTTCTATTCAACATAGTACTGCAGTCAGACAACACAAAGAAATAAAAGGCGTCCAGATTGGCAAGGAAGAAGTTAAACTGTCCCTGTTTGCAGATGACATGATATTGTACATAAAAAACCCTAAAGAATCTACTCGAAAACTACTAGATCTAATATCTGAATTCAGCAAAGTTTCAGGATACAAAATCAATACACAGAAATCTGTTGCATTCCTATACACTAACAATAAACTAGCAGAGAGACAAATCAGGAAAACAATTCCATTCTCAATTGCATCAAAAAGAATAAAATACCTAGGAATAAACTTAACCAAGGAAGTGAAAGACCTAACTTTGAAAACTACAAGATACTCATGAGAAAAATTAAAGAAGATTCCAGCAAATGGAAACACATCCTGTACTCATGGATAGGAAGAATTAATATTGTGAAAATGACCATCCTGCCTAAAGCAATCTACAGATTCAAGGCAATTCCTATGAAAATACCAACAGCATTCTTCAACAAACTAGAGAAAATCATCCTAAAATTCATATGGAACCACAAAAGACCCCGAATAGCCAAAGCAATTCTGAGAAGGAAGAATAAAGCTGGGGGCATCATGCTCCCCAACTTCAAGCTCTACTACAAAGCCACAGTAATCAAGACAATTTGGTACTGGCACAAGAACAGACCCATAGACCAATGGAACAGACTAGAGAGCTCTGATATAAATCCAACCATATATGGTCAATTAATATATGATAAAGGAGCCATGGACATACAATGGGGAAATGACAGCTCTTCAACAGCTGGTGTTGGCAAAACTGGACAGCTACATGCAAGAGAATGAAACTGGATTATTGTTTAACCCCATACACAAAAGTAAACTCGAAATGGATTAAAGACTTGAATGTAAGTCATGAAACCATAAAACTCTTAGAAGACAACACAGGCAAACATCTCCTGAATATAAGCATAAGCAACTTCCTGAACGCATGTCCTCAAGAATGAGAAACAAAAGCAAAAATGAACTCATGAGACTACATCAAACTAAAAAGTTTTTGTACAGCAAAGGACACCATCAACAGAACAAAAAGGCATTGTTCAGTACAGGAGAATAGTATTTGTAAATTACATATCCAACAAGGGGTTAACATCCAAAATATGTAAAGAACTTACACACCTCAACACCCAAAAAGCAAATAACCCGATTAACAAATGGGCAGAGGATATAAAGAGAGAGTTCTCCAAAGAAGAAATTCAGATGGCCAACAGACACATGAAAAGATGCTCCACATCACTAATCATCAGGGAAATGCAAATTAAAACCACAATGAGATATCACTTCACACCAGTAAGGATGGCCAGCATAGAAAAGACTAAGAACAACAAATGCTGGCGAGAATGTGGAGAAAGGGGAACCCTCCTACACTGCTGGTGGGAATGTAAGCTAGTTCAACCATTGTGGAAAGCAATATGGAGGTTCCTCAAAAAACTCAAAATAGAAATACCGTTTGACCCCAGAATCCTACTCCTTGGAATTTACCCAAAGAATACAACTTCTCAGATTCAAAAAGACATATGCACCCCTATGTTTATTGGAGCACTTTTTACAATAGCCAAGATATGGAAGCAACCTAAGTGTCCATCAGTAGATGAATGGATAAAGAAGATGTGGTGCATATACACAATGGAATACTATTCAGCCATAAGAAAGAAACAAATCCTACCATTTGCAACAGCATGGATGGAACTGCTGGATATTATGCTCAGTGAAATAAGCCAGGTGGAGAAAGACAAGTGCCAAATGATTTCCCTCATTTGTGGAGTATAGCAATGAAGCAAAACTGAAGGAACAAAACAGCGGCAGACTCAGAGACTCCTGAAGGGACTAGTGGTTACCAAAGGGGAGGGGTGGGGAGGGAGGGAGAAGGGGACTGAGGGGAATTATGTTTAGTACACATGGTGTGGGGGGTCACGGGGAGAACAGTGTAGCACAGAGAAGACACATAGTGGATCTGTGGCATCTTGCTGCACTGATGGACAGTGACTGCATTGGGGTATGGGTGGGGACTTGATAATATGGGTAAATGTAGTAACCACATGGTTTTCTCATACCTTTATGAAAAATTTAAAAAAAAAAGAAAGAGGAGGGAATGCACCCATGTGTATATATTGCAAGTTGTCTTTATATACATTCCTACACTATTTTACAGTTATAAATTGGTACTTAACCATAGAAGATAATTCCCTAGCCAACTGTTCCTTCCCACTGATCCTGGAGAGGACCTCAGTTTTGACTCAATGCCTGCAGATGAGTGATTACACAGCAGCCCTTGGGAACTCAGAAACCACGACACCCTCTGGACCGTCCATTTTTTACCTTCACTTTTCAGAGAGATCTAGAAAGTTAATCATATTGCAGATCACTTTCAGATCTAAACCAACCTGGAGTCAGTCAGGGAAGTGAGGCTCCCTTGATTTTGTGGACCTAGGACAGTATGGAGACCTCAGGGCCAGTAGTCTTCCAGAGGTTTTGTGTGTTGATGACGATTCACTCACTAGCTCTTTCCAAGAAGCCTGTGGAACAGTTGTAAGGGTGCAGGACTAGTTGCCCGCCTTGGGAAGGAGCTTCAGTTTCTGCGTAGCTCTGCTTTCTATAACGGGCCTATGCCTGAACCAGTCTGGGCTCCACTCCTCCCAGATGGTGAGAGGAAGCCACAATTCCTCCCACCAAACCCCACGACCTGCCCCATTGATGGTTTGGAACCTGCATCCCAAACCCCAAAAAAGGATTTGCATGGGTCTAGCAGGTTCTTTATGTTAAAGTGGGGTTACTATTTTCTGTTTAACAAAAATAATCATTAAGGTATTTTATTCCTAAGTGCATATTAAGTGAGCATAGAGTTAGTTTCTTAGTTGCTTCTGAGAGAGATTTTTGACGATTGTAAAGTTTCACATGTATGTTTGCACACTCTAATTTAATTATATAATTTTAATGTATAATTAATGTATGTATTATATAAGATATAACTTTTAAGGTGTAATTTAATTTCTGCCCACCAGATGTCACCAAAAATAGAGAGCAGTACACAAGTTACTAAAAGTGGACACTGATAGATAATCCTACAAATTTGCTTCAAGGCAGTTATCCAGTCTTTTTTTTGGATGACCAGTTTCTTTTTTCAAATTTTTTAAATTAAGGGACATATAATAAAATGCACAAATCTTAATGTGTAGCTTGATGCATTACATGATGTGTATACATTCACGTAACCACCACCCAAATCAAGATATCAAACATTCTCATTAATTTTTCCCCCTTCAGTTACTTATCACATTCTTATCTCCTGTTTATCACATTTTTAGGTAGCATTTCTTTCCTCAGAATTCTTGTGTAGCAAATCAAGCTTCCTCTTGTACTTTTAAATGTCAAAAAGATAAAAATATAATGATGCTTTTGCCCAATTTGCATTTTATATATTGGTGATCCTCATTGTTACTGACAGTTAATCTTCTTTTATTCTGACATTTAGAAACAAAATACAAACAAGATGAAACAGACAAAAAACACCTTGTAAAATGCAGGAATTCCACCCTTCCTGGGTTAAAAGCAGTTTGTCTTAAATAGCATTACTCAAAGTGAAATTTTAGTATTTATTCTGTAAGAATGTGCAGCACATTATTTTTTATTGAATTCATTGACAGTATGGCTGTACTTATGTTTAAAGCTAGTTTAAGCTGTGGTTATTATTGAAGTCTGTATATTACATTTAAGTAATGCAATTTTCAGTAAGGGAGAATAGTTTTCTTAGAATCATTTATTTGGAACATACCACTCTAAAAGTGACAAAGTAATGTTTGAAAAACTGAGCAGTTTAACAAGATTTTGTAAACTGAAGCTTAAGCTACCTTCATCTATAACGCACTGTAGAAAAACCCCCTTGTTAAAGTACACGCCTGCCACCTAGTGGTCAGCTTTGTCGTAAGGACAATGACCAGTTGAATGAGTCCTAAAAATGTTCCTTGGTTTAAAAATGCAGTTTAGTATTTATACTTGTGGGTAGTACTGCCTGTTCCCTTGTAAAGGTGCAGAATTTAGAGTGTTACTGCTGGTCTTCCTGCTAAGTCTGTGGCTTATCCGAAATCTGTGGTCGAATCAGGTCACTAGGAAAGGGACCTGTCCCCAGTCGTGCAGTATAGATTCAGTAGTTTGTGATAATGTTGAAATATGCCGTAGATGAATGGTGAGCATCCATTGTAACTGCTTTACAGGGAACTTCAGTCTTTCCGTAAATGTTTCTAGCTTGGTTGGGATCCTGTCTCTGCCATTCAAAAGATACCTCCCACTGGGCAAACTGCTGCACGTCTCTAGGCCTCTGCCGTCTCAAGCATAAGGTGTGAAATAGCTTAATCCGCCTTGGCGGTTTGTAAGAACCAAGGAAATTATGCACATTAAATGCTTAGCCCCGTGTTTGACACTGGCTGTCACTGTGTGATTACTACCCACATAGGTGATTTTTCCACCCTTTGATCTGACTTAAAAGACGGAGGCCAGTTAACATCAGTATTTTTCCAAAACTGTTTTTTGACATGCCACAGTGTTAGAGTCTTAATGGAAGATAGCAAGGTTATTCAAACAATTTGACTTCACATTAATTAAAAAAAAAACATAAAAGTTAGGTTTGAGCATAACCTACCATTTTTATATTAATAAAAAATATGCCAAACCAAATTTATTGGGCACTGCCAGGTATGAGGCACTCAGGTTTGGTACAGTTCTGTAAGGAATAGTGATGATTCAAGGAGATTATGAATGAGCTAAGTATCTAAATCATAGGACAACTGTGCAGAGCAGATTAAAGCCCACAAAAGAGGTAAAAGCACAATGCCGTGGGATTCAGAAGAGCTGTAGTTCTCTCCATGTGCCCAATCAAGGACGGTTTCCTAAGGGTGAATGAATCCGTCTGAAGAAGGTGAGATTTGTTCAGGTAGTTTTGAAGAGGCGGGTGGAGCATTTCGAGGGTAAGGCGTACAGAACGTTATGTGCTTTGAGAGAACAGGAAGTGGCGTCATTTGGTTTGGTGTAGGGGAATGACCCAAGTTAAGGTGAAATCACCAAGGCAAGGTCATGGTCACATCAGTTCCGGAGTAAAGAACCTATGCACTGCTTGGAAAGCACCGAGGGGTCAGGGATATTTTTGAGCAGAGAAGAGCCAGGCTCAGAGCTGTGTTTTGGAGAAGTTAATCCACCACTGGTTAGGAAGAGGATTGGAAAGAAAAGTGACCAGAGGGAAAGCTGTCATTAGGCTTTGAAACGTGGGGTGGGAGTCGAATATGCAAGAACAGGAGGGGAGGAAACCACACACAGTGAATACTGACACACCTGTTCTTGGTTTACTACCTACCTGCTATGTATGGTCAGAGGAAAAGGAAAGAGTTTTTTTAAAATGTATTATTTTCGAGGGTTCACACTCTAATTGGTTGGTTGGAACGTGTACAAATAATTATGTAGTGTGGTAACCTTCTAATGAGGAATGTGTGAAGTGTCACGGGGACACCAGAGATGGAGTTATCACTCGGGGTGAAGAGCGGCCTAACTGGGGAAGGACAACCGGAGACGGAGCTGGAATGAGACCGCGGGGGGATGCAGGGCGCAGGAGGAGCCTCTGGGCTCCAGGCCACGGGGAGCGTGGGAGCAGGGCAGGCGCTGCTGACCTAGGGGGACGGCCCCCCAGAGTGGCTGTCTAGGCTTCATTTTCCGCCCCTGTGATCGGGGGATAGTAAGAGTCCCTACCCACCGCATCTCGTTGTGAAGACTGCATGAGGTGGTGCATGCAGCGTGCTCAGTACTCAGCCGGGAGCCTTGCCTGTCGGGATCCAGCGCAGGCTGGTCTGTGGTGCTAAGGGTACCGTGTATTGCTCATGTGCACAGGGCGGCTGGGTGGGGAAGTTGGGGACAGGATTGGAGACACAGGGAAGGGCCGTGCTTGGACTTTAGCCTGCAGGCAGTAGGCACCAGAGAGGTGTTTAACCCGGGACCAGAGAGGATTGGGGTGGGGGTGGCCCTGGGGAAACACAGTGCTCCTCGGTCCAGAGACGATGAGATCTGTGCTGAGGCCATGGAAATGGGGAGGAAACGATGGACTCCAAAATAATTTTGTACTTGGTATTTTCAATTAGCATTTGAATGTTTTGGGGAAGAGAGGGGTCATAGATGAGAAGATGATTGGGAGGGAACTCTAGGTGGGGATCAGTAATCAAACAAGCCAGAGAAGCAATGGACTGGAGCTGAATTAGGTTATTGTCCCAGCCATCCTGCTACCATGGTGGCACATTGTGGGAAATCGTTTCTTTTGTGAGCCTCTGTTTACTTGAATACTCAAATGTTTTAGGATTTTATATTTTTCTTCCCTCAGGGATTTTTTTGTTTTTGCTATTATTAATGTACAATTACATGAGCACTGTTATGGTTACTAGACTCCCCCTATTATCAAGTCCCCACCACATACCCCATTACAGTCACTGTCCATTAGCCTAGTAAGATGCTATAGAGTCACTACTTGTCTTTGTGCTATACTGCCTTCCCCGTATTCCCTCTCGCCCCCACTACATTATGTGTGCTAATTGTAATACCCCTTTTTCTCCCTTATCCCTCCCTTCCCACCCAACTTCCCCAGTCCCTTTCCCTTTGGTAACTGTTAGTTCATTCTTGGGTTCTGTGATTCTGCTGCCATTTTGTTCCTTCAGTTTTTGCTTTGTTCTTATACTCCACAGATGAGTGAAATCATTGTTACTTGTCTTTCTCTGCCTGGCTTATTTCACTGAGCATAATACCCTCTAGCTCCATCCATGTTGTTGCAAATGGTAGGATTTGTTTTCTTCATATGACTGAATAATATTCCACTGTGTATATGTACCACATCTTCTTTATCCATTCATCTACTGATGGACACTTAGGTTGCTTCCATATCTTGGCTATTGTAAATACTGCTTTGATACACATAGGGGTGCATATGTCTTTTTCAAACTGGGCTGCTGCATTCTTAGGGTAAATTCCTAGAAGTGGAAGTCCTGGGTCAAATGGTATTTCTATTTTGAGTTTTTTGAGGAACCTCCATACTGATTTCCACAATGGTTGAACTAGTTTACATTCCCACCAGCAGTGTAGGAGGGTTCTCCTTTCTCCACAACCTCGCCAACATTTGTTGTTTGTCTTTTGGATGTTGGCCATCCTAACTGGTATGAGGTGATATCTCATTGCGGTTTTAATTTGCATTTCTCTGATGATTAGCGATGTGGAGCATCTTTTCATGTGTCTGTTGGCCATCTGAATGTCTTCTTTGGAGAACTGTCTGTTCAGCTCCTCTGCCCATTTTTTTAATTGGCTTATTTGCTTTTTGTTTGTTGAGGTGAGTGAGCTCTTTATATAATTTGGATGTCAAACCCTTATTAGAGATGTAATTTACGAATATCCCTCAGGGATTTATACCTTCAAAATCATTGGAAGCCATTGTACCACACAGTCTTATAAAAGGTTGAAATGATTTGAGTTCTTGACGGGGAGGGTTTTAGTTCTGTAAAATACAGATTGTTGTTGCCATGTGGGGATTCAACCTGCCATGGCACACCACTCACTCATGGTGCCCTCCAGGCTCTGACACTAGTTACTTTAGCTTGCCCACTACCCCACTGGCCCCCATCTCAGAACCACTACTTACATTTTTGTTCCTGCCTTAAAAAAAAACAAGGAGATATTTGTGGCTGCACAAGGTACAGTGTCACTAAAATAAAGCCTCCCTCCAGCTTCTAGTACTGGAGTAACACAGTAGGTGAGCAGGGGCTAAATTCAGACATTTTTTGTGAATTACGAATTGTGGAGTTTTATGACACTTATGGATACTTCATACATAATGATAGCTCCAAGTTTCTGATATGATTTAATCAGAGATACAGATACATGACATAATTTAGACTCTTTCTAGATTACTTAGATATTACTCTTTGGACTACTCAAATAGCTACCTGGGAGATTTACGAGTTCTCCTGGAGGGTAGAAATTATGCACAGCTATTTCACAGAGCCATTCGTAGAGCTAGAAAGATGAGGTTGCATATAGAGAAGTAAATGTGACCTGAGAAAGTCTGCCTGCCTGAGACTTAAGAAGTTTCATTGAGGTGTAATTTGTGTAACATAAAATTCACCAATTCTAAGTAGAGTAGTTTGATGATTTTGAGGAAATGTACAGTTGTGTGGCCACCACCACAGGTCAAGTTATAGAATATTTCCATCACCCAAAAAAAGTTACCCATGCTCTTTGCCCTCTCTTTTTTGCATGCTGTCTTTTCATGCTCAGTACTTTCTTTTTGAGCAATTAGATAATTTTTAGTAAACTTAAGGCAGTGTGCAATCATCACCACTGTCTAATAGTAAAACATTGCCATACCCTGAAAGAAACCTCATACCCTTTGACAGCCATTTCCTCTTCTATCCCCAGGACCTTCTCTGCTCTCGTGTCTATAGATTGTACGTTTCTGGATATTTCATAGACATAGGATCATGTCATCTGTGGTCTTTTGTGTTCAGCTTCTTCCATGTAACAAGTTCTTTTCAAGCTCATCCATGTTGTAGCATGTATCAGTATTTCATTCCTTTTTATGAGTGAGAAATTCAGCTGTATGGATCTCCAGTATTTTGTTTATCCATTCATCAGTTGGTAAAAGTTGAGTGGTTTCCACATTAGGGCTATTATGAATAATGCTCCTGTGAACATTTACGGACGAGTCTCTCTTGTGGACATATGTTTCCATTCTCATGGGTAGATGACTAGGAGTTGAGTTTCTCTGGGTCATTTGGTAATTGTATGTTTAACCACTTGAGGAACGGAACGGTTACGGTAGGTTCCCACCAGCAGCGAGAGTCCCTCGCATTGCGAGAGGCTCTGAACGTCCCAGCTGCTCTGCAGCCCGTGTGCTCTGGGTGCGGCCCCAGTGGCGGGTGTGCGATGCTGGCCCCTCTTGCTGTTAATGAGCATTTCCCTAATGACTCATGACGTTGAGCATCTTTTCCTGTGCTTATTAACCATTCATTTATCTTACCTGGTGAAGTGTTTTTTTTCACATCTTTTGCTTATAATTCTACTGCATTTTCTGTCTTATTGAGCAGTAAGATTTCTATATTTATTCTGGGTATAAGTCCTTTATCAAATACATGACTTGCAAATATTTTCTCACAGTCTCTGGGTTGTCTTTTTATTTTGTTAATGGTGTCTTTTGAAGAGAAGTTTCTAGTTTTGATGAGAATCCATTTACCAGTTTTGTCTTGTAGGGGTTGTGCTTTTGGTATTTGATCTAAGACGTCTTAGCCCTATCACAAAGATTTTCTCCTATCTCATCTTCTGGAAGTGTCATAGTTTCAGCTCTTACAGTTAGGTATGTGCTTCATATTTAGTTGATTTTTGTGTATAATGTGAGGTAAAAGTCTAGGCTCACTTTTTTTGCATGTGGACATCCAATTATCTCACCTCCATTCGTTGAGCAGCCCACAGTTTTATGCTACAGATAATGTTAAGTTTCCACACTCCAGTGGCTTCTCAATTTTCTCTGACAAAGAAGCCCAACACAAAAATTACAATTAGAGTTGGAAAGATCACTTGAAAATATGGTACAGTTTGTGCTTTTAAAAAATATTCTTCCCAGGAAGTTAGCATTTTATTGCGTGAACATCTTTACTGTCAGTGTTTTATATTACTTCCTAAGTAACAACCCGGGGGCAGGAGACATTCGTTTCACAGATAATGTGTCTCCCATGGGGTGCTTTTTCGTGTGTGGTGAAGAGAATTAATGTGCTTTCTATTAGTTGTCTTTGTGCCAGCTTATGTTTAGTTTCTCCTGTGGTGTTTTTGTTTATCTTCGTTTTTTGCAGAAGAATTCCTAAAGAGAAGATTTCTTACAGAAATATTATTAAATCATAAAATGTAGGGCATGAGTCCAAATGTAAAAGTAGCATTTCACTTTAACAATGGAGTGAACATTTTCTAACTCAGTGTTTTTTAAAGAAATTTCTATCTGCTCTGAAAAGGTTTATGCTCATCATTACATAAAATACTTCTTTTGCAGTGGAAAATTTCAAAGTATTTCTAAATGGTTGCTCAACATTTGACAGGCTGTGGAACTTTATAAAATTTAAAAAGCCACTTCTAAAATTATTTCTAAAAATGCGAAATCTCTGATGAAAATATAATATACATGTAATCATGTAATTCTTGAACTTTGCAGTGGATTATTTCTAGAACAGTTTCTCTCTTGTGAAATGTCATCAATTAGGATATTCCCATGAAAACCAAGGCAGGGAGAGGGAGATGGAATTACATATCTGTACCCAAGTAAGAGCCTAGATTTATAGAAATTACCATAATAACCACTTATAATAAAATATAAATGATATACAGTATCATTAATGCATCATATGTTAAGCTTTCTATAGGATATGAAATTCTTAAATGAAAATGCTATGAACCAACATTATAGTGTATTTGTCCCCAGACTTGCTACTGGGTTGCAAAACGAGATATCCAAGGTGGCCTATACAGACCACCTGAGTGACTCCTAGTGGAGGTGTTCGTGGGGGAGAGCGGGTTGGTGTTTACCTCAGTGGGTTCCTCGTGGACCCTTCCAAGTTTAATGGAAGGCGTGGTACAATCTCTTTATCCTCAAATGAGTGTTGCCGAAAGGAAGAATCCGAGGGAAGTGGTGATCGTCGTCTGTGACTCTTCTGTGCTCACCGTGCCCTCGCCATCCCCTGCCTTTGCTTCTCATCCTAAGCTACTCTGTCCTCCCAGTATAGTAGTGCTTCAAGCTCAGACTATAAAACATAGAACACAGACTTCTTCAAAGTCTTAAATCTTTCCTCTTACATTCTCTTGCCACCTGCGGAAACTTGCTTGTTGGAAAAGATTCCCTTACCTTGGTGCTCACACATCTGAGACAGGAAACCAGGAGCAGGGCTGGTGATAACGGGGGAGAGGGAACTGCAGTCTGTTTGTGGGGTGGCCCAGAACTCAAGAAGGTTTTGAGGGAGACAGGACTGGCAGGGTTGAGTTCCTGCCCTAAAACATGGTTATTGATTTTGAAATATTTAATTATAATAACTAAGCAATAACAAAGTAAGTTCGTTTTTGTAAAATTCTATGTGAATGCAGGTATCTATAGACAGCTTCCTTTCCATCCAGAACTGTCGGTTTATTTATTCATTTATGTATCCACTAACTTACCCCTTCAGCCCTTTACACATTCATGAAGCATTTTAAATTGCCCATTTCTCAGGTTCTAGCATAGACTCTGAAGACATTACCACAGTATTGAATAGTTTGGGAAAAATGCAAGTAGCTGTTTTCAAGCAATATTCAGATAAATAAATAAATGCTATGCAAATATTGTAGTGGTTTTAGTAGAGACCCCAAAAGGAGCAAAGAACTCAGAGCCCAGGGGAGTTTATGAAGTTTAGGAAGTGAATTTCAAGTGAATCTGGAAGTATACATTTTATAAGTTGACACAGGGCTAAAAGGTATACTAGAGGAACAGCGTTTAGGTCATTTACAATTGCTTAAGGTAAATATTTGACAAATGGTGGGTTGTTTGGTGTGGCTGGAGAATAATTGCGTCTGGAGACAGAGCTGGAAAGATATTTTGGACAAGATTTTGAGTGGCCCCAGGTTTGTTCTAGGTAATGGCTGGCCCTGGTCTGGTGTGTGTTCTGGTAGTAGGGTAGAGAGTGGATTGGGGACGGCTGAAGGTTGGAGGACTGTCGGAGCAGATGGAATAGATTCCTCCTGAGACTGAGTAACTGGCATCCTGGGGTGACTGGGTGGCTGTGGCTCGGGAGGACCAGGGAGGAATTCAGAATACCTGGTGTGGGTGACTGGGTATTGCATGTCCTTACCTAAAATAAAAAGGTGGTTTATGGAGAGATGATTCCTGAAGATGCTATTCTGCATTCTTATCCAGGAACCCTTTGTTTTCATGGTTCTAAAGGCCCTTAAGGCTGTTGATTTGAGAAGTTGTGTGCTGTCATCCATGATTTGGAATGACTGGTGATGTGAATACAGACACCTTTCTCCATCTTCTGCGAGAGAATAAGCTGGGACCGTCTTCCCCTGCTCCCATTCTGCGTTCCCCTCTCCTTCCTGGTTCCTTTTACCCTCTCTGTACAATGAAAGCCAAAACAGCATTAAGAAAAAAACCTCTGATGTTCAAAAGGGTTTAAAAAAATACTGGGTTTCTGACATACTCAGAACTAACATGTGGTTTTCCAAGTATTTAGTTGTCTTCAATCAATAATTTCAAGAAGGAAGTAAGTTCTTTTTTTTATAAAGTCATGCTTTTTAGTTAGCCGATAAAAGTTTGAGTAGAGCTCTGTATTTTTCAGCATGTGTTTCGGACATAAAATATGTTTCAAGATGGAATCATTATGAACACTTATTTTATAATATGATGGTTTTAAACTCCCTTTACTCTTAATGAGCCCAGGCATAAAATAAACACCTACAATTCCACTATTTTTTTCTACCTGAGTGTCAAACTCAGCATTGTGTTGCTGTTGGTTTTGAGATGGTGGGGTGGTCTGGGTTTTTAGTTAAGCCCAGAAAACAGAACTCCCTGGAATGATGATTATGAAGGCTAGAGGAGGAAACCCCATCAGCCACAGATGTGGGTTCCCCGGGGAGGGGGGCGGTGAGCCCTGCCCTGTTGGAAGGGAGACAATGGGGTGTGGTCAGAAGGGTCAGGAAGGGGTTACCACAGTCATGAAGTTTTCTTAATTTTAAATAAAGGGAGGATGAGCTGAGCTGGGCTGCTTTCTTCAGTAGTGTTTAAATTTTTCATAGTTAATGGTCTTTTTATTCCCATGCAACTGGGCTTAATAGTATTAAATTCTGTTGTCCCTGAACTTGAATATTTGCATTTTTAATAATCACCTATTCTGCCTGTGTAGCAAGTTACTAAGGCCATAGGCTCACTAAAATGTTTTAAGCTTTTATTTATCATCAATTTTACATACTTTATACACAGTTGCAAAGACAATTTAAGTGTCTAATATCACCACTATACTCTGCTTTTTTCTTCCAAGGAGATAAAAAGCAATATTTATTTATTTATTATTAATTTACTTATAAAGAGCATTATTTATTTCATCAAATATTTTTAGCAAATGGCCTGTTACCTGAACCCAAGGGACAAAACCACAGCTTTTCCAGGTTACAATAGTTTTTTTTTCATCTTTTTGGTACTTTTTAACAATTATGTCAAAATGACTGATGTGCATGTAATCCCATTTCATAATGATCAGAACAGTTGTTTTCAGTTAGTCATATGGGTTTCATTTGCTGTCAGAATTCCAGCAGACACTAAAGGTCTTTACATTTTAAATCAAAGACACAGCACATTAGTAAGAAGGTAACCTATTGTTAATATTTACTTTTGCCCAAGGAAGGAATGACCCAGAAAACTGTTTCTACTTTCCCATCTGTTTTTTGCCTCGGGCCTCTCCACACCCAGTCTAAATCCAAACCTGGGGCCTGAGAAGGAGAGGGACAAGTTAACAACGGTGCCTGTCCCTTCCTGAGATGGTCCACGAGCTATAGGAAACCTTGAAAGGTAGAGCTGAGCCAGTCTAAACATGTAGTTTTGGGGTGGTTGTTAAGTGGAGGGTGTTTGGCCATTTACTTGTTTCAGAGTTAGGTCAGAGGCTAACCCTCTCCTCTCCTGCTTGCTTGGACAATTTCAGAAGTCCCTCCCACTGTCGGTCCCCCCATGTTTCTGACCCGCAGATAAGGGAGGAGACACGATGAGATATCGAAGACCTGGAAGGACCAGCTTGGGGACTCGAGGTGTAACAGCGCAAGAGTGGTGCTGAGAGGGCACCTCTCATGTTTATTGATCAAAGAATTGTACACGACAGTGATCTAAGGGGTGACTTAATACATAATGGATAACTAACCCCAAAACCTTGGCACAGTGTCAAAGCAGTCGCGTCACAGAGACGAGCATCAAGAGTTACAGAAAACTCAGTTATTACTTCTTTTTGCACATACATCAAGAGTTACAGAAAACCCAGTTAAAACAGTTAAATCATAAGTCATCGTTGATTATTGGCTTCCAGGCCCACATTTCCTCCTTTCTTTTTAAAAACAGATTATTACTCTAGCAGGCATGTAAAACAACAGTGGCTGGGTGAACACAGTGAGGTGTCTAGGTGACAAATTGCCTCATGTAGTTGGGGGGTGAGGTTCTAAGCCTCACCTCAGTTGGCCCCCATTTTCCCACCTGATGGTCCCCTGCAACCGTGCCTGTCTTAGGTTGTTTCTCCCGTGAGGAATCTGACCCGACCCTGGCTAACCAGCTGTCTTCCAGGGCCATACAGGGAAATGATAGAGAACTGAAAGGGAGGCAAAAATATAATTTGTTGTCATCATGTAGACACATCCTTCATGCTCATAAACCCAGCCTGTGTTTAAAATATACAGAGATTTAGTGTCATATATGAGCTGCTGTAGAAAATAAACTTGCATACGAGGAAGAGGTAAATCAAATAAGAAATTCTCACTTTTTAGCTGTTCTCTCTTGGAAAGTAGCATAAGCGTGTATTGGCTTCAGTAAATCAACAACTGAATTACGCACACAGGTTAGCAGGACAGGGATACATACACATAGCAACAAAAGGCCATATCCAATGGAACCAAGAAAACCAATTAAGCAACCCAGGCTTTTGTGAAAACTTATCCATGACATGATGAATGTCATCTAACTGATTTTGAATAGTTTGAGAAAAATCAGACAAATTAAAACAACACATTCTTGGAAACTGTTCACATCCCATATGTTCTTTTAACAATAGATAGTGTATAGTAGCACAATTTTGAAGTACTGCAACTCATACTTCTCCTGGTTTTTGGTTAAGTTCAGACAATATAGAAGCAGTCAGATTTGTTGTTTTACTGTATGCACAGGCCAGCTTGGGTATCTCGTTTTGCACCCCAGTAGCAAGTCCGGGGACTGGCAGAAGGAATGCAGCAGCAACTGCAACAGCAGCAGAATTTAACAACTTCAGGTTGTCATCACAGCCAGACAGTAGGGCTTGAAGAGATCTTGTACGCTTATATCCAGGGTGATCTATGAGAGCAGGAAGAACATGTCTTATGCCACAAACACCTTGGTAATGTGAAGAAAAAGCTTGATAGGTCTTATTATCGCACAGAAACACCCAACCATTTGGAAGTCTATATCCATATGGCCATTTTACATGAATAGTGGAGTTACAATAAGAAGATGTATGAGTACAATTAATACATGTACAATCAGTGATTATAGTAGTACTAACAGGTAAATTTAATTGACTATCACACACAAGAGTTCTAGGAGAATGGGTAACGTTTATACCTGATATACTGGTAAACACTGGGGGAGGAAGTCCTATTCCTATTAAATTCTTTGTTAACAATCCACTAATGGAAGAATCTCCTGCTACACAAAAAGATGGTTTATTTAATCCTTGGCTTGCAAGTTGCAGCCACAGGTTAGGTGAGGAGAACTTATGTTCTGGAACAAGTGATATATTTAAATACACATAACTACTCTTATATAATATGTCAGGAGATTGTTTTTGAAATTTCTCACAGGTATAATTTCCAATATCTTCTTGAGTCAAAACTTTTATAAATATCATACCGATTATTTTCCTTTCTAGATTGATCAGTAGCATTATACCATCCAAGTCTTCCTCCAGACTTTTGTCTATATATTTGTTCGCCATTCTTTTTCCATACTACAGGACCTATAGGAGTAGAACAGGTGGATATACAATGAAGGACTCCTCGGTCTAAATACGGAGGACTGCTCACACGAGCTGTGATAGTGCAAGCTGTGCAGTGTGAGCATGTATAAATACCATTGCCGGAAACAAGAATAAAAATCTCATTATCCGGTGGGTCTCAACTCTCCGTGAGCTCTGTACAGACTGTTGGTGAGCTCTGTTGATGATTATCTCTTGGAGTGGACTTCTCTGAAGGTGCTGATATTGGGAGTTCTTCTTCATATCGTATCTTAATTCTTCTTCTGGGTAGCCAAATCAGGTGTTGATTCTCTGTAATGACACAAACAAACCCTTTGCCCCACACTTTAATATGACCTTTATACCATTGTGAAGAACCTATTGGAGACCACTATACAGGAACTGCTGTTGTTTTGGAAAAAGAAATATTGTCAGAAAAATGTATTTCCATAGCTGATCATCCATCACGTTTTAAGAGATCAAAATTGAGAATATGTAAAGCATGCATTAGTCGTTGATTTGCAGTTAATTTTATCATATCGGGGAGTAATCACCCTTTTTGTTTTAATAAGTAATGTTTAAGATGAGGACGTTCAATTAAAGCTTGACCTGTAGAATTATAAGGAATACCTGTTTTATGAGTAATATTGTATAGCTGAAAAAGTTTTTTCAGCATAGTGGAGAGGTAGACTGGAGCGTTGTCAGGTTTTATGGTGGCTGGAACACCTGGTACTGCGAACACTTGTAAAAGATGAGTGATAACATGATGAGATCGTTCTCCTGTCAAAACCGTGGCCCATGAAGCAGAAGAATACATATCTATGGAAACATGAACATGTTTGAGAGTTCCAAATTTGGGAACAATAGTAACATCCATTTGCCATAGGGCGTTAGGACGTGTTCCTCTGGGAATGGTTCCAGCTTGTAAGGTAGAAGAATTAATTTGAGAACAGGTTGGACAAGAATTCAGGATATTTTGAGCTTCAGAGGCAGAAAGAGAAAAACGCTTTTGTAAAGTAAAGGAGGGAGCATGAGTCAGGTGATAGCGTTGAGCTGGTGAGTAATTAACTAAAGAGACAAGTTTATCTGCTTTATCACTGTAGTATGATAAAGGACTGAGTAGATTAGAATGTGATTGTATATGAGTGATAAAGAACGGGGGTAGACGCTGACAGATACACACCTGTGATTGAGAAAATAAAGTGTTAATAGGAGATTGTATGGTGCCCAACGTCACAGTTTCTAATAAAGGAATGGAAAAGGCAGCATAGCAGAGTCAGTAACAATATTGAGAGGACCTGGAAAATCTTGCAGGGCTTGCAATATAGCATGTAACTCGTTTTGTTGTGCAGAAGGGAAAGACATGTGAAAAGTTTTTGATAAACCAGAACAAGTTGTATAGGCTGCTTTAAAAGATTTTGTACTGTCTGTAAAACAGGTTAACAGCATCTAATAATGGGTTAGGAGAAGTTTTCTGAGGAAGGATCCATTGATGGTGCTGAAAAAAGGAAAATTTATTCTTAGGGTAATGACAGTCAATATTTCCTAAAAGATCAGAAAGTGCAATTTGCCAATGAGTATTTTCTTGAAATACTTGTATGATATTTTGTTTAGATAATGGAAGAATAATGGAGTGAGGATCTTGGCCAATCATCTGTCTTAGTCTCTGTCGTCCTTTAAGGATAACGGAGGCTACTTTGTCAATGTAAGGTTGTAAGGTGGGTTTAGTTTGATACTGCAAAAATATCCATTTTAACCAACCATCACATTGATAGAACACTCCTGTGGGAGAATGGGGAGTAAAGTAAACTAAAATAAAAGTAAGGGTTTGTGTAAGTCAATTTTTGATAATTGAGCCTTTTGAATGTGTTGTTCTATCCACTTGAGTTCTTCCTCAACCTTTAAGGTTAAGTCTCTAGGACTATTAAGATCTGGGGGTCCTTTTAAGGTGTTGAAAAGATGTAATTTATAAGTAGGAATACCTAATAATGGTTGGATCCAATTAATATCTCCTAAAAGCTTTAAAGTTTTAAGATGATCTCTCTTTATCTGAATTATCTGAGGGATTGTTGAATTTTCTTGAATTTTATTCCCTATATAATTCATTGGGTATTGTCTTTGTATTTTATCAGGGGCTATTTGTAAGCCCCATTGTTTATTTGTTTTTTTTGGTATCATTAATCTACAATTACATGAAGAACATTATGTTTACTAGGCTCCCCCCTTCACCGAGTCCCCCCCACATACCCCTTCACAGTCACTGTCCATCTGCATAGTAAGATGCTGTAAAATCACTACTTGTCTTCTCTGTGTTGCACAGCCCTCCCTGTGCCCCCCCACATTACACATGCTAATCGTAATGCCCCCTTTCTTTTTCCCCGCCCTTATCCCTCCCTTCCCACCCATCCTCCCCAGTCCCTTTCCCTTTGGTAACTGTTAGTCCATTCTTGGGTTCTGTGATTCTGCTGCTGTTTTGTCCCTTCAGTTTTCCTTTGTTCTTATACTCCACAGATGAGTGAAATCATTTGGTACTTGTCCTTCTCCGCCTGGCTTATTTCACTGAGCATAATACCCTCTAGCTCCATCCATGTTGTTGCGAATGGTAGGATCTGTTTTTTTCTTATGGCTGAATAATATTCCATTGTGTATATGTACCACATCTTCTTTATCCATTCATCTACTGATGGACATTTAGGTTGCTTCCATGTCTTGGCTATTGTAAATAGTTAAGCCCCATTGTTTTAATTCAGCTTTGCTCTCATTGAGAATAATAGTAAGAGACAGATGTTTAGGTAGGGCTATGAGAGTATCATCCATATATAATGAATGATATAAGCTGAGGGCCATTTTTCACATATAGGCTGAAGAGCCCTATGCACATAATTTTGACAAATTGTAGGGCTGTTTAACATTCATTGAGGAAGTACTTTCCACTGGAATCTTTCTGAACGGGCCTGCAAGTTTAAGGAAGGGGCAGTAAAAGCAAACTTTTCCCTGTCTGTTATGGCTAAAGGAATTGTAAAAAAAAACAATCTTTAAGATCAATGGATAGCCATGTTCCAGTCTTTTGGATTCATAGCCAGAGAAGGGAGACCTTGTTGTAAAGGTCCCATAGGTCTAAGAACTGCATTAATTTGTCTTAAGTCATGTAATAGTCCCAAATTTCCTGATTTCTTTTTTATAACAAATACAGGGGAAATCCATGGACTTGTGGAGAATTCCAATCTATCTAGCTGAAGCTGTTCTTGAACTAATGTGTGTAAGGCTGCCAGTTTTTTTTTATTGAGGGGCCATTGATCCACTCAAACAGGCGTCTGAGTGGTCCACTGTAGTGGTATAGGAGCCGACAGCCATGTATCAATGGCCCCTAAGAAAAAGATTGAACTGATAAAGGTTCATTGAAAGTCAGTGTAGTGTGCCATTGTTGCATCAAGTCTTGTCCCCAGAGATTAATTGCTATATGAACAATTAAAGGTTTCAATAAAGCTAGTTGTTTTTCAGGGCCTAGACAATGTAAGGTAGCTGAACTTTGCCATACTTGAGAGGCTGTACCGATGCCTGAAACTTGAATATGCTTCTCTTATTTGGGCCAATTTTTTGGCCAGTGTTTAAGGGCAATTACAGATACATCATCTCCCGTGTCTAGCAATCCTGGGAAGGATTTGCCTTGAATACAGATTTTGCATTGAGGTCTGTCAAATGTGATTTTTGTATCAAGCCACATTTGTTTATTTGTACTTCCAAATCCACCTTGTCCCCTTTCAGAAGGTGTTGTTGAAGCTGGGAGATAGGGAAGTAAAAGTAACTGAGCAATTCTTTCTCCTTGAGGTATATATAATTCTTTGTCGGATAATACCATTATTTTAATCTCACCCATATAATCCTGATCAATAACCCCAGGTCTTAACTATTAATCCTTTTAGTGTCCAAGTACTGCGGCCTAAAAGTAATCCTGCAGAATTGGCTGGTAAAGGGCCAAAAATTCCTGTACTAAGTAAATGGACTCCTTGTGATAGGTGTAAATAATACAGATTGAGAAAGAGGCAAGATCTACAGCAGCACTTCTTTTCTTGCTGCTTGTAAATCATGCCATGTTCTTTTAACTGGAGAAGATGCCTGTGTGTTATTTTCTAGGGCCGCAGAGGTTGGCGTGGTTGAAGGATTAAAGGCTGAGACCCATTGATAGGATTATCATCATTATCAAATTTTGAACAACATTCATTTAGACCAGTGTTTCCCTTTTTTACATTTTGGGCAAACAGACGGCAGTTTATTTTTAAAATTTGGCTCTTTTGTCTTTTTTTGCGATCTGCAGGCCTCTTTCATTTGCCCTTGTTTGCCACAACCAAAACATTTCAAATTTTTTGAATTTCCCTTTAACTTTTCCTTCATAGCGGTTGCTAGTAAATTAGCTTGGTATGTAGGGGAACCTGCATCAGCACAAGCCTTGATATATAATCCTCCATTCTAGCTCCCGCAGCTTTTAAAGTTCTAAGAACTCTTCGGCACTCCGTATTTGCATTATCATAGGCTAACATTTGCAACATTTCTCTTAAATCTGGATGTGCTACTGTTTGTCTTAAGTTATCTTGCAGCCTCGCAACAAAATCAACATATGGTTCATTGAGTCCCTGTTTAAGTTTACCGAATGGTAAGGCGGACTTTCCAGCCGACTGTATTTTTTCCCAAGCTTTCAGGCAATACAGACGTATCTGTGTTACTGCTGTGTCCTCGTACCCAGCTTGCTTTTCTAACTGCAGCCAATCTCCTTGTCCTGCCAGCTGTTCAGCAGTTAAAACGATTGGAGGATTGGATGCAGATTTCGCAAAGCTTGTGCCTTTGCTTCCTCATATCACCACGTTTTGAATTTTAAAAACTCAGAAGAGTCTAAACAGGTACAAGCCAATAAATCCCAATCATGAGGAAGCATCCTTTCTTGTTCTGCCAACCCCCTCAAGAGACCCACAATGTAACGGCGAATGAGTGCCGTAAGTAGAGATGGCTTTTTTAAAACCCTTTTAATGTTTTATAAGGAATAGGTGTATAAAGTGCTCTGACTCCACCTTGTGGAAAATCAGGATCCTCACCTGGCCCAAAAGGAGTTAAGTTCACCGGTGTCACTAAGGGTGTCAAATAAGCATCTATATCACCCTGTCTCTGGGCTTTGCATATTCCTGCAGCCAAAGCAGATGCAACAGGGACAGGGGCTGAGGATTTTTTATGATGAAAGAGACAAACAGGACGCACATCATCACTTTCTGAAGAAGAAGAGGATGAAGAGGAGTCAGACGAATGTGGAGATGAGGAATGTTTACTTGATTTTACCACGCCGTCCAACCATTCTCTCTCTGTGCTGTGTGTCTGATTTAGTGTCAGAAAGCGGGGGAGTCTGTAGAGGTTGTAAGGCGAGAGTGATCAGATTACATAAAGACCAGATAGGCACAGAGATAACATCCCCCGTTTATGAGCCTTTTTAAAGCCTCTCATAACATTATTCCAATCAGCCTGTTTAAGGGTCCCCTGTGGCGGCAACCAATAACAATGTTTCTTAGTATATTTATGAAGTTGAGCAAAATCCCTTTTAGAAGTTCTCACTCCTAATGTTTTTAGGAGGGCACGGAGTAGTTTTAAATGTTCCTCCCATTTAACAACTTTAGATTCGTTTTGGCCCATTATAGTGTCCCTGACGTCTCGACCCTGTCCCTACGTACGCTTTCCCGGGAGTCTTACTGGAACGATGATATTCGGAGCTTCCCCGCTCTGAGTTTCAGGGTCCATGTTCGGGCGCCACTTGTCGGTCCCCCCTGCTGCTTCAGACCCGCAGATAAGGGAGGAGACGTGATGAGATATCGAAGACCTGGAAGGACCAGCCAGGGCGCTCGAGCCATAACAGCACAAGAGTGGTGCTGAGAGGGCACCCCTCATATTTATTGATCAAAGAATTGTACACAACAATGATCTAGGGGTGACTTAATACATAATGGATAACTAACCATAACTTGCTGGACAGCTTCCGGTCTCACGGAGCGTCACGCTCTCAGAAACCTTGGCACAATGTCAAAGCAGTCGCGTCATGGAGACGAGCATCAAGAGTTACAGAAAACTCAGTTAAAACAGTTAAATCATAAATCATCGCTGATTATTGCCTTTCAGGCCCACACCCACCACATTGTTTACTCCTTAATCAGCCTAAGTGTGGTAGGAAAAGATAGACGAACCCCTGGAAGGAGTTAGGGGGAGAATTGGAAAACCTGGGTAGTAGGAAGGCCATTTCTGGTAGCCTCGCTTTATACTGGAGTAACCCTACCACACGCACACACAGCATACGGTCTGTAAAAGAAAAGGCCGCTTTGGAGCCAGAGAGATTATTCCACCTACTTGTTATAATTAGACAAGAAACCAAGTATGATTCAGTAAATGAAACAAAACCGACTCTGGTTGAGTTCCATCTGTGATCAGTTTAAGAGAAAAGTTCTGGGCAATGAGGAGAAGGGAACAGAACAGACAAGAAAAGAGAGATGTAGGATGTTGGGGGTGGGGGGAACGTCCAGGAAAAACTGCACCTATGCATCCACTGGAGAGTGAGGACCAGCAAATAGCCGGCAGAAACAGGAGAGGCGCATGCACCGGGCACGGGAAGTGAGGCCCTGTGAAGGGGATGGGCATGCAGACTTTCGTGGAGCAAAATCACAAGGCCTAGTACTTTTGAAGTTGCTACTAAAGGTTTTCATCTTGCGTTTTTCTTACCACAGCTACGAAGGGTGGTGTCATGTCTAGTGCTGGCCTCACAAAGATGACAATGAACACACTCATTCCTTCTTTCTTCCGTTAAATCTGCCTTCTCTATAGCTAGCTTCTCATCTCTAAAATGGGTATAATCATGTCTTTTTACTTATCTGAAAATATTTTAGATATTAAAGCAAGTTGATAAAAGTGTAAGATGTCTAAATGTAAGACATCCCTTTGGTGTTAAAACAGAAAAAATGTCATTAGGGCTCCAACTTTTAGCTAAGTATGTAAAGATCTTTCTTCCTTTCAGTGCCTCAAAATATAGTAGTCGATCTGGGTTCTTGTGAGTTCCCTCCTGTGAGAAACACACTCACTGGTCCAAATTCAGTAAGTGGACACAGAGACAAACAGAACAGTGGAGCGAGGCTTTAATGACGGTCTTGCAAGATCGGGTGTCTGGTGGGCAGGGAGTTTGGCGCCAATAATTTATCTCCTAGTGCGGGAGTCCCTCCCCTGGTTCCTCATTGGCTGAGTACCACAGGGTTCACAGTCTTCCCCCGACGTCGCCTAAGCCCGTTATATCTTTCCTTTACATGTCTTGTTCTTACTGGTAGGTTTAAAAAAACTCAAACAGGTACAGCCAGGCCCTTATCAATCCCCACCCCCACTCTCAGCCCAAGCAGCTTCCCCCACGTGGCCCTTTGTTCATACCTTACTGTTAAAATGTCTAAACATCCTAGTGGGGATAAATCACATTTAGGTTTTATACTCTTTCCTAACGGTTCCCCCCTCTTTTTATTTAAGAATTTCTGATTTTATTCCCAGTAATGTATTTTAATTTATGCTTGGTCCTTTCTCAAATTTCTCTAATAGCTTTTTACTCTCTTCCTCATAGTTCAAATTTTCTTCTAATAAGATTATTTTGGGTGTAGGTCATAGGTATTTGCTTGTTTATGGCTGCCTTTATAAGCTTTTGAGTCAAGCCTCTCACACAAGGGATGATACAGCATCTACAGCAGTTACAACTCCCACAACTATAACAAGGGATGTTAAAACAGAGGCAACTATACCTTTCTATTTTCCAAACCATCTTTCCAACTAGTCTATAAAAGGGTCACTGGTGCCGGTGTTCAGCTAATTCATTAGCTAAAGTGGTGCCTTGTAATGATCTACAACTTCTATGAAAAAAATTTTTTTTCATTGGGTGTGGAGAGAAATGCCAGGGTAAATGGAATGGCCAATTGGACTAAAGCACAAGTCTTAGTCCAGGTGGGTGGCAACAAGTAGCGCAGGTTCCACTTTCCACAGTACCACCAAACATCCACTCGGGGATGCATAATTTCAAGAAGTTGCCCTCTTTAGAGACATTTAGGACATGGGTACAAGTCAGTAGTTCCCTACAGGA
Organism: Manis pentadactyla; assembly: GCF_030020395.1. NCBI lineage: Eukaryota > Metazoa > Chordata > Mammalia > Pholidota > Manidae > Manis > Manis pentadactyla. The sequence continues at coordinate 13,322,826 of NC_080020.1, forward strand.
GTTTTGAAACCTTCCCCTTGCCTAGAGAGGCATGAGGAGTGATTCTTCCCTATAGAAAAAGAGGGGATTGCCCTTGGGTCTGACTTCTTTAGTGCATGAAAGAGTAAAGACAAGCCCTTGCAAGTCTCATTTCCCCAAGTGTCCTTGTCCTGGTACAGGGCCAACACGCAGTTCATCTCAGTGGGGTCTGTGTCCCAGCAGAGAGGGAACGGGACCACCTGCGCCTGTGGCCATCCAGCAGCACATGCGTAACAATCACTTTTATTCAAAGCGAATACTGAAAATTTAACCCACTCTACCCAGGCATTGGTGTCTCCATAACTTGTCTGTATTTCAAGAGTCTGTTTTAGGTCTTTTATCTCTGTTACAGTAACTAGTCTAGGGTCATTATGGGGAAGCTCTGACTTGTTATTTCTCTCAGGATTGGGGGTGGCCACAATGGGTGAAGTCTTGCCTTCGATTAAATTAAGACTAAACTTTCCCACGGGATCTACTCCAATGACATCTGCACTGAGTCCGTAAACATGAGGGGCAATTACAGGGTCTGAGTCTAAGTCTTGAGGTCTATGTATACTTAATAAAAGGGGGTTACACTGTCTGTCCTGGCAATTGTCAGGAGGAATTCCTTTAGCTAAGTGGAGCTTTCTTTTTAAAGATTTTTCTGCTGCATGAGGGGCCGTCCACCCTTGAAACTGGGTAGTCCACCAAACACTGCTCCACCTTGGACATGGGGGCCTACTTGCCTTTTTATTCTAATAAGATTTGTCTATTCAGGACAGAGATACTTATTATCTCCAGAAAGCTGTCTTTGGTCATTTAGGTCACCACAAGAGAGAACCTGACAAGTATCAAACCTAATGATTTGGGGCTTGATGTTTTAGTAATATTGATTACCAGTTTGACAGGATAACCAGGAGTTCCTTCCCATTCTAGGGCTTCCTGTGACTTGCCTGTGAAATACAGAGTTAAAAGGATAAAAGTTAACATTTTTAGGCTCTTTTTAGTTTCAGCCTTAAGGGTTGGTTAGCCACTTGGGACACCTGCCAATTCTGTTTTGTCCCCAGATCCCCCAGTCAGTTTCTTTGGTGTAATGAGTCCAATCCTTTTCAGCCGCCCTCACTGCAGTCTCCCTGATCAGGAGCACTTGGTAGGGGCCTTCCCAGCTGGGCTGGAGTTGATCTTCTTTCCAGGATTTTAGTGACACCAAGTCTCTAGGCTGGAAGCAGTGAGCGAAGAACTCAAGCGGGGGAGTCTGGGTGAGGAGTCCTTTCAGCTTAAGAGACGATAAGTTAGAAGACATGGCCAGCACATATTCCATCTTTTTCAAGTAAACTTGCTTCATATTTTAAAATTTGAGAATCTATTAGCCAGCGCCGAGCCCACTGATTAAGTAAGCATGACCCGAACCTGGTGAGGAGTACTGACCGTGAGGGTTCCTCCGAGTTAACTTCCTGCTCTCTTCCACCAGGAAGGCCGTGGCTGCGATGGCCTGAACACATTCAGTCCATCCTCAAGAGACAGGGCCCAATAGTTTAGACATAAAGGCCACTGGTTGTTTCTTTCCTCCCCAGGCTTGGGTTAAAACCCTACAGAGAACCTTGTTCAACAGTAACAAACTAGTGAAACGGCTTCTCTAAAGATGGGAGTGGCAGGACTGGGGTGGTGACTAAGGATTGCTTTCAATTCCTCTAGAATTTGCAGTTCCGTTGGGTCCATTGGAGAGGGTCTGGCTCTCTAACAATTTGAAATACAAGCTTCTAGCCTCTCTTCTAACACTTTTTGAGCTTCTCTCAGTAATTCTTCTCTAGGTTTTTCATTCCATCCATCTAAATTCTGTAATTTCTTAGATATATCTGGCCAATTTTTAGTTACAAAATTGACTTTTAAATGACCCTGTCCTACCTGAGCTTCTGGGTCAAGTCCTGAATACTTTCTCATCTGGTCCCTGAGTCTCTGTGAAAATGCAGTTGGGGTTTCTTCCTTTTCCCATTGGACTTCAATCACCTTAGAAACATTTTGAGATCTTGGGGCCTATTCCCTGATTCCCTTTATAATTAGCCCTTGAAGATCCCGTTTTAATTCTGTCCCCTAGATTATTATCCCATCTAGGATCTACATTTGGGAACTTTTGTTCCGCTGACTGGACACCCTGGCTCGGTGGGTGTTTTTGTTCCCAAATGGACATAGCGGCTCTCCTGATCACCCCCCTCTCACCACCACGCAATGGGATATTCATGATGGACATCAGTTCAACCTAAGTATATATATTAGGTCCCAGGAATTGATCTAGTGGGTCCACTAGGCCAAGGGGATTTAACAAATTTCCCCTTGTCCTAGTGGGACCTCTCTCAATGGAACCGTCTTGGGGTTCCTGGTGGAGTCCCCAGAAGGCAAGGGGAAACTCTAAGTCCTTCTTACATAGTTAAGTCCGAGGAGAGGAAATCCTGGGGCAAAATACCTCTGAGAACTGAAATCGAAGGGAGAAATAAAGTTTAAAATCTATTTACTACTCACAAGCTGCAGTCTGGGGCGGTTTCTCTTTCAGGCTCTAGCATCAGCCAAAAACCGGCCCTCCCCCTCACCTCTCGGGTACAGATAAGCCCTCCATTGCCCAGGTAATTACTCATTGATATGGAGATGAATTTCTCTTCACCCCTGAGGAAAGATGCAAATGCACTAAAGCCATACTTCTTTCCACCTCTGAAGGCCTGGTGATATATGAGTGGGCTGGAAAGAGAAAAAGGCCAGGAAAGTCCACCTAAAAGACCCAGAGTTAATTAATCAAAGCTCAAAAAGACAGGAGCAACTTGGCCTGGAATGTTTGAATATTCCTCAGACAAAGGAGAGGGTACCTCAGCATAGCCTGCCTTTATTATGTTAATCATACAGGCCCACCTCTTTTTTTCTTTTCTTTTTTTTTTTTTAACTTTACCTATATGCTATTTTTTTTTTCTTTCTGACCCCAAATAGTCTGCAACCCAGGAAATCAATTTAGCATGCAGCCGCAGCCATAAACAACATAGTAAAAGGCAGGAAGGATTTCATCCCAAAGATTGCATTTTAATACCCAGGAGGTCAAGAAGCAAGATTCTCAACTTACTCATTAGCAAACAGACAATAACTCTGCCCCCCTTGGAAGGGCAGCCAGTCCTGATATGCTCCCAAACCAGGAAGCTGCAATGCTGGGAGGGGACTAAAAGCAGTCAATTTATTGTGTTAAGCTAATTTTGCAGAATTACCCAGAGGAGTGATAAATATGTCTCATCAAAGATACTTGAGACCACCTAACAAGTCTACACCTCCAGGTGCCAGCCACACTCCTAAAGAATCCTTAAAAAGGGAACCCCCAACCTCTGGGGCGCTCCTCTCTCTGAGGCTGCCAGCACCCTCAAAGTGCACAACCTAAAACTTCTCTCTCCAACCTCCCAGGGTGCCCCTCCCTCCTGAGGCGGCCTCACTTTCTCTCTCCAGGAGTAACTCCAAACAAAACTTTCATTCCGCCTCACCACCGTGTCCGTCTCTCAACTCTCCGCTGCGGCTGCGGTGGGGAAAGGGACCAAGGAAAACACACAACGCTCTCCCATCACCAGGGCTTGTCCTGGGAGGTCTCTTGTAGTTCCTCCTCCCTAGCTTTCCCTTCCCTGGTGTTGAGGGGAAGCGCCCTTAGTAACCAACAGATTCCTCAGGTGAACTGGAGGCTTTATTACTATCAAAAAATAACTCAAACCTGGCAAAGCCTGTTTTCATCTGATCTAACTTTAATCCAGACAAAACAGCAAAATTTGATCATCTTCTGTTTGTCCTTAACCCGGTACAGGAGGCGTCCCCCCACTACCGTAGCCTTCACCCCAGCAGGCTATCTGGGGAGGGAATTCCAAGGGAGTTCATGTGGTTCCCTTTCCCTGCTTCCCTAGGCCTAGAGTTTGTATTTCCCATCCTTCAAGAGGTCCCTGTGTCTGAGATCCCTGTGTAGTCAACCCCCCATAATGGAAGTTTCTTGCACACACCCCGAGATTACATGTCTCAGCCACACACACTTGGCCTCTGAAAAATGCCCAACTACCAAGGCAGTACTTATAGCCCAATTTTCTCACCTTGGCTCGTGCACGAGGTTGCCTGGTTGCCGCGGTGCCTGCATTTTCTCCCTTGCGTCAGTCACGCTGTCTCCGCACAACAGTCTCGGGTCTCCCCTCGGCTCCCGTGCGAAGGTGAGATGCCCAGACTGAGCGGGCCACCCAAAGCCAGGTGGGATGTGTCTTCCCACTCCGCTTGGGCCCCCACCTCGCACAAGCAAGAGGATCCTGGACGAGCCCCCAAACTGTGAGAGACACACTCACTGGTCCAAATTCAGTAAGTGGACACGGAGACAAAGAGCAGAGCAGAGCGAGGCTTTAATGACGGTCTTGCAAGATCGGGTGTCTGGTGGGCAGGCATACGTGGGGAGTTTGGCGCCAATAATTTATCTCCTAGTGCGGGAGTCCCTCCCCTGGTTCCTCATTGGCTGAGTACTACAGGGTTCACAGCCTTCCCCGGATGTCGCCTAAGCCCCGTTATTATATCTTTCCTTTACATGTCTTGTTCTTACTGGTAGGTTAAAAAAAACTCAAACAGGTATAGCCAGGCCCTTATCAATCCCCACCCAACTCTAAGCCTGAGCAGCTTCGACCACGTGGCCCTTTGTTAATACTTGACTGTTAAAATGTTTAAACATCCTAGTGGGAATAAATCACATTTAGGTTTTATACTCTTTCCTAACACCTCCCTCGCTTAAAATCTTAGGACATATATGTACAAACTGTCCAGTTCCCAGCAGTCTATAACCCAACTACCATGCTTAGAAAAGAAGGACTATGTAGAGGCGTTTTGAGTATGACCTTAATTTTCATGTAAGGGAACTTAGGTAATGATGCATTGCTCTAAATAGTGAGATACCACTATTTTGATTTTATAATATGTAAGGCCTACGATTGCATTTTTTTCTGGAGCACAAGGCTGGTGTTATATGTTACTCTTAAGTAATATTATCTAAGATGGGATGTTTTAATCTCGGTTCATCCAAGGACACTAGTGGCAGAAATCAAGGAGTGGGGACTTGTACTAGCCTGTTCCTAAAATGTAGCATTTCCGTCAATTATGAATGTAGACATCGAGCCAGAACAATTTTATTAACACCTGTGATATTGTCACCAATAGAAATCACAGATCTTTTTCTCATCATATAACAGTTTTTTTTGATAATTTAAAACCTCTAATCCTTGTCAGTACTTGGCAGGTTTTAGACCTATCACTAGTCTTTCATTCATGTGTTACATGTATTATTATATCACAATTCTTTTTACTTTTTGATAATTGCAAATCAGCTGACTTTATAATCTTTCCTATCTTATTTTGTACATTTAAAATTATGATTCTGAGAAGGGTCTATTGCTTTCCCCAGATTGCCCAGGGCACCGTTATCAGAGCTTCTCATAACTCCCATTGTCTCTCCCCTCCCTCCAAGCAGCTCTATAGCTAAGGGCAGGAAAACCTCTAAGTTCTGTTTTCCTTCTATAAAAGTATATGCTTAGGATGCAGGGCTGCAGAGCAGAAAAGACAGATTTTGAAATCAGATAAACTGGGTTGTAAAATGGACCCCTCCCCTCCTTGGCTTTATTAACCAGAGCAAGATTTTATTTATTGTAGCCTCAGTGTCTTAATCAGTAAAATGTGGCAAATAGCTACCTACATCTTGGGGTGGTTGTGAAGATTAAGGTAACATGCCTGGTAGAGCTCTGGCATGTTGTAGGCATTCAAAAATCATAGCTTCCATTGCTATCATTGGTACAGACGCTACACACTAATTGCCAGGATGTTTCCCCTTCTCACCTCCAGCTCTGTGACTGCACCTGAACTCCCTGTGGTTCAGAACCCTGATAACCTGGGAAAACACAGGAAGCCTGCTTACTGTATCAGTGCACATCTTGAGAATTCTTTTTGGCTCTTCTACAGTAAAGTTTCTTTGCTTTAGTTTTTTTTTCTTTCAGTCTTCATAAAGCATCTTAATTTTCTCACCTGTAATATTTTCTTCTGAATTACCATGCTTTATTAGTTTCCTATGGCTACTCTAACAAATTACCACTAACTGGGTGACTCAAAACAACAGCCATATATTCTTGTTGTAGGCGCCGGAAGTCTGAAATCTCCGTGCTCCCTCTGAGGCCCTGGGGAGAACGTGTTCTGGCATCTTCCACCTCTGTGGTTGCCGGCAATTCTTGGGGTGCCTTGGCTTATAGGTGCATCACTCCGAACTCTGCCTCTGCCCTCACATGACTTTGTTTCCTTCTGTCCTTGTGTCCGAATTTCTTCTTCTTCAAGGACACCAGCCGTTGGATTAGAGCCTCCTCACCCCCTCACTCCCCAGTCTAGTATGACTTCATCTTAATTAAATTACATCTACAAAGACTATTTCCAAATAAGACCACGTTCACGGGTACTGGGGGTAAGGAATTCAGTATCATTGTCTATAAAAACCCTGTGTACTTGCTTTCAGAGTGGATATATGTGTCAGGGTGTTTTGTGCGAGTCACTTCTCCTCAAGTTAATGATTTACGCTCACTGTGGTTTCAGAAAATGTTTTGAAATGTCTTGTCTAACTGGAGGCAATAAGGTCTGTCTTGGCTTTTTACTTTCATGAAGGAAAGTAAGCAATCTTGTATAGGTAGAAAAAATGTCGGATCCTTGAGTGAGGAACATACTTTAAAACCATCCTGAGAGTCAAGAGTTAAAAAGACAGCCACTCCAGTGAACAGTTTGTTTACAGAAGTTTATGACTTGGGTGTGAATTGGCCATTCAAGCCGAGAGAGCCCTGGCTTGATCTGAAGCTCCGGCTGCTGGATTGTGAGGAACTGGTCTAGGCAGAGCTCTGACACAGCTGCTTGTCCCTTGTCTTGTTTTAAAGGCCAGGAAAAAAATTTCAGCACGGATGTGGCCAAGTGCTTGTTCCGACAGTGTGTCTGTGGGCCACCACTGCCTGTTGCAGAGTCCAGGGTAGGTCGTGACCTGTTGGAGAGTGTTTGTGGGTGCTGGGTGTTTGGAGTTCCAGGTATCGTCACAGTCAAACCTCTTTCCCTGGGTATTACCTGAGGTGGTATTTCAGAAGTGTGAAAACTTTGGTAAAAGAAGATTCAGCTATAGAATATGCACCAAAATTCAGGTTTGTTTTATTTTTACAAGGAATACAAGTCTCCTCTGGCTGAGGCCACTGTTGGACTGCAAGCTTAAATCTGAGGGACTTTACCCCCCCTATCCTTCTCTCCCTCTGACCTTTTGCAAGGAGTAAAATGGATATTACCATTTTATATATTATTCTGTTAACTAATTTTGCAATTCCTAGAACATTCGTGCCAGTTAGAGGCAGGTGTTTTCTCCTTTTATATCTTCACCAAGACTGTTTGAATCCTGCAAATAGCAATAGAGTTGTTTCTTATGGTGCCCCCTGTGCGGGAACAGTGGGGACACTTGGGGCGTGCTGTGCTAACGGGATCATCTGGCCGGCCCCTGCCCTCTCATTTTCTGCTTTGCACACACCTGCCTTCACCCAGCCTCCATCACTTCCTGGCATGTTTTGGCCTCTGAAGGATTTGTCACCTGAACAACTAAGGATTTGTTACGTGTTCTTGTTTCCTAACCCATTTCCTTATTTTCTTCTTGTCATCGGTGAGGCCTCAGTGAGGCAGGCGCTGTGTGTTGCATAAGTTTAAAGCAAAACAAAAACTGCACATAGATTTGTGACCAGTTAGACTGCTGTAATTTTGCCCATAATTATGTAGTACTTCTGTTTTTCTGCCACACTGAGTCTTTTTAATCACAGGGTGATAAGATAAATGGGTTTATTCTCTTTGTGTGCTTAAATTGTGCCACCCGATTTAGTGATTTTGTTAAGCTGTCCAGAATAACCTGTTTTTCACATGTAGTGCAAAATATAATACTGACTTTTCTGTGATTTCTCTCATATTTTCCCATGGTGCTGTCAGAGAGGAAAAACTTCTGCCATCCTCTCAGGTTTGGGGGTGTACAAATTAAACTTCAAAAGACAGGTTAGCAAGAGAAACACAGAGTTCACATAAAAAAGACTTGAGAAAGAAGTTAGAATGAGGGGCTTATATCCCATCTCCATAGGGGAAGCAACAGTGGAGAAGGGCACTTAGAAAGAGCAAGTGACTTTTAGGAAGGATAAATGGGCTTGAAGAAGAACAGATGGGGGGGACAAGGTAGTTTTGTGACAATATCTGTGTAGGTGGGGGCTTTTCGCATTGAAAAGAGCCAGTCTTCCCTGGTTGGAAGAAAGAAAACCCCATCCCAAGGAGAGGGATTTAAGACACAGTTCTTTCTGGGAGGCTCCACTTTCAGGCAGATAAGGAAGTTCAGGAAAAAAGCCTATTCTTAAAAAACCTTCAGCTCAAAACAGTTTTTATGCCACAGCAGTATATTCTGGATCCCTTCAGTGGTGACTTGAACTACAGATAGCGTTCCAGGCAGTAAGAGTCAGTAGACAGCAAGGTAAGTAGTGACTCCTCGGACCCATTTTCTTTTGAGCAGAAGTAACTTGGTAAAGTGGAAAAATTTTGTCGTGTGGTGGGAACGGATATTAGGAGGCCCACATTTCAGTGTTTTCTGTTGCTACTCATTGGCTCTGTGCCTGGGAAGTCCCTTCACTTCTCTAGGTCTCAGTTTTTCTAATTTGAAAAATGATGGGGGTGGAGTAGAATATCTTTAAGTCCCTTCCTGCTTCCTTTGCTCTTCATCACGTTTTTTATAGTATAGGATCTTAGGGAATGCTTAGGCACATCAGATTGGATATGGCGGAGGCTGCCTTTCAGGTCTCAGTTACCCCTGATTAGCAAGAGGCAGGACTTGAGGGCAGGTCCTCTCGGGTGCGTGGGGCTAGCTGTCCGTTCTGTCTCCTGGCCAAGGGGGGGGGGCCTGCCCTGCAGTCACATGACTTCTCTGACTGTTCTAGTGCTCTTCCTTTGCCCGTTTCTGTTTTTACTTCATTTAAAAATGATGTACAGGGATGGAAGAACTGAAGGGCTCACTGGTGCCTGCCGCATACTTTCAGTAAACCGTTCTCTTTGCTTCTTTCCGTAGAACTCTGCATCACCCCCTCTGAGTCCAGACTTTGAGGGGTGTGCTGAGATAGAGGTTATCTCTAGGCAGACCTGACCCTGGGGATTGTTATTTTATAGCGCTGTTTTTTTTAAGAGCAATAATGAACTATGGCTGATAAGGGCTATCTTACTTAGCATTATCATAGCTCTTCATCCTCACAAGGACCCATTATTTCCCAGAGAACAACTGAAGAACCAAATCTGCAGAAGTTAAGTAACTTGCCTGAGGTTACAAAGCTGGCTGGTGACCCAGCAGGACTTACGGAGGACCTCTTAGCCTTTTCTTCCCCCCTAGTGCATTGAATTGCCTCTCATAAAGTTATTTGAAAAATTATAAAGTATTGCCTAATTTCGGATCATAGGCTGTCCAGCTGTGGGACTGTCTAGTCTGAGATCCTAAAAGGTTGGTTGTCCAAGCTCACACGGCTAGTTAACAGCCTGATCTCGTTTTCTGACTCCCAGTTCAGTGCTCTCCCCATCACAGGTGAGTCATTGACTCTCAGGCTCCAACAGCCCAGATTAATCTTCTTAAAGCACCTTCTATTTTTTTTTCTTAATTTTTCAATTTTGGTATCATTAATCTACAATTACATGAGGAACATTATGTTTACTAGACTCCCCCCATCACCAAGTCCCCCCCACATACCCCATTAGTCACTGTCCATCAGCGTAGTAAGATGCTATAGTCACTACTTGTCTTCTCTGTGCTATACTGCCTTCCCTGTGTCCCGCCCCCCCCCAACACCTGCTACATTATGCCTCCCTTCCCACCCATCCTCCCCAGTCCCTTTCCCTTTGGTAACTGTTAGTCCATTCTTGGGTTCTGTGAATCTGCAAAGCACCTTCTATTTTTAAACATTATTGAAAAAAAATACCTTGGAGTAACAAAGTATAGAATTACACATTCACTTCTGGCTGACCTGTATTTCCCCTGTGCTATTGTTATGTATATTTGGGGTGACACCAGGCTCTTTTTATGAGCTCACAGTTGTGCTGGTTTTCTAAGTGTCTTTTACTATAGCTCATCACTGATCACCAAACGTAACTAAATTATGGTTTCATAATCTGAACTGAAACCATAATCTCCTATTAAAGATAGATTTGCTTATTTTAACCCACATTACATTATGCCTTTCTATTACACAAACAACTTAAAAAAAATAATAAACCAGCAAATAAGCCTTGAGGCACCGCAGAGGAGGTTGGGAGGGAATGTATCGCTCTTCTTTTTCAATACCTTCCTGGATATTGGCCCTCACCTAACTTGTTCGCATTTGAAAAGGTTGTTACTGAGGAGTCCTGGAGGCGGAGCGCATGGCAAGATGAAGAAAGGACAGAGGCTCCGAGGATCACCTGCAGGAGATGGGGCTCTGGGAGCAGGTCCCGGCCGCGACCACTGTCTGACTATGGCCAGCTGGCCAGCCGAAGTTTGTCTATTCCTGAAGACTCAATTGCGGTAGATCCCCAGAAAGAGGACATTGTGGATGGTGACCACCAGCCAGTCATGGCCTCCACGCACCCTTCAAACCAGAACCCTGCCGTGGGCTGCCCCAGAGGAGGCCGGAGAAGACGCCCCATCTCTGTGATAGGCGGGGTTAGCCTCTATGGGAACAGCCAACCAGAGGACATAGAGAATCTTCTGACCCAAGTAAGATCTGGTGTGCTCCCACCAAAGGCAGCAGGGCCCTCCTCCCGCTTCCTGGCCTTTGTTGTCCCGCTGCAAACCAAACAGGATGTCGCTTTCCTTTCTTCTCTCTGCCTCCAGGATGGGGCAGCTGCTCCCCACCTTTCTTCCTGACTTTGAAAACATGCATGAATTTAAACTAACCATCTGACACTGGGATGCCGTTTACTAATCTTCTGTTTCCTTGGATCTTAAATAATACGTGAAACTAGTTTACTGTTCCAAATCACCTGAGATTTTAATGACAGGAAAGTAGCAATGCATATTTCGTGAATTTCCTGAAAGAAGAAATTCTTGAAAGAGAAAGTGTTATCCATTGTTAAAATGTAAAGATAAGAAAACAAAGTAGCAATCAATTTTTTTAGGAGATAAGGAAATAATTTTTTTTACCATTTTTGCTTTACATTTTAGTTCCAGCTTTGCAGCTGCTTTGACAATAGATAAAAATCCTAATATTATTCCCTTAGTATGGGTTAGTAATTCAACAAATTTTATCAAGTTACCCAAAGAGAACTTGGAGGATACAAAACATTTCACACATTTAAAGTGTCCAGGAGGAGTTAATATTATTTGGTGAGACTAATACCCCAGCCAAGGTCTAAAGGTTCATTTAACAGTATATGAGTAAGTGCCCAATATCATTTTTTAAACTTGCTAGCTGCTATCATAAATCACCCATAAAATTATCTGAAAAGGGAAATTCTGCATCGGTATCGGATTTTATTACTTTCTCTCTGGAAAGCCCGACGCAAATGCCTCGTCTGCAGGGAGCACTCAAAAACCTTTCGTTGAATTGAATTCTTAAGGTGAAAAATTAAGTTGAAGAGTATTGCGAACTTCTGTTGTTCAGATGCTCTGTGCGCTAGGAAATAGTTCTCAGCTAAAACAAACTCATCTGTTCTAACTTGAAACACAGTATAGGGAAAACTAAAGACTTAGTCGTTATTTCCCTTTAGAGCATCAACAACAAGTGTAGCGTAGTAAGCTAATTCTCTGTATCATAAGCCCGCTGAGGGAATCGGGAGGAAAATACTGAGGAACTCTGAGGGAAGCATGACCCACCTGGCCTCCGTCCGCCTTGGGCTTCGCCACTGCCTTTGCTTCTGCAGGCTGCTGCTGGGAACACATCTTCTTAACCTCCTGACCCTGCATCTGTGTGAGAAAACCGCCACTTCCTAAACTGCTTTTCCTCTTCTTAGACCTTTGCCTTTTCCTGAGTGTTACCTATCGGCATGTTACTGACAAGTAAGATGAAATGTGCTGCTCTGAGGTAAAGGCCATTGGGTTCATACGGATTTTTAAAATAGAATAACTAATTGCAATTGAGCCTCAGTGCAGCCTGAAGCTTTTGACACGATTTGGAGAAACCATTTCACATTTCTGAGTGACCTCGAGGTGAAAATGCCAACCAGGTTCTCTGAGTTGTGGTGTGAATTGCTCGCAGGGGCTGCCACTTCCTGGCAGCTTCTCACAGCCTTTTGCTTTCCTTTTGTAGCCGGCAGCCAGGCCTCCCGTGCCAGCTCACCAGGTGCCGCCCTACAGAGCGGTCTCGGCCCGGTTCCGGCCGTTCACGTTCTCCCGGAGCACCCCCATTGGGCTGGACCGCGTGGGGCGCCGGCGGCAGATGAGAGCGTCCAATGGTGAGTGGACAGGCCCGGCCTGCTGGGGGTCTCCCCTTTCAGAAACTGGCATGGAATCCGTGGTCTGTGCAGTTACACTTGGGGCCAGCAGCCTGCACGCCTCTCCGCCTGTCCCCAGAGCAGGGCCTGGTGTTGGAAGGCCTGTCGCAGGAGCTGCTCCCGCAGGCGTTGGGTGGTTGTCAGCTGTTTGGGGTGGGTACCCTGTGCAGTCACAGTGACTCTGGTTTGAGCAGTTTGCGTCTCTTGCCTGTCTGTGTACCTGAGTGTCTGCAAGTGGAGATCTGACTCAGAAGGGGTCCCACGGATCTGCCTTAACCTTTTCAAAGCTCTTTCTGGGTGCTTGAATTGCAGCAATACTGTTGTGACCACCAAAGAAAAGCTTTTATTAGTTAGTATGCTATCATAGCACTTACCCAGTAAATACCTGTTGGTTTGCATTAATACCCCATGTTTGGGGGATGATTTTTAAGTTCCTCAAAATCTTCCCCTACACTTATGGTCATGTCAGTGCCAGTCAGTGGGCTGGACAATGGCAGGCCAGCGTGGGCTGGGCGAGAACAGCAAGAGCTGATACGGAGCACTTACCATGACGCAGCTGTTGTCCTGGCGCTAAGGGAGATTCACTCATTTCATCTTACATGCCATGGTGGGTACTATTATTAGCTTCATTTTAAAGATAAGAAAACCCAGGTAAACAGGTAAACTGCCCTAAGTCACCCAGGGAGGGGCAGAAATGGGATTTGAATCTTGAAACAGAATTTTCAATACGAAGGCCCACCTTTAACCATTGAACTATACTGACTTTTTAAAGAAACAGCAGACTAGTAACGATGACCGCTTGAAGAGCTGGGTTTACCGTCTTTTAAAAATGGATGTCATGTGGGGAGCGGAGAGTGGTGAGCTGGGCTTGGGAGGCCCCGGCCCAGGTTCCAGCACCGCCCCTCCCTGGCCATGGGGTCACGGTCTCCTGGTGATGGCGGGGGCTGAGGTTTACATAGCGTCTTTCATTCAAGGGACTTGGAGGTGGTGGGGGATGTCATTTGGAGAGAATTAAATCTCAGGGGGAGCAGAGGAGCCGAGGAAGACTGGGGGGGAGGAGGAGGCCGGGAGGTGTGCCCGCGGGCCACCGGAGGTGCTCAGAGGCAGGCTGAAGAGGGTGATGGCTGGGGATCAGAGGTGGCAAGGGCACTGATGGATTCTGTCACGGAGATTGTGCCGCAGAGCATCCTGGGGGGGCCAGACGCAGCAATGAGAGGCCAGAGAGCGGCAGTAGTGAGGGGGTGTTGCCACCCCCACTCCTGTCACTTACGTCAGGAGGGGTCAAGCTTAGCCTTTCATCAGAGAGGAGGGCAAGGGAGAGGGAAATCAGGTGGCAGCCAGAGGTGGGGGGCGTTGGCAGCCCCTCATGCCTTGTCATCCTCTCGGAGGCGCAGACAGGACACCCTGGAGTCACTGTCCCCCTCACCCGCGGAGTCTCCTCCGCAGGGCCGCCCTGCTGCTCAGGCTCCTTCACCCTGTACCCATCACCCTCACAGCTGCCCGTCCCTTCCTCTGGCCAGGCTTCCAGGCACTGGTCAGAGTTGCCGCTCATGTTCAACTCTTTGTTACTTTCCCTGAAAACTTCATCATAATTACTGAAATAAGTTCCAGTTCCTTAACAAGTTTACAGGTTTTCTGCAAGCCCAGGCTAACCTCCATCTGTGTCTCTCTCTTCTCTTGCCAGGGCTTGCCCTCTGTCCCTCCAGCCCTCCAGCCCTCTGTCCCTCCAGCCCTCTGTCCCTCCATCCCAATCCCTCCAGCCCTCTGTCCCTCCATCCCAATCCCTCCAGCCCTCTGTCCCTCCGTCCCTCCAGCCCTCTGCCCTCCAGCCCTCCAGCCCTCTGTCTCTCCAGCCCTCCAGCCCTCTGTCCCTCCATCCCAATCCCTCCAGCCCTCCAGCCCTCTAGCCCTCCATCCCTCCAGCCCTCAATCCCAATCCCTCCAGCCCTCCAGCCCTCCAGCCCTCCGTCCCTCCGTCCCTCCAGCCCTCCATCCCAATCCCCATGCTCTACTCCCCTTGGCCCCTTGCCTAGAATTGCCTTCCTTCCCTTTACCCTGTGTCAGCATTCTTTCCATTCAGAATTCAAAACTCCTTCCCTCTGTACCCTTGGTGACAAAGCACCTTCACCGTCACCCTTCTGCAGAGCAGCTGGGCCCGGCTCTCACGTTCATTCTCTCCAGTCCAGACCTTGCCTGCTGGGGATGTATTTTGAGAAAGTTATCCAAAAAGAGAGCAAAGCTACACTCACAGGATGTCCTTTACAGCATTACCTGTGACGGCACAGTGGCTGAAGCAGTGTGAGCGTCCAGTTACAGTGCAGTAGTGAGTCGGAGTGTCATATGGGCCACTACTTCAAAAAAGTAAATATAATAAGGAAAACCATGTAACAAACATGAAAAATGGCTGCTGTAATTCTAAAGTGAGAAAAAAATAAAAAGGAAATAAAATCATATGTATATTGGATTAATTTGCCAAGGCGACTGTAACAAAGTATCACAAACTGGGTGGCTAAAACAACAGACATTTATTATCTCGGTTCAGGGGGTTGAAAGTCAGATCAAGTGTTGGCGGGGTCGGTTCCTTTTGAGGGCTGTGCAGGCCCTGCTGGCCTCTCTCCGAGCTTCTGGTATCCTCAGGGACCTTAGTGGGTACTGACCCCAGCCTGCACCTTTACATGGCATCTCCGTGTCATGAGGAACTAGGGCCCACAATAATAATCTCATCTTAACTTGGTCATGTATTAAGACCTTTATTCCAAATAAGGTCTTATTTGCTGGTACTTGGGGGTAGGATTTCAGCACCTTTTGGGGGGACACACAGTTCAACTCATAACATATACCATCTTTGTAGCCATATGCAACATGTGCACATGTGGTCAAAGATTTAACAAGGTGCAAAAATAAAAATAGCTTGGTCAGGGTGGTAGGAATGTAGATGATTTCTTCTCTAACCAGTATTTTGAAGCAACAAAAACTAACTCAGACTAGCTTAAGCAAAAAGAGAAGTGATTGAAGGGACCGAGTATTCCCAGAGTTGGTGCACTGACTGGGGAGCCAGTCTGGGACATGGACGGCGGTCAGGGGTGTTCCTGGGGCCGAGGGACCACATGGGAGGAGCCACAGAGGGCTTGTCCCAGGACGGCACAGAGCCCTCCACCCATGGGAGGCTTCTCTCCTTCAGCCACTCGCTCGGGAATCAAAGCTCCCAGGTAAGGGATTCGGCTCTCAAAGCTTAGGCGACACTGGAACAGGAAGGAGGACTGGGTTTCCCTCGAGACCCCTTGCCTTCCGTATTAGCAGGTAGCACATGGGCTGAACACAGTGGAGGGGAAGTCATTCCATCAAAGGAAATCCAAGTGGAGTCAGAAATAGAAATAGATTCTGGACAGTTCCTCCATCTGTTCATTCATTCATGTACTCAAACTGCTGAGTGCCGGCCATGTGCCAGGTGACAGCAGCGAACCAAACGCAGCCCCTTAAACCACGTACATTCCAGTGAGGGGATAATAAATCAGTGAGTGTCTCTAGAGCACAGCAGGTAGTACTGTGGAGAAAAATTAAGCAGAGTAGGAAGTACACATTTTTAAAGGAGCATCATTCTAACATGATGCACCTATTCCATGTGTAATTAAAAACCCTCTCACTCCTTCTCCAGAGGGAGGCAAGCGAGAGGCTCATCAGTTACTGGCAGCATCTTCCAGTCTAGGGCCTCTGAGTAATGTGCTTCCTTCTCCGGTTCCACTGCAGTGCCTTTTCAGTTCTGATACCCAGAGGTGGATTTAAGCAACACACCCTTATCATAGTGGAAGGAGGTGGGGGAGAGAAAGAAATAAAAATAAGTACTATGTGTGCCTATGTGACACCACAGAAGAATGCTGCTTTTCTCTGCCACTGGTCACAAGCCCGTATGTGCCGTTTTTGTCTCGGCTCATCTAGTTGCCATGCATGCACCCCTCGCCTCCAAACAGTATCTTGCCTGGTAGTGACTTTTACTAGCTGAGCTGGTCCAAACCTTCACTCTGCAGGTTTCTGAGCTGTGAGCTGTGAGTGGTCCTGCCTGCTTAGAGATGCCCTAATGTCCTTGAGTCCTCTTGCTTAGTTACTCAAAAACCAATCTACAAAAATGTGTGGAGCATCAATTATGAGGCAGGTACTATTTTTATCATCTGGAATACAGCAGAGAAGAAAGCATCACAGAAAGCTTACATTCTGCCACTTACACAGATTCAGTGAGTCGATAGGTAGGATTGTCTCAGGCAGTGCAGTGATGATTCTCTGGAGAAGATTCACGGGGGTAATATGGAGAGTGAGTAGGAACAGCATAGCAGGGGTGACCTGCTCTTCCTACGGAGGTGACGCTGGAGTCGAGACTTGAGAGATGAGCAGGAGGTGAAGATCAGAGGGAGGTGAGGTCCTGTCCCAGGCGAAGGAATGTCAGGTGCCCAGCACTGGGCAGAAACTTGCTGTGTCTGGGTGCAGTGGAGCCAGAGGACTGGTGCCCAGGGGCAAGGGCGGAGAGAGGGCGCTGCAGCCCAGGGTGCGGGCTGTGGCTAGACAGGAAGGGCATGGCCGCCTCAGCAAGGAGTCTGGGTTATTTTACCCTTAGCAAACGGGGGAAGGAGCTGCCAGCTGGGAAATGACGTGCTCTGACTTATGCCTTAGAGAAGCAGGACAGTTTGGGGGAGAAAAGGCAGAAGAAGGAAGGCTGATTTGAAGGTTATTGCACAAGGTCCAGTGGAGAAACAATGGTGGCAGTGACCACAAGGGACATTCATCCTCGGGTGCTCATTTTCCTAGCACACAAGGAAGCTAAAGTGGCTAGTCATGGTTTTAATTCAGTGGGTCCAGGGCTGTGACTTCTGGTGGAAGTACTTTTCTTGGGGTGAGTAAATTCAGTTTGGACAGCAGAGTTACTGGATGGGAAGAAAGTATTTTGCAAATCTGTCATTAAGTCAGCATAAGAAGCCACCCCTATGTTTACCCTTTGTTTCCGAAACCACCTGTTCTGGCTATGAGCAAACTTCACCGTCTTAGTTGGTCAGTACGCACACCACACCCAGGACAGCATTGCAACCTCAGGACCTGTTCCTAAGCTGCCGCCGTGACTTTGTTTCCATCGCACCATTACTCTGTTTGGTATGATCCCATGCTCTGGACGGTGACAAACCAGATGAAGCTAGTGACACTCCCGGGCACTGGCCTGCCACCAAAGTTTTGTCACTGGGGCGTCCTTAGGTGGAAGCAGTGTTGTGTGAGATGTCCTAACAGCGTATGAGGCCTTCAGCGAGATTCCAGCAGAGGCCTGACAGGTAAGAAAAACAATTCCAGATCTAGAATAAGTGTCTTTTCCAGTAAGGACAAATCAGCTACCCCTCTATTATGAAAAGGGTCCATTGTAATCAACTCTCCACAAGTAGCTGTCTG
This sequence comes from Manis pentadactyla, assembly GCF_030020395.1. Taxonomy (NCBI): domain Eukaryota; kingdom Metazoa; phylum Chordata; class Mammalia; order Pholidota; family Manidae; genus Manis; species Manis pentadactyla. The sequence continues at coordinate 13,340,760 of NC_080020.1, forward strand.
GTTCCTTTAAGGAACCCTGTCATTAACTTTGTTGAGGGGGACCCTGTGGTTCAGGCCAGGCCTGGCATCCATTTCTGCCACCCTGGCCATTTCTTTCTTTCTTTTTTATCCACTGAGTAAGCATCAAGATGACTAGGAACAAAGATGAACATTTACAGAGTGGGACATAATGTCCACACAATTATTAAACAACCTCTTTTGCAATAGGATTCACATGGGATACGACTGGGCATTCACATAAGATAGGCATTTTTTCACGCTTTGGCTGTATTCTGATAGACCTAATTATACTCCTTCCCCAAACCAGTCTGTTACCCACTTTATTCTTTCCAAATTCCTCCAAGCCATCAGCCAGGCCATTGACTCCTAACCATGAACCACAGAATCTAAATCCCTGCTGAGGCCATCTCTCCTTTCAAAGGAGAAGGGAGAGTATTGCTCAGATGTTACTACTGGGGGATTTCCCTTTCCTGGACACACAATTACCAAGTAAATGGTGGAAGATCCCGTTGCGGAAGGCTAGAACGTATAACTGTACTAGTGGGACACCTTCCCCAAGTTTATGGCTGCTGTTTCATAAAGAGGCCCTGGATCTGGGAACCAGCTTAGATCCGGGAGCTGAGCGATGGATGGCCCTTGATTCTCTGTCATGGTGGTGCAGGTCAGGCCTCTGCTCACCATATTTGGAGATTTCCTACTACACATATCAATACCTCAGTGGAGTTACCAGTTTTGTTCCTAGGGACCCTGTGATAAGTTAAGCACAACCTGAAGTCATGTGGCTCAGACCATCTCAGTGACCGAGCCAGCCCTGCGGCCTAGCACACACTATGCCTGCTTTTCCTGTGATGTGTCCCGCCTCCATGGAGGTCTTGGACTTCAGTGCCCAGAACTTCTCTCAGCAGCTTCCCTGCCAAGGGAGAGTAGGAGTGCATTGCTTACAAAAGGCCGCCATCTGGTTTAGGAGATACAGCCCCGGGGAGGGCGAGTCCATCATGGCCCAGCTCCAGCATTTCTAGCGCCTGCTGTTTGTATTCCTTCCTTTCCTCCGGCCAGGAGCTGGTCTCACCACCACCTTAGGAGTGGGCCAGGGTTCGGTCCAGGTTTCCATCCCGTCCCAGTGCTGCAGGGACGCCCAGCTTCATGAGTCATGTGTTGAATGCAAAATCTCAGGTAGACGCCACTCAAATGGATGCATTTGGTTTAATCTAAATTATGTTTGGTAAATGCAATGTGTGAATCTTGTTTGGATTCTGATACCAACAAATCAGCTCTAAAAATACCATTTTGAGGTAAGTGGAGAAATTTTCACATGGACTGAGTGAGTATTCAGTGAAGGAATTGTTAATTTTGTTAGTTAGAATAATGACAGTGTAGTTACATTTAAGGCATTGTTTGCCATGAGTACAAACTAAACTGTTTTGTGCAGGAAAAAATATGTGAGATTACTCTTAAAAGTTACTGTGAAATAGGAAAAACTGGTAACATTGACAATCATGGGTTCATCATATAATTTCTCTTTTGTATTTGTTTTTTCTGTAATAAAGGCTTTCAAAAATAAAGTGGGTTTCCTCCTCCCTGGTCAGGTGTTCTCAAAATCTCCACATCAAGAAATGCCCATGACTAAATTTTTCTCAAAATGTAGAAATTTGAACACAGTGATTTAATTTCTTTTGCGTAATGAAGACCTACTCCTTGTAAGTGAAAGCGAGCTCTCCCGTTTCACATCTGGCGCAGGGCTGTGCTGTGCCCATTTCTAGTCCTTGCTACTTCTCTCGTGCTTTATTTAGAGCACTGGCCTGAAAAAGGGGTCACGTGGAGCAGTCCGCAGTAATGCTTATGAGTGGGTGGGTGTGATAGTGAAATAACAGACTGCAGGTCATGAATCACTGTGGCCCTTCTAAGTGCCTTTATGAAATCCATGCTAGCCTGCCTGTAAAGACCCTGTTGATTTATTGGTGATGTTATCAGGGGCCATTCTTTTTCTCTAGGTCTTAGCTAGCGTGCCTGCACTGTGATAACTTTATCTTAGGGGATTGTCTTTACTGCCTTTTCCTTTCTTCATTTATGAGGCTCTTCTCTTACATCCGAAGCAAATTACATCATCACAGCCTGATTTTCCCATGCTTAATTCCTAGTCTGTTTTGGACAGATGCTCCTGATTTTCTCATACTTAATTCCTAGTTGCTTTTCAAAATTCTTATTCTTGTGTCTCTATTTGTCCTTTTTATACCCGTCCCCCCCATCGAGTTCAGATTGGTTTGCTCCTGTGATATAAACGAAGCGATTATCTTGATTGTCTCCCAGAAAGGAGAACATCGTGTTTCCTGAGCGGAAATCTTTATGGTTCACAAGCAAAGGACTAAAGCCCAACTGAAGTCAGTAGATTTTGGTATGGTATTTTTAAAAAGTGTATTTGTTACATTTTAAAAAAAACCTTTCAGTTAACCAATAAGTACTGTATTAGAGTATTTTGTATAATGGCAGGCCAAGAAAAATAACAGGATTAGGTACAGTAATAACTAAATATAAAAAATGGAGAAAGTGGAGAAAAGTTCTCTGAGAAGATACAAACATGATGATTGACTTGATTAGTCTTTTTATGGCTTTAAAAAATGTAAGTTACTTCAGTTATTGCTTCAATTGATGTTTTTCATGTTTTTATACCTCAATTTCTTAAGAATATAGTCACTTTTTGCAAGCTAGGAAAGAGAATCAAACTGAGCTGGTCTAGCCCTCCCATGACCTAGGCAAGAATCTCTGTCTTCAGAGGAACAGTATAATTTAAGTTGCTAACAATGGGGTTTTAAAACTCTAAATCATAACTACCGATCTACCTCTTTTTCATTAGGAAACAATAAAAAATCCAGTCTCTTAAAGGCCTGATATACGTAAACAACAACATGGTCTGTAAAGGACAGAATGACCCAAATTGTAACTGGCTAGCCTGTCTGTGAAGCACATCAGAGCTGACCAGTGATTGGTGGAGGGAGGACCTATTTTGAAAACCTACTCTGAGGTTTTAAAAATTTCTGGTTTGGCTAAGAATAAGAAAGCTAGTAAAAGACATCACAGACAGCTCTCCAACTGGTAATTGATTTACCAGAGCCTACCTCCAGAATACAAAGTCAGAGATAAGGGTGGGGAATAAGATAATTTAGAAACTTACAAAATAAATTACTTGATGATAAGAAATCCAACATACTGCATTGCCCCTTTTGCCTTTTGAGGAGGATTAAAGTTGAGGACTCTTTAGGAGGAACGTTCCCGAATTATAGAAAGCGGGATGGCAGCAGCGTTTCCCACCAAGTGACGTCCTGGTCCCCGCCACTGTGCTGCTCTGCGGCTACACAGATCAGATCCTGGGGAGGCTCGTCAGGAGCTGTTCCCAGGCCAGGAGATGAGAAGTCCGCTATTGTAAGCTCGGTTGACATCGGGGGTGGGCCCACTGGCCTTTACTGCCCGGCCGTAATTGTGATAACCGTCTGCCAGCAGCGCAGAGGGGTAGCGGCTCCCCGGTCCTAGGCCGGCCTGCCTAGGCCTTCCCCGTGCCGAGGAGGGCGCTGGCCCTCGCAGCGGCAGTGAGGGCTGCGGGCTGGGGCAGCGGCCACGTTGAACCCACAGGAACACAGGGGGTGCTGAATCGGTGACAACGCAGAAGGCCCAGCAGAAACGGTGCGCAGCGTCTTTGGAGCCCTCAGGGGCCCTGCCTGCCCGAAGCCAGCGCTGCGCTGTCTGTGGCCCCAGGCTGTGCACCCTGAACCCCACCCCGGACTCGCGGGAGCAGGGGCCGCCATGTGGCCGGGCACAGCTCGGACTGAAATGGTCCCCTGCCTCACCCGCCTTTTGCTCGTAAAGGTTTCCTACGCAGATTTAAGGTTGATTTATGTAGAGGGAAAAACAGTACTGGGACACTGACACTATCTTTAAACCTCAGTAATTTCTAAGTCCAGCTGGGGGTCACGTTAACGTTCCCCATCTCATGGCTGTTTGAGAACGACCTGGTTCACAGCGTGCAGTGGGTATTAGCCATCGTTACTACACAGGACTAAAGGGAAGTGCTCATTACACACGGGACCGGAGTAGTAGTGAGCAGTGAGGTGTGTTTGCAGCCAGAACTCTGAGTTCCTTCTTTAACTGTACCAACCAGCAGTTTCACCTCAGACAGGTCACTTCATCTTATGAGTAAAACTCTGGAACACCAATAGTCTATATGGACCAATATTCTGTTTAATTGTTATCCAAATGTAGGTTAAATTTAAAACGCATATCCTTAGGTTATTAGAAACAAGAGACCCAGCTGATTCTCTCGACTTAAAATTCTAGGCATTCTCTTAAGAATTTTCCGGATTATTACCCAGAGACTCCAATAAATTCTTGTTAAAGGGAAACAAAGAAAAACAATAGCAGGTGTTGAGGTCTGATACCTTGAAGTTATTTTAACTACTTTGTAAAACCGTTTTGTTGTATCTCTTACTGTTTGGATTATCTCTTGCCCTGTCTGCCTTTTGTTTTAATTTTTGTAGGAGAGCAAGTGAGGCTTTTATTTAGAGATAAAGCAGGAGGACAGAGCTCCGGGCTCACACAGGGAGGGAAGCCCCCGGGTGGTGCTTTGTCTAGGGGTTTTATAAGCAGTTGAGAGACAAAGGGCTGGGGATGTACACCTGCTAAGTGGTCCCAAAATGTTTATCTTTGAAGAGACATTAAGTTTCTAATTAGTGTTCCTGGTGATTTACAACAAACTGACTGCTCTGATTTTCTCCCAGAATAGCAGCTTCCTGGTCTGGAAGCATATCACTCAAGACTGTTTTACTCCCAACGTGGGCTGTGTTATTGTCTGTTTGTTAAAGAGTATTTTAAGAAACTTACTTTTTAATTAATTGGGTTTCAAAATGCAATCTTATTTTCAAGATGGAATCCTTCCTGTTTTTACTAGTTGTTTTGGGCTTGCTTGTTAATTGCCCAGGTTGCAAATCACTTGACTAGGGCTGGAGGAAGAAAAGCAGCACCTGGGTAAAGTCAGAAAAATAAACTGGGCCCCCCAGCAGCCAAAGCAAATCTTACAATGGATTATCTTGCTTTGTTTTTTCCGGAGGCCCTCACCCTACTCTGTCTAAGATCACAGTCCCTGTCTCACTCCCCCCTCTACAGATGGAGACCCTAGCTACTGCTAGGGAAAGGGGGTGATTACTGCTCTGGCTGCTTCCTGCTGAGAGGGGGCACAGTAAAGGGTGCAGTTAGGTCCCCATCACTGGTCAGTTGGGAGGGCCTCGGGAGATGGGCACTTCCACCTTGGACTCCCTTCCCATCACCATTTGCAGTTTTATGGCTTCTAGGCAAGATAGAATAAATCGTGTTATTAGGTTAAGTAAATGGGCCAAATATTAATATGAGAATGATTAGCCCGATAAGTAGAATACATTTCCACCAAAAGGTTTTAGAAACCCAGCTTCATAGTGTAGTAGTCCGTGGGACTTCTGGGCCTGACATAGCTTGGACTTGCTTTCGGAGGTCCTGGAGTGTATCAGAGACATTTTGTGAATAATTTGGAATGTTCACACAATACTCAACTTTAATTATGGCACAGGTTCCGCCTGTGCTGCTGTTAAGATTTCTAGTGCCATTCTATTTTGTGTAACTGCTTGGTGCATTAGTTTTACTTTAGTAAAAAGGCCTTTTCAGTAAAATTGGTTAAGGATTTGATATGCCAAATTACATCTTCTAAACCCAGAGATGGTATAAAAATGGAGGCTAGGTGATCATACCAATGAAAAACACTCCTTCCTAGTCCATCGATGTTGGAGGCTTGGAAAGTTTGCAGGGTGTGGGATGTTCTTACCCAACATCCTTGCAGCCAAGAAGAAGTTTAGTTACTACACTTACTCAGTTCACTCGTTCTTAACAACCATGTTAGATTATTTACAAAACCTTCACTAAATATGACAAAGCCAAGCCTCTCTTTAAGCGTTTTTTCTTTTGAAAGATTTAAACCAGGCTGTATTGCAGAAGACAAATTTCTGTCTCAGAGAGTCTAGTTTAAAAAACTCCCAGTTTTTGAGGATAATTATGAACCAAATAAGTAGAATAGATTTCTAATAAAGGGATTTAGAAAAACAGTTTTATATTGTAGTAGTCCACAGGACTTTTGACCATTTTCCTTCCTTGTGGCAAAATAAATTTAGCTGCATAACCTTATTCTATTGTATACTTCTCTCTCCATCAAAGAGTTTGTATTGAGGCCAGGCTTGTGTGCAGAAGAAGATAAAACACTTCTTTTTCAGGGTTTGGGGATCAAATTGTTCCCAATTCTTCAGAATGCATGCCAGAGGCATGTCTGGCTTTAAACTTAAGGAGGATGCTTCCATCTCTGAAATTATCCGGGATGAGCCCCCCAAAATTATGCTGGGGTTCTTGCTCGTGGAATCAAAGAATGAACTTCACAAACACTCAAGGTAGGAGAGTAAGTGAGAGGCTTTTATTTAGATAAATCAAGAGGACAGAGCTCCCAGCTCACGCCAGGAGGGGACAAGAGAGTCCCCCATGTCTGCCTTTTAAAAGTTTCCTTTCAGTAATGAATCAGAGAAAAAATAGGAGGTCAGACCTTACTTGTTTAGCACTTATTGAGAGTGATGGATAGCAGAGTTCTCAGGAAAGCTGGTTGAAGTATTGGCAACATAAAGCTTGTCTTGTTAAGTGTGGATGTCATGTGTCTGGTCTGGACTTCATCTTCCTTTCCCATCCTGCTCTGTACTCTAATACCAGGACACTGGGCGTTGGTTGTATTTATTTGTGAAACAAGGTGATTCCGTCTCTTTAGACAAGTACTTGCAGTAAAAATCTCTTCCTGTCTTCTAACACTGTATGCACTAAGATCACTCCCTTCTGAGCGTGCTGTGAGACGGTATGGATTCAGCAGCCAGAGGAATTTAGAAACTAGGAAAGGGTGCCGTATACTTGCAAATGTAGACACTGGTGAGGTGCCTGCAGCTCTTAGAGATTATCTCAGTGGTATTTCATGCCTCATCATTGCCTGTAATGAAGATTTCATAAAAGGAACATAATTGTTCTAGTCCCTGTCTCAGAAAAACATAATAAAATTTTTACTATCTTCCAAGCAGACTCTTGAATTTATCATTGAACATGTAAAAACATTCTCAGTTCCAAAATTTTATTTGTTCAAATCTTTCTATACTACTAGAATTCAAAAGTAAAAAAATTTTCAAAATACATATCTAATACTAACATAGGGTTTTAGAAGAAAAAATATTACAAGTCAGAGGAAGGAAAGCAAGAGATCTAAATATGTAGCAAGCACTACCAAGTGCCTATAATGTGTAGATGTTACTGATCTTGCAGAAGAGGAGTGCAAGGCTTACAAATAATTCGGCTACGTTTCCTTACTCAGCTAAGCAGGATGGATGTCATAGGTGGTGGAGCTGGTGTTTAAACCAGCTCAGATTCACTTGGAAGCCCAGATTGCTTTTGTTCCACTATCTCCCAGGTGTTGTGTTTTTCCTTCACAAACACACAGTTACTTCACTAATATGCACAGAAGTCTATCTGTCTGGATAGCCCTTTATTAAAACAAAGAAAAAAGCAAAATTCATCCAGTACCTATTTTACTCTTGTTGTGTTTGAAACATTCTTGGTCTTAAGGGTCCAAACACAAACAGATAAATATAGGAAACAGATGAAATAGGTACTAGGCTTGGAAGGATTAAAAAACTAACATGTTGCTTACAGAAGCCAGAAAAAGCAGGGATACTCCATCTTTAAAAGGGCAATTTTATGTTAGTTTCTGAATGCGTATGCATTCTAGTCTGTGCCTGTGAATAGTGTCTCTCTCTTTGGAGCCATTTTTGGAGATATGGAATAGGGTATGGCATAGGGGGTATGGAATAGGGTAAATGGAAGGGTTTGTTCAAGCCATGGAGAAGACATTTTCCATCATTTTGTGTGTTCACTTCTACATTACCTCAAGTTGAAAGGCAATGGCTTTGAAGATATGAAAAGAGGCACTTTTTCATCATCGCTGTCTTCAGTTGTGCAGCGGGTAGTTCTCACCCAGCATGTTCTTGCAGCTTGGGCTCCATTTCCTGTGTGCTCTGTGTGATTGCTTCCTGCCCTTCTGTGGTAAGGAGTCTGGCTGCTGAAGGATGTTTCAGTAAGACCTAAATTACGTCTCGTTGGGCATGTGTGAGCAGGCAGCACACTGAAACAGCGTCTGTAGTTGGACATCACTATGTGCTAGAAAATGTACGGTTAAATGTTGAATATCTGTCGAATACCATGACCTGTACATTAACGATAATGGTTGTCTTTAATACATTCAGAGTAAAGGGATCAGTCTGGATACTCAATTATTTATGCTAATGGAGAAGGGAGCATTTGGTCTGAATAACTGATAGCAAATGCAGCAATTACTTCCTGTTAAGGAATCCTGCATCCCAGCTGTAGGAATTGCAGCCCCCTCTCAGCAATGGGGCCAGGAAATGAGTATCCCCAAAACCCTTGCTATGTTAGCTTGATTCTGGGTAGTCATTGCTCATGTGGGAATTTGGACCACGGCTTTGTCCAGCCAGGGGGAGGGCCTTCCTTGGTTCTTGGCTGGTGTGGCACCCATCCCAACTTTTCTAAAGTTGACAAGAGTGCCATGCCGAAGAATACCCTCCTGTGCCTATTCTGTAGTCCTTGGTAATGGGTCCTGTCCTAGTGAGGACGTCACGTTCCTAGGATATCCCTAGGTTAAGGATGCCTCTGTACCATGTAGGGAGATTGCTGCTTTGATGAAGCGGCGGCGGCTGGGGAACTCGTTGCTGAGTGGGTGACCAGTGCTAGTAAGGTTTTTGCACAAAATCAGAAGGTGGTCATACAAGAAAAAAGGTGTGGGGAAATTCAGACCTACATGGAACCTTAACCACAACCTGTTCAGTCTCAAGAAATGGTCCTGGAGAGGCAAAGCAGTGACCACCGGTTTTAGTTTGAGGGTATCACTGCTAATTTAACTCTCTAATCATTTGTGACATTTCTATTCCATATGTATGTATGTAAATATGGACCTTACACCACTTTGCCAAATATAACTTCAATTTTACTGTATAGTATAAAAATGATCATAACATCTCATGTGTTTTCCACTTTTATCTTCTCTGATTTCTAAATATTTGATATTAACATATAATTTGGATTTCTCCACTCCCCTACAGGACTGATCTTTGCTTAATCTTTTCAGGGTTGCCAGTTACCACTGTAACTTCCCTTCCTGACCATGTAGTGTAGGTGGTATCTTACCCAATGAGAATAGGTTAATGTGTGTGTTGTGGGATAGGGTGGAGTTTAAGACTTCTCTCAACTATGCTTAAGGTGTTTGTTGCAGTGTTCTTACTGACCTGGTAAATACAGGCTCTCATCACTAAAAAAATATTTTAAAGCTAAAAATCAAACCTCCTCTGTAGCTTTTTCCAAAATATCTTAGAAGGGTTGTTGGATTGAAGTCCTTTAAGAAGATGCCTCATTTAAATGCAATTTTTATTTACTTTTTTTCTTTTTATCTTTGTTTTGAGTGTGCAATAAAGTAAGTTTCCTTCATGAATACCTTTGATTAAAGGTCCTAAAATCCCAAGGATCTCAGCTAGTGCCCTGACCCCATCTCTACATTTAGAAAAAGTCCTTGGGAAAACAGAAGCTATCTTCTGGACCAGCTGCCAATGAAAAGCGAGTGAGCAAAAAACAGTATTAAGGAAACGTGGAAAAAGGATCCTTCTTTTTGAAAACTTGCAGTTTTAACCAAAATTTAAAAAAAGGGGGAAGAAGAAAACACTGGGTGTTATTTGCCTTCTGCTGGAGTTTAAGCTTTGTTAGAAAGGACAACCATCAGAAATTAATTCCCCTTTTCACTGCTTTGTATCCCAATATTCAGCATTTCACTTCTTCATTGTAACTAAACCAGGTCTGCCTGGTTCATTGCATGAACTTCATTCACTTCTGAATTGTTGAAGGAAAGCACACGAGTGGTCAAGATGCTGCCTCAGGGCAAAGGGCTGCTTGAATTGCCTGGAACATCACTTCTCACACTGGAATGGGCGTTTCAACGCCTTAGATCTTGTTGAAATGCAGGTTCTGATCATACAGAGCTGGGTGAGGCCGGAGAACCGTCGCGGCTAACCAGCCCCCACTGCTGCCGGTTCAGGGACCACACTGGGCAGCAAGACAAGCGCACGTCTCTGAGGGCAGTAATGTGTGCTGTGGTAAAAGGAGAGTTTTGTAGCCAAATAAGTTTAGAAGTTCTTTGTTAAATAAGGGTACACTGATGTCATTATTTGGTCTTTCTCAAGACTGTGGTTACTGATGTATCCTGTGGATTTCCAAGAGGTAGATACAGCATACTGTAGTTTTCAAACTTTTAACATAGACCATGTTGTGCAACTAGTATTTCCTGTGGTACATAGGAGACTTCACCTAATAGAGAGTAGTCTGCTTTGAAAAACAACTTCAAGTCTTTTGAGTCCATATTTTAAGTACTACCTTTGTTAAGAATAGATATGTCTCTATTGAATGATCTATCTATTTAAAATTTTCTGACTTTTAAATTATTTTTTAAAAATACTTGCAAAGGAAAGATCTGAAGCTAATCTGGTTTTGTGAGTGTGATTTTCTGCATGTTGTGCTTGGGTACGTGCATTTCCCCTTTGTTGTGGATTATTAAAGCCATGAGTTTCCCAGAAAACATTCTTCAGTTGAATTTAAGGTGCACCAAGTCAACAGAAAGAGCCACAAATACTGAAGTTAAGAACAGCCTACGGTATAGCACATAGTCACCATGGGTGTTAAAAATCATTCAGTTGCCTATTGAATTCGTGCTGTGAATTCTCTGGGAGCAGTTAGCATGTTATTATGGTCCTCAGGTTTTGGGGAGTAACAGCAGCATGATTGTAATGTTTATTAATTCCTAACAAAGTGCCAATATTGTTCTAAACAGGTTGTAGTATATTCTCAGTAACCCTTAGAGGATTACTGGTGCCCAGTTATGCCCACTCCATAGGCCAGAAACTGAGCTTCCTACAGACTTGGAAACTTCCCTTCCTGGAGTTATGGTAGAGCAGATTTTGAACCCAGACAGTCTGACTCTAAAGCCCATCACTGTAAAGCATGCATTTACTAATTTGGCACTATCATTTTTTAACCATCAATTAATGGAGGTTAACCTTGTCATCACCACTTTTCATATATCAACTTCATAAAGTTAAAAAGTTCATAACGTTAAAAAGGCGCAACGTCTTCCTGTCATGGAGAAATTGAAGGAAGCACAGTGTTTGTTAACAATTGTTATTTCACAATATAAAAGAAAGACTTGCTCATTCTAGGTATTTTGGGAAATAACAAAAAGCACAGATGAAATAAGTAACCCATATGTCATCCAGAGAAACCCTCTTTTAAAAAAAAAGCAATGATTTTCTTCATTATAGAGGGTATGTACTTACATAGCAAAAGATATGCCTATTTCTTTAACATAGTAGAATGTATATATGTATAAATGTACATATATATTTAAACTCTTAAAGTGACTTCATAAATTTAGTTAACATAATGCACATTTTTATCATGCCATAGTGTGAAATCCCAACTACATTTTTGAAGTCAGCAACCTCCACTTTTTCTCCTATATAATAAGATACCTTTTAAAAGCTCTCTGGAAGTGTAACTCAGACTTTGGGACTGTAATAAAGGCAGCAAATGCATTTATTCCACCTCCACTGAAGGCTCTTGACCACACCTGATGTGCTCGCTGTGTGCTTGGGTTTGATGTGTGTAGGTTTTGCCTTGGTTTTGAATTTTCTCCCAGACTTCCCTGAGATGTCTGGAGCCACTAACCCCAGCTGCACAGAGCAAACTGTCAGTTCCTAAGCCGGCTCTGGCCGGGAGTGTGCACAGCGTCAAAGCAGTGAATAAGCAATTTCTGCAGTTTCCGTATCTCAGAGCCTGTGTGATTCTTCGTGATGCTCAGTCACAGCCCAGTCCTGCTCTGAATGTGGCTGGTTTTCAAACAGAAGGATGGTAGCTAGAGGGGAAATAGCAAGATTTTGGAGTCTGGAAAGCCTTCACATGGGTATGTGTGCAGAGAATGAATTCTTATCTCGTGGCAATGTTACTGATTCGGCTCTTCGCTTTCAAGTTGCGGTGCTTGGCTCTTCTCTGCTGCCTGTCAGATGCAAGTGTGCGTGTGAAAGCTCACTCGTCCTGGTCCTCTGTCCTGGAGATTTTTATCTGTGGACAAAGTAAACCAGAGACTGGTTTTGTTTGTGGCATAGCAGTTAATATGAAATAGAAAAGAGTAAGAATCAAGCATGAATGACCCTTTGTGAGTTATATAGATCTGACTTTGATTTGCTGGATTTTGCTTCTATTATATGAAATTCCTTTATACAGGCGTCACTATTTGGATATATAAAAATTGTTCTTGCTGATCTAGGGTGTGGAGGCTATGAATTGATTTTTGAAAAGTAGCTGTTTACTCTCTTCAAAAGTGAGATTGCCCGTCTCCTGTTGTTGTATGGCTTCTTATCTCATCCTTTTCAATATTTTTGCAAGATTGTCAGCTAAACTAGTTCCTTTTTAAATGAAAGGAATGGGATACAGTCACACTAGGAAGTCACAGATTGTAATCCAGGTGTTCTTAAAAGGGAGTAAGAGAAAAAATACTCACAGAAAGAATTTTAGCTGACTGATACACACGGATACAATAGGGTGATTTAAAAAGTCTTGTCTCTGTTTTTGCCTTAAGTCAATGCCAGTAACTCAAACTGACAGGAACGGAATGGCAGATGGCAGCCTGAAGGCGGACCCGGGCTCGCCTGAGCACTGCTGTTTGTAGTTCGTGCTTCCTCCTTGGTTTGATTCGTTTTCTGTGCTGGCTGACAGCAGACAGGGATGTGGTTATGGCCTCTGTGTCTGGCTGATAAAAAAAAAAAAAAAAAAACAAGACCAGCACGTACTCCATTTCCCTAATGAAAATACAGGAAAAAAACAAAGGTTGCCCTCAGAACATAGATGTGCCCAGAAGTGACTCTGCGTGTTGCCTTGAGTAACTGTGTACAATGGCCCAGGTGGCTGGCATGGTCCTCGGGGGTCTGGACGGGGACCGAGGGGGGCCGGCTGCCCTGCTCATCTTGAGCACCCGTGGGGGGGTCTGTGTTCACTCCAGCCGGGCAAGCCTGCTGCTCCTCCCTCCCACATTCCTCCACGCCGCAGGCATGGTTCCCAGTCCTTCCCACACTCGGGCGAAGGCCAAGGGAGGCCTGACCCGGCCCCTGGCTCTCAGTGGAATGCTCTGGATGGAGCTAAAGAGACAAAGCATGTCAGAAAGGTCTGCTGGAGGCCCCGCTCCCCCTTGCACCACGGGTGCTGCCGGCTCCAGCCCTGGCATCACAGGTGGCTCTGGGCCTTTGACGCGCCTGGCTCTAAGGAGGAAGAAGGAGCTCTCTCTGCCTGTCTGACTGGGAAGGTCCATTCTGTAGGAATCTTTTCTTTTCCTGCTCTAAACATTTGCTGGTTCAGTGCTCCAAAGACTACCTTTCACACACCCGCTCTGGTAAGCATACATATAATGGAAGTGACAGCAAACACAGTATTTAACCAACTTTAAATGATATGTCAGCATAAAATATAGAGCTTCCTAAATGGGTTCTATTTTATTTGAGAGCCCTGAGTGGGCAGGGGGCGGAGGGAGGGGGGTGCTGTTGGGCTCTGAGTGACAGCCTGGCAGCGCTCAGGCTGCTTCTCTGGGGAGCAGGCCAGGGGAGGGGGGCCCTGGGGTGGGTAGCCAGCAGGCTGAGGTCCTGTCCGCGGGAGCTGAGGCCAGGACAGGGGCAGGCGCATGGGCAGGATCATTTTGGAGCCAGACAGCCCTACAACTTGGGAGCATTTACTTCACATCTTTGAGCCACAATTTCCTCCTCTCTAAATGGACTGTAATAATTCCGGGATGCTTATGAGGCTTGAATGACATGATTTATATTAAGCGCTTAGCTCAGTGCCTGGTACACACTGAGTTATTCCAGGGATGCGGTGAAACCAGACAGGCTTGCTCAGGGCTTGTGCAACCACCCGAGATGTAGCTGTCAGGACCTGGAAGTGGGGGTGGGGCAAGACCCAGCCTAGAGATCCCTTGGGGAGCAGCCGCACAGAGGGGAGGGCTCAGAGTGGGCACACCGGCAGGGGCTGTGTGGCAGATCCGGGAGCCATGGTCAGAGCCAGAAACCCCAGGAGGAGCCCCAGCTTACTAAGAAGGAAAAACAGACTTGGAAAGACAAGCTAACTTTCAAACATGAGGCTTGTGGCGAGACACAGAGATACCCAGACCCTAAAACCGCAGGCTCTAGCTGGAGCTGGACAGAGGGCGAGCTTCCAGGAGGAGGACCTGGGGCTGCAGGCTGAGGACTCCGCAGCGATGGTGCTCCTAGGAGAGAGTGAAAGGGAGACCAGGGGCCTTGCATGCATGGGCTCCTGGCCCAGACCCTCCTGTCTTAGGGCTCTGAATACCCATTTTACAGGTGAACACGGGCACACCCTTTTTTTAAATGAGGTAGCTTGACTATGATGCAACTCTAGGGCAAGTTTTGGCTCTAAATTGAGGGAAAATTATTCATAGATAGTTTAAAACAAAACATGTAAAACTATTTGTAGAAACAAAATCCACTTACAGCGGTTTGATGTAAACTTAGCTCCGTTACAGCGTGACTCACTCATGCAGTGGTTCTGGGCAGCAGAGGTCAACAGCAGCCCCAAGTTGAGCATAGATGTAAAGCTGTTCGCTGTGCAGTTATTTTCAACAGACCTGAGGACGTTATAAAAGGTTACCAGTGAAGGTTAGCATGTCCATTTCTTAGGACCCTTTCTGATTTTCTTATTGTCAGTACGTTTCAAAGATTCAAAACTACTATTTATGGAAAATGGTTTAAAAGCATAGATTAGGCATAATAGTGACTTTCCTGACAGTAACATTTTAAAGTTCTCGATATGAAAGGTTTCATGCTTTAATTCTATCAGCTGACACTGACTAATAAGCAAATTTCTTACCCCTGGGGAAAGTCATGGCTGGTGTAGGAGAGGGGGCAGATATCAGGAACCAAGCACATTACCAGCTAAGCAGCTCACAAATAATAACAGTATAAGTTTGACCACTATTTTAAAAGAGGTAAGCCTAACATGCTTCTAGAACCTCAGAGGCGGATTATTACCACAGAGGGTCAGGGAGTAATAGGGAGGAAGCCAGAAAGTCATGGAACTGACTCATCATCACCCAGAAGTCAGAGCAAAAGCTGCCTTGAAGGATGAGCCAGCATTTGATTGGCAGTGCGGTGGGGGAGGGGTTTGCTCCAGGCGGAGAGGTCAGCATGGCCAGAAGGATTTTGTTCTTCTGGTGAACGCTGGGGACGTTCCGTGTCCAAAGTGGCTAACCGGTGAGTACCGAGTTGCCAGCCAGTGAGATAGAACTTGGTGCCCTCCAGCTCTGGCTTGCTGCCTGGATAGGCAGCAGAGCTCCTATGTCCTGGGACAGAACTGCCCGGGGGTTAAGTAAGCTTGGTGTTTAAGTTCCCACAGTTCCCAAATGTAGTCAGGCATCAGAATCACTTTTGAAAGAAGATTCTTGGCAAACATCCCCACCTCTCCTCCCCACGCCCCTCAAGAATGTGGTTCTGTGGTCCAGTATAGGACAGGAATCTTTATTTTTATAAACATTCCCCATGTGATTGGATGCCATCAACCCCGTGTGTTTGGGAACCACTGAAGAGGAACGGTCTGGAAGTAGTATAGCATGTTTTGACCTTGAAGGTCAACCCTCTGTGACCTGGTCCGTTCCCCTGTGTGTGTATCTCGGTGGCTAGGGAGCTGCTTGTGGTGATGAGGGTTTTGGCGCACAGTTTCAGCAGCGGCCCCTTGAAAGCTGCTCGGGGCTCTGAACACAAGCTGCTTGCCCGCCCACCTGCGTTTGCCATTTCCGTTTTGAAGATGGGAAGCGAGAATGGCTTATCTCAAACCTGAGGAAGTCTGCGTGATCAGCAAGAGGTTTTCTAAAATGCATGTTTTTAACAGATGATTCTCAGTGCGGGAATTTCCCTGCAGTCACTCCTGTTTTCATGGGGGAAATCCCCGCAGAGGAGCTACGGCAGCTGGGAGGCGTGCTGCTCCTCAGGTGCCACCAGGGAAAGAGCCACCGTCCATGCTGCCTGCTTGCCGGGTGCCTGATGATGAAGCCTACTGTGCTAGTTCTTACTTACCTTATTTAACAAAACACTTGGACACCTGTCAGCCTGTGACAAAACTCGGTCCACTCTCCCTCCCCACAAGCCCTGAGAGACAGGTCAGAGAGGTGGCGTTTTCTCAGTTACAGATGAGATAGCAGAGACGCAGAGAGCCTGGGACCTTTTTTATGGTGACCTACAGGGACCCCAAACCAAAGTCTTTGGACTTCTCTTTCAGTACTTTTGAAATTCCTTCACTCTGATCCTAAGCCCTTAATTGTGTAAAAACAAGCCAGATGGGGAACAGACATCTTGCATGTCCTGAGACATGGGCTGTGGCCTGTTTTCTCTGTGTGTAAATCATACTCCTAAAGGAAGTCCTTATCCTTTAGCATATGTTATAAAACAGTTTTCCATTGTTGGTGATGTTTGATACTTCCTGTGATAAAAATTCACCTTTAGAAGCAGTTGTCAGGTCTCTTCATAAATGTAAGGTCAAGTTCAGACAGAAGAATGTCTGCTGCTTTCCTGAGGAATGTGAAAGCTGTTGATTGTTGACCTTTTTAGAAAACTTGTATCATCTCTAATTGTATTTGTAGCAAGTCCCCCTGACTTAAAAAACGGCATGTCATCCATGGATATGTGGTTCTGTCCAGCTGTTGTTCAAGCTGCTTGTGACCAGGGCTGGAAGTGTGGACAGGGACTTTTCCTCAGACGGCACCTGCAGCTAGGAGAGGTGATCAGTTCATCCAGGAAGTAGGCCATGATTTGGAGGAAAGGAGAATTCAGAGGCTGAATCTTAAGGTACAGCTATCTACAGGACAGGGATGGTTAGGGGACAGATGGTACCCCAGGGAGAAGGTGGTCCCGTACAACATCCGTGAAACCCAGGATGACAGCTTCTGTGACGATTACACAAGTTACAAGCTCATTTAAATTTAGCATATTTGTACATATTTACCATATGGAAAAGGTGTGGTTTTGTCTAAGAATCATCGCCAGCCAGAGGCATGTGCTAAGAGTCAGTATGCAGTACTTTGAGATGATAAAGGATGTCCTCACTGGGCTTGACTACAGCTTTAAGAACTGCGGGAAGAGAACATACCTTACCTGCTCTGGCATTGCTATAGCCAGGAATTTGAGGCTCTAAAAGCAATTTCAGTTTGCAACAGTATTTGCCTCACATTTGAAAGTTTTTTCAAAAGCGTTTTCCATACCTGTTTATTCAACCAAAGAAATAATAACAGTTCATGAGGATGTGGAGAAATTGGAATCCTGTGCACTGTCGGTGAGAACATGGAATGGTGTGCGGCCATGTAGAAACAGTCTGCAGTTCCTCAAGAAGTTAAAGTAGAACCACCCCATGATCTGGCAGCCCCACACAATTCAAAACAGGGTCTCAGAGATTTGCACACCCATGTTCATTGCATTATCTTTCATACAATGTGCACTGTTGGCATCATTATTCATAATTGCCAGTAAGTGGAGGCAGCCCATAGGGACACCAACAGATGAATGGAAAAAGAAAACAGGGTCCACCCATACAATGGAATATTATTCCATCTTAAAAAAGGAAGGAAACTGATACATGCAACTATGTGGATGAGCCTTGAGGACATTACCCTAGGTGAAATAAGCCAGTTACAAAAGGACACATACTGGATGATTCCACTGCTGTGAAGTATCTAAAGGAGTCAAACTCATACAAACCAAAAGTGGAAAGATGGTTGCCAGGAAATGGAGGAAGGAGGGAGAATCCGTGTTTAATGGGCATGAAGTTGCAGTTTTGCAAGATGAAAGGAGTTCTGGAGGTGAGCCAGACGCCAGGGTGGAGGTCCTTAATGCCGCTGGGCTGCACACTCAAATGGTGATGATGGTTGATTTCAATTGTATGTTGTTACTGTGGAAAGAAGGAATTCAATTCACTCTCTTATGATTAGAATATATTCACTTCCAATTTTGCTGAAGTACAGTTTGAGAATTTATAGTAGTTCTACATCATAGAAAGTTCCCCTAAATAAAGTCACCATTACTGATCTGTAGTTGAAGATTCCACAGCCACTGAAGTGAAGTGACCCTGCAGTCATCTGGGGAGGAAGTGACCAGGCAGAGTGTGGACAGCGGGCTTTGCATGGACGGGACCCAGCCACCCGTGGTGGTTTGTTGTCTGGGCCAAGGTGCAGGGGGTGCCCAGTGTTTGGGCACACAGTGGGAGATAATGATTGTTTAAGTAGGGTGGGGTCAGATTGCAGAGGGCCTTGAAATGCTGCAGAAGAATATTGTAATTCTGCAATAAATACTTGCTATGTAATTCCTTGTGAAAATGATGAAACCACTGTTTTAGAGTTTCCCATGGAAGTAACTCATAGGATACGGTGGCAGGGGTGGGGGTGCCGAGGGTGCTTTCGGCTTCTGGCCCAGCCCGTGTATTGCCCAAAGTGCTGAATGTCTTGGAACGTTGGTTTCCTCGTCAGCGATTTGTGGTTCCATTGAAAAGTGTTCATGGAGTGTCTTCTGTATGTCAGGTGTGCTAGGCACTGGGGATACAAAAACAGACTCCAGCCCTTCCCTAAAGTTACGGTCTCGGACGGGAAGCACATATGAATAGACAGTGAGTATGGGGGGAATACTAGACGACAGCGCTGTGCACAGGTACAGCCTCAAGGTGTAGCGTCACTTCCTCACATAGGACCTCGATGCTGAAAAATCCACCTCCAAAAGGTGCATGTACATCAGAGAACCAAAACACAGGGAGTCATCAACTTCGAAGGAACTTGAAAATCATGAAAGTAGTTAAGGTCATGAAAGGATGAGGGTAGGACAGAAAGCCCAGCCAGGCCCTGGCAGGCCCAGTTTGGACCAGGGAGTGGGAGCAGGGAGGAGAGGTGCACCAAAGGAGCGGAGGAGCAGTGAGTGGGATGTACGAGCCCTGGGGCGTGGGTGGCATGTTACCACTGAGAACAAAGGTGGTGCTGGGGGGGCTGTGGCACCCAGTGAGTAGGGGTGGGTGACCTTGGCATGGGGCCCTGCTTCTCCCAGTGGTGTGTGGTGTTGGAGCTGGGGTTTACTGATCCGTGAACTGGGAAAACCAGTGGTTCCACCACGTAGCATTATCATGAGGGTTGTCTGGGCAAAAAGGCTGAAAACCACGCCTGGCTCATTGCACGTGCCCACAACAATCACCCTGTGCCTCGGTACCATTTCTCAGTTTTCATTGCTTTCACGTGAGGCTCACAGCAAACTAATAACAGTTACTTGTTGAGAATTTATAAACAGTCCATAAGATGAGTATTAACATTATTTGACAAGTGAAAAATTGAGGAAGTAACTTGATCAAGGACTCTTAAAAAAAAAAATACATGCAGCACAATTACTCGAAGTCAGGTGTGTCTGACCCCAAAGTCCTGCTCTTAGTCTGTGTGCTGTATTTGCATCCATCCGTCCGTCCGTCCGTCCATCCATCCATCCATCCATCCATCCATCCATCCATCCATCCATCCAATACTTCCTGAGCACCTGTGTGTGCCAGGCAGTGGTCTGGGTCCTGGGAATATGGTTAAGAACAAAGTGGACAAAATCACTACCTTTATGTAGCTTACATTTTAGTTGGGAGAGACAGACAATGAGCAAAATCAATGAGATGGTGAGAAATGCTATGGAGGAAAATAAATGAGGAAAGACTGGGCGGGGTAGGAGGGGGCCGTTCGCAGTGGGATGGTCAGGAAGCACCTGCTGAGGGTTTGTGTGCTTGGAGGGGTGGGGGTGGTCAGGCACAGGGAGCCTCCGGTCCAAGGCAGGGGTGTCTGGTGTGGGAAATACCCTCAGGACCGGAGCCGAGTGAGGGTGGGAGATGCAGAGAGTTTACTTTGAGGGGGGTGGTGTTCAGGGGCTTTGGCTTTATCCCCTGTGGATGGTTGGAAGCAGAGGAGTGACAGAATCCGACTCCTGGAAGGTTTAGCAGGATCCGTCTGGCTGCTGTGATGATCATCGCTGGGAGAGAGGCATGGCAGGGGCAGGGAGACGAGTGAGGGGCCGCCAGAGTGACCCAGCTTGAGGGGACCGAGGCTTGAGTGTTCAGGGGCGTGAGAAGTGGCCAGATTATGGACGTATCCTGAAGGGTGAGTGAGGATTTGCTGATGAGTTGGACCTAGGTTGGGAGAAGCAAAAGAAAAAGAATAACCTCTGAGTAGATAAAACATGTAAACCTGCTCCCATTTTACAGATGGGAAAAGTGAGGTTGGCAGAGGGCAGGGGACTTGCTCCAAGGTCATCTAGAGAGAAAGTTAGTGCCGCTGGGACATTTGCCCAGGTGTGTTGCTCCACTTTAGGCTTTGCCATGTACACATTGCATGTCCCCCAACCCAGGCCCCCTGGCCCCCTCAGGACCCCCTGGAAGACCACGTCGGCTGACCCAAGCACAAAGGACCACCTTGATTCTGCAGTGCTCAGCAAATATGAATATTCACTATTGAAATCTTTCTCATGTTGCACCTCAACTAGAGCTATTTTTCAAAGTTTTTATGAGAGCAACTCAAAAATCATTCAATATATGAAGTCTGTATCTATTTCCAGATAGCTTTATTCCAGTGCCTCCTGTAAAAGTTCAGTTTTTTTCAATGGAATCCTTTTTTCACTAGATTCTGTGAATTGTTGATTTGTATATTATCACCACTGGCTTTTTTCCCCCCCTTTACTGATTTTCATAGCAAGAGCCAGATCAGATGGTAAAGAATTCTCCCAGGGAAAACATTACTCAGTGGGTCTTTGAGGGGAGAAGTGTCATTTTCAGGGTTTTGCTGTGAGTGGGCACCCCAGGCATCTTTATTTTACTGAGCACCATGTCTTTTGGCTCAGCAACCATGGCTGAAATGCGATAAGGAGAAATGCTCTTGGTGCCAGGCTGTGCCAGGTCCGTGTTTGCTGAAATTTGAAGACTCCTGCCTCTTCGGGGCTCCTTACAGACCAAAGAAAGTTAGTGCAGCTGGGACATTTGCCCAGGTGTGTTGTATGTATCCCCCTCACCCAGGACACTGAAAATAGTAGAAGGTTTCAGCCGCTTGCCAGTGCAGCTGCCGGGCCTGGTGGTCTGGGCAGCTGCCCTAAGGACTCCGGTTGGAGAAGATTTGCAGCTTTCGTGCTACTTCCTTTCTAGTTAGGAAAGACTCATGCAAGTAGGAAAAATGTGTTTGCTTCTGTAAGACCTTCTCTGCTCCTCCGAAAGCACAGACCAGGGAAGCGCACTGCACCAGGGGACCTCGTGTTCTCTGCTGCAGGCACTCTGAGGGCGTGGGAGGGAGAGGTCAGCGTGCATCACCCAGGCTTTCAGAGTGTCTTGTGCACTTAGACAGGGCTGCCTGACTTTCTCCAGATTGCTCCCCGCTCACCCCACCCCACCCCTGCCCTTGGCACTCGGCGTTGCACTCCAGAGGGAAGCCCCCCTCCCCTCTGCCCAGAGAGAGGGTCCTGGTATGTTGTGTTGCCCGCTGCCTGCTGGTACGACACCCACGCACACAGCTCGTTCTCTGCTGCCCACCTGCTGCACTTCCCTTACACAGACTGCCCCAGGTGCTATCTCTCTTCTGTGGTGAGTTGGAAAGCAAGGTGGGGGCCTCAGATGCAACACCAGGGCCTGGAAGACTTTCTTCTGCTTCTTGACTTTGCATCAGGTCCCGAACATTTCTCTGCTGCATTGCCTTCCTCCCTGAGGCGACTTTCACTTTTCCCTCCACAGGCCGGGATCCTTCCTAAATGAGACTGGCCGTGGGAGCGGGGAGGAGAAGGGAGGTGGGAGAGGGCGCCAGGCACCTTGGGGTCAGAACCAGGACCCTTCTGACCTCCAGCGCCCCAACTCCCTGCAGAGCCGTCAGCTCATCCCAGGGTCACTGTCCTCATGTCCAGTGCACCATCCTAGGCACTAGGAGCCCCCCACCTCCTGAGAGCCTGCCTGGACAAAGCCACGAGAGATGGCTTATGGTTACACGTGCCCGTGCCATCGTGGACATGAAGGAATGATGGCAGTGGCTTGGCTGGGGGGTTCCCAGGTGCAGAGGGGCACCCCGGGCTGCAGGAAAGCACATCCCGAGCGCGGGCCCCTGAGGAGACCTGGCTTGTCAGGCACTGCTGATCAGTGCTCTGTCTGGAGCTCAGGCTGGGAGGACGGGCACCTGGGGAAGGCAGGTGACTGCGACGCGCGCCTGCCCTCTGCTGCCACATACCCACGTGCTCCAGTACCACCCGCCTTCCCTGGTTTGAGCTCCTTGTGACCATGGCCCTGACTCTGCCTATTATAGACTCAGTTTTAAACTCGCAAATCTTTTTCAGTCGTTTTTACTGTTTTAATGTTAAGGATTCTACACTTTATTTACAAAATGTGTTGCTTTAAAAAAGTTCGCAAGTGCTGGGGAAGCAGGAACAGCACAGGGCCTGTTGCGCAGAGCACGGAGCTGGCCTGGGGCTGGACGTGCATCTGGGGAGCGCCTGCTCTCTGGCCTGGCATGACCAGCCGGGCAGTGAACAGAAATGCACCTCGGATTTTGAAGACTTAGTACAAAAATAAAGAATCAAAAATATCTCACTCACTTAAAAAGAAAAGTTCTTCAGCTTAAAAAGTGGACCTGTCCCCTGAGGGTTGCGTTAGTAGAAATTCAGCCTCCCAAGTCCTTGAGCAAAGGAAGGGTGGACAGCCCTCTGCTCTGCAGGCTCAGAGCCGCCTCCATCCTTCCCGCAGCCTGGCTTCCCTGACTTCCCTTTCTTGTTATTTGCCCCGGTAAGTTGAGGTTTTTCTGAATCATCCTTGACCTTGTCATCTTTGTCGCACCTGCGTCAGCTTGGCTTGCCCAACGCCCGGGAAGTTCGGTCCCCCTGCCAGTCCCCGGTGCAGCGCCTCAGTGCCGCTCGCTCCAGCCGCCGCCCCTCCCGGGCTCCCTGGGCCTGTGCTGCCCTCCGGCCGCCCACTCCATGCCCGAGCAAAGCCAGTGTGCAGCCCAGCTGCCGCCAGGCTCACTGCCACCGCCACAGTAACTCTTTCAGTGAGTTATTCATACTCTGCATCAGGGCTGTGGGAACTTGACACACATTATCTTACTTTTATCAACAAAAGGAAGGAACATTGTTTTTGCATTAGGATGTGAAGCTCAGAGAGATTAAGTTGCTTGGCTAGGGTCCCGTGCATGTAGGGCTAGAACTCAGACCAGGTCATGTGACTCTAAAACCCGTCCTCCTTCCGGAGGGAGCCTCCATTCAAAACTTGTCGCCCCCTTACTCAAAGCTCTAGAAGAGCCATTCATTGCTTATCCCAGCCCCGAGGCTCCCGCAGTATGCCCCCACCTCACTTTTCCAGTCTCATCTCATTAGATGTACCGATGTCCATGTATCCTGTTCTTCAAATCGAGCCACATTTTGTCCTCAAGTATCTTGAAGAGCCAGCTACCTCTTCCATGAAACCTTCCCTGTCTTCTTCACAGGGAATAATGTTCTGTTTCTCATTAAAATTCCCTCTGCTCAGGGACAGGTAAGCCTCGGTAAGTGCAGCCTCCTGTTCCAAGAATTGCCAAGATCAACCCAAATGCTACGTCCATCCTTAAAAGATCTCTTTTTTTTTTTTTTTTGGTTAAATTCTGGTGGTGTGAGTTCCAGCCTTTTCGTATATGGACAACTAGGAAGAATGGCTGCCTGTTTTTACTTAGGATGCTGTCAGCACCTTTTTAATAGCAGTACCAATGCCTTGTGGGTAAAAGATATAGCTTTTAAAATAATGGTATTTTTCTTTTCCTCTTCAAACTTAACAGCACATTGCTTAGAAACACTGTTATGTATATTTTTTATGTCCACTTTAGAGCACCACTTTCCACCTAAGTCACACATAATTCACTCACTATCCTAATTCACAAAATAACACTGTGTTAGTGTTGGCAGTACTCCAAAGTGTTCCCCTCCCCACCCACTGGTGTGCATGACCCCAGCTATTATCAGCATAACTACCACCTTTGGCTTAATAGAGCAGTAGAAATTTTCTAGTGATTTCTTATTCTGGATAACATACAAGTGATAATTTTTCCTTAGGGCTATGTTCTTATTTTGTCATTTAAAATTTTGTTGCCTGACTCTTTTAAACTGTGCCACCTCCCCCTCCCTCTTTTTTTTTTTTCAGTGTCTTCAGATGGAGGTATTGAGTCTTCTGCCTTAGTGGATGACAACGGCAGTGAGGAAGACTACAGTTATGAAGACCTGTGTCAGGCCAACCCCAGATACCTGCAGCCAGGCGGGGAACAGCTGGCCATCAACGAGGTAGGACTCCACGCAACAATGGCAAACGTTGGATATCCGATTTTCAGGGTCCACGGTCACTTCAGACTTTGCTCTCTGATCATTTCTTACTAATACGTTCTAAAACCTAGAACTCTTTGATTAGGAAAAAAACGCTATGATTTTCTGGCATTTTCAAGGACAATGTATGTGGTGGAATTTTCCATAGAACTGTAGCTCATCCCTCTACGTAACAGAGCAGTAGTCATTAGTGTTTTGAGTGGTGCTTTTCATTTTATGAAATGTACTCCCTTATGTATCTCACCAAGGTCTCACAACCAGTCTAAGAGGTAGTGGTTATCCATATTTTAATAAACACTCTGAGGCTAAGAGGCTAAATTACTTGCTAGCAAATGGCAGAGCTGAAATTACTTATTTCTCACTACAAACTGGTGTTCTTTCTGCCACTGCATCTTACAGAAATCTTTTTAGAAAGTACTTTTAGCTTTTGGAGTTCTTGAACAGAGCATGTGGAGATGACTTCTCAGTGAGTTGCCATCCCCGTCAATGCCACCAGCGTCCTGGCCGTATCATCCCTTTTGCTATAGCATGTGATGGCACCCCTCGAGAACAGGGGGGCTGTGCAGTCATCTGCCCCTCGGCTAACTGACAGGGACCTCTGGCCATTCTTTATTCTTTCAGCTCAACTGCTAATATCCAGAGGCATGCAGTGTTCTCTTTAATTGCAGTAAACTATAAAGTCAGGTACAGAATTTTTTCAAATTGTGAATACAATGTAAAGAGTTAAGTTCTGACGGAGGCTGTGAGGGTCTGTCTGGTGGTAAAGTATGTGCATAACCGCTGGAGGCTTGGCTTTGTGACATCTATTTTGTTCAGAAACCATTTCAGGGTGAATATTCCAGATTTTCAAATTGGTTAGGTAACTGGTGTACAGAAAAGTGTGTCATTTTTACATTTTTCCAAAACAGTGGATTTGGAGTTTCCTTTAAGAGCATGTAGGAGATGCCCACCTGATTTTGTTTGCTCTCGTATGTTTTTCTCTGTTTACTTTGTGTAACAATCAAACAGTAAGTTTGGACTGAAAACCTTTTGTCCACGCCAACGAGAGCTGGAAGATGTCCGTGCCACCCTGAGAGAGCTCACGGTGTCTCGCTTGCTGTTCTGCCTGCCTCGTTTCTGCACTAAGCACTCCCACATGTCTCCTTTGCAGCTGATCAGCGATGGCAGCATGGTCTGCGCAGAAGCCCTGTGGGACCACGTGACCATGGATGACCAGGAACTGGGCTTCAAGGCAGGAGATGTCATCCAGGTGCTGG
Source organism: Manis pentadactyla (assembly GCF_030020395.1). NCBI lineage: Eukaryota > Metazoa > Chordata > Mammalia > Pholidota > Manidae > Manis > Manis pentadactyla. The sequence goes on from NC_080020.1 coordinate 13,366,582, forward strand.
AAGCTTCTAATAAGGACTGGTGGTGGGGCCGGAATGAGGATAAGGAAGCCTGGTTCCCCGCAAGCTTTGTCAGAGTAAGTGTGTGGCACTTTCACAGCTGTCTTCAGGGGAACAGTGGAATTGTTTAAGGTCCAGACTCGCTCTTTGTATCATTTTAATCAAACCTTTTAGAAATTAGCTGCAGTTGAAGGAAAAGTTTCAACTTATGTGAACTAGTTGATGGGCCTTTTGCTGCTGTGCTTGAGCAGCCAGGCAGGTGAAGACAGGCCAGGGCCATGCTGCCTTCCCAGTTGGTCAGGAGAAGGGGTGTGGGGGCGGCCCCCTGCCTGGTTCTGGTGCCATGTCCCCCCAAGTCACCCGCTGCCTGTGTGTGGGCTGCAGTTGCGTGTCAACCAGGAAGAGCTGTCGGAGAATTCCAGCAGCTCCCAGGACGAGGAGCAGGAGGACGCCGGCAGGAGCCGCCACCCGCACTCCGAGAGCAAGCGCCAGATGAGGGCCAATGTCATCCGGGAGATCATGAACACCGAGCGGGTGTACATCAAGCACCTCAAGGACATCTGCGAGGTAAGACGCCAGGCCTGTGGCCCCCTGAGGCGGTCGTGTGGCAGCACGGCGCGCCCACGCAGTGTTCTTCTGTCTCCGGGCAGGCCCTCGGGTTTGCATGTTATTCTGGGCCATCTCCTCCTCGCCCCTCACTCCCTCATTAAATACTCGTCTACCTCGGAGAGCACCGGTGCCTCTCGGACCTGCTGTCATAGCCAGTCCCCCTCTCCGGGTACCAGGCAGCTATCCTCTCAGGACGCAGCTGCTCAGCTCACGAGTGAATGACTTGCAGAGAAGGCAGCCCCCCTTACGCAAAACCCACTTGACTTTACAAAGAATCAAAGGTTTGTCACTGTCTGCCATGTGGCTGCACCTGATCACTGGCAGATGCTCGTCATTGGGATGCAGACCAAAAAAAGATCGGTTTTGTTTGGTGATGTCCACAGCCGTGGTGTTCTGCTCGGCAGTGACTTGTATTTCCTCCGTGGTATTTTTCATTTCCTGGATCCTGTCCGCATCACACTAACTGCTCTTGCCCCTTGATCATTCCGGCCGCCGGGCTGGGAACGCTCTTCTCTGCGCTCTCAGTTCAGCCGTGAAAGTTCAGCCCTGAAGACCCGCTGAAATGGGACAGCTGCCCGTTCTGTGATTGGATTAACTGGCCAAAGATACACCAGTGTTTAGCTTATTTGTGCCAACCGTCTTGTTCTGCATAAATACATGGTTATGGGGGTTTCTTTAAAGTGTCATTTTAGGAAAATAAAACTCATTGCTAATAACTGTTGAGCATTGACTATGTGCCATCCCTTTACCTGGAGGAACTCATACAGCACTCTCACCTACCAGCCCCCTTTACGGATGAGGAAACTGAGGCACAGAGAAGTTACGTAGTGTGTGGTTGGGATTTAAACCAGACAGTCTGCCTTAGAGCCTGTGCTCTAAGCCTTTTCGTAGTCTTTCTGTTAAAATTCATACCAAGTGGTCAGTAGTGTATATTTTACCATGTAGTCAGTTTAGTCTGTGTGATTACGTAATGCTAATTTGGGGATAATTATTACATGTATTTATGGCTTCTCCTTCCTCTGCACTAACTGCTACCCGAGCCTCAGTACAGCCAGGGCACACCAGAGAACTACTGGTGCTTCAGTTAGTACAGGCCTCGGGTTAAAGGCCTACAGATTGATGCCATGCGTATACAGAAGTAGGTGGTGGTGGCGTCCTTGGGTAAGATGGTCTTGGCTCTTGGCCACGACAGTGAGCAGGTCTGCATGGGCTCTTCCGCAAGCAGTGGCATTCCGGATTTGACAAGCGCCCTCGGCTGTGAAGTGGAACCAGGAACGGGAGAGTGATCGCCTTCGAGTGTGGCTGTGCAGCTTGTTTCTTGAGTATCATCTAGAATCTTTATAAGGTTTCTTGAATTATAAATTCATCCACACATACCTTTTCTCTTTCCTTTTGTTTTTAAAATATTTATGGCACATGGTAGTCAGGGAACTATGATCATTTCATCAGGGACCCATAGGATAAAATAATTTTCTCTAATTAAAATCCGCTCCATGACCACGGCTTCAGACCTAAACAGCTGTATAATTCAAATGAATAATTTCTCTGAGTCTCCCAATTAATTTAACAAAGTTTACTTCTCTGTTTTGTAGGGCTATATCCGACAGTGTCGCAAGCACACAGGAATGTTCACTGTTGCACAACTAGCCACCATTTTTGGAAACATTGAAGATATTTACAAATTCCAAAGACAATTCCTAAAAGACCTTGAGAAACAGTACAATAAAGAGGAACCACATTTAAGTGAAATAGGACCCTGCTTTCTTCAACATGTATGTCACCTGCTACTTCTATTAATAATACCCAGTTACATAATTTTGAAGTTTCTTCACTACAAAGAGGAGTCCTTTTAGTTTTGTTCTTGTTAGATTAATTTCCTATAGAATGGAGAGGTCACTTAAAAATTAAGTTGACTGGTTTATATGGTTGGGGGCGGGGGTGAGGGAACATTTGGGAGGTGAGAGGTTTGGCGCTGGGACGCTCGGGGTGGGGACGTTCAGGGATATGTGGGCTGAGGAGCAGAGGCCCTGGGGTGTGGAGGCCGTGGGGGTGGCCCAGGACACAGGGAGGGGAAGGGAGTGTAGTGCCGAGTCCAGGAGAAGGGGCGTGTCTGGAGAGAGCTGGCAGGGAGGCGGTCGCTGTGGAGTGGACTGTCGGGGAGGAAGGAAGTGGCGGAGGGCTTCGGTTGGAGGCCGCAGGGTGCCGTGCATGTGGACACCGGGTGGCAGCATGTGAAGGAGGAGAGGTGTGAGAGGGAGGAGGGGGCACTTGAGTCCCCTCCTCCTGATCATAGTCAACCAGTTAATCTGTGACAATGAAGAGGCCCAGGAAGGAAAGATGTTGGACAGCACCTCCTTCTTTCTCAGAGGGGAGCTGGGGTGAGGAGGGTGACAGCAGAGGGCACCATTGCCCTGGGGAAGCCATGTGTACCTGTGACCCACCCTCTCAGGGGCCTGGAGTGGGACCAGGACACTGAGTGCCAGGACAGCTGACACCCCTTGGAAATGGCCCCTTCCCCCTGAGAAGATACAGGCTTACTGCACAGGCATGAGAAACAGTGCAGGATCACTTGGGGCTGTGGCGTATCTCCCTGCTCCCAGAAATGCCCACTCAGGTAGGGCTAGGAGGTGCCTCGGCCTGGCCTTACGCTGATGAAGCTGTGCTTTTCCCTTGCCAGCAAGAGGGCTTTGCCATCTACTCCGAGTACTGCAACAACCACCCGGGCGCCTGCGCGGAGCTGTCCGGCCTGATGAAGCAGGGCCGGTACAGACACTTCTTCGAGGCCTGCCGCCTGCTGCAGCAGATGATCGACATCGCCATCGACGGCTTCCTCCTCACGCCAGTGCAGAAGATCTGCAAATACCCGCTGCAGCTGGCTGAGCTGCTCAAGTACACCACGCAGGAGCACAGGTGAGGGCGCAGCTGCCCGCAGGAGCCACGCAGGCCTCCTGGGTGCGTCGGGAGTAACACCAGCGCTGCCCACCCCGCAGGGTCCTTCCAGCAGGCACTCCAGGCTCTGCAGAGCAGCAGTGACAGCTGGGCTGACAGGGCAGGCTTGACACTTCCAGTTACCTATACGGAAGGAGTTTTCAGATTTTCTAGACCAGCTAAGGTTGTTGAGTGTTGAAATAGGGTCAAGAAAGAGGCTCTGGAATATCCATTCCCCACAATAATGAATAATAAGGGTAATTCTTAAACAGTGTTCTGAGCACATGGGATTTTTATTGTATCACCAGTCCTTATAATCGATGTGTATTTTATAATAAGTCTCCTGTAGCTACTCAGTAGTTAATTTCAAACATTGTTGAAAGAAATAGACGGTTGTGAGTGCAGTGACAGACATATTTTCCTTCCTCTCCTGTCCTGGACTCCTTAAACTGTGTCCTGGCAAATGCCCCTCATGCTCTGCAGCAGGAAGAGGCTTCGTGGAAGGGGTGAGGATACCCAGGAGTTGGCCTGTAAAGGGACCGGAATTCAAGGGTGTGGGGGGGTCAGCTTGGAAGAGGCATCTTGCTGAGACCTTGTTGGGCTCTAAGCCCTTTCTTCTCTTTTATCTTTTTTTTTTTTACTATTTATTAAAGTATCGTTAATAATACAATCTTATGTTGGTTTCAGATGTTGATTCTTCATGTTGATTTCTAAGCCCTTTCTTGCCCACCAGCCCTGGCGCCTGCTGGGTCTCCGCAGTCCTTTCTGCCCTTTCCCTCTCGCTTTGAGCACAGGGCTTCTTTCTGGTCACGGTTAGCTGAATGCTCCACTTCCCTCTGGGGCTAACTCTGTGCCTAACTAAGTTCTGGGGAGCCAATAAACGATCTGTTACTTACTGGCACCTCATCATTTTCCTGCATGTGCAGTTTAATGTGTAATCTTGCTGTGATGATTGGTAAGGTGTCACCCAGCCGGTATCTCACTAGGCCACAACTGGAATGCCAGTGAGGACGTGACCACGGGAGGGTTTGGGGGTAAAGCTGACTGCTTCCCATGAGACTCAGACCCTGTGTCTGACGCGCACATGTGGCCCAAAGCTCTCACCGCCCCTGCAGCCCTGGAAGGAAGGACAGCCTTGAAGGCCTCTGGCATGAAGAGGGAGAAGGAAAGGATTTACACCAGACGAAATTTGCTGTAGCAAACCACAACAATTTTGGGTTTTTAACAACTGTTGCCCCAAGACCAGTCAAATTATTCATGGTGGTGCCCGTCCCTGTCAGGTGGAAAACGGGTCACTCCTTTGCTCTCTCTGCCACTGGACCCCTGTGGGCTTGAAGAAAGGAACCTTTCTACAATTAGATTGGAAGGTAGAAAGAGAAAAGCTAGGTCACTGAACCACAGACCCTAGACAATGCATGTTACTTTTAAAGAACTGGGATTAAAGAGTAAGAGAAAAGAGTTCATGGAAATAGATAAGAAGAAAGCGAGCTGTAAATATTTCTGTTTCTGGTGCAAAAAGCTGAAAAGTTTGGTGGAAAGAAAAATAGTGAAGTCAAGAGAGTCACAAGTTTGAGAAAATGTTTAAAAAAAGAATAAAAACACATCATGGTGGGAAACCACAGAAAATAATACGAGAATTAAATGAAGCAGATACATCTTGAAAAGACACGGGCAAGCAAAGTAGTACCTTCCTGATGGGAAAGCTGTGGCCAGAAGTCTGCCCGTCATCCTTCAACAGTTAGTTTTTCTCTTTGAAGGGCATTTTTTCACTAGGAGGCATTTGCAGATTTTTGGCTATTTTTTTTCTTAAATCATTTTAAAGGAAATGACAAAAAAGCGCATTTCCTTGTTGTTAGTAAAACAGAAATAAATTAGGAAAAAAAAAAACTATCACACTCTGCTTCTTTTCTGGAAATGCACAGAAAAACTTGTAGAAAAAAGTATGATTACTTTGCACACTTTCATTATTGATGGAGGCGTCTCTGGGGGGCTTTGCTCCCATTATTTCGGCAGCCCCCTTGCATCATTTTGTCCTTCCTTTGTGCTCTGCTCCTGCATGTGAACAGGTCTGTCTGAAGACAGCAGGGGCTGCCTGTGGGTGAAATGCCCAGGGACTCCAGGGGCTGAATTTAACTGTGTATCGTAAATAGACAACAGAATCCGCTTCCAAGGCTCTGTTCCTGGCTGGGCTGGAGGACTCTAAGTCAGTCCATCTGAGACCCAAAGGCTCTGTCTGTCCCTCAGACACAGGAAAGTGCTGGAAAGTAAAAAATTCAACTCCTCGCTGGGTGATTGGTTTTGATGTCCCATAAAACTTCCCAATACCGGACAGCCTCTGCTCCGGCCTGTGTGCACATTAGAACTGTGGTTGGTTTTCCTGGTACCTGTGGTTTGAGAGACCTTGGGATAAGAGCCTGCTGGGGGAACACTTTAATTTGAAATGACTGTAGCATGTGGAAAGCGTGAGAGGTGAAGGTCTGTTGATGAGGTGGATGTGGTGTTAGCGCTTACGTAACTCACTACGAAAGCCTCCCGTGGTTTACGTCCTCTTGAGCCCCTTCCTGATCAACATAAGATTCCAAGCAAATAATTCCTCTTGAAAATGGTTAGTGATTATCAAAGTACTTTATATAGTGAAACTGGCTATATCAAAAACCAAAGCAACGATAAAGACTGTCCTTTCTTTCTTAATGAAAATAATCCATTGTCACTCTGGCTAAAACTTACTCTTGTGGCATTTACTTTCATTCATTGTGATTTCTGGGAAATGAATAAAAACATTCTTTTTCCAAAGAATTCTAGATTGCATTCATTCGGTCAGCTCCCTTAACCTACGCAGACTGTAGTCTATTCACGAGGAAGAAGAAAAAGGAAACAGTGGCTATTATTGAAATGTCACATTATCTAGACAATTAGCTTACAAATCAGAGATGGAGTGTATTATTTTGTCCAACAGCAGTTTGCAAGTGGCTGTCACATCTTTACAATTAACCCCCTGCTTTGCAGTGACTACAACAATATAAAGGCAGCGTATGAAGCCATGAAGAACGTAGCCTGTTTGATCAATGAGCGCAAACGCAAGCTGGAGAGCATAGACAAGATAGCACGGTGGCAGGTGTCCATCGTAGGCTGGGAGGTGAGTGGGGTACCCCTCCCACCTTCTGCTTTGTCCAGCTCTGCTCACGCCCTCCCCCACCTGCCGTCTAGTTGGGTAACATCCCTTAGTGTCCTGTGATTGATACTTTTATATTCTTGGCTTTCATGGTGTGTGTTTTAGGCATATTGGTGCCTCTGACTGTCAACTACTTTACCCCTCAGCGCCACCAAGAAATAAACTCTGAAGAGTGTCTGTAGTTGATCTATTACTTCCCCTCTGTCTCTTCTGCTAGAATCTTCTCCAGGAGAGCAGCTAGAGAACAATTAAAATGCAAATACCACTGTGGTAGGAGCGTGGGCTCCCGGAGTCCTACTGCCTGCATTTGAATTGGTATGATCTGAATGAGATTTCTATTTTCATATATAAGATGGGAAGGAAATATCCCAATATACACACATATATAGAAGAAATAAATTTATGTAGAACCTGTATTGCATTTCCCATATGCCCGGCACTGTCCAAGCCATTTGTATGTATGAATTCATGTAATCCTGTCAACAGTCCCATGAAGTAGGAACTATTATTAACCTCCATTTAACAAATAGGGGAACTGAAGCACAGAGAGAGGTTAAGTACCTTGCTCAAGACCACACAGCTAGGGAGTGGCCAAGCCAGATTCAATCATAAGCAGGCAGCCTGGCTTCAGTGTCCATGCTGGTAACCACTATGCTCTGTGGCTGTTATTAAGAGCAATTAGCTGACTCTGTTCAGATTGTTTTTAGACCAAGCAAAATTCATCCTATATCAGATTAATTGGTCAGAATTCCTCTTAATCCCAAAGGATTAAGAAAGTTTGGATTGATAAATTAGATTTTTAACTGCAGATGGTTTTAGCAGTGAGAGCTAGAAATACTTCTGTGTCAGGGGCCTAGGTTGGGACCTCAGACATCACCGAGTCTAAGTCTCTTATTTTGTAAGTGAAGAATCTAGGGCACAGAATTGCTCCAGGCAGGTAAACAGAAGAACTGTTTTGTAGTCAAGGTCTTTTGCCTCCAACAAATACTGTGTCTGGCTGGGATTAAAGGGGGAATATACAATCTTAGAAGTCAGCCAACGTGCTACCGCATACCGTGAACTTACACCGGATTAGACCCAACCTAATATTGTAAAAGTATGTTTTTCTTTTTGTTCTTGGACTCTGACATTTTGGGGATAATTTATTGTCAGAAGTGTACCAATTTCATGCTGGCAATTTGCTCTCTAGCCTTTTGGTTCCAAGATCCTAGGCCAGTTATTATTCCCGGAGCTGCCACGTACCTGACCCAAAAGCCAGGGTCCACAGGACTTCGTTCCCATACGTAGGTAGAAAGCCGCCTCAGTGTCCTCCTCCTCCCAGGATCAGTCTTAGCCAGCGGCTCTGTCAGGTGGACTAGATTCCATTAGTCCAGCACGCTTTTCACCAGACCTTCCTCGTAAGGAAGATAGCTCAGGTAACACAGAGACAATATAACTTTTTCCCACTGAGTAGGGAATAAAGAAAAGAAACTTGACACCCAAGGAGACTAATAACCCAAGGTTTCAACAGCCGCCGTGGCCCTTTGCACCTGTGAATGGGCTTCATGATGGGGAAGCCCAAGGACGAGTCTGTGTCAGGGCCTCCTCTGTAGCCCTGACGTCTGAAGGAGTCCAGATTGGAAGGTCTTAAGGATGTGTTTCCATCCTTCCAGGGGCTGGATATTTTGGACCGAAGTTCAGAACTGATCCATTCCGGGGAACTGACCAGAGTCACCAGGCAAGGCAGGAGCCAGCAGCGGACGTTCTTCCTGTTTGACCACCAGCTCGTGTCCTGCAAGAAGGACCTGCTGCGCCGGGACATGCTCTACTACAGAGGCCGCATGGACATGGACGACATGGAGCTCCAGGACCTGGAGGACGGGCGCGACAAGGACTGGAACCTGCACGTGAAAAATGCCTTCAAGCTCGTCAGCAGGACCACCGATGAGGTTCATCTGTTTTGTGCCAAAAAGCAGGAAGACAAGGCGAGGTGGCTGCAGGCGTGTGGGGCTGAGAGGCGAAGGGTACAGGAGGACCAAGAGATGGGTGAGCAGCACTGCGCCTGGGGCTGCCGCCCCTGCTCTTTGGCCCTTGCCCAGCCCCTCCCATGGGGTGCAGCCCCCTGTTAAGTAAAGAGATGGGCTTTGCACATCCAAGCACTTGCCTACCAGACAGGCCATGACAGGTACAGCCACTGCAGACAGCATGTACTCAGCGTGCCCTTAGTGCCATGCACTCTGCCACACATTTATAGAGATTGTCCCGCTGAATCCCACGATGGGGACATTGCTGTTATACCTGTTCTACAGACGAGGAAATTGAGGCTTAAGGCACTCACGCACTCTTACAGCACAGCCTAGTAGCAGCTCACGGCAGCTCCGCATGAGCCCGAGACTGAGACACACTCAGGTGACTGTCACCCAGGTCCACGAGAAGTAGCTGGTCTTTGGGGCTTCTCAGCGGTGCCTTGAAAGCACTGTAAACGGGCCTTGCTGCCGCCGTCCATTCACAGCCAGCCCCTCTGCCTGCGTATTGCCCTGTCCCACTCACCCAGGGCGCTCAGGGCTGTGCGTCCCGTTCTGCAGCTTGGAGCCCGTAGGCTTAGCGTCGCTCTGGTCTCCCAGTTCCTGCTCCCCTCCTGGTGTTGACTGACCCTCTGGCCCGGAACTGCCGAGTATTTATGAAGATGGCACCTGTGCTGTGCGAGCCCAAGGTCGCAGTCTCCCAGGCATTTGAGTTTTGAGCACCAGCTATTGAGTGGAAATTAGGATGCCACAGGGCCCCTTAAAGGTGGGGTGGAGCGGGAGATGGCCCTCACGGGAGCCCAGAGCTCAGAGGCCGTGTGGTGCCGCATGGAGGAGGCCCGGCCCTCCCTGTGCCCACCCACTGCTGTGAGGAGTGAGGATGAAACCGGAGGGGGTGGTCCCCGCTCCCCCAGGCTGTGTGGCACCTGCCCCATGCTTCGCGGGATGTGGGTCCGCTCCGGGAGGTTTCATGGGGTCGAGTGTCGGCATAGGACGGGATTTGCCAGTCAGTCAGGGCAGAAATCCCCTCTGAAACGCTCTGAACTGGCGGGCGAAACAGTGTCTGGCGCAGGCGCTGAAGTCATTTGTAAGTTGGAGTGTTTCAGTTTCCCTGAGAAATACGGGGGGCATTCGAAACACTCCTCAGCTGCCACCCGGCCTGATTTCCACCTCTGCAGCACAGCGCTGCCCCCTCGCTGGTCCTCGGAGGGTGCGTGAATGAATGGATGGTGCTGGTGTGGCACTCCCGGGGCCTTGGGGTCTGGGCAGTGGGTGAGCGTGGAACAAAGCAGGACCAGCCAGGCCTTTGCCAGGCATGTCTTGGGTGTCCAGGTGCGTGGAACTCGACGTGCACATGGATCCCGGAGCTCGGCCATGAACTGGGCTGGGTTCAGGCATAGGAATGGGGCAGGAGGCCTGGCTGTGCCGAGGGCAGGAGAGCCAGGGGGCCACAGGACCTGTCGGTGGCAGAGGGTGAGAAGGGAGAGGGTGAGCCCTGGTACATGGCCCCGGGCAGTGGAGCAGCCGCAGGGCAGAGCGGGTTTCCTTCCGTGAGGGTGGGGAGCCACCCCGGCACCCAGCGCTTGGTCCTCTGCTGTCCCCATCGGGCCGTGGCTTGTCCTGTGTCCTGCCACCTGTCTCCATGCGGCTCACGGCGTGCAGACCTTGTTACTGCAGGACCTCACAGTGTAGGGGGGGTTAAGGCACACACTGTCTCTGGTGGGGGCACACTCTCCAGTGCCATTCCTCAGGCTCACCCACAGCAGGAAGGTGAGCTGAGCCTGGGAACCCTTTGATTTGTCCCCTCATCCCAGGGCCTCATCCTTCCCTATAGGAACATCTGTAGTTTGTATGTCGTTACTAGCAGCACCCATTTCACTCTCTGTCACAGTGTCCTGCTCAGGAGGATAACTGTACCAGCATCCTTGCTACTCCTCCTTTTCAGCCTCTCATAGTTCCTTGAAGATTAAGGTTCCTTGCTGTGGGTTATGGGGAATACCTGAGAGCTAATATGAGCGTGGGGCAGTGTTATTCTCAAACGTTGTCACTTGTTTTGACTGTATGTTACATTTGTTTCAAAATCCAGGAATGGAAATTTCAGAAAATCAAAAGAAACTTGCCATGTTAAATGCCCAAAAAGCAGGACATGGAAAGTCAAAAGGTAAGTTTTGGAGAAGTCTGTCTCAATACAGATCAGTTTTATAATTAAAATCAGGAGAAATGCACAAAGTTGTTAGTCTGTGACCAACTCCAAATGACGGAGAGACGAATGGGTGAAACTGAGAACGATAGAGCTGACTAATGGGCGGTGTAGAGTGACTGCATTTGCCTTTGAGTCGGCTCCGGTATTTGCTCACATTTGAATATGAGTCTATAAATGTGTTTTGAATTGGTCCAAAGAGCTTCCAGCCCTCCTCGTCCTGCCCACACCCCTCTCCACCTCCCCCTTCTGAGGAAGTGCTGGTGTCACCCACCAGGCCACCCCGCTCGGTGGTCAGAGGCAGACTAGCAAACACCTTTTGCAGCTTTGACACATAACGAGGAAGTTCCAGTCCTAAACGGCTCCTCAGAACTCAGTACAGGCTACATTCTAGTGAGGTAGAAAAAGGGGTCTAGAGTTCAGGACGTCAAGTGGTGAGTTAAAAAGAAGACCCACTAGCTTATTTACAGCAGGGTTCTCTGCCCTTCATGCCCGTTAGAATTACCTGGGCAGCTATTAAAAAATGTTAGTGCCAAGGTCACCCACCCCAGGGTCCTGATGTGCAAAGACTTTCCTCAGGGTGGGTAACAAAGGATCTAGCCCAACGGGAATGAAATAATGACTTTTAATCCAAAAATATGTGTGATATTCTTAGAAACTTTATTCAGATTGACTTTCTATTCTAAGAAGTATTCATCCTATGACATTGGTTCCCACTCAGTATTTTTCTGACTGAAAATGCACCACCGAGGACGTGTTAAGCCCAGGACTGTGATGCGCTGTTAGCTGGTGGACCCAAAAGAATTCATCACCAAAAGCACACCGAGCGTTCCCCTGCTCCCTTCCCCCAAATGCGTAATTTTCCCCCACTACGTTAGAAATATCTTCAAGGCAGAAAAATCCATTTTCTTTTATGCATCTCCTTTTCATGGCAGGTCAGTAGTGAATACCAGTTTCCTCGAGTTCTTTAGTTTCTATCTGTATCTTCCAAGAGTCACTGGCTCAGCCCCGGGCCCCTGAGGAACGGAAAGGAAGGGACACCAAGGTCTGTGGGTGCTCACCTGCCGGGCACTGGCCGGGCGCTGTCTTCTCGTCCTCCATCTGCCCCTGCAGGAGCAGGGAAGCCTCGTGGCCCGTCAGGGGCAAGGCTGCGTTCTGACCGGAGTCCCGGTCCCTCCCACACCCTCGCCCCTCCTCATCTCAGTGCTCACTTCCACAGTGCGCCCGTGACCTTGGGCCCGGTGTCCATGAGCCTTTTTGATGATCTCGGCACAGATTTAACGTGCCGCTCTAATGAAACACCCTGATCAAAGTGAGTCGGTGTCAGGGGTGCTCTTCCAAGCACGTGACTATTAATTCTAATCCTCCCAGCGGCTGGGCGGTGCTGTTACCCGCCGTGTAGATGACCAGGCTCAGAGGGAGAAGTCAAGGAGCCGGGCGGGAACCACAGCCGGCAGGTGGCAGGGTCGGGCCGGGGCCGAGGCGGTGTGCGCTCCCCGCTGCTCATCCCAAGTAGCATCCCTGCCCTCTTCTGCCACCGCTACCATGTGACCAGGGCTGGTTTACCCGGCCTCTCTGGGCTGCGGTCCTTAGGGGTCGCTCTGCGGTAATGGTACCCTCCCTGGAGGGTTTCTGGGGGGATTCAAAGAGGTCATCCGAGGCTCGGCTCCACACGCCGGATCTGAGCATGAGCTGCGTTGTGATAGCTCTTAGATGTACTTCTGGTTAATGTGAGTTGAGAAGCAGCTGGGAGCTCCTGAGTCTTGGCACTCTTTTTCCATTTCGGTTAACTTGACCCCCATCCGTGTTCCCCCCTCCTCCTCTCTCGAGTCAGGCTACAGCGGATGCCCCGCGGCCCCGCCGCCCCAGAGCTTCCACCCCCTTCACCAGCGCCACATCACCGTGCCCACCAGCGTCCCGCAGCAGCAGGTCTTTGCCCTGGCAGAGCCCAAGAGGAAGCCCTCGCTGTTCTGGCACACTTTCAATAAGCTCACACCTTTCAAGAAGTGAAACCGCGCAGCCGCCCTCCCACTGACCTGGCTGCGGAGAGCAGAACCGTTTCTGTTCCATGTGACTGAATCCAAGGAAAGCGTGTTGGGCCCAGGGCTGAAAACTTCTTACGGAGGTCAATGACCAAAGCAGGATTTGGACTCACCTTGTGTCTTCAGGGACCCAGCCGCCTCCCGGGACAGTGGCCGGAGGTCATGGCGCCGAGCTCCAAGGCACACGGAGCCCTCTGTGGCCTGCCCTGTGGTGGCTGAGGCTTGGGAGCCAGTGACATGCCCTCGAGTGAGTGACCCCAGCAGGCAGTGCCGTTGAGTGCACCGCAGCGCAAGCCTGGGGAGCTGGGGGTGTACGTTCCTGAGGGAGGCCTGGACTCGAGGCCGCTGTTGCATGTGACTTCGATGGGAACAGAGCAGTGGGCCGGCACTGCTGCCTCTCGCTAGCACGCGGGGGCCGTGGTGCCAGGGGCCTTACACTGCCGTCAGCGCGTGGTCTGCAGGCTTCCTCCTGCAAGGATTCCCCCCCCAGGCTCGGGGGAAGCGGGTGCACTCGCCTGTGCAGTGCACCCTGGGGAGTGACTTGAGCATTCTGAAGATTCAGCTGCTTTCAAGGCAGGGGGTGCAAAGTCCCACCACCAGGTGGGTTTGTGCTTCTCAAGTCGGGTGCTCCCCTGCCGGAGTGCGGCATCGGACTCCAGGAGCAGAAATGATGACTGCTCGCATGTCCTGAGGAAGTCTGTTCAGACCCATTTGCAGTGTAAAACCCATTTTCTTTAATTTTATGGTAACACAAACCTGCAGTTGCTCCAGTTGAAAGGCACTCTTAAAGACAGTGATGTGCTCTCGCCATTGGTTGTTTCTGGTGCCCTGACTGGTTCAACTACAATGATAATTCCATTCCGCTGGGAAGGCATGAGGGTCAGGGCAGCTCAGCTTCCTCTGGCTTTGAAGCTGACTGTTGCATAAGCCTAAACCGGTAGTGTTAACCATGCCACTATTACCATGTCAACAGGTTTCTAAGATTCATTCTTTATAAAAGAGACCTTTACAAAAAACATCTAGACTCCGTCTTTTCTAACAAAGGCTACATGGGCTGACATCTGTAAATACTAATCTCATCTTTGTCTGTGTGAATTTTGATAAATATGTATGGAGAAGACAGGATCTGTGAGAGAGATGCCATTTAAATCCACCTTGTGCATGGGAGGCATGGTGGTGTATTACACAGTCTGTGGTTTTCTATTTGAGAATCTCTTTGTGTGCTGCTCTTGGAAAGTTCTTCTTTCTAACAGGCCCATGCTTGGGAATGAACTAACCTGTAATATCACAGGCAGAGGTGTGACCTAAGCCTCTACTCTCCCCCGCCTTCCCCGTACCCAGATCTGGCCCCGAAGGAGGTGACATCGCGTATCAAGGAGACATGAGCCTGTATCTGTCAGGTGGACCTTAAGTGACAAGTTGTCAGGAACTCTCACTGCTCGGGACCCTGCTCTGCCACCTCGACGTGTTCACTTAGAGGCAGTGCTGCTGGAAGGTTGTACTGCTCTGTGGCCAAGAGCCCTCGTCCGCTCTGTCGACCTTGACCCAGTGTGTGTGGGGGATGGAGGCTGCTTCTGTGAGGAGGCTTCTCAGGAGGTGCTGCGGCTCTACGTGTGTGTGAGTGCATGCGTGTGCGTGCGTGTTTCCTTTTTGAACAGACATCTAAATTTTAGTTGCATTTATATAACTGACCTTTTTACTAACAAAATATAGTTATATATTTTGAAAACTACACTTAATATGCTTTCCTAGACCCCTCAGCAATAACTCCAGGGGTCTCTGTGCTAAACAGAGTTGTTTGTGTATACAGCAAGTTTAAAGAGGTTTTTTAAAAATACAATATAAGAAAATCAGGGAAGAAAAGAGAAACATTGGCTTATGTTACATTTTCAGTAAGGATCCATTCAAATTCAAGTAAAGCAGCACTCAAGAGGGCTTCCCTGGTTTAATACTTGCTGATGGGCAGTGAAGAAGTGCTTTACCTCCTGTGACCAGTCCCGATGTACTTCCTGGCCGAGCCCCAGCTTCTGGTCCCCACCTGTCCCTTGTGGGCTCCTTCACAGAAGCAGGAAGCACGGACCTGGGGCACGTCCGAGTCCGGGGCTGCCCCTCCCCCGTCAGCTCTGTACCGTGTGCGAGCCACTTGATGAGACACCCATCCTGAATGGAGCCTGCTTGGATTTTCGGATATCTTGAAAACTGCTAAATATTTATAAAAGGATAGAATATCCTTTGACTTCTTTAAATATCTGCGTCTAGCCTGAGTTTTATTGCCAAAGGCCTGAGTTCTATAAAGAATAGTTAGTTGATTCAAGTATTAAGTTTGCCAACCTTTCTTCTTGATTCAGGTCAAATGTTCCACTTGGAAAGAAAAAGAACAAAGAACCAACTATATGGATTATGTGTGAATTTCAATGGGAATCTGGCTTTCTCTCTTTATAGCCCTACATTGCATAATAATGGGTGGACCAAAAAATAGAGAAAGACAGAGAGGGGGTAACGTTTTGATGAATCCCACCTACTTCATCGTTCATGTTTCAGAACTGGCCAGCTCTGTTGAAAACAGCTGAAATGGCCTGGAGTCAAAAGCAACCTTTTAAATTTTGATCATACCTAAACTCTACAACGACCTTGCAGTAGATTTAAACAGTCATGAGATAGAATGTTTATAAAACCCTGGGGACACAGCACACTTTATCTTTGATCTGCAGGCTAGAAAAAGAGTGACAGCAATTTGCCAGAGCTTTCCTGAGGTAGTTTTGCATAAACCATCTGCATAGTTTTTCCCCTGCTAAATCTGATTTTGTAGTTGAAAACATTTCACTCCCATCTCCACACTATTTCTGAATATCGTTAGGCCTTTTTATACCTAATCCCAGCACTTCCTGTTGTCCAGAAAATCCCTTCCATACGACATTGCCGTTGTCTACACACAAAGCCTAAGTGCATGTATCACAGTTTGTTTCACAACAGAAATCGTTTGTAAAAGCCGTGACATGATCACCCAGCATTTTACCAGCTGGAAATCTCCACATGCCCAAATTGTTAATCTCAATGCCAATCAACTTAAGTTACCTACCACAAGAGAAACAGCCTGATACCTGGAGTTAGGGAGAAAATTGCTGTACTATTTTGTTGAGGAAAAGATAAAACAGCTGTGTCCCTCAGAGCACAGTGCTAACAGGTGTGGATAAACGTCCTTTCAGTGGCTTGCAGGCCAGGGATCTGCCGGACACAGATCAGCTGCGTCAAACTGCAAAAACAGCTTTCCTTATAATAAGTTCAACCTACGAATTGTTCCCCTAATTAAAATTTTACTTGACTGATGTTCTCAGGACAGATGCAGTGAAAGTGGAGTTCAAAAGATTTTGAAAAACAAAATCTGATATTGAAACAAAACAAACCAAAAACCAGAAGCTTAAATATCTGATGCAAATATACTTAGCTACAACAGTTAGCTTTATTATTTCCATTAGTTATTTCAGGGGCATTGACATTTGTATTTCAAAAATACTTTAACTGCTTCTATACTTTAATAATTGGTTCTTTTTATAAATATTAGTATCAATTGTGCTTGACTTACCTCCTCTGCAAAGCTTTTGGTGACCTTTTCCTTTAAATTGAACTGATCAGCACCAAGAAATGTTATCTGTATACGTCAAGTGACAGCTTCCAAACTGATGAACCAGCTGCCGACAGCTGAAGTGTGTTGTACAGGACCGCTTGAACCTGATGTGTATTTTTGTTGAATGAAGTTTTTGTTAAAAAAAAAAAAAAAGTATTTACAATGTTATTTGAATGATTTATTGTAAATGATGTGAATCTATATTTGTTGTTTTGTATCTGTATATTAAAATTAATTTGCCAAATTGGTTTTAGGAATACAGTTGAATAGTAAAGTAAGATAGATTATTTTTCTTTTTTAACGGAGAATGAGTCCTAGGAGGGTTCATGGAATTCGTAGCTCATTGCGTGCTGTCAATGTAAAAACGACTCATCCGTCACTGAGCTGGATCAAACCTGGAGCTGGGCTGGCTAGCTGGTGGGATGAAGACAGACAGACGACTCTGAGGGGACTGAGAGGTGCCGCTTGACTTGGAAAATGTCAGGAACACTTGGAGTGAGACAGGTAAAACCCAAACTGGAGGTGAGAGGTCCTCTTTTGTAGCAGCTGCTCTTGCTGCTCACAGTGGAAGGGAAATGAACAGAACACAGGACATGCCTTCATACACCTGTCACTCCACAGCAGCTGGCCCCAGGAAATCAGGCCCCCCACTCAGATCTGCTGGTGGCCCTAGGCTGGCTTACTTATCCTTGGGGGGGGGGGTAGATAAGAATTTCCTTCTCTAACAGCTCAGAAGAAAAGTAAATAGCCCATTGTTTGCTGCGACTGTAGTCAGTTCCTATAAAGGTTGCCAAGCAGCTAGTCCTGATTTTTGTTTACTCTTAACATCCACCTACTTCCCAAGCTGATCTGGCACCCTGGACTGAAAGAAAGGGTTTATCTCAGGGGCCTGGAGGAGGGTGAAAGCACAGGAACCCAAAAGTCTGCCTCTCACAAGGTGGCTTCCATGGCCAACACATGGTCCCGTAAAGAGGAGGCAGTGAAACTGGAGGGCAGTGCGATTTCTCAGAAGAGCCATGACGCATACGCCCCCCCAGAGATGTACCGCCTGCCCTACACTGTGGAGAGGTGAAATGGGTGCTCCTCCCAAGGAGCACCTGGTCAGAGAGGGAAGACACACGTGTAATCAAGACCCCACGCGAATTGTGCAACAGCAGGGTGCAGGCGTTACGAAAGGACTTCGGGGACCCAGGTCTCTGGTGACTGTCCCGCAAGAGGCGGCCCAGGAAGGAGAGTCCTGAGGGTGGGCCCGCACAGCGCCCAGCGCAGGACAGAGTGGAAGCCGTGATGTGCCCTATGTGACACCAAACGGAGGAGCTGGATCCCGAGGGACCTGCTGCCTGTGGTGAGGCGCAGGGCTTCATTTTGTGGGCAGTTAAGGGAAGGAAAGCTGCAGCCAGATCAGCTCACTGCAGTGGCAGAGGAAAGGACAGGTGCAATGCAAGGCAGGGAGATGATGTGGGAGACGGCACCCAGGGGGACAGCGAGGCAGGGGAGGGGGCTGGTGTGCGGGATGCTGAGCCAGGACCCGGGTATCCGGAGGAGATGGCGGTTCCCAGGGTCTGCCACGGGCGGCGGGTGGGCCCAGTGCCATCCTGGGGCAGTGTGGCGGGCGGCAGGTGGGAACTCGGTGTCGAGAGTGCTGGGCAGCTCTGTCCAGTCATTAGTGCAGTGCACTGCACACCTCAGGGGCAACGGGGGCCAGGCTGCAGGATGGAGTGAGCCAGGGGGCAGCTGGAAAGGACAGGTCTGGGAACCCCACAGAGGACGGCCTGGAGGAGGGGAATGGGGGCAGAGCTGGGGGAAGGGCCAGCTGGTAAACCCGGCGGGGAAAGCGTGGACGGCCGCTGGGGGCCAGGGTCCCAGGAGGGGAGGACTGGAGGTCGGAGCGGGGAGAAACCGGCCTGATTTATGCACACTGATTGGCCCTTGCCTCTGCCCTGTGGGTATTGTGCTGCCCTGCTACGGATGAGGAAACTGAGGCAGTGGGTGGGGGGGGTACCTCTTTTAAATGGGATTGCCCCATGTACACCACTGTCAAGTGGCCTCTGCCATCCAGCTCAGGGCTGGGCGCCTGCGAGGCACCATGTTGGGCGCACCTGTCCTCTTGAGGCTATCTTTAAGTTAGAGGTCAGTGTTCATGGACACTGATCAGGAAAATTTAAAAATCGATGATGATACGGCATTGAAAACGTGGCCTCACCATGTTCTTCTCAGTGGCAGGTAGGAGTGTGTGTGCGTGAAGAGATGGGCATTAGATTTCGTGTGCACAAATGCCCCAATGAAAGGAAGCGTACAGAAGTTTGAAAGATCTTAGTGAGTGATGTCGGTCCTAATGGCCGAGTCCGAATACCTGTTCGCCTGCAGATTTGTCATGTTGGCCCGTAACTGACCCAAGGTCCTCTGAGAGGCTGAGCGAGGAAAGGGCACAGATGGTACTTGCAGGAAGGAAACCCGCAGTGGGGATTCCTTCCTCCAGGCTCCACGTCAAAGTGTACCTTGATTTCTCTCACTTTATTTAAAAGGACGGGGAAAAAAGGAGCTAAGTTTTGTGAACCAAGTGGAAGATGCTACCTGATTCCAGTGTTGCTGCCATTCTTGAAGTTCTTCCAAGACACATCTTGTGCTTTGCTCTGTTCCCTCCCCTTCCTGCTGTTTTGCTGATATATCCACAAGGGAATTGTGTGGCAGGAAGGTGCGATTTTTAGTTCGCCCTTGATTCCTGGTTTGCACAGCACCTGAGTGCAGCCTGCAGCCCTGGGATTCAGGTAAGTGCATTAGGAAACAATTCCTTTAAACTCAAGGCTTTTGAGGTCTAAAACAAACTGTTATATTATCGATGTGTGATAATCCTGCTTAGTTGTTTGCAAAGTAGGCAGATGTCTATAGAGTTTGGGGTAGGAAAAGAGTTAGCCAGTTCCAAAATTCACTTTTTAGCAAGGGACTAAAGAGATAAAAGCAGATTCTGAGATTCTTCTGCCAGAACTCTGCAAACAGGTTGGGAGGAGGGTTGGAATAAATCACAGGAAGAGCAGACCTTTCTAGAGAAATTTCTAGAGAAGCTCACATTTTGCACAAATGTTATGTATATATTTTATATTTATTTTATACTTATTTACATTGCATAGTTTAAAAACAAGCCCTTAACATGTTGAAGAAGAAATACATAAAGTGCACAATGTATAGAGCACGTGGAAGAAAATGTAGTCAATGAAAGAAGCTTTGAGATTTTTAGATTTTTAAACTCAAATCTAGGAGGGATATTGGGGATTAGTTCATCTCTTGCTCTCTATGCACAAGGAAGCAGAAGCCCAGAGGGGATTTGGACACCCGGTAAAGATTACCCAGCTGGGCTCTGGCAGGTCTTTATTAAATCTTAGTGGGGGGGAGTTAAGAATCTTGAAGTGCGGAAACCATTCATCTTGGTCATGAATTAGGGACATGACGTCCTTGTAGAAAATCAGAAGGGACATTGAATAACCTTCTGTCAAGAAATCCAGCAGTGAAGGAGAAATATAAGTTAAGTTTAGGAGAGACAACCCAGAAATACTTTATTTGGGTCTAAATTCCAGGAACTCCAAAGTCATTTGTAGACTGTGTCCTGGTGCCCCGAACCATGTCAGCAGGTCAGTTTTACAAGATGCCAGCAGTTCGGCTGAACTCAACACTCAGCAGAAGAACCACATCCATTCACATTGACCACTGTTGGCTTTTAAATATGTTGTTGGTTTGTATTCCCAGTGAGTTCTCAGCAGCTCTGCTATGGGGCTAACTGATTATAGATGTCCATAAACGTTCCTCACTGGATGTGTGCCTACAACTTTGACAGTAGAAGTCCTGACTTCGTCAAGATACAGGCTTAGCTGTATGTATGAGACACCCCAAACTGTGTGTTAAGCAAGTTAGTCATGCGTTTCTTCCTCACGTCAGAGCTGGGCTGATAGGGCGGGGCTGGTCTGTGCAGTCCCCAGAGACCAGGATTTTTTTCTATCTCCCAAGTGCTGTCCTTGGAGAGTCTAACGTGGCTCACCACCGTGCACACCTCAGTCA
This sequence comes from Manis pentadactyla, assembly GCF_030020395.1. NCBI lineage: Eukaryota > Metazoa > Chordata > Mammalia > Pholidota > Manidae > Manis > Manis pentadactyla. The sequence continues at coordinate 13,387,208 of NC_080020.1, forward strand.
CAGGAAGGGGGTCACACCCCTTCCCTTTAAGGTCACAGTCCCCAAGATGCCCATATCCTTTTTGCTCCCTTCCTGCTGGCTGGACTCTAGTTTCATGGTGGTACCTGGGCTGCAGGGGAGGCTGGGGAATGTAGTCTGTTGTGGGCAGCCACATGCTAGCTAGAATTTCTGTTCTCTGAAGGAAGGTGAGAAGAGGTGCTGGGGAAACCAGGGTTCTCCACCAGAAGCACTGACAGGATTCGGTTAATACCAGTCACCTTCCCATGGGGTTATGTGCACACAGTGGGAACTAGGATAATACTTTTTCTTTTTCATTTTCCTTCTTTTCCTTTCCTTTCCTTTCCCTTCCCTCCTTTCTTTTTTCTTTCATTCATTCAATCATTCAACAAATATTTGACTGTGATGTTGAAAACAAAGTGGAGAGATGCAGCTGCTATCTTCAAAAAACGATAACCTAGGCTGGTGCCTAATTTGTGATCCCCAGTGTAGGTGCTGGAGGAGAACAGGTGCAGGTGGGAGCAGCAATCCGGATAAGAGAAGAGGGAGTGGGGAAGGGAGAGTGGGTGGGAAGGATGGGAGCTGAATGTGGGTCCTACTTCTAGTACATTCTGGAGAAACACCAGATAGGAATTAAAAGTTGAGCATATTTAACTGTGGCTGAACTCATGTGCCTGAGGATCCAACCTATGGGTTTGTGAGCAGCACAGATGTAATTAATTTTTTTAGATGACATATTAATATAATTTGTATTTTCCTCGTCCAATTCCTCATGTCCCTCTTCTAGATTTCCTTATTAGAGATAATACTACAACTCTTTTCACCACTTATTTGGAAGCAAAGCATTTTCAATTATTCAAAATCATTTGGAGCTTGTCTACATGCTGGGCATGAGGGATGAGCAAGCTGAACAAAATCCCTGCCTGTGTGAAGCGGGCACAACTAGGGAAAGAGTTACAGAGTTTATTCCAATTTGACATCTTCCTGATCTTGTGATCATTTTAGTATTGGAATAATTGTAGCACACATTTTGAAAATAATTGAAAAGGAAAAACATAGCCCCCCTAACAGAGGTGATCTCTGCAGTTTAGATTTGACTACTACCAGCCACTTCTGAGTTAAGCAAAAGAGGCTGGTGTACATTACCTACGGAATTCAGCTCTAGGAAAGTTCAACTCAATTTCCTGAAGTGGCATAAGTTTGTGACTTAAAAGGGAAACATCTGTATTTCCTTTTCCAAAAATATTCTGTTTGCATCAGACTGGACCCTGTGATGTGTTAGAAGCTCCATTAGATGGATATATAATTGTATAGATGACAGAATCCAGCTGGTTTTAAAAATACATGTATCTAGAAATATCTTTATAGACACTGTGAAAAAGCATCTTTTGAAATGGAAAAACTCCCATGACCCCAGCATTCTAAAGTAGTCATGCTTATTTGGATATATTTGCTTCTAGTTTTTGGCTGTATGCATATGTAATTACATAGGTACAGTCATAATGTGCATGGCATTTAAGTCAACTTTTAAAACATTACACTTGCATATTTCTACATGACTTTCATAATTATTAATTACATAATATTCTGCTTACTGAACTACTTATCATTGCACATTCTGTAGTATCCACTTTTTTCCTATTATGTATAAGGCTGTGGTTATTATCCCCGGCACTCAAATTTTGCATTATTAAGAATTTTAGGGATTACTGGGTCAAAGACATGGACGTCTTTTCTCTCCAAGTTTCCGAAGGGCTGCACAGATGTGCATGGCCTTCAGCCCTGTGTGAGGGTCTGGATTCTGAGCAGGTGCACTAGCCTTCTGTCATTATTCCTTTGTAAGTCCTGAGGTATCTACCATGGTAACATTCATTTCATTCAACACATTTATTCAACCTGCCATTCCAGACTTTATATTAAGGGCTAGGTTCAATACTGAGGACAATACAGTTAGATGGGGAGCCTGATTTTTAGTTACACAATCACATAAATGAACATATCCTTGATACTCTGACTGGTGCCATGAAAGTGAGGGGCTGGGTGCCCCACCATGGGGGGATGTGCCTGGCCAGGTGGGTCCTTGCAGATGTGTGTTTTCCTACTGCTGCCGGGTGTGCCTGGGAGGTTTTTTTGTCCAGTACGCTTTATCTAGTTAACTCCTCTCCTTCAGACCTGCCCCCACCTCCTCCCCAGTGTTGTCTTGGCTCCTGATGAGGTTAGAAAGCAAATCAATAACTTGATGGGGGCGCTGGAAGTGCCCTTTTCCAACTGCGTGCCCTTCCTCCCAGTGGCCTCCCGTAAAAATAAAACCTTAACCCGAAGAGTGCAGCCAGTCATTGAAAGACCACTTGCAACACACGACACTGTTTTTCTAAGTTTAATTTTATTTTTTATGATGGTAAACTATGCATAACATAAAATTTACCACATTCACCACTTGTAAGTGTCCAGCTCAGGGGCACTAAGCACATTCGCATTGTGTGCAGCTCTCGCCGTTGTCTTTCTCCACAGCATCATCTTCCCAAACCGAAGCTCTGTCCCAACTAACCACTGACTCCCCGTCCCTCCCTCCCCTGCCCCCTGGCGGCCGCCACTCCACATTCCGTCTCGGTAAATTTGCCTCTTCAAGATAGACCACAGGAACGGAATTATACAGTATCTTTCCTTTTGTGTCTGGCTTATTTCACCGAACATACTGTTCTCAAGCTTCCTCTAGGTCGTAGCATGTGTCACAATCTCCTTCCTTTTAAAGACTTAATAATATTCCACTGTATGGATAAGACCACATTTTGTCCACTCATTCATTCCTGTGTCAGGGGACAGGCGGGTTGCTTCCACCTTTTAGCTGTTGTGGGTAGTTCTGCTCTGAACATGGGTGTACAAGTATCTCTTGGAGTCCCTGCTTCCAGTTCTTCTGCGTGCATACCCAGAGCTGGGATTGCTGGATCAAATGCTCATTCTGTTTGTTTTACTATTCAAAATGGACCGTCGTGCAAAATTGTAATCAAATTTGTTTTTTACAGCAGTCCTGTGAGTGAAATCTTACTCTTCTCTGGCTCCAAACAAATGCTTTGCCCACAGTGATATGTCCCCTGGCTTGGAATCGGCTTTCCCCTTGCTCACTCACCATTGACGGTGTCCCGATCACACGTGTTCCTTCCGACCGTGAGTGACTTTGCCTGCTACCAGCTTCCGCCCTTGCCTGCCCCGGCCGTTCTGTCCAAGCCTGACCAGGGGCGGGTCCGTTCCCCCCTGCCAGGGGCACAGGCTGTGTCTGCGGCCCCAGCAACAAAGGCTTCTCCATCCAATGTGTGTTCCCCTTTTCAGTTCAGCTCTGTCGTCACCATGAGGGCCTGGTGGCTCCTGCTTGCTGTGGGAGTCTGTGCAGGGAGCGTGGCGTCCCAGGACACGTGCAGGCAAGGGCACTCTGGCATCCCCGGGAATCCTGGTCACAACGGTTTGCCTGGAAGAGATGGACGAGACGGAGCGAAGGGAGACAAAGGGGAAGCAGGTACTCGCCCACGGCAGCTTCCAGCTGCCCTTCCCTTTGTCCGTGCACCCCTTTGGCCTTCCTCACTCATTCGTCACCTACCTGCTCACCCCTCCTCCACTCACCCACCCATACCCAGGAAACACTGAGAGCCTGCTCCACGCCAGGCTCGGAGCGAGGCGCCGGGGGCCCAGCAGCCCTGGCCTCACGGGCTTCCTCCTCCAGTGGGGCTGGCCAGCTGTCAGCCAGCATCTCTGATACTGGACCCTTGTCAGGGGTTTAGGTCTTTCTGCCTCAGATGATAGGCATGATGGATCCCCGGCACACGGGCCTGTGGGAGGACCTGGTTGCACTCAGCAGCAGCGCAGGTGAGAGGTGACGACTCACAGTGTTGTAGGGCAGATGATGCGGAGCGACAGAGAACAGAAAAACGGATGATAAACTGAGGCCATGCAGCGACTGACTAGGTGTCTATGCCGTATGTTGGGACCTGCCCCAGGGCTTGGGGATTTGGGGACAGGATCCAGCCCCCGGGAAGGAGATTTTGCAGAAGGCAGGATGTGTGCATGGTTTCCGTGACACCAGCTTAATTAGAGAGGCTTACTTTTCTAAAGGGGTTCTTGAGCCCTGGTCTGACTGTAAGGTCACATACCTAAGACATGAGCAGCCTGGTCTATCTGGCACAGGAAGAAAACATCAAAGCCTCTATTGATATTTTAAAAGATAAAATTGAGCTTTAAAAATATTTCACATATGAATTGGCATGGGTGGCCTCACTTCGTCCATCTGCAGATGGGCACGTGTCCTGGGAGGCGTGCAGTGGGTCCCGCGGGAAGGACGGGAGCCCCACGGTGTGCACACCAGGCCGGGAGCCCTCACGTGTTCAGTGACATTCAGTGAGCTCTGGCACGTTGCAGGTGTCTGGGACCTGGCTGGGGGAGTTTTCAGATTATAATGTGGAACCACCACAAACAGGTGGGTGCCTAAGAAACTGCAAAGAAACAGAGAACTGAAGGTGGGCCGGATAATGCAGGCATTCAAGCACCACGTGACTATAGCAGAGCAAAAACCTTATTAAGACTTTGGGTCTTAAAGTGTAAATATGAATTTACACTTGCATTCATTAAAATGAACCTCATCCTAACTGTAAATTGTACCAGGACTTATCAGTTACTAATAGAAAAAAGCACCCCAATTAATCAGGCATTCAGGACTCTGTGGAACATGAATACCAACTGTCATATTTTTTTCAGCAGTACACTAAGTAGTATAAAAACATCCCCATGCTTTAAGGATGGATAAACCTTTGGAAGCCTCTTTTGAGACTACTTAATCATACCAGAAGGGTAGATATTCCTCTGGTTGTGTTAAAAATGGTTGAAATAATACACAGCAATTTCAGAATGGACCAAAATTAATGGTTTGTCCAAAAACACTGTGGGACATGGGTGTTTAAAAAGCCTTTATTAAGATTGGGAGAAAAAAGTATTAGAACACATGACTTAGTGTGGGAAGTCTGCCTGAGATGAATGGAAGTCTGGATGTTTCTAGGTGTTTCTCTGCTCGTGCCATTTGGTGGCCTAGCAGGATTATTGAATGGGTGCTTGAGGAAGAGGGTCACTAGGAAGCAGCAATGTCATTTCTCCCCAACCATCGCCCTACAAATCTGCTTCATGGGGTCTTGTACCAGATAGCATCACCAGTTCATCCCTGTCCCTTTTAGGCACTAGACCTATCTCATTTCTGTTGAAAAAGGCCAGTTCAAGCGAAAGGCAAAACCTCAATCGTAATGAAATCCATTCTTCTACCCAAACTTGGGGACCACAGTGTGTGTGCATGTGTGCATACATGTGTGTAGGTGTGCACAGATGTGTACAGGACATGTACGTGTCTTCACACTTCCTCCACCTTTCTCTTCCACTCTCCTTCCTCACTTCAAGGACAGCCCAGAGACGGGGCTGGGCAGGGAGAAGAGGTGCAGAAGATACCACTTGGCTGGCACCATTCAAACCTGACATTGGTGCCCTCTGAGGAAGATGGCCTGATGCTGGCTTTTTTCCTATAGGTTTCTTTGCGGCTTCTTTGTGGACCTGCTTCTGCACCATTCCTTGGAGTGGACAATGCAGTCATTGTCCAGCTGCACCTGAATGCCTCCCATTTCTTCACAAATGCTCTCCTTGGCAGCTGGCTTGGCTCTGGAGGCCCCCACCCAGTCTGCACAAAACTCAGAGCCTGTGCCCACCAGACGCAGGAAGCAGTGGCATCCCCAGGGCAGCCGTCCTCTGTGCTGGTCATTCATGCAGCTTCAGAGCTTCTGATTTACACTCTGCTCACCGAGAGTCGGGCAAGAGTCATGGCCTCAGGCCCCCGGAGTCACAGTCTAGCTGTCTCTACAAATCTCTGGGCATGCTTAGCTGCAGTCCCAAGGCAGCGTTTCTGCAGCTCAGCACTCTTCCAGCCAGCCGAGCTGGGTGGGATGAGGTGATAGAGTCTCACCTTCTGGTGTCCTTCTTTCTCTCTGACTCTGGAGTCAGGGTGTTTGTGTGATTTATTTCCAAATAGATGAAATTTTAATATAAAAAGTTTTAGTATAAAATAATTTATATACACAAAAGGACATAGATGATAGACAAAAAATAGAGACAAATACTCATATAGCCAACACCAAATCTCTGTTTCCCTCCTTTTGAACCTCTCTCCTCCTTCCTCATTAGTATCCATTCTTTCAAGTTTTACGTATTTCCTCACAGCATATGTGTTTGGTATAGAATTTATATATATTATATATAACATGTTTCTTAGAAGCATATTCAGCCACATTTCTCATACTAAAAATTAACTTCATCTTTCTCTTACGCTCTTCAAATGTATTCATGAGTGTGTTTTATATAAAACACATTTTTAGAACATCACCTGTGCGTTATTTGTAAGTACACAAGTGAACCCTGATCGGAGCACACATTCCCTTGGCTATTTAAAGGTGCATGGTCATGAAAGTCTGGGGGCCCCTGTTGTAGAGAATGGGGAGCTGAGAATTAAGCAAGGAAACCAGAAAGAAAGAAGGGAAGGAAGGCTTATACCCTGGAGCAGGACAGTGAGGGGGGGGCGAGAGGGATGGAAAGGAGGAGGTGAACGTAGGGGTCGCCGGGGCTCAGAGGCCCCACGGCACCAGCATCTGTTTGGGGCCGCAGGCGCCCCACCCTGCCTGGCATCCCCGGGAAGCAGGCATTATCGCTGACACAAGTCTGCCCGTGTCAGTCCTTCGTGGACCTGGAACCTGGCCCGGCCTGCCCCTGTCACCCACAGCGGGGTCGGTGGGGCTGCAGCACAGGGTGTCTGCTGCTGTGGGGGAAGCCGGAGTCTGGGGGGAACTGCGCCCTCGCCGGCTCCTCTGTAGTAAACCCTCCACCTCTCTCCACGAGAGTGACAGCAGAGGAGATGTGAGGAAGCTACCCTGCGCTTCAACATCCGGCACCCCGAGGAAAACGGATTGTGTCCTCTGTGCACACATTCCCTGGGGCTGGGTGCGGGGAGCCCACCCAGTTCCTTTGCTAACTCCCTTCTTTCACACCGCTCAGCACCCTGCTGCTCGTTCCCCTGCACGGCTCTAAGCGGAGCATGTCAGCACTGGGGTCATCCCAGGACTCTGCAGTCTACACTGCTGACTGAGACCAACGTCTAAGAAAATCACAGATGGAATTTTAACTCGTCTATTTTCTTCTTTTCCACCTAGGAGAACCCGGACAGCCTGGTGGTCCAGGGAAGGATGGAATGAATGGAGAGAAAGGAGAGCGGGGTCAGAAATTGTTCCATTTTATCAAGCTCTAATTCTGAACTATCAGTGATTTCACAATAATTATTTAGTGCTCACCAAGGACAAGTCTTCACCGGGCTCTGAGGCTGACCCGGTGGTAAAGGGACACAGTTCTTGCTTTCCAGAACTCACGGTTCAGTGCAGAGATGGGCAAACTTTTCCTATAAAGGGCCAGATAGTAGGCTCACGTTCTCTGTCTCAATTACTCAACCTGTCATTGCAACAAAAAGCAGTCACAGGTGCTACATGAATCAGTGGGGCTGTATTCCAGCAAAATTCTATTTATGAAAACGGAAATTTGATTTTTATATAATTTTCATGTATTGGGGAATATTATCTGTGACCATGTAAAAATGTGAATCATTCTTAGCTTGTGGGCTCTGCAGACAGGCGGGAGGCTGGGTCTGGCCCACGGCCACCGGCTGCTGAAGCCTGATTCATTGGATGAGCTTTGAGGAGTGACACTGAATTCTGGTTCAGGGCATCTGGCAAAGCTGCAGGGAGAGGGTGGCCCTTGAGGGGCAGGAGGACTCTGGTAGCTGTCGCTGTGGGGAGCAGAAGTGGTCTTGCGGCAAACACGTATAACGTTTCCTTCGGGCTGCGCTCTTCTACGCGCACTGCCTATAACGAGGTAGCGTTATTATCCCAGCCTCACAGATGAGGAACAGAGGGTGGGTGGCTAACCAGCCGGCCTCATGTTCCATTGTGCATAAGTGGTGGAGACAGGATAGAATCCTGGCATTTAACTCCGGAATCCGTGCTTGTTACCACCTCTCTCCAGTCAGGGTGGAAGGGACGCGGAAGCGCCACCTACGTGCAGAGCTGAAGGCTTTATGTTGCGTAGTGTTCACTTCAGTGAGGACTTTTTAGGGAACATCACATGTCATAGAGGCTGCGTGTCAGTTCACTCCAAGTAGCCTGAGCTCATCTGCCTTTTGCAGATCCCTGTTCTAGAAGATGTGTCTTCTCCAGGACCGGCAGTGTCCAGTGGCCAAAGAGTAGACTCAGGTGGTAAAGACTTGTATTTCCTAGTGTGAAACCTGGCACTAACTTAGTAGACAGGAGTCAAAAGGTGTTTTTCATGTGTGTGTGTGTGTGTGTGTGTGTGTGTGAACAATTCAGGCGTGAATTAATTTTCAAACCCTGACCATATACTGAGCATGTACACCACTTTATCTCATTTGCAGGCCCAATAATAGAAAAACCAAAGTTGCTTTTCACGAGGTAACGCTTCACAGACCATCTCCTCCTTCATTCTCTCGCAGGAGCAGATGGCAGAGTTGACGCCAAAGGCATCAAAGGTGACCCAGGCTCCAGAGGATCCCCCGGGAAACATGGGCCAAAGGGAGTCGTTGGTCCCATGGGAGAGAAGGGCCTCCGAGGAGAGGCTGGCCTCCAAGGGCAAAAGGGGCATAAAGGTGATGTGGGGCCCCTCGGTCCAGAAGGGCCGCAGGGCAGCATCGGACCTTCGGGCCCAATGGGTTTGCCTGGTCCCACAGGCCCTATTGGAAAGCCTGGTCCCAAGGGAGAAGTGGGACCCTGGGGGCCCCAGGGTGAGCCGGGAGTCCGGGGAATGAGAGGCTGGAAAGGGGATCGAGGAGAAAAAGGGAAAATCGGCGAGACGCCAGTCTTGCCAAAAAGTGCTTTCACTGTGGGGCTCACGGTGCTGAGCAAGTTTCCTCCTTCAGACGCACCCGTGAGATTTGACAGAATCCTGTATAACGAATTCAACCATTTCGACGTAGCCACAGGGAAATTCACTTGCCACATTGCCGGGGTCTATTACTTCACCTACCACATCACTGTTTTCTCCAGGAATGTGCGGGTATCTTTGGTCAAAAATGGGGTAAAGCTACTGCACACCAAGGACGGGTACATGAGCTCGGAGGACCAGGCCTCGGGGGGCATCGTGCTGCAGCTGAAGCTGGGGGACGAGGTGTGGCTGCAGGCGGCGGGCGGGGAGAGGTTTAACGGCTTGTTTGCCGACGAGGATGACGACACCACCTTCACAGGCTTCCTTTTGTTCAGCAGCTGATGCCGGAGGCGCATTCGTGCATCTGCCTCCTCATCCGTCAGAATCAGCTCGGTGAAGCCGCTGTTAGACGATTACTCTCTTAATCGCTCTCATTATGATAATAATCACAAAAAGGTGAAATAGGATAGTTATTCCTAAAACTGATCCCGTGTACCTTACGTCTCTCCAAGAATACAGTTTAAAATACTTGGCAGTGTTTATTATAATGTATGTAATATTTTTTATCATTCCCGTTATCTGAAGAATCCTTTGGGTGTGTTTTTTTTTTTTTTTGTGGGAAGTGCTTTGGTATCATTTTAGTGCTTGAAGGAGCCGTATCGTGATTTTTCTCACATCTGAATTTCCGAGGACATTAGGGAAAAAGAAAATGAAAATGTTTATATTCCACGTAGTGACTAATGGAAGTTTTAAGCTGGCGACAGTGACATGTCCCAGGAGCTGCAGACAGTCTGCACATTTTCTAACTTAGGCTTTGATGGCCATCAATTCAACAGATAGTTCGTTTAGTAAACCGATTGCCAGGCTAGAATCGGTATTAGTCCCCAAGGGCTGCCATTAATGCAATAACACAAACTGTGGGGCTTCAAGCAAGAGACCTTCACTCTTTCAGCTCTGGAGGCCACAGAAACCGAAATCAAGGCGTTGGCAGAGCCGGGCTCTCTCCAAAGCCCCGAAGAAAGACTCTCCCCTTGCTGCCCCTAGCTTTCGGTAAGCCCAGATGCCCTGTGGCTTGAGGAAGCATCAGGCCAAGCTCTACCTCTGTTATTGCCTCTGTGTCTGTCCAAGTATGAATTTCCCCCTTATAAGGACTCTGGTCATATTGGGGTTAGGCGAACCCTAACCCAGTACGACCTCCCTGTAACCTGATCACATCTGCAAAGACTGTTTCCAAATAAGGCCACGTGCGCAGATACCAAGGCTTCAACATGTCTTTCTGGGAGACACAATTCAACCCATAACAGCCTGCCCTCCCCCCAGATTCATGTCCTTCCAGGTGCAAAATACCTTCACCCCATCCCAACATCCCCCAAGGGCTTAACGATTTCAGCATCAGCTCTAACAATCTCATCTAAATATCAACTCAGTGTCCCAGTCTCATCATCTAAATCATTTAAGTCAGTGAGAGACCTACTGTGTGGGTCATCCAGGGAAAAATTCTTCATCCGTGAACCTGTGAGGCCAGGGTGGGCAAGGCATGGGGCAGAGTCACAGAGGCAGAGGCAGGAAGAGGAAAAGATCAGGGTTCCAAACAAGCCCACACCCAGCAGGGCCAAGCCCATTCGATTCTTTTTCACTGTTTACCTCGTAACATTTAAAATGAGCGATGCAAAAGAAAACGGCTATTGGACGGAGACACCAGAGTCAGAGCTGGAAGGAGAGGAGGGGGATGAATTTATCATGTCAATGGGGTAAAAGGGAAACCTGCCCTCAGGCCACGTGGGCACTTCTTGCTCAGAAAGTACCACCCACTGCCTGACCTCTCAGGAAAAGTGTCCCAGTGCCACTCAGGTGAAGTCTTTCACGTGCTGTGGACTCTGTACTCTGGGTGGGTGTGGGATTCAGGCCTGGCTGATTGGAAGAGCACCTCCTTCTGGTCCTGGTAACTACTTCCAAGATGGTATTTGATCCGACCAGAGCCAATGAGACTCCGCCTACCGCTGTGGAAGGCCTATTGAGAAAAAGGCAAGACCTTTTCCAGCTGGCAGCTCTCTTGCTCATCCGTAGAGACTGACAGTAAAGCCAAACAGAGCAGGAGATAACAGGAACTGATGACATTGTTTGGGCCCTTAAATCCAGCTGCACCTGAAGGCAGAGATACCCCTGCACTGTTCTGTGTGAGCCAACAGATGCTGGTGCCTTAAACAGGTCTGGTGCAAGTCTTTGTTATCATTGTTGCTACTATTGCTTTTGTTTACAAGAATCTTAAATGGTCTAGGGTCCAAGGAGAGGGTCAGCTTGACTATAGTAGAAAAAGCCCAAGAGGGAGAATCGAGACGTGTGGCTGTTCCAGTTATGACGAAGGAATCTGAGTTGGGTGCGTTACGTATCCTGTGTCCCACCTGGTCTCTTATTGCGCAACAGTGGTTGAACTGAATCATTCTGTATGGTCCCAATCCTCCTCTGAAACTCTGGGCATATTACTTAGGTCTCTGTTGACTTGATGTACTTTCCTACTAGTGGAGAGCAATTAATAATGAAGCCAAAGGACACACACTTAGTGCATATTCAGGCTGCAGCATTTTCCAAACCACAGCCTGGACGTGTTCTCTCACAGTGCCCCCTGAAATTGGGTCGTACAATAAACCATTCTATCCATACTCCAATTGAGTCAACACGGTTGTGATACCTTCATTCCCTGGGAAAATGGGATTTCTCTGCATTATCGTTATAGGCAGGCAACACTGCTGGCGAAGAAATATTGAAAAGTTACTTTGTGGTAATGGAAAATTATAGAAACATACAGAAATAATTTCTGTTCATAGGCATTTTATTGCCTTTCCTTAATTTACGTTTCTTCCAGAACAGAGCCAGGAAGAGGGTGCAGCAAGTGAGGCCCCCAGGGGTTCCAGTTGCCGGAGGCGCTCACTGCATGCCCGGGGCGAGAGCGAGCCCCTCCAGCAGTTCTGTACCCCGGCTGCTCCACTTGCTGCTCTAATTCCCCTCAGCTACAGAATGACTGACTGATCGTCCTATTTACTGAGCCTTGAGTGTCTTTCTTTATTCTTTGGCTGCTGTGGCCTTTTTGAACTGTGTCAGTCCAAGTCTTTCCCCAGTGCAAAGTCTGGTTTTGTTCTAGGACCGAATAGGGGGAATACTTGTGTTAACTCCCTCCTCTTTAGGAACACAACTTTATAGGCCGAGAGAGGCATAGAGAAAAAAGGGCACAATTTATAACCAGGACATATGATACAAGTCCTTACAAAATTCTTCTTTTGTGTGGGGCAGACATAGAGGATGAGATGTAAACATGTTTTAAAGGACTTCGAAAGTTAAAGTGAAATGGTGGCGATCGGGGTGTCTAATCTGCCATTTGGGATTATTTTTCACTGGTTGTGAGTCTGGACTGAAGTTGTTAAAAGTCTAACTATGCCAAACTCTCTGAGACACAAGACACCGAGCACTTTTAAATCTTGATTAAAAGATCAGTAAAAATGGAAGCACAACTCACCGTATATCCACAATGAAACAGAGGATTTATAGTCAAGATGTAAAGAATTGCATAGGTACACTATGACACTTGTCCTAACTAAATTTTAGTTGCTTATCATCATTGTCACTGGGCCTTTTCTCCCTACGGAGATGAATTGGAAACAAACTCCATTTAAAACTAAATTGTTTGTGGGGGTGGGGGTGGGAGTTAGAAGCCAACTGTAGGAAGCATGTACGACTCTTGATCTGCACTTCCATCTCTCTGGAACTTTAGAGAAGGTTCTGAGTACTGTTCAAATCCAACAGGCAATGTTAAAATGAGCAGAGCTTTACCCTAAGCCCAAACATTCAGTTGAGATAAAGCTCTGAAAGGACTTAAGATAAAGCACATATAAGAACGTGTGGCTGTAGTTTTCCAGGGAATAAAAATGTTCCCCTGGGTTCTTCTTCCTTTGCACAAGCCACACCTCTGGTATCCAAGGCAAAGGAATCACCCTTAGCTCACGGAATACCACAGCCCCCAGTGCCGTCTGCGCTGAGGCACTGATGTATCCAAGTCAGGTGGGGTCCAGCTCCTGCAGAAAGCTGAGGTGCAGATGGCATTTCGAGGAGCTGGCAGAAGGCTGCAATACAGGCTCTCTCCTCTGCTTGCTTTCCTAGGCAGTCATCATCCTCACACGCAGCCACCTGGCTTCCCTTCTGCAGCAGGATTTATTTTCAAGGGCCCAGGCCGATGCTGAGTCCCCATTCGGCACCGGCCACCCCACTCTGCCCCAAGCAGTGGCAGGTGTCTGGAGCAGGCAGGAAAAATGGGAGGGACAGTGGCTTTGGCAGCCTTGCTTTCTCTCAGTCCCTCTTCCAACTACAGGTGACCCCTGAACAATGCAGGGTTTGGCCTGCCAAAGCCCCAGGGCCAGCAGACAACCCACACATAACTTTTGACTCCTCCAAAGCTTACTTAATAGCCTGCTGTTCACCAGAAGCTTTACCAATAGCATTAAGTCAATTACACATACTTAGTATGTTATATGTATTATATACTGTATTCTTACTATAAAAGTAAGCTAGAGAAATGTTTTCAAATTGTGCAAATCTCCAAAAAAACTTTCCAATATATTTATTGAAAAAAAAATCCACATATAAATGGATTCATGTAGTCCAAACTCCTGTACAAGAGTCAGCTGTATTGTATTTTTCCTCTCCATCTACAAAAGCCTTTCAAAATAAAACACCTTGCTGTTAACAAGACCCCCTTCCTTAATCTCTAGGCACCCCTGGAAGGTAGGTGAGGCACCTAGTACAATTTCCTTTCTGCAGAGGACCGAAGATTAAGTTTAGCAAGGTTAAGGCGCCGATCCTGGACAAGAACGTGGCCCAACTCGCACTGTGCAGTGATTTCCCTTCATTCAGAGGCCAGACTGTCCACAGTCCCCAGGCAGAGCCATTCCACTCTCCCCAGCCTAAGCCCAAATCACAATGTTCTCTCTGCCTCCTGCCCCCAAACCTTTCCATTCCTCTATTGTTGATTGAAGTTTGGCAAAATCCTCCCTCAGCAAATTTTATATGGTCGATTATTATAATCTTACAAGTCAAAATAAGTGAAGATCGCTGACAATTTACTGAGTTCTACAACCCCCCCCTGGCTGGGACGTGCAGGCATACCTCCTGCTTAATGTCAACCACCTCCTGGAGGAGGCCGACTCGGTGGCGGCGTGTCAGCGGCCCCGTCGGGTCGCGGAAGGCACCCAGACCCCGCCCTGGCATTCACGGGAGCTCCGGTGGCCTGGGACCCCGCCCCGCTCGAGTCACGTGGGAGGGAAGGGCTAGCCCCTGGCGCCGGACACACGGGGGCGCTAGACCGCAGCTGCTACCGAGAGGGCGGCGGGACGACGCTCCTCCTCGGGACGCCGACGTGCCCACGCCCTGAGGGCCCCGACGGCCGACCCGGAAGCGCGGGCGTCACGTGGCGCGGCGTGGGCCGCTGCCGTGGAGACGCGGCGCACGAGCTCCCGGCCGGAACTGCGGTGCTGGGGCGGCGCCCCGCGGCCCTGGAAGGGGCTGCCCAGGGACTGCCATGCTGTCCGCTCGGGGGCTGGGTGGCCTGGGGGCCCGCGCGGCGGCTCTCGCGTCCGGGCTCCGCGCTCGGGGGGTCAGCACCAGCTGGTCGCCCGTGGGCGCCGCCTTCAATGTCAAGCCCCACGGCCGCCGCCTGGACCTGTTCGGCGAGCGCCGGGTACGCGGCGGGGGAGGGGCGCCCCCGGACCCCCGAGAGCGCCGGCCTCTTCCCCGCGTGGTCAGCGGGGATCTGGGCAAGGTCGTTTGCGTCTGGGAGGCGCCGAGCAGCGAGCCCACTTTGTCCTGTACGGTGTCGTTTGCGGTCTTGGTGACCTCGCCCGTCACCTCCTTTTTGAGGGGCTGGTTTAAAGGGGGCGAGGCGGTCTTTGGTGGTCCTGTCCCCGAAGTTTGGGACCCGCAGCTGCCTCTGCGTGAGCCCCTTGCTCCACGTGAACTTCAAAGCGTTCACCTCGGCGGTGGCTTGAATTCCGCCCGTCCGGGTACCGCCCTCTCCCTGTATTCGGTCCAACCGCGGCCAAAGTTCGCTTTTGCTCCCGCCCTACATTTGTGCAATAGGAGACCACGTCCTGTGGGTTCACTCGCGGTATCAAGTTGTCATCTTGCAAGGATACACTTGCCTTCAGTCATGTAAATAATAATTCCTTGATGCCCAAATGTCCATCAGGTTTTTTCAAAACTTTGGGCTCTCCTTGTTTTTTAAAGCACAAGACTGTCGAGAACAGCCTACTTTCCTATGATGTGATGGAGTTGATCCTGCTGATTTGTAACTCCAGAAAGTCACTGACTGAATTCTTTAATTCCTGTTTATTTTTATATCCACAGACCCAGCACGGTGTCTGGCTTTCAGTAGACACTCAGTTATGTCCATTGAATGAAAGGAGAAAAGAAAGCGAGCTGAAAGGGACTTACTGACGCCAATTGTACTTCACATTTGTAGATTTTGTCCACTTTGAGTTGTTACTTTTATTTTTGCCTTATTTGTTTCTTCATTTCTACCATTGCTCTTCTTACAAAGAGGTATCTAGGATATGGTTACAGTGAGCCTGATGATATGTCTGTTTATTACTTTATCCTTGTCATTAGCTTTGTTTCAAAATTTTTGTATGTATTTGCTATACTAACTTGCATACAGGTACATTATGTTGGTAGTAACATAATTGGTATGAGGAGAGAAACTGTGTATATACTGAGCAGAAAGGTGGAAAGATCAAGCTTGGTTTTGGGGTGGATGAAATGTAACTAATTTTAGCTTTATTTTTCTTTTGTACATCATGATATTAGATATCAATTCACTTTCAAATATGTGAATTGTATTTTTTGACTAAAAAATAAAAACCCTGAAGTTTAGGTAGTCTATTTAGCATTACCGTAACTAGTAGTCTGAGATTTAGAATTCTGAAGAGTAGTGTGGGAAGGTGTGCTGGGAAGTGAAAATAAATAGTCTGCATTTGGCTTTGAAGCCAAGAGGATGTTACACTTCATGGTCTTCCCAGCCCTTTGACACTCTCCCCGAAGCCCCTCAATAAAATTATTTGAATAGCCTACCTCCCCCTAAAATAGTCTGTACTTGAATCAAATTAAATCAGTGTAAAGATCAAATTTATCTTTGGTCCTGATTCTGTCTTGCCCCTAACTGTCAATATTTTCTTCAACTTCTTAATATATATTGAAAAGTTAACTTCATGTATCCCTTCTTGCAGAAAAGTAGGCTGTATCAGGCCTGAAAGTTTTACTCCTTGGTATTTCTCCAAATCAACACGTCTAGCAGCACAAAGTTAATCTGCAAAGTTAAGCATCTGGTCCATTAATTGTTTCATTCATGAGTTCCCCGATGTGGCAGGTGCTACCTTGGGCAGCTGGTCAAAATGATAAACAGCTGGGTTCCTTCCTCTAGGAGCTTGCCTTCTCAGGAGGAACTCTGTAGTAACGAAGTGTGGAGAAATACAGAAGCGTGGGCTTTAGAGACATAGGGAGCAGGTTCAAGTTCTGACTTTCCCACTGTTAATCAGTGACCTCAAGCATGTTTGTTTTAACCTCAAAGTGTGTTTCCTTATCTGTCAAGGGAGAATGATGGTTTTGCTCTAGACTGTGTGATTTAAGTGAGAGAACTTAGATAAAGTACATAGTACACTTCTTGGCATGCTGTAGTTGTGTATGGTAGTATGTTGTTCTTCCTCCTTCCTGAGGGCTATAACAAGTGTGGTTAAACTGGTACAAGAAGATGGTCATTCCCATTAGATGAGTGATTTTGTCTTTATCAAGGTAATGAAATGTTTCTAGAAAGTATAAAATTTGCTGTCAGTTTCAGCCTATGACATGGTTTAACATGTTCATTAAATCTTTTAAAAATGCGTTGTGCTTAATAATCAACATCCTCCTGATTTTGGAGTGACTGGTACTGTGTACTGGACTTGGGTGGATGTGTGACAGTGTCAATAAGGACTCTATATAAACTTTCTACCCTTAGTACCTGTGTGCGCACTGTGAGGTATGTACTGCCGTTCCTGTTGCACTGATGAAAAATTTAGGCCTGGCAGAGTGATAGGTCCAAGGTCACACAGCTAACATCTATTAAATGCATTCTGTGAGCCAGGCACTGTTAAAATATATATATATATATATATATATATATATATTTAACATGTATTATCTCATTTAATCCTTTTAACCACTTTATGAGATAGGTTCTGTAATAGTGACAAAGCTGGCTTTTGAACCGGTACCATACTGTTTTTGTTTTTTATAAGATAATTAAAAATAGAAGAAAAATCACATTCCTAAAACATTTTTAATGTAACCCATGTGGAATGATGCAGGAATGTGACAGTGCTAACTGAGCCCAGGCATTCTCATATGGTGCACTGCTGGGAACCAAGGTTTCCTTTATGAACAAAGTTATGTATACCCAATACCAGAAAAATCATATTTTGAATTACAAACCGGAACAATCTGTTGGATTTCAGGGTCTTTTCGGAGTTCCCGAGCTCCGCGCCCCGGAAGGATTTCGTGTCGCTCAGGAGGAAGCCCTGAGGAAGGCGGACTTGCTGGTGGAGCGCGTGTGCTCCACGCCCCCGGGGCCGCAGACCGTGCTGGTCTTTGACGAGCTCTCCGACTCCTTGTGCAGGGTGGCTGACCTGGTAAGGCGCTTGGCGGAACACTTCCGCCTGCCTCTCTTTCAAGCTGTTAAAATTTAAGCCAAGTTGATTCGCCTCAAAGTTAGACTATAAGGTTAAAATTATCTGAACTATATGAAAGCTGTTGCGTGTGTTTTGTTATAGTGAAGTATGTTATTAGGACAGGGAAACATACAGGAAAAGGTGATGCTGAGAACTTGTACTTTAATATATATTTTAAAAAATATGTGTAACATATAATAAAAGAATGATTATTTGGATGGCAGAGATTCTTCATTTGACCAAGATTCTTCATTTATGTAAACTACCAAAATTCTAATACAACATTCAGCCGTACATTTATAATACAATTGATCTGAAGAAAAACCAATTTTTATAAACCTTTTCAGGAATGCCTTTTCTCATGAAAATGAAGTTTTGGCATCAAACCGATTGTGTTAAAGACTTCCTTTCTTTCATATTTTGAAGTGGAAATAGAAATGTAGCTTAGTCTCTTCTCCAACTGAGAAACCCATTGCTGAGGTAGAAGGCATGATTTTCTGTCAGCCCCCAAAAGGCCCGTCCTGGTAGTCGTGTCAGTGAAGGTGATTATCCTGGTGCACATAATCTGAACTTGTGGTCGCTCTTGATCCTGTCTACTTGGTATTGGGCTGCAAGCAGCTTTTTCTTCACATTCATTCTGTATCGTGCCCCCAGCATGTGCCCGGCACTGTTCTAGACACGGGGACTGCTGTCATGAATAAGACAGACACAGTCTCTGACTCAGGGAGTTATATTCTGGTGTTAACTTTGAGATTTTACTAGGCACCAGACCTTGGAAATAGCTTTACCTGCTTAACTGATTTGACTTTCTCAGCATAATTTCATTTTCAGAAGAGGAAAGAAAGGCACTAAGAGGTTAGGTGATGTGACTCAGGTCACCCGGCCAGTATGTGGCGGAGCTGGGCGTTGAGTCTGGGCAGTTTGGCTGCAGAACTCACGCTCTTATCTGCTGTTTAATATCCTTTTAGGGGCTGGCTGGTGGCTTAGGTCAGAGGAGCAGGTCTGTTTATCCGGAGGGGCTGGGAAGTTAGCCTCCCCATCTTTTCCAAAGTATTTATTTACTTTTAAAATTACCGAACACTAAAACTGACTTCTTCCAGTTGGGAGAGGAGGAGGTTGGTACACGTCTGTGAATTTTAACTTATATATTCATGTAGCCCCCACGACAATCAGGACTTGTAACTATTCTATCCACCCCCAAAAACTCCCTTTGTAGTCATACCACCTCTCATCTCTAACCTCTGGCAACTACCGATCTGTTCTCTAGCCCTATAGTTTGTCTTTTTTAAAATGTAGGGTAAGTGGAGTCATATTTATTTACCTTTTGAGATTGACTTCTTCCACCCAGCATAACACTCTACCACCTTCATTATATCCTTTTTCAGACAATTTCCTTCCTCCCATACACCTGAATTGAGCAGTAAAACCTTCCAGATTATCATACGTCACTCTAGCCTTCCTAGTTTTAACAACACTGAAAAAGTGTCTTTTCTTCAAGGTTCCCAGGAATGAAATGAGGTGTGCCCCTTGCGGTCAGTTCTCAGTCTTACAGGTCTCAGCCCCGTCTTCCAGTGTGTGCCCAGCCACCGCTGCAAGCGGCGCGGGAGACGTGGGGCGTGTACTGCTAAAGGGAGGTCTCACACCTTCTCTGCTTGATTGTGTCACTGAAAACTGAAAGGGAACAAGTTTGCCAGTGAACCTATACGTAATCAAGTATTGGCTTTTTCCGTCAGAAACCCCAGAACTCACTGTTTGTCATCTTAGCCCCCATCATAATTAAGCAGTGTTCTACAGTTTTTTCTATATTTTTGCTGCAAAAGATTTCAAATTCTCTGCCTCATAGCTCATGCAGTTTTTAAAGTTTTTTTCTACTTATCAAGTAAAATAATATCTCATTAAAAAAACTGTGGTGTGATTTATATATGTAAATCCTTGGGTGGAAAAATCCAAAGAACCTTCATCCTTTTTTAATTTTTAAGATTTTACCTGCCTGTAAGATCAATACCATTATAAGGCAAGTGTTTTTATAAACTATATTTCCCATCAAATAGTCATTTTTTTTTCTTTTTAAATATGGTTGCTATATAACAGTATTTTCCTTATCACTATGGCAAATGAGTTTTAAAATGCATGCAAGTGTTTGCTGAATTTAATATTGATTGTAAATTCTGCAACATGTAGATTAGTCATTGAAACAGTTTGTTGTAATTTCACAGCTGATTTTTCAGGTTCTCTAGTATTACTGTTGTCTTATTGTTACATCAGAAGTATCAAATTATGGTTTTAAATGTTTTCCCATTAAAAATGATTTGATAATAAAATCGATTTTACCTTGTGATTTTATTTCATGTTATAGTCACACATGTTGTTTTCTTGCTGAAGGAAGAAAATGTATAGTATTTTGCAGTTAGCATTTTTCTTTTGTAGTGTACTGCAGTTAACATGAAAATCTAGTTTTACGTGATTGCATTTCAAAACAAGAATTCGAGCTCAGTTTAAGTCTAAGGTCAGTGTAGCAGCTGCTGCAGCCGAGGGAGATGTGTTCCATTTTAGGCTGGGACCAGGAATTCAAATTTACTAAAAGGGTTATAAAGAGAGGTTATAATTGTTTTCTGCACAAAGAAATGTAGTTAAAATGGTCTTGGGACTATGCTGTGTGACAATTGGAAAAAAATGCCTCCTTAAGAGTTGTTCCCAGAATGACGTGTGAGAACCATGTTGCGAACAATTTCAGTTAGAAAGTTTTAGAATATTTGAAACAAGAGTCTGCTTTTTGTACCTACAGAATTAGGAAAATTCACTTGGTATGTTTATATTTGAAACAAGAAAGAGTTTTCTAAAATAAAGTCCGTGAAAGTATTTTCTTTGGAATGAAACAAACTTGGTTCTGAGCAGTAACAGAATAAATGTTCAGAAAGAAGCTGCTTTGTCTGACGAGTGTAGGAAAATTTCAGTAATGGAAACGCATGCGTCAAGCCAAATGGCACATTTTAAAACACAGGTTTTCATTTTTGCCCTCACCACTGGAAGAAAGCTTGCCATCAAATTCCCTCTTGGTTTTGTCTTCCTTATTAGGCTGATTTTGTGAAAATTGCTCACCCTGAGCCAGCATTCAGAGAGGCGGCCGAGGAAGCGTGTAGAAGTATTGGCACCGTGGTAGAGAAGTAGGTTCTGTTCTCCTCTGTTAAATATTGGGTGATGTGGTTTCGTGGATTTATGCTTCAGGAAATTTGTCCCGAGGGCTGGTCTGCATCCAGCAGGGTGTGGGATGGCCTGTGTCCCCGCCGCACAGCTGCCCTGGTGGTGCAGGAGGTGGGGCACCCTGGCAGGCCACTGTGTGCACCTGCCCAGCACTAGCCGTGTGACTTTTGGGCTAGTTCTGTCACTTAGTTTTCTTGTCTGTAAATGGGATGGGAAAATGATTTGTCTCTTAGGTTTGTTGTGAGGAAAATGAGATAGTGAATAGGAGGTGCTCATAAGGTGTCAAGACATATCGCTCATCCTTGGTATCATTACTCTTCTTCAGGTTAAGGAAGGGGTTCTTAGTATCTCCGTGGCCCGTTGGCATTTCTAGATTGTCCTGTGATTGACTGCTGTCGCCCTGATGGCTGTGGGCCACAGGACACGAAGCCAACACGGCCTACACAGTGGCCTCGCAGTCCCTGTGGATTTGGGCCTAGGGGTCTAGGGAGATGATAAAACTCTTCGGAAGGGCAGAGGCAGGCTGAGGCTATGATGAAGAGAGCTGTTTTAAAGAGATTTTGAGGTAAATTGAGTTTATTCTAAGCCATTTAAAGGGAAGTGCCTGCTGAAATGACTTAGATGTGGACAGGGCTCAATCCAGAAGTACTCTGTGAGGCCAGGCTGGGAGCGTCTGCACCTGGGGAGAGCCGTAGGGCCCGCCTGGCGTGAACTTATGACAGAAAACATGGGAAGACTAGACTGCCTTTCACAATCCCGAAGTCCTCCGGCCGGACAGGCTTGCTGGGGCCTAGTGCTCCCGGACAGGCTGCCCCTGCCTTCTCCCACTGAGTGTCATTTGCTCCTTAAAGGGTGATGTGTGTGATTGTCCTTATTGCCCTTGAAAATCACCTCGCTGAGAGGGATGAAACTGGCCGCTGTGAGCCCCAGGCCCTGGGCAGAATGAGGGGGCTAAAAAGAGCATTGCTGGGGGAAAGGGCCCCACGGAGGGAGGCCAGTGCAGTGCCCAAGGCGCCCCAATGCCTGGTCTGCCGGAATCTAGGAGGTCCTGGGCTGAGGGCCCAGGCCCGTCAGTGTGGGGAGGACGGCAGACCCGCGATGAGTGGTGGAGTTGTCCCGAGTGTCCGTCCGAGGGCTTTGGCAGTCTCTGTTCTTCCCCCGACTCGAGCTGTCGCCCGGGAACCCCATAGTAGTCAGGAAACAGCTGTAGCCTTGAACCAGAGCTTCGCTTTCTGTTCTAAAAGTATTCTGACTCATTTTCTCCTTTAGCCTAACTGAACCACATCTTAACTGCTTCTGTTGGGTTTTGAAAAAAATAGGACAATTTTAGGTGCAGGTGTAAAATTGATTTAGTTTCTAATAGTGAAAAAGAAGACCAATGTTAGGTGTGTTTATTTCGAGTTAATATCAGGTGCAGACTAAAGTATCTCAGGATCTCATGACATAAAATATAATGTGGGAGATTTGTTCAAATTTCAGAAGAGGGTCCAGTGCTGGCCCAGCTCCCGGTGTCCTGGGCTGGAAGTCTGGGAGCAGAGGGCAGGGGGTGTGCCTGCCCTTCTCATTGAGCCTTTCATCCCTTGTGGTGACTGCCCAATGCCCTTGGTGTTTGGGGGGGCCCAGGAGAACTGCAGCAACAGAAGCCCTTGGATTTACCAGAAAACTGCCGAGTTGTGATTGAGGACTGAGTGGGGAACCTGACCATCCTTGAGGCCTGAGCAGGATTGCTGGAAGGTTCTTACAACCTTCCCTTTCCCTGAAGATGCTCCAGCTAGGGAGCAGAGTGTGTCTATCACCAGTTCACGAGTTAGCACTGAGTGCCAGGGCTTTGGGGCTCCCAGGGAAGGGGGCTCAGGACCTGATGGAGGAACTGCGGTTCTCCGTGTGGGGCCCGGGGCTGGGGAGGCGCTGGTGGCCACCTAACACTGGCTGCTGTTTGTTCCTATGGGGAGAACGTGCTGTACACACACCATCTCATTTAACTCACAGGGTCCCTGAAGGTCTAACAAGTTGAGGGAGTTCCAGTAACTTGCCTGAGGTCAGAGAGTAGTTGTGGGGCTGGTGGGGCTGGGGCTGGAATGGGAGCAAGGGGCCCTGGGGCCTGGGCCCTGGAGCTGTGTTCACAGTGTGGGCCAGCCAGTGGGTGAATTCCCATCAACAGAATCTCTGCTGCCCATCCTGCCCCCATCCTCACTCCTTTCTTTTTCTTCATTAAAAGAACGAGTGGCCATTGGCATATTGCTGGTGGGAACTGGTTCTCGGTGTGGGAGCAGGGTCAGGCCACCAACCCCCTCCCCTCTTTCCTCTCCCTCTGGCCCGCTGCTGACTAGGGCGTTCAGTTCACCCTTTTCCCTCTGAGACCAAGACCTGACGCTGAACAGCTGCCTGTCCCCATACTAAGCATGGTTATACGATTTCTAGTCCAAATGAAGAAACAAACCAAAACCTAAACTTCTAGCTTCTGGGCATGTGTATGTGAGAATCTGACACTCTTCTCTTGATGTAAAGTTAAAAAGAAGGTATTAGAAAAATCATTTAATTTTTTTCATTTGTAATTTTTCTAGGTTGAACACAAATGTGGAATTGTATCAAAGTTTGCAAAAAGTACTAGCTGATAAAAAACTTGTGGATTCCCTTGATCCAGAAACCAGGTATTCATTCCTTTGCATTCACTGTGATCGCCGTCTCAGGGCTGGGATAGGAAGGCTTCCCCGGGTCTGCGCGCCCCCGGCCCCCTCTGTCTGGCACGCTTCTCCCCAGGTATCTTTCTGTAGCATTCCTCTCAAGCCGTGTCTCCTCCGTAATCTCCGTGCCGGGTCAGGCTCCATCTCCTGACCCTGCTTTGCTTTTCTTCTTAGTCCGAATCACTTGCAGATTACTTTATCTGTTAATTTTCCATCTCTCTGCCCCTCAGAGTGGAAGCTTCTTGGGGCAGACGCTGTCTGTTCTGTTCACTGCTGCATCCTAGCACCTGGAACACTTCATGGCCTCCAGGAGGTGCTTCACTAGTGAATGCATTCCCATAAACAGCTGGTATTACATTTAGCTTCCGGCTTCAAGTCCATAATCCGTACCACCTGAAAATGTAGACAAATTGATTTTCTTTATTGGGTGCATGCCAGGCTCCTTGGGATGATTCGCTTTGGTTCAGTAGATTACACTTATTAACCTGAATTGAAAAGGCCTAATTGCTAAGTCAGTACATAAAAATATTTGATAAAGGATTTTAGATATCATATTTCTTCAAATTTTATTTATAAAATAGGTGTAGTAGGGTTTGTCCTTAACCCACCTATATATGATTTGTCTCAGCACAGAGATTAATATTTTTTCTTACCTCGTACTTGTTTGTACTTGTTTATCTATTTTTTACTTATGTGACACTTCTTTCCTTCGACTCCTTGCTTCTTCCTCTTCCTGCTTCCTCTTCTCTTTTCTGTCTCCGTATGTGGCTTGTGACCCCCATGCGAAGTGCTGTTCTACAGGGATTGGCTGATAATGGAATCTTGTATTAGTCTGATATAAGTACCACAGCACACGAGCAGCCCAGTGAGGCTGTCTTTGAAGGGTTATTTTCACCTGATTGCCGGCTATGCAGATGCTAGTTTGGTCTTATTTCATTCATTAATCCTGACACTCAGGATGCAAGTAGTCAGCTGTACCATCAGGGGAGCTCGTCTACCTTGTGGTTTTAGGCTTGAGCATTATGTTGCATCCATTAGCAAAAAGAGTAAAAGTTGAATGCCTGCTAATTGTGCCAGATTTATACTCAGCTGGTACTGACTTTGAGCAGCAGCAACAGGTCATTCATGATCTGACTTTACTAATGGCTGCCCTTTCCATATTTAATGGATACATTTGTAGTGGACTATTTCAGATATAAAGGACTTGTTCTAACAGATACATACCACATTTCTAGATGTTACTGGAAATGCCAGTATGATTTTAAACTAACAAAATGATAAATGCATTGGGAAAAATAAGCTGGGTAGAATAGCAATATTCTAGAAGAGAAAGGAAACTTGTAAGTTGGAGGAAATAAGAATTTGAAGTAGTTTTTTGCTGAAATACCATGGCACTGGTACATCATCAAAAGTGTTGGCTAGGACCTGTAAAAAACCTTGCATATGGTAAAGTATAAGACAAAGTTTAAGTATAAAACAAGGAATTAGAGATTTCATAAATTAACTCATCATGACAAGTTAATGTATCAAAGAAATTACTTTGAGTAGATCATCATCTTACCCTTAGATGCATTCCTTAAAATACTAGTTTTATGAGATATTCAAATATATTCCCAGAAGGGTCCCATTGGCCAGTTAAGTTTGCAAATATGACACATTAGTATGTTTTCCCCTCTTGGAGAATTTTGGTGTATTAGAGTCTATGAGAAGTCCAGCCATAAAGAAACCTGTTTTACTTGAGGTTTTTGAAAACTATCCAGAGCTTTCTTGTCTGCAAATATAACACACACTCTCTCCAGAAAATATAATGGAAGGAAAGTCCCAGTCACAAGGGTAACCATGGCTGTCATACACCGTAGGATAAACTCAGGCAGCAGAGGACAGAACCTCAGACACTCACACACACAGACACATGGGGAGCATGACATTTAATGAAGAAACATACTGTGTTCTTAGATGAGAAAGAAAATAGTGTTCTCTACTGGTTTGTAAGTTTAATGCCATCCAATCCACATCTAAGAAAAGGTGGGTTTTTGGTGGTTGTTACTTAAAATGATTTTGAAGCCATATACAATAAATATGCTAGAATAGGCAGAAAAATATGGTAATGGAAAGTACTTAAGAGGAACTTTAATCAATAGTAAGATGTTTGTAAAAATTCTTTACAAGAACTTTATAGTTATATCAGAATAGTCCATTAGATCACTAGAAGAATAGAGGAATTTCAGACACAGACACAAATATGTATGAGACTGTTTAGGATATGATAGAAGTGTCATTTCATACAAGTAGGGGAAGATTTGAGTTTCAGTAAATGATGTTAGGCCAGTGGATAACTGGGGAAGACAGTAGGTCAATTAAAGATTTAAGTATTTTTAGAAGAAATCACAAAAGTATTGCTACTTTTGAATGTGGAAGAGTCTTTCCTCTAGTGGTGCCAGAGTCCAAGCACAAAAGGAAAGATTGATTTGATTAAATAAAAACTGCCAACTTTGGTATGGCAAAACCCTTCCACATTCAAAGTTATAATACATGAAAATAAATGCACTTAAATGACAGAGGGTTAATATGTTTACTATGTTAAGAGGCCTTACAAATTATTTAAAAAAAGAAAAAATAGTGAACCCTCTTATGGAAAAAAGGGGTAAAGGATTAATTTCACCAAGTAAGGGATAGCAACAGATGGCCGTTAAACCTGTATCAGTGCGCGGTAAGCATAGCGCTGGGAACACCTGCGAGGTGGCGGCTGGTGATTAGACCGCCTTGGTTGGCTACTGACTCCATAGCTCTCCAAGCCTCAGTTACGAGGGTTTAATGAAGTAATTCATGTAAAAAGCTTTGTCAGTATCTGCGAGGGTATTCACTCAGTGATGGGACCTGCCACCATGAAAGAAAGACAATAAAGCGAAGATCCCATCACTTGACAACCCTGCAACAGAGTAAGAAGAGTGTTTTAGTGGTTTGAGGTAGTGGGTCTTGTCTGGTTAGTATAAATTGATACATCTTTATTTTATGGAGGACAATTAGGTAATAAGTATATCAATGTACGTACTTTTTGGTCAATTTAATTTCTTGGAGTTTATCTTAAGGAAACAAACAAGGATAAAGAGATGTATGTAATAAGGATTTTTATCATAGTTTAGAGGAGTGGGGAAAAATAAAAACATTTTTAGTCTAAATGGCAAAAAAGTTGACAAACATGAAAGCCATGTTTTTGAGGAATATTTAAAGTTATAGAGAAGTGCTCAGTGTTTGTGGTTCAATTTTATAAGAAAAAGCGAGATACAAAAGTCTGTGTAGTTGGGTCACAGTTATTCTAAGAAACAAGTGTACCATATTGAATGTAGATTGGACAGGAGCCAAGAGAAGGTCTTTATTGCTGTCGCTGTGAGCCCCAAGTTCAGTGCCACTGAGACAGTATCTTGGTAAGACCGAAGATGCTGCCCAGCCTGCATTTCTCAGGACAAGGGTCCACCTGGCCTGGCACCCAGGGGCAGTAGATGTGTCAGAGTGAGGGAGTCAGTTAGGGTCCCTCGTGTCCATTCAGAAACTCGGCAGATGTTTTTCAAGTACCCACTATATGCTGGGTGCTGTGCTCTTTTTTCTAACCTTGTTTTATTAACATGTTCTTCATAGCCATAAAAAAAATAATAAAAGAAGCAGATTGGAAAATAACAAGAATTTTAACAGTGTTTATCTTGGGTGGGATTAATGATTTTAATTTTGTCCTACATTTCTACAGTAAAGCTGTTATGTAAGAAAACTATATTATATAGTAACATAAGCTTGTGCTAAAAGATTCCCTCCCCAATTTATCAACTCCTTCTATCATTCTTTTCTCTTATTAAAGCAAACAGAAAATACCTTTTTGCTTGAAGAGAGTGGTATGTTTTTTAGGTTGATTGTTTAAGGAGGGAGATCAGCGTGAGGTAGCAATAATATAGGTAGTTTAGGAAATACCATTTGACCCAGGAATCCCACTCCTAGGAATTTATCCAAAGAAAACCCAACTTCTCAGATTCAAAAAGACATCTGCACCACTATGTTTATCACAGCACTATTTACAATAGCCAAGATATGGAAGCAACCTACGTGTCCATCAGTAGATGAATGGATAAAGAAGATGTACATATACACAATGGAATATTATTCAGCCATAAGAAAGAAACATCCTACCATTTGCAATGAATGGATGGAGCTAGAGGGTATTATGCTCAGTGAAATAAGCCAGGTGGAGAAAGACAAGTACCAAATGATTTCCCTCATTTGTGGAGTATAACAATGAAACAAAACTGAAGGAACAAAACAGCAGCAGACTCACAGACTCCAAGAAGGGACTAGTGGTTACCAAAGGGGAAGGAGTGGGGGAGGGCGGGAGGGGAGGGAGGGAGAAGGGGATTGTGGGGTATCATGATTGGTGCACATGGTGTGTGTAGGGTCACAGGGAAGACAGCGTAGCACAGAGAAGACAGATAGGGACTCTGGCATCTTTCTACACTGATGGACAGTGACTACATTGGGGCATGGGGGTTACTCAATAATAAGGGTGAATGTAATAACCACATTGTTTTTCTTGTGAAACCTTCATAAGAGTGTATATCAATGATACCTTAGTATAAAAAAAAGAAAAAATATATAGATAGTTTAGGGACTTGAATGAAGCACTTTACATTATTTAAGAAAGAAGGTAAATGACTATTGTGGTCTGTTGAATTTTCAGAATTTTGGAAGAACTTTAATTCTGTTCACTTAAGGTATATTGGCACAACAATCAGAAAGATAAATATATCCATTATGAAAAGGCAGGGAAGCCAGGAGAGGAGATCCAATATTTGGTTAACTTAATTCCAGAAAGAAGAGTACTTTTTAAAAAAGATTTTGACAGAAAGAGGTGTTACATTTGAAATTGGTTCCAAGCATGCAGCAGGATTAAAAAGAAAGAAAATGCTTCTCATTTGCCAAGAATCTCATCTTCCAGCACAGCATCAAAGAGTTTAATATTCTAAGTAGCTGCTACTCGTTGGAAGAAAAACTGAAAATCTCATGCAGCAGGCCATTGTCCAAGTATAAACCGTTTTATGTTTTTAATTATTGGGATTTGGATGGAGTTTAAATAAGTAATTTTAGTGGCTTTCACAGGTTTGTACTCTATGAATAAAAGAATAAGCTCCTACATGAAAAGTTAATTATAAGCTTTTTCTTGTTCTGCAGTATATATATTGACGTATTTATACACTGGTTGAAGCAATTTTTTGTGCCCTCTTTGCTTACTAACACATCTATTATAAAGTTTTTATATCTTAATACATAACTTTACATGAGGCTAACATAATGGCCTCAGCACAACCTTTTAAAAAAATACTGTGTTGTCCCAACAAATATATTTTTTTAAGCTGAGTCTGTTAAGTGTAAATTGTGAATGCTCTTGGGGGCCTTCTCAGAGGCCCCTAATTGGGTTGGTGGTGGGCGGAGTGTTTCATGAGGTGCCAGGACTCTAGCCTTGAGAAAGAGTGTCCTGCAGGGAAGGAGGGCTGTCGGCAAGCTGACTCACCGTGGTACCGACCTTCAGGGAAGGGCTGACAGTGCCTGGACAGGGATGGTGGCAGGAGGAAGAGAAATGGGGTTCATTTAGTCGATTACCCAATTCCTGTCTAATCCTCTTCTTCCTCAGCAGCTTTCATATGCAAACGAACAAGTGATATGCAATTTTATGCTACTTATATTTTAGTAATACTAACATAAGCTCTGTGAGACATGCTTGTTTCCTGATCCCCTGATACGGGCACACCTTGGAGATTGTGGGTTCGGGTCCAGACCACAGCAATAAAGTGAATATCACAATAAAGCAAGTCAAATGGATTTTTGGTTTCCCAGTGCACATAAAAGTTATGGATACTATACTGTGGTCTATTAAGTGTGTAATAGCATTATGTCTGGTAAAATAATGTGCATACCTTAATTAAAAAGTATTGCTAAAAAATGCTGACTCTCATCTGAGCTTTTGGTGAGCTGTAATCACTGATCATAGATGATCACCGTAACAAATAATATGGAAACATTCTGAAATATCATGAGAATTGCCAAAAATGTGACACAGAGACACAAGTGAACAAATACTGTTGGAAAATGGCGCCAGTAGACTTGCTTGATGCAGGGTTGCCACAAACCATCAATTTGTTTAAAAAAAAAAACAGTATTTGCAAAGCACAGTAAAATGAGGTGTTTATCAGTTATGTTTATTTATGTGTGATGGTAGACTGCTACGTCCCAGACGTCAGGGACCATGCTTTTCACTGTAATGTATTGAAGTATGTCCCAGCCCATGTCTTTGAAGCACAGCATGATAATGTCTGGTTTCCAGTGCACATGTCATTTTCATTCATTTCTGAATTGAGTATTTTGACTCCCCTGGTACCTAATGGGAAAGTAAAAGAAACTAAATGAGGTCATATAAAAAGGGAAAGATGTACTTTTAAGTAGAAAATATTACAGGCAAAAATTAACGAAAAGTTGCCCCTTACTTTAGATGTTATCCAGGATACTTTCCTTTCCATTGTTTTTTTGTTCTTTTTTTAAATTACTCTGATGAAATTGTTACATCAGGGAAAAGTTAGGAAACGTAGAGCCTGTTCTTAAGTTTGCCAATGCATTTTATAATCATTAAAAAATGTGGATCTCTACAAAGCATGCTAGAACTAATTATTGAAATCGTGAGGAATTTTCCCTCACATGACTTCAGCAAATTTAGCACAAAAGGAAGAGGATGGTAGATTGAAGCTGATAAAGAGTCTGCTTTTTAATAGTAATGCAAGAATAAGAGGTGATCTGTTAATACTGCTGACATGTGAAAGGGTACCATCGATGATCTCTCTGAACTCAATTCTTTGTTATCCTTATGACATTTATTGTGTCTTCTACCTCATATTCATTCATTTGAAAAGTATATGTTTATGGGACCATGTTTTATGGAATGTACATAAATCTTTACCCACAAGCCACTTAGAGTATAGTTCTTAAATACCCATGGCAAGCATTAAATACATTCCAGTTGTACATATATAGACTTACCTACCTGCAGTTAGGTAGCATGTATACATTTCACAATTACTTGTGTGGTGCATTGCAAAAAGTATGTAGAAGATATTTTTTTGAAGGAAAGACAGTTGGGCAGTTCAAAAGATGTTCACTTCCTCTAGAAAAAAACAGATAAGTTTGGCCTCACTGAAATAAACTGATTCTTTTGGTTCAATTTAAGGCTTACTGTGTAGTTAGTATGATGTGTGTGATACCAGGTAATCCATAAGAGAGCTTAAAACCCAGTCCATCAGCTAGATGTCTTCCCTAAATTCTGAGATGTTAAACTCCTGGTTTCAAGCAAATTGTGTGTGGGTGAGTGATGTGTGTGCACGTGTGTGTGTACATGTGTTGAAATATTTGGCTTTTTGGCAGGGTGAAAAAAGGCCAATTTACTTAACAAAAAACTGATTTTTGTTGTTAGTTATTACCCATTTTAACCTGGGGTTCATTTTATTTACAGGCGAGTGGCTGAACTGTTCATGTTTGATTTTGAAATCAGTGGAATCCATCTAGACAAAGAAAAGGTAACTCTTTCCTCTGTTTTTGACTCCTCTTGTTTTACTAATATTTAGTTGGTATGTTTGTTGCTACAATCCTTGTCTATTGCTTGAGTTTGTGTATTGTAAAAACCCATAGGTTGTGTTAGGAAATTCTTCAATAGGGTGTATTTGAATGTAGTGCTCTTTGGAAGTTGGCCCATCACCTGTGATAATTCAGAATTAAGAAATCATTTGAGACAGTTGGGGTGTTGTAGATTTCTTGGAATCAGGATGAGGTCAGAAAAGCAGACAGGTGAGCAGGAAAGCTGATGCCTTTGAAGATGAAGGCCTGTAAATGGGAGGACAGGGAACATCATTAAGACCTCTGCATGAGTGTATTCATATCGTATCTTTGGCAGAGCCACACAGTTTTGTTCTGGAAGCAGTGAGCATGTGTTACACAACGTTTAAACTGGGTGGAAGGGGCCTTAAACACCTTCCAGATCCTTCATTCTGCAGATGAGGAAATAAGACAAAACAATCTGTTTCAGTTCCCATCCTTAGTTTCCAGGACTTCTGATCCTGGCCACCACTGTTCTCTTTAACCATGACATCCTAAGAAACTGAGAACCTTGTTTCCATGGTAAGCTGGGTTGGAAGAATGGGGGTGACTGGACCACCACTGAAAGATTGCTCCTACTGACTGCTTGTCTAGACTATGATTGCCTCTGCTTTTTTTTCTTTTTAGAGAAATATGTTTCTTCTAATAAATATAGTACAAAGCCACTCACCTATTGATAGAGATGAGTTTATCAGTGTCTCGTGGAAAGTAGAGGTCAGGTTCTTGGGAATATGTGTCACATACAGTAGATAAGATCGTTCTGATTGGTGCCGGGCTGCTCGCACGTGACTCCTGGCCTCACCGAGCCCGCACATGCCTTCCCAGCAGTCCGTGAGGCTATGAGCTCTACTGTCAACTCACATTGCCTAAATAGAATATTTGCCCCTCTCCAAGTCAGTTCTTTATTCATACCTCTCTTCCAATGACACCACAGTTCTCTGAATCACCTAAATAAAATTTTAGAGTCAGTTTGGGTTTTTTCCTTTTCTAATACTTCGTATCTTAATTAGTGACCAACTCTTTGGATTGTTTCTGTAGAGCTTCTCTTGCGTCTGTCTGCATCCAAAAACGACTCACCTTGATCATTATCAACAAATACCTGGACTGTCCTGAAGGTCTTTGTCTTCCCTGACACTCATTACAATTAACAGCGATTAAGCATTTGCTATTTAAAGCATGCATTTCTAATCAGATCTTCACATCTTTATTCCTGCTTTATAGATGAAGAAACAGGTACCTAGATGGTTCTGTGATTTACCTATTCAAGGTCACAGAGCCAGTAGGTGGAGGAGGCTGTCACATATGCCAGAGACTCCAGATCCTGCTTAGCCAGCACTGCCTGCAGGTTCTCTGCTGGGCAGTCTAAACTGTCTGTGAACTGTGGAGGAATTTCCCTAAAGTACTGATTTGATTGTTACTCTCCCGCCCAGAGCCTTTCAGTAACTTCCTATTGCCTATTGAAAAGTATAAACAGCAGTTAATATGTAACTGAGAGTTCACATGGCAGCGGTCTCCCAGGTCCCCTGGGCCCCCGCGTAACCCATTACTCCTGACCTCCCTGTCCCCCATGCCCCGTGCCCTCCTGTGTTGTTGTCCTCTGCCAGCTCATCGACTTTGCCTGCCTACAGTCCCCATTTGCAGGTCATGGTGTCTGCAAAGCTTTTATCAGTCTCCCAGCTGGAGTTTTGTATTCACTCATATTTTACCTTATTTCATGCATATGGCATTTATTGTCAGCTGTCTTTTAATGAAGTTGTTATTATCATTATTGCATTGCTCACCTAAGTTGAAGGCTTTGAGGACCCAGAGTATGCATCATGCTTTTTCCAGTTTTTGACTCAGTGAAATACTGAATGGATATATGATGAATCATAATAATGCTAGCTAATATTCATCAAGTTTGGTATCCTCAGAAGAAAGGTTGCTTGTGAGAATCTAGGTGAATAATTTTATAATTTTATAAAATTCTCATGAGAGATGTTTTTGAAGCTTTACTAATATGTGTCAAGTCAAGGTCAGTTTTACCAGCATTGACCCTGATGCTTTCATCTAATGTGTGCTCTTCAAGGCTATAGCTGCCCTTCCTAGCAAGTAACTCTTGCAAACCTACAGACATAGATGGGAGTAAAGCAAACCTGAATCCCTCTCTTGAAACGTCTGTGACTGTTCTCAGAGGAGCTTCACTAGGGCAGGAGAAAAGGAAGGCATGCTACACTTTCTAAAATGAGAGATCTTGAAATAAACCCACCAACATAATATACAAATTGTAAAGGCCTGTATTCTTTCTGTACTTTTTCCAGGTTATTTCTTAGTTAATTTTTAAGGTCTAATATGAATATAATTTTAAGGTTTAAAATTAATGGAAGTATATATTTTTAGCAATCATTTAATAACAATTTTATGGAATTCTTAGAGGTCAGAGTACTGCATATTTATCTCAAAATGGTGAAATAGATGATATGCCTAGCAGAGTGGTGAAGGCAGAAAGTAAACCCAAATTTTAATTTTCTAGGGATTTTAACAGGTGATAAAATATTTGAAATAGTTTATTTTACATTTTTCTTTCATAGTGAGGTCTTTGGGGAAAATTTTTTAATTCTAATTTCCAGATCGTTTACCTCTTGTTATCCCTCTGGTTACCATTAGGTGGCGATAAATGGCCATATCAGAAACGAAATAGGCAAAGAGATCTGGACTATACAGATGGTGTATTATCTGAAAACCAGTTTTTCTGTAGAAGTTTGAATTTTCAATATTGAAAAATTTTGGGTTATTAATATATACTTAATTTTTTTCAATATCTTATTAAATGTATATCTGCATCTTATTTATTTATATTCTAAAAAACATTAGTGCTGCTTAATCATTTTTTAGGGACATAGTAGAGTTTAAACTCTGTTAATAGCATTGACCCCCTTCCCAGAAAGGTTTGCCTATGATTTCACCTGAAGCCCACAGTGAGCCCAGGTCCTGGAGTCTCATGTTCTACCAATGAATAACTGCACATTCCTCCCTCGTCCTCCACTAGACCTAATTACATGGACTGCACTTCGTGTTTCATCTGAAACATTTGTGGTGCCCCCTTTGAAAATAACACGTTTTCTCAGGAGATGGCATGCCCCAAAAAGTGTGACCGCGAGATAAACCCACATGGGTGCGACAGCGCCAGCCGCATCGTCATCAGTGACTGTCTGGGGGCCCGGCGGGTGCCAGGCTCTGAGCCAGAAGTCGTGGTGCCGGCTGCAGCCCAGGTCTCCTCGCCACGGCAGCGCTGGCCTCTCTCCCCACGCAGGTGCCGAATCAGAACTCACGCAGTGCAGTCCTGCCTTCTGTGTGTTCACTACACTCTCTGGAAGAATTGGATTAGTTCCTTTTCTTCCCCTTTACTTTCTGGTCCAATCTTTTAAGACAGTGTGTTTTCTAATTTGCCCTTCAAATACTTACTTTTTTTGGTCTAAAAATACTTTTAAGCATATTGACTAGATTTACCTCCCTGATTCACTTAACTAAGAGGTTTCTGGGGGGACGGAGGAGGATTCTGTACTTCCAAATGTTATTAGTTTCAAAGACTAGTTATATAACCTACACAGAAAATGGAACTCCAGTTGCAACTTTTGCTTTAAGTTATGGAAATCTTAAAGCATTGAAACACTATAAAACCACAAGGATAATTTTTTTGTCAGGATATTAAGCATCAAAAGTAGAATTAACATATTGATAGTATATTGTATATAACACATTTATAACAATAAATTTAATATTTTATTATTTAATATATTAATGTATTAATTTATAATTCAACTGTAATGTTGATTTGTCACCTTTAGAGATTATCTATTAACTTGTGAAATATTACACTTAATGTCTTCAAATAACATGTACTCCCCTCATATACAGCGTAAAACAGCAGTGGCCCTGAATGTTAAAATCTTGGATTTGAGCAGTAAGTTTCTTATGGGAACCAACTTTCCCATCAAGATTGAGAAGCATCTCTTACCAGAACACATTCACCATAATTTTGTGCTCGCTGGTGATCATGTAATAATTGATGGTCTGCACGCAGAAGCATCAGATGACTTGGTATGTATATTCCCTTCTCTTTATAGTTAAGATCTCATCTGTGTGGCGCCACTGCTTTAACCCAAAATTCAGTGATAATATAATAATATCTTTAAAAATACTTTGATGTTATTAAGCCCTAAAAAATTAACTGTGGGATCACTAATTCTGTAAGTGCTTTGAATGATAATAATGGTTTGATTATTTACCTGTCTTATATTCCTCATCTTTAAAGTATGGTAAATAAGAGCAATGATTGACATTGTAGACTACTCAGATTTTTAATGCATATAGTCTCCACCTGACCTGGTTAAAGGTGCCTTATGGCTTATGAATTGGGTAAAATTTTGTTCAAACATACCCCATAACAGAGAACTCCAGTCAAGTATATTGTATCCCATGCTGGTTTATGAATCTAAAAACTTCATTCATCTTGTGTAAACCATTATTTTATTTTTAAAGTAATAGTGAACTGCTGAATAAAGAGGTGAAAGCCTATATTTTCATTGTGTAAGACTTTGTATCATATTTATAACTTTTCTCATTTACTTTTTAAATATAGGTACGAGAAGCTGCTTATAAAACTTTTCTTTATCCCAGTGCTGGTCAATTGAAATGTTTAGAGGAATTGCTCCACAATAGGAATCTTCTGGCAAAGCTAGTAGGGTATTCCACATATTCCCACAGAGCTCTCCAAGGAACAATAGCTAAAAATCCAGGTAAGCTTGTTTATTTAACTTTTAAGGAACAATATAGGATTGCCATGGAGCTGAACTTCTGATCTTAAATACTAAAAATTAGTGTTCTATTTTTAATATACTCAGAGACCCATTTATTGAGATTTTCTACATCTTTAGATGGGAACAATTTTTAAATGGAGCTAATAATTTGGAATATATTCTGTTCAACCTAGGTGTTTTACTTTGTGGGCATCCTTGAGAGTAAGTCATACTTCAGTTTTCATTGATGCTAATATAAATTATTTTCCTTTTAACTTAACTAGTTTCTGTGCTTAACCTAACCAGATAGGTTAGACTTAGTATGAGAAATGATGAAGGTCAATATTTCTGCTTAAGATTAAATATAGCCTAGGTCACATAAAAACCTATAGTTCTATAAGCCTCCTTTTCAGAGAGAAGAGCACTGCTTTGGGAAGGTTTATGCTGGAGGGGAGGGAAACATCTTTCTTTGGGCTTGTGATAATCTTGCCTTGTGCTCTGTTGAATTCTTGATGATTTATAATGTATAAGAGAAAATGTTATACAACAGTAATAGTATAAATGTATATAGCAAGTTTTTTCAAAGGCATTTATGAGTTTACCGTTACAGTTTAGACATGAGCCAGGAGCAGGGTGGCTGTGATGGCGTAGCTGTTCAGCCGAGAGCTGCTGTGGAAGCTGGTTTCCAGGGCTGGGTTAGGGGCAGAGAGGCCAGATGAGATGGTGTGCCGCGTGCTCTTGGTGTCGATTGTGCATCTGGATGAAATGCCATTCACGCAGGGAGGGAACCCTGGAAATGGACTGTGTGTGGGAGGAAGAGCACCTCCTTCATCATATTCTGTCTTTTCTGTGCAGGTCCCTCCTCTGTCTAGGACGTTTGTACCTTCTCCAAAGCTTTCTTTAGTTTGCCTTATCTTACCCTTACTTTTTTTGTGCACAGCCATTTCCCTTGACCTGTCAGGGCTCTCTGGTCAGCTGTAAGCACATCACACCCATTCCTGTGCTCAGGCTCCTGCCTGGGGAAAAGTTTTCCCTTCCTGGTCTCTGTTAACATCCTATTCAGTTTTTCAGTGCTCAGCTCAAAACTGACCTCTTCAATGAAGCCTGGTAAACTTTGTCACTTCCGTCAGACCCCCTTGTCTCTGAACTTTTTAAGCACTTAAAATTTGGTTCACATGATTTAGTTCCTAATTAGATATTATACCATTTTTGTATGTTTTTCTGTAGTCACTGTTTCACTAGATTGTTATATTATTACTGTTCTATAATGCTTACTCAGGACCATTATGTTATAGAGGAATTGTAAGGGAAATCTTTGTATCTCTTCCACAGATAAGGAATCTAACGTTAGGTTATATTACTAAAAGTGGCAGAGCTGAAACCTAAAGCCAAGGTCTGAATTTATGGTCTGCCACAGGCTGCTTGAGAACAAACATCCTTTTATGTCATCTTACCTCCTCTACTTTCATTCACTGATTTGACAAATGTTTACTGAGTGCCCACTGTAAGATAATGCAGGCATTGGAAATAGGTCAGTGTGTAAAACAGCTGGACATTCCTGCCCTTGTGAGTTTATGTTCTTGTAAGGGAGATAACAAACTAAACAGGTAAAGAATATGGTATGTCATTAGTTGGTACAAGTTGTGGAGAAAATTGCCTATGGAAGGGGATGAGACATGTGAGCGTGTAGAGTGGAGCAGGCGTCTGAAACAGCTGTCAGGGGAGAGCTCATGAGAACGTGCCACGTGAGCACAGACCTGGAGGAGGTACGGGAGTACGTCTGTGGCTGTCCAGGGGAAGAAGGTTTTGGATGGAGGCACAGCAAGTGCAAATGGGCAGGAAAGTGCTGAGGTATCTGTGGAGAAGCAGGAAGGGCAGAGTGGCTCATGCGGAGTGAATGAAGAGAGCGGTACAGGTGGAGCTGTTGGGGGGCTTGAGTGAGAGGTGAGATGATCTGACTTAACTTTTAACCGTAAGTCATGTAGTGCTGATACTGAGACAGCCTGCAGAGAGGCAGGGCTGGAAGGAGACCTTGTGGAAGCTCTCTTGCAATGATCATTATGAGAAGGACGGCAGCTTGGCAAGGTGGTGGCCGTGGAGGTGGGTACATGTGGTCAGCTTCTGGATCCATAGCCTTTGGAAGGCAGAGCCACGGTCTTTGACCTGAACAGCTGGGCAGACAGACTGAGTTACTGTAACTAAGATGGGTGGTTTGGCTCAAGTCAAGTTTAAGATGCCAGTTGGTGTGCGGGTGGCAGTGTTGAGTAGACAGGTGCGGTTCTACGGGTGCTGAGGAGAGAGTTCGAGCTGGAGATACAACTCTGGGTCTGTATTTACAGTCATGAGACTGTGTGAGGTCGCCAAGGGTGTGGAACAGCAGTCTGGGACTGAGCTCTGGGGCCCAGTTTAAGAGGGCTGAGGTAGGAGGGGAAGCCATTAAGGCCCCCCAGATGGAGCTGTCAGTGAGCGAGGAGGAAAGAGAGCAGCGTGGGGCCCCGGAAGCCACGTGAAGGAAGCGTTTCAAGGAGCCTAGAGCGGTCAGCTGACTCCGATGCTGCCGGAGGCGAGGTCTGAAGGAGGCCGAGGATTGGACATTGGCTTGAGCGGTGTGGGTTGGAGGTCGCCGGATGTGCAGCAGCTAATGCCAGAGAGCAGTACCAGCAAATCCATTGCTCACCAAGTGGTTAATATGGTAATACTTTGGAATTAGACTGTTGCATACGTAGCTGTCATGTAGAATGTGACCTGTGTCCTTGAGAAATTTAAAATTTAGTTGGGGAGCTCAAACATATGCATGGAAAGATAAGTAATGACACAGGTTGGTGTCTTTTCAGTGCCACGTGGCTAGTGTAGACAAAACGATGCCATAGGATTTTAGGAGTTTGGGTAATTTGAAAGATGCCCGGGTGTCTGTTGAAGGTTTTGTGAGGGAAGTGAAACTGGAGGTGGACAGTGAAGGAATGGTGAGCTTGTAGCAGAGGAGGAAGAGGTTAAAAGGGGGACAAACAAAGGTCAAGATGGGTAGTTATGTGATACGTGAATTGGGAAATTTTTTGCCAATGAGGCATTCATTTTCAGGGGGTTTCAAACCTATTCTTAATATGACAATTTTCCAGGTAGATTAATTGAGTTAGATTTGTCATATTTAGGATAGCTAGAAAAGCAAAATGGGTTACAGGTAGTTAAAAAGTGATGATTTAGAAGAAAAAAACATACAGATTTGAAAATGGTTCTGTGTGGCTGCTGGTGTGACATCCTGAAATAAGATTTCATTGTTAACTAAGTAACAGTTTTTTCCAAAAGTCCTAATAATGCCTAACATGGTACCTGAGGCAGTTCTTAGAATTACTAGATATAGGCCTGTTGAGCATTGACAGTGGCAAGAAACCCATGGCTTCTTAATTTAGGTTGACCTTCATCTTTCTCTCAGCCTTTTATTTCACTCAGAAAGGAGATAAATTGAAGAGGGCAAGAAACTTAAAACCGTATAAAAGATCATCTGAAAAATATAAAAACTGTGGCAAACTCTAAAATACATGTTAAAGCCCTGTACACACAAATCAATAGCAAAATATGTTAAATTTAAAAATACACATGAACGTTTTCCTATCATGGAAAAGAATGGTAATTCCACCACATTGCCATCACGGATTTGTAAAATCTAATGACTTATGGTTGAATTATTTAATTTTACAAAAATTCTAACAGTTAAAATTTTTAATGTTCTAATTTTGCTATATTTTCTTTTGTTATTGATCCTGAATATATTATTCTGCAGGTATGTACAGAAATAAAAAATAATTATTTACGCAGAAAAACCTTGATTTTTAAAATCTAAGTTTGAGTCAATCATGCTTAGAAATTGTACTGATTTTTATGAACAAATCAGTCTACCTATCTCTTTAAGACTCAGAAAAAGTTAGACATGTCTAAGAAACTTGTTTTTTCTTTTACACATGAATAGAGAAAACAGTGAAATTCTGGATTCTTTTTTCAGTTACCCATTATTAACTCTTTTCATCACTTTGAAAGTGAAAATCATCACTTTAAGGCTAGTATAGTGTATAGATTATGATCATATTATAATTTTTACAGATACTCATTTTATGTAACTAAAGAGACTTTCTTTTGGATTTCATTTTTAGAGACTGTCATGCAGTTCCTTGAAAAACTATCAGACAAACTTTCAGAAAGGTTAGTTTTTATTCTGCTGTCTAGCGTATATATCATTTAGTTTTTTTAAAAAAAATACTTGGTTTATGAAAAATTAAAAAGTGACCTCTTAAGAATGTGTTAGAATGTTAGGTCAGATCTGTGGACCATTCAGCAAGAGACTCAGTTAACTTTGAGGTGCCTTTGAACCGCATAGTTTTCTTTCTCAGGTGACGATCTTGAGAACTTAGGCTGTCTTCTCTGATTAACCGAGGTGCCTATCACTGATGTGTAATTTTAAAAAGTTTCCAAACCTTTTTGAAACTATGTATTTTCATTTGTGCCATCAATTTCATAGAATCATAAGTTTTGTATTTTTATGAGTTCTTGAAGTAATATTTCTTTCCTTTTGGCCTAAATATAAGAGGCTCATGGATGTGGTGATTTGATCTGTGGCTTTGATTTCAGGAATGCTTTGCCTCAGCCTTTGTAATGTCAAACTGAAGTACTGCATTCTCTCTAGGAAGTCCCTTTGTCACATTCCTGCATCTCTCCCCTGGGCTGCTGGCCTCTCTGATTTTGTCACTTGTCCTTCACTTAGCCCTCCCCCAGAGCTTTGCTGAGGGCCAAGTGCTCCAGTGGCCTTCAGATGCCTCGGATTCCGGGTAGAGGCATGTCATGGTTTGTAAAAGCCAGTGACGTTCTCTCATTTCTTTCTTGCACTGTCTAAAATTTCATTTGTCTTTTTAACTATACAGGCATGTTGAATTTTAGCTCAAATTTCCATATTCTATTGTACATGCATGCCTTAGAATCCAGTCCTTTCTAATTTGGATTATATTTATACATTCTCAAATTTTCTTTTAATCTAGTGAACTACCAAGGCTTTGATATAATGAAGAGGAAGCGTTAATTATGCAGTTATTTGAGAATTTATTCTATTTTGTTTTGTTAGTTAAGTGTGAGTGTTCTTTCCTTCCTTGTATGGAGCTGCAGATTATGTTTGAGCAAACATAGTTCAAGATTTTTACAGTTCCATATAGCACTTAATTCGAACAAACTTCATATTCTACAAATATTAAGCATGTTAATAAAATCTAATACAAATTTAATTACTTCCCAGCTAGAGTTTTCCTGTAGGGGTAAAATGAATAGCAATCTTAAATGTAATCTATGTTAATATTCTTTTATAGAAAGTAATTTGTTAGTCTTTGACCTTTGTAAGGTATAGCAAAAAGTAGGAACTCTAAGTTTGCTGTTTAATACTTCACATGTTTCTGTGACATTGCTAATTTTTCCAAGCTATAGTACTTTTAAGACATCTGTCAAAGTGCTTTTTAAGGTAGAAATTGCAATAATTTGCTCATGTGTGTATATATTGTTGTCTCTTCTAACACGTGGGTTTATATTTGCACTATAAATTACTTCTAATTTTATCATAAATATTGGAAAGTAAAATAAGCAAACGAGTTTTTTTACAATGTAATTATTACAGTTTTATTCTGGCAACTAATGATAAACCTGTTTTACAGAACTATGAAAGATTTTGAGATGATACGAGGGATGAAAATGAAGCTAAATCCTCAAAATTCTGTAAGTAACAATGCTGGACTATTTTTATTATAATATAAACAGTCTGTCAGCTGAGGTCATTATCTTTTGACTTTGAAACTTTCTTGTGATATGCTGAAGGTGTGTATATAGTCTTATTTCTGATCTTTGGTCTTGTTTCTAATCTTTGGATTCGGTGAATAAAGTATTGAAATACTCGGTCGATATGTCCACATCTGACATTTCCAGGAGATCCAGTATTTTTGTTGGTTAGTTGACATTGCACACACACCTCTGTGAATGTGTTTAGCATGATGCATGTTCATATATACTCATGCCAAGGCTGTTTCCATCCTGTAGAAAGTTGGCTCCTTGTTGGCAGTAGCCCTTTAGGGGTCTTGGTGGAGGACCGATCCAGCGGTGGCAAATTTAACCATCAATGTTAATGCTGTAGTTTACTCATTTGTTTGTTAATTATGGAGCTCAATTAAATAGATCGCTGTTGACTGACAAAGTACTATAGCCCATCCTAAAAACATGTAAGTGGTATTTTCAATCATTAAGATCAAATGATTACATGATCTTAAAGTAACAACTGGTATCCTTATGGCCAGGATGCTGCCCTTGTGATTGGGGTGCCCTGAAATGTGATGGGATCCTGGGAGTTAGAACCCAAGTTCTTATTTGGCTCAAGGACGGGGCAGGATTGTTGGGTTTGTCTACACCGTTCATCTGTACGTGCTGCTGTTGGGGAGTCTTGATTTGGTGGTGGCTGCCAGAGCCATAGTCACAGGCAAGGTTTAGGGTGAGTGAGCTCTGCAGATTTAGAAACTATCAGCTTCCTGGATTCAGTCACTATGAAATAGATTAATCCTCTCAAACTCACTGATTTTCTGGAGTAGGGTGTCCGATTGTTAGTTATAGCAGGAACTGTGTCTAGCAGAGTAACTAGGATCAGTCAGCCTGTGCACGTTGGCCTGGTAGGTAGGTTCACTTGGGAAACCAGATCATAGATCAGAATTTAGTTTGGTGAAAAGAAACACAAAAAAGTAAAATGTGTTGTCAAAAGCTAATACATGACTTGAAACTGTCCTCCCTAGACATTTATGTGTAGCTTATTGATACAGGTTGTTCTGCAGACATATGTGAAATGCCTGCTCTTTTGCACGAAGTCCCTGTTGTGGTGAATGGTGCCCCTGTTTCCCCTGCTGCCCTGGCCAGAACCTGGATTTACTCCAGACCAGTGGTTCTCTGAGCGTGTTCTCTGGACCAGAAACAGCATCACCTGGGGACTTGTCAGAAATACAAATCCTTGTCGAGTCCCACGGTCTGTTTCCACAAGCTCTGCAGGAGACTTAGCCACTGGTGCGCCCTCCCTGCAGCCATGTCCTCAGTTTCCAAGGCCTGTGTCTTCTGCCTTCTGAGGACTCTCTGTCCTCTTCCCACACCCGCTGCTGCAGCCCACTTGAGGTCGTTATTGCTTCTCACCCTGATCACAGCTATAGTTGCTGCACTGGTTCCTAGCCTTCTGTTCTGGCTCCCCTCAGAGCCGTCCTGGCTTGGGGTTGCTGAGCGTTGTGCCTAGCTCAGTGCTACACACAGATGTGTACTTAGCACTTATTTGAATGAATAAATGAATGAATTGCCATCAGAGGGATTTTTCTAAGAAGCAGATCTGATCTTGTCACTCTTTAGTTGAAATTTTTTTAGTAGCTCCCTGTAATTCTCAGATTTATCTTCCTATTTCTTAGCTTTTCCCAAGCCCTTCATAATTTTGCCCCTGCCTGCTTCTCTAGCCTTATCTTCTGCCACCCCTAAAAGCCAAGTTAGTGCCCTCTGGTCCCTACTAAATAATACCTGGAGGGTGCTCATGTGACTTTTCTCTTCCTTTTTGCTTTGCTTTCCTTTGGTTTTTGATTCTAACTGACATTATTGTGCCGGTAACTATGGCAATAGCTTCCAGTCACTCACAGAACTGTACTCACAGAAGGGATGCCTTTCCCCTTTCTCATCTGATTAAGTGCTCCCATTTTTCAAAATTCAGCTTGGGCTTGGTGTTCTCCAAACATTTCCTGACCTTTCGCTGCCAGCCCATTATCAGCTCCTGGCACAGGGATCATGTCTCCCTCGGTTTTGTTTCCTTAGAGCCTGCGTGCGCTCTCTCATGTAGCAGATAGTAAGTGATCATCTGTGGGAGGAGATGGGTGCTAAGAGCAGAACACC
Organism: Manis pentadactyla; assembly: GCF_030020395.1. Classification (NCBI taxonomy): domain Eukaryota; kingdom Metazoa; phylum Chordata; class Mammalia; order Pholidota; family Manidae; genus Manis; species Manis pentadactyla. The sequence continues at coordinate 13,431,212 of NC_080020.1, forward strand.
CAGGGCCTAGAGCGCCAGAGATGCTGCCCCTGCCCTTCAGGAGCTCACAGGGAGAAAGGCAGAAATGTTCAAGTATCTTACATTGCTCATGTTCCCTGATAAATATATGATCCTGGAATATGGGAAATAAGGATTGCTGTTTGAGGAGAAATGTCCAAAGTGAAATTTAAAAAGTTAATGGTAATAAGGATAGAAACTAACATTCATGGTGTGCATACTCAATGCTGGGTTTTAACAGTCTGAGTGCATTAAGCTATACTATTTGGGAGATGCTGTTGATGCATTCACCAGGTAACTATTGAGAGTCTGCTGTGTACCAGGCAGTATTCAGGGTGCTAGGATGTAACAGAAAAAATGCAAACCTAGTTCCTGTCCTCATGAAGCTACATCCTAGGGGAAGAAAACAGATAGTAAATGCATGAAAAAAATAAATATGTTCAGTGTCATATGAGTGGAAAAGAAGTGGAAACCTGCAGTGGAAAAGAACGTAGGGAAAGGGGTGGAGGTCGCTGGTAGGTATGGGTTGGTTACTGAAGCGGAGACCAGGAAGAAGTGCCGGAGTGCGCTGTGGAGACGCCACGGAGGTATTGTAGGGCAGAGCATCCTTTGCAAGGAACAGCAAATGTAGAGGCCTCAGGTAGAGAGGGGCCTCCCTGGTGTGATCAAGGAACGCTGAGGATAGCAGTGTGGCTAGGATGAGGTGGGGGAGTTGTGGGAGACGGGCTCGGTGCAGTTGGGCAGATCAGATCATGTAGAAGGAGGATGGAAAAGCCGTGGAGGGCATCGGTGATTCTTCCAAGCCATATAACAATGTGCACTGAGAACTTGACCCTGGCAGTCTTGTTCCATAGCCTGGTCCTAACCCCCGTCTGTCACCTGGACAGTTTGTGGGGAGGACGATCTGTTCAGGCACTCAAGCTCTCCTTTCCACATTCTGCAATCAGTTGTCAGAAACAACTATTAGCACAATATTTCTTTATGACATCTTTTCTTTGCCAAGATTAGGGTTAATTCTGTCTTAGTTAACGTTTTAAATTGCTGCTTTCATTTCCATTTGTTGCTTTCATCCTCCCTAAGCTTCTTGCTTAGATTTAGAAAGGACCCTAATCTTGCCTGCAGTATTTTATGGATTAATACACGGGTTACATTTTGAGAAAAATTTCAACATGGCTAATTTAATCTATTAATGTTGACTTTTATTAGTTTACATTGTAGATTGGCATTTGTTTGCCTTTCCCCCAAACTCTGGGATTATGCCTTTTTGTATACCTCTCTACTCAGCTGATTACAGGGAAGGCAAAATAAAGAGAAAGGTATTTCCTGCCAAGTCATGAGATTTTAGGGTTTCTATAAAACTTCTCCTATAAATAACAGGTTTACATTTTATAAGCTGGCTGAATTATTGATAAAAATTGTGAGATAGTGAATGACTTTATAATAGTGAATTTTCCATTGTAGGAATTAATGCCCTGGGATCCTCCATACTATAGTGGTGTGATTCGTGCAGAGAGGTAAGTTTTTTGACAAATACTCACATATGGGACGAGAGAACCTAATACTTACTGAGCACTCTGCACATTAACTGTGCAGCTACTCTCCTCACTCTGTTGCCCGCATTACAAACCTGTATCCTCTCAAATCCAGGCCCCCCTTTGGCATGGTCCCCATCTGCCCACGTGTTATTTCATCTGGATTACAAAGCTATGCTCAGTTATGCTCTTCCCTAACAAGCTAACAAGCCCATTTTTCTATGGCTTAAGCCATTTTCTTCTTAAAACTTTTAATGACCTCCCCATGGTGTCTAGGATCTGGCCCCTCTCTCCCTGTCCCCATGTGTGGCTTCCAGGTTCTCTTTCTAGACGGGGCATCTGGGGGCTGGGACTTTGCTAGAACCCTTGTATCCTGTTTCTGGTCTATGGTGGCTCTCAGCAAATATTTGTTGAACCAGTGAAGGAGTAAAGTAGTACCTGGTATGGTGCTATGTGATTTTCTTAGTGTTTTTCACTTTTATTTGAATATATTGTCAACACATTATTAGCATATTGTAAGGATAAAAATGAAATAAAAGATTAAAGAAACTTAAGCTGATTGAAGTACTACTACTCTTTGTTTACTATATTATGGCAAAGGAGTAGATATATTTTTTCCCTAAGTATACACTATTTCTGTCATTTTTACTTTGCATGTTCACGGAGGCCTGTTCAAAGTGAACACTTTTAAAAATGTTCATGGCTCAAGAGACTTCATATGTGCAACAGAAATATTTTTAAAATCTCAGAATCCTACATTTTTTTTTCTTTTTTTTTATAGTACTTTTTTATTTTTTATTTTGGTATCATTAATCTACAATTACATGAAGAACATTATGTTTACTAGGCTCCCCCCTTCACCAAGTCCTCCCTACATACCCCTTCACAGTCACTGTCCATCTGCATAGTAAGATGCTGTAAAATCACTCCTTGTCTGCTCTGGGTTGCACAGCCCTCCCTGTGCTGCCACACACACTATACATGTTAATCATAAGGCCCCCTTTCTTTTTCCCCACCCTTATCCCTCCCTTCCCACCCATCCTCCCCAGTCCCTTTCCCTTTGGTAACTGTTAGTCCATTCCTGGGTTCTGTGATTCTGCTCCTGTTTTGTTCCTTCAGTTTTCCTTTGTTCTTATACTCCACATATGAGTAAAATCATTTGGTACTTGTCTTTCTCCTCCTGGTTTATTTCACTGAGCATAATACCCTCTAGCTCCATCCATGTTGTTGTGAATGGTAAGATCTGTTTTTTTCTTATGGCTGAGTAATATTCCATTGTGTATATGTACCACATCTTCTTTATCCATTCATCTACTGATGGACATTTAGGTTGCTTCCATATCTTGGTTATTGTAAATAGTGCAGCGATAAACATAGAGGTGACTCTGTTTTTTTCAAACTGGAGTGCTGCATTCTTAGGGTAAATTCCTAGAAGTGGAATTCCTGGGTCAAATGGTATTCTCAGAATAATCCTACATTTTAACAAATGACAAACATTTTTATCTGTTTCATTCTTGAGATAAGCAGTTTTACTGAGAGTTAAGATTGATTTAAGTAATGGAAGAAAATAATTTCTGCCTTTTTCTTCTTTAGAGCATGTTGGCACGTATCATGCTATGTGGAGGAGGAGGTACCCTATGATCAGTTAGCTTGTTGAAGAACTTATCCATTTAATATTCACTCATTTTCCCCTCTTTGGCTTCTCCATTACATCTCCATGCCCACACCAATCTTACTCTAAAGCATTATTATCTTATAACCTCTAGGTGCTAATACTTTGTCAGCTACTAGTTTTCATTCATGTATCCCAACATCAGCATCAGTCATCACTATGAAAGCACACATGGTTATTGAAAATCATGTGATAAACAGTGAGCTTAGAATCTGTGATAGTCTAACTTAAGATGTTGTTTCATAAACATATTTTCTGACTACAAAACTTCAGACCATGCTCCTTATAGTTGCGTAAAAAATAGAATTTCTCATTCAAAGAAAGGTTTAGCCTGGTTGCTTGTCATGTTACAATGTGACAGAAAGGAACAGTAACATTTTATTAATGCTTCTCTTATTTATATGAAGTATTTCATTTGATTTTTGACATTGGAAAGTAATATAAATTAGGTGTTTTTTGGTTCTTTTGCTACTGATGGTATTCCTGTGAATCAGGTCCAATGCCCTTTATTATTTTAATTAACATCTTCACCTGAAATTTAAGTGACAGTTTTGTCATTTAGCTCTACTCTTTAAACATAGCAGGCCCAATGGTGGTTCTGTGTGGAAATTACATATGAATATCTAAAGATTTGGAAAGACATAATCAATTGTAATTTAAAGTATATGCACTAATAGGGGTATGAAATCCCTGAGAAATTTGATAGTAATTAAATTAAATTTAGTTATTTATTTATTTTTGTAAAGGTATCATTAATAAACAATCTTATGAAGATTTCACATGAGCAGCATTGTGGTTACTACATTCACCCATATTATCGAGTCCCCCCACACATCCCACCGCAGTCACTGTCCATCAACATAAGAAGATGCCACAGAGAAACTACTTGTCTTCTCTGTGCTACACTGTCTTCCCCGTGACCCCCCACACCATGTGTGCCAACCATAATGCCCTTCAATCCCCTTGTCCCTCCCTCCCTACGCACCTGCACCCATCTCTCCCCTTTGGTAATCACTAATTTCTTCTTGGAGTCTGTGAGTCTGCTGCTGTTTTGTTCCTTCAGTTTTGCTTTGCTGTTATACTCCACAAATGAGTGAAATCATTTGGTACTTATCTTTCTCCACCTGGCTTATTTCAATGAGAATAATATCCTCTCGCTCCATGCATGTTGTTGCAAATGGTAGGATTTTTTTCTTCTTATGGCTAAATAATACTCCATTGTGTATATGTATCACATCTTCTTTATCCATTCATCTATTGATGAAGCAACTTAGGTTGCTTTTATATCTTGGCTATTGTAAATAGTGCTGCAATAAACATAGGGGTGCATCTGTCTTTTTCAAACTGGGCTGCTGCATTCTTAGGGTAAATTCCTAGAAGTGGATTTCCTGGGTCAAATGGTATTTCTATTTTTAGTTTTTTGAGGAACCTCCATATTGCTTTCCACAATGGTTAAACTAATTTTACATTCTCTACAACAGTGTAGGAGGGTTCCCTTTTCTCCACATACTCGCCATCGTTTGCTTTAGTTCTTGTCTTTTCGATCTTGGCCATCCTAACTGGTGTGAGGTGATATCTCATTGTGGTTTTAATTTGCATTTCCCTGATGATTAGCCATGTGGAGCATCTTTTCATGTGCCTGTTGGCCATCTGAATTTCTTCTCTGGAGAGGTGTCTGTTCATATCCTCTGCACATTTTTCAATTGGGTTACTTGCTTTTTGGGTGTTGAGGCGTGTGAGTTCTTTATATATTTTGTATGTTAACCCCTTGTCGGATATGTCATTTAAGAATATATTCTCCCACACTGTAGGATGCCTTTTTGTTCTGTTGATGGTGTCCTTTCCTGTACAGAAGCTTTTTAGCTTGATGTAGTCCCATTTGTTCATTTTTGTTTTTGTTTCCCTTGCCCAAGGAGGTACGTTCATGAAAAAATTGCTCATGTTTATATTCAAGAGAGTTTTGCCTCTGTTTACTTCTTAGAGTTTTATCGTTTAATGACTTACATTCAGGTCTTTGAGCCATTTTGAGTTTACTTTTGTGTATGGAGTTAGACAGTAATCCAGTTTCATTCTCTTACATGTAACTGTCCAGTTTTGCCAACACCAGTTGTTGAAGAGGCTGTCATTTCTCCATTGTATATCCATGGCTCCTTTATCATATATTAATTGGCCATATATGCTTGGCTTTATATCTGGGCTCTCTTTCTGTTCCATTGATCTATGGGTCTATTCTTGTGCTAGTGCCAAATTGTGTTGATTACTGTGGTTTTGTAGTAGAGCTTGAAGTCAGGGAGTTTAATCCCCCCACCTTTATTCTTCCTTCTCAGGATTGCTTTGGCTGTTCAGGGTCTTTTGTGGTTCCATATGAATTTTAGAACTATTTGTTCAGTTCATTGAAGAGTGCTGTTGGAATTTTGATAGGGATTGCATTGAATCTGTAGATTGCTTTAGGCAGGATGGCCATTTTGACAATATTCTTCCTATCATGAACATGGGATGTGTTTCCATGTATTGGTATCTCCTTTAATTTCTCTCATGAGTGTATTACAGTTTTCATGGTATAGGTATTTCACGTCCTTGGTTTATTCCTAGGTATTTTATTCTTTTTGATGCAATTGTAAATGGAATTGTTTTCCTGATTTCTCTTTCCTCTAGTTCATCGTTAGTATATAGGAATGCAACAGATTTCTGTGTATATTAATTTTGTGTCATGCAACTTTGCTGAATTCAGTTATTAGTTATGGTTGTTTTGGGGTGGATTCTTCAGGGTTTTTGTATACAATATTAAGTCATCTGCAAACAGTGACAGTTCAACTTCTTCCTTACCAGTCTGGATACCTTTTATTTCCTGGTAGTGTCTGATTGCCATGGCTAGGACCTCCAGTACTATGTTGAATAAAAGTGGGGAAAGTGGGCATCCTTGTCTTGTTTCGTATCTTAGAGAAAAAGCTTTCAGCTTTTTGCTTTTAACCATGATGGCTGTGGGTTTGTTGTATATGGCCTTTATTATGTTGAAGTACTTACCCTCTGTACCCATTTTTTTGAGAGTTTTTATCATGAATGGATGTTGAATTTTGTCAAATGCTTTTTCAGCATCTATGGAGATGATCATATGTTTTTGTCCTTCTTTTTGTTGATGTGGTGGATGATGTTGACGGATTTTCCAATATTGCACCATCCTTGTATCCCTGGAATAAATCCCACTTGATCATGTTAGATGATCTTTTTAATGTATTTTTGAATTTGGTTTGGTAATATTTTGTTGAGTATTTTTGCATGTATGTTCATCAGGGATATTGGTCTGTAATTTTCTTTTTTTGTGGTGTCTTTGTCTGGTTGTGGTATTAGAGTGATGCTGGCCTCGTAGAATAAGTTTGAAAGTATTCCTTCCTCTTCTACTTTCTGGAAAATTTTAAGGGGGATGTGTATTAGGTCTTCTCTAAATGTTTGATAAAATTCTGCACTGAAGCCATCTGGTCTAGTGGTTTTGTTCTTAGGTAATTTTTTAAATTACCAATTCAGTTTCATTGCTGGTAATTTGTGTCTTCAGATTTTCTGTTTCTTCCTGGGTCAGCCTTGGAAGGTTGTATTTTCCTAGAAAGTTGTCCATTTCTTTAAGTTATCCAATTTGTTAGCATACAATTTTTCATAGTATTCTCTACTAATTCTTTGTATTTCTGTGGTGTCTGTAGCGATTTTTCCTTTCTCATTTCTGATTCTCTTTATTTATGTAGACTCTTGATAAGTCTTGGTAAGTCTGGCTAGGGGTTTATCTATTTTGTTTATTTTCTCGAAGAACCAGCTCCTGCTTTCATTGATTCTTTCTATTGTTTTATTCTCAGTCTTATTTATTTTTGCTCTGATCTTTATTGTGTCCCTCCTTTTACTGACTTTGGGCCTCCTTTGTTCTTCTTTTTCTAGTTTCCTTAATTGTGAGTTTAGACTGTTCATTTGGGATTGTTTTTCTTTCTTGCGGTAAGCCTGTATTGGGGTATACTTCCCTCTTAGCATGGCCTTTGCTGCATCCTACAGGTTTGGTGCTGTTGAATTATTGTTTTCCTTTGTCTCCATATATACTTCAACTCTGTTTTAATTTGGTTATTGATCCTTTGATTATTTAGGAGCATGTTGTTAAGCCTCTATGTGTTTCTTGACTTTTTTGTTTTCTTTCCATAGTTTATTTCAAGTTTCATATCCTTGTGGTTTAAGAAGCTGGTTGGCTCAATTTCAATCTTTTTGAATTTACTGAGGCTCTTTTTGTGGCTTCGTATGTGATCTATTCTGGAAAATGTTCCATGTACACTTGAAAAGAATGTGTATCCTGTTGCTTTTGGGTGAAGTGTTGTTCAGAAGTCTGTTAGGTCCACTGTTCTAATGTGTTTTTCAGTGCCTCTGTCTCCTTATTTTCTGTCTGGTTGATCTGTCCTTTGGAGTGAGTTGTTGAAGTCTCCTAAAATGAAAACATTGCATTCTGTTTCCCTCTTTAATTCTGTTAGAACTTGTTTCACATGTTTAGATGCTTCCAGTGTTGGGGGCATAGATATTTAAAATGGTTATATTATCTTGTTAGACTGACCCCTTTATCATTATGTAATGTCCTTCTTTGTCTCTTGTTACTTTGTTTGTTTTGAAGTCTGTTTTGTCTGATACAAGTACTGCAACTCCTCCTTTTTTCTCCTCATTATTTACATGAACTGTCTTTTTCCATAATACCTTCACTTTTAGTCTGTGTATGTCTTTGGGTTTGAAGTGAGTCTCTTGTAGGCAGCATATATAGGTGGGTCTTGCCTTCCTATTCATTCAGAAACTCTCTATTGTTTGATTGTTGCATTCAGTCCATTTACATTTAGGGTGATTATTGATAGATATGTACTTATTGCCATTGTAGGCCTTAGATTTGTGTTTACCATAGTTCAAGGGCAGCTTGCTTACTATCTAACAATCTGACTTAACTTTCTTATTACACTATTTCAAACACAATCTAAAGTTTCCTTTTTTTCTCTCCCTTCTTCTTCTTCTGCCTCTTCCATTCTTTATATATTAGAGATTCGTTTCAGATATAAAATGTTATATACATAATATATCTTTATGAATTCTACATTCTTTGTGTATTCCTTGACTAACTTTGTGAGTAGTTTATTTAATTTTGCATTTGCTTAGTAATTAATTTGTCTATTTCCTCTACTGTGGCTTTTATTTTCTCTGACGACAGCTATTTAGCCTTAGGAGCACTTCATCTAGAGCAGTCCCTTTAAAATACACTGTAGAGACAGTTGTGGGAGGTAAACTCCCTCAACTTCTGCTTATCTGGAAATTGTTTAATCCTTGCTTCAAATTTAAATGATAATCTTGCTGAGTAGAGTATTCTTCGTTTAAGGCCCATTTGTTTCATTGTATTAAAAACATCATGCCCCTCCCTTCTGGCCTGTAAGGTTTCTGCTGAGAAGTCTGATAGCCTGATGGGTTTTCCTTTGTATGTGATCTTTTTCCTTTCTCGGGTGCTGTCAATTCTCTCTCCTTGACCTTGATCTTTGCCATTTTAATTACTATATGTCCTTGTTTTGTCTTCCTAAGTCCCTTGTGTTGGGAGATCTTTGCACTTCCATGACCTGATAGACTATTTCCTTCCCCAGATTGTGGAAGTTTTCAGCAATTATTTCTGCAAAGAGACTATCCCTTTGTCTCTCTCTTCTTTTCTGGTACAAATGTTATTCTGTTTGGATTGGTCACACAGCTCTCTTATTATTCTTTCATTCCTAGAGTTGCTTTTTTTCTCTGTGCCTCTGCTTGTTTTCCTTTTCTCTAATTTTCATTTTCCATCTCTACTTCATCTGATCTACTTTTAAATCCCTTCATTGTATGTTTCATTTCAGATACTGTATTTTTCAAAGTTTTTGTTTCTTGAGGTCCTCCCTGACATCTTGAATATTTTTCTAAAGCTCTGTGAGCATGTTTATGATTTTTATTTTGAAATCTTTGTGAAGAAGATTGGTGATTTCAGTTTCACTTAGCCCTCTTCCTGGTGTTCATGGGATTTTGGTTTGTACCAGGTTATTTTGCCATTTCTTATTTCTAATGATTGCTAAGGAATAATAACTTTGTGTAGGTGGTGTCCTCCAGTGCCCAGGAGCTCTACTCTCCGGAGCCGCCCAGCTCCTGGAACAATGGAGGGGGACACAGGTGAGCAGTGCCATTGCCTGCCAGGCGGAGAGAACTCTTTCCTGCTTCCCAACTGCACTGCATGCCTCCATTTCCAGTGCCAGTAGGCCGAGTGTGCAGGCAGGAGCCTCTGCTTTATGCTCCTGTAGCTGCCATAGGTGGAACTGCTCTCAGGCTGGCCTGGTGCAGTGGCGGGGGCAGGAGGTTTGTGAGCTGGTGCCGGCTGGGAATAAGGACTAGCAGGCTGCGTATTGTAGTGGGGAGCCTCAGCACCCGTTGCCAGCCAGTCGGAGTGCCTGAAGCTCCTGAAATTTCCCAATCTGCTGGGCTGAGTGTGCCAGGATGATTTTGCCCACCAGCCCTTTCTCCTGATCAGCAAGCTCTGTGTAATTCTTGTCCCTTTAGCAGCCCTCTTGCTGTTGGGAAGGCTTTCAAAGTGCCCACCTTTCTTTTGTCCTGGAGCAGCCAGTTGTGGGTACCTGTTCTCCACAAGAGGCTGGGATCTCAGTCTTTCCGAGTATTCTTCCTGTCTTTGCTTTCAGCCCTGCTAATCTCCCGAGCACCATGTAATGTGGGTTTGTGCTCCCAGAGTCCATCTCCAGGGCTGGGTATTTAGCAGTCCTGAGCTTCTACTCTCTCCCCACACTGTTTCTCTTACTCCCGCCCATGAGCTGGGGTGGGGGGAGGGCCTGGGTCCCACCGTATCACAGCTTTGCTGCTTTACCCTTTTCCGTGAGGTCTACTCTTTTCCCCAGATGTAGGCCATCTGTCACAATCTTCTTTCTGGTTGCTCTTTCAGGAGTAGTCGTATTTGCTTTGTTCTTTGTTTTCATATTATATGTGGTTTTGGGAGAAGGTTTCTGTCTCACTTCTCACGCCACCATCTTTAAGCCTATGATTTGGTTATTTCTCTCGATAGTAATTTTAAACAAAAGATACTGCATAAAGAATAGTAACTCCCTCTTCACTGTTTCTACCAAAAATATAACATGGGAGAGTCTTTCTGTTGCTAGCTGACTCTGGAGTCATTACTTGTGATCCAGAGCTGGCAAGTAAGGTTGGCGTTCTCACTCCCTTCACCAACCACAGAGGTGGGTCTTCTTGTCCAAATGGGTCATTGGAAAGAAAAGGGACAGTTGTTGAGGCATGGTGGTGGTGTGGCCATGGGCATGTTTCCTGAGGTCTGTGAGACCTCGGCAAGTCCCAGCTCCACAACTAAATGAGCCGTACATGATCTTCTGAAAGGCACTTATATTCTAAGCCTCTCAGGAAGGTTACCTACAAAATGGGGTTTATAACAGTCACTACTTCATAGGTCAGGATTAAATGAGATAGTGTTTGTATTAGTACTAAAATTACATTATTATTATTATATGGAATTGGCCACCTGTGGACATTCTTCTAGAGAATGTTCCATTCTACAAGTTGCTTTTAAAGAGTTGCCTAAAATTTTTTGAAGGGCGGTGTCAGATCTCCCTTAAAGTGTCTTTAAGAAAGCACTCATCTAAAATGTAGTGAGTGTATCAAGTTAGCTGTAGAATGTTCATCAGACCCCCTTTTGGTGATAGAATACTGACATGGAGGCCCTTCTTGCCTGTGTCTGCCTGCAGCATAGTCGTGTCCAGTGTGAAGGAACCTGCATCTGGTTGGCAGGACTGTGCACTTTTGGTTCCTTCCCTCTTCAAGGCTGAGGAATCACTGCTGTCATCAAAATTAAATTGCAGCTGTCATCCAAGGTCTTCTAGGTCTGATCACATCCCACTTTTCTTCAGCAGTCAGCACACACACACCCACACTTCCTTGTTGGCTGTGGCCTGCCCCTGTGGGTCTCTTCACCATTCCTCTTCTCACAGTTAACCTCAGCCAAATGAAACCTGTGTCCCCCAGCCAGATCGCTTTCTGTCTCAGAGACAGAGCAGCCTGTATCTGGCAACCAGGAGCATTCCATCCGCCTTCCTGTGCTGTCTCACCTACAAAATGTTGCCAGGAGTTCGTGGAACCTCGGGTCTGCTGTAGCCCCTGCAGCTCCTGGCTCTGCCTGCTCACAACCGATGTGCTACACAGTTGGCCTGCTGACCTCTTCTTCTGTGTTATGTTGTTGTGTGTCTTGTCCAACATATCTTAAAGCTCTTAACAAGTGTGTCTTCTTTTGTTTGCAGTTAAGAGCCGAACACACACTGAGGGCTCTCAGTAAATACCTATTGGTCAATAGCAAATAGCTACTGTTTAAGCCTGGGTCTAAATCAGCATTTAGAAATCCTTCATAAAAGCAATCCAGTGATAAGATTTTTTTGTGAAGAGAATATCATATTTTTGTGGATGACATTTTTCATCTGTCAAATTTGTTGAAAGCGGTGTGGCCATCTGGAATTCTTCATAGTGTTCCTTTGTTGTTGGAGGTTTCCACCAGGCTTGTTAGTTTCTAGAGTAAGAAGCCACCAGCTACTTAAGGAACAAAATGGAACCCACCTGAGACCCCCAAAGGGCTTTAGTTAATTTACTTGAAGTTTCAATATTAGTTCGTTTATTTAGCCATCAACTCAGTAAAATTATCAGGAAGAGAGATGCAGAATGCTTCAGATAGGATTGGAAGAATAGGAGGGTTTATATATCTTATTTTAAGTAGCTTAAAAGGCAAATGATTAGGTTTTGTTTGAGATTTTAATAATCTTGATTGACAAGAGTAGACTAAGAAGCACAGGTAATGGGTGAGAAAAGAAAGGGAAAATATAATAGTTTGGGTTGGAGGTTAGAAGAGTGGAACAAAATGAAGATTTCTAAATCCTTGTTAAATTCCTTTACTGTCAAGTAAAGACTTAAGTGTGTGGCTTGACAGAGAGTGAAAAATAGAAGGGGCTTTCCTTGATTTGAGTTTTTCTTCGAGTTAACCCCAGGGACTTTTTTTGCTTTTATGTTAAATACTTCAGATTTATTTCAAGTTTCTTAAATGTCTGCCTAAAGAAAAGAAAGAACCTATTAGAAGTAAGATAAGAAATTAATGGGTCTTAAAACTGCCAGTGGTTGATCCCAGAAAATAGTGGCATATGTGACTGATGGTAAATCTTAGAGCACACAAAAAAATCTTAATTTTCTTCTTTTTAAAGTTCTAGTGTTTGATTATTCATGGAAGAGTAAAAATAATTTTTGAAATTATGATAAGTATATATGCAAGTACTTTATTTAGAATTAAAATTTATTTTTGAGTAGGCAGTACAATCACATGGTTTAAAAAATAAAAACAACATTAAAAAGTATTTCTTGAGTAGTTTTGAAATCATCCCTGTCTCTGCTCACAGCTTTCCTCCCTGCTCCTAGAGTGAATCATGTTAAACTTGTTAGTGTTTAACAGAGTCTGGTGTTTGATTTTTGTTTTTAATGCCTGGAGACTTTATTTTTTTTCTGCCAATAATGAGTGTCAGTGAATCATGCTTAATTTATTTTGGTGCTATTGTACATATAGATGTTGCTGGGAAGTGCAATTCAGTGTTTTCTATTTTTTTGCTAAGGTATATTTTCAAAATCTCAAGAGCATTCACATGATGAAATAAGAATGTTTTGTGTTTTAAACTGTTCAGAAAAACAGACTCTCACAGGGTTGTGGGCTGGGGTTTCAAGATCATAAAGATTTTTTGTTTGATATGTGAAATTGTGTCATTTATTTGTTAGTTTATGTGTAGTGAGCTTGGTGCTTTCAGTTTTTATGAAAGTTAAGCTTTATTATGAAGACTTTAAAAATAAACAGAAATTGAAAAAGTAATATAATTATTTTTTCCCAGATTCAGTAATTACTGGGATTGTTCCATATTTGCTTCATTTATCTCTTCCTTTTCATCTCCTTTTATTTCTTCTTATTAGTACAGTAAATCCAAGACCTCATGTCATCCTACTCTTATGTATTTATTATGTATCTCTAAAAAATATGGGTATTTTCTGCGTAACTCCAGTACCATTATTACCAGTGTCCACAGCTGTCATTTGCATCATCTGATAGCCAGTGTATATTCTTACTTCCTTGATTGTATCCAGCCTTTTTTTTCCTGGTGAGGATCCTAACAAGGCCTACACATTCCATTTGGTTTTTCTCTCCTAAGTGTGTTTTCTAGGGCACTTCTCCACACCTCATGTCCCTGCCCCACCCCCCACCTTTTCATATTATCCACTTGTTGAAGAGACCAGGTTGTTGCTCCTACAGGATTTCCAAACTTCTGGACTTACCTGGTTGCTTTCTCCTGGTGCCGTTTCTCTGGTTCCTCTATTCTTATAATACAGATGTTATGCCTCCCGCAACGCCCCCCTGCGACCCCTTCTCATTATTTTTGGTTGTTCTGTCTCACTACTGTATTTCAGATATGACTATTTAATTTTACATAGTGATGTAATTTAAGAGGCTGAGTGAGAGACTGTTGTAAGTAGAGGTCTCCCTGCTATCCTAAGATTTGGCTCCAGTCTCTGAAATGGGACATCTGTCACCTAGTGCCACGTCAAGTAGTATGATTATCCTTTCCTTCTACAGTCAGGTCTGCCTGGTTCACTTTCCTACTTTCCTAGGGTAATGATGAAATTGTACTGTATTTGTTAACTTTAGTTTTGATTTATATTAGCTATAATTTCCAGTAATGTGTGGCTAATCTGCACCATGAAAGAAAATTGTTGCCAGATTATCAGTAAGTTTGTTGATGGGTAGTTTTCTTGCCTTTAGCTTCAGAAATAAAATAGAACCAAACTGGCAATGACTGATTCTCTGTAAAACAGAGGAAAAAAGATCCTTAGTTTCAGTACAATGTAATTTACTGAAAGGTAAACAGGTTTCTGGTATCATTCAGTTCTTTTGTTCCCTTATGTTTATTTAACCAGATAAAACAGTAGCTCTCCCTGTGGCTTTGAAGACTAACCATTTCAAAATGTCACCCAATTATCATGTTATAATCATGCTTAGACAATCATTCTTAATGCCCAAAACATTCTGCTTCATTTCCTTCCGATGAAGTTAAAAATAGTCCCTCTGACAATATTGTCACATACTCTGCTCTTATTAAGTGTGCGTTTTCCCTAACCTACACATGTCCTCTGGCAGGCCATTGTGTACATTCTGCGATAACTCTGTAAGCATTTGCCATTTGGTGAAAATGTTCTCTTACTCTTGTTTGAATTCATTGAATACAAGAATGAGGTGGGACTGAAGCCTCTGTTTACCTGTAGTGTTTCAACCTGGGAGTCACCGATGAAATTGTGTTTTGTATTTTTGCTAAATTCATTGCCAAGATTTTTGGAAGTAATATCCAAATTCTTTCTTTACCTTAATTCCAGGCAGATTAGAGGTTGAAAGAGAAGTCTGACTCATAAGAGTGTACTTCATAAATACAGTGATACAATAATTTTTTTTTAAATCCTCAAATTACAACAAATGAATTCTTCATTTGAAAAAATCTCTCATTGATTGTATTTCTGTACTTATTTCAACGAGAGTGAGTGTTCCTGATGAGGATTTTGAGATTTTGCTAAATTCTATTGCTCTTATTAAGAAATACCCAATTTTACCACTTTATTGTTGACTGTCATATGTTCTAGTTCTTTGAAAATTGAAAATTTGTAAAGCCATCTGTGGCATATTTTTTTAAATTAAGTTATCATTGATATACACTCTTACGAAGTTTTCACATGAAAAACGATGTGGTTAAAAATTCACCCATATTATCAAGTCCCCCCCATGCCCCATTACAGTCACTGTCCATCAGTGTAGTAAGATGCCACAGAGTCACTACTTGTCTTCTCTGTGCTACATTGTTTTCCCCATTACCCCCTCCACACCATGTGTACTATAATCATAATACCCCGCAATCCCCCTTTTCCCTCCCTCCCCACCCACCCTTCCCGACCGCTCCCCTTTGGTAACCACTAGACCCTTCTTAAAGTCTGCGAGTCTGCTCCTGTTTTGTTCCTTCAGTTCTGCTTTGTCATTATACTCCACAAATGAGGGAAATCATTTGGTACTTGTCTTTCTCTGCCTGGCTTATTTCACTGAGCATAACATCCTCTAGCTCCATCCATGTTGTTGCAAATGGTAGGATTTGTTTTCTTTTTATAGTTGAATAATATTCCATTGTGTATATGTACCACATCTTCTTTATCCATTCATTTATTGATGAAGCAACTTAGGTTGCTTCCATATCTTGGCTATTGTAAATAGTGCTGCGATAAATATAGGGGTGCATATGTCTTTTTGAATATGAGAACTTTTTTTCTTTGGGTAAATTCTTATGAGTGGAATTCCTGGGTCAAATGTTATTTCTATTCTTAGTTTTTTGAGGAACTTCCATTCTGCTTTCCACAATGGTTAAACTAATTTACATTCCCAATAGCAGTGTAGGAGGGTTCCCCTTTCTCTGCATCCTCGCCAGCATTTGTTGTTCTAGTCTTTTCGATGTTGGCCATCCTAACTGGTGTGAGGTGGTATCTCATTGTGGTTTTAATTTACATTTTCCTGATAATTAGCGATGTGGAGCATCTTTTCATGTGTCTGTTGGCCATCTGAAATTCTTCTTTGAAGAATTGTCTGTTCATATCCTCCACCCATTTTTCAATCAGGTTATTTGCTTTTTTGGGTGTTGAGGCATGTGAGTTCTTTCTATATTTTGGATGTTAACCCCTTGTCGGTTATGTCATTTACAACTATATTCTCCCCTACTATAGGATGCCTTTTTGTTCTGCTGATGGTGTCTTTGATGTACAGAAGCTTTTTAGCTTGATGTAGTCCCATTTGCTCATTTCTGTTTTTGTTTCCCTTGTACGAGGAGGTATATTCAGGAAAAAGTTGCTCATGTTTATATTCAAGAGATTTTTGCCTATGTTTTCTTCTAAGAGTTTTATGGTTTCATGACTTACATTCAGGTCCTTGATCTATTTTTAGTTTACTTTTGTGTATGTGGTTAGACAATAATCCAGTTTCATTCTTTTGCATGTAGCTGTCCAGTTTTGCCAACACCAGTTGTTGAAGAGGCTGTCATTTCTCCATTGTATATCCATGGCTCCTTTATCGTATATTAATTGGCCATATATGCTTGGGTTTGTATCTGGGCTCTCTCTTCTGTTCCATTGATCTAAGAGTCTATTCTTGTGCCAGTACCAAATTGTCCTTGATTACTGTGGCTTTGTAATAGAGCTTGAAGTTGGGGAGCATAATCCTCCCAGCTTTATTCTTCCTTCTCAGGATTGCTTTGGCTATTCAGGGTCTTTTGTGGTTCCATATGAATTTTAGAACTATTTGTTCTAGTTCATTGAAGAATGCTGTTGGAATTTTGATAGGGATTGCATGTGCCCAGATAATTTTGTCCACCTGTCCTTTCTCCTGAACAGCAAGCTCTGTGCAATCCTTGCCCCTTTGGCTATTGTAAATAGTGCTGCGATAAACATAGCAACCCTTTAGCAACCCTCTTGCTGTTAGGAAGTCTCTCTGACTGCCCGCCTTTCTTTTGTCCCAGAGTGGCCAGCTGTGGATCCCTGTTTTCCACAAGCTTTTGGAATCTCTGTCTCTCCAAGTATTCTGCCTGTCTTAGTTTTCCAACCCCACTAACCTCCAGAGCACCATGTAATGTAGGTTTGTGCACCCAGAGCAGATCTCCAGGGCTGGGTGTTCAGCAGTCCCAGGCCTCTATCCCCTCTCCACTTTGTTTGGCTTCCTCCCACCAGTGAGCTGGGGTGGGGGAAGGGCTTGGGTCCCACCGGATCACGGCTTTGGTATGTTACCCTGTTCCGTGAGGTCTGTTCATTTCTCCAGGTGTATGCAGTCTGGCTTAGCCCTCTTCCTGTTGCTCTTTCAGGATTAGTTATATTAACTATATTTTCATATTACATGTGGTTTTGGGAGTTTCATATTATGTATGTATATTTTCATATTACATGTGGTTTCTGTCTCACCTCTCATGGTGCCGTTTTTAATCCCTCCAATACCCATCTGTGGCATATTTTTAACCAGAACAAATAGCATAGCATTGTTTGAACTTCAATTAGCAACCATGTGGATAACAGTAATTTTCTTCTATTTCTTTCTGAGGAAGGAGGATCAAAGGATTCTAGAGATCTCTTATTTCTGAATTAAAATAAGTACAACATCTTTACAATAAATAATACAATTTGCTTGTAAAATTATGAAAGAGTTTTAGGTGATTAAACAAATGGCAATGAAATTAAGTCAAAGTACATTTAACTTTTACTATGTTTATGTTAGGCTCTGATATGCTGTAAGCTTTTACATGTTGCGTGAGTACTTTTCTATTGCTTTGGGGTCTTTAGATGATAGGGGAAATTTTCTTATATGTGGTATCTATGCAGATAAGGAAGTTGTGGGCAAAGATGCCGTGGGCAGGTGCTGTGAAGATTATCCCCACACTTTAGTTCTGCCGAGGCAGTGGCTTACTGGCCATTGGCATAGCATCGTTGGGTTCAGTGACCTGTGACCACTGATGGCCTGTGTACTCTTTCACACTGTGTTAAGATGTAAGCTGAGAGCATACAGAGCAGGGGGCCCTCAGGCTTGGCATGCTGAGCCAGGCTGTCTGTGACTGGCATGTGTAAGGGACTGCTCTTCAGGGCACCTCAGACGTGGGTTAGCTGCTGGAAATACCTTTGCACTTTTTGCACCTCATGCGCTCTCTCTGGACCTTTTCCCCTCTGGTTGTTGTCTTTAGGAATCATCTCCCATTTGTGAGAGTCACCGAGGTCATAGAGTAGCACTCAGGTGTGTGTGAGCACCCACTGTTTGAGGTGGCTGAGTGAGGCATAGGACAGCCTTTGCCTGGTTGAGTTTGTGTGCCCTGTTTGCTTTAATGCCCTTGAGCCTTCATTGGTGCCCACTCTTCTAGAAGGCCCTCTGCCCCCACCAGGGAGCTCATCTTCCAGCGTCCACCTCAGATGCTGCCTCCTCTTTGTGCTTCTCCCTGCTCCTCGCATTCTCATTCTCTCCCTCTGGCAGCAGAAGTAGCCACAGCCTCATCTTTATTCCCAAGCCCTTAGTACACCGTTCTTAGACCGCCTGCCGCTTGGCTCAGTCACCTTTATGGTTCCAGTGCCTTATTCCATCAAGGCATTTTGGGAAATGTAAGAAGGGAACACACAAGTACAGCGCTTCCGTCAGTGCTTTGACTTGTAGCAAATCCTCATGAAAGGCGCCCTCAGTGCCTTAGCCAAAGCCAAGGCACCCTTCGTCTTCTTCAGGATCATTTTTTTCAACTCCTGGACCATTATCAACCAACTAAATAGAAAACCTCATCTCTTCTACTCACTACTTAAAACCTTAGGGAGATTATCCTCCTGTAAAACAAAGTGTAAAATGCACCAATTACTAGAAGGGAAAAGAAAATGCAGCCTACAGGGCCAAAGAAAACAAAAGGAAGCATTACAAAGAACGTAACAGAATTACATTTGCAAGGACACTAGGTGCTTTCATACACAGTTGAGAGGACTGTAAATCTTGACCATACCTACTTAAAAATTTAAGATTTCATTCTTTGCAACAGTGTCATTTCTGTGCTGTATCCCACCAATGGGCTTGCACTGGCATTTTATATTTTATTTTGCTCCTCTGGTGGTTATCTCTATCGCTTGTTATAATACTCAAACATTTACTTATTGGTGTATTAACTTTAGGTATTATCTGTTGATTCCTGCTATCACATTCTCCCATTTCCTATTCCACCCTCCTGATCTGTTCTATTGTTACATATATTGATGGTCTTTTTGTTAATTTTACTAGTTGCCAGGAAGGACAGTAAAGTTAAAGGTCTTTATGTTCACTGAAGCACAGTTTATAGCAGAGAGAAACCAATAGCAAGCTCACTTCCTCAGTGAGGGCAGAGGCAGGCCAGCTCAGGGAGGCTAGCTCTGGGTGCATTTTCTGTAGAAAAGTTAAAATCAATTCAAGAATGACAAAAACTCCTGGCTCCTTTTATTATCTCCATGTGTGGGTGATTCTGATCAGTGTCAGTGATAGGATACTCCCATTGAAAGGGTCAGCTCCCTGGCCTGCCTCCCGACCCTCACACAACAGGGTAGGAGATGCATTATGGAAGTTACGGCAGATGCTTGTAGATGACTGCCCAACCCCGAGAGAGAACAATATAGAGAATACCGCCAAAATGGACAGTATTTCAAATTATATTTGTATTAAAAAAGGGAATTTCAGGACAGTATGAATAGTAAGATTATACTTACATTAAAAGCATATATATATACATATATTTTTATGTATATGTGTCTGTGTATTTCTGTATGTGTATATCTGTATGTATACATACATACACACATTTTTCTAAACCTTTTTACCTAAATAAGATATAGAAGAAATGGTTAATAGTAGTTACCTCTGAATGATGAGAATAGTAGGCCAGGAGATATTATTTGAGGTTTGTCTGTTTTTTTTAAACAGGGAGTTTATATTACTTTATATTTGTTGTTATCATTTCAAAATAATGCCAATCACTTTTCAGCACTTACAATGATTTCATTTAGCGTACATATACAGAATTGAAGTCTTATGTAGAGTATTATATAAACTTATATTCTATACTTAAATTTTTTCTCCAAGCTAAATATCTCCTTAAATTTTGCCTGACTATCACATATGGGTATCATAGATGTTAGGTAAGTCAATGAATATTTTTAAGTTATGGATAGGCAATGTTGTTATTAGCTTTACTGTTTCTTTTCTATAAATGTAAGCAAATAAATTACATGTTTTATAATTTAAGAGGGTTTAAAATATAGAGGTTCTTTTTATTTTCCTTCATTTTTTCTTTTTTAAATTGAGTTAAAAAACACACAACGTAGAAAATTTACCATCTTAGCCATTTTTAAGTATACAGTTCAGTGGTGTTAAATACATTCACAGTGTTGTGCAGCCATTACCACATCAGTCCCTACTTTTCATCTTATAAACTCTATGCCTATTAAAGAATAACTCCCCATTTCCCTACCCCCAGCCCTTGGCAGTCACCATTCCACTTTATGTCTTTTTTATTTTAATTATTCTAAGCACCTCATGTAAGTGGAATCATAATAGTATTTGTCTCTCTGTGACTGGTTTATTTCACTTAGCGTAATTTTCTCAAGGTTCATCAATGTTGTAGCATATTGCAGAATTCCTTTCTTTTTAAGGCTGAATAATTTTGCATGTATATGCCTCATTTTACTTATCCTTCCAATGGTAGATGGGCACTTGGGTTGCTTCCATGTTTTAGCTATTGTGAATAGTGCTGTTATAAGCATGGGTATATGGACACCTCTTTGAGGTCTTGCTTTCAATTCTTTTAGGTATATACCCAAAGTAGAACTGGTGGTTCTTATGGCATTTCTGTTTTTAGAGGACCCTCCATACTGTTTTCCAGAGAGGCTATGCCATTTTATATTCCCACCAACAGTGCACAAGGGTGTCAATTTCTCCACATCTTCACCAACACTACTTTTCTGTTTTTTTAAAAGTAATCTTCCTAATGGGCGTGAAGTGGTAGCTCATTGTAGTTTTGATTTGTGTTTCACTAATGCAAATTTTGATGTTGAGCAACTTTTCATGTGTTTATTGGCCATTTGTGTATCTTTGGTGAAATGTAAATTCTAGTCCCTACCCCATTTTTTAACTGGGTGGTTTGTGTTTTATTGGTGTTGAGTTTTAGGAGTTCCCTATATATTTGGGTATTAATCCCTTATCAGATAGAGGCTTTGCAAATATTTTCTTGCATTTTGTGGGATGGCTTTTCACTCTGTAAATAGTGTCTCAGTATACAAAATTTAAAAATTCTCATGAAGTCCAGTTTGACTATTTTTCTTTTGTTGCCTGTGTCTTTGGTATCATGTCCAAGAAATTGCCAAATCCAGGTTCTTGAAATTTTTGTCCTGTATTTTCTTCTAAGTTTCCTTGTTTTAGGTCTTCCATTTAGGTCCTTGATCCATTTTGAGTTAATTTTTGTATGTGGTATTAGGTAAGGGTCCAGCTTTATTCTTTTACATGTGGATATCCAGTTTTCCCAGCACCATGTGTTGAAAAGACTGTTCCTTTCACCACTAAGTGGTCTTGGCACCCTTGTTGAACACCTGCCAGTTGACTATATATGCTAAGGTTTATTTCAGGGCTCTTTATTCTATTCCATTGATCTTTAAGTCTGTCTTTATGCCAGTACAACACTATTTTGATTACTGTAGCTTTGCAGTAGGCTTTAAAGTCAGGGAGTAAGAGTCCTTCAGTTTTGTTCTTTTTTAAGATTGGTTTAGCTATTGGGGGTCCCTTGAGATTCCACATGAATTTTAGGATAGAATTTTGTTGGGGATTTCATTGAATCTATAGATTGCCTTGGATAATGTATTTTAATAGTATTAAGTCTTACAATCCATGAATATGGTATGTATTTCCATTTATTTATATCTTATTTCAATTTCTTTAGCAATGTTTTGTAGTTTTTATTGTACAAGTCTTTTACCTTCTTGGTTAATTCCTAAGTATTATATTCTTTTTGATGCTATTGTAAGTTGAATTGTTTTTGTAATTTCCTTTTCAGATTGTTCATTGTGTATAGAAATGAAACTGATTTTTGTGTGTTGACATGTTTGCTGTGGGTTTTTCATATATAATTTTATTATGTGGGAAGTAGTTTTCCTTGTATTTCACTTTTGTTTAGTGTTCTTTTTATCATGAAAAGGTGTTGAATTTTGTCAAATACTTCTTCTGCATCAGTTGAAACAATCGTTGTATTTTCGTTTATTTTGTTGACATAGCATATTACATTGATTGATTTTCATGTGTTGAACCATCCTGTCATTCCAGGAATAAACTCTACTTGGTCATGGTGTATGATCCTTTTAATATACTGTTGATTTTCATTTGCTAATATTTTGTTGAGGATGTTTGCATCTGTGCCCATCCTGGGATACTGGCCTATAACTTTTATTTTCTTGTAGTGTTTCTGTCTGGCTTTAGTATCAGGGCCTTGGTGGTATCATAGAATGAGTTAGGAAGTAATGGTTCTTCTGCTTTAGATTTTTGGAAAGGTTTTAGAAGGATTGGTATTAGTTCTTTAAGTGTTTGGTTAGACTCACCAGTGAAGTCATCAGGTCCAGTGCTTTTCTTTGTTTTGATTACTGATTCAATCTGTTTACTATTTATTTATTGGTAAATTTTGTGTTTCTAGGAATTCATTTCACCTAGGTTATCCAATTTTTTGATGTACAATTAATTGTTCATAGTATTCATAATTTTTTTTGGTAGAATCAGTAATAATATGTCCACTTTCATTTCTGAATTTAGCATTTGAGCCTTCTTTTTCTTCTTACTCCGTCTAGCTAAAGGCTTGCCAATTTTGTTGATCTTTTCAAAAAACCTACTTTTGGTTTCATTGATTTGTTTCTATTTTTCTGTTCTCTTTTTCATTCATCTCATTTCTAATCTTTATTTCCTCTGCTAGCTTTGGGTTTAGTTTTTTTCTTTTTCTAGTTATTTAAGTTATAAAGCTAGGTTGCTGATTTTATTTATTTTTTAATGTAAGCATTTATAGGTATGAATTTCCCCCTTAGCACCACTTTCAGTGCATCCCATAAGTTTCAGTATGTGGTGTTTTCATTTTCATTAATCTCTAAGTATTTTCTAATTTCCCTTGTGATTTCTTCTTTGATCCATTGGTTGTTTAAAAGTATGTTGTTCAATTTCCACAATTTCATGAATTTTCCTATTTTTTTCATGTTACTGATTTCTGATATCATCCTCTAGTGATCTGAGAAGATGCTTTGTGTGATATTTATATTTTTTAATCTGTTGAGATAATTTATGGCCTAGCATATGATCTATCCTGGAACTTGTCCCATGTGCACTTGGGAGGAATGTGTGTGCTGCTGTTGGGTAAAGTGTTCTGTATGTGCTATTAGAACTAGTTGATTTATTGTGTTGTTTAAGTCCTCTGTTTCCTTGTTTATCTTTAGTCTGGTTGCTCTGTCCATTAATGTGAGGGGGTTATTAAAGTCTCCAGCTATTATTGTGGTTATTTTTGTCTGTTTATTTCTCCCTGCAATTCTGTCAGTTTCTACTTCATAAATTTTGATAGTCTGTCTTTGTGTAAATGTTTTTCATTGTCATATCTTCTTGCTGTATTGAACCTATAATTAACATATTATGTCCTTTGTCTCTTCTAAACTTTTTTGATTTAAAGTCTATTTTTTTCATATTACTGTAGCTACTTTTGCTCTCTTTTGGTTACTGTTTCCTTGGAATTTTATTTCTGTTTTTTCACTTTCAACCTGTTTGTGTCTTTGGACCACACGTGAGTTTCTTGAGGACAACATACAATTGGATCATGTGGTTTTATCCATTCTGCCAATCTGTCTTTTGATTGCAGAGTTTAATACAGTTACATTTAAGGTAATTACTAGTAAGGAGGGACTTACTTCTGTCATTGTACTGTTAGTTTTCTCTATACTTTTTTATTCACTCATTTCTTGTACTTCTGTCTTCTTGTGTATTTAGATGACTTTTTTGTAATGGAATGTTTACATTCCTTCTTAATTTTCTGTTATGTATATTCTATAGCTGTTTTCTTTATGGTTGCTGTGGGGATTACATTTAACATCCTAAAATTGTCATTTAGCATGACTTGAATTTTTTTGTTGACATGATGTACTGGGTAGAGGGGACTGGGGTAAATAGGGCTGTAGTATGAGGTCCTGTGTTTATCTTCTAAGGGTTAGGCTGTGTTGACTTTTTGCAGTAGCTGTGGTATTGGAGGCTAAACTTTCGTTTTTTGTCTCCTGTGTTGTCTTTGGGTTTCTCTGGAGACTTCTACTTAAATAAGTTCTGATTGGTGCAGTTCTTTCAGTTGTGTTCCTTTATTATTTTACAGGAGCCCTTTTGCTGTGTGGTGAGATGTGGGAGAGGGGATGCCTTCTGTGGTCCTGTGATTTGGTCTCAGTCTGTTAGTGAGCCTGTGCCCCAGGGTGTGACTTCACAAGTGCTTTCAGTGCTGCCTCCTTGCTTTGATGAGACAGGAAGGGTAGAGGAGGCTCCAGTTGGATATTTCTGTCCTCCTGGGGCAGGTTAGGTCCTGGTTAGTTTCTTTTGAGGGCAGCTTATGTTAAGAATAGCAGAATTCTCTGGTGGATTTCAACACCACTCATTTTTCTTTCCCATGCTGGAAGCATTGGGGGAATTTTTCTCACTTTTCACTGTGAAAACCTGATAGAGCTCCTGGAGGTAAAACTCAAGAAGTGTGGGGATCCCTGGAGTTTTTAACTCTCAGATTTGTTCACTGTGAGCCTCCAGCAATTTCTCAGCTGTAGATTAAGTTTTCCTACCTTAGTGCTGATCTCCACTGGAGAATTCTGTGAATTGTGATTCTCTGTATCTGCCTGCTGATTTTTCCAGTTTTGGGGGCAGTGATTTGCTCTATGACCCCAATTCTCTGCAGGATCTAAGAAGAGTAGTTGATTATCAGTTTGTTCAGCTCTTTACTTGTTGTTAGGATGGAGTAATGCCTTCTAGGCTCCTTACATGCTGGACCAGAAACCAGAAGTCTCTCCTCTTTCCATGATGTCCGTTTTGATTCTCCGACAGCTCTGACTTTCCCCCTGTCCTCCTTTCCACCTGTTCCTTTGGAAGCCTAGCGCCCTTCTCTTGATCCTCTTCCTGCTTCTCATCACCCTTCTCAGTGGCCCCTTTTCCTGCAGCTTTAAGTAACGCCTGAACAACGGAGTCTCCTCAGTCTTACCGCCTGAGTGTCTGACACATCTTATGGGCCCTTTGAGGTCAGTGTCTCCAGAATAGAGTTTGTTCCCTGTGAACCTTACGTCTTTCCCCCATAGTGGCATTACATCCTCCTTTCTTCCCCCACAAGCACTTGCAAGCTCCCTTCCTCCTTTCTTGGCATTCATTGCTGTGATTAGACTGCTGTGCCATCCTATCCAACCATTTGCTCAAGGCAGAAACCTGTATGTTACTCTAGACCTTTCTTTCTCACCCTCCAAATCCAGTCATTCATAGTCCCAAAACTTTTTCATCTAAAAAAAAGCCAGATTCCAGTCTGCCTCCCCATCCTCGCCCCCCCTGCTCTTGCCCTTCTGCAGACCCGTATTAGTTTGCCATCTCCTCCTCTTACCCCTGCTCATTCCTTCCTCCACACTGCCAGCTTTCAGTGTTCAGAAGGAATCAGATGGTCTCTGTTGCCTACAGAAGCAGTTTCATGTCTCCCAATCTGTAAGCAATGCATTGAGAGTATGGATATAAAATATTTGAAATTCTGTTTAGATTTATTTTTTTATCTCAGTTTTTATAAGTGTCTCCCCCTTTTTTTGTTTTTAAATGTAGTAGAACAATAGCACATGCATGTAATTTATGAATATACTTAAGGTTGGATACTCAAAAAATTATTTTATTGATAGGGATGCATAATCAAAAAGTTGGGAGACCATGTGCCTGCAGTATGAAACCCCGGTTCCTCAAGTTCCTGTACGCACTCAGTTCTCTGCCCTGCCCACTGCCCAGGACTCTCTCCTTCTTTTCCCTCTTAGCTCCTGCTTCAGGAACTCTTTCCCAGTTAACACCTGGTTCCTAGAAGTTACCAGGGTGCTTCACGACCTCAAACTGTGCTATGCTGTTGCTTCTGCCTGGCATTCCCTTCTGTCATCCCCCCTCCCTATCCTGGAAGCAAACTCCTGTGTCTGAATCCCTTTCTGGGGCCCCTCCTGTCTCCACCCCCCACTCTGAGTCCGGGCATTGCCCTGCACTCTCCCTGGCATCCTCCGCCTTCCCCCCTCAGTGATGGAGGGCCTGGGCCACTATGGGCTCTTTTACCACCAAGATTCTGTTTTCATGAAAAATCACTCAGAAATTAAGTCATAAATTTGTGAATTTCTGCAGCTGAAATCTCATTTGTGGTGCAGTTTATATTCATTCACTCACTAAATCCCATCACCAGTTTTAGTACATAAGTTTGTATATATTTTATATGTATGTTTTTATATATGTTTGTATAAATTTTGTTAATCCCAGAAAATGGAACTAGAATAAGTATCTGTTCTATTATTCTAGAGCCCTTCTTTCTAGCAGTGGTTATAAAGTTTGCCCTGACTTAAGGACTCAAAAATGAACACTCGTATCACATATTCTAGATGTTCTTTGGTTTATGTTGGAAAAGGACAAAAAAAGTTTTGGATGAAGAATAATTAACTTTACCAGCATGTTGACCTTCACTTCAGACATATAACTATAAGACAAATAAATTAACATCTGATTGTTTATATTACAATATATTTGTTTAATATATTTAAATACGTACATTTATGCATATTTAATACATTTATATAAATATATATTTATATATTATGTATTTATATTACATTTGTAGATTTTTCCATTAACAAATATTTCATGAAATGTAAGCTTTTAATTCACTTTGTGTGCCTTAGGACTTGTATTTGTTTAATATATATGTGGTACAGATCACATTTTTTTAGGATATAATGCATTTCATAAAGTGAGGTTTGCCATTATAGCTCCAGCTGGCCAGGTTTTATGTATAAGCGTGCACAAAGGAATGTGTGTAGTGTGATCAGCTGCAAAAGACAGATTGCCTACTTGAGTCAGTGAAAGAGAAAATAACCTGAAAGGGGTGAAGACTGGGGATGGGTATGTCTACCTTAATTACTAGCATTCCTCTTACTATTAGCAATAATTAGACTGCCTTTCTTCTGAAGAAAACTGAGTCTGAAGATTCCTCAAAAGATATAGAAGTATACTTTTATGTTTTCAATACTTGATTAGCTACTGTGGTCCTAAATTTTACATGAGAAATTAACTGAATTTATCTTGAGCCATTGAAGTAAACACAAATGCCATTGAACTTCTTCTCTTCCCTTAGGTATAATATTGAACCCAGTTTATACTGCCCATTTTTCTCCCTTGGAGCCTGCATGGAGGGCCTGAATATTTTGTTTAACAAACTATTAGGCATTACATTATATGCAGAGCAGCCTGCAAAAGGAGAGGTGTGGTGCGAAGATGTTCGCAAGCTGGTAAGCATCTGATTGGTATAAAGTTGCCGTGTTTATCTCTTGGGTTTGGTAATTGAGTTAATAGCAGTTTCCTCTTCAAGTTAACTTTGTCCTGATAGAGCGTGTCTTAACCTTATAACTGCTCATGAAAAATCCAAATCACCACTTCTGATTTAGGACACTGTATAAAAGAAACATTTTTCTCTCAAATCAGTTGTTGCCTGAATTTGATGTAGACGTATAACAGCAGAGTTAGATTTCTGAGAAAATATCTTCTTCGGAACTTGATAGAAAGCTAAGTCTTCATATGTTGACAAATTCTAGTTAAAGGATAATTTGCCATTACTTTCCATACCCCTGCAATGCTGAGTGTCCCATCTGGTTAATTTCAGAATCCATGACTTTGGTACTTTTCCTTTCCTTCTAACCCTTTCCCATCTTGTAGGTGCTTCTGCAGGTATCTGATGTTACTTTATATCCCGTATTCTGATCTGACTTCCTTGTCAGGAACTCAAGCCTAGAGTCCACCCTTCTCCTATTAGGGCCCACTTTATTTGAAGTGTGAATATTTTTATTTCTTTTGATAAGATTTTGAGGATCGATTGATGCATGTGTTTATCATCACAAAGGCATTGTGTTGTTGTTGTGTTGTTTTACTTTTTGCTTATATGCTTACCACATGGTGCTCTTTTCACTATACTGCAAGAAATTAAAAATATCTCATTATCTCTGGGCCACAAATCGTGAGAATAGCAGGTGTGGTGGTGGTGGGATTGGAAGGGTAGAATGGGGCACATTTCATCTCTGCACTTAATCACCTCGGTGTCTACCTGTTTGTACTATGTACTTCACAAGAGGTCGAGATTGATAAACTTCAGAGCTGCAATGAACAGAAAAACTGGTGACAGAAGAGTGGAGGACAAAATGCAAGGGATGTTTTGATTTTGCATGTGGCAGGTGTGAGCCCCATGTGGGTAGTGCTGCTTGCACTCTCTTCTCCACTGTGTCCCAGATGCCTCAAGCAGTTCTTAGCCTGAAGATCTGAAGAAAAAATAATTTAGTTAAAATTGTCCAGCTAGCACTTACTCCCCGCTCCTCTGCACGGTCTGGGCACAGTCTGAAGAGCTGGGTTTGGTAGAGGTGTCATCAGGGACTGGCAGGACGAAGAACCCCAACGAGGGAGGTTTCCTCTCCTGCGTAGAATTCCCAAATCAAAGTCATCTGAGAGATGAGAAAATGCAGAAAGTAATAAAATGTCTATATTTGTGGCTTTGGATGTTTTTTGGTACAGATTCTTGTGTTAGAATGTTTTTCTACTTTTAGAGTTTCTGATGGCCTCATTCACCACCAAATTAAAATTTTCTTTTTCTAGGCTGTGGTTCATGAATCTGAAGGATTGTTGGGGTACATTTACTGTGATTTTTTTCAGCGAGCAGACAAACCACATCAGGTGATGCTTTATTTTACAAACTGGTCTCTCTAGATGTGATCAACAGTTCATTGTATTAATGTGAACTTTATTTCTCATTTTTCTATTAATATTTAAAAGGCATTAATGTTAGTTACTAAATAGGTAATTTGAAGTTAAGATGGAATTTCAAGATAATAAATGTTATATAAGTAATTACATAAATCTGCATCTGTCACTTTTGTCTGGGCCCTGGTAATAATGATGGTAGTACTGATAGCTGACGTTTTATGAGCCCTTCTGTGTGCCAGCTGGTATGCTGAGCTCTTTATACACAACATGTCTTTAAATGTTCATCTCAGTTTTTTGAACTAGGCCCTAACATTTTGAGGAAACTGAGGCCAGAGAGGTTAAGCTACTTGCCCAGAGTCACACTGCTAGAAGTGCTAAGATACAGTCTCAAACATTCCGACTAGAGCCCCAGCTCTTAACTA
This sequence comes from Manis pentadactyla, assembly GCF_030020395.1. NCBI lineage: Eukaryota > Metazoa > Chordata > Mammalia > Pholidota > Manidae > Manis > Manis pentadactyla. The sequence goes on from NC_080020.1 coordinate 13,460,489, forward strand.
CTTTCCATATTTGACAGTGGACCTTGTTGAGAATACAGATGGTGTGTTCATATGGAACCACCAGTTTGCTCTTTATTTGGAATATGTGAGGCTTGTTTCATTTAGCTATGTACTCGGTTTGCCAGTCGATCAGTTTCAGTTTCAGGTAACTTGATGGGAACTGTCAAGAGTTCAGGTTTTAACTTATAACAGAAATTATGGTACCTTATATTTGAATAGTGGTTCATCATTTCCAAAGCGTTTTGATAGACATGAGGTTATAAAATCTGGGCAACTGCTACTTCCCAAGATGATTCGGCCGGCGGGTGCTGGAGGCAGGCCCAGAGGCTGGGGCATCAGACGCCGAGTCCTGTGTAGCTCCTCTTGGTTGGGGCAGAGTCCAGGTTAGTGATCGGGACCCCGGCTCCTAGCAGTCTTCCTGGCTTCAGATCCCAGGTGCAGTAATCCTAGCTGTGGGTCCTTGGACACGTGACTTAATATTTCCAGATTTAGTTTCAGTTTTTTATCTAAAAAATGAGATTCCTGCCCTGTAGGGTTATTATGAAGAATAAGTGATTATGTGTATGTGAATCTGTCTTGTTTCAGAGGAATTTGCTCCTTGCAGATTCCCTGCTTTATGATGGTTTAGACTTCATCACTTCCAAGTGATGGAGACAGTAAGCATGTCTCCTAATCCCTCGCCAGACACATTGAACTAGGCTTCAGTAAATATGTAGCTCAATGTCTGTCCCTTCCCACTTGCTTGTGGACATCGATCTAAGCTCTTTGGTGATGGTGTTTCCGGCATCTGGTAGATAGGTAGCATCAGCTGAATGCATATTTTTGGAATGAATGAATGAACACAGCTCAAGGTATTATTGGTTTTTAAAAATTAACATTTTAACAAAATAAAAAGTGTTGGGAAAAAGTGTCTATGGCTAAATGAATAGAAAAATAGAATTAAGTTAAAAGTTAGACGTACACAGTTTGGTGTAATTTTGTATTCATTAAGACTATTTTACCCTTTGGATTACTTCATATTTTCTTCTCCTATAATGTTTTCTGATTCCAGGATTGCCATTTTACAATCCGTGGAGGCAGATTAAAGGAAGATGGAAACTATCAGCTCCCAGTAGTAGTTCTTATGCTGAATCTTCCCCATTCCTCAAGGAATTTACCAACTTTATTAACTCCTGGAATGATGGAAAATCTTTTCCATGAGATGGGACATGCCATGCACTCTATGCTGGGCCGTACTCGCTACCAACACGTCACTGGTGAGCTGCAAAGAGATGTTAATTTAATACAATCCTTTAAAAAGATATATTTTAGCTTAAATTGGAAAAAAGTTTTTTATTTAGAAGACCACTTAATATTGTCCTGTGGTATTTACGGAGCTGGCCTCTTCTTGTCCTTATGATTGTCATGCAACCTTATGATCTTACTTTGTTTTTCCTTTCTTGCTGACAGTTCTCACTGAGGAGTGTCTTCATTGTGTCTTTTGAGTTTGTACCAGTTTACATTTCATACTCTTTTATATGGAATTTAAGTTTATGGCTGTATGTGTGTGAATAAATATGTATGTATCTTCTCAGTACCTAGCAGAGTTAGTGAGGGACTGGGTGGAAGTTGCCTCTTCTTATCCAAAATCAGTTAGAAAACATATTAATGCATGTTGAGAAAGTATGATAAGGTACTTTTTATTTTTCTTATGATTCCCCTGTATAAAATTAGAATTTCTCATGCTGACACATGTCCATATTTGATGATAATACTTTCCTCTGTAGTTGTCTCATCTCTGAGTCTTAAGCTCACTATCATTTATGGTCAGCTTTAGACTACCCAGTAAATTGTTGGCATTGGTATTTATTAACTAATTTTATACACACAGTATTTGGCAGAGAAGATATTTGAAAAGATTATAGATGGGCTGGGTAGAATCATAAAATGTCACCCAAAAGTTCTTACAGGATTTGTTGCTTTGAGTCATTTTGAGTTTAAAATACTGCTTTTCTGTATTGAAGATTGACTTTGTTGCAAGAAGCAATCAATGGATAAAATAAAGTACTTTTAAAACAAATGAAGGGTAAAAGCATTTGGTGGCAGATTTCAGTGAATTAAATAAAAATGCTCTATTAATTGTAAGAATGTTTTAATTTGAGTTTCATGTATAGCTCAGTGTAGCTGAAGACAGGTTTGTTTGTAGAGGGTATGAGCCATTGCTTTACAAGGTGTTTTATCCAGCTGTGCAAATATTTTGTTTTACTTTCAATATATAGAAACATATATGGGATTATAGTAAACTTTTCTATTACAAATATGTGCAATAATTTTATAGAAGTAAAATATTGATTTAATGAGTTAAAGCTTATCATTGTTCATCAGAAGTACAAATAAAAGTTTTAAAAGAGTACATAAAAAGTAAGATAAATATGTTGATTTGATTCATGCCAACTTTTTTCTTTTTCCCCATTTTAGGGACCAGGTGCCCTACTGACTTTGCTGAGGTTCCTTCTATTCTGATGGAGTACTTTGCAAATGATTATCGAGTGGTTAACCAGTTTGCCAGACATTATCAAACTGGGCAGGTAGGGAAACTAATACGTGGTACTGCCCTTGGAGCCGTGGTTGGCTTTGTGGCCTGCCGCAGATATTGAGCTCCCCGTGCTTCTTCTGGACTCTCGCACCCTCTCTCAGTACCGGAAACCTTCTAACCATTTTCTTTCTTTTAACCAGCCTACAGCATTATAGTCACAGCATATAGTCATGTGTTGACAAATAGCTGCTCCTTGTTACCTGCCAGGTGATGGCCTGATTCCTCCTCAGAACTGTCCCCCTGCGGGAAGCTCTTTGTTCCGTTCTCCAGAGAATGAGCCTTCATTCATTTTCTAGTAGGATGAGCCTTCAAGCTTGTTTTGCCTCAAAAAAGCCTTTGTTCCTCCCTCTTTTCTTTATGCTTTGGAATATTTGTTATCTTCATCTAAATTTTTATGTTGATTAGTGAAACGAATGACACTGCCATGATTTCCCAATGTGCTTAGGGTGATGCTATATCCGTAAACTCCTTAACTTTAGGGTTTCGATTTAAATAAAACACATTGTGATTTTAAAGTTGTGTAAAGTCAAACTAAAATGAGAGCTACTTTATGATAAATTAGAACTCTAATTATCAATATTGTGCATTTTACCGTCCACATGTATTTTGGAAAATATATACTTTCTCTAGGAACTTTGATTATATAATGTCATATCACATTAATGTTTTTCCCCTTTAGACTGCGCCTCCCTAAGAGTGGGTGTAAAATTAAATGGATCTTTGAATCCTTAGCACTTAAGAGTCATGCCTCACATAAAAAGCACTACAAGAAATTAAATGAAAGAATGAGTGGAATCAGAAAGAATGAATGGAATCAAACCTGTATTTGTGACTTTTTCTGATTGTCTCTAGATGTATACTGTGATTGGGTCGTTTATTTTATTTTATTTTTTACTTGATTTGATCTAATCATTATTGCCAACTATAGCATAATGGATGAGTTTCTGGATAACTAATTTAGTGAATCTTCATCATGATCTTTTTCAGTTATTAAGATGACAAAATTGAAATATTTGTGATCCAGTTAACTACCTGTCCATTAATTTGCAAAGAATTACTCTGAGAATTACATAGACTCAGTCTTTAACATAGAAGCATATAACCCATCGGATAATAACATAATCTATCTATGGTTCCATGTTTTGGGGTTTGGGAATGATTAGGAAAACCTAATTAAAATCCTCCTTTTGTAACTGCTGCCCTGCCCAGCTTCAAGGGTAGGGGAGCATGGGCATGCTGGAACACAGCTCCGTGAGCAGGTGTGAGGCCATGGAGGAGCACCCCGCTAACCCTGCCCAGAGGTGTTGGGAGAGAATTCATGCAGCAGGTGCTAGAGGAACTAGGTCCTGCAAAAATATGTAAGGGGGGCAGTTTGGCAGTCAGCTCTCAGCAGCCCTCATCCATCTCATTCAAAATATGTATTGAGGACACACTTAAGACATACATAGGTCCTGCAGTTAGGAAATATCTTTTGAGCTTTTATTATGTACCTGGCACTGTTTTCAGCATCTGAGAAACACCCAAGAATAAGTGAGACAACATCCCAGCACTCCCAGCCTTTGAATCTCAGGGGAACAAAGGCAGAGCTAAAGACAAGGTTGTTCTAGCCAGAAGGAAAAGCCCATACAGAGTCATGGAGAAATCTGAGACATGGAAATACGATGGCGTGGCAAGAGCCGAAGGAGGAGGAAGGGAAGGAAAGACAGAAAAAGACATTTTAATGTTCTTGTTCCCAGAATTTGCCCCCACTCTCCGCCCTCCTCTTTCCCACGTGCACCTTTTAATCCCAGCTCATTTGCTGAGCACCTTTTGTAACGGGTGGTTTTTCTTGGCATTGTCCATGCTGGGCTTGTTGTCACACTTACTCTTGAGAGTTGTGTCTAGTCCTCCTGGCCACCGGCTCTCATACAACTTGGCCCAACCCAGTTTCTCATTGGCCTTTGGCAAGCAGCTTCCCTGGACTCCACCTTGGAACTTGTGGCCTTGCTCAGCTGTGCGCTGGTCTTAAGCGAAGGCTTGCATCAGCGAGGCAGGCGATGGTGACGGCCAGGACTAAGGCACTGCCTGTGGGCCACTGGGAGAAGCAGAGCCCAGAACTAGAGGAGACTGCATTAGAAGGGCTTGAGCTCCTTAGATAAGGGTCAGGGCGGGGAGCCTGCATGAACAGAGAATTCTGAAAGAAGGCCAAGTTTGAGGAAGGAAGACACTGAGTTCTTTTTCTGGATGTATTGATGAATCTCATTGTCCATGAGGCTGTTAGTAGTACTGGGCTGAAATTCAAAATCAAATTTTGTCAATGTGTGGGAACAGTTGGCATAGAGATCACAGCTGAAGTGGAGGGAGATGAGGAACTGCCTGTGAGGGAAAGCAGGAGGCATCTAAGGACACCAGTGGGGCCCGGAGAGGAGCTGTCTGAGGAGCTCAGACTCTGGGAGGTGTGGGACAGCGGCGAGCAGGACACACACAGGAAAGCAGTACCATGCGCCTTTCAGAGTAATATCTAAGACAAAACCGTTAACGCTTGGACTGAATACTAAGGTCACAAATACTTAGGTCAATTTAAAAAATATCTATTTCCAGAACAATCAGAAGAGCAAAGAAGGACTAGAGCCACTGCTTGGAAGGTGGATGATGTCCTTAGGAAAGCTAGTTTCTCTTTTATTACGAAGTTGTTCAGTAAGAAAAACTATTTTTGAAAAAAATAGTTTCAAGAAAACAATATTAAGTCCAAAAATGCACTTCAAACTAGATGAGATACAATGATAACAATAAGCTCCTTTGAATTAATTCACATTTCAGCCTCAGAAGACATGCCCAGTGGGTTAAAGGGACTTGCAGACACAGCATCTCAGGAATTTACAATAATTTGCAGTCCCACGGAGAACCAGAGGAGCGCCAGGAGGCGTGCCAGTGCCTGGTGGCTCGCAAGGGACTGGCCTCTTCTGGTCGCCAGTTCAGATACCAGGTGGAACTGGCTTGATGTTTTTGCTTCAAGGGCAGTCCTAGCTTAAGGACAAGGAGTTAATTCCTGAAAATCCAAGTCTTTGTAAGTAAATGACATTAACACCCATAAAGGGTTCTGTCTTTAGGCTTCATTTCCTATCCTGCTGCATGTCAGGACAGGATTAATTTTTTTGCCATCATGTGGTATATTCCAGAGCTGCTCTCAGAGCAAGGACTTATTATCAGTGACTTATTAACACCTACAAGTATTTCACCCGCACTAGAATGTGGCCAGTGAATCCCTTGTGGTAGAGGAACTGTAAGGATGCTTAGCAGAGGGGCAGGTGCTGCACAGCTGTCAGAGATAAGTATCAGAGGTGCTCATTTGGGAATCAAAACTGTCTTGACAAGTAACAACATCAAAGTGAAAGTGAAATTTATTTCCAATTAATCTTAAAATCAGTAGTCCATATAGAAGGAGTAGAGACTTGTAGCAGTTCATGTGAAAAAAATACCAGGTTTTTACATGTAATAAATTTAACTTGAATCACAGTGTGGTGGGGTCTCCCCACTTAGTCTCTCAGTCCACATTAGGGACCTGTGGCGTCTCAGGAACTAGAGAATATCGTCTGCCTTCTCAGTGCTTATTGGCTCCCGACTTCTGCCGAATCCCTCTCCAGGTGCTCTCCGTAGGCACCAAGTTACTTATAGGTGGCCCCACGCTTCTGGAAGCATGATTCTAGCCCTCCCATAAACCTTCTAAGATGCAACTTGTTTTTAGGAAAACTAATGTAAAATTTACCATCTCAGTTGTCATTTTGTGTGCCAGTTAGTGGCAGTAAATCCATTCTTTTTTTTTTTTTTTTTTTTTTTAAAACAACAGAAGTTTATTATCTTACAGTTGTGTAACTTGGAAGTCTAATACGGGCCTCGCTGGGCTAAAATCAACGTGTCACCAAGACTGTGTTCCTTCCAGAGACTCTAGGGGAGGATCTGTTTCCTTGTCTTTTCCAGCATCTAGATATTGTCAACATCCCATGGCTTGTAGCCCTCTTCTTCTATCTTGAAAGCCAACATGACCTCTCTTTTAAATGTGGATACCTAGCCTATGATATACTGGTTTGATTCTAGGAACCAAAAGCTATGTTTTATTTATTTATTTATTTATTTATTTATTTATTTTGAGAGGGCATCTCTCATATTTATTGATCAAATGGTTGTTAACAACAATAAAATTCTGTATAGGGGACTCAATGCTCAATGCACAATCATTAATCCACCCCAAGCCTAATTCTCAACAGTCTCCAATCTTCTGAAGCATAACGAACAAGTTCTTACATGGAGAACAAATTCTTACATAGTGAATAAGTTCTTACATGGTGAACAGTACAAGCGCAGCCATTACAGAAACTTTTGGTTTTGATCACGCATCATGAACTATAAACAATCAGGTCAAATATGAATATTCGTTTGATTTTTATACTTGATTTATATGTGAATCCCACATTTCTCCCTTATTATTATTATTATTTTTAATAAAATGCTGATGTGGTAGGTAGATGCAAGATAAAGGTAGGAAACATAGTTTAGTGCTGTAAGAGAGCAAATGTAGATGATGAGGTGTGTGCTCCCCAGTTTCTCACCTGATGGCCCCCCTCGACTGTGCCTGTCTTAGGTTGTTCCTCCCTTGAGGAATCTTACCCGTCTCTGGCTAACCAGTCATCTTCCGGGGCCATACAGGGAAGTGTAAAGTTGGTAAGTGAGAGAGAGGCAATATTGTTTGAAAAGGTTAGCTTTTTACTTCTTTGCAGATTTATGCCCTGTGGCTTTTATGCCCAGCATTTGTCTTGAGGTATCTTTACCACTTGGAAGAATTATGATACTCTGTAAGTTCAATATGAGGCACGAGTTCTATTTAAGGGTTGTAATTAGGAAGGAAGAAGAAAAGCTATAGGAGTAGCAGATGGAAGAAAACCTGGGAAGATTGATTATTTCTTTGACATATCTTCTTGTAGAGTAACTTAAGCATGTATAGGTTTTAAACTATTAATTAAATTGCATACACACATTAACATAATAGGAATACAGTTACATAACCACAGCAGACCTATAATTACCAGCCATCTCCAGTGAAACCAAGAAAACCAGTTAGGCACCCTAGGCATTTGTGAAAGCCATGATATGGTGGATATTGTCCAACTGAACTTGAACAGTCTGAGAGAAATCAGACAAATTAAAACAACCCATTCCTGGGGACTGTTCACATCCCATATGTTCTTTTAACAGTAGATAGTCTGTAGTCGTAAGATTTTGGAGCGCTGCAACTTGCACTTCTCCTAATTCTTGGTTGAGTTCCAACAGTGTAGATCCAGTCGAATTTGTTGTTTTACTGTATGCACAGGCCAGCTTAGATGTCTCCTTCTTCATTCCAACGGCAAGTCCAGGAACCGGTGGGATGAGTGCAGCTACAACTACAGCATCGCCTGTATCTTTGTTGGGGTTTTTTGATGATCATATTCTGGTATGACTCTTCCAGAGAGTGCTGATGTTGGAAGTTCTTTTTCATATCGTATCTTAGTTCATTTTCGGGATAGCCCAATTAGGCTTTGATCCTCTGTATAAACACAAACAGACCCTTTGCCTACACTTTTATATGCCCTTTATACCCTTGTGTAGAACTCATTGGAGGTCTCCACACAGGAACAGCTTTTTTTTTTTTTTGCTGTCATTAATCTACACTTACATGATGAATATTATGTTTACTAGGCTCTCCCCTATACCAGGTCCCCCCTATAAACCCCTTTACAGTCACTGTCCATCAGCATAGCAAATGTTGTAGAATCACTACTTGTCTTCTCTGTGTTGTACAGCCCTCCCCTTTCTCCCACCCCCCATGCATGCTAATCTTAATACCCCCCTTCTCCTCCCCCCCTTATCCCTCCCTACCCACCCATCCTCCCCAGTCCCTTTCCCTTTGGTACCTGTTACTCCATTCTTGGGTTCTGTGATTCCGCTGCTGTTTTGTTCCTTCAGTTTTTCCTTTGTTCTTATACTCCACAGATGAGTGAAATCATTTGGTATTTCTCTTTCTCCGCTTGGCTTATTTCACTGAGCATAACACCCTCCAGCTCCATCCATGTTGCTGCAAATTGTAGGATTTGCCCTCTTCTTATGGCTGAGTAGTATTCCATTGTGTATATGTACCACATCTTCTTTATCCATTCATCTATCGATGGACATTTAGGTTGCTTCCAATTCTTGGCTATTGTAAATAGTGCTGCGGTAAACATAGGGGTACACTGGTCTTTCTCATACTTGATTGCTGCGTTCTTAGGGTAAATTCCTAGGAGTGCAATTCCTGGGTCAAATGGTAAGACTGTTTTGAGCATTTTGATGAACCTCCATACTGCTTTCCACAATGGTTGAACTAATTTACATTCCCACCAGCAGTGTAGGAGGGTTCCCCTTTCTCCACAGCCTCGCCAACATTTGTTGTTCTCTGTCTTTTGGATGGCAGCCATCCTTACTGGTGTGAGGTGATACCTCATTGTAGTTTTTTTTTTTTTTTTTTTAGATAATTATTTTTTATTGAAGGGTAGTTGACACACAGTATTACATTACATTAGTTTCAGGTGTACAACACAGTGATTCAACATTTATATACATGATAATTCTAAGTACCAGCTATCACCATACCAAGTTGTTACAATATTTTGACTATATTCCTTATGCTATACATTACATCCCGGTTGCTTATTTATTTTACAATTGGAAGTGTGTACTTTTTCTTGGTTGTTGTTGTTAGGGCATCTCTCATTTTTATTGATCAAATGGTTGTTAACAACAATAAAATTCTGTATAGGGGAGTCAATGCTCAATGCACAATCATTAATCCACCCCAAGCCTAATTTTCGTCAGTCTCCAATCTTCTGAAGCATAACGAACAAGTTCTTACATGGAGAACAAATTCTTACATAGTGAATAAGTTACATGGTGAACAGTACAAGGGCAGTCATCACAGAAACTTTTGGTTTTGCTCATGCATTATGAACTATAAACAGTCAGTTCAAATATGAATACACATTTGATTTTTATACTTGATTTATATGTGGATACCACATTTCTCTCTTTATTATTTTTAATAAGATGCTGAGGTGGTAGGTAGATACAACATAAAGGTAGAAAACATAGTTTAGTGTTGTAAGAGAGCAAATGTAGATGATCAGGTGTGTGCCTGTAGACTATGTGTTAATCCAAGCTAGACAAGGGCAATAAAACATCCACATATGCAGAAGATTTCTCTCAGAACAGGGGGGGTGAGGTTCTAAGCCTCACCTCTGTTGATCCCCAATTTCTCACCTGATGACCCCCCAGCGACTGTGCCTGTCTTAGGTTGTTCCTCCCTTGAGGAATCTTACCCGTCTCTGGCTAACCAGTCATCTTCCGGGGCCACACAGGGAAATGTTAAGTTGGTAAGTGAGAGAGAAGCCTTATTGTTTGAAATGGTTAGCTTTTTATTTCTTTGCATATTTATGCCCTGTGGCTTCTATGCCCAGCATTTGTCTTGAGGTATCTTTACCACTTGGAGGAGTTATGATACTCGGTAAATTTGATATGAGGCACGAATTCTATTTAAGAATTCGTTGTAATTAGGAAGGAAGAAGAAAAGCTATAGAAGTAGCAGGCGGGAGAAAACATGGGAAGATTGATTATTTCTTTGACATATCTTCTTGTAGAGTAACTTCAGCATGTATATATTTTAAGCTACTACTTAAATTGCGCACACACATTAACATAATAGGAGTATAGTTACATAACCAAAGCATACCTGTAATTACCAGCCATCTCCAGTGAAACCAAGAAAACCAGTTAGGCACCCTAGGCATTTGTGAAAACTTATCAATGATATGATGGTTATTATCTAACTGAATTTGAATAGTTTGAGAAAAATCAGACAAATTAAAACAACCCATTCCTGGGCACTGTTCACATCCCATATGTTCTTTTAACAGTAAATAGTCTGTAGTTGTAAGATTTTGGAGCGCTACAATTTGCACTTCTCCTAATTCTTGGTTGAGTTCCAACAGTATAGATCCAGTCAAATTTGTTGTTTTACTGTATGCACAGGCCAGCTTAGATATCTCCTTCATTCCCATGGCAAGTCCAGGAGCTGGTGGGATGAGTGCATCTACAGCTGTAGCAGTGCGTGGATCTTTGTTGGGGTTTTTTGATGATCATCTTCTGGCATGAGTCTTCCCGAGAGTGCTGATGTTGGAAGTTCTCTTTCATATCGTTTCTTAGTTCATTTTCGGGGTAGCCAAATTAGGCTTTGATCCTCTGTATAAACACAAACAGACCCTTTGCCTACACTTTTATATGTCCTTTATATTATTGTGTAGAACTCATTAGAGGTCACCACATAGGAACTGCATTTTTTTTTTTTAATCATTAATCTACACTTACATGACGAATACTTACGAATACTTTGTTTACTAGGCTCTCCCCTATACCAGGTCCCCCCTATATACTCCTTTACAGTCACTGTCCATCAGCGTAGCAACCTGTTGTAGAATCACTACTTGTCTTCTCTGTGTTGTACAGCCCTCCCCTTTCTCCCACCCCGCTATGGATGCTAATCTTAATACCCCCCTACTTCTCCCCCCCTTATCCCTCCCTACCCACCCATCCTCCCCAGTCCCTTTCCCTTTGGTACCTGTTAGTCCATTCTTGAGTTCTGTGATTCTGCTGCTGTTTTGTTCCTTCAGTTTTTCCTTTGTTCTTATATTCCACAGATGAGTGAAATCATTTGGTATTTCTCTTTCTCTGCTTGGCTTGTTTCACTGAGCAAAATACCCTCCAGCTCCATCCATGTTGCTGCAAATGGTTGGATTTGCCCTTTTCTTATGGCTGAGTAGTATTCCATTGTGTATATGTACCACATCTTCTTTATCCATTCATCTATCGATGGACATTTAGGTTGCTTCCAATTCTTGGCTATTGTAAATAGTGCTGCGATAAACATAGGGGTGCACTGATCTTTCTCATACTTGATTGCTGCATTCTTAGGGTAAATTCCTAGGAGTGCAATTCCTGGGTCAAATGGTAAGTCTGTTTTGAGCATTTTGATGTACCTCCATACTGCTTTCCACAATGGTTGAACAAGTTTACATTCCCACCAGCAGTGTAGGAGGGTTCCCCTTTCTCCACAGCCTCGCCAACATTTGTTGTTGTTTGTCTTTTGGATGGCAGCCATCCTTACTGGTGTGAGGTGATACCTCATTGTAGTTTTAATTTGCATTTCTCTGATAATTAGCGACGTGGAGCATCTTTTCATGTGTCTGTTGGCCATCTGTATTTCTTTTTTGGAGAACTGTCTGTTCAGTTCCTCTGCCCATTTTTTAATTGGGTTATTTGTTTTTTGTTTGTTGAGGCGTGTGAGCTCTTTATATATTTTGGACGTCAAGCCTTTATCGGATCTGTCATTTACAAATATATTCTCCCATACTGTAGGTTTCCTTTTTGTTCTATTGATGGTGTCTTTTGCTGTATAGAAGCTTTTCAGCTTAATATAGTCCCACTTGTTCATTTTTGCTGTTGTTTTCCTTGCCCAAGGAGATATGTTCAAGAAGAGGTCACTCATGTTTATGTCTAAGAGGTTTTTGCCTATGTTTTTTTCCATGAGTTCAATGGTTTCATGACTTACATTCAGATCTTTCATCCATTTTGAATTTACTTTTGTATATGGGGTTAGATAATGGTCCAGTTTCATTCTCCTACATGTAGCTGTCCAGTTTTGCCAGCACCATCTGTTGAAGACACTGTCATTTCGCAATTGTATGTCCATGGCTCCCTTATCAAATATTAATTGACCATATATGTTTGGGTTAATGTCTGGATCCTCTAGTCTGTTCCACTGGTCTGTGGCTCTGTTCTTGTGCCAGTACCAAATTGTCTTGATTACTATGGCTTTATAGTAGAGCTTGAAGTTGGGGAGTGAGATCCCCCCTACTTTATTCTTCTTTCTCAGGATTGCTTTGGCTATTCGGGGTCTTTGGTGTTTCCATATGAATTTTTGAATTATTTGTTCCAGTTCATTGAAGAATGTTGCTGGTAGTTTCATAGGGATTGCATCAAATCTGTATATTGCTTTGGGCAGGATGGCCATTTTGACGATATTAATTCTTCCTAGCCAGGAGCATGGGATGAGTTTCCATCTGTTAGTGTCCCCTTTAATTTATCTTAAGAGTGACTTGTAGTTTTCAGAGTATAGGTCTTTCACTTCTTTGCTTAGATTTATTCCTAGGTATTTTATTCTTTTTGATGTAATTGTGAATGAAATTGTTTTCCTGATTTCTCTTTCTATTGGTTCATTGTTAGTGTATAGGAAAGCTACAGATTTCTGTGTGTTAATTTTCTATCCTGCAACTTTGCTGTATTCCAATATCAGTTCTAGTAGTTTTGGGGTGGAGTCTTTAGGGTTTTTTATGTACAATATCATGTCATCTGCAAATAGTGACAGTTTAACTTCTTCTTTACAATCTGGATTCCTTGTATTTCTTTGTTTTGTCTGATTGCCATGGCTAGGACCTCCAGTACTATGTTAAATAGCAGTGGGGAGAGTGGGCATCCCTGTCTAGTTCCCGATCTAAGAGGAAAAGCTTTCAGCTTCTCACTGTTCAGTATAATGTTGGCTGTGGGTTTATCATAGATGGCCTTTATTATGTTGAGGTACTTGCCCTCTATCCCCATTTTGCTGAGAGTTTTTATCACGAATGGATGTTGAATTTTGTCAAATGCTTTTTCAGCATCTATGGAGATGATCATGTGGTTTTTGTCTTTCTTTTTGTTGATGTGGTGGATGATGTTGATGGATTTTCGAATGTTGTACCATACTTTCATCCCTGGGAGGAATCCCACTTGGTCATGGTGTATGATCCTTTTGATATACTTTTGAATTCGGTTTGCTAATATTTAATTAAGTATTTTTGCATCTACATTCATCAGGGATATTGGTCTGTAATTTTCTTTTTCGGTGGTGTCTTTGCCTGGTTTTGGTATTAGGGTGATGTTGGCTTCATAGAATGAGTTTGGGAGTATTCCCTCCTCTTCTATTTTTTGGAAAACTTTAAGGAGAATGAGCATTATGTCTTCTCTTTGTGTCTGATAAAATTCTGAGGTAAATCCATCTGGCCCGGGGGTTTTGTTCTTTGGTAGTTTTTTGATTACCATTTCAATTTCATTGCTCGTAATTGGTTTGTTTAGATTTTCTGTTTCTTTCTGGGTCAGTCTTGGAAGGTTGTATCTTTCTAGGAAGATGTCCATTTCTCCTAGGTTTCCCAGCTTGCTAGCATATAGGTTTTCATAGTACTCTCTAATAATTCTTTGTATTTCTGTGGAGTCTGTCGTGATTTTTTATTTCTCGTTTCTGATACTGTTGACTTGTGTTGATTCTCTTTTTCTCTTAATAAGTTTGGCTAGAGGCTTATCTATTTTGTTTATTTTCTCAAAGAACCAGATCTTGGTTTCATTGATTTTTGCTATTGTTTTATTCTTCTCAGTTTTATTTATTTCTTCTCTGATCTTTATTATGTCCCTCCTTCTGCTGACCTTAGGCCTCATTTGTTCTTCTTTTACCTATTTCGATAATTGTGATGTTAGACTATTCATTTGGGATTGTTCTTCCTTCTTCAAGTGTGCCTGGATCACTATATACTTTCCTCTTAAGACTGTTTTCGCTGCGTCCCACAGAAGTTGGGGCTTTGTGTGATTGTTGTCATTTGTTTCTATATATTACTTGATCTCTATTTTAATTTGTTCGTTGATCCATTGATTATTTAGGAGCATGTTGTTAAGCCTCCATGTGTTTGTGAGCCTTTTTGTTTTCTTTGTAGAATTTATTTCTAGTTTTATACCTTTGTGGTCTGAAAAATTGGTTTGTAGAATTTCAATATTTTGTATTTTGCTGAGGCTCTTTTTGTGGGCTAGTATGTGGTCTATTCTGGAGAATGTTCCATGTGCACTTGAGAAGAATGTATATCCTGTTGCTTTTGGATGCAGAGTTCTGTAGATGTCTATTAGGTCCATCTGTTCTGTGTTGTTCAGTGCTTCCGTGTCCTTACTTATTTTCTGCCCGGTGGATCTATCCTTTGGGGTGAGTGGGTGTGTTGAAGTCTCCTAAAATGAATGCATTACAGTCTATTTCCCCCTTTAGTTCTGTTAGTATTTGTTTCACATATGCTGGTGCTCCTGTGTTGGGTGCATATATATTTAGAATGGTCATATCCTCTTGTTGGACTGAGCCCTTTATCATTATGTAGTGTCCTTCTTTGTCTCTTGTTACTTTCTTTGTTTTGAAGTCTATTTTGTCTGATATTAGTACTGCAACCCCTGCTTTCTTCTCGCTGTTGTTTGCCTGAAATATGTTTTTCCATCCCTTGACTTTTAGTCTGTGCATGTCTTTGGGTTTGAGGTGAGTTTCTTGTAAGCAGCATATAGGTGGGTCTTGCTTTTTTATCCATTCTATTACTCTGTGTCTTTTGATTGGTGCATTCAGTCCATTAACATTTAGGGTGACTATTGAAAGATATGTACTTATTGCCATTGCAGGCTTTAAATTTGTGGTTACCAAAGGTTCAAGGTTAGCCTCTTTAGTATCTTACTGTCTAACTTAGCTCGCTTATTGAGCTGTTATATACACTGTCTGGAGATTCTTTTCTTCTCTCCCTTCTTATTCCTCCTCCTCCATTCTTTATATGTTGGGTGTTTTGTTCTGTGCTCTTTTTAGGAGTGCTCCCATCTAGAGCAGTCCCTGTAAGATGCCCTGTAGAGGTGGTTTGTGGAAAGCAAATTCCCTCAGCTTTTGCTTGTCTGGGAGTTGTTTAATCCCGCCATCATATTTAAATGATAGTCGTGCTGGATACAGTATCCTTGGTTCAAGGCCCTTCTGTTTCATTGTATTAAATATATCATGCCATTCTCTTCTGGCCTGTAGGGTTTCTGTCGAGGAGTCTGATGTTAGCCTGATGGGTTTTCCTTTATAGGTGACCCTTTTCTCTCTAGCTGCCTTTAAAACTCTTTCCTTGTCCTTGATCTTTGCCATTTTATTTATTATGTGTCTTGGTGTTGTCCTCCTTGGATCCTTTCTGTTGGGGGTTCTGTGTATTTCCGTGGTCTGTTCGATTATTTCCTCCCCCAGTTTGGGGAAGTTTTCAGCAATTATTTCTTCCAAGATACTTTCCATCCCTTTTCCTCTCTCCTCTTCTTCTGGTACCCCTATAATATGGATATTGTTTCTTTTGGATTGGTGACACAGTTCTCTTAACATTGTTTCATTCCTGTAGATCCTTTTATCTCTCTCTGTTTCAGCTTCTCTGCGTTCCTGTTCTCTGATTTCTGTTCCATCAATGGCCTCTTGCATCCTATCCATTCTGCTTATAAACCCTTCCAGAGTTTGTTTCATTTCTGCGATCTCCTTTCTGGCATCTGTGATCTCCCTCCAGACTTCATCCCATTGCTCTTGCGTATTTCTCCGCATTTCTGTCAGCATGTTTATGATTCTTATTTTGAATTCTTTGTCAGGAAGACTGGTTAGGTCTGTCTCCTTCTCTGGTGTTGTCTCTGTGATCTTTGTCTGCCTGTAGCTTTGCCTTTTCATGGTGATAGGAATAGTCTGCAGAACTGGGACAAGTGACGGCTGGAAGGACTTCCTTTCTTGTTGGTTTGTGGCCCTCCTCTCCTGGGAGAACAGCGGCCTCTAGTGGCTTGTGCTGCGCAGCTGCGCGCAGACAGGGCTTCTGCTTCCTGCCCGGCTGCTATGGAGTTAATCTCCGCTGTTGCTGTGGGCGTGGCCTGGCTCGGGCAGCTGCTCCAAAATGGTGGAGTCGCGTTGGAGGGGGAGCGGCCTGGAGGCTATTTATCTCCTTAAGGGGCCTCCCTGCTCCCTGCAGCCCAGGGGTTAGGGTGCCCAGAGATCCCCGGATTCCCTACCTCTGGACTAAGTGTCCCACCCTGCCCCTTTAAGACTTCCAAAAAGCACTCACCAAAACTAAACGACAACAAAATAAAACAAAAACAAAAACAAAACTTAAAAATAAATAAAAAAAGAAAGAAAAAAAAAGACCGCGGCGCTTTTCTTTTTTTCTCTAGCGCCGGCCTCTGGTACCCGCTCACCGGTCTTGCTGCCCTGTTTCCCTAGTGTTGGTGTCCCTGTCCCTTTAAGACTTCCAAAAAGCACTCGCCAAAACAAAACAACAACAGCAACAAAAATGGCCACTCGCTTTTCTTTTGTCCTCCAGCGTCGGCCTCCGGTACCCGCTCACCGGTCTTGCTGCCCTGTTTCCCTAGTTTCCAGCACCCCACGCATGCACTGTGTCTGCGCTCTGGTCCGGATGGCTGGGGCTGGGTGTTCAGCAGTCCTGGGCTCGCTCTCCCTCCCGGCTCCAACTCCTCTCCTCCCGCTGCGAGCTGGGGGGAGGGGAGCTCAGGTCCCGCCGGGCCGGGGCTTGTATCTTATCCCCTTCGTGAGGCGCTGGGTTCTCGCAGGTGTGGATGTGGTCTGGATGTTGTCCTGTGTCCTCTGGTCTTTATTCTAGGAAGAGTTGTCTTTGTTATATTTTCATAGATATATGTGGTTTTGCGAGGAGATTTCCGCTGCGCTACTCACGCCGCCATCTTGGCTCCGCCCAGTAAATCCATTCTTAGTGTTGTACTCGTCACCGCCGTCCATCCACAGAATTTCTTCCTCCTGTGAAAGTGAAGTCTGTATCCCTTAAGCACTAACCTCCCATTTCCCCTCCCCCACCCCCTGGCCACCACCATCCTACTTTCTGAATGTTTTCAAGGTTGGTTTGTGTGGAAGCATGTGCCAGAAATGTCCTTCCTTTTTAAACCTGAATCATATTCTATTTTATGTATATGTTAATATTTTGTGTATCCATTCATCTGCTGATGCACACTGGGGTTGTTTTTCCTTCTGACTATTGTGCATAATGCTGCTAAGAACATGGGTGTACAATACCTGTTTGAGTCCCTGCTTTCAGTTCTTCTGTGTATATACCCAAAAGTAGGACTGCTGGATCATACAGTAATTCTGTTAAAAATTTTAGGGAACTACCATACTGTTCTTCACAGTGGCTGCATCATTTTACGTTCCTCCCTTGTGCATGAGGGTTCTAATTTCTCACATCTTCTTCCTTAACACTTGTTCTTTTTTGATTTCTTGATAGTAGCTGTTCTAATGGGTGTGACAGGTATCTCATTGTGGTTTTGATTTTCATTTGCCTAATAACTAGTGATGTTGATCATCTTTTTATATGCTTGTTGACCATTCATAGATCTTTTTCTTTTTTAGGGGAGCAGGTAAGAGGCTTTTATTTAGAGATAAAGCGAGAGGATAGAGCCAGGACAAGAGAGCCCCAGGTTGTGCAGTTGTCTAGGAGTTTTACAGTCAGTTGAGAGACAAAGGACTAGGGATGCACACCTGCTAAGTGGCCCCAAAATATTTATCTTTGAAGGGACATTAAGTTTCTTATTAGTCTTCCTGGTTATTTAGAAGAAATTTACTGCTCTGATTTCCTCCCAGGATAGTAGCTTCCTGGTCTGTGAGCATATCAGTCAAGACTGCCTACTTTGCTCCCAAGGTGGGCTGAGTTATTGTCTGTCTGTTAAAGAGTATGTTAAGAATCTTACCTTTTAACTGATTGGGTTTTTAAATGCAATCTTATTTTCAAGATGGAATCCTTCCTATTTTAACTACATCCTTTTGGACTTGCTTGTTAATTGCCCAAGTTGCAAATCACTTGATTAGGCTCTACAAAGAAAAGCAGCACCTGGCCCCCCCCTCCAGCAGCCAAAGCAAATCTCAATTATCTTGCTTTGTTTTTTTTCCGGAGGCTCTCACTCTCCTCTGTCTAAGCTCACCGTCCCTGTCTCACTACCCCCTTTACAGATGGAGACCCTAGCTGCTGCTAGGGGAAGGGGGCAACGACTGCTCTGGCTGCTTCCTGCTGAGAAAGAGCCCACTAAAGGGTGCAGTTAGGTCCCCATCACTGGTCAGTTGGGAGGGCCTCGGGAGATGGGCACTTCCACCTTGGACTCCCTTCCCATCACCATTTGCAGTTTTATGGCTTCAAAAGAATTTAGGAACCCAGCTCCATATCGTAGTAGTCTGTGGGACTTCTGGGCCTGACAGAGCTCGAACTGGCTTTCGGAGGTCCTGGAGTGAATCAGAGACATTTTGTGAATCATAGCACCCTGTCCTGCTGTTAAGATGTCTAGTGTCATTCTATTTTCTATAACTGTTTGGTGCATTAGTTTAACTTTAGTATTTTGGAGAGATATTTCTTGGATAGGATCATTTAAGGACTTTTGAGTAAAATTGGTTAAGGATTTGATATGCCAAATTACATCTTATAAACCAAGAGATGGTATAAAAGTGAAGGCTAGGTGATCATACCAATGAAAAATGCTCCTAGTCCACCCATTTTGGAGGCTTGGGAAGTTTGCAGGGTGTGGGATGTTCTTAACCCAACATCCTTGCAACCAAGGAAATCCCAGAGGGCACCTCTCTATCCACCCTGGAGGGAGCCACGGCCAGAGTTTAGTCCCACAAGCCAGTGAGTGCCAATGGATACCAGGGCGGGTGTCCAATCTGTGGCAAGCCAGTCTGTAGCCTGTAAAGTTACTATGTGTGAACAGTGGTCTTTGGGAGGCCAACCTAAGTATTGGGTAAAGCTTGGGCAATGGTTATTAGAATGGTTTCTTTGCTCCCAGCAGACGGGGGCCTTTTGAATTAAGCATCCTACCGTTGGAATAACCCAAATGTACTCATCCCGGATTTGAAAAAAACTTTCATATCTGTGATTATTTACGTGGAGAAATGGCACATTGGAAGCATTTTGCAGTTGAGGTAGAGCTATAATGGTAGTTAAATTCTTTGTGGCATTATAAGAGAAGGGGAATTTATGCCCTTTAACTTATTGAGACTTTAGGCATGAGAAACTGCTTTAATAAAACAGTTAGAAAACGCTTTGCAATATTTCAACATTAAAAGCAGACTAATAGTTTAAGAAAACTTTGTCCTTTTAACGAACAGAAAACAAAATTCTAATTCTGCTGTGTATTTGATATCAAGACTCATTTGCTTTAATCTCATAGCACGACCATATCAATTCTTCCACAAACTTCCTACAACTTTTTTTTTACGTTCAGAATTCTCTCTCTTTAAATAACCAGCTGTATTTTAGAACAAAGTTACCTTCTTTTACCCTCAATAAAATGCATTTCCATTCCTTATACCTTCTTTTATCAAAACACACGTTTTCTAGCATGCAGAGATGTTTCATTACTTTAAGTAGTTTCAATAAGAACTTAAAAGCATTAGAAATTTGTTTTCGGTGAACACTGAGAAGTAAATATAGTAAACTGTTATACTAGCATTCTTTAGATTGACAAATTTATGAACACATTTTATAATTTCTAGGAACATGTGCTTTACAGCACAATTTCTCAATAAGGACAAAATATGTCCACTTAGCAAAACTTTAAGGTTTTAGGTTACCATAAAGATTTTCAAGTCGTTTGTAGGTATACGCTCTGTAACACACGCTTTAACACACAATTATTAAGAAGTTCAGTTACTACACTTACTTAGTTCACTCGTTTTTAACATCCGTGCTAGATTACTTACAAAACCTTCACTAAACATGACAACGTCAAGCCTCTCTTTAAGCATTTTTTCTTTTGAGAGTTTTAAGCCGGGCTGTATTGCAGAAGATAAATTTCTGTCTCAGGGAGTCTAGTTTAAAAACCTTCCAAAATGTTTAGAATAATGATGAACCTAATAAGTAGAACAGATTTCCAATAAAAGGATTTAGAAAACCAGTTTCATATTGTAATAGTCCAAAGGACTTTTGACCATTTTCCTTCCTTGTGGCAAAATTAATTTAGCCGCAGAACCTTATTATATTGTATACTTCTCTCAGGGGCCAAGCCTCTCTCATCAGAGCATTTGTATTGAGGCCAGGCTTGTGTGCAGAAGATAAGGCACTTCTTTTTCAGGGTTTGGGGATCAAATTGCTCCCAACTCAGAATGCATGCCAGAGGCATGTCTGGCTTTAAACTTGAAGAGGACGCTCCCATCTGGAAGAGAGAGAGAAGGACAGGTGGGCAACACCTGGTCGGCCTTTTCTGTGAGGGCGTCTCCTCGCCTTGGAGCCCAGGTGACAGTGGTCAGTCACCTCCTCTGCCGGGCCTACTGGACTTAACCACTCCTTCCCAGCGTGGCCTGTACCTTGCTTTGATTTCCCAATTGCCCTCCCACTAAGCAAGAGTCCCCTCAGAGCTCTGGGTTTAGTAGGACTGAACCAGTGTGCTCCTACTTTACACCTTTTGGGAGTTCTAATCCAGACCCTGATTTCTTCTGCACAGGCTTTAGCAGAGTACACTCGGGATCATTCTTTGAGAGGCCCCTGCCTGTGTGGTAAGTGCAGGGACTGTGTGACCTCTCACTGGTCAGTCAGACACAAGCCTGTTCCACCTCCCCAGGGGCTGCAGAAAAGGAAATGCCGTACCCCAGGATGACTGCCTTTAGGGAAGAGAGGTCAGCAGAATAGAGCCATTAACATGTTGGGCTCAGTTTTCAGCTTGACTGCTTCGCAAACCTCATTTACACTGCACAGGAGAAAGCGGCTCGGTCCCAAGAGGACTGCTGTGAATGGGGAGCAGGGGAACTTTTTCTAAGGCCAAAGATAAAATTCAGACAGAGGCTGCCACAGACAGTTATGAAGGGGGGGGTGCCTATACTCTCAAACACCAGTTTCTGCCAGTGCCTGGGAATTATCCCGCTAGTCACCCACTGTAAGAAATCTGACCTGTCAGGCAAAGAGGTTGTGGGTCATCCACGACTCTTGCACAGGCAGCAGCCTAGCTGAGGTTTACTCAGCGCCATCGGATCAATCGGCCAGAGCCAAGATCCAAGGACCACTGTCTACTGGTCCGATCTGCCCTCGGAGCCCGCAGATTAGGATAGGAAAGTAGGAAGTCGGCTCAGCCACTCCCCGACATTCCTGCCTGGAGGCAGAGGATCGAGGAGCGGCAGACACCCGGAAACCTTTCACCAGAGACTTAAGACTGTTAGCTGATGCTAATTGTCTTTTAAGTGGCTAACGAGTGCCCAGACATTTGTATGAGATAAAAAGTACAGCATTTAGTTAAGAATAAGAGCAAAGCATAGATCTACCTTGCAGTGGTGAGCATCGGGTTCCGTGAGATTGATGAATTTGGAGGCACACAGAGAGCATGTAGGGAAAGTAAAGAGCACCCCTGCCTCACTCAGAGCCAGGGCGGCCTAAAGAAGCAGGCTGGAAGTCAGAGAGACACAGAGAGTAGTTACTCTCAGGGATACCCAGCGGGGCTGTTGGGGTCTGGGTCCAGACACTCCAGCCTTTGAGAAGCCGCTGAAGTGCAGCCTCAGCCTGGACCCTCACAGTTGCCCACGGCCTTCCTCAGCCACTTGCATCCAAGGAGATGCCTCTGAAAGGAAATCCTGGCCTCCACTCTGGTGACTTTCCCGGCTCCCAAGGGAGATGGGGGATCCACTGAGGGAGACGCAGGGGAGCCTGTCTCTCGAGACTTTGAGGTTGGCAGCTGGGCTAGTCCCATTTAAGTGACCATAGACGGCTTCCTTCTCTAAGGACAGTGAAAGAAAAAGGCAGGCTTGGATGCCAATACTCACCTCCGAAGTTATCCTGGACGAGCCCCCCCAAATGATGCCGGGGTTCTTGTTTGCGGAGTTCGAAGAATGAACTTCGCAAACACTCAAGGTAGGAGGGCAAGTGAGAGGCTCTTATTTAGAGGTAAAGCGAGAGGACAGAGCTCCTGGCTCACGCCAGGTGGGGACAAGAGAGGCCCCCTCATAGATCTTTTTTTTAGAGAAATGTCATTTCAAGTCCTTTGCACTGTTTTTAATTGGGTTTTCTGATTTTTGGTTATTGAGCTGTAGGAGTTTTTAATATATTCTTGATATTAATCCCTTATAGATATGTAATTTGCAAATATTTTCTCCAGCTCTGTTGGTTGCCTTTTCACTCTGTTGGTTGCCTTTTCACTCTGTTGGTTGTGTTCTTTGATGCTCAGAAGTTTTACATTTTGATACAGTCCAGTTTATCTATTTATTTTGTTGCCTGTGCTTTTGGTGTCATATCCAAGAAATAACTGCCAAATCTAGTGTCGTGAAGTTTTTCCCCTGTATTTTTTCTAAGAGTTTTATAGTTTTCAGTCCTAAGTTTAGGTCTTTGATTCTTTTTGAGTTAATTTTAGGAGGTGATTTTTTATATTTTATATTTTAGTAATTCTGGAATTGAGATCTCCTGTTTGTTAGCTCTTTATATTTAATGGTGTAGTGTACTTCATCCCTATCTGTTATAAAATCACAGGTACTTTTTATAATAAATATAATTATTGGTCTCTTCGAGTGAAGAAAATAACATGGTCTTAGCCTCTACACCAAAGCTGAAAATGCTAAAGCACTTCCATTAGTCTAAATACCTGACCCTTGACTCTCATACATGCACATCCCCATGGGAAAGCTAGGCTATCCCTGATGCTTGGATTATTTGAAATACCCAGAGTTTTTATCTTTCTCTCACTACTTAGATATTGATTCCTAAATCTTGTCTCTGCCCTAGACTTTTTATCTATTCACAAGTTTTAGGTGGGTTTGACAAATAGAACCCATCTCATAATTCTGCTTTGCATTTCTAACGTTCTGTCGCATCTCTCTCAGATTGAATTTTTCTAGGACTCTGGGAAAAATATGTAACTGAATTGAATTAGCCAGGATCTGGAGTAGATCTGGTACTTAATTTCCCATCTAAGAGAGAAACTAATATTTCCTCTATATTCAACACTTCCAACACCAAATATTGGGGGCAGGTTTTTTCCCCAAACCAGCCAGTTCTTCAGTTCTCAAAGGACACCAACCGGATGTCCTACAGTTTTAACTCAGCTCTACACCAACTGCTCAAAGTCATTGCAGACCCCACGGGTTCAGGCCTCCATCACACAAGACTGCTTCCCTTGCCTTTCACTTGAGGTGCCAGTCACAAGTCCAGTTTGTCACCTGTGCTTCTGACTGTCTAGTATAAATGGGAGGTTCCCATGACCCCTCCTCACATTGGGTAACTTGAAAGAAAGGCTAATAGAATTCAGGAGAACAGTTTGCTTACTAGATTACCAGTTTATTATAAAAGGAAGCAACTCTGAGGGAAGTATAGTGTTTCCATGCCCTTTTCAGGCACCCCACACTCCTAGCATCTCCAAGTATTCACCAAACAGGAAGCTCTCCAAACCCCTTTGTTTAGAGTTTTTATGAAGTCTTCATAAAAGACATGATTGATTAAGTCATTTTCCATAGGTGATTATGCCAATCTGCATCGGTCTCCCCTCCCCAGAGGTCAGCTCGGGGCTGGGGCTGAAAGTTCTAGCCTTCTGGTCGCATGGGTGGTTCCTCTGGCAGCCAGCCCCATCCTCCCAGAGTCATCACCTTAGCACAGACTCTGGCTTGGTTGAAAGGGGCTTACAGATGACACTTCCATCACCCCTACCTCTCAGGAATTCCAAGAATTTCAGAAGCTCTGTTCTAAGATCAGGATGAAGACCAAGTATTTCCTATTATGTCACAGTGTCACACCACCCTATTTCCCATCAGCAGTATCTGCTTCTGTCCTCTTTTTTTTTTTTTCCAATTTCCAGCCCCCCTTCCTCTCCCACACACCTTTGCCCTGTCTCCACCTTTCCCACAATGCCCACCTGGTATATTGCATGGAGCAGGACTTCCAGCCCCAGTGTATGGGAAATATTTTGTTCAGTCTGGGCCTCCATGTCTTACAGTAACATTGATAAACTAGAAAACATTCTGAGGGGTGGCTGCCCCATTAAGCATAAAATGGGAAACCATTTCATACTTGGAATGATATAAGACTACAAAAAGAAACTGTGGTCTGTCATATAATTGAAGGATACCATGTAAAGGGAAGAAGCAAATTTTTTCTATGTCATTCCAGAAGAAAAAAAGATATTACAAGGAAGAGTAGATGGAAATTACAATGAAGCTGATTTCAGATCAGTAGATTCTTCTCATAAATGAGTAGAGAGAGGAGATGACCCTGAAAGTAGTAAACTTTTAACATTTAATGTTGCAAATTAATATTTGTAGAATGAAACCACCATCCAATTTAGAAAGTAAAACATTATCATATACTCCTTTCCAGAGGTAAGGACAGTCCTGAATTCTTACTAATTTTTTGCTTAAAAGTCACATGAGTTATTTATTTGTAAGCAGTATGGTGTTGTTTTTGTTTCTGAGCTTTACATGTAGCTGAAGCATATGTACTTTGAATTCAGTGTAATACTCCATAATTCATGTGCTCCTTCTCCTGCCACGGGTGCATGGCTTCCTCCAGGGTTTTGCTAGTTCACATAATCCTGCTGTGAACATTTTTATACTCATGTGCATGATTGGAATTGCTGGGTTTGTAAAGTGTTTAAGCTTAGGAGATAAGGCCGAATTGTTTTTCAAAATATTTGTGCTTATTTGCACTCTTCAGCAATGGTTCCCATTTCACAACATTCTCCTCAGCATTTGATATTGTCAGAAGTTTTAGTTTAATTGTGTGGTTATGAAATGGAATGCTGTTGTGACCGTAATTGGCAGAAGCATTCCCTGATTACTTTTAAAATTGAACATCTTCCTGTGGCTTTATTGTTCACTTTTGTTTTCTCTTCTGCCAAATGCCTTTTTGTCTTAGGCTCTTTCTCCTACTTTGTGGCTTACTTTTTTCTGTATGATTTCTCAGCATTCATGATGTGTTAGAAAAAAAATCCTTTGATAGGCATATGTCTTCCCTCAGTTTATGATCTGTCCTTTCACTTTCTTTATGGTATCTTTGGTGGATTTAATTCCTTCATTTTAATATTTTTGAATTTAGCAGTCTTTACTTTGTAGTTGTGCTTTTTATGTCTTATTTAAGAACCTTTATTTTTATGGAACCTTTGTTACCTAACCTCATCACAGAACCTTTGTTTCTGTAAAAGTCATAAAAGTATTCTTCTGTTTTCTTCTAAAAATTTTAATATCTTTTCTTTAAGTCTTAATAAATCAAGTTGGAAATTCTCTTTGTGTTGTGGTACAAGGTAGAAACCCCATTTCCTTTCTTACCTATGGATAACTGATTGTCCCATAACTGTTTATTCTTTCTTGAGTGATCTGTCATAGACAAAGTACCCATTATATGTAATAACCTGTTATGGGATTTCTCTTTTATCCCATTGCTTAAGTTGTCTGCCCTGATTTCAGTACCATGCTGTCTTTATTACTGTAGCTCTTCCCTCTATTCTTAAGAAATTTCTCATCTATTCTTGGGCCTTTGTGTTCTTTCATGTACCACATTTTTAGAACCAACTTCTCTATTTTCTTGAAACACTCTGAGATAAGTTTGGTTGGGATTGCATTAAATCTATAGATCAATTTGGGGAGGATGAATATTTCTGAATATTGGATCTTCTAATCCATGAATGTGACATTTCTGTCCATTTGTTAGGTCTTTTTAAAACATCTTTTAATAGTTTTAAAATTTTCTTCCTAAGACTCAGCTTTGGTTAGAATTAGTGCTAGATGCCCTACCTTTTTGATACTATTGTAAATGGTACACTTAAAAAAGTTACATTTTCTAATTGTTCTAGTGTTTAAAAGAGCAAATTTTCCTCTTTTGTGTATAGACTGTATTTTCAGCAACCTTCCTCAACTTTCTTATTAATTCTAATAACTTGTCTATAGAATTTTTAACATTTTTTTATCCACTTACTTCTACAAATAGTGACAGTTTTGTTTTTCTTTCCAATTCATTTTTTTTTTAATTTCTTTTTCTTGTCCTCCTCAACTTACCAGAACCTCGAGTGCAGAGTTGAATAGAAGCTGTGGTGTGGGCATTTCTGCCTTTATTCTGATGTTTAAAGGAAATGTTTCTAATGTTTTACCATAAGGAAAGGTGTTTGTTGTAGATTTGGTGGAAATATCAGGAGAAGGAAATTCCTTCCTATTTCTAGTTTACTAAGTTCTTTTTTTAAAATCATTAATGGATATTTCATTTCATTAGATTTTTTTTGTGCGTCTTTTCAGGTAATTGGGTCATTCTTTCCCTTTAATCTCTTACTGTCGTGAAGGTTAATGTTAAATGTTAAGCCACCTTTTCATTTCAGGATTAAACAACCTTGGTCCTGACTTACTATTTGCAATACACTGTTGGCTTCCGTTTGCTATATTTCACATATAGAGGATTTTTGCATCTTTTTGAGCTTTCTTCGGTTGTGACTTTTCTTTCTCCTCTTGTTCTTCATACTGGTGTTAGTATAGACCATTTCATAAAATGAGTTGTTGAGTGTTTCTTCTGTTCCGTTCCTTACAAGCACTTTTATAACATTGTAATAATCTATTTGTTGAAACTTTGTCAGAATGAATCTATAAAATCGTTCTGGGTCTATTATTTTCTCTGTGGGAAGATTTTTTAAATGGCTGATTCCTTAATAGTCATAGGAGTCTTCAGGCTTTATTCTTAAGGAAGCTTTGCTAAGTTGTAATTTACTAGAAATTTATCCATTTAATCCAAGTTTTCAAGTTTATTGGCATAAAGTTCTTTATAACATTCTTTTGTCCTTCAAATTCTGCTAAATGTATAGTTATTTCCTTTTCATTCCTAATGATTGTTCTCTCATTTTTTTCTCTATTTATCTTGGCAGAAGTTTTTTTCAGTATTTGCAAAGAACTAATGCCAACTTTATCTTCTCTATTTCGTTTCTTTCAGCTCATTAGTTTCTATTTTTATTATTATTCTCTCCTTCCTCCTTCTTGGTTTGCCCCTGTACCCCACACCTGCTTTCTTAAGGTGGACACTGAGCTAATTAGTTCTACTTTTGAAATGATTATGACGTTATTTAGAGCAGTTTTAGCGTCATAGCAAAATTGAATTGTGGGTACAGGGGTTTTCCATATACCCCCTCCATATCTACAAACGCGCAACCTCCCTGTTATCTACATCCCCCACTAGAATGGGACTTTTGTTACAGCGGATGAACCTACACTGACATGCCATCATCACCCACAGTCCATAGTTTATGATGCAGTTCACTCTTGGTGTTATACATCCTGTAAGTTCAGACCGATGTATAATGACGTGGTGTCATGACAAGTATTTTCAATGCCCTATAAATCGTTCTACCCATATTCGCGCTCTATATATTGTCTATACACACATACAGAGCTGTTTTATCTTCCTACTGAACTATTCCTTTCTTTCTCATGTGTTATCCTCTTAATCTTTGTAATGCTTCATCTTAGAATCTGTTTTTTTCTAATGATTTTTTAATCCTAGTTACTTTACTAATCACCAAATATAGTCATTCAGTTTTTGAGAGAACCTACGTTTTTTTGAATAATTTTGTCCATTGGCTACCACACTAAAATGTTTGTTGCTCTAGATATCTTTCTCACAAAATATTCAACAAAAAATAATAAAATTAACATTTATTATTTTCTATGTTTTATCTTAATCCTATCCAGCAGTGAATGAAGTAGGTACATACCTATCCTCATGTCATAGGAACTGAGTTAGGTTAAATAATTTGCCAGGGTCACACAGTAGTAACATGGGGGTTGATCTATTAGTTTCTATTAGTGATCTATTAGTATATCTATTAGTTTCACATCAGTGTTCTGTCAGTGTTGCCAAAATCAATATTATAACATAGTAGGTGTTTTCTTTTTCCAGTTTTTGTTAGTGAAAAAATCTCTTAGTATGGTAGGAAATGTCTTATACTTCTTATACAATATGTCTCACAAAGTAACAGGCCCATTTCATTCTGTTACTTGTAGAATAGTAAAATTCTAGAGCCTTCATTTTAGAACTGTTCAGTGCTGAGTCATTGTAAGATTTAGTTTGTTCCCTTAGTTTGTAAAAGTAAGCTTACGGCTAAAATTTCTTAAGATCTATTTCCAAGGAGACATACAGACTTGTAATAGATCTTCTCCTGTCATTCTCATTCAGGAGATGTGAATAAGAATTGAAGGTAAAAATTATAGTACAACTAGACCTAGATTAGTTTTGGGAGGTTTAACTTACTTGGAAACTTTTCTTAATTTTAGCTTTAGTGCTTCTCAATTGTTTCTAGACAGGAGCCCTGAACTGGGAGGGAGAGATGGGTCTGACCCTGGCCCCACCACCACACGCAGGTCACCTCAGGTCAATCACTGAACTCGTCTGAGACTTCTCTGCTCTTTTATATAAAGAAAAAATTAAAAATTTGGAAACTAAAAATTAATATCTCCATAGTGACCTCAAAAACTCTAGTCAGTCAAATTTAATAATGTATGCAAACTATAAACATGGTATTATTGGAATTTTTTAAAGAAAGAAAGGAAATTACACCTGTCACACATTAAAATGTTTAATGTTGAACCCTGTGAAATTCAAAATATTTCTGTTTCTTTGACCCATTGGTGAGTCTGTGATAATATGTAAGCATATCTAAAGATTCTTTCATCTCCTACCATTTTAGTTTGTTAGGATACTACACTAAAAATCAAGTAAGTGAAAAATAATGTTGTCTCCTGTCGGTTTAGATCTGAGATTTTTGTCTCTTTGGGCCTAGGCAGCGTTTACGTTCTATTGATCACGTGTCATCTGGATTACTGGTTAATAGCAAAACAGATTACTTGAGACACTGAGTCCAGCGGTTTACCCATTACAGACGCCTATGGAGGTTTAGTGCCCGGGGTGGTGTGGGACCCAGCTGCAGAACTGAGGCTGCTGACTCGGAGCCTGGACAGCTTTGTTGCTGGGCTTTCTGCCTCTGAAGCCTTTTCTTGTTCTGGATGACAGTGTCTCAACAAGTTTACATCATTAGATCCAACATGTTCTCAAGGGATATTGATGGTAGGAATTCTTTGCTTCAGGAAGGTTTGAATTATTACCATAACAAGGATTTGTACCAGAGAATGTCTTAACTTTTAATATTTATGCAGCTTCTACCATAATAAATTTTCTAAATGGTCATTAATAAAACAAGATATTTTATCATAATGACTTGGCTCTGTAAGAATTTATACTAAAACTTTTAACAGGACATTATTTAAATTATACTGGTGAGATGGTGAATTGATAGAAAATGTCTGGCAAATTTATGAGGTTACATACAAGTTAAGCTCATGGGGAAACATTCAGAGAATGCAAGTAATGCCAAGTTTGCTAAAGCATTTGCATTTTTTTAGGTTTCTAAAATCCTCCAAAAATGTGCTTTCTTAATAAAAGCTATTATTATTTTAATATTTGTGTTCCTGCATATGTTCAGCTAACAGTGCAGCTTGTATTTAGTCCACAATACAGTAAACTACTTCTTTCTTCTGGTGAGGCAGTTTACGTCGGCTCTGGACAACTAACGGAGTTTGACTCACCCAAAGCTCTCAGGAAAGTTAGTTGTTACTAGGGTGATGATGCAATCTATTGCCCAAGCCAGAACACTTTTAAGAAGGAAGAGGGGTGCTATTATTAATCACACCAAGACTGTTAGGCCCACCTGCATGTGGGGTCACCCCAGCTACAACAGCATTTAGAGAGACAGAAGTGTTACATGCAGGAACTTGAATTTCTTGCAGTTAGTTAATACTTTTCACAAGTTGATTGAATAATTATTATCACATTGAATCTTCATGTTATATTTTTTGCAGCGGTATTTTTATCCTCATTTTATAATTGAGAAAACATATGAAGAGACTTACCTGCTGTCACAGAGCAAAGGAGTAGCAACAGAAAATGGCAAGTTGCCTAGCGTTAGATGCCGTCCTGTCTCCTTCCGTATCTCTCACCGTGCTGCTTTCCTGTGGACAGTCCTGCTCATAAAACTGGGATAATTTAATTTTGCTCACTTTGTTTTCCAAGTCATTGTGATGATTATGTTTTTCCAACTCAGGGCATCTCAAACTTTAATGTATGTAAAGTCACCTGAGCATCTGGTTGAAATGTAGATTCTGATCAGTGGGTGTGGAGCACCCAAGATTTCCTTTCTTCAAGAAGCTCCCAGATCATGCTGATGCTGCTGTTATCTGCTTGCTTCCGGCTTCATAGAGTTGGGTGATTACTGTTCTTACAATTCTCATTTGAATTCTAAATTAAGAAACAAGACTGTACGTTCTTGGTAAAAGAAAGGGTTGATTTTTTTAGTTCTTGATTTCAATTTTTGGCCATGGTTGTGCTTTAGCCTTTAAAAAAATGAATGAATGAGTGCCGGGGACCAGGTTCTAACATGGCTGTGTGCTTTGGGTGCAGAGAAGGGTGAGGGTTCCGCTCCCTAGGAGGCTCTGAAGGGCCTCACATCCCCGTGGCCGACTGCGCCTGAGTCTGGTTGGAGCTCCAGAAATTAACATTAAAACCACTGAATGCATCCATGAATATAGGATGAGTAAAGTAGCTAAATACTAGAAATAGGAACTGCTGCTCAACACCCAGCAGCACCGTGGGGCAGGGCAGCATGGCTTCCTGCTACTCTGAGGCTTTGTAGTTTGTGGGAACTTGGCATTTATTATCAGACAGGCTGCGTTGTCATTACTGTACTCACACAAGGTCAAGTCTTAATTCTTTAGAAACAATACAAGCAGGCAGTTTTGTTTCAAATAAAGAGCAGTGATCACTGTGGAAAAATTCATACTGAACTATTAAAATTAGGTAAAACTAAATCAGTATAGTTAATTGTGGGCATATAATGTTCCAATTATAGAAACAACAATTCTACCATTTTCCTATGTATCAGTTGGGGATAAAAACCTACAGTGTCTTTCTACATTTTGTATATAGGTGGATCTTTGAAATAGAAATGCCACCACCGCAACAATATAAGAGTTACAATTAGTTTTAACTAATATGTAATTAATAGGACAGTTGCCTTTCAGACTCTGTAAGTAAGTACTGTCTTCTGTTTAGAGGAAGCTTTTTATCTGTACCTCTTCTGTGGTACTTGGGGCATCTTCCCTTGGTCATTAGTTTCCACATACATTCCTTTTCTCATTTCTGACAGCAGGGTCAAGAGGGATTCATTGTATTACCCTGCTGCTTAGGAGGGGCCTTGCACACAGTGGGTTGCAAAGATGAGCTGATAAAGGAGGGGTCTCATTTTCATTACTCTCCTCCCCAAGCAGGGCCTGTGCACTCAGTACGCACAGGAGTCAGCCTGTCTCAAACCACGGCTGCTTCAGGCCCAGCAGGCTTCTAGAGAGACAACAAAAACTGCACGCGTTTTTATAAAAGAAACGCAGGCAAGGGTGTAAATTATCTGAAATATAAAGTTCATTCATTAAATATTATTTTAAAATAAATTTGTATTAATACTCTCAAATCTTGTTCAAAATAGTCTGCCCTTGATAAAGGATACAGATTATCCCAGAGAAGCATTTCTGAAGAACTCTGCTAAGCTGGTTTGTGAGGGTTGTGGATTGCTAAGCTTTGTTGACAGGATAACTAGATACACTGTTGTATTTAAATTAAATGACTCCATGAACCACTACAGATAGTAGGAAATACATGAAAAAGAGCAACGTAGAAAGTGGCCTCTTTATACTGTGGAAAAAGAAATTTGCAAGAAAGAAATGTGGGGTTTGGGGCCTGTATTGTTTGGTCTTCACAGTGCGGACTCATTGTCTGCGGGTGGCTGTGGCTCCTGGCTATGGCCCAGCGGAGAGCAGCCATGGTTTGGAGCAGAGAGGTCACAAGGAGCTTCGGGACCTGCTCGCACGCTGCGAGACTGGGGTGGGGAGAAGAGCATCTCTCCGCAGCTCTGCCTATCTGCTTCCGGGCTGGAAAGAAAAGCAAGTTAGGTTGTTCTCCTTCATTGACTCATCAGCTTGTGTGAGTTAGAAGTGACCACTCTGACTGAGGCACTGAAACTGGGGGGCTGAGGAAGCAACTGGGGCATCCTGGAGGCGAGTGTCCAGAGAGCCTGGGGAGTCAGGCAGCCTGGGGAGAGGAGAGAGCCAATGGGACTTAAAGAGCTAAGAAGGAGTTTTCCAAAGAAGTGTGTGTATCTTCAGGATTGGAAAGGAGTTTAAAGATCAGTGATAATGATACAACTGTATTTGTGCATTCATTTCCTTAAGAAGTTTTATTTATAATAGTTTTTCTTTCATTAGTGGAAGTTTACATTTAGTTTCTTTAACAAATCATGTCCCAACTAGTGTCCTCTAGACTAAATCACCTGCTTATGTAAAGATGTCTTACAAAGTAGGAACATGCTATGCTCAAATGGTTTTGGAAAATGAGTGTTGAAGTGGAATGGGTTTCTGTATTCTAGAAGCTGGGACTGCTCATAACTTTTAATATGCTAATTTGAATTGTGAATCTCCAGGAAAGGAACTTAATTTTGGAAATCTCCTGGACAAACCTGACCTGCTTTTATTGCTGTGTCTTCTACCACAAAGCAGGGCCTGCACTCAGCAAACACAGGCATGGGAGTCAGCCAGCATCACATGGACAAGTACCTTCAGACCCAGTTGGATTCCATAGATAGAAAATAAAGAGTGTAGGAAGAGTGTTCCACACATAGTTAGCTACTTAAACCCTTGATAATGACACACTTCTAAACCTCGGCAGGAAGATGTACAAAATGCTGTTGGTGGAACACTTTGAATAAAAAGTTTTATTATTATTTGTCTGTTTTCTTCTATGTGGAAAATTCACTTTATATCTCAGGCACAATTTGTGTCACATAGAGATTCATAGTTCTCCATCTAAAACTTTGGGATTAGATGCTTTGGAGTTCAGGATTTTCTGGATCTTAGACAAGTAAAATGGTTGATATTTTGTATATTTGAATGTTTAAAACATAGTGGCATTTGGCAGGGTACTCTGTAGTCAAAGGAATGCATATTTCAGTATAGTCACAAAGTTGAAAAAGTATGTTGCAGATTTCACATTTGTTCAGGGCAGGTTTTGCCATCAAATGTATTTGTGTCAAATTTGTGAAAAACCTTCAGTCTTCAGACCTCTCTGGATTATGGGATTCCAGATAAAGGATCTATGAAAGCATAAAAGACCTGTACTCAGAGCAATTTGAATAGGCATATCATTGAGTTCCCCTCTCTGACTAAAGATACATTTATGGCCCAGTTGTGCAAAGTGAAGGAAAGTATAAGACATGTATGTTGTTAGCATGCCTGAACTCAATTCTGACCTCATTTTATTTTCCCACCTTCATCTCCCCTCTCTATAACTTCCTCATCCATTAATTATGTACTAATTGTATATTAAATACATGCATTTAATATTGACTGAAATTTTTATTGCCACTACTAAACCTTTTTTGGAGGGAACTTGTTGGAGTATTAATAGAACAAATTTTGCAAAGGGTTATTTTTGCCATCAAGTGTCATAGTATACCTTAATTGCGTTACTGAATTTTGAGGGGCAAATAAGTCGAAAATATATTCCCAAACCTGAAGTTACCCAAACTGCAACATATATCATAAACTTTGAAGCAGATGTTGGAATTTTAATTCTTTTGAGGGCAGGAGATGGTGTTGTGTCTTTTTTCTTCCTATGGCACCTTATACTAAGAACTGGTTGGTGCTTTTTAGCATATATTGAGATAATATATTTGTGTATTTCACCATTTCATTGTCTTTAGAAGTATATGAATGTGAGTTATATGCATATCTAACTCTCATTCCCTGTTTTTTGACATTTGTTAATTAAATATAAAAGTAGAAAAAAGCCACTTAAGTGAACTTAAAATTAGTAAAGATTGCAAATGTAAATAGCATTGTAATTAGTATAGTTTGGTCCTTTTGGCCAGCCTAAAGGAGATGGTGCTTTAAATCTGACCTTTTATTCCTCAAGCTTACAGGAACTGAAATAATGAAAAATGTGGGTTTTTTCCCCTAATGGTAATTTAAAATAAAAACAACAAGATGTAGAATTTGAGTTCCTTGAGAAATGGGATTTTTGTCTGTTTCGTTCACTGATCTGTCAGCTGTGCCTGTCACATAGTGGGCAATCAGTACGTATTGAGTGACTGTGTCTTGGCTAAAATACAAACTAACTGATACTCATACTGATACACTAACTGATATGCGTAGATGCCTGCTTGACAGTATTAAAATAAACTGTCTTAACACACATGATGATGGATTGCAAGTTCCTTCATAATCATCTTTAATTTCTGATTCCTAACTAAATGAAGTAGTTTACCTTTTGCAAAGCTCTTCTGCTTTTTTGTTTTGTTTTGTTTTCCCCTTTGGAAGCAAAAAGCCCAGATCATATGACTCACGGAGAACTGTTGGGGATGTGGGAAGCTGGAAAGAGGTCTGCTCCCAAGCTAACTATATGGGGAAAAACACAGATAAAATTCTGATTTTTCCTTATCTCATCTTTTCATAAGATAGCTGAGATCATGGGGCCATCAAGTTGTCTGCATCCTGCAGACTGGCTTACCTGTGGCAAAGCATAGGTGGGAGGCCGGCTGCTATACAAATGGGTAAGGAGACATCAGGTAACATTTTAACAAATTATTTAAGGCCAAGTGTGGGCTGGCCTTTCTGTCTGGAATAGTTGAAGGCCCTGATGTAAGGTTCTTTTCCATTAGCCTTCACCAGGTGCTCATCAGAAATAAGGGCAGCAGTGGGGGAAACTGTGCAGAGCCTTTGTCAGTGCCGAAGGCCTACAGGAGGTGACTGGCTGCTGCTGCAGAAACAGCACAAAACACTGCCTCCTCGTGTAAAGATAAAGAAATCAGTAGAATCAGGCTAAGGGACTTTAAAATAACTAATGGCTAAAGTAATTTTAGAGTAGGTAGCAGGATTTAAATACTGTTAAAGGACATCATGGAAAAGGTGGGCAGAATGTATAAACAGATGGGGAGGAGGGATGGAACCTGAGAAACACTCAAGTAGAAAGGCAAGAAATTAGGCCTTGCTATCATATATGAAGAACTCCTTTGAGGGGGCTCATCAGTGCACTTGATACACCTGAGGAAACAATGAGTGAATTCAGTGATCTTAAAGATAAGTCAGTGGTAATTATCCAAACTCCAATACAAAGGGGACAAAGAGTGGGAGGGGGAGACAAACAGAGCTTCCAAGGACTTTGGGACATTATCAAGCAGTATAACATGTTCAAGTAGAGCTCCACAGGGAAGAAGAGAGAGTTAACGAGAGAAGAAATATTTATTTAAAGGAGTAGTGGCTGAGAATTTGCAGAATAATGAAAATCAAGCCAAAGATCCAAGAAGCTTAGAGAACACATCTAGAAACATTATATTCAACTGCTGGAAACAAAAGATACAGAGATAACTCTGAAGGCAGCCAGAGGAATAGAAGACACAAGGAACAGAGATAGAAATTATAGCACATATGGCATTAGAAACTATGAAAGTCTGAATTACCAAGATCCATAGCATAAGATACATTTGATTAAAATATCAGAAGGGAACATCAGAAGGGGAACATTTTCTGGTTAGTACCAGTCTCTTCTCAGTATGAACTGGATCCTGCAGATAAAGAACTGACTCATTGTTTGATAACCAATTCTACTTAAAGTGAGAGAAAAATGTTTTCAAAATGTGAATTAATGACTTAGTTTTGTGGCAGATATTGAAATATGAAAGACTAATAACACTTTAGTTGATTTCATTGTTATTCTAAAAACCTTGAAACAATCACCATGTTGGAGAAAAAGCTGAGTAATTTGAGGAGGCACATGTGTTTCATTAAGCATATTTGGCTATTTTATAAGTGAAATATAAACAGGAAACTATGAAAGTAACATTTCCTTATTAAGAACTTGATTGTTAAGTGCTCCAGAGAGACCAGTTAGCTATAATTCCTATCTTCTAAGAATTTATAAATCTAAAGCAGATCAAATTTACAAAATATGTAAATAAAACAGTAAAATGTAAATAAGGTATGTCAAAGTCAGTTATTGTATGCTAAGACAGTTGTAATAGTAAATAATACTAGCTACCATTTAACATCCAAACCTGATATAATATGTTTTTTAAATACATTAACTTGTTGAATTTTCATCTAATTCTGTGACAACATAGTACGGACATTTTGCAAATGAGGAAAATGTGGCTTAGAGAAGTTCAGGACATGGTCCCACGTTATGCCACTGTGCTGGGAAGTGGCATAGTTAGGATTCAACCATAGTTTTGTCTGGCTCCAAAACCTGTGCTCTTCCCTTTACATTCTGGTGAAGCCTAATAATGGGAACTTTAGATTCAGACCAGTGTCGGTTTAAGGCAGACATGCTCTCAGTTCTCCTCTAATGGATATAAGAAGAAGGTTTCCCAGAAGGAATGGTATTTCTAGATGTACAGGATGATGTAAAGCAGCTGTTTCAGCAGGCAGACGTTAAGGACGCTGGAAACAACCTCAAAGGCCTGAGAGTTTTCCAGTTATCCAATTTCTTACATAATCATTCTTTACCAAAATTAGTTTATCTGAAATTCATTCTTGATTTATAGCATTCTTAGTATACCACTAGATTTCTTTTTAACCTGTAATAAATAGGACAGTGTTCAGATCCTATGAAGAATTACACGTCATTGTTGAGATAGGAGATGTAGTGATAAATGGGAGTATTTTCTCCCTTGGAAATTAGGAAGATTGAAGTAGAAGCTAGTAAAACATAGAGTTGATGATATGGTGAAAGAATTATTATTTTAATGTATTGGACTTTGGTAAATTTCCATTCTAATGTAGTGAAAAGTAATTCTGATACTGTTTGAAGTTCAGGTGTTTTAAATGCATTTTCATTTATATATATATAGTTGCTGTCAGCATGGATATGTTCATTCTGTTTCTTCAATATATCAGCTCTCAGAGTCTTGACTAAGAGGCAATAATACGAAACATCTGTGCTACTCTGTAGATATAACCACTTTGTGAATGACAGAAAAAAAATTAATTATTTTAATATTAGTTATCATGACTCTGGTTGGTAAAGTGACATTTACGGAAGAAAATCTTGGCCAGGAATCATTTTTCTAGTTTAAAGCTTAAGACTTAACTGCTAAATATTGTTCATTTAATTTACATATAACTTGAAAATCAGTTTGTATGGCATTTAAGTTTTGTTTTTTGTTGTTCTTTTAATTTAAAAAGAAGTGCTTTATAAGAGGATAAATACGTACAGGCATACAGGCATAGCTTCTTTTATTATGCTTCGCTTTATTGAACTTCGCAGGTACCGTGTTTTAAAGCTTATGTCTAACAAGTTTATTGGTGCCATTTTTCCAACAGCATTTGCTCACTTCATGTCTCTGTCTCACATTTTGGTAATTCTCGCAATATTTGAAACTTCATTATAGTTATATTTGTTATGGTGATTGGTAATGTGATTACAACTTGCTGAAGGCTCAGATGATGGTTAGCATTTTTGAGCAATAAAGTATTTTTTAATGAAGGTATGTACATCCTTTTAGACATGAAGTTACTGCATACTTAGTAAACTACAGTACGTGGTGGAAACATAACTTTTATATGCACTGGGAAGCCAAAAAATTCACTTGACTTACTTTTTTGCTTATTTGCTTTGTTGTGGTGTCTGAAACCAAACTGCAGTACCCCCATCCATGCCTGTAACTCCATTCCAGGAGCTGAAATGCATTTATTAATTCCAGTCAACTAACAACCAAACTAGATTTTTAAACATTCTTTTTTCCTGCTTACACCACACATATATAAATGTATCATTTAAGTTATGATTTGATGGTTTAATGATTCCTTATAGCTGTTCTGCCAGGATGGTGCTTATTATCTACGTATATTTCCTTATATTTTTGGTAAACATTTTTTGTATTCACTATGTAGAGTAGGCCTTGAATACATAATTTTGGGAGGTGTTTTGTACTTAAATTTCTATTTTGAAATAATCAGAGATTCATAGGCAGTTGCAAGAAATAATACAGAGGTCCCTTTACCAGCATGTAACCTTTACCAGCAATGGTACTCATTTCCCTCTGTTGGCATTTTGTCTAACTCTAGTAGCACATATGTTTTCTTTTTCCAGTACTTAATTTTGATGAACTGTTTTCAGTTGTCTGTGTTCTCACATGCTCTTTCTCTTTTCATCTTTTGTTTTATTGTAAACCTGACAAGGAAAGAAATGAGCCTCATTAAATCTGACCCTTTAATGTTTGCCGTTCCTGTATGGGTTTGAATGTCTGAGATACTGGCCACTAAATAAACAAGCGACTTCCAAAGGAAAGGGGGTATGTTGGGTTTGGCTCTTAGATCCAGTACTTGGCATTTCCACATCATTGTGTACAGAGCAGAAATAGTAAACCTTTCAAAGACGCCTG
This sequence comes from Manis pentadactyla, assembly GCF_030020395.1. NCBI lineage: Eukaryota > Metazoa > Chordata > Mammalia > Pholidota > Manidae > Manis > Manis pentadactyla. The sequence continues at coordinate 13,499,403 of NC_080020.1, forward strand.
ACCCCTGGGGCTGCTGGTGCCTCTGCTCCTTGTCTGCAGGGGCACCTTCCGTGGGCTTTCTTGCTCTCTCCCTCCCCCACCACAGACTTGACTTTCCTCCTCATCTACTTCCCATCGCCCGTCCGCAAGGAGGTAGCTCGGTTCCGCCTCACCCCAGGCCCGAGGGGAGTCCCAAGGCGCTGTGGGGCTCAGGAGGGTGCACTTCCTGGCGGAGCGCTCTCCATGCCCTCTGACCTCCTGAACCCCGATCCGACTCCCTCTGACGGTGTCCTCTCCGACCTCGCAGAGAGCCTCACCCAGTGGGAGCCCCCCTGCCCTCTCACCTGCCGTCTGCCCAGCCTCTCTTCCTGCCTTGCCAGGAACCTTACTCCTTGCTGCTTCTCTGTTCACGTGTCTAGTTTTTGTCCCCTCTCGGGGTCGTCACCGTCAGCATCTCTTAGGCGTTTCCCAAGCTTAAACCACAGCTTCCTCCACGTTCTCCCGCTGCAGCAGCTCCTGCCGGCCCTCCGCACTTGTCCTCCTGCTTGTGGACACAGTTGTCACGTGTCTCCCGCTCTGCTCTTGGCCCCAGCCCTCTCTAGTGGGGCCCCTGCGCCAGTTGCTTAGGGCGCTGATATGTGTCACTGGTCCACTGACTATATATAGCTTCCTAACTTGTTTTTCGAATCCACTCTTACCTTCCTCCTACCCAGTGTCTACACTGCAGCCAAAGGAATCTTTTAAAAACACAAATCTGACCGTGTGTCTTCTCTGCTTCAAACTCCCCAGCAGCCTACCACAGAGGCAGAGTCTGAGGGTGGAGACCGGTGTCCCTGCTTGGCTTCATCCTGCCTGTCGCATCACCAGAACCCTGCTTCCCTGCCCACGACTCTCTTCCACCTCCTGCCAGCAGCCCTCTTCTTTTCTGACCTTTGTGTATGCTGTTTCTTCTGTGAAATGCTGCTTTCTCCCTGCAGCCATCCCTCCTTGTCTAGTTAGTGTCTGGTCACTTTGCACATCTCGCTTCAGCACCATTTCCTGCAGGAGCCTTTCGAGGTTCTGGTGTTCATACTGACCTGCCCTTCTTTTCCGTCCGAGCCCTTGTTAAGCTGTGACTCTTTATAAAGTCCTGCTTCTGTGGCTAGTACTGGCCTGGGAAACTCAGGAGACCAGGGACCCTGTCTGGTCACCGTATTCTGTCCCTCGTGCCTAATACAGTGCTTGCCTTGTGCTGTTTTTCATTGTTTGTTGAATAAATGAGAAAATACCATCCTTGCACATGTACTTTTATTTTTATGAAAATAAAACTATCAAAGCTTTGTGAAGAATGGAAAACACAAGTATAGCACGAGCCCTGTCAACAGAAGGTGTAATATAAAGTTTAAGGAAACCTGAACATTTTGGTATAAGCTGTTGGCATATATGACTTAACTAAATCTTGCTTTTAAAATCCTGGTGGAGGAAATTTTTGTTTTATGCAAGGTGGGTGCCCCTCTTGTCAGAAAGCCCCAGGCCTTTTACTTCAACCAGAATTTATACTATACAGTGTCTTCCAGTCTGTGTCCTAACTCTTTAAAATTGCTTTTTTTTTTTGGTTTGCTTTTCCTATGACCAAATGGAAAGAGAAGGGAAAGGCTGTCATATCTGAGGGAGGTTTGCTGTGTGAGTTTTTGCCGTATAGTACTATAGTCTTTCACTTTTGCAATCACTTTTTAATGATCACTCTTGTGTTCATTCCTTCTGCAAATATCTATTGAGTGTCTGCTGTATGCCAGGCACCATTCTAAGTGCTAGGGACATGGATGGATGGGTGGATGGATGGATAGATACAGATGGATGGATGGATATAGATGGATGGATGGATGGATGGATGGATGGATGGATAGATGGATAGATAGATAGATAGCAAGAAGTGCCTGGTTCCCCTTCCAGCAGACAGCTCATATAGCATTTATTGGTGGTTATACAACTCTAGTGCCAAGTGATAGGTCTCTTCTGTAAAGCTTTTCTCTTTAGAGGGACATTCAGCTTAATTTAGATTATAGAGTTGTATAAAGTTCTAGCTTTCTTCAATAAACATCAATATTAATGATTTTAAAGTAGAGAAAGATTGACTAAAGTACTTCTTCAAACCACATTATTGGTTTATTTTGAAGAGAATATGTGATGTTTATATGGTTAGGCCTAATTAAGCTCAGAGAGGAAGCCTTAAATCAGGGAGGGACATTACACTGAATGTCCCAAAGCTCTGCTGTTGGAAAATAAAAGAATGTGCAATTCATTACCGTGGTTATTTGTTAGGATATCAGTTCAGCTCTAATAGTGGCTGCAACCATGAATTATACTTTATCTCTTGATATTTTAGTCTTTTACTCCTATCATCAGTCATTATATGCGCTTAAGAGCCAGTAGAACACTTGAACAGGTTTTCATTGGTAACCAAAGTGGGAGCTTTTACTAAGGTTTTTAATAGATTTTGAAAGATTCATGCCACCTGCCCTAGTTACCAACAATGCTGAATTTTCATGTACAAACCCCTGTTTGACAATCACCACTTGTTAAAATTAAATGAAGTCCTTCATCCTTTGTTATCTTGTCAACTAAAATATTTCAAAGTTGTTGTTTATAAACCATAATGAAATTATATTTTTTCATTTAATGCCATCTTTAACTTTGCTGCCTCACAAGTACATAGTGCAATGACTTAGTCAGCAATTTACTCACATCTGTATTCTTTTGGTTTTCAAGTCACTGCCCAGAAGTATGGTGTCTCGCCTTTGTGAATCAAAAAAAGTTTGTGCTGCAGCTGATATGCAACTTCAGGTATGTGCCCGTGTTCTGAAGTTTTTCCGAGTCATGATTATTCAAAATAAATATATGACCTTAAGTCCTTGCCAATGCTACACATTTATTATAATAATTATACTTCTAAAACTTCTTTCATCTGAGTTCAAAGGACGACCAAAATCGACTCATCCAGTCCTCACACTGTCCTTAGAAATGGATGTTAAGTAAGGTTATTTCCCATTTTCAGTTGGGAAAATCAAAGCTTGAAAAGTTACATGACTTCTAAGTCACTCCTTTCAGTCATTAGCCATGCTATGTATTTTTATTCGCTTTGCATCTTTTTAAAAATGTGTGTTTAGATAGGAAGTTTAAACAGTGATGACTTAGTTTTAGGCAATATTCAAGACCACTTTTCCAGGTTTCCAGATGAAGACTAGAAAATTTTCCGGGACCATCTGGATTTCAGGTGTATATGATACCAGATGTTTAGGTTGTTTGTAGTTACTGAGATTGTGATTGTTTATGGAAATCTTTCTCTTCATCAGATCTTGAGAGTTATATAAACATAGCTTAAACACCCATCTTTCATCTCAGGCCATATTCACTTTATAATGATCCAGTTACCTATTTAAAACTGTAGCCATTACTTAATTGCTTTATAGTTTTGTAAAATTCAGTGCTTATGAGCTCCGGTTTTGTTGTACCTTACAATATATATTTCAGTGAAGAAAATATGTACTATAGACAAAATCATGAATTCATGTTTGATTTACATTATTTAATGTCTATTCCTATCAATGTAGTTGAAAAAGGATTCCTGAATTATTTGAAAAAAATTAGCATTTCTTGGCAAAAGTCTTTGGAGTTGCTGATATCTATAGTGGAAATTCTACCTTTTAAAAGTGTGTGCTGTGGCTTGCATTTTGAACAATTGTTCCAATGATTTTCTTCTAAAATGGAAAGCCCTCCCAGCCTCCCAAAGGGATAGCCTCCTTAGAGAGAGAGGGTAGGGAGGGAGAGATTGGAAGAGAAAGGAAGGGTTGGGGGGAGGAGAGAAGGGGGGCAATTCTTGCCGTGGTAGCTGTTGTTTCCAGCTTCCATATGACACAACAGTCCCCGTGTGCAGTGAAGACAGATAAGGGAGGAAAGGAAATGAGCCTTTCGGACTTTTGAGACAGTATTAACAGTGTTTTTAAAATTGTGAATTTTTTTTGTCATGCATTGTTTTAAAATTAGACTCGTAGTTATCTGAGCCTCTAAGGTTCTTAGTCCCAGGCAAACTTGAAGCCTTATGTGCATGGGTAGACTCATCACTTTAGAATTGTTTGGTTTATCAGCAAGTGAGCTTTAAAGCTATACACATCTAATTTATTTTGCTCCGTTTTTTTAATTTAAAAAAAGTAATTCCATGTTTATGCCTTCTGTTTGTGAAAGGTGTAAGCGAAGGAATGAAACGCTTGAATTCTGATTTGTTTGGAGATCGGAGCAAAGATCCTCCTCAGTTGAGGTTAGAATTTAAGAGTTCCTAATAGTTTATTCTGTTAGAATATAGACAAGACATAGACAAGTAGTCTTGGCTCCTCTGATTAGCTTTATGCATTGTTATGCACTGAAGAATATAGAACTGAAAGAGCTGTATTTAGCTATATGTTTAGATTACCAGTTAGAGTAGAGCAATATTTTTATTTAGGAAATGTCTATATTTTTCTAGGGAAGGTTCAAACTTGACTTTATAATTTAGAACCATAATTCTATATCTAGATGAAGCCAGAAGCTAGAGGTCATTTAAATTTTTTCTTTATCCAAACTAATCCTCAGTTCTTTCAAGTCAACAGCTGCACATTCTCTACAAATTCCATTTTTGAAACAGAAAGATACATATCAGAAACATAATTGCATGTGAGACTTTTCCTTTGAAATAAAGCATTTTCTACATTCTTGCTTCAGGTGAACTCCAAACAATGTTAATAGTCAAAAATTACAGTAAAAAGGCATTTTACTTTAGACTATCTATGTAAAAATCAGTTTTCCGCACTCTGTAAGCAGCAGGTTTCATGTTGAGACTTCTTCGGGTGCTTTATTCTCCTATTACATTTCGGTGGCCCAAGTCCTCCGCTCAGGGGGGAGTGAGCCTTCCCTCCCGGTCACCTCCTGAAGCCAGAATCGTCCCCGCACAGCAGCTGCTTCCTTTGTGCCTCTGACACCCGGCGTGGGGTCTGCGCCAGAATCTCCAACAGCTGCTCAGACTTCTTTGTAACGTCTGTACTCACCAGATGCGAGGTTGCTATTCCATTCTCCACCTCCCACCTGTTCAGAGAGTTGAAGGTTCTTTCAACTCTCATCACAAAACTTGGGTTCTGACCATTTCATGTCTCTCATTAAGATACATGAGGGTGCCAGGAAGAAACCGAACAGGATTTATTGAAACCAAACAGGATTTATTAGGTCCAGAGAGTCACAAGTTATAACTTAATTTTTTCCTGTTTCAAACTATATATTTTGCCTATATATGTGTGTGTGTGTGTGTGTGTGTGTATATACATACATATATATATGATTTAGCTAATGAATGTATATATACATATATGCAATATAGGCAAAATGCCAATTTTGTGATCACTAATTTGCTGCACTGTATGTAAAGAGTACCATGTAAATAAGGTTCAGAATTCTTTAATAATCTTAGTTATGAAAAGGTTGAGAGCTTTCCTTTTCATCATTAATATGGCCTTAAATGGGGTACAAAAATACATCTCAAGCCATATACATTTATATCTGTGGATGTATTCAACTGTGATTTATAGTTATTACTTTGGTACACCGATACCATCTTCGGTCAGCCATGTCTTCGGTACAAGGACGGACTACCCACTCTGACCCGGTGTTTTCGTCCGACTAGGTCTTCTATGCCACTCTGGATCAGATCTACCATGGGAGGCATCCCCTGAGGAGCTCCACCACAGACATTCTCAAGGAAACACAGGAGAAATGTTACGGCTTACCCTATGTTCCAAATACTGTGAGTCTGGCGTTTTGACCCTGGTGTGTGTCACTGGGTGGTTCTCCTGTCATGCCTGCTGGAGAGTAGGGCACAATCTCCTTCCCCTTTGCAGAAATCCTCACATTGGTGTCAAGGTCCCATATGGGGCAAAGGTTAGAAATGCTTGGCTCGTGTACTGCCTCATCCATCCATTGGCTTGTGCTTATTTTCCTCCTGCTAACAGTGTTTTTTGAGATTCATGAAAAAGTGGGGGGTTAAAAAAAGGTCTTTGGAATTAACTTACATTCTTTTCCATTGTTTTTCTATAATGAGAAAAATGGTTAGCAATACAAGATGAATGATCATCAACCCTAATCATTTTCATTGCAAAGAGAATTAGCATTTACAGAGGGCCTGAATGGTGCCAGGGATTGTATTAGATGTCTTACCTATCTGATCCCAGTGAGTGCCCTGCCGGGATGGAGAGCAGAAATTTTGTTACCATTTATTGAGTAAAAGGTGCCAGACTCTAGTTGTTTGAGAAAACATCTCTTCCTTAACTCTCAGCCCCACAAATTAGGTAAAATCCCCATATTTGGGCTCATACTGAGGCTCATATGCATTGTATGTCTTGCCTAAGATCACTTGGGTAGTAAGTGACTGTGTTGGGATATAAAACCAACCTCTAAAGCCACGCTTTCTTCATCGCTCCAGGGCTCCTGCAAGGAAGCTGGGAGTGGAGCAGAGTACTGGCCAGTGCAGTCAGCAATGTGACTGACCCTTTTCTATTACTCAGGACTCTCAGTTTTAAGTAATAGAAACACGATTCGTATTGGCTTAAGCAGAAAGGGAATTTGCTGAGTCTCAAAATTGAAAGGTGTAGGGGTAGGTCTGGTTTCAGGCAAGTTGGATCTAGTCAGTTCCTACAGACTATCATTAGAAGTGTTTCTCTTTCTTTTCATTTCTCAATTCTGTTTTTTTCTGGGTGGTTTGTTCTCGGGCAGGCTGCCCTGACTGATGGTGTGGTGGCTACACGTAGGTCCAGTTTTCTGTCCTTCTAGCTTAGCCAGCCTAATAAAAAGAGAACTGATTTGAAAGTGCTCTGTAAACTGGAAAATGCCGAGTACATGTGGTTTTACTTGTTACAGTACCAGATACCAGCACATGCTGTGCTAAGAAATTAGCACTGAAGAGATTAACTGAAGTTAATCAATAAACTGAACTATAATCTCCCACTACATCTTCAGGCCCTAATACTGAAACATGCATGGGAAGAGTTCATATCTACCAGGCAATAAACTAACAGGGTGTTTTGTCTTCCTTAACTCCTTATCTATGGCTTTGATTGACTTAGAAGCTTACTCACTTGCTCCAGATATATCATGCTAGTTATACTACCTGTCTTTGACCCTACATGTAACTTACTGTTCTAATGCTCTGTACAGTTGAGCTCTGGATTATCTATTAGTGAGAATGTGTAGTAATAAGAATAATCTATCAGTGGAGTAAATCATAATAACAGTTGCCTAGATTTTAATAGGTTTTTCCAGGTTATAGATCATTGCCTCATTCACGTGCTTTTGTGTTTATGCAATTTTGTGTGTATTTTATGTTCTTTTCTGCTTCTTTGCTTAGCTTTGAAATGGAAGTGACTTAAACTCCCTGTAGTTACAACTGCAGTAAGCAGTGAAGTCATAGGCAGGCCAGGATCAGGGGGAACTGGGGTACTTCCTAATGCTGCAGAACTTCGACTTGGTCTGACAATGCTTTGGTCTTGAATAAAACTCAAACTTCCTTACCATCTGGGTTTCTTCTGTGTAATAGTTAAATATACAAAGATGAGGTCACAGTGACAACCAAATTCTAATACAGCAGTGGATTGTTTTTAATTTAGAAGGAAGGATGCTGTTAGTTCTACTATCCTTGTCCTAGTTCCTTTTGAGAAAATATAAAGGTTTATTTCTTCACAGGAATTATTTTCCCCATTCATTGTCAGTATCCATAGCTCTTTGAGTAAGTTGTTTTAAAAGGTCTTTACAAGAAGCATAGCTACATTTAGGGAAGAAAGACGTCCTTTTAAGACTTGTCTTTTTTTTTAATGTCCTAGAAGAGTTTGTTTAGATTTGCATGTTCTATTCTTAGAAACTTCTGCATTTCCTCATTCATTTGTCAATTCATTCTGTAAACCTATAACATTCTCATAAAAAATAAAGAATAAAATGAGGGTATTTATGGGAATTCTTCAATACAACATTCATCAGGGTAGTAAGACAAGGAAAAGAAAAGATACAAGCTTTGGAAAGGAAGAAACAAACTCATTATTTGCAAATGATTGATTGCTGAGGAAATCAGAAGTATCTATAGTCAAATTATTAAATTTAATGAGAAATTAGCAACTTTTCTAGGTAAGCAGTCAATACATAAAAATTTATTCCATCTCTGTTTACCATCAATAAGCTGAAAAGAAATTTAAAGATTCTATTATGGTAACAAAATGTATGAGATACCTACTAAAATATCTAAAAGAAAAAAGTGTATTACCTTTATTTTCAAAAACCTAAATAAATGAAGAAATGAACCATATTTATAGACAGGAAAATTAAATATCAAAATGGTATCAATTTTTCTCCAATTAATCTATACATTTAATGTAATATAATTCTATTTATTTCAATCTAACAAGCTGATTATAGAATTTTATGTGAAAGAACAATGGCCCAAGAATGGCTGTGGCCCCACTGAAGAACAGCAGCAAGTTGGTAGACTTGCCCTCTCAGAATTAGCCTTCAGGTGAAGCTGTAGAAATTGAGGCGGTGGCCTTCTGGTGTGGGGCTGCCCAGAGAGCGCTGGGGAGCAGAACCAAGAGCCCAAAGGCCGACTGAGCGTGTTTCTGGACTCCTGAACATACGCTGGGTGGCACTGCAGCTCTGTGGGCAAAGAAGGGACTCTTTCATAAAATGGTGCTGTAGTGATTGATCACCCACATGGGAAAGATCTCAATACATGTCTCATACTGCACACAAGTAAAGTGGGCTAAAGACCCAAATGTGAGAGGTAAAGCTTTAAATTTGTAGAATATAATACAAATGTCTTTCTGATAGTCCCTTTTTTTACTTGCTTAGATTATCTTACATCTTTTAATATAAAAGGCATTAACCATAAAACAAGACTGATAATTCAACTATTTTAAAATTTGAGTCTTCTCTTAATCAAAGAAACAAGTAAAAAATTGTGAAAAGAAAAGTAGAAACTGGAAGTAGATTCTTCCAATATGTGTAATTTGGAAAGTATATACTTCCCTTTCTTTAATTATATCCTTTTACTGTGGTAAAAAGCAACACAACATTTAAAAAAATCACCCTGGAAAGGGAATATTTTTAAAATGCTTGGAATTGGCAAGTACATGGACAGGTAAGAAGCCATATAAAATGACCCCCATATTAATCAGGGAGTGCAGATTCAAATCACTTTAGGATATCATTTTACTCTCACCAGTTTGGCAAAAAGAATCAAACAATTGGCAGTACCCAGTGTTGACAAGGGCATGGAGTCACATGTGCAGGCCGGAGCGCCCATGTTGGAAAGCACCTGGGCGTTGCCTGTCAGAGTTGAAGATGAACAAACCCTATGACACAGCAGCTCAGCTCGTACATGTAACCTGTAGACATCATCTTATGTACCAGGTGTAATGGAATGGAAGGTTTGTAAGAGCACTGTTTGTAGATGGAAAGAAAGGGGCAGGTAGGGTCTGGAAAGAACCCGAGAGATTGTAACAGGAAAGTAAATACTTTGGGACACATTCTTCTGCTGGGATACTATTCATCAGTGGAAATTGAGGAACACAGATGATGAGCTTAACAGGCACAATATAAAGTATTAAAAAGTCAGCAGAATTAAACTATGTACATTTATAATGTGGTTCAAAATAATGTGAACTAAGCAGTACATTATCATAGATACATAAGTAGTAAAACTATAAAGAAAGTGAAAGAATAATAAACACAAGATTCAGATGGTGCATCTGGAGTAAGGAAAGGGACCACAAAGTCTTAGAAATATTGTAGCTCTTAATTGATTAGAAGGGAGATCATTGATCATTTTGTCATTCTTTTTACCTTATTAGTAGAAATATATTCTTGGCATATATAGGAAGTATTTCTAAATGTTAAAAAGTTATTTTGGCTGCAATATATGGGGTAAAGGATAGATTTAGGGAGAGCAGTTGGGGAGTTACTGACCAAGCTGGGCAAAGCTGACGGCAGCTTGAACTAGGATAAGTCACCATGGACATGGAAAGATTGAAATGGGTTTGAGAACAGTGTAGAAGGTAGGATCAGCACAGCTGATAGGAACTTGGCTGATGTGGATGTAGGGTAGCGAGGGAGAAGAATGAATCAGGAATTTTTACCAGGAAACCAAGTAGAGGGTGACCATATGGTATGTCTTCCCATGCAGGCCAAAGACTCACAGTTCTCTCCAATAAACTTATCTCCAGAAAGGGTTTCTCCCAAATGAATCCTTTTATTCCCTCAAACCTACAGAATATTTGTAATATTTACAGAGCCTGTATGAATTATATGTACATTATGTGATCTAAACTTTAAACAAGGATTATATCCATATTCACACCTCTTTGAGTACATGAATAACTGGTCTTGGGAATAAAGTGTTGCATCAGTTACATGTTGGCATGTTGGGCTTCTTGCTGCAGGACATCTCAGTATATGCAATGTGCCAATGAGCATTATGAGTCTCTAGTGCTCTGTTCCCAGATTTATTAACCATGGATCATCACAGTTTATTTCTAGGCACTATCCCTCTGTGGGTCATATTTTGGAAAAATGCACTTATATTATGCAACTATTGAACAGGGGCAGTTCCACCAATATTCCACAATAAATAATGGATGCTTATTTTTCAAGTGAATGAATAGCCTTATTATGTCAGCAATTTATTAATATTTATGTGAGCAGTAAAGTACTCTGTATAACAAGAAGACAGGTTTAATTAGTACTTTCTTGCTGTTTGAAGCTAGACATCCAGAAGCTCCTCCTCAGGTGTGTACGGAGGGCAGCTCACAGCATACGGCAGGCCGTGTTCCGGTGCTCCCACTTCTCTTCTGTTGAGAGTACAGTGTTTTATTTTTTGGTTAATGGCCGTCTCTTCTCAGAATATTCTAAGTGATTGTGTGTCTCCCCATTACCTCTCTGAGGCAGCTGAGAGACCGCCATGTCTGGGAACGTCTGGGATGAATCCTTTCTCTAGCTTGATGACCCTTCAGTTTTATCCTAACGAGTATTTCTCAAGTTCAAAACATGAACACTGACCGCTGTTAAGCTGCAGTTTTTTAAGATTTGTTAATGGCGCAGTTGCACCTCACTGTTTTGAACTAATCTTTGTGAATTTCATTCATAAAACTGTGTCCACACATAGCTCTTCTCAGAGAAACGGTGTTCTCCGAGCAAACCTCGCTGCCAGCGGGACCTCTTTGTCCATTACCCACCTCACATTGGAAATAGTGATGTGTACGGGCAAGAAAGCCCTGTGCACCTGTCAGTCTTTATTTCATGAAAATATCATAGTACGTCTGAGAAGATTGTCTTTCTTGTCCATTCATAATTTAAATCTATTTTGACAGTATAAAAGTTGCTTAAGGCTAAAATAAAATAATTTTAAGAAAGCGGTTACCGACTGGGATTGAGTGACGTGTTGATATCTGGTCATTTTCATGTCAGAGCAAACACCAACAAAGACTGTGTGAGGAGACCCGTTTCCTGTGATTACTATTCATTCAACATTTAAAAGCTTCGTTTTTTAAATCCACCAACAAACTCCTCTCACAGCTGCACGGCGCTGCAGCAACAGAGGCAGCAGGCCGCTGATTCCCGCCTGCCCGGGGCTGGGGAGGGGCCTCACCTGGCCTCTGCGTTGGGGGCGGGCGTGGCACGTGCTACGGGCTTACTGGGGAGCGTACCCGGTTTGCGGCCGCCTGCTGGGGGCGTCATCGCGGAAAGGCCACAGCCACTGAGGACTGATTTCTGTTGAGACTTATTCTGTTATGTCCAGTTATACAGAAGTGATGTATTTCACAGTAATCCAGTACAGTAAGTGATGGTCTGTAGCTCGCCTTCTCATTAGAACAGCTGCAAATTGTGCTAAATCTAATCAGACATGCCGAGAGAGGTATCAGATATCAAAGAGCAAACATGTTTTTGTTATTTGGCCTAAAGAAAATGATTTCCAAATCATTTTATGTATTTCTTAAGAGAAGAAAAGTAAAGAAGGATTTTAATCACTATCATACAATTTATATATTTGTACTTAATCCAGTTATGTCATTTGTATTGTTATAGACACCATTTAGATTACTGTAAATAAATTACATATTATATTTATAATATATATTTTTATTAAGTTCCTACTATGTGCCTGTACACTGTTGGGTGATGGGGATAGAAGAGTGAATGAAACAGACTGAAATCCTTGCCCTCGTGGAGCCTGTATCAGAAATGGCTTGTTGGGGGTGTCTATACATAATTATCCTTATGTCTGGTTGGCTGTCAAACATTTCATTATTAAGCAAAATACTCAAGTCCCTTGTGAACAGATGGACTGAGCATAAAAGCTGAAAAAATCAAGATATTCTTATGCACAGTACAGCAGTACAAAAGATGTGTTTGGGCCCCGAATTTTTAATTTCGGAAGAGAGGCTTCTTATCTGCAATAATCATGAGAAAGAGGTGCCTTTTGCATTTGCATTGGGCCGGGCGTCTTCCTCTCAAGTGCCCCTGCCACTGCAGTGCGCTGCTTCAGCAAGCCCTCATGGAGCGAAGCAGCCAGACCCTGGAGAGGGCACAGCAGCAAGGTGGGGAGGAGGGGGGGGGTGCTGGCCAGGAGAGGGGAGGCCTAGCAGTCAGCCCAGAGGGGCGTCTCAGCGAGGGCTCACACCACCTCAGCCAGTGTGGTGGGAGATCTTCTAATTGGAACAGACTTTTTTCAAATACCAGCAGAAACCAAAACTGTAAGCATATTATTTTCTCTTCTGGTTTGACTACTACAGTTGAAACAGTCTAATGCTCCACTCTGTTCTATTATTTTATATGGTTACACTGACCGAATGGTGGTGGCTTGGAACATCATTTGTAGAACATTTATTTTAGATGTGGTTCTGAGTTCCCAAAAAACAGACTAATAAACTTTTAGTATACAACGTGTGTGTAATTTGAGGACTTCCCATCTTGAAATGGCTCTATTTTTAAAGCAGATTCTTAAGCTGACATCACTGTTGTCATGATAATATAAGGGAAAGTAACCTCTAATTTACCAGTTGGAGATATAGTGCAAGCAGTGGTGACCCAGCTGTTTACACAGTGTGCTCATCCCAGATTAGCTTTCAACAGACCCCTCAGCCACGTGGAAGGGCAGAGCAGAAATAGGGAGATGAAATCAATGCGAAGGAAGAGGGCAGAGCGATTTTGAGAGTACCCTTAACATGCTTACTGTACTGGGTGGAGTTTTGTTTCTTAATAGTCTCGAAGAGAAGAAAAATAAAAACATCCACCATGAGAAAGTGGCATTGCCACACACAGTTTGTGTGTTAAGACTTTGATTTATTGCTACTAGCTTATATTCTTTCCTGTGTACTTGATAGTTTTGAAGAACTTCTTTCTCCAAAGTATATATGTGGGTGTATATGTATAGAGTATATATGTGGGTGTATATGTATAGAGATCCATATAGATGTCCAACAATTGTGCATTCAAACAGGTGAAAAATTATGTTTTTATATTTTTTATTTTAAATGTACATCTCAAAGATTTTTGTAGGCAATCTCACAATTTTAATTCAGTCATTAATAGAAAATTGTACCACAGCTTATTAACCTTATGTCCTATAGCATTCAAATGTTGATTTTATTTTAAAAGCTTTAATCTTAGAAAAATTGATGTCATGAAGATAAGAAGTAATTATCTGTTAAACGATTTCTACCATCTAGTTAAAATGACTATCAGATTTTTTCTAATTAGTTATTTTTAAAGTAAGGCTGGTAAGTGAAACCAGGATCACATGAGAGTCTGTATATAGAAATCTGAGGTCTGCTCTTGACCTTTGCTATTACCTCGCACTTGTTCAGATGTTGGTTTAAAGAAGTAAAAAAACAAAAATACTATCTATTAAACAATAGAACTAGAGCCCCAGTGTGGTTAAAAGTTCATCATTTTCTCTCCAGAGAATTCAACTTAAATTCTTTAATAAAAATCCTTACTCCGTTTTTTTTTCTTTTCTTTTCTTTCCTCAAGAAGAATTTCCTCCTATTTTTATGTCCTAGTTCTTGTGCAAATGACACCCTCTTTGGTGAGGTGCAGGTACCGCCCAGGTTGCCCTAGTTTTGAGTATTTGATGTTGCTAAGCAAATGTTAGATTAAACAAAACAATGTTTATTTTTTTTCTTTATCTTAAATACAAAGACCATATGGTGCATATCTGGAAAAACCTAAGTGGTTAATTACATGTTAAATTCCTTTCCTCTTTGGCTGCATAAACAACTGAGAAAATATTTACCTTCTCTGTCATGCTAGATTTATTTATGACTTTGTAACTAAAACACAGAAGTGTTATAAATTGAAACTTTAATCTCATGATTGACTCATTTTCTAAGAATTTATATGGTTTCACTTTGTGGGACAGCTGCAACTCTAAATTTCACTGATCTAAAACATGAGGAAATTCTATTACTACCGGGTTGTTTTTATAATATAGTCTTTTGAGCCAAGTCCCCAACTTTCATTTTTGTCTTGGTTTTCATGAATAGTGCTACACATTTTTCCCCCCAGCAAATTTGCACAGGCTAGCTAAAATGAAATAAAAATCCAGGATATTAGATGTTCTTTCTTTACCAGGTAAACTATATTTTAAATGATACACATGTGTCTTTTAGATTTTAGGCTGTTTACATTTCAGGCAGCTTTTTCTGGGGTGATCCTCTATGGTAAATTGTGTTGTCATACACAGTGACAGTGAGCTGTGAGCGGGGCACAGACGCCTCACCACGACCCAGGAGGGGATGGTACCCAGAGGCCTTGTTCCACTGTCCTTTTTCCTTTGTGCCTTGTGACCAACAGGGAGGCCAGGGGCTACATAGCTATACAAGGAAGCCTCCCGTTGAGTGATGTTAATTTTATATTTTAGTTGTATTTTGGGAAAGTAATATATGCACATGACTAAAGAGCATAGGATGTGATGAGTTGACAGTGTGAGGCCTGTGCCCTGCTGTGGCCCCTGCCCTGGCCCCCTGGCCCTGGAGGGAGCCCACCTCACCATTCTTTCCTATATGCGAGACGCTTCCGTTAGATCTAAAGGCGCATCAGATATGCAGTTCTCAGGATCTCCATTCCCTTCGAGTTCTTACTGCTTTTCTCCCATCCAAGTTGACTCTGGACTGGACAGTTTTAATTACCCCTTAATGAGTGTCCCCCTCTCCACTTTTCTTCTCACAAATCCACACCGCTATGAGTGAGACCTTTTCTAACGGCAGTACAGGCTTGGCCATGACCCCCCACCCCCCGCCCACTTAAAGCCCTTCAGTGGTCCCATTGCCCTTAAGCTGAAGGCCAGAGACCTTCACCACCTGTGAGTTCCTGCGCAGCCTGGTCACTGGTTTCACTGCTGAACATACCCCGCCTCCTCTGGCATCAGGTTCTTGGCATGTTTCCCTCTGCCCAGAGCACTGTCTTTTTTCTCCTCACCACTTCTGTGGAAATGACTTAGTTTCTCTGCTAAATATTCTCACAAAACTAAGGTCTTTCCTTTCACATAGGTCATCCTAGTTTATAATTTCTTGATTTCGTTTGGTTAATTCCTGTGTTCCCAATGAGAGTGAAATTCACAAAAGAGCAAGACCCATTTCTGATTGGTTCATTGTTTCTCCTGCACAGTTACTATGCATGGTAGATGCCCAACAGATATTTATAGAAGATTTTTAAAAATCTTTTTATTGAGGCATAATTTACAGGAAGTTCACTATCCTGATACACAGCTCCATAAAATTTTATCTATGAATATACCTGTGTAACCACTATCCAGATGAGCATAGACAACATTTCCAGTGCCTCCGAAGGCCCCTGCTGCCCCGCTCTCAGTCAGTACGCCTTCCCCACGAGCTAACACGTACGCACCATTGGATGGTATGTTCTCATGCGCTCTCCTGTGTCTGCCCGCTTTCATACAGTAGTGCGTCTGTGAGATCCATCCGTCTTGTTGCATGTTCCTGTAATCTATTCTTTTTCATTGCTTTGCAGTACTCCACTTTAAATACGCCACAACTTATATATACATCCCACTCTTGATGGACAATTGAGTCATTTCAAATTTAGGGTCGTTATGAATGAAGTTCCTGTGACTATTCTTGTATGTGGCTCTTGGTGAACGTAAGCATCTGTTTCTGGGGAGTGTGTACCCACGAATAATGTGGGGTGTACTTTTGTTTTATTGTAGCTATTGCCAAGCAGTTTTTCAAAATAATTCTCCTGAGTTACATACAACCAGTGATATCTGGATGTCCCATTTGCTCCATCCTGTCCAATACTCATACTGTCAGCCCTTTTTTAATTTCAGCCATTCAGAGAGTATGGAGCCTTATTTCATTGTGATTTTAATTTGTCTTTCCCTCTTGAATAATACTGGGCTCTTTTTCCTGTTTATAGGCCACTTGAATGTCTTCTTTGTGGAAGGATTTTGGCTAATCTGGATGAAATGGGAAGCCCTGGAAGGCTTCAAGCTGAGGGCTGGCAGACGGAATGTGTAGTGTAAGGGAGGAAGGTCAAGAGAGACTGAAGGGCTTGGGCCAGAGCAGCCAGAAGGCTGGCATTGCCACCAAGATGGAGAGACTGCGGGAAGGGCAGGTCTGTCAGGGCAGCCAGGAAAGAAGCTTTAGAAACTCAGTCTGGGGTGTCATCAGACAAACGAGCAGCTGTCACACAGGCAGGTGGATATGTTAAGTCCAGAGTTCAGAGGAGCATCCATGCTGGAGACACAGATTTGGAGTGATTCACACATGGACTGTTTCTGAAGCTGAAATCACCCATAGGAGTGAGTGAGCATACACGGAGACAGGTATGTGCACAGGGGGAGCCCTGGGCCCGCAGTGAGAGGGCCGGGAAATGAGGCAGAACCCACAGGGGAGAATGAGAGAGAGAGAAACCAGTGAGGGAGGAGGAAGAAGTAAGAGGTCGGATGCCTGTGAACCATGCAGAGGAAGCGTCTCGAGGAGGCGCAAGAGACGAATGCATCAGACGGCACTACATCCCGCGACCCGAGGCCCAAGAGTTAGCTCCTGGCTTTAGTGACAGGGACGTCCCTGGAGACCTAGATGAGAGCAGTGCCGGTGGGGTGGGGGGACCAGGGCTAAGGACAGTGAGTTTCAGAAGAAGGTGGAGAGGAGTCGGAGACAGTGAGTCCCGACAACTCTGGTATTTTCCTGCAAGCAAAGGAGAGAAATCGGAGTTGGAGGGAGTGCAGGATAAAGAGGTTGTTTTTTTGTTTGATTTATTTCATTTTGGTTTTCCTGAGGGAAGTGACATGAATAGGCTAATGAGAAAGACCTGTTAGGACTGATAAATGGATGATGCAGGAGAGCAATGGGGAAAGTGCCGAGGGCCAGAGGGGACGCTGGAAAGGGAGAGGGGCAGGTATGCTGGGGTCACTGACAGAGTGGGGGTCTGGGGTGAGGTTGGTGAGCCGCCGCCTGGCAGCAAGGAGGGCTGCTTGGGGCAAGAGCCACCCACTAGAGGTAGTCAGGGCTCATGCAGCCATGCCAGCCCCTCAGGTACGGGGCCAGCTCACTGGAGCCGTGCCTTCACCAGGTGAGGACAGTAACACAGGAGGGCGCAGCGGGCTTGAGGCACAGGCAGCGCACAACTGCAGGGACCAAGGCGGGTGAGAACCATGTCATGGACCATCAGCACTGAGGCTGGGGAAGAGGCTGGGCCCAGTGGGTTTGAGATGAAGTACTGAAGAGAATGAGCCAAAGAGAGGGGGTGACCTTGAGGACCTGACATTGGTACTGGGGAGGGGTTTTGGTTACAGTAATGAGGGGGGAAGTTGTCACCGTGCAAGTGAGAGGCTGAGTCAGGCCCAAGAGCAATGTTGCTGGTGAAGAGAGGGCCAAGGAGTCAAGAGACCAAAGTGTATTCATTTTCTATTGCTGCTCTAATAAATTACTGCAAATTTAGGGCTTAAAACAGTATAAAAATGTATTTTCTTACACTTCTGAAGGTCAGGAATCCAAAATGAGCCTTAAGGGACTAGAATGAATGTGTCAGCAGTGTTTGATCCTTGTGGAGTTTCCAGGGGAGAATCTCTTCCCCGCAGCGCCTGGCCACAGCCAGTCTGCTTCCTCCCACATCGCCCTCCTTGTCCGTTGACCTGCGTGCCTCTCTCTTACAATGACCACTGTGCTTACATTCAGGGCCCACTTAGATAATCCAGGGTGATCCCCTCGTCTTGGGATCTTTACTCACATCCGCCAAGTCCCTTTAGTCTGTAAGGCACCCCTCACCGGTCCTGGAGGTGAGGGCACGCACATCTTTGCAGGAGGGGCCGCGGCTCTCTCTGCCATACAGGGCCTTTGAAAGGTCAGCCTCGGGTCATAGAGATCGTCATGGTTTTACCAGGAGTGGCATCAGCTAGAGTGTAAGTAAAGCAGAAAGCAAACATCTGGAAGGGATGAGTGGGACTAGCTGCCGCTGCAGCCGCCGACTGTGATCGCACAGGTGCCGAGGTGTCACGGGCCAGTCGGGGTAACCGAGGTGGGAGTGGCCTTGAGGAGGACAGGGAGAATAGTCTAGAGCTGGCTGTGAAAAACAGAGAAAACACCCATTAATTACAAGCCCAGCGCCATGAAGGGTTTGAAAAGTTGCAGGAGGGGTAAGATCCTCACCAGAGACCCAGGTTTGTTAGAACCAGAGAGCAAAGGGCACCTTGAGAGATGGCAAGTGAAAATACAGGGGGGCAGAAAGCAGAGGCCAGAACGAGGATACACAGAGCTGTGGGCGCGCAGAGCGTTCTGTGGTGGCTGATACACGCAGGGCAGATGGTCTCAGGACGGGGGCGAGGAGCCTCCCCCCTTGACAGCTGCCAGTAGAGGCCGGGGAAGGGTTGGTCTTCCCAGAGCACGTGGCAGTTGGATGAGGAGCGCTCAAAACCCATCATAATGGATGAAAAATGAGACATGTTTTCACATGAGTGTGCAAAACACAAGTACAGTATTTCTGTTTATTATTCATACCCGATACTCTAGGCAATGGCAGAAGCTCGGATGTGCATTCAGTTTTGCAGTGAAGTTAAGAAGCTTTGTGACTTTGAGGCTGTGTTCCAGGGACGGGGCAGCAGGAGGGTTAAGTAATTGCCTCGGGTACCACAGGCAGAATCAGTGTATGTGTTACCTGGCTTTTGGACTGGAGATCTCTGTTATTAATTTATTGTCATGCAGTAAATTCCAGATGGAGTGAGCACTTAAATAGAAAAAAATAAGCCATTAAAAAGATATCTTTTTTCATTTAAAGGATAGCAAATTAAAAAGAAATGGAAGAAATCATAAATGAGAACAGAGATTAATAGCTATGATTATAAAAATTTGGATTTCTCTCAGAAAACATGAAGAAAATTCACAGGCAAGCAAACTGGTTTTTAAAAATTAACACATTTATGACAAATGGTTTGCATTGTTTCTCTATAAAGAGTGCATACAAATTCAACAACAACAAAATCCCAACACTCCCCCATAGAAAAATGGACAAAAGAGCATAAAAGGGTCAGTCACAAAAGGAAATTAAATGATTAATATACATATGAAAAATTGTTTGACTTCCCTAGCACTCAAAAAATGTCCAACTGGGATAACAGATGGCATACCCACTTTTAAACTTAGTAAATGTTTTACAAAGAGACAACACTCTAGTGCAGAACTGATCCACTGAGATCGGTATTTTTACATTTGTTCATAGGAGAACAAACTGGTTTGGAAGGAGAGACCAAGACCATGAAGACCTTACATACTTCTTCAGCCGATAAGGTGACATTTAGGAATTTATCCCAAAGAAGTAAAGAGAAAACAAATACAGCTTTATGCATGATAATCACATTCACAAAAAAATTGAGAGTCCAACATTCAAGGAATGGGTGAGCAAACCATGCCGTGCCCCTGTGCTGGTCATCAGGCTCCCCCTGAATGCCCGCCCATTCAAGAGCATTCCACAGCTATCTTGGGCACGTAAAATTGCACTTCCTTGCTTCATGCCATTAATTGTGGCCATGTGACTTGATTTGACCAAAGAAATGGAGCAGAGGTGTCTCATTGCTCAGCTGTGGCCTGTAAAAGCTACTGTGCAGTTATCCACATTTCCTTCCCCTTGGCCCAGCAGCCAGTGACATTGCAATTGCGGAGACCCTAAAAGCGTGGGGGCCTCTGTGCTGATGACGCAAGAGGCGCCTGCTGACCCGAGAGGGCACCTACTCAAGGAACAAATCTTTGTTGTTGGAAGCCACCGAGATTTTAGGGTCCATTTATTGGAATCGTAACTAGCATATCCTGTTGTAGTCCATATAATGAAATAGTATATACCCATTAATGTTTGCAAACTCAGATTAGTGAAAAATGGGCATAAAATTGTAGATAGTGTGAGTTCGTCTTTAGAAAACAAACCAAGGACAACTTTATCATATTAACAAATGTTTGTCACAGAGTCGTAGGTTCAGGGTTTCATTTTCTTTTTTGTATTTTTCATTATCTTCCAGTTTTTGTATAATGAGCATGTATTCCTTATAAAATCAGAGGTGTTAACACAGACACACACCAACACACATACCTTCAGTTGGCTTCCAATGACGTAGGCATTCATTTCCCTCTGTACCATTTAAGAGGTCCAGGTAACTGAAATGACAGTGATCATGTAGGCCTTTTCTGTGCCTGGGCAGCCCAGCTGAGATGAAGTATCAGGGCTAAGCTTAAATTACACTCAGAGTGGAATTTCCCCTTCCCCACAGCTTTAGCTCTGGCTATAAAATCCACTGCCCTGGAGCCTAAATACTTTCCCTCTCTTCTTTACGTCATCTTGGAGGTTGAGAATGCAAACACTCTTGCCTCAGAACAGGTGCATCCTAGAAGAGATGGCTTGTGAGGTGATAACCAGCCTCCTGGCAGCATTGGGCAGGTCTTCGCTGCAGTGCACTCTGCAGAAGTGCCACAGTGGAGACCATGAAGTGAATTTGTGTTCTTTGCCTGCATAAAACTTATACACACATTAATAAGTGGAAATGAATGAACTTATTTGAAACTGAGTATGTAATGTGAGTCCCTTTGCCAAATCATCTTGAAGCCTCACATGTCTTTTACTAGGATTAAATTTAATCCCCCATGAAATGTAGTTTAGACTTTGTAAATTTTCGTTCATCATTTTCCAAGGGCTTTTATTATTGCGTGCCAGGCACAATATGTTGATCCTTTGTGCAGAGCAGACAATATGCTTGACACTTATCTGCATGCCAAACTGTGGCCTCTGCTTCACCCCTGGTATGCTTTCCCAAGCCCATTTGGTACTCATTCCCTCCCCTTACTCTGAAACTCTGCCTCAGAGCTTGATCCTCCTGGCCCCAACTCTTGTTCAAGTTCTGGACCTATTTTTTAATATCATAGGAGGACTGCAGGCCCTGTGGGTGCATGTCTGTTTGTACGCTTGACTGCTCTATCCTTAAAATGTATTCCTAAGAGTGAGATTGCTGGGCTAAAAGATAGGTGCATTTACAATTTATATTCCAGTACATGTTGCGAGTTAAGATCCAGATAGTTTCCCTTGACCACCCGATTACTGATTTGATTTTAAGTTGTCAATCTAGACCACAATCTGTGACTTATTTTTGCTTGCATATCTTTTATTACAAGTCAACATCTTCCCCTATGGCATTTACCATCTATACAGGGGATGGGGGTGAATTGCCTATTTTTGTCTTTCCCGTCTTGTTGATGTTTTTGTTACTGATTTTTATAGCAATGTTAACCTTTTATCCTTTTTGTCATAAATATCTTCCCCATTTTGATATTTATCTTTTAGCCTCTTTTATGATTTTTCACATTCAGAATGGTTTGTTTTTGTAACTTGTTTTTAGTTAAATCTACCAGACTTTTCTTTCAGTGTTCTCTCATGCTTACAAAGAACTTGATAGCCTAAAAGGATTTAAATTTTTGCCCAAATTTTCTTCTAGTACTCTTACAGTTTTATTTTTCACTTTTAAATCTTTGACTCTTTGAGTTCATGATGGTGTAAGGTATGAGATTTGGAACCGGCATTAGGTTTTCTAATTGGTTTTGAATAACCCATTTTTCCCCAAAGATTTGAAAAGGCCTCCTCTGTGAGCTGCTAAGTTTTCATGTACAACAAGAGTTGTTTGTAAGCTTTCCATTTCAGAAGTCTATACCCAAGGTATTAATCATTTGTGTTTTTCTGTTGATTGTTGTTTGTTTTTTTAATACAGATGCCTTCGCTCCACTCTTCCTATCATACTGTCATGTATTTATAATGTTCTTGAAAGTCCCTCATACATGTTGTGAAATGTATTCCTGTTCTAAGAGTGTTTCTTTTTTTTTGCTCTTACGAATGGATGTATATTTTCCCCTCCCTTTTCCATCTGATTTATCATTGGTACATAGAAAGCCTTTTATTTTAGTTTGTTGGTTTTGTGGGTGACATTCTTAATGCTTACTGTTTCTGATATTTATTCACTGGATTTTGTGGGTTTTCCACATAGGTCTCTTTCTATAAACATATATTTACATAGAGATATGTGTACATCATATATCTCACAACTTATATAAATAATATTTTTGCTGCCCCTTTCCAATATTTATATACTTCCACATGTCATTGACTGGTTCATTGGCTTGAAATTGCAAAATAATGCTAAATAATAATGGCAATACTGAACATCCTTGATTTGTTTATGGTTTTAATGGACTGTTCCTAGTTTGACCAATGATTTGAAAGAGGGCTAGTATGTGTGTCTGAGAGAAGAGAACATTCCAGGACAGAGAGTCACATATTCAAATTACAAAGACAGGAGTGAGAAAGTCATTTGTGGAGGTGGGTTGTGTGAGCTGGAGTTTCATGTAGGGGAGTAATCGCCGAGGGAAATAGCCCCTCTGAGGAGGGGAAGTTAACCCCATGTGGCAGTCAGAGTGCTAGAATCAGACAGCCCAGACCACAGTGCTAATCATCGGATCTTCACCTCTGAGATGGCGCTGTCTAACCCATACGGTTATTGTGAGGATGGAATGAATGATGTACGTCCGAAGCACTTAGTCCAATGCCTGGCACATAGTAAACACAAAACAAATGTTAAGTAGTAGTAGTATTGTCAGCATCGGAAATGACTATTGATGGGGAATTTAAATGATTAAAATGGCATGTAGGAAAGATAATTTTATCAGTTGCATGTTGGTTGGGTAAGAGCAGGAAAAGCAGATTAACGCATTAAAAAGGATGGGATCCCTTTGTATGTCCAGCGTTCTTTTGCCAGTGCCTTTTGAGGGTGATCCCTGCTCCTAAAGGACAGCCATTTGCCAGGCCACCAGAGGTCCCCGTAATAATGTGTGGCTAGTTACTTAAGGACCATTATGACAGATTTGTGCCCTTCTGCTTTCAGTGACCACACGTTATTGACGTATGAGACATTAATCTTGGTGCCTTTACGCCTCTCAATATATTTAATTATAAAAGTGAGCACTCCTTTGCCTTCTTTAATATGTATTATCTTCAGCTCCTTAACTTAATGATGCAATCATTCTTTTCACATGTGTGTATTTTTCTGTGTCTCAGAGAAGCTTTGAAATACTTGCTGATTTATGGAGAGTGAAAAGTGAACCAAACTTTCTCAGAACATGTAGAAACTCTTAGACACTTAAAAGTTAAAATCAAACAGTATTTGAAATGATTTATACAATTTCAGCAATAACTTTTTCCCTCTTAAGCCAAAGTACAGTCTAAACAAGCCTTTCACAGTGCTAAGTTCTTGAAATGAAAGCAATGGAGGTCTGTAAGTTAAATGATAGTTTACATTTATTTTATAACCACTTTTTGGAACTTGTTTTCCCTCTTAAAACTTATTGTGTCTTCTAAAATACTGAGCCAGTCCCATACTGCATTTAAATTGAAATGAATTAAGAACTACATGAAAAGATTTTGGAGAATAATATGTGTCCATGGTTTAGCTTAGAAAAGCACAGTATTTTCTTGAAAATGAAAGAAAGTAGAGTAACACTAGATGCTGCTAAGCTGCCTTATTTGAAATAAGATAATTCTGATTTTTTAAGAAAAGAGTGAGTACTGACATAACGTAGCCTTGGAGCAGGAAGGGTGTGATGGGTCACATTTGGCAAGCTCGACTCCTGCTCTGCAAGATAGAGATCAATTTTCTTGCAAAGGGTGTTGTGGCTATTGTTATGTGGGGTGTGATGTATCTTGGTGACCTATAGATTAGAAGGAATTCTAAGGCCTTCAGTGCACTGCAGCCCTAAGCAAGCCATCACTCACAGCTGACCCCATGAGGATTACACCTGGAGCTTTCAAACTAAGGAGATGAGAATAGAAGAAAGCCAATATCTAGCTCCTGTTATTGTTACATTATAAAATAATGCCAGTTGATACTATTTTTATATGAAGAATTAGAATAATATTTAGTTGCTGCCTTTTTGTTGTAACTACAAATGGCTAGTTTACTTTTATCTGACGCTTTTTTGAACTGCAGCAATATGTACTGTTTGGCATCACGCAGGTTTTCCATGTATTTCAGCCATAAGTACAGCAGTTTCTTTTTTATAAGAAATTGCTAAAAGCTGTTGCATCAGGAATTTTGAAAATTCTTCAGATGAGAAAATTAGGATTGATGACATGTTGATAGAAAAGCAGGCAACCCTGGTAATTTCAGTGGCTCAGTCATGTATTTTACTTCTGTCAGTTAGTCTGTACAAAATACAGGTACTAACATGACCTACAGATGACATACTACCCTAAGCCCTGGGCTATACTTCAGAATATGCCATTGCTTAAAAAACTTCTGGAATGCCTTCACAGTATTACAGAGGGAGTGTGTGTTTTGGTGGGGAAGAGGGGGTTATTATGGATCCCAGGAGCTGAAGGTGTTTTTTGACCATCTTTGTTAACTGAATTTCATCTTACCAGGAGCATAAACCTTAGTAAGTTATATTTCCTAATTGTACATGTCTAGCTTCTGTACATTTTAGGTAACAGAAAGGAAAATTAATAGGGTGGACTTTCTAATATGGTCCAGACAAATCCTTCACCATGCAAATTAGAAAATAAGTTTGGAAAGTAGCAGTTATTCAAAACCAAGGAAATTAAGTAAATATCTTTAAAGTTATTAGGTAAAGGTCAATAGGTAAGAGCCAGTTAAATGAAGGTGTTACTGTGCAGATACCAGATTTAACAAATTGCTGGAATGAAATAATGTGATAGAGAATAAACTGCCTAAGAGTCATGCTTTCTTCAGTGTGTGTGTGTGTGTGTGTGTATGTAGTCAACAAATTATTTTTTTACCTATTTGCTAACATCTTCATAATTTTAGTGATTATCAAAACTAGTTAATTATAGAAAGAAAATTTGTACTTAATAGATAACAACTGTGTCTAAGTTACATTAATTTGACTCTAATTTTTCTACTCTTTTTTTATTCTCTTTTTGTGTGTATTGAGCACATTGTGCTAGGCACAAGGTACACTTGGGCATGGTATGCTCCGTGCTTGCAAAGGGTTATGATCGTAGCTGGTAACCTGAGCCATCCTCAAGGACCAAAACATGGCAGCTTCCTTACTTTCTCTTATTTAACACACACAGGAACTCCCTGAGGTGGGTGTGATGGAGCTCACACGCTCAAGATAAGCGTTTAGGGAGGTCATGGGGTCTGGCGACTGTCATTGAGCTGGCCAGTGCCAAGCACAGTTTCACATGGCTGTTGCCAAATTGTAACCATCTGGGTGACCCCTTATTTAGTGTCTGTCTTCCCAGTTGACTGTGTGGCCTCAAGGGCAGCATCCCTGAACACTCCCCTCTGTAGCAGGGCTGTGGCTGTTCCATGAATTTTGGAAAGGTGGGTGATTTTTGAGCCTATATGCAACCATTGTGTGCACACCCCTAGGCGAGGAGGAGGGAGCACGTGCACCCAGAAGGAGTGATGCAGGCCTGGCTGTTGGTGCAGATAGCCAGCGCTCCGGGGTGGCCGAAGGAAGAGCAGCCTCATCAGGGTGTCTCTGTGAAGACTTTAAGGGCACAGTAAAATCTAATATGTAACTGAGATAATATTCTGAAAATATTAAACAAGTGTTCTCAGCCCCCACCTCCATTAATCACCTCCCCCTCAGCCACTCCGCTAGGAAATCCGCAGAGCAGACCAATCAGATATATGCGGAGAGAGGCAGGGGACCAGGCCCCCACCAAGCCAGAGGGCACGTTTGGTTGTGCGCACACATGGCCATCCACGCGGAGGGCAGGGACGAGCAGGGACCCCCGGGAGGCCCACCTGCCTGGGCCAGGACAGCAGCCCCCCAGCAGCCCCCCGAGGATGCCCAGCATCAGCCCTGGGTGAGGCAGTGGCCTTTTTTCATCCTCAGAGAAGGCCTAATCAATGAAGTGTAATTTGAACAGAAACTGAGGAAAGTGAGGCAGTGACCCCTGTAGACATCTCTGAGGGAAGCGTGTCAGAGGCGGAGAGAAAAGCGGGGACAAAGACGTGAAGGAGTGGGAGCGAACCTATTGTGTTTTCTGACCAGTTTTAAGAGCAGGCTGGGAGGAGTGATAGGAGAGGACATCTGACAGGTGAGGAAGAAATTCCAGGGTTGTTCGTCCTGTTTAATGCAAGACGTTAACAAGCCTTACTTAACATCAGATTGTTCGTTTGTCCTTCCTCTTTCTGTATTGCAACTTTATCTTACAGGATAGGGTTCTGGTCCACCTGCCCCAGGGTAAGTGGGAGATGTTGGTTATTCATCTGTAAGCTAGGCCCCTGGAGGAGTAAAGTAAGAGTTGAAGTGGCCGCCTGCACAGCTGGACCATGTGGAGTCCATGGGTTATGCACCTGCTCTAGGATTTTTTTTCATATTGAGAAGTTACTGTCCTTTCTGCATCACATTTTTTATGCATGGGGAGAAAATCCCATCATCTACAGAAGACAGTCACCTTTCTTATCAATGTTTACTTCCATGGTTTTTGTCTTCTTATACACAGACATCTACTTCCTTTGTTGAAAAGCTCATGATCATAAACAGAAGCAGTATCCCTTTTAAAAAAATATGTGTATGATCTGCTTTCCTCTTCTTTAGGAGGTGTTATTGACTAAGGTATTTGAAGTGTAACAATGTGATGTTGCGATATACACTGAAAGGATTCCCCTCAGTTGAGTTCATACACCTGTCATCTCACATATTTACCTTTTTTTCTTTTTTTGCTGAGAACATTTTTCTCCTGTCTTAGGAAATTTCAGTTATACAATACACTGTGACCTTAGTCACCCTATTTTACATTAGATCCTCAGGCCGTCTTCTTCTTTTGAAAGTTTGTACATTTTTACCAACCTACCCTTATTTCTCCTGTCCCCTAGCCCCTGGCAACCACTTTTCTAACACTCTGTTTCTATGATTTTGACTTTTTCTTTTTAAGAATCTATATGTAATTGATACCATACCATATTTGTCTTTCTCTATCTGGCTTATTTCACTTACCGTAATGCCCTCTGAGTTCATCTGTGTTGTCACGAATGACAGGACTTCTTATTTTAAGGCTAAATGATTTTCCATATGTATATACCGCATTTTACTTATCCATCCATCCATTGATGTACACTTAGGTTGTTTCCACACCTTGGCTATTTGACTAATGCTGCAGTGAATATGGGAATGCAGGTATCTCTTCATTGAAATTATAAGATAATAATTTCATTTCCCTTGGGTATATACCCAGAAGTGTGATTGGTGGATCAAAAGGTAGTCCAGTTTTTAAGTTCTTGAGGAACCTCCATACTGTTTTCCACAGTGGGCTGCACCAGTCGTCATCACCAGCAGTGTGCAAGGTTCTCTGCATGCCTGCCACAACTTGTCATTTTTGTCTTTTTGATAATAGCCATTCTAACAGATGTGAGGTGATATCTTACTGGGTTTTGATTTGCATGTCCCTGATGATTAGTGATGTTGTGCACCTTTTCATGTACCTGTTGACCATCAATATGTCTTCTTTGGAAAAATGTCTATTTAGGCTCTTTTGCCCATTTTTAAGTGGGCTTATTTGTTTTTTATGGTTTTCAGTTTTATGAGTTCCTAGTATAATTTAGAGATTAACTTCTTATGGATTTGTGGTTTGTGAATATTTTCTCCCATTCCATAGATTTTCATTTTGGAGATGGTTTTCTTTGCTGTGTAGTAACTTCTGGGTTATGTAGGCCATTGTTTATTTTTGCTCTTTTTGTCTTTGCTTTTGGTATCAAATCCACAAAATCATCACCAAGACCAATGTCTAAGATTGGCATGTTTTCATCCAGAAGTTTTATAGTTCCAGGTCTTATGTTCAAGTCTATAGTACATATTCAGTTACTTTCTGTATATGGCTTAAGGTAGTGATCTGGTTTCACTCTTTTGCATATGGCTGCCCAGTTTTCCTAACACCATTTATTGAAGAGATTATCCTTTTCCCATTGAGTATTCTTGTCTCTGTTGTCATAAATTAATTGACTGCATGGGTTTATTTCTGGACTCTCTGTTCTATTGATCTATGTGTCTGTTTTTGTCAATACCATGCTATTTTGTTTACTATAGCTTTGCAGTATAGTTTCAAATAAGGAAACATGACACCTCTAGCTTTATTCTTCTAAGATTGCTTTGTTCTTCTTTGTAAGATTCCTTCTTTCAAGGTCTTTTGTGTTTCCATACAAATTTTAGGATTCTTTTTTTCTAATTTTGTGGAAAATGCCATTGGAATTTTGGTAGGGATTGCATTGAATCTATAAATGGCTTTAGTTAGTATTGACATATTAACAATATTAATTCTTCCAGTCCATGAACATGGGATATATTTCCATTTGTTTGCACTATCTTCAATTTCTTTGATCATAGTCTTGTAGTTTTTGGTATATAGCTCCTTAGTATTGATATATTAACAATATTAATTCTTCCAGTCCATGAACATGGGATATCTTTCCATTTGTTTGCACTATCTTCAGTTTTTTTTATCATAGTCTTGTAGTTTTTGGTATATAGCTCCTTCATCTCCTTGCTTAAATTTATTCCTGGATATTTTATTCTTTTCAATGCAATTATACATGGGATTGTTTTCTTAATTTCTTTTTCTGATAGCTTATTAGTAGTAAATAGAAGTGCATAATATTTTGTATATTGAGTTTTACTGAATTCTGCAGCTTTACTGAATTCATTTATTATTCTTTTTTGTTTAGTCTTTAGGGTTTTATATATAAAATATCATATAATCTGCAAATAGGTACAGTTTTATTTCTTTCCTTCTGATTTGATGCCTTTCATTCCTTTTTCTTCCCTAATCACTCTAAGACTTTCAGTACTATGTTGATGACAGTGGTGATAATGGACATCCTTGTCTTGTTCTAGATCTTAGAGGGAAAGATTTCAGCATTTCACCATGAGTATGATAACAGTCATAGGCTTGTCATATATTGCTTTATTATGCTGAGCTACTTTTCCTGTCTACCCAGTTTTTTGAGAATTGCTATCATGAAAAGATCTTGAATTTTTTCAAATGCTTTTTCTGCATCTGTTGAGATGATCATATAGTTTTTATCTTATCTTTTGTTGAATTAGTGTAACACACTGATTGGTTTGGAGATGTTGAACCAACCTTGCATCCCTGGAAATAAGTCCCTCTTGATGCTCCTTTTAATGTACTGTTCAGGATTTTTGCATCTATCTTCTCCAGGGATATTAGCCAATAATTTTCTTTTCTGCTGGTATCCTTGTCTGCCTTTGGTGTCAGGGTAATTCTGGCCTTCACAAATTAGATGGAAGTGTTCCCTCCTCTTCCATTTTTTGGGAGCTTGAGAAGGGTTGGCATTAGTCTTTAACTGTTTGGTAGAATTCTCCTGTCATGCCCTCTGGATCTAGGATTTTATTTGTTGGGAAATTTTTTATTCCTGATTCAATCTTTTGGTAGTAATCATTCTGTTGAGTTTCTATATTTCTTCCTGATTCAGTCTTATATGTTTCTTGGAAAGTATTCATTTCTAGGTTTCCAGTTTGTTGGTATATAATTTTTCACCGTGCCTTAAGTCTTTGTATTTCTCTGTTATCAATTGTAATGTCTTTTTCATATTTAATATTTATTTGAGACCTCACACTTGGTACAGCTAGTTAATGGTTTGTCTACTTATCTTTTTTTTAAAAAAAAAAAGCTTTTAGTTTCATGGAGGACCAGATATGATGTCACCCTGGAAGTGACATCCCCAGATCCGGGCACCAGGGAGTGATAGCACCAGGAGGTGATATCACTGAATATGAGATCACTGGATATGAATCAGTCCTGAAGTGACATCATTGTGAGCTTGTGTATATAAGTTGTGCTCAGAAAATAAACTGCGTCACTTGTCTGCCATCAGTAGGCAGTGAACCTCCTGATCCCAGCTTTGGTTTCTGTGTCTTTCTTGTATCTTTTTCTGTATTTTCCTCAAGCTCCTCACTCCCACTCCACTCAGGTTTAGCTGGTTTGTGGAGCTGGTCTCCACAGGTGGTGCCTGAACAGGGACCTGAGTACAGAGTGAAGAGGACCTGAGAAGAGTCAGGTCTCGCGTGCATGGCTGGCACCTTCAGTGAGGAGTGGCTCTCGGTGGTGAATAGATGTGCATCTATAAGGTATGGACTTGGTGAAGTCCCAGAGGTAGTACGGGAATAGTAACATCAGGAGTAAAACTTGGGATAGCAAGGATCAAAGGACTGTTGGACCCTCAAATTTTTGTTTGTACATTTAGAGCTATAGCTATGGGTCAGTCTGTATATCAAAGGACCAGTTGTTTTTTATGCATATGCCTAAAACTACTCTTCGTAGTGTGGTATTGCTGTACGCACCCAGCAATTAGATGCTTTTCTTACCTTTATGCAAAATACTTGCCCCTGGTTTCCTGAAGGAGAAACCATAAACAAACAGCTCTGGCAAAAAGTGGGCCAACAACTCAAACGGCACTTCACCCTTCATGGGCCTCAGGACTTTTCCATGGAAACATTTGCCCTGTAGAATTTAATGAAAGAAAGTTTGGACTCCTCCCCCTCAGCCTCCTGTTTGCCAGGTAAACCTCTTGAAGAGAACGTTGTAGCTGAAAATTTTAAACAGACTGTGACTAGCTATGAGGCATTTTAAAATCCATGGCCTCAGAGAGTGGTAAATCTGCCTCCCGAATATGAGCAGAAACTAACCCAGAAGAAACAGCAATACATTCAGAAAGAATCTGGGTCATGGCGGGCAAGGAGGAGGATGATGACGCGCCTACGACTCCAAGGCAGAGTTAGCTGACCTTGGAAAGCCTAAAATAACCTCCCCTTATCTCCTGCTCCCTCCCTTTGCAAATCTACCTCATTCTCTCTAGTAATCTGCAAACTGGGCAATTAATTTAGCATGCAAGCCAAGCTGTAAACTACATAGTAGAAGTCAGGATAGATTCCATCTTTAACTTACTCTTTAGCAAACAGACAATAGCTCAGCCCATAATTGCATCATCACTTTGCAATTGAATATTAGTAACTAGAAAATCTTTGTATCAATTTCTATCTATGTATTCTATTATGTTAACTGTAGTCATTATGTCTCAATCTCTATGTTTGTATGTCTAAATGTGTAAATGAAAAATATTTTTCTACCTCTGGATGATATTAATAAAAACTGATTTACAGACAAGTGCTTGTAAAAATTGGGCATTCTAAAACTTCCAGAAATTCTAATAAAAAATACTAAACGTTAATGCTAATTTAAGTTGAACTAAAATGGACATGTCCTTATAGTTATCAGATGTCTAAGTTTACTTAAAGTCATTTAAGTTGACATTATCTGTTAAATCTTTCAAGAAGATGCTTAAAGACAGGCTTAACTTTGTCTAATGTTTAGTGAAAATTTTGTAAGTAATCTAGCACGGTTCCTAAAAATAAGTAAACAAGTATGGCAAATAAACATCTTAATAATAATAGTGTATTAATGTATAACACTGTATATCTGCAAACAGCCTAAGAATTTTTGTGGTAACCAAAATTCTTAAAGTTTTGCTAAGTTATATAGATGTAGTTTATGCTCAGTGACAAATTGTGCTGTAAGGCACATTTCCAAAAATGATAAAATGTATTCATAAATGTATAAGTCTGAGGAATGTTGATGTAACAGTTTACAATGGCCTCTTTTCCAGTGTTCACTGAAGGTTAAGGTACCAACTTTTTTTAAGTTCTAATTAAAACTACTCAATATAGTAAGGAAAACATTTCTGTATGCCAAAGAATGTGTGTTTTGATAAGAAGGTATAAGGAATAAAAATGCATTGTATTAAGAGTAATAGAATGTAACTTTGTTCTCAAGTACAGTTTATTGAATGCTTAAGAAAATAAGATCGTTTTTTTCTTTTTTTACATAATTCTCACCTAGTGCTCTTCGGAAGCAGTATTATAAATGCCTCACTTATTCTTTTTTACTGTTTTTTTTTTTATTAAGGTATCATTGATATACAATCTTATGAAGGTTTCACAAGAAAAGCAATGTGGTTACTACATTCACCCTTATTATCGAGTCCCCCCCATATCCCATTGTAGTCACTGTCCATCAGTATAGTAAGATGCCACAGAGTCACTACTTGTCTTCTCTGTGCTACATTGTCTTCCCCGTGACCCCACATACACCATGTGCACTAATCATGATACCCCTCAACCCCCTTCTCCCTCACACCCCACCCACCCTCCCCTTTGGTAACTGCTAGTCCCGTCTTGGAGTCTGTGAGTCTGCTGTTGTTTTGTTTCTTCAGTTTTTCTTTGTTGTTCTACTCCATAAATGAGTAAAATAATTCGCTACTTGTCTATCTCCGCCTGGCTTATTTCACTGAGGATAACACCCTCTAGCTCCATCCATGTTGTTGCAAATGGTAGGATTTGTATTCTTCTTAAGGGTGAATAATAATCCATTGTATATATGTAGCACATCTTCTTTATCCATTCATCTATTGATGGACACTTAGGTTGTTTCCACATCTTGGCTATTGTAAATAGTGCTGCAATAAGCATGGGGTGCATATGTCTTTGGAATCTGAGATCTTGTTTTCTTTGGGTAAATTCCTAAGAGTGAATTTCCTGGGTCAAATGGTATTTCTAATTTTAGGTTTTTGAGGAACCTCCATATTGCTTTCCACGTGGTTGAACTAATTTACATTCCCACCAGCAATGTAGGAGGGTTCCCCTTTCTCTGCAACCTTGCCAGCATTTGTTATTCCTTGTCTTTTGGATGTAAACCATCCTAACTAGTGTGAGGTGATATAGCATTGTGGTTTTAATTTGCATTTCCCTGATGATTAGTGATATGGAGTATCTTTTCATGTGCCTGTTGGCCATCTGAATTTCTTCTTTGGAGAAGTGTCTGTTCAGATCCTCTGCCCATTTTTTAGTTGGGTTATTTGCTTTTTGGGTGTTGAGGCATGGGAGTTCTTTATATATTTTGGATGTCAACCCCTTTTCAGATATGTCATTTGTGAATATATTTACCCGTACCGTAGGATGCCTTTTTGTTCTACTAATGGTGTCCTTTGCTGTACAGAAGTTTTTTAGCTTGATTTAGTCCCATTTGTTCATTTTTGCTTTTGTTTCACTTGACCGAGGAGATATGTTCAGGAAAAAATTGCTCATGTTTATATTCAAGAGGGTTTTGCTTCATATTCTTCTAAGAGTTTTATGATTTCATGACTTACATTCAGGTCTTTGATCCATTCAAGTTTACTTTTGTGTATGGAGTTAGACAGTAATCCTGTTTCATTCTCTTACATGTAGCTGTTCAGTTTTGCCAACACCAGTTGTTGAAGAGGCTGTCATTTCCCCATTGTGTGTATGGAGTTAGACAGTAATCCTGTTTCATTCTCTTACATGTGTCCCCATTGTGTGTCCATGGCTTCTTTATCATATATTAATTGGCCATATATATGTGGGTTTATATTTGGACTGTCTATTCTGGTCCATTGATCTATGGGTCTGTTCTTGTGCAAGTACCAAATTGTCTTGATTACTGTGGCTTTGTAGTAGAGCTAGAAGTCAGAAGTGTAATTCCCCCCAGCTTTATTCTTCCTTCTCAGAATTGCTTCGGCTATTCAGGGTCTTTTGTGGTTCCATATGAATTTTAGAACTACTTGTTCTAGTTCATTAAAAAATGCTGTTGGAATTTTGATAGGGATCGCATTGAATCTGTAGATTGCTTTAGGCAGGATGGCCATTTTGACAATATTAATTCTTCCTATCCATGAGCACAGGATGTGTTTCCATTTACTGGTATATTCTTTAATTTCTCTCCTGAGTGTCTTGTAATTTTCAGAGTATAGGTCTTTCACCCCCTTGGTTATGTTTATTCCTAGGTATTTTATTCTTTTTGATGCAGTTGTAAATGGAATTGTTTTCATGATTTCTCTTTCTTCTAGTTCATCATTAGTATATAGGAATGCACCAGATTTCTGTTTATTGATTTTGTGTCCCTCAACTTTGCTGAATTCAGATATTAGATCTAGCAGTTTTGGAGTAGATTCTTTAGGGTTTTTTATACAACATCATGTCATCTACAAACAACAGGTTCAGTTTAATGTCTTCCTTGCCAATCTGGATGTCTTTTATTTCTTTGTGTTGTCTTATTGCCATGCTAGGACCTCCAGTACTCTGTTGAATAAAAGTGGGGAGAGTCGGCATTCTTGTCTTGTTCCTGATCATAGAGGAAAAGCTTTTGGCTTTTCACTATTAAATATGATCTTGGCTGCGGGTTTGTTGCATATGGCCTTTATTATGTTGAGGTACTTGCCCTCTATACCCATTTTGCTGAGAGTTTTTATCATGAATGGATGTTGAATTTTGTCAAATGCTTTTTCAGCATCTCTGGAGATGATCATCTGGTTTTTGTCCTTCTTTTTGTTGATGTGGTCGATGATGTTGATGGATTTTCAAATATTGTACCATCCTTGCATCGTTGGAATAGATCCCACTTGATCTTGTTAGATGTTTTTTTGATGTATTTTTGAATTCGGTTTGCTAATATTTTGTTGAGTATTTTTGCATGTATCTTCATCAGGGATATGGTCTGTAATTTTCTTTTTTTGTGGTGTCTTTCCTGGTTTTGGTATTAGAGTGATGCTGGCCTCATAGAATAAGTTTGGAAGTATTCTCTCCTCTTCTACTTTCTGGAAAACTAAGGAGGATGGGTATTCGGTCTTCTGTAAATGTTTGATAAAATTCATCAGTGAAGCTATCTGGTCCAGGATTTTTTTGTTAAGTGGTTTTTGATTACCAATTCAATTTCATTGTTGGTAATTGGTCTGTTGCAGATTTTTATTTCTTCCTGGGTCAGCCTTGGAAGGTTGTATTTTTCTAGAAAGTTGTCCATTTCTGTTAGGTCATCCAATTTGTTAGCACATAATTTTTCATAGTATTCTCTACTAATTCTTTGTATTTCTGTGGTGTCCGTAGTGATTTTTCCTTTCTCATTTCTGATCTGTTTATGTGTGAGACTCTCTTTTTTTCTTGATAAGTCTGTCTAGGGGTTTATCTATTTTGTTAATTTTCTCAAAGAACCAGCTCCTGCTTTCATTGATTCTTTCTATTGTTTTATTCTTCTCAATTTTATTTATTTATGCTCTGATCTTTATTATGTCCCTCCTTCAACTGACTTTGGGCCTCATTTGTTCTTTTTTTCCAGTTTCATTAATTGTGAGTTTAGACTGTTCATTTGGGATTGTTCTTCTTTCCTGAGATAGGCCTGTATTGAAATATACTTCCCTCCTAGCAGGGCCTTTGCTGTGTCCCACAGATTTTGCGGTGTTGAGTTATTGTTTTCATTTGTCTCCATATATAGCTTGATCTCTGTTTTAATTTGATCATTGATTCATTCATTATTTAGGAGCATGTTGTTAAGCTACCATGTGTTTGTGGGCTTTTTGTTTTCTTTGCATAATTTATTTCTAGTTTCATACCTTTGCGGTCTGAGAAGCTAGTTGGTACAATTTCAATCCTTCTGAATTTCCTGAGGCTCTTTTTGTGGCCTAGTATCTGATCTATTCTTGAAAGTGTTCCATGTGCATTTGAGAAGAATATGTATCCTACTGCTTTTGGGTAGAGTGTTGTGTAGATGTCTGTTAGGTCCATATGTCCTAATGTGTTGTTCAGTGCCTCTGTTTTCCTTCTTATTTTTGTGTGGTTGATCTGTCCTTTGCAGTGAGTGGTGTGTTGAAATCTAAAATGCATGCATTGCATTCTGTTTCCCCCTTTAAATCTGTTAGTGTTTGTTTCACATATGTAGGTGCTCCTGTGTTGGGTGCATATATATTTAGAATGGTTATATCCTCTTGTTGGACTGACCCCTTTATCATTATGTAATGTTCTTCTTTATCTCTTGTTACTTTCATTGTTTTGACGTCTATTTTGTCTGATACAAGTACTGCAACTTCTGCTTTTTTGTCCCTATTATTTGCATGAAGTACCTTTTTCCCTCCCTTCACTTTTAGTCTGTGTATTTTTTGAAGTGAATCTCTTGTAGCAGCATATAGATGGTCTTTTTTTTTTAATCCTTCTGGAACTCTGTGTGTTTTGATTGGTACATTCCTTCCATTTACATTTAGGTTGATTATCAATAGATATGTACTTATTGTCTTGCAGGCTTTAGATTTTGTGGTTACCAAATGTTCAAGGGCATCTTCTTTACTATCTAAGAGTCTAACTTAACTCACTTAGTATGCTGTTTCAAACACAATCTAAAAGTTTTTTTTTCTCCTCTCTTTCTTTTTCTTCCTCCTGAATTCTTTATGTATTAGGTGTCATATTGTGCAGTCTTTGTGTATCCCTTTAATGACTGTGTGGGTAGTTAATTTAATTTTTCATTTGCTTAGTAATTAATTGGTCTACTTCCTTTTCAATGGTTTTATTTTCTCTGGTGACAGCTATTTAGCCTTAGAATCACTTCCATCTATAGCAGTCCCTCCAAAATACACTGTGAAGATGGTTTGTGTGAGGTAAACTCCCTCAACTTTTGCTTATATGTAAAATGTTTAATCCCTGTTTCAAATTTAAGTGATAGTTTTGCTGGGTAGTCTAGTCTTGGTTCAAGGCCCTTCTGTTTCATTGCATTATATATATCATGCCATTCCCTTCTGACCTGTAAGACTTCTGCTGAGTTTCCTTTGTATGTGATAATTTTTCTCTTTCTGGCTGCTTTTATACTCTGTCCTTATCTTTGATCTTTGCCATTTTAATTATTTTATGTCTTGTTGCTGTCTTCTTTGGGTCCCTTGTGTTGGGAGATCTGTGCACTTCCATGGCCTGAGAGACTATTCCCTTCCCCAGATTGGGGAAGTTTTCAGCAATTCTTTCATCAAAGAGACTTTCTATCCCTTTTTTTCTTTCTTCTCCATCTGCTGCCCCTGTAATGTGAACATTCTTCCTTTTGAATTGCTCACACAGTCCTTATAATATTCTTTCATTCCTGAAGATCCATTTTTCTCTGTGCCTCAGCCTCTTTGTATTCCTGTTCTCTAGTTTGTATTTCATTTAATGTCTCCTCTACCTCATCTAATTTCTTTTAAATCCCTCCATTGTATGTTTCATTTCAGATCCTCTGTTTAGCAAAGTTTCTATCTCTTTCTTGAAATCCTCCCTGAGTTCTTGAATATGTTTCTGTAGCTCCTTGAGCATATTTATGATTTTTATTTTAAAATTTTTATCAGGAAGACTGGTGATTTCAGTTTCACTCAGCCCTCTTTCTGGTGTTAATGGGATTTTGGGTTGTACCAGGTTCTTTTGCTGTTTCATATTTCTAATGATTGCTATGGAATAATAACTTTGTTTAGTGGCACTCCTAGTGCCCAGAAGCTTTACTCTCGAGTTGCTAGCCCCTGGAGTGATATCGTGGGGGACGCAGGCAAGCGGTGCCAGTGCCTGCTGGTAGGAAAGAGCTCTTTCTTGCTTCCCATCTGCAGTGCCTGTCCGCTTCCCTAGCCAGTGGGCTGAGCATGCAGGGAGGAGCCTCTATACTATGCCCTTGTACCTGCCATAGGCGGGGCCACCCTCCTGCTGGCCTGGCCCAATGGCTGGGGTAGCAGGTTTGCCAACCCATGCCTGCTGGGAGGAAGGAGTTGCAGACTGTGTATCTCAGTGTGGGGCTATGGTGCTGTGTTTCCAGCCAGGGGGATGTAGTGTGTGAAGCTCCTTAAAGTTCCCAACCTGCTGGGCTGAATGTACCAGGATGATTTCGTCCACCTGTCTTTTCTCCTTAGCAGCAAGCTCTGTGTAATCCTTGCCCCTTTAGCAGCCCTCTTGCTCTCAGGAAGTCTAAGTACCTGCCTTTCTTTTGTTCTGGAGTGGCCGGCTGTGGGTACCTGTTCTCCACAAGCGGCTGGAATCTCAGTCTCTCCTGGTATTCCACATGTCTTTGCTTTCCAATCCTCTGATCTCCAGAGCACCATGTAATGTGGGTTCGTACTCCTGGAGCAGATGTCCAAGGGTGGGTGTTTAGCAGTCCTGAGCTTCTACTCCCTCCCTGCTCTGTTTCTCTTCCTCCCACCAGTGAGCTGGGGTAGGGGAAGGGCCTGGGTCCTGCCAGATTGTGACTTTGCTACTTTACCCTTTTCTGTGAGGTCTGCTCTTTTTCCCAAATGTAGGCCATCTGTTGAAGTCTTCTTCCTGCTCACTCTTTCAGGATCAGTTGTATTTGTTGTATTTTCATGTTATATGTGGTTTTGGATGGAGATGTCTGTCTCACTTCTCATGCTGCCATCTTGTTTAATCTCAATAAGGACTTTTTATCAAGTTAGAATTGCTATTTGATATTAATTCATGGAAAAGATATACATACACACACATTAAGAGAGAGAATGTAAACATGTGAAGGCAGATAGGAAAATATCCCCTTCTGCTCTCCTTTGTGGTTAAGTAGTTAAACAAATACGAATGCCAGATTTAGTATTATAAGAGATAGTCCACAGACCAACAGCATTGCACATGAAGAACGTGAAGTCACAATTGTATGTCCACAAAGACTAGCTCAGCAACTTGTTTCTGTCTTGCTGTCTTTTAGTTAGCCTAATCACAACAGGCCCACGTTGAACAACAGGCCTTTAGGAGCGGGTAGGGGATTCTTGCCCATTGTCAGTGTAGGTCCCTGAAGCTTGACAAGAGACGGAAATCACACACTGGGAAACACCACACAGATGTTGTACATAGTCCAGGCTGGGAGCTCTGGTGCCAAAAGTAGCCTCAAATGTTTTATATCACCTATCAAGTGATGCAGCCAAAGAAATATTTTTTTAAAAACTGTTATAATTGTCAACCTGAGTTACAAGCCCTGTAATGTCCCCTTGTTTGTGATATGGATGTTATTCCTGACCTCGTCACTTCAGTCAAAAGTCTAATGTGTCATAACATTGAGCATCATGATGAAAGAATCCTGTAGCATCCACCTGTCCGTCCTTCCATCCATTGAGGAGACAGCTTTGAATTCCTGCTGCTCACGTACCTTACTGGGCATGGGTGCAGTGCTGTGGTCTCTGCTCTTGAGGGAATTTCAGTTAAGTAAGGCGCTCACCAAGGGAGCAGCAGTTGCTGTTTCTCTTCTCACACAGTTTATAGTATTCCACCTATAAAAATGTTTTAAAATGAATAAATTAGTTACACACATAGAGTTAGAAATGAAGAAATGAAAGACTATTTGAAAGTATAATTAAGAGACATAATTAGTTCAGTCATTTGCCATTTAACACGTAGTTTCTGAGGGCTTACTCTGTACTGGCCCCTCTTCTAGCTTCAAACTGAAAATAGAGAGTAAGTGACTGGCTACCTTGTAGCCTTTCCATTCCTGCCTGTCTCCTTTCATCCCTGTCGTGTCTCCAATTAGAGGGCAGTCAGGTGGTCCGGAAAGGTCTATAGCAAATAAGAATCCTCAAAAGGCCTCCCCTTCCCTGATTTCTGAAGCAAGTCACAGTATCACGGAATTCCTAATATGTTGGAGCACCCACCCCACATTTCTGTCTTTCATATGGGATCACTGAGATAGTCCAACTCAGAACGATCTGAAGAGTCACGCCTTGGGATAGTGTTAGGATGGAAAAGCCACACCTCTGGTCAGAATGAAGAAGAAACCACAAAGATATTTTGAGTCCTGTTTTCCAGGTCAGATCTACACATTACACTTTGAAGGAAGGGCAAAAACGTTTGTCCCATCTGACAAATATCCCTTAGGAAGAAGAAAACTTTGATTTAAAAGGGGGAGGATATAATTCCAGAGCTTAAAAATGAAATGCTTTTATTTTTCCCAACGAATGAGTGAAATGGTAACGATGACTTAATATTGGGTTGAATTAGCAGGAATTCAGCTCTTAGTAGTCAGACCACAGTGGAATTGTAGGTGTCAGTGTGCCGTGAACTTACACACCACTTATGAAATGTGTCAGGTGGTTGGATATATTTTACTTAACATATCTTGTGCTATGGAAAGGGCGTAGTACCAAACTCAAACCTGTAATTAAAGAACAGGATGCAATGAGAGGTGTGTTGTGCCGAATTATCTGTATCCAGGTAGGGATGTTGGTATAAGACAGATGCTTTGGCAGTGCACAAATCCTGATTTTTCTTCTATACTTCTGTAAGGTCTTATTTTTATTACTCTGTTTATGTGAGAACTCAGTTACAAGTTGATGAAACTAAGGAACTTAGGAATTTCTTAGCTCAATTCAAATGCCACTGTTGAAGTAGGCCATCTTTCAAGACAAAACAAAACTGTATTCAGCTTGAATCTAAACAAAATTAAACTCTGCTCTATACTACAAAGACTGCCAGACTAGTTCTGGCAGATCGCCAAGAAGAAAACATTTTAAAGACAGAGCCCCTTGACTGTACGCTACCATGCTACCAGAGAGAGGTGTGCATCGCCAATAGCATGAGAACCAGTATTAGTGAAGTAGCAAAACAGCAGGCCGTATTCCATTACAGAAGATAGCATCACATTCCAGTGGCTTTATATGAGAAAGATTACCACTGGCCCATTAAGATTCCAGCATAACACAAAAACTCACATAGATTTCTTTTTTAAAAATATGACAGGGTATGCAGAAGTGTGTATATGTTACAGGTGAATTCCTAAAGAACCAAACCCTTTGACTAAAAATTTACTCAAAGTTTGTTGTGATCATATTTGACCCATAGATTGTCCTTGGCTCTGTGCCTTCGATTTAAGTACCCCTGGCTTATAAACAGGGTAGAAAGCCTGTCTCTACCTTCCCATGCCCTCCACTCCCCCTGAGGTACCCGTTGGCGGGAGAGGGTGTGGTCACGTTCTCTTGGCCGGGGCAAGGCTTTGGCTGAGCTTTTAGGGCCTCAGCCCCACCGCTCTTCTTGCTTCCATGGTGCTGTATGGTGGCAGCACCAGTGCCTGGGGCAAAGTAGATAGGATCCAGGGCTGGTTACTGTAACAGACCCCAAACCACAGCCTTGTGAGCCACGCCAGGGCTGGTGGTGGCTGCATGGAGTCAGAAACCATGCTTCTGGCTTGTGGCCGTCCCTCTGCTGGGGCCTCACCCTCACAGATGGCCCCAAGTGTCACACCAGCAAGCAGTAGAGGAAGCATCTCTCCTTCAGGGACATGACTCACCAGGCGTCTGCCCTACTCCAGCCAGTCATATTCTTTTTGAAAAAGGTCGGACTGCATACAGATGGTGATCATTCATCTCAGCCATGATGTGCTCATCACTCATGTTCAGAACTAGCTAAGGTACTCCGGGCACGCTTTCCTTTAACACAGCACCTGTGCCTGATCCAGGCACAATATTTGTCCCAAAGTGTTGAGCACACTCACAGAGTAACTAGCACTGTTATTTCATCATTAAAGTCACTGTGCAGTAGATACGGGACTTAGAGTATGTTCTAAAATTTACCACACCACTGTGATCATGGAGCATCTATTTTTTTTAATGTTTGTTTCTTAATCAGTTAGGTAGAAGTTGCTTATCTAGTTTAAAGATTTGTGGTGAGGATTTTACTTCATATTTTATTTTCTAAGGAATTAAAAGATGTATTAGAGAATGACTTACTTAAAAAACTTGGGCTTATAGACTTACTGTGATCATTTCGCAGCATATACAAATACTGAATCATTATATTGTACACCTGAAACTAATATAACGTGTCAGTTATACTGTAATTTTTAAAAAGTGAAAAAATTCAACTATGCATGAAAGAATAGTATGTCCATCTGTCAGTAACGAGTAATGTGTGGCTTTTTGGTTACATCTTTAAAAAAACAAACAGGCTTCCCATTTTTTTTTCCAACAAACTTTAATGACAGATAAAGCATACATTAGAAGACAGTGGATTATTGCATGTCAGACTTGTTTGTTTTAGAGAAGTACAAATCTTTAAGTGATAAATATGTCTTTTGAGGATAGTTTTGATAATTCTAGCTTCTGTTGTGTCAGTGTTAACATGAATACACCATGGCAACCTTATGCATTTGCACTCGGATAACCTTCCTCCTGCTAATCACAACGTAGGTGTTTCAGCTCTCGGTACAGAGAAAGAACAGTACTGGCAGAAAAAGAGTTTTCCAGTGGAAGGGCACTCCTTGAAACCTCACATGGCCCTCCTTGTAATAAGTACATAATTGTCTTCCAAAAGAAGGGGTGCGCTTAGTGCCAGACCCACAGTCCCCTCTTCTGATGCCGATGGCCAGACAGTCCAAGCAGGCTGCAGGGGGTGCGCAGGTCCGGCCCTGCCCCATTAGCACCACCCCCGCTGCAGCGTCTGGGCTGTTCTCAACACTGCGGCCACACGGGTGAGGCCTGGCAGAGTCAGACTCGTGCAGAGCAGCTAAGTGCCAGGCTTGGTGTCTTCAAGGCCTCCCTCTGGGGCTTGCAGACGGTTGCCTTCTTGCTGTGTCCTCACGTGGTCTTCCGTTTGTGCCCACCCTGCCTGGGACCTGTCCCCCTGTAGGATTAGGGCCCTGCCCAACAGCTTCTTTGACATTAGTCACCCTATTAAAGGCCCTTTCTCCAAATAGTCAAGATTCTGAGATACTAGGGGTTAGGGCTTCAACATGTGAGTTTAAGGGGATGCATTTTAGCCTGTAACAGTTTACAAAATGTGAAAAAATAGTAGTTTTGTGAATAATGTGACCCTCTATGGTTAAATTAAAATATTTGCAGGTTTCCTTACATGCTTCCATTGTGTTCTTATACCTAACGTCTGAGGATAGAGAGCCTTCCCTGTTTCCCATGCTGTGTTTCTGTTTTGCAAGGCCTGGCAGCTGCGATTCAGCCACCTCGTGGGCTATGGTGCCAAATATTACGCTTACCTGATGTCCAGGGCAGTAGCTTCCATGGTTTGGAAGGAATGTTTTCAACAGGATCCTTTTAACAGGTAATAAGGGGGAGGGGCCCATAGAACATCCCCTTCTTCAACTTCAGCAGTCCCCACCCCCAGCATCTGAAGTCAGGCCCTGAGGGCCTCAGACCCTTGGAATACAGCCCAAACCTGGCAGGAAACCGAGCCCCACCACTGCCCAGCCTCCTTCAGGCCCGGCCCCCCTCCTGCTCCCAGGCCCGGACTCCCCAGCCCCCTCCCACCCGGGCCCTGGGGCTGCTCCGCCGGGTCATCTCGCGCCCCCGGCCTGCCCTTGGAAACCCGCGGCCAGGGCTCTCCTGCGGCTCCCGGCTGCACCAGCCCCTGGTTGTTGGCACCCGGCTGCCGTCCTTGGGCCTCCTGTCCCCTTCAGCAGGCTTCCTTATTTTCAGCCCGAGCTCCTGAAGTCTCCTGGCGGGGAACCCCTCATTCGCTCCTTAACTGCCCAGGAAAGGGCTGGCCTGTGCCTCGCTGGGGTCAGCGCCAATGCAGAATTTGATTACCGATGTCAGTTGACCGCCCAGCCTGTCCTGGGAAGTTCCCGTCTGCGTGGCTGTGGGGCACTCTTGCCGGTGGAGGCCTTGCTGGTAGGAGGAGGGCAGAGTGAGGAATGGGAACTGCTCCCCCGGCCTTCCTCCAGGCACCCCTCGGTGGAGACAGTGGCCACCGCGTGGCGTGGGCGACAGCATCTCTGACCACCCCCCAGCCTCCTGGGGCCTCCCGCGCAGCCTCGCTCGGGGTTTCTGTAGTCAGGGTAGTCAGTGGCTCAGACAACACAGTCTCCACAGTGGAGGCAGGCCAAGGGGTGCTGGACGAGGAGGAACCGCCGGGCTGGATGGGCAGCCTGTGTCCCCGGATCTGGGAAGGGGAAGGCTCCTGCGGGGCAGAGAAGCACCGAGAGTTCCCGTGCTCCCTGCTGGGCCTCCTCCTCGTGCTCCTCCAGGCCTCCCTCTGACCCCAGGAACCACGGGAAGCCAAGTTCCAGTTTCATGCCTTACAAGGAGCTTCCTTGGAAAGCAAACCACTAATTATGACCTGGTCCAATAGTCAGAAAGCCTCTTACCTCCTCACCACACAGACACCGCTCAGGCAGCCGGGGCTGGTGACTGCTGCCTCCCCTGCTTCCATGTTGAAGATAACTGGCCTCTCAGATTTTACAGGGCCCTGGACGTGCCTATACGGCACGTAATTCACATGCTCAGCAGCCTCGGCAGAGCAGGTACTTATTATTAGGGAGAGTGAGGCTCAGAGAGAAGTGATTCGTTCAGAGACTTCCCTGTTAACAAACCGGATTGGGATTGTAGTCTAGATCTCTTAATTCTTAGCCCTCTTCCCCCCCTGTCTCCTGTACCCCTTAGCTCCTCATACAGTGTGACATAGCTTTGGATTTTTTCAGCAGTCAAAACCACAAGTGTTTCCAGAGTCTTTTGAACTTGGATCTGATGTAGTAGGATTTTTTAGTGTTTTACAGCTTGGTACCCACATGTTATTTTCTTCTGCCCTTTGCACACTGTAGACA
Organism: Manis pentadactyla; assembly: GCF_030020395.1. Taxonomy (NCBI): domain Eukaryota; kingdom Metazoa; phylum Chordata; class Mammalia; order Pholidota; family Manidae; genus Manis; species Manis pentadactyla. The sequence continues at coordinate 13,544,328 of NC_080020.1, forward strand.
TTTGGTCTGCTTTTCAGATTTTATTATTTTCAAAGGATCTAAAGCCAAAATTGACTACAGTAAATTTGGGGGCTTATGATTCTTTACTGGAGGTTTCTATAAAATAGGGAAAATATTTTGTTTAAAGGAACTACATTTTACTAGAAAACCACATACTATTAAATATATATATTTCCAAGTGTTTATATCTTGTTTATAGGTGCGCTCTTGCCTAGACATGTAGATGCCATACTTTTATAGACATGTAAAAGTAAGCTAGTGAAAATACTCATCGAACTAGACTATTGCTAACCTCTGTCAAAAGGTCCTTTTTGATCCCGACTCTGAAAAGCCACCAGGCCGAAGTCCACATCAGGAAGCCGGGCAGTGCAGAGCTGAGGCCAGCCGAGAGCCGGAGGCCCGGGAGCGGCAGCGTAGCTCTAAGGAAAGAGGCTACAGGCTGTGGCCGGGAGGGGACACCGAGGTCCCCAGGCCAGAGGTCAGGCAGGGCTCCTCAGGCTCCGTGTCCCCTCCCAGAGAAGGCCCAGCCTCTGTCCACGTTTCCTGCTTCATGGCACACCTTGCCTTAGTGCCCACTTTAGGATCTAACTAGGATTAGTGCTTGATATCAGCATATTTCTGATACTAGAATGCTATCAAAAATTTTAATTAGAGACCATGTTCATAAAATTGCCCAGACGTAAAGATGCTTTAAAAATAGTGGAATGAAACATAACTTATGTAGCTTATGTCATTATAGCGTGTAGTCTTGGCATTAAAGGAATTGCATTTCCCATAAAATAGGACTGAGTAGCACTAAATAGTTCATCTCCATCTACCCTTAATTTGGAGACTTTCTATATGTGAGAGTCCTTCAAAATCAGCCTTGTCAATTATAGACAATGTTCCTTCTAGAATCCATCAGAAGACAAAAACAGGCATGTACCCCCTTCCCCTTAGCAGTTCACTCCAGGGGCAGTTTTCTGTCCCATTAGCTGCTCTCCTCAGCCCAGGTCTCCTGGTGTCATTAACCCTCTCCCACCAGCTTTTTTTCCTTCTCTCTTATTTCAGTGTTGTTTTTCTCTCTTTGTTAGGTGCCATCTCAAATTCTTTGTTGAACAGAAAAGACAGCATAAATGATTCCAAGTCTCCCTTTAAGATAATCCTAAAGATGACAGAGCATAGGATATAATCTTTTACTTATTCTCTAATACGTAAACTAAATAAAGCTTTCTGTGAAGAGAGGTTGCCTGCTATAAAACAGGAAGCTGAAAATACAGTTATCCCTTTAAACCTGGTTTTACTTACTAGAATCATTTAAAAATTGGAACTAGATTTTTAGAGGCAAGAAAATAATAAGGGGCCAGATTGCCTTATGGAGGCAGCTTCTCTGAGTATGACATCAGTGCAGTTTCATCTGAGAAACAATGCTCCGTGTGAGTGGGGGCTGCAGGCTGTGCATGCAGGGGCCTGTAACCGTCTCCTGTCTCCCCCAGGGCAGCGGGCGAGCGCTACCGCAGGGAGATGCTGGCCCACGGCGGGGGCAAGGAGCCTCTGCTCATGGTGCAAGGTAAGTGAAATGGGGACTGGGGACTTCTCTGTAACACCTCCCCTCTCCCCCAATTCTTAAGACTTTTTGGTTACATCTTTTAGTATTAGCTCTGAGTTACTTTCTGCACCATCTGTGGTGAAAGCTGTTTCACATTTTCTGCATACATTTTTATCCTTTAAAGAAATGATGCTTTAGCTGTGGACTTTGTTGTGGGCATCCATCTCATTGTATCCCAAATAACAATAATTTTTAGTTACTGTGATTTACTTAGATGCTAGGATAAAATTTCAGGTTTTAACTTTCAAAATGGTACTAATGCTCTAATAGGAAATTTGTTAATTTGTCATAAATTTTCAAAAAATTTGTCTTTAGATATGAAGAGGTCACAATATATTTCTTTATTCTTTAGTCTAAAGAACTCATTTATTTCTTATTCCTTTATTTCCTTCTTTGAAAGCTTAGCTGCGCATTTGCTAGGAACTCCGAGGCATCCATTTGGATTTTTTTCCCCATTGAAAAGTTAGAGCCTGATTAAATTGTCTCTTTGAGGTATCACGATGCCTCTTGGCCAATGTAATTTTTAAAGTAGTTTTTTTATTGAAGTATTTTCACTGAAAATTTAGTTGTAAATGAAAGTGACCGACATGATTTTTCATAAAATGTTGTCACACATTTCAAGGAAGATGTGATTATTGGAAATTCTCAGTATATTGATAATCTTATTTGCAGCTGATCCCTGTGACTAGCTGATAAAAATTGCACTTAGGAAATAACTTCTGGTATTGGAGAAATATTGTTTTGTTGTAGTACAGGCACACCTCAGAGCTACTATGGGCTCAGTTCCAGATCACCACTACAAGTGCATATCACAATAAACGAGTCAAATGAATTTTTTGGGTTTCCCAGTACATGTAAGTTATATTTACATTATACTGTAGTCTATCAAGTGTGCAATAGCATTATGTCTGAAAAAACAATGTACATACCTTAATTTAACAATAGCGGTTAAAAACTGCTAATCATCATCTGAGCTTTCAACAACTCATAATCGTTTTGCTTGGGGAGGGTCTTGCCTCGGTGTGGGTGGCTGCTGACTGAGCAGGGCGGTGGGTGAGCTGAAGGTTGGGGTGGCTGTGGCCATTTCTTAAGGTAAGACAACATGAAGTTTGCTGCGCCCATGGACTCTTCCTTTCATGAGTGGTTTTTCTGTAGCATTCAATGTTGTTCAGTAGGATTTTATCCACAGTAGAACTTACTTCAAAATTAGAGTCAATCCTCTCAAGCCTGCCACTTCCTTATTAACTAGGTTTAAGTAATGTTCTAAATCCTTTATTGTCATTTCATCAGTCTTCACAGCATCTTTACCAGGAGTAGATTCATTCTCAAGAAACCACTTTCTTTGCTCATCCATAAGAAACAACTCATCTGTTCAGCTTGTCTCGTGATACTGCAGCAGCTCAGTCGCATCTTCAGACCCCGCGTCCAATCCTAGTTCTCTTGCTGTTTCCAACACATCTGCAGGTACTTCCTCCTCAGAAGTCTTGAGCCCCTCAAAGTCATGCATGAGAATTGGAATCAACTTCTTCCAAACTCCTGTTAGTATTTTGACCTCTTCCCATGAGTCACAAAAGTTCTTAATGGCATCTAGAATAGTGAATTCTCTCCAGAATATTTTCAATTAATTTTGTCCAGATCCATTAGAAGAATCACTATCTATGGCAGCTACAGCTTGACATGTATTTCTTAAATAATAAGATTTGAAAGTGAAATTGCTCCTTAATCCATAGGCTGTAGAGTGAATGCTGTGGTACTGAGATCAGAACAACATTCATCTTGTTGTCCATCTCCATCCGAACTCTTGGCTGACCAGGAGCCTTGTCAATGAGCAGTAGTAGTTTGGACATAATCTTTTTTCTGAACAGTGGGTCTCAACAGTGGGCTTAAATTATTTATTCAGTAAACCATGTTATAAACAGATATGCTATCACCAGGCTTTGTTGTTCCATTGATAGAACACAGGCAGAGTACACTGAGCATAATTCTGAGGGGCCCTAGGATTTTCAGAATGGTCAATGAGCATTGACTTTATCTTGAAATCTCCTGCTGCATTAGCTCCTAACAAGAGTCACCCTGTCCTTTGAAGCTCTGAAGCCAGGTATTGACTTCTCCTCTCTACCTATTGAAGTCCTAGATGTCATCTTCTTCCAAGATAAGTCTGATACATTTACACTGAAATTTTGTTGTTTAGTGTACAGCCACTTCCATTGATTACCTTAAGCTGGATCTTGTGGATAAACCTGCTGCAGATCCGACATAGCATTTGCTGCTTCACCTGGCACTTTGATGGTATGAAGATGGTTTCTTTCCTTAAACCTCATAAACCAACCTCCGCTGACTTCCAGTTTTTCCTTTGCAGCTCCCTCACCTCTCTCAGCCTTCATAATTATAGCGAGTTAGGGCCTTGATATATCTAGATTAGGCTTTGGTTTTCGGGAATGTTGTGGCTGTTTGATCTTCTGTCCAGACCACTAAAACTTTCTCCACCATATCAGCAACAAGGCTGTTTCGCTTTCTTATCATTTGTGTGTTCACTGGAGTAACACTTTTAATTTCCTTCAAGAACTTTCCCTTTGCATTCACAGCTTGGCTGACTGTTCGGTGCAAGAGGCCTAGTTTTCAGCCTGTCTTGACTTTCGACATGCCTTCCTCACTAAACTTGATCATTTCTAGCTTTTGATTTAAAATGAGAGATGTCTGACTATTCCTATCACTTGAACACTTAGGGCCATTTTAGGGTTATTAACTGGCCTAATTTCACTATTGTTGTGTCTCAGGGACTACAGAGGTAGATGGAGAGAGGCCGGACGATGACCGGTCTATGGAGCAGTCAGAACAACACGTTTATTGACTAAGTTTGCCCTCTAACATGGCAGTTTGTGGTGCCCCAAAGCAATCACTGATCACAGATATAGTAGTGATGAAAAAATTTGAAATATTATAAGAATTACCAAAATGTGACACAGAGACCTGAAGTGAGCAAATGCTGTTCAAAAAAATGGCGCCGAAAGACTCGCACAATGCAGGAGCACCAAAACTTCCAGTCTGTAATAAATGCAGTGCATATGAAGTGCCGTAAAGTGAAGCGCAGTGAAGTGAGGTCTGCATGTCGCTGAGTGGGGCCTGATGGCAGGGTCTGCCCGGCTGTGAATGTTCCCTGTCCTGGTAATCCCTCCTGCTCTCTTCTGCAGAGCCCAGACCCTCCCCTTCCGCCGTCCCCTTCCTCAGCAGATCTTGCTGACTGCTAACCACGGTCCAGGTGCTACGAGTGCTTCTGGTGAAAGAGTGCAGGCAACACAGACAGAACTCCCGCCCTCCTGGGACTGGCTTTCCTCCAGCTTCTCCAGGAGGGTGTGCTCACTCAGGCTCCACGTGCCTGATGCCACAGCAAATCTGTAAAGCACACCAGCCAGCCCAGAGCTCCTACAGTGTATGTGGCCCTGCCCAGCTGGTCAAAACCAAGGTAGTGAGACCCCTGGACAGCAGCCCTCCGGTCTCCATCGAGGACTGTGCCTCAGAGCGGGCTCCTCAAAACAGAGAGGCAGGCTGATGCACCTCGCTTTTCCAGCTGGCCCTCACTGGCCCTTACGGAGCTCTGCTGTAGCCAGGGTCCTATTTTAAATGGTTTTCATGTACTGATTAACTGACCCTTCCAACAACCCTATGAGGTACAGTCATCACTACCCCCATTTTACAGCTGATGAGGTGGGTCCCTGGCCCACGACAGAGGCAGTGAGCAGGAAGGTCAGGATTCAAACCTGTGACTCCTGGCAGCAGAGACCAAGCTCTTCAGCAGTCCATGCTGTTCCTCATGTTTGTAGAAGGGGACACCTAGAATATTCTCCCGGAAGCCAGGCTTAGCTTATCCTTTTTGAGACCAGGGTCTAAATATTATCCACACATGAATATTAGCTTACATATGGTTCCATCGAAGGAGAAACAAATCCTTTCTCTGTGTCTGTCTTTGGCAGGTGTGTTTTTCTACTTTGCTTCCAAGAATGTTGTAACAAACCTCTCTAAAAATTTTATTCTTTATATGAAACATTGTTGTGTTAAGAAACTTAATACTTTCCACACTAAAATTCACACACTCATGAGAGAAAAATGAAACTGTGGTTCAAACCAGAGGTGATAAAGTCTTAAGATTCCAGTTAGCACCAACAGTAGAACAGTTCTACTTTTAAACTTTAATATTTTTTTTAATGTTGTTCTGTCCAATGTTATTAATTCACATGATTTGTTACATGTCGATGATGAAAGGGAGCATGTGAAGAGCTCATGCCCATTGTCACTCTACAGGGTTGGATTTGTAAGACAGGACCATCAGTGACTTCTCATTTTCTTGGATGCAGGCTGCTTGTACCCCAAAACAGGAGTGTCCTGGATGATGGCTCATGGCCTTCACTTGGGGGGAATCTCTGGGAGTCATGAATGGTAAAATCATTGAGTGCTGTGATATAAAAGCATAAGTGATCTAGTTGGTATTATTCACTAATGAAAATGTAATGTTTTATTTACCTACCTACTAGGTAAATGTAAGGAATTATATTGGGTAGCAAAAAATAAGGAAGTGAATGGAATTATCTACCTTCCAGTTAGGTACCTCCCTGACCAAATGACCACTTTATGAACTCCAAGTCATTCCTTAGCCTCGGAATACCTATCCATTGTACTTAATGTTCTTTGAGTCATACATATTCATAGACATAACATATAGAGCACATTTGATCTTTGACCACACAAGTGAATTTTGGTCACTTACCATTTTTAGAATGAGTCATCTTCACTCTGAGTCCCTAGTCTTTTCTAGTCCCCACTGACAGGCGAGCCTCCTAGTGGCCCGAACCTGGTCTAGAGGAAGTCCCAGAGCACACAGCCGCCCTCTACTTTCTTTTCTCCCTGTTTGCTACACATTCATCAGTTAAAGGCCTCTAGGCAACTGTTTCTGTGCTCTTAACTCCGCATGGAGGGAGGCTCACGGGAAATCCACGATGCAACAGCGTCTTTTCTTAGAGTCTACATTTGTATCCTGTCAACACACTAAACACCATTTGAAGACAACAAAATAGTGGCGAAACAGTATTTCTGTCCTCAGAGAAGAAGAGGCCACACGGTACAGTAGAATTGGATTCACAGATTCTAGCTCTGCTACTTGCTATCTGTAAGAATAAGAAAGTCACTTAATCTCCCTAAGGAATAGAAAATACAATTGGACTTCAAAACAAATGGAAGAGTGGAATGACTTATTTGGAACCTGCTTCTTACCTCCTTCTCCCAGTCCATATCTAAATGGGGTTGTGTTATATAATTGATGTAATAGGTGCAATAGAAAGAGCATTGCAGATCGATGCTGTGCCCTTATCTAGAACACACATTTATAAAGATATATGTAATAAGTATAATATTTAGTTGCTTAACCCCCACTAAACAGTGTTTGGCAATACCTGACTGAAACCAGCTTTCTTAATTACCACAACTCCTGGGGTGAGGTTGAACTCTTTGTATTCAGTTGTCAATGTTAAGTTTTTCTGCTGTTCATTCCATTCACCCACACACAGTGTTTTTTTGGTTTATGTTAAGTATCACATTTCTGAGTAATAAGAGAACTTAAAGTTTTTCCTTTAAAGAAACCATGATGATAGGGTATTTTCATTCATTTTGCCATTTAAAAACATATACGTGCAAGAATATTTTTTAAGTGTGCTGCATGGTGAACATGATCTAAAGTTCAGTTTCTGTTACAGTCATTTCAGAAAATGATCCAGAAAGATAAACATGTAGTAAAGTTTGTGAATAGCAAAAATAATATTTTGGACTCATTAGGAAGCTGAATTGTTTCTTACTACAACAAATGGAAGAGTGGAATTAGATGGCTATTAGGGATAGAAGCTACATTATTCCAGCAGTTTGTGAATGACAGGTGAATTACTCATGCAAGTTTACATATAGTCCACAGCCGACTACTTTATCTTTTTGTGTTTTATGTTAACTGAAATTCTTGAGTAAATGGCCCTTGATGAGTTTTTAGGTTCAGATTTTACTTACCTGTAAATAGTAGAAAAAATACTGACATTGAAAAATTGCCTCATGCAGGGCGCTTTCTGTTAGGCGACCTTATTTAATTCTCTATGACAGAGGTCATATTGTCCCCATTTTACAGGTAATGAGACATAGACAAAGTTCATTCTGCTTCTGTGCTGCCTTTCCTCCCAACCCCCATGTCCTCCTCAGCTGATTTTTAAATTCTGACTGAGTCTGAGCTGGTCTTTAGAGCACGGAGGCTGTGAGTGCCGTGAGTTTTGAGACCTTAATGTTCCCCAAAGGCTGATTTTTTGTTTGTTTGTTCAGTGTCACCTCCTATTCCCAGTACCACTGGAGAGGCTTGCCTGACATCCTGACATCCACATGATCACCAATAAAATTTTCCTTAATCTGTTTTCGTATGAACTGTGTTGGACTTTTGTGGTAAGGTGATCAACTCAGTTTATAATCACTTTTAGTCACGGCAGTTCTGAGAAGGATTCTCGCCGTGGCTGACAGAGCCGATGCCGGGCCAGGCTCCATGGTCCTGCCTCTGGTTATAACATTCCTTGTGCTCTCAACCTTCAACCTTTGCACAAAGAATTCTGTGGGGAAAAGGAAAGGTTAAAGTCCAAGATGTTAGCATTCCACGAGGTTATTTCAAATATTAAACAACTTTATTCCTGTGCTCCTTTCCAGAAGAGAAACTCTTAGCTTTATTTTTTTTATGCCTTTCTGGCCAAAATACAGCATGCAACTAAAGACAAAATAATAATTGAACAGAGTTTTGAAAAGAGCCAAACCTCAGATAAGACTAACAGAAACAGTAGATAAATGAGCCAGGTCTCACTGCAACTCCCTGCAGTTTGCTTGTCTGTGTTGCCAAACTGACTCATGGAACCAGTCTAGAGGCCCACAGGGCTTTACCTTAAGCTGATTAAAATCGTAATACCTTACATTTCTGCAGAGCTTTATAGTTTTCAAAACATACTCATTTTTGCCATAATTATCCTAGATCATCTCTTCTAACTTATTATGTGTTATTTTTGTTGAAGAAACAAGCCAGAGAATTGAGGTTTATATTCCAAAAGGTCATCCCCCTGCTCCAAGGAGATTAATGCAAATAATCCATAATGATAACTACACTTTTTCTTTAAAAACCTTCTTGGTCTTAGAAGCAGTGAGCACGCCCGGCACCTGGATCTGGTTTCCTAGCGTTCATTACCAGGACCAGGGCTCTTTGGAAAAATGGCTGAATCTAGGGCTGAGCATACAAGATGAGCCTGGAGTCTTGTAGCACCAGGAAATAAGAGTGCTCAAAAACACGCACAGGAACAAAGGAAGTCCAGACCACCCCCTGCCTCCCCCTGAAGGGGTTCCCACTGGCTGGGGCTGCAACAATTTGAATCGTTGCAAATAAATAAGGCCATGTTAGAATATAACACAGAGTATAAAATACATATCCATGAATCCTTACTGATATAAATGAGAAATAAATAAATGGGGAGAATGAAAAATCTCCCATGCAGAGGAATTGCCAGTAATTGGTGTAGGTGCCCCTGTCCCAAGGAGGCGGAGCCTAACTCCACACCCCTAAAGTGTGGACTGGGTTGCAGAGCCCTTCTTCCCACAGAGCACAGTGTGGGAAGAGGGGGAAATTAGAGTGGCCTTCTAGGGAGGAAACTGACCAGCACTTCCTCAGCCAGGTGTTCAAGGTCAGCATCAGCAGTGATGGGGCCTGTTGGCCATGCGCATGTGCCCTTGATACACTGTCATGGGAAGGGCACCTCCCCCCTGGGGGCTTCCTCCCAAACCTGTCACTTCCATCTGATCATGAGAAAACCATCAGACAAGCCCAGATTAAGGGACATAGTACAAAATACTTGACCAGTACCCCTCAAAACTGTCAAGGTTTTCAAAAACAAGGGAAACAATCTGAGAAATTGTCACAGTCTAGAAAAGCCGAAGGGGACGTGACACCTACATGCAGTGTGGGATCCTGGGTAGGACCATGGGGATGAGAGAGGACATTGGGTAAAAACTAAGGAAATCTGAATAAAGTGTGACTCCAGTTAATAGTACTGTATCAATATCGGTTAGTTAGTTGTGACACATGTGCCAAACCAGTGTAAGATACTAGAAGCCGGAAACTGACTGATGTGCAGTGTGTGGGAACTCTGAACCATCTTCACAATTTTTCAGTAAATATAAAACTATCTTAAAATAAAAGTGAAAAAGAAGATGCCTCTCTGGTAAGATTTTTGGTAATGACACCACCCATGATTTGGTTCCCCACTGTGACTCCGTTTGCCTCAGACACACCCTGCTTCCCAGCAGCCATTCCTGGTGCTGCTGGCACTCGCTGGGGGGGCACACACAGCACAGTGGGAGGAGGGGACACTGGGGCACAGAATGAAGCGGGAGAGGCAGACAAGCATCCCATCTGGAGGGCCGTGGGGACGCCGGAGATTTGTGGCGTTTATTCTGAGGACCACGAGAAAGCATCCATGGGGCTTGTCAGGCAGGCAGCGGCGAGGTTGGGTCTACCGCTTACACTATCCACTGACCGCTGGGGAGGGGCCTCGGTACCGGCTGGTTGGCATGGGCCCCTCGTCGTCGGCAGGAGGCCTGGTGCAAGATGAGGGCGCTGGGCCGGGGGGAGCAGGCAGTTGGGATGATGAGAGATTTTCTGATTTAAAAATATTTATGAAGTATGAACAGCAGGTCTTGGAATTGATTCCACTTGGAAGTGAGTGAGAGGGATGTCAAGGACGACTCCCAGGTTCCCTGCTCTGGCAGCTGGGGAGGTGATCGTGCTGTTAGGGCAACTGGGAACCCTGGGAGCAGGGAGGGCCTCTTAGGAAGGACAAGCTAGAAGCATAGAAGCAAGAAGTAGACCGTGGCCCAAACACAGTTCAGCCACTGTGTGTAAAATTCAGCTCAAAAAGCTCCCAAGCTGAGAGATTCAATTCCTGAGTCACTAAAGGACCCTTGTACTGAATTAGCTCAAAGCCCTCTTTCCTGAGTGGTTCTAATGGTGGGAAACCAACCTGGCACAAGGTAAACTCAATTCATTTAGACAGCTGTAATTGGCAGGATGACACAACGCCTTGAATTGAAGCAAAATATTGCATCTACTCGAAAAGATTGATGTCTTGTTGACACCACATTTTTTTGGTAATGAACATGGATGTTTTCTTTTTGTTAATAACGTGATTACTGACCTGATAGACCAAATGTGCTTAGCATGCGGCTTTACTGCCAGTTGTTACTTGCACAATAGAAACATGACAGCAGTCAAGGAGCAGTAAGTCTGTCTGCCAGCAGAAAAGTAAGGAGGCTACATAAACAGTCATTGTTTGACTGGCTTGAGTGATTTTCCCTATTGTCAAAATGTATACACAGTAACTTCAACAGAAAAGAAATTTTACATTGTTTTATAACACCAACAATTAGCAGTAGTTATTACTTACAGGTTTAAAATGCTCAGTTAACATTTAATTATGCAGTCTAGGTAATCCCTAAATATTGCCATTTTGGGGCAAAGGCCTGACAATGTATGAGAATAGTAAATGTACACGAGTTTTGGGTGGTTACTCCTAAGTTTATTTGTTAAAATGGGCCTCTTTGCTTTTAATTTTTTTTAACTAAGTGGAATTTTCAAGGGAGAGATAAGCATGGACACATGAGAAGTTCTGCCTGACTCAGCCCACGTCTGTGCCCCGGGTGTGTAGGGGCCTAGGGCCAGGACGTACTCAAAGGACACGCACCACAGCTTATGCGTGCATACCCAGAGCATAGTTTACATCTGTAAGTGACTTATCAGGAAACCCCCTCATGCGGATGTATTAAATATTAAAAGATGAGGTGATTTAAAACTACCAGCATCCCAAGCAAAACTGTGCCATTGGGAGTCAGTCAGTTAGATATTAGATAGTCTTGGTGTATCGCTCAAATGTTTGTAAGGACAGATCATCTTGATTTCCCCCTACAGTCAGAGGCTTTCCCCGTCATTCTCCTCCCGGTACTGTGCTTTGTCTTTTCTTTATAACATATTCTTACTTCCTGACATAATGTAACATTATGATAGGATTGGTGCCTAGTCAACCAATAAATATCTGTTAAATGAGTGAGTACATGGACATTAAAATAATCTTACGAGGTCAAATATCTTGTGCCATAAAAAAGCGGTAATTATTAGGAAGGAGACAGTTTTTATTCACCTTGTTCTGAAACTTTTTGCATCACATAAGTATTTCCAAGTATTTTGTGGTCCTAAATATTCTTGTGGGGTTCTTTTATAATGAAAAATACATAGAGTAAAGCTGTTTGGTCGCCTGCTTGTTCAGTCTGTCACCCCCTCCCTGATATCTTGTCGCTGCATCAGCTCAGTCTTCCCGAGGTCCAGTTGGCCTGTGTCCCCCTATGTTAGTCGTAGCTTCCTGCTCCCCACCGCGCCTGCTCTCTGAATCCCTGCCCCACCGACCTGAGTCCTTTTTTGATCCAAGAGCCTACATCAGCGCCTAGAAGGGAGCCGTGGCTTTTAAGTGAACGCCATCCATTTGGCTATCTGAGCTATTTTCTGTTCTTTGTAGAGCTTTTCCTCTATGACATATTTATTACACTATACATAACCAGTGTTCTACAAGGTGTTATAAAATAAGTCATTCTTGTGTTTTATAATTCTCATACCATGAGACCAAGTCAGTCTGGCAAATTAATAAATTTACTTAAGTAACAGACATGGAAGTAGAAAATACTTTCACTAAGAGGTCAGAGATAAATTCTGCAGCTTGATTTATGACAGTAGTATACTTTGTTATATAAGATAAGTCAACTCTTGGGGCTTCATTAAAGCAGGGCTAACTCTAGGCAAAACTCTACATTTGGCCAAGTTGTCCCTGAAGGCCGCAGCCTTCACCACCTCCCTCTGATGTCCCCTCCTCCACACAGGCTCCTTCTAGGTGTCGGCTCGCAGGACCATCTGTCACACTGCCTTTGTAGCCTAAGATTAAAATAGCTCTTGAGAACACTGTCTTTTATTAAAATGTATTATTTTACTATTATGTTAGAGGCTAGTAAATAATCTGATACAATTAAAAAAATATTGTTAATTGTTGATGACATTAATTAATTTACGCTTAGCAAATACTTATTGAATACTTACTACTAACCAGGCACTTTGGGGATGCAAAAATAAACAATAGTAAATAGACCCTGTGTTGATATGGGTTTTATAACAGCCTGTCAGAATTACAAAATGGAATCCCTTCTGGGAGGTGGAATTGCAGAAAGGTTCCCGGCTGGTCCTGTGCAGTGCATGCCAGGACACAGGGCCGGGGTGCTGCAAGGCTCCTGGGCCTCCGTGCCTCGCTGAGTACTGGGAGATGAGGGGCTCCAGGCACAAACGTAAGTAAATACGAGAGGATGCCCCCTGCAGGAAGGCTCTAGACAGACCCGTGAGATGACCAGGCCTCATGTCTGCAGCCTGCTCTCACCAGATGCCTCCCAGATATCAGTGTATTCCCAGGGACAGGTAGCATTCTCTAAGACCAGACGCACCCACCTTTTGGATAGCTACTCAGGTGTTCTTTGCTTATAGATAGAAAAGAAAAAGTCAAACTTTGAGCTAAACAGAGTAGTAGAATTTGAGATGCAAAGAAATAAAAGGTCGGTATTTCAAAGGTACAGATAAAAGAAATTATGCATGAGTTGTAAGTGAAATGCCCTTATGGAAAGGGTGGCAATTTTTGACTTTCTAAATAAATTGACCTTGGAACACCAGGAATAAGTAATTCCTGCAGGTTTTATGATGTTTTGATAACACACCAGGCAGATAATTACATACAACAATACTAGAAATGGATGAGCATAGTGTATATATTTACAGTGTAGGGTAATAGAAACCACATGGCACGTTGATCTCTTCACACCAATAAAAGGAAGTCAGCCTTTACTGGAAAAAATAGATCTCTTCTGCTAAACTTAACCCAGAAGCCTCTACTATTCTTGGATTTTTTTTCCCTATTTTATTGTCAATGTTCCAGTGACTAAATTCAGCCAGCATAATTTTTGTTGGCAAAGAAGATGAAAAACTTCTGGAAAAGTAACTTTTAAACAATTTTAACTTTTAACTTGTTGACCATGTACTATGTATTTATATACATTAGGCACTTTTCATTTCAGTATCGTGCCTTGGCCCTGCCCACAGGGTGAGTGTATGCTGACTGCAGAACAGCTGGGTAGAGGTTGAGGGCAGAGGATCTCAGGAGACAAAGGCGGTTCAGTGGTGCTCACAGTAAGAGCGCCTCTTACGAAGCCCTGAGCCTCAGAAGTTCCTGCCTAAATGATTTCAGATGATGTTTGAAATAGCAGATTGGAAGAAAGGAGATTTGCTGTGCAAAGAAGGTCAAGGGACTGTGACGTAATGAAAATGCAAGATGCAGACACAGTGTCTGTAACCCACCAAACATTTGATGCGTGGTGTTATCCCCATTTCTCATATATGGAGAGTAAGACTTAGAGACGGAAACTTCCTGCGTTGCAAAGCTAATAATTGGCATAGTCAGGATTTGACCCAAGCCTTGGCTTCAGAGCCCCGGAGGTGCCTGCCTACGGCATCTGTTAGCTCCCAGTGCTCTACGCCTGACCCCTCTCTGGGCCGTGGACTCTCGATAAACTCTCTTGTTGCTGTTTACTTTTGGTGGGTAGTGCTTATTTTGATAGGTTTCTCAATACTAGCAAACTTATTTTCTTCTTGCCAGGTAAATGTTATGGAGCCCTCTTCCATTTGTGTAGCCATCTAGGATAATGTTTCTGGAGTCTGACTTTATTTTTTGGGGTGTGAGAGCCTTTTTTTCCCTCCAAGTAAATATCTTGTTATAGACTCACTCCAAGAAATGCACCAGTGATTCCACTTTTGATTATGTCAGTGGCACACTACTTTCTAAAAGAAATGTGTAATATTCTTCCAGCAACTTTGATTGCTTTAATGGAAACATTATAAAATCTTCTTTAAAGATGGTCATTGCAGATGGTGTTCTTAACATGTTGACAGTGGGCTAAAAGCAATTTAGAAAAGCAGATGTCATTTCCCCAAAGCCTTTGATCTGGATTCTTAGCTTGATAGCCTGAGGCATTGAGCTTCAAGGACTTGAGGAAATTAGGAGCTAAAAGTATCTCAGGCAGGACTGGTGCTGGGGATACACTGGTGAATTTACATTTGCAAAGTATACCAGTGAAAGTAGAGATTTAGAAGCAGATTTTAGCTGAAGAATTGAAATTGACATTTGCTTACAGGCTCTTGTTTGAAATGTTGCCAGAGAGGGTAGAGAGAGACAGGAAAATTTCTCTTGGTTTAACTGGATCATTTTCTGAAAGGTCACTTGCAAGATACCTTCTAGTGTTTGAGTCTTTTCAACTATCTCTAAAAGGAACTTTTTCCTTTCGATTATTATGTAACATTACTACTAGTAAAACTAGGTTAAGGAATGATTTTACCTAAACCTGATTTTCTTTTTTACTTAATAGTTCAGCTTTCACTCCTTATTCTCAGAGTTTGCACACTCAAATATTTGAATGATGTTATCAGATTCTTTTTCTACCCCATCACGTGGGTTAGGGTATGTTCAGTAAGTAACACGTGCTTGGTTTTTCGCTCTTTACAGTACTGCTTAGTGTTACAGTACTGCTTTCTTTAATGTACGCTTAGTTTGATTAAGCTGTGGGATTAGGACGGCTCAACTCCACTCATTTTCCCTTTAAGTTTAAACCAAAGAGAGCTTTAAAAGATTCTGAAAACCTTAAATCACACACTCAAAATAATTTGAATTTTAACACCACATTCATTTTTGTCTTCCACTTCATGCACATGCCTTTTTTCACTGTCGGAGAGGAATTTTATTAAAATGCTGCAGTGGCTTTGAATACCAATTTTCCAAGATAAATAATACTTTATGTGGGCTATTAACCAGTAAGACTAATTTCTACTACTTTTCCATTTCCGGAGGTGAATGGACAGGAGAGAATAACAGTAGTATTGACAGAAATGAGAATGGTGCCAACAACTACTGCTGAAAACATTCACTGGGGGTTTTTGAGGTGTCAGGGTTTTGTGCTGATCACACGGCATATATTACCTCATTTAATTTGCTGACATAACAAGGGCTGCTTAAGTAACTTATCACTGAAGTCATGCGGCAGCAAGTGGGAGAAGCAGGATCCGAATTCAGGCACTCTGACTCTGCCTTGTGTGAACCGGTAATCTCCCAAACTTCTCTTTCAGGTTCTACCAGGCAGCTTTTGCTTTGGAAATATCTGCGTGCATCTTCCACTGTGTTTCTCCCCTTGTTCTTTTATAGTTTTTGGCGATTGAATTGCCTTGTCATGAATACACTGATACTTAAAAGATGTTGCGTTCTCAGAGCAAGATATCCCGGCGGGGGCACATCTGAAAGGTGGCATATGCTAACTAGATTTGATAAGGTAACAGTTGCCTTCCACGTACTCTAGTGGTTTTGTAGCAAAATAAGATTTCTTTAATGAGAATGCATAAATGCAGAGCAAGTTTTGGTGCTTTACCACATAGTTATTGGCAGAAAACTTCTTTTCTTGCACAGCATAACAAGTAAATGAGAAAAGCATGCCATGGCATCAGATTTAGACTTCAGTGACTCTAGGATTACAATGTAGTTTCAATCACAGAAGCAAAAGGCAACCCAGAATAATAGCCAGGTAAATAGAATCCCTAATCTTTGGCTTGTTGGGTTATTTACTCAGTGTAGACTCAGAAAGAGCTGAGAGCTTTTTTGGAAGAGAGATGGAAGAGAGCACCTGTGTTCTCAGGGCTGCAGCCTCCCTTTGTAAATGCACTGATTTATGAAGAGGGTGTGTGCATGTGTAATGTGTGGGTGTGTTTGTTTAAGGAAGACATTAAGCTTCAAAAGGCAAAATGTTTTGTAACCCAGAAATGTAATTGTAAGTGGAATTATTAAATCTGACGATGAAATTAAAAAGAAACCAATCTGTAAACAGCAGGTACGTTCGGCTCCCTGGCCGCCTAGGCTTCTGCCTGGCAAGAGGCTCCGCTCTGCTTCAGTCCATCAGTAAACCCAGAGGCCAAGGCTCATACAAGAGCAGCACCAGGTATTAACCCAGCCTAGGGGGCAACAGAGTTTTTTCAGTTCAAAGGAGAAAAGGAATTTCCCTTTCTGGCTGATACCCCGATTTTCCCAGGAACTGATTGTAGATAGTAGGAAGCCACCTTCAGAAAAAGGTGTGGGTAACCACAGCCCTGTACCCGAGAAAACTTCAAAGGAGACAGGCTGAGCCGTACAGTCGCCCCAGGCCTGGGAGAGACAGATGTGGAAGGAGGGTTCTGATCTCATAAAGTTCACCTCAGACTTTTCAAGCTGCCAGACCAGCCTTTGTACTTTAATTCTTAATCAGTCTGAGCTTAGTTCGGCACATACAATTATTTCAACATAAAAAATAGCCATGAACTATTATGATGGGTTTTTAGAATGAATAGTGGTGTTGGGAGTACAGACAGTCCTCACTTGCTCTGAAATCCAGATAGATGATCTGCTTTTCCTTATATCCCGGTTTTGGTATTTGGTAAGAGAGGATGGGGGAGCATAGACAGCTGAATGAGGTTGAAGCAAAGGCACTATCTTAGTACTGTTGGTCTCTCTTCTTTTTAAAATGTGGTTAGTATGTATAACATAAAATTTGTCATTTCAGCCATTTTTAGTTCAGTTTGTACATTCATAGTCTTGTATAACCATCACCACTGTCTGTTTTCAGAACTTTTCCATCAATTCAAGGATCACTTCTTTTTAGGAGAGCAAGTGAGAGGCTTTTATTTAGAGATAAAGTGAGAGGGCAGAGCTCCTGGCTCAGGCCAGGAGGGGACAAGAGAGCCCCTGGGGGGTGCATTGTCTAGGGGTTTTATAGGCAGTTGAGAGACAAAGGGCTGGGGATGCACACCTGCTAAGTGGTCCCAAAATGTTTATCTTTGAAGAGACATTAAGTTTCTTATTAGTCTTCCAGGTTATTTACAAGAAATTTACTGCTCTGATTTCCTCCCAGGATAGCAGCTTCCTGGTCTCTGAACATATCACTCAAGACTGCCGGCTTTGCTCCCAAGGTGGACTGAGTTATTGTCTGTTTGTTAAAGAGTATGTTAAGAAACTTACTTTTTAACTAATTCGGTTTTAAAATACAGTCTTATCTTCAAGACAGAATCCTTCCTGTTTTTACTAGTTGTTTGGGGCTTGCTTGTTAATTACCCAGGTTGCAAATCACTTGACTAGGGCTGGAGGAAGAAAAGCAGCACCTGGGTAAAGTCAGAAAAATAAGCCAGGCCCCCCAGCAGCCAAAGCAAATCTCACAATGGATGATCTTGCTTGGTTTTTTCCGGAGGCCCTCACCCTACTCTGTCTAAGCCAACGGTCCCTATCTCACTCCCCCCTCTACGACGGAGACCCTAGCTGCTGCTAGGGAAAGGGGTCAACAACCGCTCTGGCTGCTTCCTGCTGAGAGGGGGCGCAGTGAAGGGTGCAGTTAGGTCCCCATCACTGGTCAGTCGGGAGGGCCTCGGGAGATGGGCGCTTCCACCTTGAACTCCCTTTCCATCACCATATGCAGTTTTATGGCTTCAAAAGGATTTAGGAACCCAGCTCCATATCGGAGTAGTCCGAGGGGCTTCTGGACCTGACACAGCTCGGACTTGCTTTTGGAGGTCCTGGAGTAAATCAGAGACATCTTGTGAATAATTTGGAATGTACACACAATACTTAACTTTAATTATAGCCCAGGTTCCACCCTGTGCTGCTGTTAAGATATCGAGTGCCATTTTATTTTTTATAACCGCTTGGTGCATTAGTTTAACTTCAGTATTTAGGAGAGCTATTCCTTGGATAGTATCATTTAAGGCCTTTTGAGTAAAATTGGTTAAGGATTTGATATGCCAAATTACATTTTCTAAACCAAGAGATGATATAAAAATGGAAGCTAGGTGATCATACTAATGAAAAACACTCCTAGTCCATCCATGTTGGAGGCTTGGGAAGTATGCAGGGTGTGGGATGTTCTTAACCCAACGTCCTTGCAACCAAGGAAATCCCAGACTGCACCTCCCTGTCCACCCTAAAGGGAGCCACGGCCAGAGATGAGTCCCACAAGCCAGTGAGTGCCATTTGGGGCGCGCCAACGGATACCAGGGCGGGTGTCCAGTCTATGGCAAGCCAGTCTGTAGCCTGTAAAGTTACTATGTGTGAACAGTGGTCTTTGGGAGGCCAGCCTAAATATTGGATAAAGCTTGGGCAATGGTTATTAGAATGGTTTCTTTTCTCCCAGCAGATGGGGCCTTTTGATTTAAGTGTCTTGCTGTTGGAGTAACCCAAATGTACTCGTCCCAAACTTGAAAAAAACAACCTTTATATCTGTGATTATTTGCACGGAGAATTGGCACATTGGAGGCATTTTGCAGTGCAAGGATCTCTTCTTAGTCACAGCCGCTAATAGGTAGAAAAATAGATAGATTTTAGTGACATCTTGTGTTTCCTTCTTATAGTAGATAAACAGTTATCTCATAAAAAGGAGAAGAGGTAAAGCGAGCAGTGATTCATTAGCTGGGTAATTAGCTGGTGACTGTGAGTTTGGTGGTAACATCCTACATACTTAATCATCGACCAGTGTTTTGGAATTCAATTTGTGCAATAATAATAAGCAACCTCATCCTTCAACTCTTGAACCGGGAAGTAGGTTTTCACGAACCATCGGATCTGACTCTTGTTGCTACCGATTATGGAGCCGTTTCTGCCTGTGAAATGCACTACCTCGTCTTATCCTTGTAAGCCTGGCAAGTAGACGGCATGCCTATTTTATGATCTTCGAACATTGTACCTCACTCTAACATTCTACCTTTATTCCGATGTCTTCTAGCAGAAATGAAGCTTGGGAAGTTATGTGACTGGTCTGAGGTCCCTTAACCAGTTGGTTAACTTAGGTAATCATTCACCGAACCTTTGCTCTAACCATCAGGATATAGTGCTGTCTTTCGAGGGCATCTAAAATTGTTTAGAAAAGGTAGAATTTCTCTTTCCTCTCAATTCCTCTTTGGCAACCCTTTAAAGGAAAACTTTTGTATGGTCAGGTAAAGGAGAATTAGACTAAAATTTAAAGTTACGCTGAAATTTTGATGCTGTGCTGAACCAGAAAATTCATTCAGCCTAAAATCTGAACCCGAGCAGCGCCCCTGAGGCTGTTTGTTGAATTGCGTGGTAGCTACTTTGGGTTTCCCAGCTCACTTGTCCTGGTCAGGGTGCTGCAGGACATGTACTTTTTGGAGCCTAGGGCTCTTCTTAGTTCACCAGACTGACCCCTTAATAAATGAAACCAGTAGGCCTTAAATATAAACCCAACTGGCATAATTTAAGCCAACTACCATTGTGTATCTGAAATGGAAGAGTATGATTGGCTTTTAGCTTTGATTTTTAAGAAGAACTGATGAGTTATTTGCCCTGGACCATCTTGGGCTCTGAATACCTGGCTATCCTGATAGGTGTCAGGACTTTATCTACCTGGCCCCAAATATGGAACACCCAGGCCCCATCTCTCCTGGACAGCCTTGGACACACCCAATCCACAAACTTCCATTGTACTTTTGAAGCCCACAAATAGAAGG
Organism: Manis pentadactyla; assembly: GCF_030020395.1. Lineage (NCBI taxonomy): Eukaryota > Metazoa > Chordata > Mammalia > Pholidota > Manidae > Manis > Manis pentadactyla. The sequence continues at coordinate 13,564,625 of NC_080020.1, forward strand.
GCATTTCCTTCCCTGATTCTAAAGGACAGAACCAGTTTCAGAAGGACCCACAAACTACTGAGACATTCCCACCCTGCTTCTTACCATACCCACTGTCCCCCCTCCTGCCCGCCCTGGCCAGGGCTGTGGGACAGTGCAGTATCATTTTCCTCTTTCTGTCCAGGAACACTCTCCTTTCCTCTCCAGTGAACTTGGGGAGAGGAAATCTGACATTAAAGCTTGCTTGTATATCACCCTGACTTTATGAATCTGAGGAAAGACACAGACATAAGTGAAATAAAAAAACTGCTTCTAGCCCAAACCTTGGATCTAGAGAAAGTCCTTGATCAAACAAAAATGTCACTGTCCCTGAGGCATCACTAAATCCCTTTTAATAAATTGTGAAGTAATCTCGTTATCAACTGGGAATCCTCTTGAACGAAATAGAAGCAACTCTGGCTTACCAAAATAGCAAAGGAATTTTGGGGAACCTTATGGAGGAGGCCACAGAATCAGAGAGAAGGCAAAGCAGGGCTCAGAAGAGGCGCTTCAGGAGTCTTGGTAGAAACAAGAGCTCCGGTCTCCGGGTGTTGGTGCCGGGTGAACCAGCGCCGGCCACCTTCAGCCTTCTATCCAGGAGGGATGCACCCGGCCCACCCAGCTGGCGGAAGTGCGGCAGGGAGGCGCTCCAGCCAGCAGCTCCAGCAGGCTGTGCTCACTGGAGGACAGCGGCAGGAGCTTGGGCCTCGGTGTGACTGAGCCTGTGCATGAGATGGGGCTCAGCAGTTTCCTTGACCCTACCCACTAGGTGCCCACAGCACTCCCCCAGCGTAGCGACCACACATGTCTTCAGACATTGTCCAGTGTCCTGGGGGGTGGGAGACAGAATTGCCTCCAGTTGAGAACCACTGCTCTAGAGTGAAATCAGTCCTGCAACCAGAAGGGAAGTGGGGGCTAGGTGGCAGAAAAAGCAACACGACAAAGCCTCTCTCTGTCCGCAGTGTGCCTGGCCCTGGCTGTGCTCACGCGTCTGTCTGTGGGCTCCCGGCTGCACGCAGTTTGCACTCAGAGACCACCTGTCTGCTGACAGCGTGCGCCGCGCAGTCTCTGGGTGCCTCCTCCCCCAGCAGTTCATCAGCTCCCACCTTTGCACCAGCTCTGTGTTTTATATGTATTTTTTTCTACATGAACAACTACGTATTTCAGTGGTTTCCTTCCCAAATATTGAACTTCTTGAGAACAGAAATCCTCTCTTGCTCATGTCTGTGTGTCTGGTGTCTCCAGCACACAGTGCTTGGCACACAGGTACTCATTCCATTTTGTTTTTCATGAGCGCATAAGCAGACTCCCCAGGGGTGTGGGTCTGCTCACTCCAGTGTGGCATGGAGCTTGGCTACACAAAGCACTATTTCTAGGTGGTTTCTATAATCAGTATATGCTGTGCTGCTTTTTTTCTTCTTCTTTTCTTGTTTATGACAACGGCTGTCTCTTAAGCAATTATTTTGTGTCTGTGGTTTGCTGGGTGCAAGAAATACAGGCATGAATAAGATAAAATTTGTACCCTTAAGGAATTTACAGTTCAGCAGAGAACATAGACATGTATACAAATGTTTTTACTGAGGTACATGCAATAAAATGTTAAGTGTACAGCTTGATGAATTTTGACATCTGTGTACATTCATGTAGCTATCACCCAGAACAAGATACCAAATAGTCTTACTAATTTTCTGCCCTTATACCTATTTCGCCAATCCACCTACCCCTTTCTCTCCTGTGGCAACCACCAGTCTGTTCTCCATGTCTATGAGTCTGTCTCTGTTTTGCTTCTTCATTTTTCTGTTTCTTAGATTCCACATATAAGTAAAAAATATACTTGTCTTTACCTTATTTCAATTAGAATTAATACCCTATAGGTCCATCCATGTTGACACAAATGGCAAGATTTCATTCTTTTTTATGGCTGAGTAATATTCCATTACACACACACATACACACATCTTTTTTATCCATTCATGTATTGGTGGACATCATTTAGGCTGTTTCCATTTCTTGGCTATTGTGAATAATGCTGTGATGTATCTTTTCAAATTAGTGGCTTTGTTTTCTTCAGGTAAATTCCCAGAGGTGAAATTGTTGGGTCGTATGGTATTTCTGCTTTTTTAGTTTTTTGAGAAACCTCCATACTGCTTTCCATAGTGGCTGCACCAATTTACACTCCCACCAGCAGTGTAGGAGTATTCTTTTTGCTCATACCTTTGCCAGCACTTGTTATTTCTTGTCTTGTTGATATTAGTCATTCTGACTGATGTGAGGTGATACCTCATTGTGGTTTTGATTTGCATTCCCTTGATGATTAGTGATGTTGAACATCTTTTCATGTGTCTCTTGGCCATCTGCATGTCTTTGGAAAAATGTCTATTCAGGTCTTCCACCCATTTTTTTAATCAGATTACTTGGGGTTTTTTTGGTGTTGAGTTGTAGGAGTTCTTTATATATTTTGGGTATTAGCCCCTTATCAGATATATCATTTGTAAATATCTCCTCCTGTGAAGTAGGTTGCCTTTTCCTTTGGTTGATGGCTTCCTTTGCGGTGCAGAAGCTTTGTAGTTTCATGTAGTTTCACTTGTTTATGTTTGCTTTTGTTTCCCCCGCCTTGGGGGTACATAGCCAGAAGAAAATTACTAATGCCAATGTCCAAGGGAATACTGCCTATGTCTTCTTCTAGAAGTTTTATGGTTTCAGGTTTTATATTTAGGTCTTCAATCCATTTTGAGTTAATTTTTGTGTATGGTATAAGACAGTAATCCAGTTTCATTCTTTTACATGTAGTTGTCCAGTTTTCCTAGCATCAATTATTGAAGAGACTGTCTTTTCCACATTGTATATTCTTGCCTCCTTTGTCATATAGTAATTGACCATGTAGGTGTGAGTTTATTTCTGGGCTCTCTGTTCTGTTCTATTCATCTATGTACCTGTTCTTGTGCCAGTACCATACTGTTTTGATTATTAGCTAGCGTTGTAGCATAGTTTGAAACCAGGGAGACTGATAGCTGCATCTTTGTTATTCTTTCTTAAGATTGCTTTGGCTATTCATTGTCATTTGTGCTTCCATATACATTTTAGGATTATTTGCTCTAGTTCTGTGAGAAATGGCATTGGTATTTTGGTAGGGATTGCACTGAATCTGTTGATTGGGGTATTATGTCCATTTTGACAATATTAATTTTTCCCATCCATGGGCATGAAATAGCTTTCCATTTATTTGTGTCTTCTTCAGTTTCTTTCATCAGTGTCTTACACTTTTCAAAGTACAGGCCTTCACCTCCTTGGTTAGATTTATTCCTAGGTGTTTTATTCTTTTGATGTAATTGCAAGTGGGATTGATTTCTTAACTTCTGTTTGTAGTTTGCATATAGAAATGGAATAGCTTTCTGTATATTGATTTTGTAACTTTACTGAACTTTACTGAATTCAACTTTACTGCATTCATTTACTGATTTTAGTTTTTTGGTGGAGATTTTAGGGTTTTCTATAGAGTATCATGTCATCTGCAAATGGTGACAGCTTTACTTTTTCCTTACCAATGTGGATGCCTAGCCATAGCGAGGACTTCAGTACGATATTGAATAAAAGAGAGTGGGCATCCTTCTCTTGTTCCTGATCTTAAAGGAAAAACTTTCATCTTTTGCCAGCACCATTGAATGTGATGGTAGCTGTGGGCTTGTTAGATATGACCTGTTATGTTGAGATATGTTCCTGCTGCACCCACTTTGTTGAGGGCTTTTATCATGAATGGGGGTTGAATTTTGTCATACTTTTTTTAGCATCTATTGAGAGGACCATGTGGTTTTTATCCTTCCTTTTGCTAATGTGGTGTGTCACATTGATTGATTTGTAGATATTGAACCATCTTTGCACCCCAGAATAAATTCCACTTGGTTGTGGTGAATTAAAACTGGATCCTTTTAATATATTTTTTAATTCAGTTTGTTAATATTTTGTTGAGACTTTTTAATGTGTTCATGAGGGATACTGGTATGTAATTTTCTTTTTTTGTAGTACCTTTGTCTAGTTTTCATATCAAGGTGATGTTGGCCTTTCTGCAAGGTGATTGCAGAATGAACTTGGTAGCTTTCCTTCCTCTTGATTTTTTTTAATTGCTGGAGAGGGGTAGGCATGAAGTCTTCTTTAAAGGTTTGGTAAAATTCTTCTGTGAAGCCATCTGATCCTCGACTTTGTTTGTTTGAAGTTTTTTTATTACAAATTTGATTTCATTACTAATATTGGTCCATTCAGATTTTCTATTTCATCCTAGTTTAGTCTTGGTAGATTGCATATTTCCAAGGAATTTATCCATTTCTTTTAGATTGTCCAATGTGTTGACATGTGATTTTTCATAGTAATCTTGTATAGTTGTATTTCTGTGGTGCCAATTGTAACTTCTCTTTCATTTCTGATTTTGAGTCTTCTTTCTTTTTTTCTTGATGAGTGAAGCTAAAGGTTTGTCAATATTGTTTTAAAGAACCAGCTCTTAGTTTCATTGATCTTTTGGTTTTTAGTCCCTATTTCATTTATTTCTCCTCTGATCTTTATTATTTCCTTCCTTCTAATAACTTTGGGCATTGCTCTAATTTTTCTAGTTCCTTCAAGTGTTTAGGGTTAAATAGAGATTTTTCTTTCTTGAGGTAGACTTTTAATGTGATAAACTTCCCTCTTAGAATTGCACTTACCATAGCACCAAGATCTTGAATTGTGTTTCTATTCTCATTATTCTTCAAATATTTTTTTTAATTTTTTCTTTGATTTCTTCATTGACCCATCAGTTGTGTAGCTGCCTGATGTTCAGCCTCCACATTTGTGTTTTCTCCAGTTTTTTTCTTGTGATTTATTTCCAGTTTCATACTGTTCTGGCAGAAAAGATACTCAGTATGATTTCATTCTTCTTAAATTTATTAAGGAAGAGCCTGTGCTTCTTTTTTAAAACTAAAAATACTGCTGCTAAGCCCTGAAGTATGCCTCCCACCTGGGAAACCTCTTAGGCCGGTCCTTAGGCACAGTGTCCACACCTCCTCTCACAGCTCCTGGGCGCCGCCTCCTCCTCCTCGTTCCCCAGACTTTAAGGCTGTTTTCCTGCCAGATCCACTCGCTCCTTTAAGGTGCTTTTCCAGCCAGCTGTGTCAACTCTTTGGGGCTTGGGATCATAACTTTGAACAGTGTCCCAAACACATGCTACCTTTGTTTCCCAAGATTGTTTCCTATTTCATTTGAAAAATCAGTAATTTTTAGTTTAGTTAAATAGAAAATCAGTACATCTTTCTTGTTCACTATCTTTCAGGTTACCATTGCCAGCTGAGAAAAGTGTTCCCTCATTTTCCACTTCAGTTAGTTCCTGCACACCTGTCTGAGCAGTGTGTCTCATTCTTGATCACGCATCCCACACCAGGAGGGCTTATCACAACACCGAGGGGTGAGCCCGACCCCCAGGTACTGACTCATCAGGTCTAGGGTAGGACCCAAAAATTGTATTTCTAGCAGATTCCCAGGTCATACTCATGATATTGGTCTGGGAGCTACACTTTTACAACCACTAGATATATATTTCTATAAAGCATATTGTTAATAATTTTTCTCTGTAGTGTTTTCCTAATAAATAATGTGATCTTTTTGCCAGCCTTAAATTCACATTACACAGTAAAGTACAGAATGAGCAAATGAATGAATAAATTAAAGAAAATCACACATTTCTTCATTCACACATCTTTGCTGTCACTAACTTTGATCACACTCAACCAGTTTTTTTGTTTGATTGGGCAGTGTTAGTTGATGTTAAGCAATATATGAAATAGACTGAAAGAGGAGATGTAACTATTCTGCTTTCCTTCCAAGGCTTAAAATAATTCTAATGTTTTTTAATTGCCCCAGTAATCCCCTGTATTTTCTAAATGAAATGATACACAGACCATTTCACCCCAGGCACTTGGTAAAGGGGGCCAAGACAAGATTCCATCTTTGCCAGGTTGGCTTAGAGGCATAATCAAACTGCCAACCATTTGCTCCCCACATGTTTTCAAATAATTGTATTAATTGTACATCCAAATGGGCACTTAAGAGGTTAAAGAGTTCATGCCAAGAATATGTTGATATTTAAATGATGGCTTGGTTAGGTTATATATTATATATTACAAAATAATAGGGTGTGAGCTTGCAACTTTGTACATGTATTGAACTCAACCTGGGGCTGACAGAATTTTTTCTTGGTAAAAGCATAGAAATATGCATAGTTAGGAGTCTTTAAACATGTAAGGGCTTCTGTTTGCAAGGGGTTACCACAGACACTTGGAGGCCATCCAGAAAATATCTAAGGTGCAAAACTCTTAGATACTTTTTTCTCCTAGTATTAGGCCTAGAAAAGAACTCCAGCAGCAGCCGGGCACAGCCAAGCATTGTGCCCTGGAGAGGAAGAGGCTTTTGGCCATGACCTGGGCGCCTGTCCCAGTCACGGCTGGGCAAAGCCCACTGCCTCTCCACCAGAGACCGTTCCCAGTCTTCTCTGTCCTCTGCCTCTGTGGATGGGTACATAGTTGTGATTGCTGTGAAGTGTACGCCAGAGTATGGAAACCGAGTTGCCCAAAAAGTTAAGGATCTTTGGGCTCTGTCTTCAAGGCAGTGAGGGGACAATTAGTAAGGTGGGTGCCATGAGGAAGCTATTGGACTTTTTTTCCCAGAAGTTCTCCACGCTTTCTGGTTTTGTCATATCCAGGATGTTGATATTTGAATATGGATCTTTTTAGCATTTGTAGTATTTTATGAAATTCCGGGGCATGCGGTGTGTCAAGAGCATGGGCTCTGGAACCAGACTTTGGCAAAAAATATGAGAGTTGTATGGCCTTTTTGCTCCATTTTCTTGCTTGTAAGATAGTTTCCTCACAGTTATGTTCTAAGGATCAGATGAGTTACTGCTCTTAGCACAGTAGTGCTAAGCCTGGCACGTAGTAAGTGCTCAACAGAGAGCTGCCGTCATCATTTCGCTGTTTGTGTCTTTCCAGTAAACCCTTTCTATACTAGCTGTCTGTGGGTCAGGGCCTCACGCCTCGTGTCTTTATTCTTACTTTATTTCCAGCTCTTTGTCAACAGTCACCAGAAAGAATGGCATATAGTGTAATTTGGAAACCCTTACTGCTTCAAGAGCCAGTCTTGGAATCCTTTTGATATCATAATTTACTTTAGTCAGGCCTAGAATAATTGCCCTAGTGCTTCAGGGTCATGAAACATGCTAGTTTTAGCAGAGTAGTTGAGGTGAAATGTTCTGGCTTGTACCAACTTTTATTAGCCCGTTTGCCTCTCAGGTAAAATGAGGAGAAAAATAAATTAAGTCATTGTTCTTGAACTACTCATTATATAGTCTCTGTTCCTCCGAGAAGGATAGGGAAACAAAACTCAACCACCTATTTTCCTTTTATGAACAAATACGTGCAGTGCAGTGTGTGTCTTAATGCAGTTTTGTCTTTCTTAACGTTCCTGTCAACACTTTTGTCTTTTTAGTTGTAAAGTTGTTGTTTATTTCCATCATTTTGGCAAAATCAATCTATTTCCTGCCTAATTTAAGTGATGTCTGCAGTGATACGTGTTTGTACTGACCCACTGATAGCCCTAAGAGCTCTAACCTGGTTCCCAGGGCCTCTTAAGAAACTGCAAGTCTAATCATCACCCTTTAAGATTAAGGCTTAAAGATAAAGAGGACATCTTTGTCAGCTTAAAAAAAAAAATCAAAAGAGTTCTTGGAATTTTTGGACTATACACATATATAAAAGTGAACTTCAATTTTTCTTATTGGTGGAACTGCCTGAAAACACTGTTTTTCTTTTAATTCTCTGTGTAGAAGTTAGTTCATGTTGACACTTGAAAAACATTTCAATCTAATTAAAGCAATGATAGCACAACAATATACCAGGAGAATTCCTGGCCCAGGAACTATGCTTTATCCCCTTGGGACCTGATTCCCTTCTTTGTGTGCCTTCGTCTTCAGCAATCACGTAACATACAAAATTACCAAACCATTGAGCTCTAATCAGATTGTATTTTTAAATGCCATGAGTGTAAATCTTTTTCTCTTTGTTGCCAGAATGGCCATTCTCTGAAATGTAGGAATGGTTGAAGATGGGAAATTGGAGAAGGATGTGTGCTAGTCAGGTCCGTTTGCCAAGGACAGAGCAAGGTCATATTTATATTGGCAGTTTGTCAAGTTGAAATGAACCACTTCAAAGGGACAGAAGGGCCATGCTTAACCGAATAGGTTGGCTCTGAATAAATGAGTTTTGCCTTCTGACAGTTCTAGTCATTTAATTATAAATGACCAGTCATTTAATTATAGAATGTTTCACATACTAAAAGGAGGAAAGTGGTGAAATAGGTTAACACATCTGATTGAAAGCCATGTTTAAATGTTCCCTGTATTAAGAAACCTGGCACATAGAAAATGGATGCAACCTGATTTATTAATCAGATTGCATCTATTTGAGTAAAAACCTCCATCTAGAAAATACGATGTGAAATGTGCTACTTGAGCAGTCATCAAAGACTCAATGTCATTAGTGTGACACAGCTGGACCAGAGGAGAGGCCTTTTTTTCATCAATAGAGATTATTTTATTGTAAAAAGAAAATTGTTTTGAACTTTAATTTCACAAATAAAGACATCGCAGTGAAATGCTCCTCAAACCAACATAAGGTTGTATATTAACGATACTTTTATTTTTAAAAAAGTAAGAAATTCTCCTTATTTCTCAGGTATTTCCTAAAATGGGGATATTAGAATTTGAACTTGAAAGAAGATGAAAATACTTTGGTCTACAGTTGAAAATATTACAATATTCTTACTGTTTTTAACTACTCCGAGTCTAACTGGTGGCTTACAAATATGTGTTTGGAGCTGCTGTTTTCATGTCCACCATACAAACTAGTCCTCGGGCTGTTTCCCACACCGAGCAGGGCTGTGTGTCCCGAAGTCTGAGTTCTCCCTGCTGCCGGAAGCACTGCTGCCTGCGGGCGGAGCACCCCTGGCACCTAGCATGGCAGGCCTCTGGTGTTCCCCTGGGCTCCAGCACGGCCACCCTTCCCCTTCCTGCTCTCTCCGATTCCCAGCCGCACAATCTTCTGGAACAGGCCTCTCCCAGCACCTCCTCCCCGCTTACGCCAGCCCCGCCAGACCACCCAGTGGGCAGCATGTGGTCTGCATTTCCCCACTTTGGGCCTTTTCTATGTTATGCTCCCCAACTCAAAGGCCCTAATATGAACTTACATCTCCCCATTTTTTAATTTCTGCTCAGATCCCAGTCCTGCACAGAACCTTCTGAATCTGTCCATTGGAATTCATCTTCCTCTCTTTTTTCCCCCACTGACTGCACTTTGAGTGCTATGAACATTCACAATTTTTCTCAAACATTTTATATAAAAAATTTTCAAACATCTAGAGACATTGTATGAATAGTAAATACTCATATAATTGCCATTTAGATGCTACAAGTAACATTTGCTATATTTGCTTTATTACCTCTTGTCCATTCCTCAGTCTACCTATCAATCCATCATTCATATATATACATTTTTTAAAGCAAGTTGTAGACATAGTACATTTTATCCCTATGCACTTTTACATGCATAGCATTAATGAGAGTTCAATAGTCACTTTTCTTGTTTAGGTAAAATTTGTATACAGTGAAATGCAAAAATCTTTTAAGAGACCATCTGATGAATCTTGACATGTCATGCACCTTTGTAACACAAGTCACTGTGCAGATGTAGAACATTCCCATCACACCAGAAAGTTCCCTGTGTCCCTTTTCAGTCAACTGCCATGTCTGCTCCCAAAGGCAACCACTGTCCTGATTTTTTTCTCCACAAGTTAGATTGGACCATTTTTGAACTTCATGTAAGTGAAATCCAACAATATGTACTCCTTTGTGTAAGGCTTCTTGCATTCAGTGTTATGCTTTGAGTTCCATCCTTGTTGTTACACGTATAGGTAGCTTGTTTCTGTTGGTTGCTGAGGGGTATTCCACTTTATGAACAGACCACAGGTTTGTCCATATCCTGTTGATGGAAAGTGCATTGTCCCCAGCCTGGGACTGTGAAGTCCTTCCCTTTGTTGACATGCTTTCATTTCCCTCAGGCAAATGCCTGGGACGAACCACTGGGTCATGCATGGGGTAGGTGTGTGCTTAGTTGTATGAGAAACTGCTAGAGCTTCTCCGAAGTGCTTGTATCATTTTGCCCTTCACCGCCGAGGCCTGACAGTTCAGGTCGCCGCAGCCTCGCCTACCTTCGGCGGTGGTAGTCTTTCTAACTTCAGCCATTCTGGTGGTGTGTGTGTGATTTTTTTCTTTCCCCCAGATGACAGTGATGACGTGTCTTCTCAGTGCCTGTTAGTTGTGTGTTTATTTGGATATCTTCTTTTCTCAAAGTTCTGATCAAATCTTTTATCCATTTTTAATTTTTTTTAATGGTTTTATGATCAGGTGGAGTCCTTCCCATATTCTGGGTACCAGCCTTAGGTGAGATACATTGTGTTGAGTGTTTACTCCCCTTCTGTCATACACTTACTCATTTTCTTGATGGTTTCTTTTAAAGAGTAGAAGTTTTCAATTTTGATGAAATCTAAGATAACAATTTTTGTTCTTGTATGGTTTTGACTTCCTCGTCCAAAGGACCCTTTGCCTACCTCAAAAGCACACAAACAAATATATTTTCTTCCAAACACATCGTAATTTTAGCTTTTGCAATTAGTCCTGTGCCCATTTCAAATTATTTTTTATGTATGGTATGTGGTAGGGGTCAAGGTTAGCCTCTTCCCCAACTGGATGTCCAGTTCCGCACAGTTTCCTTTTGGTTGTGTCCCTCTTGCCCTCATATTGGGACTTCCTGTGTGTCTTTGCTTACGACCTGGCCTGACCCTTACGCACAGCAAATACTCAAGACTTGTTCATTGAATTATTTTAAAGATTTAGGGGATAATAGAGGATTCTGGCTGGCTGTTACTGTATCAGTGTTGGAATTAGTTTTATAAGATCCCCCAGATTAAATGCTACTGTATAAAGCGTCCTGTTTGACCTCTGAGTTGGCATATCTGCCAAGAACAGAGGTCCAGGCAACAAGATTGATTGCTCAAATATTTGTATTTGGCTTCTTTGGAGTGAAGAATGTAGATAAACTCAGGTTTTAACTGAATTAATTTATGCCAGGCACAATGCCTGCTTGCTTTCTACCACATCTTCTTATCATTATAGCAACACTGTATTTAGATGAGGAAATCTGAGCACCAGAGATTTTAAGTGACTTCCTTATTACACAGTTAGCATGCTGCAAAGTTAGGTGTTTTCCAAAATAGGAAAATCTGAGGAAAGACAATAACTTGACTCTGATGTAAGATTTCGGCAAAAGAATAAATGCTTGATTGATTTTAAAGTGTATAGAGCTTGATAATAAGACCTGGTAAGTAATTAAATGTATTAAATACTGAATCACCCCAGTAAAGATGCTGAAAAATTTAGTCTTCTAACATCACTCCAAGTATATAGTAATATCTGCAAAATAAAAACCCTGGGAAACATATTTCGGCCTAAATCTCATTGGTTAGATGGTAAAAAAGAATTAACGTCATAAATAGCTTCGAGACCTCACACACACTGCCCATGACTTTTTTTCCCAGTGCTTTTTGTAAGGTCCTTATAGTCAGCCCATGCTGTTATTTCAAAAAACAGAGTGTTCCCCTGGTGTATAGGCTGCATGCGTGTCTCTGTCCTCCTTACTGCCTGCAGGTGAGCGTGCTGGCTGACTTCTCCTTGTTTGCAGGTATGCTGCGGAGGTGTCCTTCTATCGATGACTTTGTAAGTGCCCTTGTCTCGGACTTGGACCTGGACTTCGAAACTTTCCTCATGGATTCTGAATGATAAGAACACCTTGAGTCTTTTAAATCAAGGTCAAGTGGATATTAACTTCATTGTAAATGCTACAGCTGTGAACGCGCATTTCTGGATTCAGCATTCACTTCTGTAACAACTTCTGAAAAACCTTAATCGATGGAACTTGGAATAAATAGTTTGTTTTAATTACGCTGGCCTTTAGCCTATTTGGCAGATTTTTGAACATAAGGAAATCTACTGAGTGAGTTAGTGAAAACCATAGCATAGAGTTGTTAAATTTGTGATACAGGCATTGCCTTAGTCCAGCCACTCTCCTTTTGGACTTCTTTCCCTTTCCATTTTGACCTTGAATTGATTAAACTAGAGACTTAATTAAAAGCAAAATTATTTTAGTTTGAAGCAGTCTTCAGAAAGATTGCACGTAGCATTCTTTGAATGATGACCATTTCTTATGATCACTGTGCAGGCTTGGAAGGGGCACTTGGAGAGTCAGTTAACAGCCACCAGAAAGCCAAGTACGATTTCCAGAGCGCTCAAAGTGCAGGGAGTTCTTTGCATGTTTAGGCACAACACAGATACACTCAGGGCAGAGGGGACTCGAACTCACACTTCTCTGGCTTGATGATGGGGCACAAGCCTAAGATCCAGCAACCAAACAGGAAGGAAGCTGGGATTCAGCCTGTGTCCAGCTTTGCCCTGAACCCACCTGCATTACATTACTGCATATTGTATCCCTCTGTGATAATAACAGGAAAGACATGATTTAATGGGTTTTTCCCACCATCAAAGTCAAGGATTTAATTATAGACTTGAAAATGGCATTTGCTAGCAGCCTCTTCCTGCTTCTCACCAACTGACCAATGATGTTGCAAACAGGCAAGATGAAAATTCCCCAAACTAGGACACAGTTCAAGCCTATTCACGGGACCTGAAGGAATTTCTGCAAGCTCAGGAACAGATGGGACCGGATGAAGGAATGTCAGGCCCCGCCCGTGCCTGGTCTGCCGGATGCCGGGACCGACCCTGCACTCTTTCCCCACCGGCTCACACTGAGAGGTCCCTGTGGTGCCCACTAGAAAGCAGAGCCGCCAGCACAGCCCGCAGCGGCACCCGTGTGTCAGCCCCGGTGCTGCCCTTTGTCCCTCTGCCGGCCTCTCCCCATTTGAATCTGTCTGTGAACACTTGGGAACTCCGGCTGGCACAGCATACATGGGCGGGAAGTCGGCGAGCCTGGCAGTGGTGGCTCCTCTGCACCTCACACAAGGCCGGGCGAGGGAGGCGAGGCTCAGGAGATGGTGAGAACAGGAGGGGCCCCCGTACCAGTGCGCAGGGAGGAGTCGAGCTGTTTCTGCATGGATCCACTTACTCACAGTATCTGAGCTAAGGGAAGGGAAGCTCCTACCTCAGGGACTCGCACTACACAAATGCTCCTAACCCTGTTCTGGGAAACGGGCTTGGAGAAATTCGCATCACGCTCCCAGTCAGTTACAGGTAAATCTGGAAAGGTGCTCTCGCCCCTCCCAGGGGTACCGCAAGTGACGACCCCTGGGTCTTCCTAAATCCCTTCTCTGTTGAGGGTGAGCGAGGAGAAGAACAGGGAGCCTACGGGCAAGCATCCTTCAGGAAAAGGGCAGGAAAAGCTCCCCTGGAAGAGCAGAACTTGGAAAATCACTTTTTAGAGGAAGCTAAAGCACATTGTAGAAAACCTCTCTGGGAATCTGAGTGAGATTTGAGAGAACGCAATATTTATGAAGGCTCAAAGCCGCAAAGAAAACAGGCAAAAGTGAAAAGCTAACAGGATAAGCTAAAAATAGAAGACAGACTAAGAAGGCACGGAATGCAGAGAAACTGAGACACAGCACATCGGAGAGTTAAAGTGGTCGAGGACGAACACGAGAGCCTCTCACTGCGTGGGAGGGCGCACGGCGGGCGCGGCAGGCGGCAGGGAGGGGGCCCGGGGCCGCGGCCCGCCTCCCCCAGCACCGCTGCGCCGCCTCTGGGCTCTGGTCCTCCCGAGAGGGGGGCCAGGACAGCAGGAACAGCAGCAAGCGCTGTGCTCCTGGCCGTATCCCAGCGCTCCGAACGGCCACGAGCGCATTATTGGCGCTCTGGTGAATGCATGCTGTGCGGTGGATTTAAGGAAATTCTCTTGATATTGATATGAAAAGAAAAAATGAGTGTGCAATTTAAAAGGGAATCCTTGATGGTTGCCCAGTAATGTGAATGTACTGAATGCCACTGAACTCTATCCTTCAAAATGTTTAAAATGGTAAATTTTAATATGTTTTTCCACAATTTTTAGAGGAAAAAAAAAAGAATCCTGCATTCCAGACCAAAACAAACAAAACAGTGAGACTTGCCTGGACACAATCTGCCTTTCCTTTTAAGAGTTTAAATATAATTAAAATTATAAGCCAGCATATCCCAAATGGGGCTCTGCAAGAACACTTCCCTGGAACTGTTATTTAGTGTTCCATAAACTCAGAAGAGTCCTGTTGTTAAATACAATTTGGGAAATTCCAAATGAGCATTGAAGGTTCACTGTGCACATTAGCAATCCTATAATCATAAAACATCTTTAGCATTGCATACATTGCCAATATTTCCCAAACGTATTTGGTTCTAGAACCTACCCTCTTCACTGGAGCACCTATTAAGGGCATTGTTGAGAACACTGGGAAATAACTGCTGAAAGCATTCAGCCAGAAACAACAGGCTTCCATATAAAGGAGCAAAAGCTCAGCAATCCCAGAATGCAACTATTCATCACCATTACAAGCCAAAGGACAATGAAAAAAAGTTAAGAGGTAAGGCTGAAATGCAAAGTGGCGTTTTCAGATTCACGAGGGCTCAGGAAACATCCCGGCCTTGTACCCTTCTTTAAACATTGCTAAAAGAATAAGTACTTCAGACCGAGCATCAAAGCAAAAGAAATCTCCAAGGAACTTTGAAGAATGCAGAGGGGTCATCGCCCCTTCTCACACTAACAGCTGGATAAATCATAAGAGCAAATAGTTGTACTATGAGTGCTTTTCCTTATGATGGGAATAAACCCATAAGCACAGAGCAGTTCCTCCAGGAAAACATCCCCCCTGTAGCTGAGATTTACCACCAGCTTCCAAAAATGCAATTTAAAGTACTTACAAATATGTAAACACTAAAAAAAAATAATGTAGAAAAAGAACTGGAGGATAATGAATCAAATGTTAATGTAGTTGTCTTTAGTCTTGGGATTTTGGCCTTTTATTTTTCTCCTTTCTTCTTCTGTTTCCAGATTTTTTAAGAGTAAACAATGTGTTCATTTTAATAATTTAAAATTTATGAAAAGTTTAATAATGATGACAGAACCAAATTTAAAGCATTTTTCCAATTCTGAAGAAAGCTTAGCTAATGTAAGTAAATTCAGAAAATATCTCTGAGGCATTCAGTGAATGATTTGTGCAGTCAAGAGCTTTACCTAATACTCAAGGTTTAGCTTGATTTGGTAAAAGTGATTGAGATAAAGTATTAATGACAATAGTGCTCAACACTGATTTAGTATTTCTCGGTTTCCAAAGAGCTGCGTCCTGTGGTTGCCTCCTGGGATGCTCCTCCCCTGTGAGAGAACAAGGCCCTCGTGTCAGCGTTACTAGTAAGGCAGACAGGTTTGGTGAGTTGTCCACATCACAGAGCTGGTCACTGGCTGATGCAGGACAAGCCCCAGCTCCCTGGACTCCTAGCCCACTACCCTTCCCACTCGGTCTGAGTCTTCGGGAGATCGTGCTTATTTTCTGCAGGGTCTTAGGTGGACCTTTAAACACTGACATAGGGTGTTGGGCGGTTCCATGACCTACACAGGCCGCAGGGCCATGTGTCATACACCGTCTTTCTGCTGGAGGAAGCCACTGCCTGGGGATAGATAGAAGATGAAGTGAAACATGATATAATGTGACATCAGACAAGGAAAGACGAGGGGCTGCATTAGGACAGTGTTGGTGTGGGAGGATGGAGAGGAAACAGACATTCTGGAATGTTCACTGACAGAACTTGACATCACAGTATGTGGTGGTGGGATGGAATTAGGTAAATACACCACCTATGTGCTCATCTAAATCATAACTCAAACTTGATTTTAGAAAAAATATGTGGGGAAGCAAGAACGAGACACAGGCTTGTGGAGGGCCTCCAGCACCCACCTGTCAGGTTGATGTGTTATGTCATCTGCACCTTCTGAGTAAGATCATCCACAGTAGTGAACTGTTCTGCATGGGCCTTTCTCAATGACATCTGTGAGAAAATCATGAAGGCCTGTGTCAGGTGCCCTTCTGAAATGCACACGCATTCGGCCACAGTAGGTCTGAGGTTAATTGCACACCACAGGCAGTGTGCTCAAGCTTTCAGATATTTCATCCTCATGTCAATTCTTTGGGGTGGGTGAAATGATCTCCATTAGAGTTACATTTGGGAGAGATTATATTAAAAAAAACAACTCTCGAGCATATGCAGTAATGTGGTATAAAATGTGGATGGTGAATCTTCATTTCTGCCAGAGTACAGGTTAGGGAACACTTCCAGGAGGGACAAGCCTTAAGGAAAAGCTTGAAACAGATGGTGAATGTGAACTGGACTCAAAAGAGAGCCCATGGTTTCAGTGTGATTAATTCACCGTGGCAAAGCATGAGGTGCTAACTCACCATGCTTGAAATGAGAATTCAGCTTTTGGTAATATGAAATAAAGGATTAAGGAATATAAAAGTACCTGATACGTACATGACTCAGGAAACATAAATACATGTATTTACTACATAAACATAAAATGCATTTGACCTAGGGAGGCCACAAGGTGACAGACAGACCATTTTATGCAGTTTCCCTTCTGTGATGCAAGCACCGAGGATCCAGATGCCACCTGGGAGGTCACGTGGTGTGCCATTTTTAGAACCTTTATCCTGAATTCTGGGTGTGTTTCAAGCTGTCTGCAGTACCTGTATGTCTTAAAGATACATCAAAGTCAACTTCCAAAATCAAACTCATCAAACTACCCCAAACACTCATCCTGAGCCACTCTCCTGAGCAGTGGTGTGCTGTTCTTCCCAGCTGCTGAAGTGGAAACCCACAGAGGGGCTCGTCCCTCCCAGTGCACCCTCATCCTTCCCGTGGGCATGTCTTACTCAGCTTGCTTTTGCCAATCTCAATTACCAGATATGTATCAGAACATCAGTAAAAGCCTGCAAGCCTTGGCATCAAGTAGTGCGGGGGCCACGGATATGAAAAGAGGAATTGTTACAGGAAATACTGTGCAGGCGGGTGTGAACCATAGAAGGAATGGAAGGTGGAGCCTAATTCTCTTGGAAACTTCTTAAAAACCCATCAGATATAGTTTTTAATTAACAATGATTGAGATTAATGGAAATTTCTCTATTGCTCCTTTAAGAAGGACTTACTGCTCCTATTGCTGCTATAAGAAGAACCCACAAAGGCCCCAGAGTGTTTTTTGGAATTTACAAGAAAAGTGAGTCAAACACCCACCCAGGAAAGCAGGACCAAACCCCCCTCAGCAAAGAAATCCCATGCACAGCTGTATGTCTGCGTTAGAGTTTGTGTAGAGACCTCTCGACCTGTTGCTCCTGTTAATTTCTATTCCAGCGTGTTTTACATGATAGTTGGAGAAAAGGCATTGCTCAGTGGGAGGGGGCTCTCTGGCAGAGCCCAGATCTTGGTTTAATTCTGAAATACAAGCCTGGTGATAATCTGCAGATATTCAGCAGGAAGAGGGAAGCATCAAAGAAGCCAATGTCCTGAACAGTTGGCGGAAATCGTTTTCATGGCTTTTTATGCACACTCAGCATCAAGTATGAAGTTATTTTTGCTCTTTTTTACCAGTGGTTTGGGAGAGGCTGTTAGCTAAGAATTTGAAGAGTCCTTCCCCCCTAGAAAGGACTAAAACCCTGTCCAACTCTCCTGCCGAGGCCAAGCTGCTCTGAAAAAAGGTTTAAGGTTGATTTATTTAAACTTATCAAATGTAATAGCAATTTGTTAAAGTTAGTACCAAACTGTATATTTATATCTGTGCAATTGCTGCTTTTCAAATTCAGTCATTTGCTTATGCCTAGCTAGTAGGAGGATTTCTTATTTTGCAAAAAAACTTGGAGAGAGAAGGCCTAGTTCTAGTTTTTCTAGCTTAGGAAAGGGATGAGCCACAGCAAAACGGTTTGTCGGGCACCTGCGGACTGGCACAGCCACATAAAGGCCTGGTGGTAGGCTGCACTGAGCTGTTTTCCAGCAAAGGCATCCGGGGTTAAACAGAGTTGATTAGGAAAGAAGCACATAAGTGCTCAGCCCCGATGCAAAGAGCAGCGATCAGGTGGAGGGCGCGCTTGTGGTGTGATGGCCCCTCCAGGGCACCCTGGACTCACTTCCTCACAGGACAGCTGCATCTCCAACAGTACAGGCTCCAACATAAGAGGGAGACGCGAGCATTAGAAGAGGCCGAACTTGTGCTAACAATTTGTTACAGTTGGAGAAAAAGCGTGGAGATTGAGAGCAAAGGTGGCCGGTGTGCCCAGAAGCTGGCCGAGGAGGATCACACGCAGGCAGCGGCAAACTGGGGCACCACCTTTCTAGTGGTGCTCTCGTCGGCACGTTGTTTCTGAAATCAGCCAGTTCCAGACCGCAGCGGCTCTTCATTGGCAACCTTATGGCCCACTGTGTGTTCTCAAGTCTCTTTGCTTTTTTAGGTTCAAAATTTTAAAACTAAATAAGAGCCAGACGTGTGCTACGGTCTGAATCGTTGTGTCTTTCCAAAATTCATGTGCTAAATCATGATCCCCAGTGTGATGGTGTTAGGAGGCAGGGCCTTTGGGAAGTGACGAGGTCATGAGGGCGAAGGTCTTGTGAACAGGATTAGTGCCTGATGAAAGAAGCCCCAGGTCCCTGTCCCTCACACCACATGAGGACACAACCAGAGCTTGCAATGGAGAGGAGGGCCCTCACCCAGCCATGCTGGCACCCTGATCTCAGGCGTCCAGCCTCCCGGACCGTGAGAAATAAATCTCTGTTGTTGATAAACCAAGCTTGTGGTATTTTGTGACAGCAGCCAGAGCAGACCGAGACAACACGTGATAATACGATTGCCCACAGTGCTTTCAGTGTGATGCATCACGCACGTGAAGGAACGTTGGCTGGATCACATCCTCAGGGAGGGCCATACTCTCACCACTGATGGCCACTGTTCTTTGGTTAGCTCATCAAACATCACATTAGAACATTTAGCAAGCCCTTTGGCCCCTGAGAGGTCAAAAGCCAGGGGAACTTACTGCAGCACGTGATTGGGCTCCTTACGTGAGCACACTGCTGACCCCCTTCAGGGGCCACGGGCACGGCTCTGCCAGCCCCAGGGAGCGTACAGGAGCTGCGCTTCTGGGGACCACCAGGAAGGAACACGTAGGAGCGTGCATGCTACCGTATGACGTCAGAGCACATGTGTGAGTCGTGTTCATGCCTCTGGGTGTGTAGATTCTCAGTGTAGGGGGTAGTCGTTCAGTGACACAGTCATTTGCTGCTCATTTACTAAGCACCACACTGGGTGCTCTAAATACAAAGATGAATAAAATCTGAGTCCTGCCTTCAAGTTGCTAACATTGTAGCCAGTAGATGCTGAAGAATCAAGGGAATTTTAATGTCACCTTGCAGGTCAGGATTTTAAGAAGAAGTGAGACTTTGGGAAGATCTTGAGATAAGTGA
Organism: Manis pentadactyla; assembly: GCF_030020395.1. Lineage (NCBI taxonomy): Eukaryota > Metazoa > Chordata > Mammalia > Pholidota > Manidae > Manis > Manis pentadactyla. Next base: position 13,584,243 of record NC_080020.1, read on the forward strand.
CAAGTGAAAATTAGGAAAGTCACTGAAATGAAGGCTCAGCATGTCTGTGGGATGGATTTGCCTACATCCACTTGGACGTGAGAAAGTCCATTCCTCTGAGGTTAACAAGTAAAGGATTCCAAATAAACCGATCATTGCTCAGAAGGACCAGGGAGACTCAGAACTAGACAGCACCCCGCCTGGTGCTCGACTTCCTTCCTGCCTGCTCCAGGCCTCCCTCTGACTCAGCTGTGTGCCCTGCCACCTGCCCTGGTGCCACCACTGCTCATTCCAAGTCACCAGAGTGCCTCTCAGAGGACCCTTCTGAAACATGTTGCTCACAGGGTCATGTTGTGGCTGCGACCCCCACTGAGTCCCTGCTGAACATTTTAGAACAATGCCAAGCTGCTCAGCATGAAATGAACGGCTGCCCACATCTGGGCCCCATGCCCCTTCCATCCCACGCCACGGGTGAGCCTTTGTACGGGGTGCTTCTGCCCGCGTGCCCCTCCCTCTGTCCCACAGGCCCACATCCGGCACTCACTTCAGGGCTCAACCCACATGTCACTTGCCTGAGACCAAAAAGTAGGTTTCCCTCCTTTGATCTTGACTTATGGCATGTAATTGAGTCTTTTTTAAAGCTCTTGCACTTTCTACTTTGTAATGTATGTATTTGTGAACATGTTTATCAGTCCTGCTACTAGACTATTAATTCCCTGAGGAGAAAGGCCACATCTCACTTGTTTTAGGGTGGGTCCCTTATGTTGTCTTGTTCATATGGAATCTCGGTATTTAGTTATTGGATAATGCATATTTTACAGAGTTCTGTGCAGTCTCTATATTATTGTGCATTTTCTCCCATACATGAAAAGGAAGAGCCTGGGCAGAGACCGAGTCAGGAGAACCGAAGAGCAAATGGGGTCCAGCAGTCTCATTGTCCCCAGTGCCCAGTGCCTGACACACAGTCATTAGCTGTTAAACTGAACAGAATGGGAAGGGAATGCGGAGCCTACTGGCCAGGGGAGGGGAGGGTTCCCACTGTGGGGATAGTGGTTGTGATACCTTATGATGGCTAATTTCATGTGTCAGCTTGGCTGGGCCATGGTCCCCAAGTAGGTGTTTAAACATCACTTCGGATGTTTCTGTGAGGGGGTTTTTCAGTGAGATAAGCACTTAAATCGGTGGATTTTGAGTAAAGCAGATTGCCTTCCATAATGTAGGTGATCCTTATCCAATCAGTCAAAACCCTGAACAGAACAGACTAACATTCCCCACCCGCAGGACCCCTGGAACAAGAGGGAATTCTGCAGCAGACTGCCTTTAGACTTCATCATGGCCTTTTATAGACATTTAAAAAGCTGCCATTTAAAAGCCAGAGGAGGAATCGGGCTTCGTTGTGAGTCCCAGAAGGGCAAAACTCCCAGTGACCCATGGGTGTAGAAGCTGTTTAGTTATGACTCAATATAAGGAATATCTTGCCATTAACTAGAGCTGCTAGCAATGGGACAGGGATTCAGATAAAGTACTGAGCTCTCCTCCCCATCACTGGAAATGCTGGGGCAGGAGCTGATAGACATCTGTCAGGGATGCTTCAGAAGGGGTCCTGTGCGGCGAGGGAGGTGGATTAGCTCATATGCCTTCGCACTTTATGATTTGACAATGAAGACCGTAGTTTCAGAACCCCATCCTGTGCTTTTCGGTTATTAGACCTGTGTCTTTGGAAAGGAAAATACCCCGTTAATATTTAGGATATAGTGCACACACTTCTTCATGCTTCTCTAAATTATTTAGGTTGTTTCTTATTGATTATCATCTCTTAAGTGACTCATGGGACCAAGCCCTGCCAAGGATACCTAAGAGGCTTACCCATTTTCCTATGATTTTAGTGTCTTTTCACCCATTCCTACCTCTCTGGCTTCAGATATACATTCCCTACCCTCAAAAATGATGTCTCCTGTGCTAACTAGCCTAGCAAATTTCTGTACCTTCTCAGAGTCTCAGCTGGAGCACCAGCAGCTCTGGGAAGCTTGTCAGAACCACTCCAGAGAGAGACACATCTCCCATACTCTTGTTTTATACACATTTCCATTACAGAACAGTTGGGAAATTTAGTGGACATAAACTTACTTTGTTCTTCCTCATTCTAAGAAGATTGCCAAGCACCAGAAGGTAACTACTCACCTGATCTCGCTTGTTAAAGCCGAAACTCATTGAAATTTATGTTCAATTAGCCCCAGAGGACAAGGGATGTATCAAAGTGTCTTAGGGACAGAGGCAGCTAGAATGCGGGAGATGAAGGTAAAAAAATAATATTCTTGGGGAGTTTACTGCTGAATTTAGACCTGGACCCCACTTATACCCAGAACCCTTGGTGGGAGTTTGCTGATCATGTGGGAATCGGGCAGGCAGATGAACACTGAGGCTGGCCTGGGAATAGCGGGACGTGGTTCCTGTATCCCAGCTCTGCCTGGAAGCCAAGGAGCCTGTGAGAGCTTTGATGGTGAGCATATCACAATACACTGTAATTCACTTGTTCTTAATATCCTTTTATGATTCCTGTAGGACACTAGTGACGGCCTCATTTTCTTTCTCAACACATGGTCTGCTGCATGCTTTCATAACCCAGATGAGGTTACACGTATTTGGAAAATAGAATGAAAATTAATGTGGGTGTTGGGCTGGTTCACGGGAGATGTTTTTCTAGGTAAAGGGATCCAGAATGTGGGAACTGAATTGCAGCCATCAGCGGAAAAGGAAAAGCCCACAGCTCACTGAGAAGGAGCCTCGCAGCTTTACATTAAGGCAATGCAGCTAAGCTCCTGGATGCAAGGATCCCTCCTTCCAGCTAGTGTCCAGTGATACCCGCTCCTCTGCCCCACCTGCATGGTCTCGGTGCCCACAGGCTAGCACTCTGCTTGATTATTCTGGTGCACGGTCTGCAGAGATGGCCTCGCGTGCACTGAGTTACCTGTGCGCTGTCCGAGGCATCTCCTGTGTGTGTGTGCATCTTTCTCTCGCCTAGTATCAAAAGCTTATCAATCTTGTTCATCTTCTAAGGCTAAAACCATCAGCCTTGTTGATCCTCTCCTTTTTGTGTTTGTTTTATTGGTATTAATTTTGATCTAGTTACTGTTTTCTTCAACTTCCATTATGTTTATTTTGCTGTATTTTTTCCTTATTTCTTGGGTGGATGCCTAGCTCATTAATTTTTAATTTTCAGCTGTTTTTCTTTTCTAAGATATGCACTTAAAACTATAAGCTTTCTTCTAAGTACTGCTTTAATTACATCACAGAGGTTTTCACATGTACTATTTTCATTATCATTCTCATTCAGTTACATTGTAGTCAGTTATTATATTGTAAAATTTGAATCTTTTGAAATTTTCAGAGACATGCTTTATGGTCCTGTAATTGTCAGTATTGTAAACATTTTATATACATGCTTGGAAAGAAGGTATATTTTTAGTTAAGTACCATGTCCACTTTCTTTATCTTTTGTCTGCTTGTTCTACTAATTATGGAAAGATGAGTTAAAAATCTCTTGCCACAATTGTGGATTTATCTATCACTGTAATTTGATTAGTTTTTTTAAATAGATTTTGAGGCCATATTGCTAACTATAAATAAATTTAGGATTATTATGTCTTTGTGGCAAATTAAATTCTATTCATATGATGTGATTCCCTTTTCCTCTAGTTACACCTTTAGCTTAAAATCTATTTAGCCTGATTTAGTATAGCTACACTAGTTTTCTTTTTATTACCATTTGAATGAAATATTTTTCATTCTTTTACTATATCTTTAAATGTTTGATGTCTTGGGTACACAGTGTATTGTTTCTCATTCTGGTATTCTTTGTCTTTTAACTGGATCACTTAGTTAATTTATGTTTCATGTAAAATGCTAATTCATTTCTGTTAAAATCAATCCTCAGTATATTATTTGTTTGTTAACCTATTTTATGTTCTTTTCTCTTTTTCTTGCATTTTTTAATTATTATTTTATCTTATTGCATTTTTATTATTTCCTCTATGAGTTCAAAAACTATATATTCTTACTTATTATCTAAATTATCTAAATCTTTTTATCTACATAAACTATTTATTCTTTCCCCTACCTCCCACTTTCTATGTGGGATTGTGGGATTGAGCTCATCTTCAGAATTTAATGGAATCTGAAGAAGATTCTTTCAGTTTCCATTTATCTGTGAAGTCTTTATTTCATTATTTACTTTACCATTGTTTTATTATGCAAATTTCTCATTTCATTTTAAAGCATACTTTCACTAGGTATGGAATTTTATGTTAGCAGTTATTTTCTCCTCACCCTGAGAGTGCCGTGCCACTGCCTTTTGGCTTCCATTGTTCTTATTGAGAAGTCACTGGTCAGTCTGAATCTTGCTCCTTTGAAGTAATCTCTTTGTATTCTCTCCTGCCTCAGCTCTTTTTAAGATTTTTCTCTTTGTCATTCTATAGTTTCACTATGATGTATGTAACTGTAGGTTTGTGTATCTTATTTATTATTTCTTACTTAGCCTGCTTGGAACTTATTAGGAGTCTTAGATCTGAAGGTTAATTATTTTTTCTCCTGAGTCAGTTTCAGGTCCTTGAGAAGCAGATGTCAGGACTGGATTAGATATGCAGGAGGTATGTCAGGGGAAATGCCTGTGAAGGATCAACAGGAGGTGGCAGACACACGCAGGGAGAGCCTGTAGACACAGATGCAGGTCTAGCACCTGTGGAAGGAGAGGAGTGGGGAAGGAAGACGGGGCAGGAGAGTCTCACCCCAGCAGAGCTGCAAGGAAGTTTTGAGCAGGCAGTGTGGAGTCCCCACATCAGAACTGCCCACCAGAGAGGTCCCACTCCCACAGAAACTGTCCAGCATTCATATGGAAATGTACAGGACTCTGAGGAGCCACAATCATCTTGAAAAATAACAAAGTCGGGGGACTTACACTTCCCAATTTCAAAATTTACTACAAAGCTGCAGTAATCAACTAGTACTGGCTAGTACTGGCTTAAGGACAGATATATGGACCAATGAAACAGAATTGAGAGTCCAGATATAAAGCTTTAGATTTATGATCAATTGATTTTTGACAAGAAGTCTAAGACAGTTCAATGGGGGAAAGAACAGTCATTTCAACAAATGTTTCAAGAACAGCTGAATATCCACACAGAAAAGAATGAAATCGGACCTCTAACTCATACCATATGTTAAAATTTATTCAAAATGGATTATAAGCCTGAATAAAAGAGCTAAAACTACAAACATAGTTATAAATTTTTATGACCTTGGCTTAGGTAATAGTTTCTCAGATATGACACAGAAAGTGCAAGAGACAAAGAAAAAAAAGATAAATTGGGCTGCATCAAAATTTAAAACTTCAGTTTTGCTGCAAGTTATACCAATAAGAAAGTAAAAAGACAGCCCACAGAATAGGAGAAAATGTTTGCAAATCCTTTCTCTGATAAGGGCTTTTATCTAGATATAAAAAAATTTTATCTAGATATAAAAATAAATTTTATAACTCAATAATACAAAAACAAATAATCTAATTAAAATGGGCAGAGAATCTGAAAAGACATTTTGCCAAAGAAGACACAGAAATAGCCAATAAGCATATGAAAAGATGTTCAACATCACTAAACATAAGAGAAATGCAAGTCAAAACCAGAATGACATCAACTTCACACCCCTCGGATGGTTAGACTGAAAAAGACAACAGGTGTTGGTGGGGATGGGGAGAAACTGGAAATGCTTACATGTAGCTGAGTGAAATGTAAAATGATGCACCCACTTTGAAAACAGTTTGGTATTGCACATAGAGTTATATGACTCAGCAGTTTCTACTTGGCATATACCCAAGAGAAATGAAATATGAATATATCAAATATATATTGATATTTATGTGAATCTATATGAATATAACCCATTCACATGCATATATGAAATATGTCCACCCAAAAACTTGTACATGGATGTTCATAGCAACTTTATTTGTATTGCCAACAGGTGGAAACAACCCACAGTTCATTAACTGACAGATAAACAAATGTGGTGTATCCACACGGTGGAATATTAGTCAGCAGCAAAAACGAATGAAGTATTGTTAACATGCTACAATGTGGATGAGCCTTAAAACATTATTCTAAGTAAAAGAAAGAGCACAAATTTTGTGATTCCAATTATATAGACTGTCCAGAATAGGCAAATCTATAGATACAGAAAGTAGATTAGTGGTTGCCTAGATCTAGATGTGAAGGAGATGGGGAGGGAGGGCTAATGGGTATGTGGTTTCTTTCAGGATGATGAAAATGCTCTAGAATTAGGTAGTGCTAATGGCTGCACGACTCTACATACTACAAGCCATTTAATTACCAGCCTTAAAAGAGCAAATTCTGTGGCATATGAATTATACCTCAATTGAGCTGTTAAAAAAGAAATGATCCAGCACTGGGACCTCACCACGCTCAGTCACCGACCGGAGGAGCCCCAGGAAGTATAGCCTAGGACACTGCAGAGACCCCAGGGCTGAGCAACCAGTGCCCTCCGTCAGCTCTAGTCCCCACAGCAGGTTCTCTTGAAGATCTCAACAGCACATTTCCACAGCTCCCACAGCACCCACACCCACAACCACATCAAATTTGCATGACGGATTTTCAGAGGAAACATCGCAGTGAATCCTTTTGCCTCACCTTCATGTAACGAACACTTCCATGTGCCCTGCTGGTCTCCTGGTCACAACTACTTATACATTTTTCTTCTCCCTTTGTTTTTCTTTCTACGGACACACATGATCGGCTAACTAATGGCTCGTTACAGTTTACATTGTTTCAAGTACATTAATTTATCTCTTCCTCATTTAAGCACTTTACAATTATCATTATTTACCAAGGATACCTTGCAGAATTTAAGTTTGTCCAAGACCAAAAAGCTAATAAAAAATATACCAATTTCCAAATCCTATTCTTTCTGAATGTCTAGGTATGTGTGTCTGTGCTTTTCACTCCCTGGCAGGTGCCCTGGTCCCACAATGCCGTAAAGAGGGCTGTGGCGGTGGCAGGCTCCACTCCACAGGCAGAATGCCCCTTGGGTGAGAGCGCGCCAAGCCCCTGGGTGGCCTCTGGTTGGGCCACTCTCAGTCCCACGTTCATCACTGAGGCAAGCACCACAGCGGAGGAGTTCTGGTACAGTCGTGTGGGTCACATGAGGATCGTGTGGCGTCCGGGACATGTGTCCATCCAGGAGGCAGAAGCCCATTGCCCAATGGGAAGCAGGCTCTGAGCTAGAAGGGAGGTGGTCAACCAGAGGGAAATGGTCACCAGAGCCACCTGTTAGCAGAGGATGGGGTTCTGGGCAGGCAGAACAGTAGATGCTCACAGGAGACCCCACTGGAGAGGGATTATGCCATGGTGGCTGTGTGTGCAAGGTGCTGGGTGGGGACAGCAGCCATAGCCCACCAGGACGGAAGGCAGTCAGTCCGGCTGCAGCTGCTCCTCCGTAGCATCCACACCGAGTCTGGCGTGGGGTCATGAGGTTGATTGCAGGATTCCACAGAGCTCTGTCGCACCTATCCATGGTTGCTGTATTTCCCCAGGCACACTTGCCTCCTGTTGTGTAAGAGGCGGCTCTCACCAGCTGAGGGGTGGGGCCGAGTCCTGATAGCAGCAATAAAGCCACACTTGCTTAACCTTGGAATCCCAGGAGGGAGAGGGCCTTCCGGAGCTCATCCTGCCACCCGCTAAGGCACAGGCACACCCCATCTGTCCTGGATGGGTGACGGGCTGTTTTACCCCACAGAGGAGGGGTGCCCTGCTTCCCCCAAAGCCCCTGAGGAGCTTGCCACTGCAGAGAGCCTGATACACCTCCCTACTTCCAGCGTGCCTCCATTTCTCCAGTCTGGACGACGGAGCCTCTCGTCATTTCCCCTGTCACCGCCCTCTAGGTGCCCTTCTTCGAGTATCGTTCCTCCTTGTGCTCACCAAGACCCTGGACAGACATCAACTGAGCACCAGTTATGAGCCAAGTGCCCTGGTGGTCGCCGTGGGCAGATGGTGAAGTCATGGTCCCTGCCCCGAGGAGGTTGAAATCTAGCAGAAAAGAGCTAAATAAGGGATGATCGTAGACACTGAGGTGACAGAACCGGCCCCGCACAGGACACGGCCCTGGAAGAAGGCGGTCGGTGTGGTGATGCCAGGGAGCCAGGAGGAGCACAGGGGACCTCAGGGGCGATTACGACTGAGGAGAGTGACCTGTTCAATACAGATTTTTATCATTTTTTAAATCTACACAACTTTGTAAAAAAACCAGAGGATGCAGAATAAGCCAGAAAGTGACTGCAATATGTTAGTAAGCCCTCACACCAACCTGTGGTAGGTATTATATATTGTTTTAAAACCTGCTTTTTTCCTTTAAAATAAGACTTTTAATTATGATGTTTTTCTATACCGTTTTAATGGCTACGTAGTGCTATTGAATGTTTGAGGGTTTCAGACAGAGATCGACAAGTAGAAGCCGTCTTTCCCACCCACAGCAGTGGAGAGACCAGACTACCCGCCTTCTCCTAGTTCAGGCTAAAGCCGGAGGCGACCTCGCCTGTAAGAGATGAACCAGGCTCGCTGACCCTGTGCCTCTGCCCGGACCCTGGAAGAGGCCACATCGGGGAAAGCCTAAAGCCGACCACGCACCAGGCGCCCACCCGCCCTGCCCCCTGACCTGGGGGAGAGGCATGGAGAACAGAGCAGTTCTCCCAGCAGAGGGCCTTTGATGGCTCCAGCCAGCGCCTGCCACCTCTCTGGGGAGGAGGATGGATGGAGAGAGAGGCAGGGGGGATGGAGGAGAGCCCGCCGACTGGAGGCCGGGGAGGAGGCACTCCCCGCAAACGCGGGAAGGCCCGCTGCTCCTTTAACTGACCCACTCCAGGAGAGGCAGTCTGTTTCCAAACAACATTGCAATAAATGCCTTTGTAATTAATCTTTGTGTACCTTTATGGTAATTTCCTTAGATAAAGTCACAGACATGGGACTCCTGGGCCGAACAATATCAGCATATTTATAACTTCTGATGCGTTTTCCCAGGAAGTTTGTATCGATGTGCATGGCCACGAACAGTACACGAGACCAGGTTCCCTGACACATACTCTGCATTGGTCCTGTTCTCTTGATCTTTGTGAATTTGATGGGCCAAACATCAGCACTTGAGTGTTGTTTCAGTTTTAAGTAGGCTTAATGGAGGCGTTTTCCTGGAGGACAAGGGGATGGAAGAGGCAGAGAAACTGCTTGAAGAGGCTAGATGCTTCCAAAGGTGAAAGGCCCTGAGGTGGTCCCTGTCCCACCACTTTTGCACACAGATCTTCTCCCGATCACGGGGCCATCACAGTGGGGCCGATGAAGGACGGCCCTCGGGAGGCATGGCTCCCCACCTGTTCTGGGGCTGGGGGCCACGTGAGCCTAGGTGTGTGGACCTTGCTTGGCCCGTGGTAGGCAGGGAATGAATTGTGACCCTCCTGGAATCCCCTTAGAGCCTCTGGCGTAGGGGTTTGGGCTGAGCGAATCTGAAAGCAGCTCCCTTCTCCCTCCCAGCTTCATGCAGCTCTCTCTCCACTGACCCCCCAGGGAGGACGGCTGACCGGCACAGTGATCCGGGCGCTCTCAGACTTGCTGACCAGTACACCGCCCGGGAGCTCTCAGAGCCTCCAGGACTTCTAGCGCCTGGTCTCTGGCCCGTCAGCCCACGGCATGCCGTCCACACCCTGTGTCCCTCACACCCAGGGACTGGCGGAGAGGTTCTCAGAGGCCTCAGGGCGGCTCTCGCACCTGCGTGGAGCACTGCCAAGCGAGCCCTTCCCAGCCCCCGGCTCGCTGGTGAAAGGCCCAGCCCGGGGAGGAAATGCCCAGCAGTCCTCGCTGCCCTCCTTGTCTGACTGTAGTTCCCCACCTGTGGGTCACCTTTGTCCTCAGGCAGACACCTTAGACACAGTCTCGGATTCACCCCCAGGAGCACGTGGAGGCCTGGCAGCAGGAGGCAGGCCCAGACCCAGCCTGGGCTCTTCCTCCGTTGCTCTGGGCGCACCTCTTTCCAGGAGCAGTGTGGTCGGTTTGTGTTCTCTGGAAGTTGGCACGGAAAGAAGACAGGAAACCAACATACCACTGTCCGTGGTGAAGACCAGGAGCAGTCCGGAGGCAGAGAGGAGGGCCGCGCACGGCCAGGGGCCACGCCAGTCGCTGTCTCGGCGACGGCGGCTCACTGAGTTCTTTGCCGTCATTTGGTGCCATCTGACCAGTGTTTTCTCTCCATCAGCAACATGGTGTGTGTGTGTGTGTGTGTGTGTGTGTGTAAGGGGGGAGGGGAAGGAGGGAGGGAGGGGGACAGGGACGGACAGAAATGTGCTGGCCACCGGCAGCACCTTCATAAACGCCGTGGGCCAGGATTTCATCTCTTGCTGTTTTACTGTACGAAATCTCTGCCGCCAACAGCACTGAAGTTATTTACTTACACTTTTAATAGTTACATAGTTAATAAACTTGGCTTATAAAATTCACCACCTGGCACGCTTACATGCTGGAAACATGGGTACACTGTAGGTGTAAATAATCACCGACTAGAGTGAGCCCTTCAGGGGTCCCCCCAGAGGACGGGGCTGTTTGCTTGCTTTTATCTGAGGCAGACCTTAGGCCCAGGCGTCACTGCACCACTGGCACCGCTGAGGCCCGAGGCCGCACAAACGCCGGCTGCTTTCTTGCAACAGATCATCGTGCTTGGTGATAACGGAAGGTTCCCGGTGTGCAGCACCGTGGGAAATGCGGGACAGGTGAGGACAAATGCCTGCGCCCCAGGGGGGACATGAGCGAGCCCAGGTCCAGGCAGAGGGGCGGTGCCTTCGGGGAGGGGCACGGCGGGGTGAGGCAGCGGGGGCAGACGGGCCCCTCCTGCTTCTGGGGGGCGGATGGGAGCAGGTGTGCGTGGCCCTCCCGGGAGACCCAGACCCATCTGTCCTTGTGAACTAGGAACAAACTGACGGCCTGGGCCACTGCGTCCCCGGCCCTGATACCCTTGCCCACAGCTCCGGGCACGTGGCCACCTTCCTTCTCCGTGCGGTCAAGCTCGCGCTCGCCTGGGGCCACATCTGCCCGGAGTGTCCGCCCTTCCCTCTCCGCAGAGTGCCTCTCGTCCTCGGGTCCCAGCCCAAAGGCCATCTGGGAGCCCCCGCCCGTGCCTGGGCCTGGGCTGTGACACCTGCGCGCCAGGCCCGCCAGTCAGGCCTGTTCATTGATTTCTCAGAACCGGAAACCATCGCGCGACTTAACGTGACTATCACCTCATGTCTCCTCCCCTCTAAAATAAGACGCCGGAGACCTCGGCTCGGTTCCCGTTGGATCCCCAGCATTCAGAAAAGAAGCTGGCTCGTCGTGGTTACTCAGAAGCTGCTGCTTCAGCAAAGGAATTATCTCTGAGACGTGGCTCACCCATGACCTGGGATGAAAACAGCTCCGTGAAAGGACATCAGTTGGCCGGACTGTGGCATAGTTTAACCACAGAGAAGGGCTTCAAAGCTGTGGAGCAACCGAATTAATATGCAGACCTTTTCATGTGTGGCCATTTCCCTGGGATGAGAGTCTAGAGTCAGCTTCGAATTCCCAAAGGGACCTGTGATACCCTTCCTCCGCCCAAAGGGCAGAAGCTTCTCTGGGCAGCAGAGAGCCCACGGGTCTGAGTCTGTGGAAGGCGGGCTGTGGCGGGAAAGAACGGGGGCCGGCACGCGGCTGCTCCTGGGAGTCTCGGGGCGGGGGGGGGGGTGTTTCTTAGAGCCCTGTGGTTCCCAGGAGTTTCGCAAGGACCTCGGGGGTCACCTCGGGGTGGGCGGCGTTGACAGACACAGGGGACAGAATTTACACACTGGGCTTTCACCTAAGATTTCATTTAGGGAATGTTCTCCCCTGCTTTGGAAAAAGGAAGGAGGTAGAGTGAAAGCACAACTGACAAGCACTTACATCTCAGTTCAGCTTATTTGGAGAGAGTTGAAAGAAGAATCTGTTTTCCTGAGTATGTATTTCAACTCAGCCCTTCCGAAGCTGGAGAAACAGAGCCTGAGGTGGTCCCGATGGCGCAGCAGCTTCTGTCTGCTCTGACGGGTGCAGGAAGACCACTGGAGACATGCTCAGGGTTTTGCAAAGCCCTCCCCCAGCCCGCCGAGAACGGAGCTTGATAGGAAGCTGTGACGTGGTGAATGGTCACACATATGGCCAGATACATGTATTTCCCGGGTATACTGACTGGTCTGCATCCACAGTTCCTGAAAACACTGCAGTCTTAAGGGTGAAATAGAGGGTTTTGCCATGTTAATGAGAGACTTTGGGGCTCCCACCGAAGGGCAGGGAGGCTGAACAGCCAATGGCCAATAATTTAGTCGATCATGACTGTGCAATGAAGTGCTCACAAAAAACCCCGGAGAAGAACTCTCTCTCTCTGCGCTCTACTCTGCACGGCTCTGCTTGGCTGGGTCCTGCGTCTTGGTCGGAGAGAGCTTCTAGGCTTGGGAAACCAGAACAGCCCCTCGTACCGCCGAGCCAGGCCCCAAGCTCCACGGGGAGAGAAGCTCCTTTATTTGGGACCTTGCCCTGTGTCTCTCTTCATCCGGCTGTTCACTCGTGTCCTTTATTAAACTGGTTTCCTGAGTTCTGTGAGCTGCTCCAGCAATTTCATTGAACCTAAGGGGGAGGTTGTGGGGCCCTCCCGTCTGTAGCCGGTGGGTCAGAAGCACAGGTAACTGCTTGGGGCTTGCCACCAGCACCTGGAATTGGGGGTTGGAGGGTGGAGGATGGAGCCCTTGACCTGCGGAGTCTGGCGCTGACTCCAGGCAGATAGCATCAGAATTGAGTTGAGTTCTTGGCCACCCTGCCGGTGTTCGAGAATTGCTTGGTGTCGGTATGTGTGGGAAGACCCCCTCCCCGAGACTTCACACACTGGAATCGGGGCCGGGAACCCGAATGGAGTTATACCACTATTACTGCTGTGTATAATATTGTTATAAATATATGTGGGGAAAAAAGACACCAGTGCATTTGGTGTCAGACAAGTGGGAATCACTGCCTTGCCAGTGGGTTTCAGTCCCGGGCAAGTTCACTATGGATTCAGTGTGACCAAAGAAATGACGGTAGAAAGCTCTTGGGGTGAAAGGGTTACACCCAACTTTTATTTCCACAGTGGCAGGTCAATCACTAAAATCCCCTTCACTCAGAGCGAGTCTGCCTGCAGCAAGCCGGGCTCTGCCTCCGGGCCTCTCTGCCCGCACAGCCTCCTCTGGGCCTCTGTCCTTGGCGCTGCCACCACTCCAGCCTCTGCTCTGCTCTCCTGCAGCCATGCCACTGTGTCACCCAGAGCACTGGGCAGAGCTCCTTATATAGCATCAATAGCAACATATTGCCCACACTCGTGTAGTGAGCTAGCCGACCAGGGCCAGCTGAGAATCCTGGCCACAGGAACTTCCATTTTATCCACGATCACAGAAGCCTTCCATGATACTAAAGTACCTGGCCCTCCAGTGTGTCCTGCCCTGTGCTGGCCCAGGGCACTGAATAGGCAGGAGAAGGAAGGGACAGAGACAGGAAGGCACAGGGGCATCCGCGCACTGGTTGCTCTGCGCAAGGAGGTCCCTGGGCGATGCTATATGCATTGGCTGTTGTTCACTGTGAGTCTGCCAGTCCTGTTACTGGCAGGTCATATCACCCCAGAAGATCAACTGGCACATTCCCCAAGGCCGTGAATAACTTCCTGATAACATAAACAGAAAAGGGCCGGGAGAGTGTTCGTGCCTGAGAGAAGGAAGTCAACGAACTATTACGAGCAGCCTGGGCATGATATTGTGATTGATGGGGTCTTAAGGCCTCCAGCTACAATGACATTTTATCTCTAGACAACTGCATAGCCTGTGTTGAAGGTTTCCATCTCCTTGATGTCGGCCTTTTACTGTTGGGCTCCAAATTTCCCAAGCTTTCCACTGTCCATGACACACACACACACACACACACACACACACACACACACACACACACACACACTCTTGGTGGAAAAGCAGCATCAGCTGTAACTAGGGGCTGGTGTTAAAGGCATAGCCTCCTGGACCCCACAGGGCAGACACTATTCCAGCCCCTCTGCTTGCTACAGTGTCTGTCGTTAGGGGACTCTTTGTCTTGCAGGAATTCAGAATCAGACTGCACCCATTTACTGTCACATTCAAGCCAATCGAAGGCAAGACTATTTGGAATTTGAGAGAAATTTGCTGATCAAAATCATACATAAATGGTAAGAGAATTGTATTGAAAATAATATTCATCACATCTTATATTTCATATTTAATGTGGCTTTTATCCATATTTTATTTCCCCAAAACTAACGTCTTCCTTTCAAAGTGAAGAAAATAATGTCTTCCTTTCAAGTGAAAAGCCATATTTAAAAGAAAACCTCACAAAGCTTACTTTTTTATTGACTCTATCAGTTACATTCCTAAATCAAATTGTCAGTGCCACTAAAATTTACTTTGAATCTAGCATTTGACACTGGAATTGAGGGAATTGGGCTAGTTCTAATCAATTTGAAGCAAGATTATTTTCACACACATGTGCATTCACAGCCACATTCTCACCTATAAGATGTCCCTTCTAAGAACATTCAGTTTTGTCAAAGAACTACCTCTCTCGATTTGGAAGTAACTCTTTCTTACTTTTTTCAAGACAATAACATTCTGATTTGAATTATTACTTCATCAAAGAACAGCAGAGGCTCTTCAAGGTCAGTAAAACTCAAAGCACTCTGTGTACAAAATGTTGAATGTTCAAATATAAACAGATTTTCCTAATATTGGATGATTTCCACAGACAAAATCAGCACTTGTGGGGAAAGTGAAGGTTCCTGTGGCCAGGATTCTCACCTGGCCCTGGTCAGCTTGCTCACTACCCACATGTGGGCAATACCTTGTTATTGACTCTACATAAGGAGCTCCACCCAGTGCTCTGGGCTGCAGGAGAGCAGAGCAGAGGCTGGAGTGGTGGCAGCACCAAGGACAGAGAGAGAGAGAGAGCCGGCTGCGGGGGCAGAGGGGCCCCGAAGCAGGGACCGGCTTGCCTATTGCAGACTCGCTCTGAGTGGACAGGATTCTAGTGCTTGACCTGCCACCATGGGATAAAGTTGGGTATAAACCCTTTCACCCCAAGAACATATTCCACTGTCCTTTTTTCAGTCTCACAGAATCCATGCTGAACTTGCCCGGGGCTGAAACCCGTTGGCAAGGCAGCCCTCCACAAGCAAAGCCATTCACCATAACCGTTTATTCTGTAACAGGTATTCAGACAATTCAAAGCTATCCCCATAATAAAAATATACCAGCTTTTTTTTATCCCCCTAGAAGAGGTTTGGGGTAAAATTAAATATTCTCTACTTAAGATGAAGTTTTTAAAGAATAAATTTCCCAAATATTCCTTACGTTGAGATGAATTCTGTGAGACAGGAGAAAATGAAAGCTAAGGGAAGATAACCTCATGCATAGGGCCTGGTGCTGTCGCCTGGCATGGGGTGCGCACCTCCTTCTGCTGCATGCACAGTCCTGGGACAGCCAGAGGACTGTCCCACACGGGCTGGCTCAGAGGGCAGGGCCAGCTGGGCCCAGAGCATGGACAAGAATACTCGGGCACCTCATGCTACACTTGATACAAAAATTGCCACACAATGCACATTTTCAGGAGAGTGTACCCTTGAATGGCACGAGGTTTGAACAGCATGGGTTCATTTATATGCAGATTTTTTTCAATAAATATATTGGAAAAGTTTTTGGAGATTTGTGACAATTTGACAAAACTTGAAGATGAAACATGTAGCCCAGAAAAATTTTTTAAATGTAGGAAAAGGTAAGTCATGAATACATAAAATATATGTAGACACTAGTCTATTTTATCATTTGCAACCATAAAATTAACTTGGCTATTAATATAGTTTTTGGGGAGTCAAAAGTAATATGTGGGTTTTCAGATTCCCAGGATTGAACAACAGGCAATCCCACACTGTTCAAGGGTCAGCTGTATTTTCTCAAGTTGTTTCCTGGGTAGAAAATTCAAAAGTCAAACTGTGAGGTTCAGTATCACACACCTGGTTCAATATCACACACCTGGTCCCCCACTTTATTCCTCCCTCACCTGGCATGGCATTGGTTCATCTTGCTCATCTGCTAAATTGAGGTGAAATAAATGACAGTAGTTCACAGTTCATTTGAAAAGAATATTTCTGAGTTCTGAGCATTCAATTTTCTCACTCTTTAAAAATTGGCGTAAAGCATACCTAACCTAAAAATTAGCCATTTTCACCATTTTTCAGTGCATAGTTCTGGACATTGAGTACATTCACATTGTTGTGCAACCATCACCACCATCCATCTCCAGAACCTTTCATCTTCCCAAACTGAAACCTTCCCCGCTAAACATGAATTCCCCATCTCCTCCCTCAGCCCCTGGCAACCAGTTTTCTACTTTCTGTCTCTATGAACTTGCCTAATCTAGGGACTCCTTGTAGGCAAAATGAAAGTTCCTAGGGCCAAGATCCTCACCTGACCCTAATCTACTTGACTTACATAGTGGGCCAGTGCTTGCACACCCGGTGGCAATGAGCCGTTATGGATGCATCACTATATAAAGAGCTCCGCCCAGTGCTCTATCCGGAGGCAAAGGTTGAGGCCTGCTCTGGACTGCAGACTTGCCGGATGCAGACGTGACTCCAGCACTCGACCGTGAGAATAAAGCTTGGCATAAACCCTTTTACCCCTGACGTGGTTATTCAGTCTCATCGAATCCAGAGAGAACTTGCCCAGAGATGAATTCTCCCAGGAGCTGTGTTCCTATAAATGGAATCATATGGCATTTGACCTTGTGTGCCTCTAGCTCACTTCGGCAACCTAAGATTCTGCATTTAAGGAGGAAGGAAGAAATGTAACAAATGGCTACCTGATTCCTTAGGATGGCAAGATTAAGGCTAATGCATATTTTTCCTATTTTCCAATGATGTCTAATGTTATAAGGAAAGATTATTCAA
Organism: Manis pentadactyla; assembly: GCF_030020395.1. Taxonomy (NCBI): domain Eukaryota; kingdom Metazoa; phylum Chordata; class Mammalia; order Pholidota; family Manidae; genus Manis; species Manis pentadactyla. The sequence continues at coordinate 13,601,298 of NC_080020.1, forward strand.
TTACTAAAAGCTTGAATTTACTTGTTTTATTGTCTCACTTTCATGTCATTCATCTCATGACTAAAAACTTTCTCTTGTTACTAGATCACCATTAAACTCTTTCATATGTTCATTTAAAATAGAACCCGTTCTGAGAGAGCTCGTGTGGGACTCTGCCTGTGAGGAAATGCTCAGACACTTTCCCACGGTGGGACAAACGTGTGGATGTTATTGCAGTATGTATGGAACTCTCATGACTGTCCAAATGTGTAAGATGAGGCTCTTCCCCATGTAGTGAGCCATCGAATGAACAAAGCAAGGGGAGCCAGGCTGGTGGCCGGAGCTGGAGGACCTGGGCCTTCGCCAAGCTCAGAACCAGGTGGATGCCTTCCTCTCCCTTGCACGTGGTGTGACGAGGAGGATGCCACTATAACAGTGGAGGACCCGAGGACTGGGAGAGCGGGCTTAGGGGGAGGGACTGAGTCGGCTTCTGGAAGCACAAGGCAGCGGATGAGGCAGAAGGTCTAAGACCGACGCCATCGCCAGTGCTGCTGAGGTGTCCAGAGCAGACGGGAGCTGCTGCAGGGGCGCTGAGCAGTCCTCACAGCCAGCTCGACCGGGTTTCAGACACACCAGTGATACTGGGGAGACCTGGATGATGGGGAGAGGGCAGGTGATGGAAACCACCTGGAGACAGAGGGAGCGCGTGTCCGGGGGACAGGGGACGGGGCACTGGGGCAAGGCAGAATCCCAGGGGACCCATTCCCTCGTTCCTGGGCTGCACTAGAAATTTTCTGAGAAGCATTACGGATTCTCCCAGCTCGGAACGTGGCAGTACTCTTTCAGGCCAGGAGGTGTTTGTGAGCGCCACTGCGGCCACATAATCCTTGTTCTTGTGTAGCTTTTCCACCTTCATATATAATTTTGTCCCATGTGGTAAGTTATCAATTTTTTATCTTTTAGTTTTTAGGTAACTCTTAAAAAAAAAAAAAAACTAACTGTTGGCTTTTCAAGGGCAAAAGAGGTGGTTTTGTAATTAAAGTTCTGTAGAAGGAGTGGTTCAGGCCCGGATGTTCTGGTGAGAGGAGTGGGAGAGGGTGGCCTCTTCCTGCCTAAATTTTGCAAAGAATGGCCAGCTAGCCATGTTTTAGGTATTCCTGGAACTCTTGAATTGTTTGGAATAGTTGAGGTCTTGTGGCCAGCCTCCCACCCAGTGCAGAGCTAGAGATCTATGGATCTATTAAATCACTACCTGATGGCATCCAATTGGTGCCCAAATGCACCCAGGACAGAGACCTCAGGATGAGAGATTTCTAACACTTTAAATGGTCATGTATACTTTCCATTCAGATCATGCCTTTAAAATTAAGCTATTGTGTTATGCTAATAGTGCAAAAGCATTCTGAAATGTACCATAAAGTGTGCGCCTGGCTTTCCTGGAAGTCATGAGTAAGTTTAAGGTGATTATGAATTGATCGTGATTATTACTGAAAGAGTTCATCATAGCTTACGTATATCTGATAGTAATAACTTCAGGGTTTTAAAGACATTGTAAATGTCTTAAGAATGTGTTAGTAAAAAGCATATGTACACAGATGTGAAACATGCACGTGATTCATTTGATTAAATTTAAATCCTGATTGAGTCTTTCTAGTCCTGCTTGTGTGTGTGTGTGTGTGTGTGTGTGTGTGTGTGTGTGTGTGTGTGTGTGTGTCTGTGTGTGTGTGAGCCTTCCCGGTATCTCAGAGGCAGGGGCTCTGATTGCCTGAGGACTGCTGCAGGAAAGGTAAGTGTTACCATTTGTTATTAATTTGATGATTTGGGGAATCTGCAGAATTTCTATAATATGTTATTACATTCTTTATCCACATATCTCCTACTATATGGAACACTCTGTTGAGGATAAAAATAGCATATTTTTATCTCCTGTATTTACCCACAGCTGGCATCCAGTAAATCTTTGTCAAATATGTGAATGTCAGGGAAAACTTCATAGCTTTAAAGGCAGGTGCTGTGAGAGCTTTACTGTTGCTGTTATTGGAGGCCTACTTCCGAGAATGATGCTTTGCACAGTTATACTAGGTAAATGATAGAGACAGATCAACTATCAAGAGCAATAGATAATTTAAAAAATAGTGAGACTAACAGACCTTGAGGTCTACGAAAAATGGAAGGACAGAAGACCATGACATTTATCTAATCAATTTACTGATATGGGTGCTTCAAATGTATCATTTCTGGGATGAGAACCACATTGGGGTTTGAGTATATCAACTCAACTTTATTGTGGAAGAAAAGTAAACCCAATAAGCAAATGAGTTAGCTAGAATTTACACATGCAGTCAATTAGACATAGCAGACAAAACACAGGTTTAGAGTTTGATAGATCTGGGCAAACTTCTGGGTCAGCCATTTACCAGCTGCGGCACCTTCGATGGATTCAGTTCCCTTGTGTAGAAGACTAAGGTTTTGATATCTACCTCAACACATTAGAGAATATCTATCCCCTCGGTACCTGGTACATCAGTCCTCAGCAGTTTATGTCTGGGTTCAGGTGTAGGGATAAGGATAAAGAAAAGTCTGAAAGATAAATCTTCAGAGATGGTTCAGCACACAGGTGAAAGGTTATGTGAGTTGAAGCAATGAACACACACTGTATAATGGCAACCTTATTGATGGGTCTTCTTGAACTACTTTGATATTTGAATTAAAATCTAGACAGCAAAATTTACAGCTGAAGCTTTACTGCAGTTTGGTATGATTATTATGAAACTGGTAACTCTGAAAATTTACCTGAGCCCAAACAGACATACTCCTCTGTTCATTTCACAAATGCTTATTAAACACCTGCTGTGTATTTGGTACTTTTTTAGGCACTAGGGATACAGCAGTGGACACATCTGTTCACAAATCTCCACCATCACGGCGCTTACATTCTAGTAGGAAAGTCAACAAGTGAAGTGGACAGGTTAGGTTAAGAGGTAACGACTTCTACGGGAACATGGAATCTGGGGACATATGCAATTTAAAATTGGGTGGTCAGAGGCAGGCTCATTGGGACAGTGACTTAAAAGCTATGGGATGTCTGGGGGAAGAGCAGAGGGAACAGCATGTGCAAAGGCTCTGAGGCGGAAATAAGTCTGCCCTTGGCGGCTGTAGATGTCTACCTGAAAGCACTAAACTCTGCTAAATACTAACAATATATTTTAAAGGACAACAAGTGAAAGGGTTTCCTTCACACTATTGTCTAGCATTCTGCTGACAGTACAACATAGCACCTGCTTGTGACCTAGTCCTTGGACCTAGAGGTGCCATAACATAAACTCAGACCGCAGTGCTTTTCTTTCTTTTATATTTTATTTGGAAGACATTTTAACATCATGAACTACATGCTAAAGGTTTTCTAAATGTTGAAAATACACACTCGCTCCTCATAACAATCTTGAGGTACTGCTGTTGTGCCCATTTTCCAGAGAAGTAAACCAAGGCAGAGAGGTTAGACTGCTTGTTTAAGATCACACAGCTGATAAGCACAGGAGCTGTGAGTTAGACCCAGTCTCTCCAGCTCTGGGGGTCTGTCCTCTTCACCTCTACACAATACAGCCTCCAATAGGGCACCTTCCTCGGTGGAGAGCTGGACCTGGCAGACCAACTCTGAAGAGCCAGTGGTGTGAATCTCTTTACAACTCCATGTTGGTGGTGTCACCTGGATAACTTGCAATTGGCAAGAGTCTTTACACCATGGACATCAACACACGCCACCAACCAGGGTCTCATGCTGGAGAACTGGCTGTTAAACACCTACCAACACGCGCTGGGCCGCCCACCTTCTGCACTCCGTGGCTGGTTCCCGCCCTCCTTGACTCTTCCCCTGACTTAGTCCCCTCAGACGCCAATTACTCCCATTTCACAGGCACCAGCCACTGTCACAGCACAACAGGGCTGACGTCTGCTGGGCTCTGGCCGGAAGTCAGTGTCCTTTTAGGTCTTCTGAGGGCAGCACTGTGGCGAGAGGAAGACCCGGGTTTGCCCTCTGGCTCACTCAGGAGGTAGACGGTCTTAGTGGCTCCCTTCCCATCCCTGTCCACCACCCTCCTCAGCCATAAAATGGGAAATGATGATCCACGTCTGCTGTGAAGCCTGGCTGTGGGGACCCATCGTGAGGAAACAACAAATCCAAACTTGTGACCCTGCCCCCAGGGCCCCACGGGCACACCTTCCTCTCAGATGCCATCTCACATCTCACCCGTTTCCTGGGGCCTAACGTGCTTTCCCTCCTGCCTGAAAGACTTGCCAGAGATCTCCAGGTGGCTGCTTCCAACAACTCGGTGTCAACCCGGAGCTCAGCACCTCCCCGCGCCAGGCCCCATGGTCACTGTGCACCCAGTGTCTGCCCTGTGCTCTTACCTTGTTACCTTCAGAGCACACCCATCGCTACCAGGGATTACCTAGCTTGTTTTGTGATGTGGGAACATCTGCCGCACTCACAACATAAGCCCCTTGATGGCAAAGCACGTTTTTATTTAGCTCTTAGAAGAGCATCAGGCATAATAGGCCGTCAGCAAAAAGCTGTTGATAGCTCACCAGCTGACATTAAGTCCACAGCCTGGAGCTGGGCACACAGTAACTGCTTCACACACAAGCTACGTGTGCGTCCTGAGAAGTGTCCTCCGGCTTCTCTGGAATCGCAGGGAGTAGGGCTGTGGGGGCTCCGGCCACGTGAGCAGCTGGTCCCCATCAAGGCCAGGGCAGAATCCCGCAGCCCCTGACACCCCCGGAGACCAGGTACTGGCACTCTCCGGGCAGAGAGGGAGAAGAGTTGGACAGGAGTGGCATCATTAAATATTTATCAAAGGCTTTGATTTGCCAACTTGCAGTGCTAGCAAGCACAGAACAAACTCTCGTCTTTCAAGTGGCGCATCTGGCAAGACTTCAGGCCGACCTCGGGCGGTTAGTGGGAATGTGTGGGCACAGGGAAGCTGCTGCTGAAATCCGGCGTCAAATTCCCTGACCTTTGAGCACTTTTTTTTTAACTCTTTACACTTTGCTGCTGCAGTCAAAGGAGGGATCCTGCCATATTGCCGTCTTACCCTGAAGGTATTATGACGCCTAGAGTTTTGCCTGGAAACCACCCACTTGATAATTCGTCATTCAGATGCTTTCTACCCTTCTGGACTCACTGTTCCAAACCTCAGCATTTTAAGAGGCCATGAGAATTCCCAAGCATCCCCGGAGAAAGTAGCTTATAATTGTTATGAAGCCTGCACGGAAAGTGCCCGGGAGAGGCCTGAGAGAGGCCGTGTTAATCATGCGAGAGGCCGTGTAGGCGTCAGGGGCCTGGGTCGGTCGTGCCAGGCCTGTGCTGAGCTCTCCCTCCTCGGCCCGTGACAACGTCCCTGTGTCACGCCCCTCGTGCTTTATTCGTCCTCATCATAATCGCTGCCCAGTGCTGACTGGGCAAAACACTGCCTGCGGTTTGGCCTCCAAGCTGGAGAAGGCCTGGCAGGTGACCTGGTCGTCAGAGAGCGGGTCAAGGATTCCTGTGTCAGCCCAGGACACACCTGGTTGGCTGAGAGACTCAGGTTGGCATGTGGATGGAAGGGGCTGGGGGAGTGAGGCTGCCTGAGGGCAGTGGGGCTGGTGGTCCAGACACCCGCCCTGGCCTCCCGCATGTCCCCTGTCAGCACTTCGGCGACATAGGAGGGCCGCTGTGCAGCGGACCAGCTGGGATGGGAGACCTAGGCCTGCTTTGGCCTGGGTGGTTCTGGTGGTAGCAAGAGGCAGTTCCGGACGTGGCCACAGGATTGCCCAGTCCGGCTTTGACCCATCTGCCTCTGGACAGGAACTCCAGGGAGGAGGCCTCCACCCACAATACAATGGCCGCATAAACCCAAATCGCTCGTCACTGCTTGGGGGCTGCGCAGCACTCAGGACACCAGCTGACGCCCGAGGCCTGGAAGGGCCGCCTCCTCCCAAGCCTTCCCCCCAATCTTAGCTAGCTGGGCGAAGAGAGGAGACGACGGCCCACGAGTGCTGGGGGGCAGACAGGAGAGAGCCGGCCAGGGCCCCGGGAGGTCGCTGTCTGGGGGGGCCACCGCAGAGCCCCGCTGCCTGAGACCCTGCTCCCCAGGCAGGAACCAGGTGGAGGGAGGCCAGGGCCGCTGCACAGAGGCCGGCAGCACAGAGCGGCTGCACCTTCCATCCTGCACTAGCAGAAATACAGCTTTTGAAGAAAGGATGTGTAAATATTTTTGAGAAGCACAAGTGAATAAATTAATTTAAAAATCAATTTCTCCTTTGCCATCTAAGAGAGGTGCTGAGACTTGGGGTGAGTGTCAGAAGCAGGTCCTTCTGACCCCCAGCACCTCTCGCAGGGCCCCAGAGGTCCCGCCCTGTACCGCCCAGGCTGAGAGCCTTCTGCTCAGCTGGAAGATTTCATAAACAATAAAAGGTCAACTATTTTTGCTTTGATCACTAATTTTACCATTTTCAGGAACCTATTTTTGTAGAGCTCGTTTTTCCTCCCCAAGCTACCCTAGCATTATGTACTCTTTGAGCCAAATAATCAAACTCTGTCATTTGTTTTTGTTTGTTCTTTTGGTCACAAGTAAATACACGTTTAAGCAATAGCTTCCTACAGCTTTTAAATTATGCAATATAAAAATGCCAGTGTTTTTTAATTTTAGTTTTGTAGGTCATGTAATTGGAAAGTGATTTAAAATTTAATGAAAAGAAGTGATATGTTTTGGAATCTATAAATTAGAAGTAGGAAGCTCTTCCTCATCTGATTCTCGACAAGTCTCAGGGCCTTGTGCCACCTGGCAGGGGCCCTCGCTGGCCTCACACTCCCTGGCAGGCCCTCTCCAGCTTTTCTGCTGCTGGCCTGGCTGGCTTCCTATCCTGCCCAGTCATGTTGAATTTCTCCAAGTCCTCCCAACATATGACAGAAAAGATAATCAATTGCTCCTATATAACGAGTATCTTCTTTGTGGCAGACAGGGTTCTAAGGGCCTTATGTACATTAACACATATAACACTCAGAAACAGCCCTGAGAGGGAGATACTAGTTTTTTATCCTTATTTCATAGATGAAGAAACTGAGGCACAGAGAAGTTAAACAGCTTGCCAGAGGTCACACGGCTGCAAATGCAGACAGAGTTAATCTGGCATCCATGCTACTCATGACCACGTTATGCTCATCGCTTTGCAGAGCTACCTCTCCGCCTTGCTGCCCTAACGCCCTCCTCTGCCTGGTCGGGCCCCGTTCCTTCTGCAGGAGCCACACTGCGTCCCTCTGTAATGCCCTCCCTGTTGGTAGGAGAGGCCGTGTTTGCCCCTGGCTCAGGGGTCTTCTCTCACGTCGTCTTCTCCCACTTAGGCTGGCGTGCGTGGCTGCGTGCTTCTGCTTCCATGACCCCGTTTCCGTGTCCCCACAGGCCCACTGCTCCATGGCCCCGGGCCCGGGGCTCTCTGCACCCCTGGGCTGTACCAGGCCCCCAACCCCTGCCCAAGGGGCATCCCCCATCTCTGCCCCTCTTCTTCTTGTCCCCTCTGTCTTCTACTGCCTTTGGCTCTTGGCATTTTATGAAATCATGGGCAGAAAATGCATCCCAGAAAACCACAGGAAGACCAGGCTTGGTGGGAGGGCCACAAGGGAGAAATCATCTCTGTCACGTGGCCTCTCGCAGCTGTCAGGGTCTTGATGGTCGAAGGTGGGGCAGGCAGCCCCGCCCTTGAGAATTTCACCTCTGAAGGTGTCAGGCCCTGATTCTCTGGTAAGGCTGGTGGTAAATCCCAGGCCCCTTCCCGCTGAGCACCCCCAAGGCTCTCGGGGACCCACGGCCCTGGCCTCCGTGTGGACCCCATCACAGTCGCGATGCTACTTGGCCTCCCTCCGGCCAGTGGCCCCCTGGCCTGCTGGTGTCCCTGTGGCTGTCCCCAGCACCCCAGGGCCACATCAGCTGGTTGACCGGCCCCTGCTCAGCAGGGCCCCGCCTCGGGCCCACGGCCCTCAGTCACCACTTGGCACAAGGCCTGCTGGTCAATTCTCCTCTAAAACCACTGCGTCCCTCCCACGCCTTGCCCTTTGCAGCTGTTTTCTTTCCAGTTCCCTCCATCTCATCTCCATCCCCCTGCTGTCCGAGGGCCCTGGCTGTGGTCTCTGGGGGCTCAGGGAAAGAGCTCTCTTGGGCCATGACTTGATACCTCAACTATGTGATTCAGAATTACTCGTGTTTGGAGTGGTTGTTTCGGCTGTATCGCGTTACAAGCTCACATATAATTTGTTGGCCTCTTTTCATTCCCCTGAGGTCCCGTTCAGTGTTTGTATTTTCCAAATACTTTATCTCCTTGCCATTAATAACTGTGTTTGGGAGTCTTGTCCTGCTTAGTGTAATAGCTTGCGTTTCTTTCCACATCGGACCTCCTTTTATTTGCTGCCCTTAATCATCGCCTTTTGCCCTCGGATCCTATTCTCATCCTTGAGTGGGAGGCTTATTTAGTTTCAGTTAATGGACAGCTGCCTACCCCAGTCTCCGCAGCAGGGAGGGACTGTCCAAGAGAATGAACTATATCCTGGAGCTGCTGGCATGCTGCCTGGCCGGCCTGCCTCGCAGAATGCAGCCTATCCGGTTACTTCTGCCAGCCAGGGCCCATTGTGGCGCTTGATGGAAAATGATGGAAAAATGAAAACATAAAATAACTGGGATGGCTCGACTGGGGAATAGATGCAACGAGCTAACTGTGTGCTCGTGGGCGAGGCATTGCTATATCAGGGACAGAGATTAGCAATGTGTTCCATCTCTTTTACATGATGTGAATGCATTAGTACTGGAATAAGGGATTGCATTTAGATGTGAGAAATCTGATCGTGAGGCATGGGATGGGAGACAAATAAAGATTTCCTGGTGGTGGGCGTAGGGAGGGAGGCTCTCTTTCTAAATGATCTTTAAAAATAAAATAGGGATTGTTCAGTCCACAAGGGCTCTTGTAAAATGGGATCCTTAATACACTTAGACTCTGTCAACATCTTCTGGCTTTGAGTCTAGCCCTCCGGACATTTTTTTTTCCCGTAATTTTCTTCCCTTCTGTTCTACGGGAACCACTAACCTCAGTATCTTTGGGATTATTTTTGTTGAGGAGCATGCTATAAACTAAAAATGAGCAGGTCTACAACACGCATTCCCGACCCCGGAACCTTACTTGATCTACGCACACCTCATCTCAGACTTTGAAAACGGTTTCCATGCCAGTGGTTTCCATGTGCTGCCCACTTCCAAACTCAAATCCCGCCTTAAACTGACAGCTTCCGAATCAGCCATCTTGGCAGCCAGTCAGTGCAGGGAGGGATCTCACTGGAGGAAATCTGAACTGAACCCCGAGGCCGCTGACACCTAACCAACCACTACACCCCAGGTACCTGCTGCCTGGCGTGGCTGTTGTGAAGCAGTGGCAAACACAGTGCTTGAAACAGAGGACGTGGTCGATGAATATCCTGTTGATTCATGGGGACGGTTTATTCTGTTGGTTGCTTCTCTCTCAGGGCCTCACTTCCCCGGTATCGATACATTTATATTCAGGGCTTCATTACGTATAAAGTCCCCTCCAGCTCTCAGACGTACTCTCTAGGTCTGCTGAGCAAATGCCTCACCCCCCCGCCCCCACCCAGACCAAGGGTAATGGAATTGGGTGGAATCTCACTGAATGGGCTGGATTTTTCAAAGTCCTATACTTTCCATAAGGTGCCACTTTTCCAGCCTTTTTATATTTGAAAGAGAACGAGTGGAAGCATGGCCCGGCCTGAGAAAGGGGGTAGTCTAGTGTCCCCTTGACCCGTCTTTGGAGGTCCCCTGGTTTCCATTCTTCCTCCTGCTCCCCCGGTGCCCGTCATCAGGGCCCTGTGGTTCGTAAAGCACAGGAGGTAAAGACTGAGCCAAGTCTTCTCCAAAACCTGAGGTGATCATAAAACCAGAGAAAGGGGAGTCAGCAGTTAGGCCTTCCCAAGACAAGCTGGAGCTCAGAGCTCAGGGCACCACAAACGCCATGCGTTCTTAGTCTCTGGAGGGTCGCTCCAGCCTCTTGAAAGCCAGGATGCTTTTGCAGTACTTAGGAAGATCTGGGCTTTCTCTGGTCAGGTTCTACCAGGAATTCCGAAGAGGTGCCACCTTCATTCCCAAGTTACAGTGATTTGAGATGCTTCAAACACAGTGAAACGGAGGTGGTGGAGTCATTTCCTTGTCCCTGGGTCAGGGATGGCTCAGCCCACGGGGTCAGGGCTGCCTGACACCCTTGCAGACACTGGGTCCTGGCAGGCACAGTAGGCGTTTTGAAATAGAGATGCAGGCAAGGGGAGGCAGGGCTAAGGAAAGGCAGCAGGGCGGCTCATCTCACCTGTCTTACACCCTCCCTGTCTCCCCTGACCCCTCACCCGGCCTGGGCAGCCCCTCACCTTGCCATTCAAATGAAATCATTGCTGTCTGGGCCCAGTTTTTCGACCCCACTGCGGGCCCCAATTCAGAATGAAAACTTGCGGTCCTTTGTTAAAAACAAAATTACTGAGTTTCAAGAGTGTGAGGCAAGCAGAGCGTGAGCCCAAGCACGGGGGTGGGGCTGGATGTGACTCATGGGTGGCACAGCCCTGAAGCCGGCCCTGATCCCAGGGCATCATCAAAATAGCTGAGCGGCCTGGGAAAGGCCAAGGCAGGCTTGCCAACACGCAGGCGGGCCAGGCTAAATCTGGAAGGCACGGCGGGTCCCGCCTGCACGCAGCGCCCCGTGGGGCTTGGCGGCGGCACAGACCTGCCCCTCCGGCTCTGGGGGCCCCCGCACGCCGCTGGCTCTGAGGGTCTCTGTGTGGGTGAGAAGCAGCAGCGGTGTCTGAGGCCGACGAGCTGTAGGCAGGACTGCGAACCTCAGCCAGCAGCCAGAGAAGGGAGGGTGAGTGGGTGTGCACGGCCTGCTGTTGGAGGGACTTCACAGGAGTGAGGGCCGGAGGCCTCGGGAGAGTCCACAACAAAGAAGAAATTCTTCCTCTCTCCACCTCATGCCAGAATGACTGGTTTCAGCTTAATTGGCCCGGCTTCCCTGCTCAAAAGCAGCTGCACGATGCTGAGATCACCAGCTTCCACTGGGTCAGCAGGATCCAGGCCTTCCCGAACCCGGGCAGCCCCGTGAAGCCCAGCATCTGGAGGGATGGGACTCTCGGGAGGGGCACCCTAGGCAGTTCAGGGGACTTGCAAGGGGTAGCTGTGCGTCACTCCCTCCGAGCAGGCGCCCCGCAGCGCAGGCCTCCCACCGGAGCGGGGTGTGGGGACGGGAGGCCCCCCAGGCCCCGCGGGGGCCGCATCAGGAGCCGCATCGGGAACCTGGCCTCCGCATCTCATAGCTGCTGCCTGCATGCGCCCAGCTTTCCCGCAGCAATGGGAGCAGATGAAAACCAGGACCAACCAGCCAACCAACCAACCAACCAACCAGTTTTTCTTCCCTAAGTGCATCAGGGCATCTCCCCCCGCGGAGACCTGGCCTGCAGCCCCGGGCCACGGTGTCACAGTGCTGAGTTCTGAGCCTCTGTGGGGACCCGGGTCCCCTCCTAGGCTATGCACCCTGGCCCTGCCGCAGGGTGACGCTTCCCCACCACCGCTCAGCTTTCCACTGGGGCTGCCGTGTTGCATGACACCAGGCATCATGGACGGGTGGAATGAGAAAGGCGCGTCAGGCCCTCCGAGGCATGCGGGCAGTTGCTCCCCGAAATGTCCCGGTAAGCGCGGCTCTGGGCCCTCCAGCTCAGCGGGGACTGGCTCTACTCAGGCAGCGCTGACCACCACCTTCCAGAGTTTGGGGTCCTGGTTATTCACAGCAGTGGGCCTCACTCATCATTCACGGGCCCAACGATACCACATAAATACCAATTATTTCACCTGCTCATTTCCTTAGGCTGCACTTGGTTTGATTGATTTTGTTGTTTAAGCCCCGCAATGACATGTACGCGTTTTCTTGCACTCATACATGTCCCTTTAGGTCTGGATTCGTTTTGAGCATAGTATTAAGATTGAAAAGGTGGGAGTATGAACAGCTGGCTTATCACAACTGCAGCTTCCCTTGAAAGATGTTCAAACACTAACTTGTGTCTTTGTTCCTAAAGTTGCCCATTCCTTACCCATTTCCCCTACTAAGCACCTTCTGTATGCTCTCAATATATTGTAAACATAGGGAAAGCAATATAACAGACACTTATACAACCACACCTGAGATTAAGTGGATATTAACATTTTCTATAGTGGCTTCAGAGATCTTTAAAAAAATTAGTTTCAGCTAGACCCCACCTCAGCCCCCAATCCTTTACCCTCCCTTTTTCTTGAGGCATAAATTACATGCCATATTGAGAGCATTTTTTGTTTTCTCATCAATCAGGATACCAGACCTTTCTTGTTATATGCTCTGCAAATACCTTCTCACGGTCTGTGGTTTGGCTTATCAATTTCTATCTTATCACAATGTGATAGAGGAGATTTCAATATGATTGTAGTCAAATTCTGTCAATCTTCTCCTTTACAGTTTGTGGTTTTTCATGTCTCATGAAAGAAATCTTTCCCCACTAATGGCCAAAGCAGACTTTATTCTCAAAGTTTCAAGTTTGCTTTGAACATTAAAATCTTTACATGGAATTTATTTTTGTGCGTGGCATGAACTAGATCTCCAACTTATCTGCCATCTTCATATGGATCACCTGGTGATCTGCAGTGCCACCTGTCCCCTGTCACATTCTCGTGGACTATTGACTGGTCTCTGCTGTGCTCACATGGCACCCTCATGATTTCCTCTTCATGGTGTCTTGATATCTAGTAAGTGCATGTCTTAATTCGTCTCCAAGTTTTGGCTATTCTTAACTCTTCACTCCCCCAAAAAAAGTTTAGAATCAGCACAATGAAGTTCAATTAAAAAACAATCGTTTTTGATTGGAACTCCATTGAACTTATTTCTAGAAATGTGTTAAAATCCCCCACTGTGAAGGCCAATTAATGAATTCCACTGTGTTAACTCTGTCCATATTATATCTCCTCCACATATTGTTCACTTATATATTTGAACGTTTGCCATTAGGTTCATACATTCTACGCTTTCCTGTTTTGTTTTTTATTAAATTATACAGTGATCCTCTTTAATAACCCTAATGAAGTTGTCTTTTGTCTTAAAGTTCACTGGTCTTCTATCAGTATAACTATCCCAGCTTTCTTCAGAGCATATTGACCTAGAGAGTTTTCACCCTGTATACTTCAGTTGTTCTTTCATTCTTTTGTTGTACGAAGGTCTCTTGTAATAAAAAAAAAATCCATAGCTGGAATTCATTTTTTATGTTATCTGATGGCCTTGCATACTATTCTTGCATTTAGACAATTTGCACTAATTGTGGTTTCTGAGATATTAATGAAGTTATTTTTAATAATGTTAGTACTTCCTATGTATCATCTTTTTTTCTCTCCTTTCTGCCTTCTTATTTGTTTTTCAAGAGGAAAAGAAATTTCAGTCCTCTTTATTCCAGTTTTTCCCTCTAGCGGTTTGGAAGTTATGAAATCAGTTTCTTTCCTTTTAGGTTTACAGTTAAAGTATTAAAATTCATACTTGACTTAACAAAGCCTTGCGTGGACATCTTTGACCTTCCGAATATCATAAGGACCTTGGAACTTGAACTCTGATCTCCCATCATTCATGTTATTACTGTAAGAATTTTAGTGACGCTTTTCTTTCCTTAAAGAGCTTTATGAGGTGTAATTGGCAAGAATGATATTGACACATTTAAAATGTAAAATTTAATACATTTTAACATGTTTACACACTCACCAAAAACCAAGATATTGACCATTATTTTACATGGCAAATTCTTACTGATTTGCGTAGGTATTTACTTTTATTATTTATTTGCCCACCATTGCTTTTTCCACCTTACTCTTTCTATCCAGGTTAATTTCTTTTTCCTTGAATAAAAACCTTTGGTTCTTCAGTGGGGGCACTGTGAATGGTAAGTTGTGTTAATGTCTCACAGTACCTTTATTTCATCCTCACTCTTAAATGATATTTTTTTCTGGATACAGAGGTGGATGGTTTCCTTCAGCAGTTTGAAAATACTCTTCCAAAGCCCTCTGACCGCAGCTGGAGAAGCCTGGGGCAGCTGTCCTTCCCTCTGGGCAGTAGTTTTTCCTCTCTGATGGCTTTAAAGATGTTCTCTGTTGTTTGTTTGGAGGCTGTTCTCAACTAACGCAGGCTCACACTAATGGTTTTCCTGCCTATTTGTTATTACTGACAAATGATAGGGTATGTGGGGTCTCGGCAAAGGCTTTTTGTGGGGTCCTTATCTACATAAATTATTGGAGTCAATAAAATCTGAGTGTCAGCACCGTTCTGGCTGCTCAATCAGACATCCCGAAAAGGATGTTCTTCGTTGGCTGTTGGAGGGATTCACTCACCAGGCGGTACCCTGGCACCAGAATCCAGCCTTGGGGCCCCAGTCGTTCCAGAGCGGCAAGACCCGAGGTCCTTTGGGGCACCTGGTTGGGCAAGACAGAGAATCAGAGAGCGATTTGCAAGAAGGACTGGTCCTCAAGGGCCTCGTTGCAGACTCCGGGCACCCTACCTAAACTCTCCAGCCCTGCTCAGCCCTCACCTGAATTAAGACTGTGAAACCTCAGGAGAGGCTCTGCAAAGAACCGGCCTCCCTGAGCTATGGGGCAGGGGGATGACTGAGCTTAATAGGAAAGCTGTCGGTTCCCCCTTACGGGTGCGCCAACTTCGCGGGAGGAGGTGGGGGCTGGGGGGCAGGTGGGCTGCCGTGCGGACGGGGATGTCACCGCAGTCCTGGTGGGCAGCGGGTCCCGTGCGGGGGGCCCGGGGGCCCGGCCTGCAGACCAGGCTGTCTCCGCAGGTCCCTTGGGCCCCCTGTGTGATCTGCCCCCCTCCGAGGCTGAGTGCACGCAGTCCCGGGCAGCCCGACCCGGCCGGCACTCTGTCACTTGTCCTGGGACCCAAGGACCTGGACGCCCCTCAGCCCCTCCGCACCCTTGGGCGCCAGCGCTCCCATCCCACACTCCCCGTGCAGACCAAGCCCGCGAAGCCTTCTGCCCCTCACCTGTCCCCTGCGTGAGGGTCAGCAACCAGCCTCCCCGTGGGATCTGGCCCACCCCGTGCTGCCACCCCTGACGGGCCTGCCCACCCTCAGCTCTCTGTCGCCCCTTGGTGGGCCGGGCCCCAGGACTTTCACAGGCCTGCGAGTGCGAGGGGTTCCCTCGGGACAGCCCGCTGTGCCGAGACCGTGAGGCCTGGCCTGGCACTGTTCCCGCCCCCACCAGCTGCCAGGCCTTAGGGCAGGGGCAGGCCGAGGCCTGCCTTCCTCTCTGTGAAACGGGAGGACTGGATGAGCGGTCCCCAGACTTCAGTAGTAGACTCCCCTGGGGGGCTTGCTTCCCGTGCAGCTGCTGGGGTCCACCCGGAGAATCTTGGATGGAGAATCAGCCAGGAAGCTCTGATTTAGATAATAGACTATGTTTTTTAAAGCTGTGGCAAAATATACCTGAAATAAAACTTACCATTTCAATCATTGTAAGTGAACAATTCAGTGGCATTAAATATATTCACAATGTTGTGTGTAACTATCACCCAAACCTTTTTCAATTCCCCAAGGGAAACTGTCCCCATCAAACATTAACACCCCATCCCCTCCCCCAGCCCCTGTCACCTCTACTCTACTTTCTGTCTCTATGGACTTGCCCGTTCTAGGTACTGCATGTAAATGGAATCATACAGCATTTGTCCTTTATTTCATTTAGCAAAATGTCTTCAAAGTTCATCAGAATTTCCTTCCTTTTAATGACTGAATAATATTCCACTGGACGTATGTACCACATTTGTTTATCCATTCATGTGCTGACAGACCAATATTTTTGAGAGAGAGAAAGGATCCAATGACTTCCAGGAACTCCTGGAGGCTGTAGCATTCTGTAGTCTGAAAATTTCTTGTAGGAGTGTGGAGTGTTTCTGCTCCACCAGCATCCAGAAGAAATGGGGGGAGTAGGGTGACAACCAAGTTCTGTGCTTTTCTGGGACAGCAATGAGAGAGGGATGGGCACCCAGGGCTTGAACTGGAAGCTCGCCACCCATGGGTACACGACAGTGTGGGGGGTGAGCTCCAGGGGCGAGCAGGGACACTGTCGGTGTGCGCGGCATGCTGAGTCTCCATAATCTGAGCTCTCAGATGCAGGACACGAGGGCCCAAGAGCACTTATGAAATATGACTCCTTTATTTTATAGAGTGAGAACAATGAGGTCCAGAGAAGAGGTATGTCCTACCCGACTCAGCTGGTGGGTGGCAAACTCAGATGGCAATCCGGTCCCTCTGCTTCTCATCACGGTGTCTATTTTCATCAACTCATTGTCTCCCTTCCTGGACATTTGGACTATAGTCCCTGGGGAACTGGAATAATACCTGCAATGATAATGGGACATGGTTGAGCACTAACTACGGTCTTTGTGCATTAAGTTCATTTCTTACAACTATACCACGAGGTCGGGGCAGCTACTGTCCCCACTTTGTGTTGGAGGAACCTGGTGCCCAAGGAGACTGAGTGACACTGACAGGGTTCCACAGACTGTTAGGTGCTGGGGCTGGTGTTCATTTGTCTATCTGACTTCAGAGCCCACGTTTTTAACTACTACTTTCTGTTGCCTCTGTATAAATCCATCCCCTTTTCTGGGGGCAAGTCCCCACAAGTCTGGTAGGTCACTGTATCATCCTCAGATATAAGAGGCAAGATGCTGTGTAGTGTCCTGTTGAACTGATTTCAGAAAATGGAAGTGAAGGTCTGAAGTAAGTATGTTAGCTTGACCAACCAGTGATGGGGACCTAACTGCACCCTTTACTGCGCCCCCTCTCAGCAGGAAGCAGCCAGAGTGGTCATCACCCCCTTTCCCTAGCAGCAGCTAGGGTCTCCATCTGTAGAAGGGGTAGTGAAACAGGGACTGTGGGCTTAGACAGAGTAGGGTGAGGGCCTCCGGAAAAAAACTAAGCAAGATAATCCTTTGTGAGATTTGCTTTGGCTGCTGGGGGGCCCCCCCGGCTTATTTTTCTGACTTTACCCAGGTGGTACTTTTCTTCCTCCAGCCCTAGTCAAATGATTTGCAACCTGGGCAATTAACAAGCAAGCCCAAAACAACTAGTAAAAACAGGAAGGATTGCTTCCATCTTGAAGATAAGACTACATTTTAAAATCAAATTAGTTAAAAAGTAAGTTTCTTAACATACTGTTCAACAAACAGACAATAACTCAGTCCACCTTGGGAGCAAAGCAGGCAGCCTTGAGTGATACGCTCCCAGACCAAGAAGCTGCTATCCTGGGAGGAAATCAGAGCAGTAAACTTCTTGTAAATAACTTAGAAGACTAATAAGAAACGTAATGTCTCTTCAAAGATAAACATTTTGGGACCACTTAGCAGGTGTGCATCCCCAGCCCTTTGTCTCTCAACTGCCTATAAAACCCCTAGACAAAGCACCACCCCGGGGCTCTCTTGTCCCCTCCTGGCCTGAGCCTGGAGCTCTGTCCTCTCACTTTCTCTCTAAATAAAAGCCTCTCACTTGCTCTCCTGAAAAAAAGAAAATTAGAAGTAAATATGTCAAGAGCCAAGGGGAGGCCCTGGAAGCCAACAACTCAATAAACCACACAGTTGCCTGACTTCATTCAATCATTTGTTCAGCAAACATTGAAGCATTATCACAAGCCATGTAATGTTCCAGTCTGCTAGAATTTAATGTAAATAAGACACAAGATTCTCCTCTTTTTGGAACATAGTCATTATACTGGGATAATAAGTGCTGAGCGTTAGCAGGGAAGTGAATTAGGTGATGGGCGTGGAGCAGGGGAGCGTGCATTTTTAGGTAAGGGTGGTCAGGGACCTGAGCGGAAGTCCTTGGCTGAGACTGAATCAGCTCCTTGGTCCGAGGGAAGAATACGGGCAGACGCTCCGGTGTGGGAGAGCAGGGAGCCGCGCGGGCAGCAGTGTGAAGGGGCTGAAAGGTGGGCAGGGAGTGATCAGGAGGGACTGGGAAGGCCCGGATAAAGGGTTTGTAATGTATTCTGAGAACTGTGGGGACTCAGCACATCTGAGAGTCAATCCATTCATGCAACAAATGTAGATAAATATATTTTTGTTGATACATTTATATATAATAAGTGCATATTATATGAAACAGGGTCAATATATTATAATTTCATATTTATACCTAATTAATGATTTTGGTTGATAGATAATAATTAAATCAAAGTTCATATATAATAATAAATAGTGGGTGATTAAATATATTCCAGGCTAGAAATATAAAAACAGAAAGACAAAATTCCTTAAAGTTCATATATAATAATAAATAGTGGGTGATTACATATATTCCAGGATAGAAATATAAAAACGGAAAAACAAAATTCCTTTCTTGCAGCTTCATGAGAAGAAAGGCATGTGCACGAAAAACCGTGGCATAATATAACAATAGCTAAAATAAAGATATAACAGTGGAAGTTGTAGGGGAAAGGATATTTTAAACTGTGCAGAGTTTAAGGAAGACTTCACAGAGGGATTGGTCGGTGATTTGAGACTCCGGGAGGCCAGGAGGTGCGAGCCTGGGTGATGCCTGGGGAACCAGCAGATGCCGGGCCAGGCCTGGAGGGAGCAGGGTGCGGCAGGAAGCTCAGCCTCCTTAGCTGGGGGGTGGGACCCAGAGGGAACTGGGATGAACAGGAGACGGAGGAGGTGCTCAGCTGCTGGTGAACCTGGGCCTGGTCATGCAGAGCCTCCACTGTCCACTAAGGAGTCCGGACCTGACACTGTGAGAAGAGAGTGGAGGTGTGTGGTCACGCTAGAGAGGCCAAGGGCGGTGGCAGTGTGGAACTCAAATCCCCTCTAATAACTGAAAAGAGGAAATAAGGGTGCAATTCAGCCTGGGGTAGGAGGAAGGTCACTGGATTTGTAGCCAGGAGACCAAGGATGAAGTTGAGATTCTCTAAGTCCATATATCAACATTTGCAAAATGACATGGTTCACGGCCCAATGTGTAGAACAGGGCCAAAGTCCATCTGCCATGTACCACACAGGCATCCCCGCATTCCCTGGACAGCCTCCCCAGAACTCTGGGGCTCCATGGATCACTGTGCTAAAACTGCTGGACCGGACAACTGCTAACATTCTTGCCTGCTCTGTCCCTGGACTGTAAGGTGAAACCAGGGGTCTCTGCTCTGTTGTGGCAATGCTATGCCTTCATTCCTCACAAATAAGGTCATGCAATCCAGAATCTTCTCTCATTTCACTCAGTGTGCAAAGTCACTCCTTAACCGCATTGCTTGGCAGAAAGATCATTGCCCACAGAGCCAGAAATTCACGGTTTAAATCCCTGTTCTACCATTTACTGACTGAAAACCTTTTACCAGGTTTTCTACCACTTCCTGTCATTTACTGACTTTAGAGCTGGTTATTGAATCTCTGGATCTTCATTTCTTCATCTATAAGGTTAACCTAGTAACACCAGTGAGGGCAGGTGTGAAGATCTAATGAAATAATGGATGTAAAATGCTCAGTTGAGTTGTTTTCAATTGTTACATAGTATTATCAGCAGATCCCCAAGTGAAGAATCTAGTTTTGAGTGTAGTCATCCTTTCTGATAGAAATGTCCAGTGCACAAGGTCTGGCTGTTAAATATTGACATTTTTTTAGACAAACAATCTTTGAATATCCAGATAAACATCATTAACTTAAAAGATGACTCTTAGTTGGGCAATTCATCACTGATAAAGTTGTTACTACATAAGACTTCTTAGAAGTGTATCTTTTGGGGCTGTCTCCAAAGCTGGTATATCCTTGGTGGTTGAATAAACTATTCATTGGATTGACTTTAGGGAAAAACCAATAATTGTGCTCATAAAGCTGTCTGCATAGGTTGTGAGTATAGGGGCAGATCAAGGTGGGTTAGCTCCAATGTGTTTAAAATGGGGAGCCTTTTTTGCCATGATCTTGTTTTCTTGAGTGGCACATTCTACTGTAGGTTTTACCTTATGATTTTTCTGAAATTCAGGCTCCTGGCTTACACCAGCAAAAATCTTCTCATTTGTTTGAAGAAGTGTGGAAGCTGACAACTGCATGGGTTTGCTTGTGAAATGGCAAGGCCAGCAAGAGAAATGGCACCCCTAGGACCCCGAGTCCCAGGGTTAGAGAGCAATACAGAACTTGCATTTAGAATGAAGACAAGGTTCCCCAGAAGTGACTTATACGATTACATAGGTGAGGTAGGCTTTTGGGGAAGAGAGAAGTTGCACTTGCAGAAATTTTGCTTTAGGTCTTAGAGGACAAGTTCTTGCTGAAGTCTTGAAAACGATGTTTAGGAACCACAGGAGGCAGAGGTTCTTTCTCTGGTTCTGTCTCAGTCACTGGAAAACCTCAGGCTCTTTCTGTGCATCACCCTTTACAGTAATGTAATTCCCACTTCCTGGACTGCTGAAGAGACTAACTGAAATCATGCTCATGGGCTGTTTTGCACGTCTGATAACAAAGGCTAATAGTGTGTTTTAATGCAAAGTCGTGCCTCAGAATCATTTCGGCCATTCTAGAACAAACAGAACCACGGCTTTCTTTCTCTTATTCTCCCGTAACTAATATCTAGTTACCACATCACAGCAACTAGCACCAAACTGGTCCCTTAACAGAGGATTTCATCTTTGGTGAGAGGCGAAGTCCACACAGGGAAGTATGGAGACCGGAGGGTTAAGACCTCAAAGGGAATTATCAGACAGGAGGAGAGGGAAAGGGGGCCGGGCACGAAGGGAGCCGTGTCCGAAGGAAAAGACAAGACGCTCCGATAATTTCAGAGCGACTGAGCAATGACTTCTAGGGGATGGAACTTGGGAATTTAAGAACTTTGAGCCCCTTGAGATTCTACTGGTCTGCCCAATAGAGAACACTTCACTCATGCTGACAAGCTTTGGTCACTGGTGTGTTTGTAGATGACATATATACGACATGTGTATATGTGTGCGTGTGTGTATATATATATATATATATGCACGAACGCACACGTCGAAAGAAAGAGTGGCAGTTTTATTTTAAGGAATTAGTTCAAGAGATTGTATGGGCTGGCAAGTCTGAAGTCTGAAGATAGGCAGTGGGCTGGAGACCTAGGGAAGAGCTGATAACTTGCAGCTTGAGTTGAAGGTAGATTGGAGGCAGAACTCCTTCTTCCTTATGGAGCCTTAGTCTTTACTTTTAAGGCCCTCAACTGATTGGATGAGGCCCACTACATTATGGAGGGTGATATGTTTTACTCCAAGTCTACTCATTTAAATGTCAATCTCATCTTAAAAGACCTGCACAGCAACATCGAGACAGGTGATTGACCCGATACCTGGACGCCATAGCCCACCGACGACGACACACAGAGTTAACCACCACACTCCCCTACACAATATCTAACCGGGATCCACTCAGAGTAACCTCGAATCCAGAGTTGTGGGAGTTGACTGGTTTGTAAACTGAGAGGAAAGGACATTCTCCGAAGAAGCCTCAACTGGGACCTGGCCTTCCACTATTTCCTCATCAGACTTGTATTTCAGGAAAGGACATTGGCTAAGGTGCCCTCGTGATCGGGTTTGACAGCCAAGCTCAAGTGTGCAGATCGATTAAATGTGAGATTCCACAAAGGAATACAAAGTCCGCCATCGGTATGACTTGAATGCAAACTCTCCTAGTTTCATTTCATGTGAAGCTAACCAGGGCTGTCAGACTACAGAGGTGGCAGCCTCCACAGTTACTGGAACCTGTGTTGGTGGAAGGCTGGAGACCAAGATTCTAGGTTACATGGTGAGGGACACGAGGGGAAGGAGAAAGCAGTAACTGAAGGAGGAAAAGTTTCCTCTCTGTGAGTACTGCTTCCGCTCTTCCCTCCCCACCTTAACCCCATACCTCCTAAATCTTGCATTTGAAAAAACACTGTAAATCCCACTCTGTGTATCAAGACCCAAAGCTAAGTTTTAGCGCCATCAGCATTGACAGGTTCATGCTACAGGAGGGCACCACCCTCCGGGAGCCATTATCACAGTAGCTGCTGCTTCTGATTCTAGGCCCTAGGGAGCACGTGGACGGCCCCTCCACCAGGAGAATGGGGCTCCTGGCAGGATTCTGGGGTTCTCTTGGTGACTCCTCCTTCAACCCAATGCTTGGGCTGTATCCTAGCTGGGTGCTTATTACCTCTCTGTGCACTTATTTGTGGTTAAAATATCTGAAAGGATCTGGGATGTGGCTTGCAGCTTTCCGTCTCTGCAGGGGCCTGAGGGCTGGGGAACAGCCAGGCAGTGGGGCTGCTGAACACCAGTCCTCGTGAGCAGAGGCACCGGAAGGTAAGGAAGCAGAAAGGCAATGTCACGACTGCGCAGTGTGCCCACCGGCCCCAAACCAGCAGCCAATCTTCTAGATTTTGTTGTGGGGAGGCTGCTCAGCTATACCAGGAGCAAACAGCAAGATCAACAGCATTGCTAAGGCAAAGGTAAGGGTCTGACAAAAGATGATCAGGCAAGAGGGTGGCTTTCAGGAGGAGGTGACTGGCTAAGATTTAGAAGGAGTGGGCAAGTACATCTCACCGTCAAGGCTAACTCAGACATGGTGGCTGGGTGCACAGGCTGAACTGTGACCCTGGACCCTGGACTCGGAGAGGGAAGCCGTGATTGGTGCGGGGTGCTGTGCATTGGCTCTGGGAGGGTGTGGCTGCCTGCAGTTTCTGAAGGACTTGGGTGGAATGTGGATTTGATGCCAGCAGGTGGTTCTTGTGGGTAAAATTGTAATATTTGCAGAATATCTCGCCTGGCTTTAGTGCATCTACATATCAATAGGCGTTCCTCAGGGGTGGAATAAGTTTATCTCCATATCAATAGGTAATTACCTGGGCCACGGAAGGCTTGTCTGGACCTGGGAGGTTAAGGGGAGGAGACTGGCTGGCTTGCTGGCTTCTTCCAGAGCTGAGGAGAAAGACAGCCCTGGACTGCAGTTTGTAAGCAATAAATGGGTTTTAAACTTTATTTTTCCCTTTGACTCATTTCAGTTTTAGAGGTATTTTGCCCTGGGATTTCCTTTCCCGGACTTACATTTGGTGAAGTCCTAAACATCTCTGTCATGTCCGGTACCTCTCGCCTTGACATCAGAAAGGGACCTGGGTGCCCTTGATGAACATGATCTCAGGCTCAGTATTTCCATGCCAGGGACAGACTGTCCACCTCTCCCTTGTACAGGGGCCATGTCCGCTCAATTACTGCAGTAATTCTGCTCTGCAGAGATGCCAAGTGACCTCATGTTGTAAATCTAAGCTTCAGAAAGATTAGAGATTTAGAGTTTTTGTCATGTCACCACTGTTTCAAGGCAGGCCAGTTCTCTCCAGGGTAAAGCTCAGAGCCCAGCAGAGCACACCTGACAGTGGAACTGAGGCTTCAGCTCCTCCACCCACCGCGGGCGGGCTCCTCCTGGGCCGTCAGCAGCCTCTGCGATCTTCCCGACTTCCCCACCGCGTCGTGCTCCCCGCGCCCCAGGGGATTTGCTCTTAGGTCTCTGCAATCAAGATGTGTCAAATACTTACAAGCTTTGTCCCTCCTATTTCCCAGTGTCTGTTTCAACCCTGGCATTGCATTTGGGACCAAGTACATCCTCTATACTAATAAATAAGATATATTCAGTGGACAAGTGAAGAGTTGACACAGGAAACCTCTTCTTGAATGGGTCTTCTGACAAGAATTCGGATTTTGTGTTGAGAGCCTCAGAGGAAACAGCTCTTATCTGCTTTATAGGGGTGGGGCTGCATGCCTCGTGCCTCGCAGTGGGACAGCCTACCTCCCAAACCTGCTAGTGAGGGGTTGCGGGTGCCCCTTCTGTGGGTTTTCTTTACTGTAAACGGTCAACCCAGGTAAGGGAAATCCCTCTGCAGAGTTCTGCTGGCTAAATTCAACCCCACAAAACAGAAAGAACACAGCTATTTCTGGCTTAAGTAGGCATACCTAATGCCTCTAGAAATTTAGGTAAAAAGAATCATGACTTCACAGACTAATAATTGGAACCTGCTTCAGAAGCCCACCCAGGGTTCTGGGGAAAGTTGGTAACATTTTTAAAGTTCAAGTCTTTCAGAGAGGCTGTTTGGAAGCTGCCAAATGTAAATGCCCGTTGGTGGGTTATGAAAAGGGCCTGGCCCGGCCAGCTTGGTCTCTCCACAGTGGAAACCGTGTGATCCTCCTCTGGTTCACTGTGACAGCACCAACATACTGTGGCTATTGACTTGATGCAGTATAATTACATCTCTGGACTCACACACCAGGTTTCACTGAACTTTCTTAGGTATTATAGAAGATTTTGTAAATTCACAGACTGCTATTTAGTTTCAAGAAGACTGAAAGATAAATTCAAGCTGTATTTGCATGTATTATGGGGAGCTGAAAAGCTGAAAAATGGTTTTTAAAAATCAGACCATATCTTCCTAAGTTAAAATGGGACAAAGGGACAAACGCAGAATGAGTAGCAACTGCAAGGAATCCTTAGTAACAGTGGTCACATGGAAGTGGTTGTGACTGCAGATGATCCCAGGACTCATGAGCTTGGAGTTTCTTTTCTGAGAGTTGATGGTACCCGTGAGCTACCGATGTGCATGGACGTCGGAGACGTGCACGTGAGCCGAGGGGCCGGTATGTGGGTAGGTGTGGAAGGGGACAGAAGCTGATGTCTGTAACTCCGGGGGGAAAATCCCAGGGCAAAATACCTTTGAAACTGAAAACCTAAATCAGTCAAAGAAATAAAGTGGGACAAACCCGTTTCTTTCTTACAAGCAGTCCTCCTGTGTCTCTCTTGACGTGGTGGCAGAAGACAGAGCTCCACCCACCTCTCCAGCCCAGATAGGCCTTCCCTCGCCCTTGTAATTACCTATTGATATGGAGATGAGCTATTCTCTCCACCCCTTGGGAACACTGATTGACGTGGAGATGCACTAAGGCCAGGGGAGGGTTTCTGGAAGCGCTGCAGTTTTGCTTACATGTCATCGAACACCACAGACTACCCAGTGAAAGATACGGCCACTCTAAACTAGCCCATCGTTTTCCAGGAAGATTAAAGTCCTCTCCTAAAATCTAATAGTAACTTTAAAAGCTTTATGGAGGGGAAGGAAGAGAAGGAGGAATGGGATTGAGAAGGAAGGGAGGTAAGCAGCTGGGAGGGAAAGCAGAAAGGCACCAGGACCAGAGCTGCCCTGTGCAAGCTCCTCCCTCCCCTGAGCAAGCTCCTCCCTCCCCTGAGCAAGCTCCTCCCTCCCCTGAGCAAGCTCCTCCCTCCTCTGTGCAAGCTCCTCCCTCCCCTGGACCATCCTCCGCAGGACAGCGCCACTGACCTCCACAGAAGGAATATAAAACTTCTCTATCGGTCGGTCCCTCTTCATGTCATAAAACGAAGGGGAAAAAAAAGAGATCATAATAAAATCTTGATACCAAAGCTTCTCAAGTAACTCAGAGCATTTTTCAGTAGCTTGATATGCCTGTGAAATATGACCAGGTCACTCGTGAGGATTTCCAAATCGCCCTCATAAAGTCTGAGGGGCCAGAGAGAGTTGTATGGGAAGGATCGGAACTTACAGAGACCTCTGCACGGAGGACAAGAGGGGAAAACACACCCTTACTCCCATCACCAGTCATTTCCCTAGTGCACATGGAAATAGGGACACCAGGGAACAATTTTATTTACAAGTTAAAAAAAAGATTACAAAACTGTTTGCATAAGAAAATGAAAATAACCAAATTTATGAATTCCAGTATGCAAAAATAGTAATGATGATATCCAAAGTGATTCAAACTGACTACCTGAAAGCAATGACAGTTTTTCTTTTCTTACTGGCACAGACAACAGTGCTTAACCTATGTAAGAGCAACATTAACATTTTATCTAAAGTAGAAAAATCTGTATTTGAAAAATATATTCCATATACACAAAATTAGAAAACCATGCCTTTATGTGGTTGCTCATTTTCCAAATCCTTGTCTCATTCCTGTCGATGAGTTTCCACAGCATTAAATGTCACCGTGGTTCACATTCCCAGTCCTGCGACGAGCTGATGACTGTTTCCAGGCACCAGCACCCCACACCTGAGTCCCTCTGAGTGCTGTCGGATATCCCAACGTGAAATGCAAATTGGAGTGTTTTTCTGAAGTGTTCACAAAGAGTATAGAATACAACATTTTTATGTTTCTGCATTTGGTGGTGGTAAAATGTCTTCATCTTGATAAAAATAACCCAGGATTCTGTAAATACAGTATCAAATGAAATTGGCTTTCAACCTTCAGTATTTCTCTGCTGATTGAAAGTGATGTTTCCAGATTTTTGGCCAAAGTCTCATTCTCATCTATCTAGCTTTTTCCAGCTAAGTGGTGGTCTTTGACGTTAATAAGGGTTCTACATATGGAAAATACATTCCGGTTATAAAAAGGAGCACAACCCCATCTACTTTGATCATCCCTTTGTCTTAACAGAAGTGGTCAGATTGCAAACAACGGCACACATATGTGCATCACGCGAAGCCCCTTGGGGAAACTGTAACTTGCATTTTCATGGACATCTTATGGTCAAATCCTAAATATTTCACAAGTTTCCTAAAGGCAATGCTCGTAGAGTTGATGAGTCCAAAGCTTAAAAGCAATCTAAGCAGGGGGGGAAAGAAAGAAAAAAATCAATCAGTTGTGACTGGGCACTAGCTAGACACAAAGGATTGCGGGTTACCATGAAACACTCTGATGTCCCATGTTGGTTAAAGGAACTGAGGTCATGAGAAGTACCAAACTCAGGCAAAAGAACCCATAGATATTGAAATCGAAGACTATGGGTAGAGAAACGTTCAGCCACAGGAAGAGGGCTCATTAGATTTACTGTCTTGCATAGAGAGAAAAGCACGGGAAAGTAAGTGAGAAGATAAAAATGTCCTATGAATGACAGATTTGTAATGTTCACTTTAAATGAGATAAAAGGCACTTTGGATGGGGCAAATCCTTTGGCAAAGTATTTTAGTGCACTCTGACACAATGATGTCTAAAGGTCTATTTCTTTTTAAGTGCAAATGTAACAGAGTTCATGGTACTCAGTTAAAACACAAAGGCCAGATCTGATCATGTGGGTTCAGGTAGGAAACAAATCCTGTTCAGTTAATTCCTCTCCAGGGCAAAAAGATTAAGAGCAAATGAGCTGCCTGAGCTGGGTTCATTTCTGTCTTAGCTCAAGAAACAATTCTAGTGGGTGTAGCGCATTAATAGAAGCGTCACACTTTTAGATCCAGCATCATCGGGCTAAGGTAGGAGATTAAAATACTAATGCAAGTTACACGAAGGGCAGGAACCCTGGAACGTCCTGGTCAAACCACACTATGAGTTACACCCTGGTCCCCTGAACACCGCCTACAAATCATGCTTTCCTTCTGGTTTTAAAACGTAGTGGAGTCTTCTAAGACTACTTAACTTGTGTTGCATTTCAGTAGTAGGGGAACCTGATACGCTGTCATTTTGAAAGCCCTTAGTATAAGACACAGGCCAAAGAATAAAGTCATTATCTTTATAAATAACCACTTTTCTATTTAAAAAAACTCTGGATCTTCTAAGCTCAGTAAGGGGGACAGAAGAAACAAATGCTTCCATTTCAACTGATTTTCAAAGAAATATGCTAACCTTTGTACAGACTCTCTAGGTAATGTGCATTGAGTGATTTTAACGGAGTGATGTGAGCCCACCACGTCCTCCCAGCTCCAGCAGGTGTTCATGGGACGTGGGCTGCGGTTAGAAGTGTCCATTCTGGAAAAGATCTGTGCTCCTCTCATTTCTAGTCAGGTCAGTTAACTTCACCTAATAAACCCAAATTCACACAGGCAGTATGAAA
The DNA here is from genome assembly GCF_030020395.1 of Manis pentadactyla. NCBI lineage: Eukaryota > Metazoa > Chordata > Mammalia > Pholidota > Manidae > Manis > Manis pentadactyla. Next base: position 13,629,225 of record NC_080020.1, read on the forward strand.
CCAATTCTAACCTCTTAAGCTATTTAGTTTAGATGACGAAAAACGACCTTCATCAAATAGAAGCACTCATCTTTGAACCCATCCTATAGAAAAACTTCGGTAACTAATCTGACATTGACTTTTAGTAGGGTAATCGGCGAGATGAAATTATTTCTGGAAAGAAAATGTAAGTGAAAATTTATGCTCTGGGGTTTGCAGTCTTGTGAAACCACATTCACCATGAAAAGTCGCCAGAATGCCCTTCTGCTTCTTGTTATGTGCCCACAGTCTTGTAGGCTGCAAACTGGACCCATCAGCCTTTGAAGTCACGCCTGCGGCATAGAAGCTTCTTGTTTAGGAAAGACACAAAGTATCATGAGTGCCTGGAGTCTTTTCTTGTTATTCCTTGAGGTTTCAGCTTACAGCTGGTCTGGCTCAGAAGCAACTGGTTGAAAGGCTTAAAGCGCCATCAGTTTGGTTCAGATTTATTTTTTTTCCCCCAGAAGCCATGCAGGATCCAGACTGTGCTCAGTCTATAAGCCTCGGCGGAGGAGTGAGTGCCCTTGGGTTCCATTTGTACACTTCCATTGCAGAAAAAAGCAAGTCCTTTAAGCTTCCTAAAACAGCAACAGAAGGAAAGCTTTAAAAACAATACCTTTACAAATTAAAGGGGCTAACCTGTAATTGCAAAAAAATTATTGTGCTTGCTTTTACTAGTAATACGCATGAATTTAACAACCTATGAACAAGAAGCTCATTTAATGGTGTTCAAATATCCATGTGTCCATGTGCTCAGCATAAAGATTTCATGACAACTCATGGGCATTCAGTATTTGCAAATAGTGCTTAAAAGATAATGTGACCCACAATGATAAAACATATTAACAAATAATTCTTTTGCTGATTTTCAACCTCATTCAAACATTTGAAGCTAATTTCTGTGTTGCATCCCTTTAAAGATTTTAGGATCTTTTGGTCCTTCCTTTAAAAAAAACCAAAGATGGTTAATGGATAGGGCCATACGTAGTCTCTGAATTGAGAACTTCTGTTAAACTACTGGAGAAAGTTGAGATGTAGTTTGGGAATGAGATTTCCCCTACAGTGATGTTCCTGGAACACTCACACTTTTCATAAATACCCTCAGCAAAGTACAGCCCTTAGATTTGTCCTTATCACAAACGGGCAGCGACCTCACTTCAGGCAGGGACAAGGCATCAACAAACTGCACATTACTGTGAAAAACCTTCGTTTTTGGCAGTAATCTTTCATTAACATATTTACCACTAATTTGGCATTGGTGACATACTGGATATATTATGGAAAACAAGTTTTTCCTATCCTAGATCTAATAAGATTATCTGTCAATAGAAGCTTCTCAAGTATTCTTGATGATAAGAGATAGTTTTATCAGATATGTTAATTAATCAATATGATAATAACTACATTAACATTACTGTGGGAGGCAAATGATAATCATTTTGCCAATAAGGGAAAAAATAGAGTTTAATAGGTTGAGAAACCAAGACTCGGTTCATCTCGTATCCTTTCCACCATTCCTTCTATTATGTCAGGTTGACGTTTAAACTGTTGCTTAAAAAATACCACCAAAAAAAGCTTTTCCTGTAAGTAAACAGGCTGACTTCACTCTCCCAAATATCGTAGTTCTGTTCCCTTCTGGGGAGGTGTGCACAGGGAAACTGATTCAAATGGAGTCATACAAACTAGAGAAGGCTCTCTCACACCTATTTGCTTTTTCCTGAACTACACTGTCATCATCAGATTCTGGGTGGTCTTCAACCACCCACAAGAAAACTACTGTGTAAAAACACAGTTTCCGGAAACAAATGCGTCATGCGCTAGAAATCTGAGCCTCTCACCAAGTAAAGACAAAGCACTGTTGTGCACTGCACAATACATACAAGTGTTAAATCATCAAACTGTATGCCTTTACCTTATACAATATTATATGTTAGTTATATCTCAATAAAGCTAGAAAGAAAATGGGGAATAGAGTTTTAAAACCCTGAAAATACAAGTGAATGCTTGGGTAGGAATTTAAAGTTTCATTGAAAACAAAATAGAAGTAAATCACTTACATAAATAAAAGGGCGACTATGTTATATCTGCTCTCACACATCTCTCAAACAGAAATACTGTATGCTTTCCTGAATTATGAGTGAGCCCAGGCCAGGCAGCCGGGCTAACTGAACATGAACTCAAGAAACCAGAAGTCCTTTACTTTGGTTTATAGCTGCTGAGATCAAGTTATTTATGAGAAGTATGGGAAGTTATTTATGAGAAGTATGTTTTCTGTCTTGGAGAACTGGCCTGTTAGGGGGAGTCTGAATAGCTTTTTGGAATCTAATGGATTGAAGAAAACACAGAACTAATTGAGTTAAATATTCAGCCAACCCTCGTGATGAAGAGGTCCCATCTCCCAAAGATGTGCAGGGGTGGCTGCTGTCTACTTTCTTTGGGGACTAAATTTTAGTCAATTTTCACGCATTCAGTAAATAAAATCAAAGAGAAAGTGCCTTTCAGAATCTGTAAAAGATTCTCTCTTAAAATGGGCTCAAAATATTATTTGCTGTTGGTAATTACAGGGAGAAAACTGAAATGATTTACATTTTAACAATTTGTTTCCTGAATTCAGAATGTCTCATTTAGATTTACCAAAATTATCTAATAATTATAAGATAACACATCTTAGAAAGCTAATAAAAACTTTCTTTACTAAATTACATTGTACAACTTGAATAAACATTCTCATTCATTTTAGATGTAACTGTAACTTTCTTTTCAAAATAAAGGTGAAAGCATCTTTATGTAGATCACAATTACCCTGACAACTGTCCTTGAAAAGGAATTAATGTCATTATACACCAAACTTATATATTAAACTGTTTCACCTTCTACATTTTTACATTCATATAATGGTGATTGATAATCATGATTATCAACCCTACCCCCACATCACCAACAATGTTTAAACAGAAAAAGGTAGAGAATGAGTTGGTTCTGATATGAGGGCATGAAGATGTTTCATTCCTTTGTCTTAGAACTTACATCACAAAATTGGGGACAAGCTGCAAAATTAAGCTGAGTGGTAATTCTTTTTATTGACAACACTGAAAAACTGCAGCTCGTCATTGGTAACACAATCGGCTAGCTACTCAGACTTTGCCTGAACAGCAAATGTACAGGAAGATATAATAGATATTTGTGAAGTAACACAAGTTTATCATCAAAAGCAACTGACTTGCTATAAAAGAAACTTCAGGATCTTGTCATGAAAATATGATTCAGATTTAATTTTAAGACTTTAAAAATCTCTGCTGCCGTCTTGCCTCTGAAGGTTTGTGGACCAAAACCCATTCTTAAGACCTACACTCAACTTGCCTAACTCCTAAGTCTTTTCTTCATATCATGAAAGTTACAAAATTATGGGATGGCTCAACAGAAAAAGTGACTGAACAATCTTTCCCAGCTACAGAGGTATGTTTTGTACTCTTTTAAAGCTGCCTAATTTGTTCATTTCTCCTCCCTTTGCTTACCTCTTCTTTGTTTCCTTTATTTTGAGATAACATTTTAAGCCGACACATGTTTTCTGCATGGAATTCCCTATAAAATGTTTTTGTGGTTAAAAAACAAAACAAAACAACTACTGCTGCAGACTCAGATCAGTATTTAACCTTGTACTGTTCTTAGAAGGAACACACACCTCCTTTCGCCCTTTGACTTTAGGCTGTTTCTATTATCAGACATGGACGCAACGCCTCGCGGAAGGGGGAGCATGTTACGGAGCGTCCACAGGACGGGGGCCCTGCCCGGGGACAGGGAAGGCGGGAGCGGGAGCAATGTCTGTGCAGGGAGGGGTCTCGTGGGGCCCGGAGCCTTGCTCTCGCTGTGACTCTGCCCCTTCATCCTCAAGGTTGGCATCATGCTTCCAGAAGGATGCAGACCAACAACGTACATGCTTCCACTAAGGAAGTATTTATAAACAGTAAGTCACATTCAGCAAAGGCCACATCCTTGCCCAGTGGAGAAAGCGGGACAGCGCCCAGGTGTCCCTGAGGGCTTCTCCGCCTCCAGCACCCCTTCTCCTCGCCCTGCGCTCACCTCCTCCCCACAAACCGGATTTTAAACCCTTCCATCTGGAAGGTTCTTACGCTGTTTGGTTCCAGATCACAGCTGAGAATCAGTGTCCAGCCACAGATCAGTTGGTGGAGGCAGAATGATCTAGTAAACAACAATGAGAAGGGAGGGGAGGGAACGGAGTAGCTTGGGGGATCTAAATTCTCATTAGCTTGACAGTGAACTAAGTGCATTGAGTATTGGGTTAAGAAATCCCAGGGAAAATGCGGGCGAGGAACTGTTTACAAGATGCTCCCCAAGCTAGCCCCTCACTCTCAGTCAGCGACAGATCAGGCGGCGCTATGCTAAGTAGCTGGATTTATAAAGAAGAATAAAGACTGTAGCTACCCTTTACAGCCTTATAGATTAGCGTTAATTTTTTAAAAAAAGGACTCAAACTTAATTTAAAATATATCCTCCTATAACATGAAAGAAGCCATAAACAGTGGAAAACCCTCTGCATCAGGTTCCCCGACACCGAGAGGAGGGACTAGAGCTCCGTTCTGCGCAAGTCCCAGCCCCGGGCGCGCTGCAGCCGCGGCCTTACCCGGCGGGGCGGCGGAGGGGCAGGCTTAGGGGCGGGGCCGCCCCCGGGATCGGGCTGGCTTCTCGCTGCCAGCGTGCCCCGAGTGGGTGGGTACCGGCTCGGTCAGTGCGCTGCCCTGCCCAGGGAAGTCAGGGGTTTCTGTGACGTTTTCAGAATGAGCTCGCACGGGGAGGGTTGCACCATCCGAATCCGGAGCGCTGCGTGAATCCCAGGAGGCCAGGCTTTCACTTTCTGGACTGAGAGAATGAGCGTCTTCTCCAGCGAGCTCAGGACAGGAGCCGCAGGAAGAGCCGTCGTCGCCGGGGGGATTTTGCACCAGAGGCCAGGCGTCGGAGAACTCGCCGCACACGGACCGTGAGAGGGGACCGAAGCCAGCCGGCGCTGTCTCCCGGACGGGCCCCGCGTTTCTGCACACGTGTTCAAAAGGCTTTCAGTATTCCACAGGGAGGAAAAACACACTACAGAGCAACATTCCGGCTGTACCTTTAAGTGTTCTAGATGAAACGGCAATTTATTAAGTCAGAACTCTAGTGCTTCCTTTGTTATAAACGTGCTTCAATACAGTAAGTTCGATTGCCCCATTTACTTAAAACTGAATGTTTATACCTGCTTCTAATCAATATAGTCATACTTAATCCAATGTCTAAAACATGCAATTTCCCGGGTCTAACATTCTATGAGTTCATGGCATGTTAGAAATTACTGACAGATAACAGAAGTGTCACAAATCATGAGCATGAGACAAAACTAAAACAAATGGAGTATTAAATATAAAGAATGCTGCACTGGATATCAGTTACCCCAAGGGAGTTAGTTACCTAATTCCTGGCAAAGATTTGCCCCCTCAACTCCCAGAATGTCATTAATAATATTAAAAAAGTGATGCCCCCATAGTTTCACATGGAAGTTGGTAAATTAGTAGAATGCTTATTTGCACAAGGGAATACGCCCACTTACCTCTCCTGAAGGGCGGCCTGGGAGTGTGCCCCACAGCCAAGAGTCACGTGGCTGGTGCTACAGGCCTCGTCACAGCACAGGGACGGAATCAAGTGCACAGGCCCTAGGAAAGCCAGCAGAAGGGGAGGCCCAGTGCTTTTTTCTGGGAACTCTCTTTACTACCCGTTCAAGAAGGCTCTTGCAAATTTGGGCATTCTCCTTTGAGTGGCATTTTTGGGGTAAGGGGGCATGAGAGTTAATTTTTTTTCTCGTTATCTGTAACATATAAAATGACGAACCACTAAGAGGAGGTCCCTAGAGCCGTCAAATTCACGGGGACAGAGAGTCGAAGAGTGGCTGCCAGGAACTTGGAGAGGGCGGGAACGGGGAGTTGTTTCATGGGGACAGTTTCGTTTGGGAAGGTGAGAAAGTTCTAGAGATGGACAGTGCTGATGGCTGCACAACAGTGTGAATGGGCTTCATGGCACTGAACTGTGCACTGAAAAGTGGTTAAAATGGGAAACCTTGTGTTATGTATATTTTACCACAATAAAAATCATGATGAAAAGTAATAATGTAGTCTGTGTGAGGGCATGTGAAACGGGACTCTCAGGTACTGTGGTAACAGCAGAAATAGTACAACAGTTCACTGGGTGTTGCAGCAATAGAAGAGTCACATAAAAGGGTTGGAACCCTTTCACGCAGCGTGCACATGCACACACACACTTTTTCCTTTTACTGCCAGGAATGTACCTTAAGGAATAACTAGTTATGTGCACATAGCTTTACAAACCATTAAGTTCACTGAAGCAGTGGGCATTTTTGGTCATGCAGGTAATACAAGTTTATTGACAAAAATTAAAATAAGATTAGATAAGAAATTTCAAAATAAATCTTCCCTAATCCTATAAACTGGAAATTAACACTGTCAGCATTCGGTAAAAGGCCTTCTAGAATTCTCTCTCTCTATATATATACACATTTAGTTCTGATTTTATAAAACCATAAACATACTAGGCTTAAGGACAAATATAAACGCATACATACATAGAGAGAAGACAACATGAAGAAATTATGTATTTACATATGCATATGTTTTGGTGGGTATCCAAAGTTTCCATGAGGAATTATCTCTTTACTTCTATAAAGGGGAAAAGAAGTTAGGAAACTACTATTTCCCTTTTTAAAAATGAATGTTAAATATTGGGACGCATTATAAACCAGTGTTCAGCGGGATGGCCGGCCAGCGTGCTTTCATCTAAGTGTCTCAGAGCAGCTCCCCTGCGGTGCCCTCTGCGTACACACAGCCCTGCGGTCATGGGCGTCTCGCCCGTCACTACCACCAGTTAACCCGACAAACGTGCCATGCTCACGGTGGGACACTTCAAAATTATTTTAAAAGCAAAGGCTCTGCCGTTCTTTGTAGAAATGCCTGGTTCTAGGGCTTAAGCAGGGAAGTACAGATGAGTCCGGAACTTCTTCTTGTGCCAAAATTAATAAAGTGCTGAAAGAGTAATGGGGACATGTTAAAATGACGCCTAAGCCAGCCTGAAGGCCAGACCTTGGAAAGTTTGAGCATCAACATCATGACAGCAGAGGACTGTGACCTACTGAACAGGGGCCCTTGAGCCCACACTAATTAAAGTAACTCAGTGGAGAAGAAGGGGAAGTTTGTTTCTTATCTTAGGAAGCTAATTAATGTAGGGAGGATGATGGACCTAGAGAACCAGTGTTTGTCAAGCGCCAGTGATGCCTGACTCAGGGAAGACTGATACCCCCCAGAGGGCAGCAGTTTGGAAGGTAATGGGGGTATTTACATAGCCTCCAAGAGTCTCCCACATGTATTCATTAATTACAGAGAAAACAGAGAGAAAATTGGCAGACATCACCTTAACAAAGTTCTTGAGTTAACTAGGCCAGGAGTGGACAGGTGGACGCGCTGTGCCTCCTGACATGAGGCACTGCAAAGGACATGGCGTCGCCTCTGTGGCTTTTCTAAACCCAGTAATAAAGAGCCATCAGACAAACCCAGACAGAGGGTCATGCTACAAAATGACTGGCCTGTGCTCACCACCAATACTAATGTCGCAAAATGCAAAGAAAGATTAAGAACTATTACACCTGAAAAGAGAATAAAGAGATTTGACAACTAAATGGAACAGTATTACCTGGGATTTTCTTTAACTATATAGGATATTATTGGGACAATTCACAAAATCTGCATATGCTCTGTAGATTATAGAACAACACCAAGTTACTGCTAATTTCCTGATTTTAACAATTGTGCTGTTGTGTAAGAGGATGTTCCTGTTCTTAGGAAAGAAACACTGAAATATTAAGGGGAAAATGGACATCATATCTGCAACTGATTTTTAAATGGAAGTGAAAAAAATATATACATCTCCACCATACTTAGAAATAAAAATGATACAGCAAATATATGGACATGAGATAAAATGTTGATATTTGGGGACCCTGGTTAAAGGGTCTGAGGGACTTCTTTGTCCTATTCTTTCAACATTTTCGTGAGTCTGAAATTACATTAAAAAGTTAAAGGAAAGTAAGGTGCTGCATTGAGGAAGAAGTGACTTGAAGAAGCTCTATGAACCTGGGCATTAGCCTGGAGGGACCCCTTCCCACCTTGGGACTCTGCTAGGAAGAAGTGCCCCAAGGCCACCTGTGTATTTCATCTTTGTTTTCAGACAGAGATAAGATGAGGCAGACTGTGCAGGAAGCTGTGTTTTATTACATGTCAGACTTGGGTTCCTCTCTCAAGAAATTATTCCTGCTCACTCTGATTCTAGAAGCGGTGCACTGCACTTGGAGCACTTTGGGTCAAGCAGTTACCATCAGTAGCTGTCTAAGAGTCTGTTATCTATGCAAAGACAAAACAGACCCTCACACACCATGTGAAATCCTGTTATTTTATTCTTAGCCCATTCCGAAAAGAGGAGACAGCAATGATCAGTAGAAAACTAATGATGCTGAAAACTTCTTGTTCCACATTAGATTGAAAACCTGAATCCTGCCAGTTTCTTGGGAAGGGCGATCAGACAGTTCCAAGACGGTGAGTCGGTCTATTCGGGAGACATTTAACGTAGAACAAAAAAGGGTCCCAAGGGACCCAATGACGCCATTAGTATTGCCCCCAAGAGTGCTAAGAGAAGTGGGGGGGAGGGCAGGGCAGACTTCCAGGGGGGCGCTTCCCCCCACTATGGTGGTGGGGACAGGAGCAGGAAGGGAAGGGGACTATGTGTTGATGAATATAAATACATGGCAGGGAAAAGTTGGTACCTTTGCTCGTTTTTGCCCACGTTAGAGACCCATTTCCACTGGAATGACCTCCCTAAACTTTCGTTTTTGTCAGTAGTCTCAGAGGCAATTATGGTCTGCCACAGATCTCCCTCTACTCTCTGCTTGAGGAAATCCAAGAAGACATTAAAATAGACACATTAACGTTCAGTTTGAATCCACCAGACAAGAAAGGATACAAACTCCTACTCAACCGAAGGTTGATATTATTTCAAATGGACTGACCCAAAACTATAATGGCAAACTTGCTTAAAAAGTTGCTGACAAATTCTAGGACTTTAATGAGATGCTTATTTTCTTTTGAATACTTAAGGGCCTCAAAACATCCAAACCACGGGGGACAGTGGAGAAAAACCAACAAGATAAGCTTTATCGAGGAAACCAGGCAGAGCGACCTCCCCTGGTCAGCTGCCCGGCCCCCCTGGCGGCCCGCGGCCAGCCGGCTTACCGCAGGGCTGCGCCGAGTCCTGGTGGCACTGGCAGCACGCTCTGGAGGCAGGCTCGCCGAGCCGGGGTCTGTCCAAGCACGACAGCTCAGAACCGTTGTACCGAATGTCCGGGCCTCGCAGGGACCCTGCAGGAGGGGTGAGAAGGCCATCAGTGGGGACTGTTTCCTCTATAAAGGAGCCCTTCAACTTCACAAGCACACTGTACTGTGCTAGCTTTTGTATTTTTAAAGAAAAAAATGGCATCATTCACATTTAAAAATATTTCTTCTTAAGCAGAGGCACAAATATGAAATAATCTGTCAAGAAGGCTCAAAATGTAGAGTTATGCTGCCAGGAATAAGAACGATGTTTATTTTTGCCTAGTGGCAGGGGGACACCCTTGCCTTTTCCACGTCCGCCTAAAGGACCGTGTGGCTGCCGGGTGCCTTTCCGGGCCGAGACGGCAGCGAGGGCTGCCTTCCCGTGCATCTGTCCCTTCGGCCGCTCCCCGGGTCTCATCTCTTCAAGTCTCACTCCCTTGTCACTCACTCACAGGACAGTGAGGATCAAACTCACTTCACCAAAATGCTGAGAAACAGAAAGGGCTCAAAACTTACAGCTGGGTTTTTTCTCCATAAACTGCCTCTTACAATAGATGACGCAGAGAATGAGCAGAGCCAGCAGGACAGTGGCCAGGGCGCTGCAGATGACAGCGGCCAGAGCTGCGTCCCGGGGGCTGGAGGCCATGGACGGGATCCTCACGAGGTTGACCTTGCTGGTACCTGGAAGCCACAGGATGGAATCAGCACGCTCTCAGCGACCCGAGGGCCTCGGTGCTGGCCCCGAACCTGGTGGCCGCCTTTGGTAATGGCCTTCGTGCAAAATAAATGAAACTCCAGAAAACCAGGGGGTGGTATTTTAAGATGGCTCAAGCACTCTCTCCTCTTAGAAGATTTCTTTAATATTACACCTCCACCCTGCACCCCAATATGTACAGAGGTACCACCCCTCTGTCCCTACACACTCTGTTGCAGGAATGTGCTTTTCGGCCCATTTAGACCAGGACTGTTTGCGAGCTGGAATCTGCCATCTTTCCTTCTGTCTCCCAGTACTTGGCATACTGTTTGCATTTTAAAGCAGACGATCTAAGGTTTGCCTTTGAGCAAGTGTTGGGAAAAACCAGGAGTGGGATCATTCATGACCTTACAGTCCACCCCCAATTCCTCAGACAGTAAACATTTTTAAATACTTTAGCTGTTAAATTTCTAACAAACATCTAAGTTTTGGGGAAAAAAACCAATACTGTTGTTATTCTATGGAGAGGCGGGCATAGTAATGTGTTAAGAAAGTGTCAAGAAAAAGAGGTGGGCCCCCATCCTGCTCTGTTTGGGGCTGTCAGCTCCTTAGCACTGTTCAGGGGTGCCTCCCTACCCCCATCACTGAGGGTCACTCCAGACCCTCTGATAGAAGGGGAATGTGCATCCCTCATGTAATTGTAAGTTGTCTTGAAACCACTTTAAAAAAGAAATGCAAAATGTATCTATTTTCCTTGACCTATTATATCTTTAAATGTTATATTTTGACAGGTGTTCAATATAAAAGTTGTTAATGACATATTTTGCATTCTCTATTTTGTACACAAATTTCAAAGTCCAATGTGGTTTCACAATGACAGCACCATCTTATTTTGGACTAACCATATTTCAAGTGCTTATTAGCCACACATGGCTAACGGCTAGGATAACGAACATGACAACTCTAGGATGAAGGGTTTGTGTCTACATTTGTGGGACACGGCACCTAAATGCAAGCAATTCATCACTGTACCTTCTTCTTGTTCCTGGCTGCAAATTCCCAAGACCCTACCCCGAGACTAGTTTCCACTGTATAAAACTTGGGGCTAGACCGGAAGATGACTGGTTAGCCAGAGACGGGTAAGATTCCTCAAGGGAGGAACAACCTAAGACAGGCACAGTCGCAGGGGGCCATCTGGTGAGAAAACGGGGAGCAGCAGAGGTGAGGCTTAGAACCTCACCCCCCCGTTCTGAGAGAAATCTTCTGCACACATGGATGTTTATTGCCCTCGTCTAGCTCGGATTAACACATAGTCTACAGGCACACACCTGATCATCTACATTTGCTCTCTTACAACACTAAACTATGTTTTCTACCTTTATCTCGTATCTACCTACCACTTCAGCATTTTATTAAAAATAATAATAATAGAGAAATGTGGTATCCACATATAAATCAAGTTTAAAAATCAAATGAATATTCATATTTGAACTGTGTATAGTTCATAATGCATGAACAAAACCGAAAGCTTCTGTGATGACTGCCCTTGCACTGTTCACCATGTAACTTATTCACTATGTAAGAATTTGTTCTCCATGTAAGAATTTGTTCATTATGCATCAGAAGATCGGAGACTGACGAAAATTAGGCTTGGGGTGGATTAATGATTGTGCATTGAGTATTGACCCCCCTATACAGAAATTTATTGTGGTTAACAACTATTTGATCAATAAATATGAGAGATGCCCTCACAAAAAAAATATATATATATATATATAAACACACTTCCAATTGTAAAATAAATAAGTAACCGGGATGTAATGTATAGCATAAGGAATATAGTCAAAATATTGTAACAACTTGGTATGGTGATAGCTGGTACCCAGAATTATCATGTATATAAATGTTGAGTCGCTGTGTTGTACACCTGAAACTAATGTAATGTAATACTGTTGTCAATTACCCTTCAATAAAAAAATAAAAAATAAAAAATAAAAAACCTAACAACACAGGTAAATACTAGTAAGAGGAATAAAAAAACATTGGTCCTCATTTTATCTACCTATTAATAAATGGCTTATTGTAATTATATTAAAAAATAATAATAATAATAATTAAGTTTTTATAGAAAACAAAAAAAAAACTTGGGGCTAGAACCAGAGAGAAACTTTCGGGTTAATAACATTGAATCAAATAGGATAGCAAGAGCGATCATCTTAGCACATTTTGAGTCTTGGTATTTCTAGGCTCAATGATTCTGGGCCACACTGATGAAAGTTTCTTATTGCCACCAGGAAAGGCCCGTAACCCTTGGGTGTGGACGAATAGGAATCATAACCCAATCATCCACTTTAAAGGATATTAATTCATAAGCATGTTTAATATTCATAGAAGTATTTCATCACATGGCTAAGCAGAAAACTATAATAATCACATATTAAATGTTTAACATACAGGAAGTTAAACAAATTACACTCCTGACCTGACGGAGATCACATCTAAGTCTGAAATAGCCTCTGTTAGTGGACAAATTCACAGGAGGGTGTAAGGACACAGGCACAGCTGTACAAACACTGACAGATAAATCACTGAATAAGAATTTATATCCTATGCAAGTGAAATAGTAGGTTGCATTGAAAAGGAAACGACTTGGGAAATTTATCACTTATTGACCAAATGGTGGAGTTGCAGAAAACTGCCATCTCCTTCATGTTGGTGAGAAAGGTGCTTACTTCAGTGTGAGATCAGGTACCTTAGCTGAAACTTTCCATCAAATAGTAGCCATCAAATTGAGACCTAATACATGATTTGAGTTGAGTTCCTATGTTCTAACATTAAGTTAATCTTATCAGTTCACATATTATTGGATATTCAGGAAAACCCTAGTAGAGTGGGGATTTCGATTTAAGGTAGGATCATGATGAGAATCCTTTAACCTCTTATTGTTTAAAGTCTTTCTAGAATGTATTAGTCAACTTATTTGCCTTAATATGAAAAGAACTCTAACTTATAAACCAGCTAAAATACTCCCCTACAGGGATTTAATTTTTAATTTGGTGCTGTGTGCTTCAGGATTTATGTTCCCCAAGATGATCATAAAAGTCTTATTCATACATGGCTTTCCTCAGTAGGGTATGAATACTGTAATTTCTAGGATATAGAGTTGCCATAATATCATCAATTTAAAGAAAAGTACACTCAAATTAGCCCTTATACATTTCCCAAGCAGTAGCATCTTAAGAGTAACAAGAAAGATACAGTAGTTCCACCTCTCAATTTTTGACACCTTTATAAGAAAAGTTATCTTGTTAATTCAAACAGCCCCTCAGAGAGGTCTCTGAAAACCCCATTTCTGATTCTTGTTTCTATGTGCAAGTTTATGACAACACTCACAGCAAATAATCTTTCTTTATGGGAAATGGATTGATAATCTTTAGGGTGACTGGCGTGGACTGCAGTGTACACATAAATCTGGAAGCTACGGGAGGTGGGCTGAAGAGCATCTGATGTTTCCAACAACCTCAGAAACACGTTCATATAAGTTCCTGTGAAAAGCCTATTTTCTTATCATTCTTCTTGACTTGAGCAGTTTTAAAAAAGGGTGGTGGGAGGTTGGTAGTAGCTCTAAGAAGTAGTTTCTACTCTGTAAGTTCTGGTTTACTGAGAGGTTGCTGAGAATTCCTCAGAAAAGGACTGGTCCACTACAAACTAAGAAGTATTGTTTTGCTGACCTGTGGCTGCTGTAGTGTAACTGAGGTTCTTTCCACCCACATGCCTTGACCACACTCCGTGTCCAGAGTTCACCGAGCACACTGAATGCCTGCAAGGAATTTGCCCCATACCTTATTAGGATTCTGACAGCGCTTCGGAAGAACTGCAAATAGGAATGTCCACAGTCTTTGGAAAGTCTTAATTTTTCTGGAACACATAGGCATCTCTTACTCCAACCAATTAAATCATTAAATTCCACGATACTCTTAATGCAACCCTGTGGCAATTTGCTTCAGAGTGAGAGCTGTTTTCCTAGCTTAAGTTTTACATTACATTAGATAGGTTCAGTCTTGTATTGTGCATATTTCCTTTGGACTCCAGGTCAGCTGTACAATTCTGTCCGGAGTCTCTGTTATGAATAAGACATCAATGAGGCACTAAATAAGCTGAACAAGACTCTGGATTGAAGAAGAGAAAGATGGAAGTTCCCTGTAAAGTTTGGCAAGTGTTTTTATAAAGTCCATTTGTAACCTCTTCGGAGTGTGACTGAGGTGCGAAGATCCAAATTGCAAAGATTCTCTCCTTATATCCCACCCCCTAGAGAGCTTCCGCATGTAGCTGGAGAGAACATACATTGCACAAACCTGTGTCATTGGATTCTGACTAGTCACTGAAGAGTCTTAGAAGAGGAACACCTCAGATGTTGCAAATTAGGAGCCCAGTTATGGCCACAGGGCTGACTGAAGAGGGAACACTTGCTTCTGTAGACTTCTGTGGGCTTTCACACACCTGGGCGTTGCTTACACACCTGCAGTGACTTCACCCTCCTAACAACTACGCGAAGCAGTAAAAGCTCGTTGATGACCCTCACTTATATAGATGAGAAAACCAAGACTTACAGTAGATGGCTCAAGGTTGCCAGCAGGGTGCAGACAGCCTGAGAAATGGGACCAGGCCTTCTGCTCCCTTCTGGTGGACCACGCTGGTCCGTGTATAAAACTTGGGGCTAGAACCAGAGAGAAACTTTCAGGTTAATAGCATTGAATCAAACAGGATAGCAGGAGCGATCATCTTAGCACTCTGAGTCTTGGTATTTCTAGGCTCAATGATTCTGGGCCACACTGATGAAAGTTTCTTATTGCCACCAGGAAAGGCCCGTAACCCTTGGGTGTGGACGAATAGGAATCATATGCCAATCATCCACTTTAAAGGATATTAGTTCATAAACATGTTTAATATTGCTTTATGGCAATTTTTGGGAACTTTAGGAGAACTTCATGGCAGTGACTGAACTTGAATTGGACATGGAAGCATGTCCAATATATGCTCCCCGTGGACCACGCCGGTCCGTGGATGTGGGTAGACTCTGAGCAAGTAAGACATTCCACTAAGTAATGATAAGCAAAATGTGGCTTAGGTTTGCTTATGTCCAGGCCATGCTCATTTCTGGAGGAGAAACCAGCCAGGCCACAGAGAGGTCATGGGATTTCCTTAACAGCAGAGCTGCTGGGGGTGCACGGCAGCGAGCCCTGCCCCAGTTGATCTGCCCTGCAAGGGCGTTTCCGCACCCGTGGCCTCCGTGTGCACCTTGCTGTGGCAAAGGAGCCGTGATGAGCAGCTTGCCGGTCGTGGCACACAGGACAGAATGACGGGGTGTCAGTGAGGCTGGAGGAGAGGGAGCTTTACGGCAGTGACTGAACTTGAAAGGGCTGGATTCAAAAGGGAGATGAATGGCCACGCAAGGGGCTGCTGGAAGTGACCCTGTCTAGATTTTGTTTGTGTGACCATGGCTCTGCTTGCTGTCCATCTCCCTGTGTTGTT
The DNA here is from genome assembly GCF_030020395.1 of Manis pentadactyla. NCBI lineage: Eukaryota > Metazoa > Chordata > Mammalia > Pholidota > Manidae > Manis > Manis pentadactyla. Next base: position 13,644,888 of record NC_080020.1, read on the forward strand.
TAAGCCCTCCAACTTCCCACCAGTCCAGGTGTAAACCCTACTAAACCAAAGACCTTTTCCCCAGAGGATATTCCTCACAAAAGGAGCCATGTAGGGAGGGCCAGCTCAGGAGAGAGCAAAGAGGTCTCACCACTTCCCAGCCTGCCCATGAACAAGACCTTCCCCCTCTTCTAGGGAAGATTGATGGCTCATTACGCAGACACCTAGACGCCCCCAAGGCCCCGGGCACTAACGCGGGCTCAGGGCAGGTGAGCTCAGGTGAGGCTTGCTGCCACACACCCGGACAGCTCTGCTGTGACCTCTCTGTGACCTGGTTGGTTTGTCCCTACAGAAGTGAGCCTGGCCTTGATATTAAGAACAAGATTAAGCAGGAAACTGTATTTCACTACTCTGAAATTTCTACTTCCCATCTGAGCTGCTTTCCTGGCTCTAGATTCACTGATCCAACAGCCTGCTGAACATCCCTCTTGGACAGTGATGCATCTTAAACTCAACACGTCCGAAAGGTGAGCTTGCCATTACTGCCGTGACCCCGTCTCTTCCCCACAGCTGACCCCTGCCCACGCTCCTCCTACAGCCCTTTCCCCCGTTCCCGCCTGTCTGCAGGCTCTTTGCTGGGCTGCTGTGTATAGACCGCTCTCTCAGCTGTCACGGGTCCTTCCGCACATGTCGCCCGCTCAGTGGGGCTTCCCCACCAGTTTAAAACTGCAGTCTCTCCCCGTGCTTCCTACCCCTTCCCTGCCTTCTTCTCCTTCCCAGCGCGTGTCGCCACCTGACATTTTATGTATTTCACGGGGCAGATAGAAAGAGCTGGGGCCAATAATGGTTCCATGCACATACTCTTACTTTATGTAATGTTAATTTGAGTATACGTGAAAAAGCAAGGGTTGCTCAGATTGCCAATACACAGCCCTGGAAGATTACTGGACATAACCTCAGAATGCATATGAAAAAAAGGCAGCCTTCTCTGGTCAGTTTTCATTAGCTCCTCATGGGCTCATCACAAAGGGATCTTATTTTAGTTACCACATGCCAAATGCAATCTTAGTTAACAATGCATAAGTAACTATGACCAGTTTACAATAGACTAACTACCAAAGAGCTAGGAAGGGAGGCCTTTCAGGTCATTTACCAATGAAAGCTGCTTTGGCATCAATTTCAGAAACCAATGGGCAAATTGGATAAAGGGAATGATTAACCTACCTATCATTTTATCAAGTTGGGCATATTAATTACATTTTTACTTACTGCCTTCCCCCTAAAACTATTCATGAGTATGGAGAAAATTACCTGAGCACCTAGAGAACTGTTAATGACAGGAGCCCATGATTTATTTCTTGTAGAAAGTTATCCAAATTATCATCAACACTATCACAGCTACCGCATGTCACATGCCTATGGAGGGTCAGCCCTTCAGTTACTCCTTCCAGAATGTCACAGTAGCCCTTTGCAGTAAGGGTTTTATAGATGAAAAAGTCTATAAACATATATGAGTACTTTTTTTTTCATTTCGAACAATCATCAGTTGGTTGGATCTGGATTTGAGACTGCTTTGTCTGATTGTAAAACTTTGGATTTTTTTTGGTAAATTATGCTATGCTCTTTCCAACCATTTAGAGCAAAAAGTATACTGGAGTGTGAAGAATTACTGCTTCAAATTTTGCACAGACCAGTAAGTTCTAGTAATTCTAACATATACAATATAACTTGACTTACGGAAATACAGTTTCTAGGTGCAGAGGGAGGGAGAGAAGGACATAAGTGAGAGGGTGCTCAGTGGTCCAGCGAATGACGGTGATGGCTTGGGTAGGACTATAGCCATGGAGAGGTGCCCAGCTGGCTATATATGGGAAACACCTGTAAGAGCAACTGGATATACGGATAGCGGGCTTGGTGCCAGTAGAGTGAGTCAAAGGCAATGATGCCGAGGTTTTTGGGGTAAACACTGGGCAGGCAAATTATGGTGCTATTTACCAATCTTTTGGGAGAGTGAAAATTTGAGGGACAGTGGATTTGGGGGGGAGCAGAGAGGTAAGGAATAAAAATTCTGTTTTAAAGTGTTAAGTTTGAGATCCTATTATCTATCTGTGTGGAGCTGCTGAGCTGGCAGCTGGATGGACGTGTGAGCAACGAGGCAGAAGAGAGGCTATAACTGGAGATACAAATTTGAAAACTGCAAGTGCCTAGACAATACCCCGAATCAAGGGACTGTTAACAAACCGTACATGTATAGTGTAAAGAAAGATGAAGGTGGGACACAGACACAATTTGAAGTTAGGAAATCTGAGAGAAAAGGAGGGGCTATCCTGAGATAAAACAAGCAGGAATGGTGTCAAGGAAGCCTAGAAAAGAATGCGTTTCAGGAAAGAAGTAGTAAACCAAAACTTGCTGGGATGAATTTTGGTTCTTAAATAACTAGGGGTCATCAGGATATTTTATTCACAGGATTCGTTCTAGAAAGAAAATTTCAACGTTCCAGAAGAAAGTTAATAGACGCATGATTTTAAAAAAATTAGTGATCTACAAATTTATTGTTGAACCAATCTTTGAATCAATTAAAATGAAGCCAAAATGTGATTATGAAATGTGAGGTCACAAAGTAAAATAAAAGGAGCAAGGCTCAGAGGGAGTTTATAAAAAACAGTAATCATGATAACTATTAAGCAAGATTCCATTGTTTATGCAAGATTATTTAAATTAAGAAAGGTACCATTTTTCAAATGAGTGATAGAAGGATTGTGTTATGGATTTGCATTTTTCCTAATGAATCATTCTGACCTTACTTTTGAAACTTCACCCAAGTAAATATATGTATTTTGGCTTGACATCTGTGTTTACCAGCATCTGAGACTGGTAAACATCGGCTGAATTATCTTCTCCCACCTCTGTCCACAACAGCCAGCTGTGTGCATGAGGACCCAGCAGCTTTCAAACATGCTCTGGGGGCTGAGTTTCCAAGTTAGTGCCCTAAACTGTTTCTACTGATTGTCTTTTTTGAACTGAGAGCACATGGAAGCCACTACAATTATGCAAGCGTTTTTCCTTTTTCCTTTGTTGAGCAATGCTGTAACATTTGTTTATAAATCCAGAACATCTAAGCTGGATTTCTCCTTTTAAGTCCCCTTCTGGACACTGCCCTAATTAGCGGTCCTTTCAAGATAGAAATGTAAGTGAATCAAGGCAGAACCCGGAGGCGGCTCCAGCTTGCTTTTAATGCTAACACAGATGATTCACAAATATGTTTCCATTATAATCAGAACCCACCCCTAAGAAGGAAACTTGTGTATCTTTATTTGCCAGTTGGTCAAGTTGCAGCTAAGGGCTACCATGTATAAATAAAGTGTGATAGCTGAAAGGATATATCCCTGGAACTAAAGAAATCCAGAATGTATTTCAGTGGCGTGGCAGGCTCGCCAGCTGTGGCATTATGGGATGGGGGTTAGCCGGGCTGTTGGGAGCAGTGCAGGGCAGGAGATGCTGAGATGCCCCATTGAAAGTCTTTTGAATCCTCTCTCCATCCAGCAATCCTGACTTGATCAATTTCTGTTTGCCTCTGGGCTGCCTGCCCATCACTGTTTTATGGACTTTGTCAGCCTATTACCATGTTTGCTGAGAGGAAACCATGAAGAAAATGAGAAATCTTTTTCTTGAAACTGGGGGTGGGGTCGGATAGGGAGAGGGAGAGTAGAATTATATCCATTCTTAAATGTAAAGAACTTAGGACTTAGGAGTGTACTTTACATTTATGTTTATCTTATACTCTCATATGAAGTTATTTCAATAATAATTTCCTTTAGACTTTTAATAAACATTACTCTCTGTTATGAGACTTTTTAAAAGATATGATTATAGCCAATATTCTAAAATGATTCTAATTACTCTATTATCATTTGAATTATAGAAGGAATGGTCCAAATCTTGCAATTAAAACATTAGTTACATGAATCAAAGTCCTTTATTGTATTCTGTAAAACTTTCAACAAAACATTTTTCTGAATTTCTTATAACAGAAGAGATATGTACTTAGAAAAGTACAAACTTCTTTAAATAATAGGTCTGTCAGTACTTATCTACAACTTCATCTTTAGTCTTAGACAATCTTAACTAAGGTCACTGGAAACCATATCTCAGAAAGAGAAATAAGGTAATTGTTAATAGTTTGGTACTAACAGAACACTATTATGAATCAATAGGTTAAAGAAGGCAATATCAGTATTTTAATTATATAGAAGATAGTTGTTTTTAATTAGACTTACTGATGATGCAGATATCAATGACTGGATAAATTAATATACATAAATATCAACCTGAATTAGCAGACTCTAGTGGTAAACAGCTCACGCATGTAGAGCATATTCAAGTTGTGTGTACATGAACCTGAGTTTACTAAGTGAGAATTAAAATAGAAAATACACTCCAAGGCCTGCCCTGCCCTTTCTGTTGGGGCTCTGCTAGACCTGGAAACATTGCTCACTGATGAGCTTAGGTACTTTGCTTCTGGGGGATCACAGAGTAAATCTTAAATAAAGATTACTTTATTAATCTTTATTTATAAATAAGCTCCGTCAGAAGCTCCGGCTTTGAGTCACTGTGAAGCAGTGCATATTCTAATGGCTAAGAGCACAGCAGTCAACAGCCTGGGTCCAGATCCCGGCTTCTCACTTCAGTTCCCTTACTGATGAACTCGGGGAACAGCAGTACCAACCTCGCAGGCTCTTCCTGACAACTGAACGAAGTAATGCACGTAAAGGGTTAGCACGGTGCTGTACCACAGAAAGATCTCTCCAAGTGTTCCTTTCTCCTATTACCTGTTACTCCATCCTTTCTCCTATTACTATTTGGCATTGGACATCATACTATAATTATTAGTCTATCAGAACATGGGTTGCCCCTTAATTGAAACCACCCGCATAGGAGATAGGCCACTGAATACATTAATGGAATGAGCTACTTACAGCTGCCTGTGTGTATGTGTCCTCATAACACATCCCCAAAGCACTGGGAAGCTCAGGAAGAAAATGAACAGGGAAAACAAACCCGAATAGTTCTCTTTGGAAGTTTAGATGCAGCTCTTATAAAAAAGACATAGCTACTATTACTTTGATTTAAGTATTTCAAAGTTTATATAACAATAAGCATCAATTGGCAAAATAACTAAATCTCGAGGAATATTGTACGTGACATGGTAAAGCCACTAAGAAAATCCTTGAGGAAAGAAACCTTCTTAGGCAAGTAAGAACAATGTTAATTATCTGTCAGTTATGAAGAGATGGCTCTGAGAATACAGACCTTGAGAGTCTCACAACTGAGTATAATTTATTTCACAAAATCTCCAAAGTTTCTCCAACTTTTTCAAAGGCTTTTCTTAAGTATTGTTGGCATAGATATTTGGAGAGAATGAACCAAACAGTATGATTCATTCGCCTTTAGCAACTTGAGCACTAAGACCATGGTTTGAACTTATGAACTACATAATGACCAATAAACAAAAACATACATTGAGCAAAGATATTATATATTAAAATTACATGCAAAAGAGATTAATAGAGATGACAGCCTGAAAGGAATACACAGAGAAGAAACTTATACTTATACATATATATATATGTTTGTCTAGTTACTGCAACTATTTAGGTGGTCTTCCCTTACTGACAAATTATGGCCAGAAAATAGTTACATGGACATATGAGAACTGTCTTCGTGGGTAAGTTAGTTTGACTTCCATTCATTCATGCGGGTGGGCCAGTGATAGTCAGAGGAGTATCTCAGGCACTCTGCATTGCCAGCATGGGCAGAGAAATGCTCCTGCTTGAGAGGAAAGGCTAAGGTGAGGTGGGAAGCAGGCAGCAACAGCCCGCCCTGCCCAGCACAGCATTTACACCAGAGATGGACACACCAATGGAAAAGCAGATCCAGGGCTGGTGACATTAACCCTCCACCTCTTCTCCCTCCTTGATTTACGTTTGTATTTTTACCGGAGAGAATCATACTTTTTCCAAAGCTGCATACAGTTTGGTAGTCGAGGAAGTCTGTGATAGCATTTATTTGGCAATTAGCTGAAAGTATGAAGTTAAGTTGAAATTTGGTCGTTTCTGAGTGTCGTCAACACAGCTGGTACATTTTCTGACTTGAACTCCCATTCTATGGGGTTGCAGAAGTCAAGTCTCTGCTTGACGTGTGTAGACACAGGCTTGGTTCCCTGTCCAACTGAGACCATTATTTCTCAGGGCAAACCTCCCGCTACATAGCCTGCCTCCCACTGCGTGTGTTAACACAGTCTCCCAGGCAGCCAAGCTCCTTTCTCCTTTGGGGCAGCGCCACCCAGAACGCACTCCACTGCTCTGCCCATCACCACGCCAGCGTGTGAGGCCAGTGTAAACGCCGACAATGACCATAACGTAAGCCGACAGCACTTAACAACTTGAGTACAAAGCATTGTTATCGTGCCAATAGTTTTACTCCTAAGCTGAGAAACCACAGTCTCATCATTCATTCTGATGGCAATAATAAGTACTTTGTATTTCAACTCCTAGGAAAATATAGAATGATTTAGAAAGTCTTTCACATCCAGCAGTGTACACTGTTCTGGAAACCGCCTGTCCAGGTGCTCTTCTCCTTCCCTACTGCCACTGCTCTGGGTCTTGCTGGTCACGTCCTCAACAGCATGCCACAGCCTCCTGATCGGCCTGCGCCCCCCAGGCCAGGCCGGCGGAACGCTGCCCTGCTGCCCAGTCGGCCACAGGGGCCTGTTGTGTTTGGATGGTGCAGCACTGGCTGGGTGTTGCCTAGGAAATAATGATAAAATGTGGGCTCTGAGAGCCATAATTCTTTCATGGTTTGCTCCCCAACACTGGCAGGGAGACACCTGGCACAGGGGGCACAAATCTACCCAGGTGTGGCTGCACTGAGCATGGGCACGGCTCCTGGGGAGGGCGAGAGGGGGGCTGTGGAGGGGCCAGCACCCTGGCCAGGCCTGCGGCCCAGGGGCGCTGGGGACTGAGGACTTCCCCTGGCTCTGGTGACTATGCTGTCACAGCAAGGGGTAGAGGTTTTCTAAAAATCTCTTTAAATTTGGCTTTGGATTTTACTTATTAGTAGAAAACGTGAGTGTTTCTATCCAGGAAATGAAAATTTACTATATATGTAAGGTATAGAACTGAACAGAGGTATTTTCTTCTCAACAGGACAAAAGAAAAATTACAGAGGGACAAGATAAAAGAGGTTTCTACTCTTTAAGATGCATATATTCTCGAATGTCCTACGAGAAATGCAACAAGAAAATTAAAGGGAAACAGGATTTAAGGGCACTCAGTGGCCCAGCGATAGGACCGGAGCAGGGGTGAGCAGGCGAAGGGGTCGGGAGCGTTGTGGAGAGGGGCCCCGGGGTGGCGGGTGAGGGGGTCCAGCCGGCAGCAGGAGGAAATGTGTCCACGAGGGCCTGGGAGGCAGTGACCTGAAGGGCTGGGAGAAGTTCAGAGGGCACCCTGAAATTCAAGCCCTGTGTGCGGAAGCGTCCCGGAAGGGAGGAAGTCCTAGGTAGGAATCCTGTTCCTGGGAGGCTGAGGCTCTGTAAATTACTTAATTAAACCGAGTTTCTGCTATACTTAATCTTGCTTCCAGATCACTTGGTCGAGAGATCTGTTTCCCACTAGGACTGTATAGTACAAACATGATCATGCATGTCTTTGAGGGGACAAGAAAGAAGAGAAGACAGAGAAGGCGATTATCAGAGGAGAGCGGGGCAGGGCCGTGGACAGGCCCTCATTGCCCAGCCTGGCACTCCCGGGCTGACTGTGCAGAGAAAGTCTGTTATGCCAAGAGCGGGCTCATTACTTTAGACTTCTCTTTGGCACTTGGTAGATTATAGGTAAAACCGTTTGGTACTTTAATTATGATGAACATCATAATTAACACTGACAAAATGCTAAGCCATAAAGCAGCAGCTGATGGTCTGTAGTATTTCTCTGCAAATTCGATACAGTAAGAGTTTTTTCCTGCATTCAAGGATGTTTTTCTTTTTATTATCCCACAGCCCTATGAGGTCTTGCTGTGTTTATTTGATGAAACAATGAAGCTTTACAAACTTCTGCACCAAGAAACAGAAAAGACACCGTAAAAGAAACACATTATTATGGCCTTGAACATCTGTGCTGAAGGACACACAAACTCAAAAAATAGTTTTGATTCTATTGGAACTCACAGGCTGCCATCTGGGAATTGGAACAAAGATATGAAACTTGGGCCACTGCCTGCCTGTTCCTGTGCTGAGACTCTGCTTAACCCTTTGAGTGCCAGGCTCTAGGTAGGGCCCAAGACCCCCGGCCCTAGGAAAGCTTGACCTTGTTAATTTCACTTCACCTTTGGAGAAGGCAATGTCAAGACAGGCACACTCTCCCCTAAGGACTCTGCAACCTGTAATTGTCAGGTTCCCTATTATTAGTGAAGTAGATAATTTTATTTACTTCACTGCAGTATTTATTTAGAGAAGTAATCTTCTGTGAAATTATTCTAATATGATGAAACTCAAATTATTTCCGCCCATTAACTTCCAACTAAGAAAAAAAATCTGTGTATATTTATGCACAGTTTTATAGGCTGGGTCTAGACTGAAAAACATCATCATTTAGACTGTTTCTTGCTATCTCCTATTCCAGGGGAATTGATACTATTATTGATTTATTTATAATTTTACAGTTAATAGAACTTATAGTAAAGAACAAAACTCCGGGTTAAGTCAGAAAAGGCAAACTTTTCTTGAGGCTTGGAACAGGAAGCAGATTCTGAAGTTCAACCATGGATTTATTTCATCTTTAAAGTTATTAGAATCTTCCTTTGAAACATGAAAAAAACTGAGACACTGAAAAGTTAGATAACTTGTCTGAAAGTTAGGTGTAAGGACCAGGACTCAAAATCAAGCCCTCTTCCTAGTAAAGACTAAGTCACGAAAAGATCTAATGAGCTGATCCATAAAAAATATCAAGTAGTTACTGGTTTGCATTAGTCTGGGGACAGTCAGATGAGGCAGTTATGTGACAATGTCCTTTCAGGGATAATTAGTATTAGATGTTAGAGACAAATTCCCCCAGTTTTATTTTTCAGATCTTTATTGCATCCCTAGGACCTAAAATAATAGAAAACATTTATGATGAAGTAAACCTTTGTGGTACGATGTAAAAATCTTAAGTTAGCCTCTTCCAAATCGTTGTTTGGCCACAATTTAGGAAAAAAAAATCAACCTACTGCTATTCTTCTTCAATTTTTTTTGACATCCCACAAAGCAAGCAAAATATAAAATATTATTACATTATTAATTCATAATTAAATTAAATGTATTTAATTAAATTACATATAGTACACTGATAATTATTAACTCTTGAGGAAAGGGTGAAAAGCGTGTTCTTCAAAGTGCATACATTCAACTGTATCAGCTAAAAATACCGGTTCACTCGTCTCCCTGCTTCTCTTGCTTCCACGTTAACTATTCTCCACAGCAGCCTGAGGAGCTTTCCAAAACCTAAGTCAGACCATGTCACTCCTGCAGCTAATGTCCCCCATCTCCCCCACCCCAGAGTGAAGACCGCGGTAAAGATCCTGCTTGGTCCACAATTTCTCCCCAGGTCCACCCACCCACCCCCTGGACGCCTGCTGCTCTGAGTGTGCTGCTCGCTCTGGCCCACCGTTGGGCCCACAGGCTTGCTTCCTCTCCCACTGCTCGGGTCCCTTTCCTGGGTCACTTTATTTAGGCTTTCCTGAACATGCTATTTTACAGAATACCCCTTCCTCTGCAGCACTGTGACGCCAACTCCTTGAGGACTAAGAATTCGATGGGTTTCGCTGCAGGGTCCCCGGTGCCCACATCAGAGCTCAGCTTAGGCATTGGATGGATTTGCCCATGAATGACTGGCAGGTAGTTCACAGCACTGGGGAGATATTTTCGTGATGCATTTTGCTGATATCTAGACAAGCATTAGGCACTCAGAAAGTGCTCCCTGGCGGTGCTTCCTGACTGAGTTAAACAGCCTAATTCCAAGATTTTAAAAATTACTTTTTCTCATTTTAAAGAAGAGCATGCCTCCTATGACCACTGGAAAGCTTTCCAGGAATGACTGGTTTTCCATGACTTTTTTAAAAAGTTTGATACAGAGAGTTTGCAGAAAATGACTTAAAAGACAAAATTCAACATTTCATACCATAACTCTCTGGTCTCTCTTGATAGAAAATGAAACAGAAAACACTAATATGTACATACATAAATTTTTTAAAGTTCAAGAGAACATAAAGGTGTCCAAACCCTGTCTTCAAGAGGAGTAGGTAAATAAGATAAAGAGAACGCTTCATCTGAAGTTATTCCAAAGTCAATGCTTAAATTAACTTCCCATTTGGGAGAGACAACAGAAACGTTTTACATCTTTACTGAGGAGATGATCACACAGGTGTACACAACTCAATGAACTGTACACTTAAAATGGGTGCATCTCCTTCTATGTCACTTCTATTTCAATGAAGTTAGAAAAATAATTTGCAACCATTAAGAAAAATCACTTCCTCTCTTTATAATTGAATAGGTGTCAAGATGTTCCTTGAATATTTAAGAAAATGGTTACACAATTCACAATATAGATGAAACTTATATATACTTACAATGATTTATCTGAGATGGTCAAAATAATAAATGAAGCAGTTAAAATAATGTTTAAATACCTGAAGTGGGACATTATCTTTAAAAATGTAATTCCTGTTGGATATTTGATTTTAAGCTTCCAGGTTTTACTTTCTACAGCCTTTTCCAACCTTTGAATTGCTTCACACTGTTTTTTCAAGGAGGATGACTCAATTACATTTAGTTTGTAGTTTCAATTTATTTATTTATTTATTTATTTATTTATTTTTAAACTCTCTCATCTCTGGTCCTTCCAAGTCCTCCTCAAGAGGCGGTACTGAGCTCGGCACATCTGTGCTGTCAGGACAGTGTGGGTTTGAATCCCGTCTTCTCTTCCATGTGACTGCTTCCTGGCTGCAAAGTGGGCACCTTAGCTATGCAGGCCACAGAGTGACTTTAAGGGCAGGCTGAGAGACACAGATAGGTGTCTGGTACTCTTCAGAATTCAAGCACTGTTCGCTATGTTAATTCGCCTGGTGCTTTTCTTTTCCTTCTTCAAAATGATGTTCTTCTGATTAAATTTGCTTTCCTATGAGTAGTTGACTTAGGAAGTGGACAGGCATCGCCCATGTTTAAAAGACAAGAGGATCCCAGTGCATTGGTGGAGGCTACATGTTCCAGCCCCTGTTAAGATGTGGGCCCCCAGGGCAGCAAGGGCTGGTCTCCTGGCACGGTGTGAGGGCCCCCCCCCCGACTCCCTTGGGGGTAGAGACTCTGCTTTATGGGAGGGAGTGATTTCCAGGCTTCCACTGTGAGCATTTGCACTGCACATTCGGCATAAACTGTTAGATTACTTTTCTCCACATTTGTTTGTTTTAAGCATTTAATGGGTACACTTACAAATCACTGTTCCATTTGCAAAAGTCCACAACTTAATGAAACAGTCCTGTTGGATTTTATATATTTTTTAAATAAACTGTACTTAATCTAACATTCATTTAATTTAGTGATGGCCTTTAACAAACCACAACCTGTTCCTTCATGAGTAAATATTTAAACCAGCTCACCCACTTTAAATATCTAAAAGAGACTGAAGATAAAGGCCAGAGAAGCTAGATTTATAGCTCACTGGGTAATATTCAACCGCCACCGCTCGGAGGGCCTCATCAAAGCCTCAGGTTTCCTGCCCTTCGCTCAGGATGCGCCAGCCTCCAGCTGGGGGACAAATAAGTGTTCTTCAAAGTGTCTCCTGATTCAAGCGACACTGTCAAGGGAGGCTGTTAAACTACTCAGCAAGGCATTTAAGCTTTTTTTCCCTTTTTTTCTTTACTTGTAACAAAGCTAATGGCTTTCAGATATTTCGCAATTTTCTACTGGGAGAAAAGAATGCCCATAGGGCACATGAGTTTAAGAAGCCTTTTTAAGAATTCTGGATTCCTACAACTTTTATGAATCTAAGACTAAGTAAAGACAAATATTGAAGTAGCTAAATCATCATAAAAATCAGCCGAATTTATGGCACACTTTTTTCTAAAGAGGACAACACGTTTAAACTGCGATTTTTCCAGCATCCTCTGAAAAGGAGGAGTTTGTTGTAACAAGTTTTCCACATATTTGCAGATAACAGTCTTTACCTTGAGTAGCAAATAAGATTAAAGATGGATTAACCATTTTCAATGGAAGTCATGCTAAAATAATTACAACCGTTTATTGCTTTCTTAAAAAAAACTGCAACTAATATAAATCTGATCATCTCCCCACCCCTTTTTTGAGTCCAGAATAATAATGAGAACTATACTTATCAGACCCAGTGGCATAAATGAGAAAACCCCAGGGCTCGGTGGTCAGGAATGTGCAGGCTGCAAGCCCGGCAGTGACCGGCCCAGCATCAGGCATGTCTGGGGGGCTTGTGGCTGCTTTGTGCAATGCTTCCCGTCATCTCTGCGTCCTCCCCGCAGCCACCTCTTTGCCTCTGTTAGCTTATTGCCTCTCTTCTCCTTCCCTCCAGGCTGCTTGCTTGGGGTAGCAGTGCTCACCACAAAATGTCAGCGGGCTCCAGAGGAGGGCTTACCAGGCACCCTCTTCGTAGAGAGCTCTGGTGCTGGCAGTATGCCGGGAGGCCTGGCTGGTTTCTGCTGCTTTGTGTTCCATGTAAGCAACCTTTCTTTTGCAATAAGATAATGAAATCACATAATATTGCTAAAAGAAAGGGAGATAGATACTAACAAGAAGCAGCCACCTGTGGAGAATGGAAGCAATAGTGCCTTAAACTGGCTAATAGCTTAGCGGATGGCGGAGGGAATCTGCCTCACATGTCAGAGGGAAGGGCTGGCACTGTAATCTGCCTCACACAGCCAAGCACTGTTTTTCTGTGCTGAGTTCTCCTTGATCTCACTGTCCTTCTTTCCCTATATTTAAAGTTCTGTTTAACAGGCAAGAGCTCCATTTCAAAGACTTTCCTTGAAGAAGCCCCCCTAGGATTGTTCAGGATACACAGTAGTGCTCCCCTGTTCCTGCAAGTCCCTAAAGCTAGGCTCCATCAACACAGCCCACGACAGCAATCTCCCTGCCAAACCCATGAGACTTGGCCCGAGCACACAGAGTAGTCAGAAACCCTCAGTAAACCCAACTCTTAAGGAATACATGGTGGCTTGTGGACCCAACCTGCAGAGGGTCCAGTATGTACTCAAGAAAGTCAGGCCACTAAATATGTGCAAATTCATCAGAAGAACTCTGCTGCAGAAACGAAAACACATACATAGATGAAAAACTCACATAATGTTTCCAAAGCAAATGTAAAATACTTTCGTATTATGTGTGCCTCTTCTGCATCTTATTATACGGTCACTTATGTTTGATCAATCAGTAAGTGTTTACAGGATGCAGCATACCGGGCGCTGGGAAAGTACCAGGAACTGGCTTCTTAACCACAGAGTTTAAGTCAGCTTGCCATTCATTCGCCGCACACAGCTCCTGCTCCTCTCCTCTCCTCAACTGCCTACCCCTCCCCTCCTTCCTCTTTCAAAGAAAACCTGAAAACTCATATTGGTATTGCAGTATTGATTTGAAAACACTCCCACTTCATTTCCTTTTAACTTTTTCTTTTCTTTGAAAGAGGTGTTTAACAGGCACGCTTACTTTAACATTTAGCATTGTGCGTGAAGAGACAGAAACATTCATACCTCTGGACACATAAACACACTGTGGGCATCATTCTATTGGTGTGTAAATAGGGAAAGGTTCTTTCCTGGACAGAGCCGTGACCAGCAGCAATCTGTGTAACAGAGAGAACCTTGAAATCCAGCCATAATCCAAATGCTTAGATGGTGCTTTAGTCAATAAGATCATTAAAATAATGCTTAGAAGAGTATGTGAAAAAAAATTCATATATAAAGTGGAAAAAGGATACAAAATAGTATGTACAGCATAACTACATCTATTTGTTAAAAAGGGATGGGATAGACAAAAGAAGGACAAAGGAAACCGCTAAAATGGTGCATTTTATTTTGTATGCTCTAATGTTGGAAATGTTTTGTTTACAGCATTCTCCCCTCCTTTAAATATCAACTTAAAAAATAATCTTTAATGAGTAAATATTTCTTTTAAAAGTTTGTTTTGAAATCACTCTTTGCTGCTATTTAGGAGATATTTTAAGTTTCCTTTGGAAAGTAATCATTTGTAGTCATGTGACTTAGTACTTAGCGGTAAAAGCCCTGCTGTTTTCTCAGCGTATTAAGCCACGTAAAGTTCCTAAATAGTTGCAGGTCCACATAACTCCTTCTTTTCTTTCTCCCCACAGAGCGACTTATCTGATCACTTATCTCTCTAGTGTCACATGACTTGTTTCAGAAAGCCCCCAGGAAGAAAGCAAACATCTAGGTCAGACACAAATAAGGCTGTACTTGGGTGAAAACTTGCTTTGAATTTTTGCAAAACCATTTGTTCTAACCACAGTATTTGTTCAAAATTAAGTAAACATTGCTAAAAGAAATCATACAGAATCTGCACTTCTTATCAAAACCAGGCAGGATGTAGTTCTTCTAAAATTACTTTGGTGTTTTTCCCTATTTCATCCTAATGCTTTAAATGGGCAGATATTATTAGGAAGTGAAGATACCTTGAGGGGCAAAGCCTGAAGCAGGGATTTCTATGAAGAAGGATGCCTTTTATCATCTGCGATTCACAATGCTGTCACTAATCCACCCTGTGCTCCACGCCCAACCAGTCATTTTCACAAACTCATGCTGTTCGTGACCTGGCAAAGAGGTTAAGGATGTAAATGCATTCTCTCTCTACAAAAATTGCTCAATATTATATACAATATGAAGGATATAATTGATTATATTCACACATCCATCATTATTTTGGGGGAAGGGGTCTCGTCAGCCTGGTGTTCTAGCCATTCAACTAATGGAACACAAAAATCTTCTGCAGCCCCTTTCTAGGTATGTCCTTCATTGCTTGCCCACCAGTGGAGCTGAGGGGCAGCAAGACAAACACCCAAGCCAGCTCCCCACATGGGACTCCTCCCAGTGTCCATAGCTTCCACAGAGCACACCTGGGTTGGGGTGGGGCTGACTCAGTCATCATCTGGAGGAAGGCAGGCTGGCAGGTGGAGAGGCATAACTGAGCTCACTCTGTGGCAGGTTTGGTTCTGGATTCTAATTCATTTAGTTGTAGCCAGAACCTCTATGAGACATTCCATGCTCAAGGACTGGAAGAATTAATATTGTTAAAATGTCCATACTGCCCGAAGCAATCTATAGATTCAATGCAATCCATATAAAATTCCAATGGCCTTTTTCACAGAAATAGCACAAAGCTTCCTAAAATTTGTATGGAACCACCAAAGACCCCAAGAGCCAAAGCAACCTTGGAAAAGAATAAAGCTGGAGGTGTCATGCTCCTTGATTTTTAACTGTATTACAAAGCTACAGTAATTGAGACAATATAGTAATGGCCTAAATACAGACAGAAGATCAATGGAACAGAATAGAGAGCACAGAAATAAATCCACACATAGATGGCCAATTAATTTATGACAAAGGAGCCAAGAATATACATACGGAGAAAGGACAGTCTCTTCAATAAATGGTGCTGGTAAAACTGGACAGCCATATGCAAAAGAACGAAAGTGAACCATTATCTTACACTATACACAAAAATTAACTCAAAATGCACCAAAGACTTGACTGTTAGACCTGCAACCATGAAACTCCTAGAAGATGACAGGTGGTAAACTCCTTGACATTGATCTCGGCAATGATTTCTTGGATTTGACACCAAAAACGAGGGCAACAAAAGCAAAAATAAACAGGTCGACATCAAACTAAAAAGCTTCTGCACAGCAAAGAAAACAATCAACAAAATGAAAAGGCAGTCTACTGGATGGGAGAAAACATGTGCAAACCATGTATCTGGTAAGGGGTTAACATCCAAACTTTCTAAAGAACTCAAACAGTTCAACAGCAAAAAACAATCTGATAAAAATGGGCAGAGGATCTGAATAGATATCTTTCCAAAGAAGACATACAGATAGCCAATGAGTACATGAAAAATGCTCAATATCACTAGTCATAAGGGAAATGCAGATCAAAACACAATGAGATCATTGATAAGTTTTCACAAATGCCTAGGGTACCTAACTGGTTTTCTTGGTTTCACCAGATATGGCTGGTAATTGTAGGTCTGCTTTTGTTATGTAGCTGTATTCCTATTATGTTAATGTGTGTGCGCAATTTAATTAGTAGTTTGTTAAAACCTATACATGCTTATGTTACTCTACAAGAAGATATGTCAAAGAAATAATCAATCTTCCCATGTTTTCTTCCATCTGCTACTTCTATAGCTTTTCTTCTTCCTTCCTAATTACAACCCTTTAGTAGAATTCGTGCCTCGTATAGAAAATTATCGAGTATCATAATTCTTCCAAGTGGTAAAGATACCTCAAGACAAATGCTGGGCATAGAAGCCACAGGGCATAAATCTGCAAAGAAGTAAAAAGCTAACCTTTCAAACAATATTGCTTCTCTCTCACTTACCAACTTTACATTTCCCTATATGGCCCCGGAAGATGACTGGTTAGCCAGAGACGGGTAAGATTCCTCAAGGGAGGAACAACCTAAGACAGGCAGTCGCAGGGGGGCCATCAGGTGAGAAATTGGGGATCAACAGAGGTGAGGCTTAGAATCTCACCCCCCCCTGTTTTGAGAGAAATCTTCTGCATCCGTGGATGTTTTGTTGCCCTTGTCTAGCTTGGATTAATACTTAGTCTATAGGCACACACCTGATCATCTACATTTGCCCTCTTACAGCACTAAATTATGTTTTCTACCTTTATCTTGCATCTACCTACCACTTCAGCATTTTATTTAAAAAAAAAAAATAATAATAATAATAATAAGGGAGAAATGTGGGATTCACATATAAATCAAGTATAAAAATCAAATGAATAATCATATCTGACTTGATTGTTTATAGTTTATGATGCATGATCAAAACTGAAAGTTTCTGTGATATGACTGTCCTTGCACTGTTCACCATGTAAGAACTTATTCACTATGTAAGAACATGTTCACCATGTAAGAACTTGTTCATTATGCTTCAGAAGATTGGAGACTGTTGAGAATTAGGCTTGGGGTTGATTAATAATTGTGCATTGAGTCCCCTATACAGAATTTTATTGTTGTTAACAACCATTTGATCAATACATATGAGAGATGCCCTCTCAAAAAAAAAAAACACAATGAGGTATCATCTCATACCTATTACAATGGCTATTATCAAAAAGACAGGGATAACAAGAGTTGGGAGGGATGTGGAAAAAAGGGAATCCTTCTACACTGTTGGTGGAAATGTAACTGGTGCAGCAACTGTGGGAAGCAGTATGGAGATGTCTCAAAAAAATTAAAAATAGAACCACTGTATGATCTGGCAATGCCACCTCTGGGTATTTATCTGCAGGGAACTAATCAGTGTCTCAAAAAGATATCTGCAGCCCCATGTTCACTGCAGCATTATTTATAAAAGACATGGAAACAACCTAAGTGTCCATCATTAGATGATTGGACAAAGAAGATATGGCACACATGCGCATACACACTCACACACACACACACACAGAGGAATATTATTTAGCCATGAAAAAGAAGGACCTCTTGCCATTTGCTCCAACATGGATGAAACTTGAGGGTATTAGGCCAAGTGAAATAAGTTAGACAGAAAGATAAATACCATATGATCTCACTTGCATGTAGAACCTAAAAAACAAAACAAAACAAAAACTAAGCTCATAGATATAGAGAACAGATTGGTGGCTACCTGAGGTAGGGTGTTAGGAGGTGGATGAAATGGGTAAAAGGGGGTGGAAAGGCACAAATTTCCAGTTATAAAATGAATAAGTCATTAATAATATAATGAATAAGTCATTAATATAATGTACTGCATGGTGACTGTATGTAATAAAACTGTACTGCATATTTGAAAGTAGCTAGGAGAGTGGATCTTAATAGTTCTCCTCACAAGAAAAAAAACTTTTTTGTAACAATGCATGGTGATGGATGCTAACTGGACATATAAAAACACCACCACCACAATCTGCAGGTATGGACACGATAATCCACATTTTCCAAGGCGTAAATGGAGATTCAAAGTAGTGAGATGATCTGCCCATGGTTTTACCATTAGAACAAGGCAGAGCCTAGGTGTGAACACAGAGTTTCTGGCTACAGGCCCCATTCTGTGTTCTACTCTATCTATTGCCTACAACAGATGCCAAATCTTTTAGGACTTCTTAAGACTGGGCCAATATAAAGAGATATGAGTGAAAGAAACTTCTTTCTCATTTCTGAAATCACTTTACACAGAATACAAGTGTATCTCTACAAAGAAAAAACATTCTGTTGAGGCATTCTTTATTACAAATTTAAGCTGTAGAAAACCTCTTTGTTTTCTGATGGCTGACTCCCCTCCACCTCCCATTATGCCATTTCCTGCTAAGCAGGGCAGTCTGCGGTCGCTGATAGCTCACTAGCTCCCTGCTACTCTCTGCACCACTGCCTCTGCTAAATACCACACCCTTGGGCGGTCACTTGGTCCCTTCCCAAGATAGCAACTCCTCCTAATGATGAGGTCTCAGCGCCCAAGAAGCGCATGTGGGGGATGGAGCAGGGAAGGGGGGCAGCAGATTGTGGAGACCCTGCCTGCTGCCAGACACTCAGCCAGGCGACACACAGACATCAACTATTCAGTGCATAGGGTGACCTTAGCAGGTAGTTGTCACTCCATTTTACAGGGCCAGATCCCACCTGAGGGAGGTTAAGTAAGTCACTTGCCGAAGTTACACACCCACAGACAAGTATAGCCCTGAGGTCGCCCCTTGGACATGGGACAGAAACATGGGAAGTTTTCAAAACTGTGCTTGTTAAGTTGTTATTTTGGTTTGCTTCAGGTATTATATAAATATAAGAAAATGTCTACTTTCATTTATGATTATTCTTGGGTTATTCACACAGACAGTCATCCTTTTCAAAGACTTGTATGTAGCTTTCTGTAAGCTGCACGTTGAGGGAACAACTTCCGTACGTCTTGGGACAGCTTCAGAGGCGGCCTGAGTCACCCCCGCGGCAGAAGCCCCTATAGATGTCATGTGAGAGGCAAACTGTGCCTGGAGATGACCATGAACTTCAGCCGGACCACTGGTGCTGCTGGGGAAAAGCACAGTTTTCTCTAATCCATCTCCCTCCCACTTTCTGGAATGAGACCCTATTAGCCCTGTGCGCCCCCAGCCTCTTGAGATTGGTGGCCCCTGCCTCACGTGGCAGAACACAGCACCTCCTACTTCACCCACAAAAGCGCCTCTGTGGCCCGCTCAGCTCCTCTTCCAAAGGCGCAGGCAGTGTCCGTGCGCCCCCGCCCCTCCATTCCTGGTATTAGCAGGGTCCTCCACCCCTTCCAGAGACAGGGACCCCCAACTGCATGGGCCCGTCCACGGTACCCTGTGGCCACGGGGCATCTATGTGCTCTCGTGGCTTCCTCCCACTCCTCTGGGCCCGGTTTAGTTTCCTTTTCGGACTCATCTTCCTCCAGCCGACCCTTCTGGTCACAGCTCAGAAGTCACGGCTCTGGCAAGCCTTCCTTAGCGCTCCTGCACCTCTGCCCAGTGCGTATTCTCACAGCACCGCAGGTCCTCCCCAGCTCGGGACTGGGCGGTTGCAATTTTGCGGCTTTGTGCAGAGCATCTGAATACTGTTTCACGCGGGTAGTTACTGCGAGCTCCGCGAAGAAGGAACTGGGGCCTGTTTGCTCCCCATTCGTGCCGGGCACCCAACAGGGAACTCAAATATTTGTTCTACAGTTCAGTGAAAAAGGCTGTGCGGCACAGGATGATGGTATTTTACTAGAGCAAATCAGATTCTCTCCTTCAAGAGCCAGACACATAAGTACAGACCACAGTAGCCCATTACTTGGCAATGCTACTTGGCAATGTTTATATCTTATAAGAATGAGAATCAATATACACATCTATAAAAGTTAGAAAGAATCTATTTTTTTATGCCTTCCTGTCACTTTAAATGAAGAATACAAAGTAATGCTTTTGATAAAGGACGTAATAATATAGACTGCAAAATACCATGACATTCTCGGAAACAGAAGCACTATGTTTAGTAGTACTTAATCAAATAATGCAAAAACTTTCCATTAGTTCAGAGGGGGCTTTGTCACAGAAAGAAGAGGACAGATTCCATGCATTGAAGAGTGTATCAAACAGCCATTAAGTACATGTATCTGTATTACCGACGCTCCCCAGGAAGGCATGAGCAGCCAGTGCATGGGACCGAGCCCCCACCTCTGCCCTCCCTCCCGGACAGCACCGGTTCTGGTGGACAGGGGAGCCCAGCTCTTCAAAGCCCTGCTCAGCAGAGAAGCACACCCTGAGCACACCAGGGAGCCCACTGCTGATTTCTGGCCTATCACCTGTGAGTTTTCACTGGCCAGGCTTGTATTTAGCATTTAGAAGAGTGAAGACCCACTTTTCCTGTTCCAAGTTAATGCAGGTTGATAACTTATAATAACAAGCACCTTTTATCCTGGAGGAAAAAAGGTGCTCAGAAAGGTCATCTAATGTCAATGCAAAGAGGAAAAGGCACGATTTCCTCATCCTCAGCTGTAGTCCCAGCATGAAACTAGTTTTCTCTTCTTATTTATTTGTTAAATGTGAATGAAATAAGCCAAGATTCGATTTAACAATGTGTTAATTAGGGCAGGTGATTCCCAGAGAGGATCCGCCTCTGGAGGCAGAGAAGGTACCATGTGGCAGCGACTGGGGACTGAGAGGGGAACACGAGTTCTTGGAGCTGTGGAAGACGTTATGCGTCAGGATGTGGACCACCTAGCTGCTGGGAGCTGCCTGAGTTATACACGCGGGCTGAAAGATGAGAGTCTGAATGGAGCACAGCAGCAGCAAAATGTCTGCATTTCACTCTGAGACTCAAATCAATGGACGCAGTTTGCTGACTCAACAATAGGGCTTTATGTCCTGCCGGGAGGCCTGATAAAAGAGTGTGCATGGCAAGCCCCACAGTGGAGAGAGATTTTGCTCCATGTGCTAACTGAAGAAAGGATTTTTCTAAAAAAAGGCCAAGAGCCCTTCTGCTGTGTTTGCGTGGAGTTCACTCACAGTGCGGCTCGTAAGGGGGAGGGGGGTCTCCGCAAGGCACACACTCCATGTCTTGAAAACCAACCAGTTTTGTCTTCCTATAAAATCTAGAAGAGAAAGGAAAATAATCCTCATTAGCTCTCTCATCTAAACTCACAGTTGCAGCAAACAGATTTATGTCATAAATTACTGGCAGCCTCTGTTACAGTTCTATTGTTTAAAATAGCTACTCAGAGGCTTAAATATAATAGTACTGAGGCAGACACAGCCTTACAAAGACCTCTGAGCATGCAAGTGAACACTTAAGAAACATCAATCCCACTAAATACAACTCTGTAGATTTTACTCAGCCCAACTCTTTCTATACTGAGGTGGGGTGCTGGTGAAGGAATGGGAAATCAAAATGGTCTTTGGCATTTCTATTGTAATTTAAATGACAAAATACACCATAAATACGGTGATAGCTTTTAACATCTGAAATGCAGAGACCCCCCAAAAAGTCAAGCAAACCATAAAAGCAGTGAAAAATGTAAGGAGATACTTGTACAGTCTTGATATGGGGACATCTTCCTATGCATAGCAAGAAACCCAGGGGCAGGGATGAAAGAGATTCACCATTTTGTCCACCGTCCCCCCACCCTGCCCTCCAACACACACAAAATATTAAAGATATCCAACGGGCAAAAATAAAGCATCATCAACATAGTCAATGGGTGAAAGAAAACTGAAAAATACTTCTCATCGCAGCATTTTCTATGACTTAAGTCTATGACATAAAACCTAAAAATCATTATTGAATCATTTCAATCACTACAATTAAAAAACAGGCAAAGAATATTAAATCCCCAAAAGAAGAACATTTCACATTAAAATTTTGTGATTAAAACTAAAGAGCAGGAATCAATGAAATTTTTCTTAAAAAAATTTAACATTAAAATGTTTAGCTTCATTACGAATCAAGTAAATGCAAATTGCAGTACAAATGTACCATTTTTACTTAGAACTGGGGACATGTTGGTGTAGCACAGGAGTATAGGCATATGTACATATGCTAGTGGGATTCTAAAATGTCATTTGTAGAAGGGCAATTTAGCAATATACCATCAGAACTCAATAAAAGTTTACATCCTTTAACCAAGAATTTCAGTTCTTTTAGTTTATCCTGAAGAAACAATCAAGTGGGTGAAGCTGTAGTAGAAGAATGCAATTGCAGTGTTGTTTATAAAAGAAAAAAAGCCAGTTAGGCACAATCCCAATATGCAACAGGAGATATGACTGATCAGGGCAGGCCCAAGGCAAGAGACCACAAGGCAGACTTAGAAACAACGGTGCAGATCCATCACACATCTGTTTTTAACTCATGAAATATCATTAAGTGGAAAAAGAAGTCTGAGTAACATAATTTCATTTTAAACAAGCACACACTTGGTATAGAGCCTTTCGGATTATTTACAATTCTAGCTAAAACATTTATGTATACATATTTGCACTGAAAAAAATTTGAAAGGTATTATATACCAAATATTAACAGTGATTATTTCTAGATGGTGGGAATACACACACACACACACACACATATAAAACTTGCAACTTTTCTATGACAAAAACAGTGATATGGAGAATAAATGTAGTCTATAGAGGATAGGTAGATATGATTTTGTGAAATGGGATAATGTAGTGGTAATTCTGTATGATTTATGTTTGAAGCAAACTTGTATTTAAAACTAGGTAAGTTATCTCAAATGTCCAAAATATTCATAATCTGCTAAACCTTTCAATTTCACTTGACTATGCAAATTGCATTTTCATTTGACTATGAAAATCCACCCAAATAACTGTAATCAGTAACTTCCCATCAGATTTTAATTAAAAAATATTTATTTTGGAATTTATAAAATAGAAGTCAATGAACAAAGTTGAAGGATTCATACTTCCTCATACTGAAACATACTGCAAAGCTATATCAATACAATATCATCCTCATATAAAGATAGACATGTAGATTTATTCCAGGGATGCAAGGATAGTACAATATTTGAAAAATCCATCAACATCATCCAACACATTAACAAAAAGGACAAAAACCACATGATCATCTCCATAGATGCTGAAAAAGCATTTGACAAAATTCAACATCCATTCATGATAAAAACTCTCAACAAAATGGGTACAGAGGACAAGTACCTCAACATAATAAAGGCTATATACAACAAACCCACAGTCAATATCATACTTAACAGTGAAAAGCTAAAAGCTTTCCTCTAAGATTGGGAACAAGACAAGGATGCCCATTCTCCCCACTTTTATTCAACATAGTACTGGAGGTCCTAGCCACGGCAATCAGACAATACAAAGAAATAAAAGACATCCAGATTGGCAAGGAAGAAGTTAAACTATCACTGTTTGCAGCTGACATGATATTGTACATAGAAAACCCTAAAGAATCCATCCCAAAACTACTAGAATTAATAATTGGATTCAGCAAAGTTGCAGGATACAAAATTAATACACAGAAATCTGGTGCATTCCTATATACTAACAATGAACTAGCAGAAAGAGAAATCAGGAAAACAATTCCATCCACAATTGCATCAAAAAGAATAAAATACCTAAGAATAAACATAACTAAGGAGGTGAAAGACCTATACCCTGAAAACTATAAGACACTCTTGAGAGAAATTAAAGAAGACACTAATAAATGGAAATACATCCCATGCTCATGTGTAGGAAGAATTAATATTGTCAAAATGGCCATCTGCCTAAGCAATCTACAGATTCAATACAATCCCTATCAAAATACCAATAGTATTCTTCAACAAATTAGAAAAAATAGTTCTGAAATTCATATGGAACCACAAAAGACCCTGAATAGCCAAAGCAATCCTGAGGAGGAAGAATAAAGTTGGGGGATTATGCTCCCCAACCTCAAGCTCTACTACAAAGCCAGAGAAATTAATACAGTTTGGTACTGGCACAAGAACAGACCCATAGATCAATGGAACAGAATAAAGAGCCCAGATATAAACCCAATATGGTCAATTAACATGATAAAGGAGCCATGGATATACAATGGGGAAATGACGGCCTCTTCAACAACTGGTGCTGGCAAAACTGGACAGCTACATGCAAGAGAATGAAACAGGATTGCTGTCTAACCACATACACAAAAGCAAACTCGAAATGGATCAAAGACCTGAATGTAAGTTATGAAACCATAAAACTCTTAGAAGAAAACAAAGGCAAAAATCTCTTGAATATAAACATGAGCAATTTTTTCCTGAACACATCTCCTTGGGAAAGGGAAACAAAAGTAAAAATGAACAAATGGGACTACATCAAACTAAACAGCTTCTGTACAGCAAAGTACTCCATCAGCAGAACAAAAAGGCATCCTACAGTATCAAAATATATTCATAAACCAACATATATAATAAGGGGTTGACATCTAAAATATATAAAGAACTCACATACTTCAACACCCAAAAGGCAAATAACCTGATTAAAAAATGGGCAGATGATCTGAACAGATACTTCTCCAAAGAAGAAATTCAGATGGCCAACAGGCACAGAAAAGGATGCTCCACATCACTAATTATCAGGGAAATGAAAATTAAAACCACAATGAGATCTCACCTCACACCAGTTATTAGGATGGCTAACATCCAAAAGACAAGGAACAACAAATGCTGGCAAGGATGTAGAGAAAGAAGAACCCTTCTACACTGCTGGTGGGAATGTAAATTAGTTCAACCATTGTGGAAAGCAATATGGAGGTTGCTCAAAAAACTAAATATAGAAATACCATTTGACCCAGGAATTCCACTCTTAGGAATTAACCCAAAGAAATCAAGATCTCAGATTCAAAAAGACATATACACCCCTATGTTTATCGCAGCACTATTTACAATAACCAAGATATGGAAGCAATGTAAGTGTCCATCAGTAGATGAATGGATAAAGAAGATATGGTACATATGCACAATGGAATACTATTCAGCCATAAGAAAACAAATACTACCATTTGCAACAACATGGACAGAGCTAGAGGGTATTATGCTCAGTGAAATAAGCCAGGTGGAGAAAGACAAGTAC
This sequence comes from Manis pentadactyla, assembly GCF_030020395.1. Lineage (NCBI taxonomy): Eukaryota > Metazoa > Chordata > Mammalia > Pholidota > Manidae > Manis > Manis pentadactyla. Next base: position 13,670,237 of record NC_080020.1, read on the forward strand.
CAAATGATTTCCCTCATTTGTGGAGTACAACGAAGCAAAACTGAAGGAACAAAACAGCAGCAGACTCACAGACTCCAAGAAGGGACTAGCAGTTACAAAAGGGGAGGGCTGTGGGAAGGTGGGAGGGGTATGGGAGGGTGGGTAAGGTGGGAGGGAGAAGAGGATTGAGGGGTATTATGATTGGCACACATGGTATATGTGTGAGGGGCACTGGGAAGACAGCGTACCACAGAGAAGACAAGTAGTGTTTCTGTGGCATCTTACTACAGTGATGTACAGTGACTTCAGTGGGGTGTGGGGGGACTTGATAATATAGGTGAATATAGTAACCACAATGTTTTTCATGTAAAACTTTCATAAGAGTGTATATCAATGATACCTTAATAAAAAAAAAAGACAGACATGTAGATCTATGAATCAGAGTAGGAAGCCCAGAAAGAAATCCTCACACATATGGTCAAATGATCTTCACCAAGGGTACCAAGATCACTAAATGGGGATAGGACAGTCTCTTCAACAAACAGTGCTGTGAAAACTGGATATTCACATGCAAAAGAATAAGGTGAGATCTGTATCTTATACCATATACAAAAATTAATTCAAAATTAATTAAAGACCTAAACATAACACCCAAAACCATAAAACTCCTAAAAAAAGCATAAGAGAAAATCTTCATGGCATTGAATATGGCAATGTCATCTTGGATATGACATCAAAAGGCATATATGAAGAGCAACAAAATAAAAAATAGACAAGTTAGACTACATCAAACTTAAAACTTGTGTACATCAAAAGATACAATCAGTTATACTTATCCCCAAACCCATCGAGTTGTATATGTTAAATATGTATAGCTTTTTACATACCTTAATAAAATGGTTAAAAAAATTAATTTACACCAAAAAAATGTTTTAAATTATAATAAAATAATGGTTTCTTTTGGGATTAAAAAAAAAGACAAAATCAAAAAATGAAAAGTCTTCTTACAATAAAGGAGAAAATATTTTCAAATCATATATTTGATAAGGAGTTACCTAGAATATACAAAGAACCCCTACAACTCAACAACAAAAATAAAATAACTTGATTGAGAAATAGGCAAAAGACTTTGGATAGATATTTCTCCAAAGATGACATTCAAATGGCCAACAAGCACATGAAAAAATGGTCTACATCAGTAATCATCAAGGAAATGCTAATCAAAACCACAATGAGTTAACATCTTCCACCCATTAAAGTGCCTACCAAAAAAAAAAAAAAAAAAAACAAGGTTGTTGAGCACACGGAGAGAAATCAGTGCACTGTTTGGTGGGTGTTCTGTGCACTATTGGTGGGAATATAAAATGCAACTGTTTGGAAAACAGTATGGATATTCCTCAAAAAATTAAAAATAGAACTACCCTATGATCTAGCAAGTCCATGTCTGGGTTGTATCCAAAAGAATTGAAAGCAGGATCTTGAAGAGCTATTTGCACATCCCTGTTCATAATAGCATTATTCACCCAAATGTCCATGGAGGAATAAATGGATAAACAAAATGTGGTCTATCCATACAAGGGAATATTATTCAGCCTTAAAAAGTAAGGAAATCCAATCACATGCTATAGCATGGATGAATCTTGAGGGCATCATGTTATAAAATGACAAATACTGTATGATTCCATTTATATGAGGTATCTAGAGTAATCAATTCATATAGATAGATATTAGAGTGGCAACCACCAGAGGATGAGGAGCAGGAAAAGGGAAATTGTTTGATGGGTATAGAGTTTCAATGTGGGAAGATGAAAAAGTTCCAAATATCTCTTCAGAACATTGTGACCATACTTAACATGACTAACTGTACACTTCAAAATGGTTAAGATGGTAAATTTTATGCTATGTATTTTATGCCACAATAAAAAAAAAATGCACAAAAAATTTTTAAGGTAAAAATCATAGGACAATTAAAAGGAACTTTCTTATGGAGGATGTATTTCTTGCCAACCATTGTAATATATGCAGACTAATATTTTTTATCCTCTCAACCAGAAAACTTGCAAAATTACAAGTTGATTAAATTTTGACACTGTGTAAAATAGTTTTTATACATAAACAAATCATTCTGTGTAAATAAGCAAAACAAAAAGTGAAACAAAAATGTAACATCCAACATTTTCAACAGCAAATATTGATATAGAAATACTATAATAAAACTTTTTAAAAACCGAGGAGATGCAAAGTATTGGAAACCAACTGTAGATACTATTTAACATTTTTTAAATAAAGAATTCTCCTTGTGACAAAACAGTTTTGAGGTCTGAGCTTTTCCTGACAATTGAATAAAATACATGACAAAAATATATTTATTAAAATGTATCATGAGTTTAAGGGCTATCATGCAAATGAGGTTAGAAGGTGAGCAAATCACCTCACGGTTTGAATGACCATAAAATACTAAGTAGAAAAAACTAGGATTACTAACTAGACATGAGGCTGAGTGGGCGCATCGATTCACTGGGCTATGTTGCCACCGCTCACAAGGGGAGCAGGTGATACGTGGGAGGTGAGCAGTTAGCAGCGGCCGTACCGAGCTGCACAAAAGCATTCAGAGGCTGCTCTGCCCCCTTCTGCATTCCGATAGCTTGATGGCAGAATCTAAGATGTTTTCAACTGCTACAAAAGTTTCAACTGACTCATTTTTTTTTTTCTAAGTACAAAGTCAGATTAAGGTCAGACTCCTAAAGCACAAAATAATTACTAAAGTGCCAATTATGTACTAATTGCCAAAGACACTGTTTTCTTTATTTTCACGTTTTAGAAAAGTCCCCTCAAATTTATCTTCTGATTTGAAGATGAAGATACAGGATTTTAAGTTTTAAGATGTAACTGAAAAGAGCAAGTGGATAAAGAGATCTATAAATCTGAAGATGGTAAACTATTCTACTTCCTCTTTTTCCTTGTTCAGATAGCCATGGTTTGGGGGACATAGAAACATTTGTGATTCTGCTTCATGACCAAACAAGACAGGACACAAATCTAAAAAAATAAAATAAGATAAAAGGGATCAGAGAGACACATACAGGTGTCTGGTCAAATAAGTTTCTATAGGTGAACTTTAAATTCTCAAATTTATGAATTTAAATTTCTCTGGGCTTTAAAAGTTAGCTAATGCAAAAAAAACACAAAGGGAAGCCATATTGGATTTTCCTTAATCACTACTTGATGAGATGCAGCAAATAAATACATCTTTTAGATCCCAATTTTTCCCTGACACTGAATTTGAAGAGGAATTTTCAATTGAACTGGGCCCACATAACACTTAGTTGGCCTAATAAACACAGTGTTTGAAAACTGCTATTTTAAGAAAAGCTTATTGTAGACCATCAACTCTTCAATCAGCAAAAGCATTTCTGTAATGAGATGATAGGCGATTGTCCAGCTCTGGTTTCCTAATCTCACCTGATACACCCTGGAATGCATTTACCACACCCTACGCTTTACAGCCGGGTCATAGTCAGTTTCTGCATCGCCCATGTTCTCTCCCCCACTCTCGTCAATGCCCTGTCTTGCAGGGGTTGGTCAGCCTGCTGTCCATGTTCCTCCGCAGACCCCAGCCAAACAAATCGAAACTGAGCAAATGCTAATGAAAAGGTGACTCGCTGGGGTCAGGGCCCAGACCTCATAAACAGTGCGGTGGTTACTGGCATGCCCTCTGGGAACAGGCAAGGGGGCCTGAGAGCCAATATGAGAAAAGGCACCAGGACAATTCAGGGGTAAGGGGGCTGCCTACACATGGGTGCGGGGAGCAGTCATCATGACTAGCCATCAGTCCTGAGGATCCAGGGGAACCCTGATGGGAAACTAGATGTGCTGGGGAGCCGAGTGACAATATCCTCCTTTGTAAAGGGGATGATATTCTCCCCTAGTTTACAGAGAAGTTTTGATGATTAAATGAACTAGTCTGCAGCAGTACTCAGCACAAAGTAAGTGCTCGATACACATTCTCTCTCATTACTAGCAGCAGCAAATAACCGGCAGGGCCAGGTTATTCTTCCAGGGCTGGGCCCCCTTCCTGTTAGCAGAGAAGGGATGAGGGCACAGGAGCCAGAAGAGGGGGCTGGAGACCCACTGGCCACACTCTGAAAAAGCAGTCATGCAAAGCTCTCCCTGGCCTCCTAGAATATTAATTGGTAAAAGTGTCAAAGATTTATTTAGTGCTTGCTGTGGACTAGGCACTCTGCTAGGCACTTTACATGCATTATATTCTTAGTCCTTCCAACAATTGGGCAGGTTGGTATTATTATTATTAGATGGATAATTCTATAGGTGAGAAGAATGGGTGTCAGAGAAATTAAGTAACTGCCTAAAGTCACTGAACATATTTGGGAACAAGGGTCCTGGCTCTCTAGTCCCTCAAATTGTAGGCACAGAGGACAGGCTATTTCCACACCGTTCTGCTACTGGGAAGAAAGCGGCTGATGTCCTGCTGGGGCTGAGCCTACTGGCAGCAGAAAACCCTTCTTCAATGAGGCTGAGGCTGGCACCAGAAACGAAAGGGCACCGTTTCCCTGGAAGCCACGTGAACTTCCCTTATTTTCTTTCTGCCCCAGTTTTGCTCTTATTTGCCTTCTTCACACACATATAGTCAAGCTGGATGAGCACTTTAAAAATACTCTGGAAGACCGGGTAAAAGTCATTATATAATTATTGCCTGCCTCAAACAGTCATGCTGGCTGAGGAACGATGTAATTTTAAACTAATCATATAAATAAACTATGACACATCATTCAAATGTCTACTTATTTATCACTTTCCCACATCTAAGCATTTACTTAAAGAATGAGCAAACATTGTAGAAACTCAAGCAGTGGCTTCAGGTGACTGCCAGCAAGATGCAGCAAGAGGAAGCACGTTGGTGGGGGTCCTGGGCAGGCGGTCCCCTCTCCCACTCCTGCAGCCCTGCCCTGTGAGTTCCCTCTGGGTTCCCCACTCTCCCTGGGCACGGTGCTCCTCAGCCCCCATGTCTGCCGTGCATCTCTTCTCCCTGCACCACAGACCAAGTGAGCAGATGCACACAGAAGTGTCACTGGCATTGCAGGAAGGAACCACAGAGATGCACCCACGTTTGGTTCCTGTTCCTCGAGTAGATTTGCACCAGGTCCAAATCTGGACCATGACATAGGTATCAGCATCAGTCTGAGATTATAAACCATTTAAGAAAAATAATAGATGTATTGAGATCTAATTCACATACCACACAACCCACCTATTCATAGTGTACACTCACTAGTGTACAAGTAAGTGGTCTTTAGTACACTCACAGAGCTGTGCCACCACCAGCACAGTCAATTCTGGAGAATTTTCATCATGCCAGAAAGGTACTTTGGCCATTCACCAATCATCCCCATTCTTCCCCACCCTCCCCAGCCATCAGGCCTCAGCAACCACTAATCCCCTTATTTGCCTATTCCGGACATTGCACACAAATGTAATCACAAAATACATGGACTTTCGTGATTGGCTTCTTTCACTCGGCATAACATTTTCTGGGCTCATCCATATTGGAGCAGGTATACTTCATTCCTCTTTATGGGCAAATAATACTCCACTGTTTGAATGCACTCCCTTGGGTTATTCCTTTCATCATGGATGGACATTTGGGTTGTTTCCACCTTTTGACTATTATGTGTAATTCTGCTATGAACATTTGTGTACAGGTTTTTGTGTGAGCAGGTTTTTAGTCCTCTTAGTTATACACCTAAGAGCGGAATTGCTGGGCTATATGGTAATTGTTTAGTTTTTTGAGGAATTGCCAGACTATTTTCCAATGTGGCTATATTTCCAATTTGCCAGACTATTTTCCAATGTGGCTATATTTCCAATTTGCACCATCTGACATTCCCACCAAGAGCGTATAAGGGCTCCAGTTTCTCCACATCCTCACTCATGCTTGCTGTCATCTGCCTTTTTGGTTATAGCCATCTTAGTGGGTTTGAAGTATGTGGTTTTAATTTGCATTTCCCTGATGGCTAATAATGTTGGGCATCTTTTCATGTGAGTATTAGTCATTTGTATATCTTCTTTGGAGAAATGTCTTTTGCCCATATTTTAAATGGATTATTTGTGTTTTTATTATTGAGTTGTAAGGAGGTCTATATACAGTCTAGATAAGATAAGCCCTTATCATATATTTGATTTACAGTTTCTCTAATCCTGTGGATTGTCTCCATTTTCTTGATGGTATCCTTTTGAAGCACAGAATATTTTACTTTTGAGGACATCCAGTATAGCTATGTATTTTTTTGTTGCCTGTGCTTTTGGTGTTAGACCACTACTTTTTTGCAACTGTTCAGGTGCCAAGTTGTTGACTAAGGGTCACACTTGACCCTCAGGCTATGTCTTACTCTGTTTATGCCCGTTAGGTCCAGAGCTTTATCTCCCCCTCCAGCCTCAACCAGAGCCCTGAACTAGAACTGTGCCATCTGGTCAGAACTACCCTGATTTTGTGGCGTGTTCTGGATGAATCCAGTTAGAGTCCTTCCTCTGCAGTGACGTGGCGCGTGTGTTCTGGTGTTAGACCCAGAAGAGGCTCCAAGCTTCACCTTGTACTGGCTCAGTGATCTTGCCCGAATAGCCTTAAACACCGACAAGGCTTTCTTTCCACATTTTGAGAACACTGTGAACATTACAGAAAAGAATTCCTGTAAAATGCTTCACCAGGTGCCTCGCACAGCGTAAGTAACAAATATTTGCTGTAGTGCTGCTGTCTCTGGTTGTTCCCTCTCTGCAAGAAAGCCTGCTTTCCAGAGCTCATCACACTGTCTGTGGTTGGTCACGTGGCTCTGCTCTACACCCACTGCATTACCCTGACAGTCCGCCTTCTCTCTCCTTCCTTACCTCGGGTAGGGATGCCTCCTCACTCCCTGAAAGATCATCACCCATACCTCCTGAGGCCAGCTCTTCATACACACTCTGTCCCCCAGCTGCCTGGTTCATCTGTCCAGTGGCTACTTAAAAGCACCTAACACTACAATTCCTCTTCCTGGGCTTTGCTCTCCACCTGGCCCCTGTGCAGTCCCCTTTCTTTCCGAGACCTGGGGTCACTTTGCATTCACACTTGCCCACCCCCTTCCTCCCCTCTCCCTGCCTCTCTCTGCTCTCCTCTCTTCTCTTGCAGCTACCCTGGCCTCTGCAGCTTTGCGACTCCTTAAAAACACCAGGTTCCCATCCGCCTTAGCGCTGGTCTCTAGGGGTCCCTGTGTCTACAGTGCTCCCCCCACATATCTGCTCGGCCAGCTGCCTTCTCTCCTTGCTCCGCTCTCCCCTGTTCAGTAACACCTCCCCTGGCCACCCCCCTAATGCTGCCATTTGCCTGGCCATCACTGGGGCACACCTATCCCCCTTACCTGCTCTGGGTTTTCTTTTTTCCATAGCAACCATTTTCTTCTGCCTTTCTGCATAATTTACTTATTATTTACTGTTAAGATATTTTTCAAAACCTTTTTAGGCTATAAGCTCCGCATGGGTTGCATCCTTTGCCTGCTCCCCTAAGCAGGGCCTCAAAGCTGCTCGACAATTATCTGTGGCAATGATGGAGCAGCCGTGATCTGCATTTTTTGATCGCTAATAAGGATAAACATCTTCCTGTGATTGCAGTCCATACGTCGTGTTTCCTCACTTGTGAATTGCCTGTTCATTCTTTTGTCTGTTGGCCTGTGTTTTCTCTTTTTTATTGACTTATAGGGACTCTTGACATTTTTGTCACACTAATCCTTTGTTAGTATGCTTATTCCTTTTATTAGCATTTGAACTTGAGAGAGCTTTCCTTTATCTTCCCTCTCCCTATTATTTAGTTTCTTAGCTGCTGCATTTCCCCCTTTGTTTCAGTTTTTAAACTATAATTTGTTGTGTATAATGTTGATATTAATTTTTTCACAGTGCTTGAGGTTGCAAAAACTAGCACCTGTCATGGTGACACACTGAAGACACAGAGAATCTAGTAGGGACCACTGAGATGAAAAGTCACCAACACTCAACAGATGTGTTCAGGTTAGTATCAGTGTGTGTTCACGTTTGGAAGGGAGCAAGAGACATGCCTGCTGAAAAACAATTAAATAATTACAAGGGAAAGAAACAGTCCAAACGTACCCTGGCAAGCAGTCCCCACAGACGGCATCGCTGGTGACAGAGCAGTTCGCCTTCTGGAAGCGGTTCACCACTGCACAGTCCAGGCAGGGCTTGCATTTCTGAAAGCCCCAGTCCTCCTTGAACCTGTGCGGCCGGCACGTCACGCACTGGGCATCCTCGCCATAGCCAAAGCCACATTCCTGCAGGGATTAACAGGCAATAGAAAGCTATTCAGACCTTGCAAGCGTGAAAAGGAAAGACTGCTGGGATAAAACGAAGACCTGGTCTAGTAATTACCCAGCGCCAGCCTTCCTAGATACAAAGGCAGCTCTTTCAGCAAGTTCAAATGTGTCTCCCGCTGCTAATAATCTCTCTTACTATGATAAGTATACTTAGTCATCCACTTTATTCAAGAAGCTACGAGCATTTGAATAATAAAGGTTCTCCAGGACCCCCACTGCTACATTATTGCTAGCTTATGGCAGAATTATGGCACTTTCATCTTTTCTCATTAAGCCAGTCATGTGAATGTTCTGAAACTAAAGTCAGGGAAATATTCAGACACTTACTCACTTATCAAGGCAGACAACAAGTACTTTGATATCATCTGTGATATTTTAGAAAATGGGGACAGTTGCATAAGAAGTTTCATAAGCTAACTAGCCTAGAAATCCATCTAGCACAGAGCATCTTGAAATGTTTAGCTGCTTATTATTGTCTAACAGCAGGAAGAGTCTCAGATATTTCTTAAAAGTACACTAAAGACTTATTTGGATTAAACTGTGTGACATTAAAGGTCTCAAGCTTCTCTAGATGTGGACATCAGAGCACAGTACTGCTTTCTAAGACAGAGGGCTCTTTGACTCACGTATGATCATTCCCACAAGCTCCTGAGCTAAACAAATCATAGCATATCACATAATGGAATTATATCACAACTGTAAGAATTATGTAGATGTGCGTTTGTGGTAAGTTTAAAAAAGTTTTAGCACAGAATTAGAAGTACGACTCCATTTCTTACAAAGACATTAATAATTAGCACCAACCTTTACTGGGTGCTTACTCTATGCCAGGAACTTTACACACAGTACCTCATTAATTCATACTTCTTCCTGGGGAGGGGAGCACCATTATTATTCCCATGTCATGGATGGGAGCATGGAGCTCCCAGAAGGGATGTGCCTTAACCAAGGTGATACAGCTAAGGTGAGAACCTCGATTTGAATGTACACAGTTTAACTCCAGAGTCCGACTTCCTATGGCTACACTGCAGGGACTGTCAGGTACTTTATCTGACGTACACATAGGGAGATGTCTGAAAGAATATATCAAATGTTAACACTGGTCTTCGGTCCTTGGTCGTGGTTCCCACAGAACATCAAGAAAAAAGTAAATAGCAGCTCAAGAGCTGCAAGGAGAGCATCTGTATAGAATGTACTGGGCAAGCCACACACAGGGTTGATACAGCAGAGGGATGAGGTCCCCACTAACTCTCTTAGGGCCTCAGTTCCCTCACCTGTAAACTGGGGATGCCAGAATGTACATCCTAGCTGGTCTGAAATTCCCATTAGTCTATACAATGTATATATTTAAATTTCTTCATCTACCCATACATAGTCAACTGAGCAGTACTTGTTGGCCAAAAATAAAATCAAAACAAACACAAGGGACACTATTCGTTGTACTCAAAAACACAATTCAATAAAATATACTAGTAATACGTTTCAATCTAGATTTTTTACTAATTAACTTGTTCACATTGGGGGCAGGGTGTCCCTTCCTTCCATCTTTCCATTTCTCTGCCTGTCTTTCAAATGTGTATCTTGAACGTGCACAGCAAGGAGGAGGGAGGGGAAAAAAGCGCAGGTCAACAATTTTCTTATCCCCAAACCCAGCTAGACAATGTTCTAAACCAAAGGCACAGAAAGAGGAAGGAAAACATTTGATGTGAAGAACTAATTCACAAATTACAATTTCTTTAAAACTGTTAACAGGGATTACCTTTGGGGGGGTTGGTAGTGGAATTATGAGATGTTTTCAATTTTTATGATTCTGTAACAATTTAATTTTTTTTTTTTTTTTGCAGAAAGCACCTATTATTCTAGTAATCAGGAAAACAGCAAAGATACATATTCAAAAAAAATTTCTTGGGACATGTCCTAGGTCTTGACAGGGAAGTTTTCAGAGCTCTGTACTAAACGGGCAATGTGATTCTGTGCTGGGACAGAGGCGCACTTTTGCTGAGTACTTTAGTCGCTGAGATTGCAGAGAATCCAGAGGATTTCTTTAAGGGTCGAAGGGAGCTGCCCCTCACTACCTCCCAGGATGGACACCTGGTGCACAGGACATTTGTGGGGTGGGGACCTCGCTGTTCATAGGCACCTCTACATCCAAAGGTCACACAAAAGCAAAGCTTCAAAATCATGCTTTGATCCAGGCAGCTTAGACTGTAAGGGTCTCATATACAAGTTAAAACACAACAAAGAAGAAAAGGAAAAAGGAAGAGTAGAAGAGAAAACAAAGGAAAAGAGAAAAACGTGTGTTCACTGGGAGCAAATGTCTGAATTTTGTTTTTCGAGCTAGGTTGATATGGTAGAACAAGTTTGTATTTTCCTCTGCTGGAGCCAAAGACACACGAGTCTGAACACCAGCTCTGTCATGTGTCAGCTAAGTTATTCTGGGAGCTCCCTGACCCTCAGTCTCTTCGTCTGTGCAATGGACAGTACCACCTGCCCGATAGGGTTGTCTTGAGTAGTAAACAGGAGAACATACAAAGCCTCTACACTATAAACCAAGCACAGAGTGGGCATTCATCAAATAAATGACACCTTGGCTATTTCTTGATCAAGTATAATAAAGTCTCATGGGAAAACAAGGGATCTTCAGACCTCAGTTTTTCCTAGGTTACTCGAAACATCACTTTCTATCCAAAATATGTACATTGAATAAAAAATCTCTCTAAAATGAACTGCAATTATCTGTCTTTTAAAAACCAGTAAATGAAATGTCATTTAACCTTATCTGGTTGAATCAACCACTGCCTTGTGCTTTACTACAAAAAAAACACAGAGTGCGGCTTTAACCCCATGCCCGGCAGGCAACTTCCGATCCTGGCTCCTGCCGAGGGTCACTGCCTCCAGCTACTCGCTCTTTCTGTTCCTGAGAAACTAGATGAAGGAGCCAACTGCAGTGAATTGGGAAGAAATAGGTATAGGTGTTCTGACTCTTCTCTTGAAAAAGAGCGCACACTTTGGTGTAGGGGGAGATCTCTGTTCTTCTGTTTTGATTCCTGGCTAAACTTTAGAGCTTACCCTGTACCTATGAGGACCATTTTGACCAACGTGTTTTTGCTGTATGTCTCCATGTGTCATTTACGCCATTGTATTTTGTAGAATGAGGATTCATAAAACCCCTTTTTTGGTCCGTTCTACACTGGACCAAAACCATGCATAGAAAATAAGCTCCAAATGTTCTGTTTTTTGCCTTCATTATCTGAACATTAACTTACTGTTTCTGCTTAGGGTTTCTATGTTTTGGTACCAACAATAGTCATTTTCTTTGGAGTACATTTAGGTGAGGGGTTGAGATAAGGCTTTTGTATCTATTACTATCAAAAAACAATACCAGAAATGCACTGAGCATGTGCTGGGAACCATAGAGTCTCCTGGGAACCTTTATCGAGATTGATTTTTTAATCTCTATAAACTTTAAAATGTATTTTCTTTAATATATTTGCCATTCTTAAAAAGGTACTATTAGAAAACCAGCACTATATTACTTTCAAACTTCTAACGAAAGCTTGCAGTTCATGATAGTTTAAGCAATTTACGAAGTGACCTTCCTGTATGTTAAATTAACTAGACACCTTGAGGTAACTAGAAAATTCAGAGAAGTTATTTCCGAGGAATTAAACCACAGGATAACGTCCATGGCTGCAGCCACTTTCAGAGCACAGACAGTCACATTTCTAAAGCATCATAAACACAGTGACGCTGCAATTATTTGGAATCCAGGCTATAAAGTAAACAGTATATAAATACTAAATGACCCCCAATATAAATGTCAACTTTGATGTTTTTATTTCATTCAGTAAAACTAAGTGGTTAAAATGCCTTGAAATCTTCCCCATGAAGTTCAATAAATACCGAAGATGAGAGAGAGAGAAGCGGCACAGCCTCTCCCAGGGCAGGGCAGCCTCTCCCAGGGCATCTCGTCCCACCACCACCCTGCTGCAGACCAGTTCTTTCTCTTTCTGTTTTTTTACTTTTTATGTTGAAAACCACTACACAAGATTAAAAAAAAAAAATCAAACAGCATGCCTCCCTTCCCATCCCTGGTGTCTGCCTACCCCCATCACACAGGCAGACACCGTTACCAGGTCTGGGGGTCTCCCCGAGATCTCCTCCTCCTCCTATGTGTGCATGTGTGAACACACTGTTCCGCAGCTCTCCCCGCTCAGAGCACCTGGGAGAGGGCTCCACGTGGGCGTGCGAGAGTGCTCCCTTGCACAGATGCAGCCCGTCACTCTGCCGCAGCTACGCATCCTCATCACCGCATCCCACGTGCTGGGACAGAGGGCGGCCGTGTCTGTCTGCTGAGCTATACTGGCCTGGATTGCACGGCCCGCTTGTGCATCTGATGGAAACAGCATGCAATCTTTTGGTTTTTTCCCCCCAGGACTTTTGGATAGAAAGGGGACAATTTCCCCAGGCATACTGTTTTTCGTGGTAGGCTAGCAGACTACATTTGGGAATAGGCGCAATTATGTGAATGGATTTTTGGTGAGAACAAACAGGAGTCTTTCAAGGAGAGAGTAAGCCGGCCGTGCTGGCTGTGGTTAGGGCTAGCCTTCTGACAGACTCTCCTGGACCCAACTCTAGACAGGCTCCTCTGAGCCACTTTTTCAATTAAACCCCATCCTTGGGCCTTGACCTCAAGAGCCCGGTTGTCAATGAACCTGTCAAGTAGGTTTAGCCAGAATCACCACTCTCACTGTCTGCTTATCCGTGAGATCTGATCAGATTTCTTCATTCCGCTGCAGGACTTGCTGCAGGACCCGTTAGGGCAGCTTTAGCCAGAATCCCCCCACCTCTGATGTTTTCTCTTAATAACCTTCTGCCCACTGCACCCCCACCCTGCTCCTTGCTGTAAATCCCCACGGGCCCATGTTGCATTTGGAACTGAGCCTAGTTCTGTGCTGAGGTCCCCTTCCCCTCACTGTCATGGTTCCTGAACACAATCTGGTTTTCCTGCTCTAACTCTGTCTTGCTCTGCTTTTCTCTGATACTTTCCAGGTTGCGCTGGAGGTCTCCCCCCCTCACCATATCACCAGGAGGGCTGTGTGTGTGTGTCTTTGCTGAGGGAGGACGGTGGGAGGGGAAGAGTAAGTCAGTCATCGGCCTAGGCTGCAAAAGTAGACAGACATGTTTTATTGTTGTGGAGCACAGTCTGCCATTAATGCCAATGGTAGAAAGGCATTTGGGGTTTAAAATAATCCTAGTCTTTATTTTTGAATTTATGACCTGGTATCTTAAGAGCTTCAAGGAAATACCTACAACTTTCTTGAATCCCTGAGAAGACCTCTTTATTTTAATAAACTCTGAGGTGGGAATATACACCCGTGGATAAAATAATGATGCAATTTTTTTAAAAAGCATTGGTATGGGGTTGCTAGCTACTTCTGCACATCATACAGTAAGGAAAATTGGTGCCTGACGTCTCCCCACCACTCTTTCCCAAAAGCCCATCTAGTACCTGGTCCTTATGAAGATTCTTTGCTTGACCTACTCTAGTTAGGCTCTTTAACCTTCCTAGGTCCATCTGTACACCCCCCGTGAAGTTGGTTCAACAAGAACTCCCCCCCACAACCCCCAACATCTGGTTGGGTTCATCCTCCCCGGAAGTCCTGCGGACATCTGAAGTCTAACTATCTGGCTTGTCTTCAGCAAAGGATTCTGTTATGTTGGCCTCTCCACAACCCCCCTTAGCCCTGATGTTTCCTCTTAGTAATTCTCCACCTGCTTCCCCCCTGCCTTGCTCCTGGCTATAAATTCCTACTTGTCCAGGCTGTATTTGGAACTGAGTAAATTCCCACTGCAGCGGTCCCTGTACTTACAGGGAAGGTTCTCAGCAGAGCCTGCCCTGCCATCTGTAACAAGTGCCACTGTTTCTCCTTAACAGCATGTAACAGCTGCTGAGTAAACAAATGGAAGAACAAGTACTGTTTAAGGCAGTATTTCCTGAAGTTGTTCTGCTGCTGTTTTATTATTACTATTTTATTCCAGGGAGCAAAAGCCACAGCAGTCTCCTACTTGGTAAGGCCGGCGATGCCCCTGGGCGGGGGAGATGCAGTGGGGAGGGAGGTGGGAGCGGGGGCTGGGGTGCCGAAGGTGGCGGCCTTCCTTCGGAGGCAAGAAAGGCGGGATCCCGTGAGGCTGCTTCCCCCCAGATGGCGGCACAAGCTGTCATCCTGCCCAATACTTTGAAGCCACATTTGGTGGCTTTCCAATAGCAAAATGACTCAAAATAAACAGTCCTCAAATCCCCTCCTCTCTTTTTCTCCCTCTGCACTTAACAAAAACACAAGAGGATCGCACCTACATGGGGAGGAACGATGCCCCAGACCACAAGGGAGGCCCTCACAGACCAGCAATTGTCTGGGGGGCCTTAGGTCTAAAGCACTATTTATTTGTACAGCCAATAAGTTATTAACTTTGGTTCTTTGAACTTAAAAGCTCAAATTTGGACAGGGAAGAAGTGGAGAAAGTCTAGGGCACGCAAATGGAAATGACAAATTAGATTTATGTGGCTGGTGTTTAGAAATCGGTTTTTTAATTTCCTCTAATAAAACAACCCCAAAGACATGTCCCCCTACCTTCTGGTTTATGAAAATCTCGAGTTGAGTTTTTCAAGAAAAATTACAAGCTAGAGCTTGTTAATATATGCCAAACATCACCAGGCTTGTTTCAGTATAATTAAATATAAATAAAGTGAGCAACACTGTGATTAAATGGCAGAAATGAAATGAATCTTTTTTGAGCTTGCAAGTTACATTGATTGTGTGTGTGTGTGTGTGTGTGTGTGTGTCTTTCTTCATATGAATGAAAACAGTTTTCCAAAAACTAGATGTCTTTAAAAATATGAAGCCAGACACGCACTTCTATGGAGGAAAGTATGTTGTTGCTTACAAGAATTAATTTTTTCACATTAACTAAAGTCATCCCAATAATTGGGTTAGAAAAGCCTACTTTGAAAACTGTGCCAGAAACTTGAAGGCTGTGTCAAGTGGTTCATGCAAAAACCAGTTTCCTGGTTTACTGAGGGAAAGTGATCATGTTGAAAGCACATTGTTGGCATTAATACTTGGTAAGGGGGAGGGGCTGTGGCTGGGTAAGTGCTAGGCATAAGAATTAAGACTCTAATGTGGTCACTTCAGGACAATAAAAATCATCCTCATGCATACATTGCAATGCTATTTAGTTTCCTGAGCCAAAAAGATGGCTGTGCAGCACCCCGACATACATTCACAGCTCCAAAGGCCTGGCATGTACTACTTATGCAACATGCAATATATATTTTTTTAACTCAGATATAGGAAAGAGACACTATCAATGGTCTTCCTGACAAAATTTCAAAAACTAAACCCTATAGTGGGAGAAAGAGTAAATACACCTCAAGACAGACCCCAAATGGCTCAGTGACCAGTCCTAAATTTTTTCCCTGAGACGCAGGAGAACTGCCTATGCAGCTGAATGACTACAAAGAACCAGATGAGAAGAGATGACGCTGGGGGCCTCCAGGGAGGGAACAGGAAGCCAGGGAGAGGGGACAGCTCTGGGCCCGGGAGGGAGCACGGGGGCCCCACGCGCCTGAGGCCCCCGCAGCAGCCATGCTTGGGGAGCCCAGACAGACCGGGGTAGGAGGGCAGGGGGCGTCTGGGAACCGGCGGCCAGCATGAGGGCTGCCCGGAGGGGTGGGCGAGGAAGAAGGCTGGACGGGATGCGGCAGATCTATGGGCTTCGGATATTTTCTTGTTTTAGAGGCTGGTCCTCGGCCAGATTTTCTGGAGGAAAGTTCATTATTCTAGAACTGCATTGTCTAATACAGTAGCCGAAACTTCATGTAGCAGAACTTGATTAACTAAAATGAAACAAAATTAAAAATCCAGTTCTTCACCGACACTAGCCACACTTCAAGTGTCCAGTCCCGACAGTGGTTAGAACTCCTACGTTGGACGGCACAGGGACAGACCAAGCCCCCATAGCAGAACGTTCTACTGGACAGCCTGAGCTAGTGTGCTGTCAGAATGAGGGACAGATCATGACCCCCCCTTCTCCCAGCACTGTCGCTTACTAACAGTGACACCAGACTGATCAACTAACCCTCTCCATGCCTCAGTCTCCCCATGTATGAAACAGGACTAATTAATTCCCTATATAAGGCAAATGTTGAAAGGATTCCATCACTAATATGAAAATCACAGAGAACCTGGCTCGTTATAATAAACGTTAGCTAATATCTACTTTGGTGACATGATGTATATTACAGAATAACAATAAAGATTTATCTGACAGATGGTCCATATTGTTTTGTTAAGAGACATCCTTTAGATGAACATGTGAAAAGTTAAAATAAGTAATCATCTAAAAAGTGGCCAGAGTAGGGAAGGGCATCAATCTAAACAAGCAACAATGGTTTCATGGAACCTGGAGCTCCTGTGCAGACTTCTTACTGTCTAATAATTGAAAGGAAATGAAAAGAGGTCAGGGGAACCACTGACCACACACTACAGTGTGTCAAAGTGCACACTGCCTCCAGGAATGGTATTCTGGCAGCTTCCATCAAGCCCAGCTATGTATTGTAAATGGTAGAGACCTAACAAGGGAAAGTAAGCCCAGACACTTTGAGAAAAAACAGAATTGAGTGCCTTCCAAAGAAAGTAATAATTAGGAGTAATAAAACCACAGATGGAAATTTCAACAATACCTGCTTACCCCAAAGCATTTCTAAGCTCTTGTTTTAAGACATAGATACATGTTTGTAATTCAAAGAACCTTATGACCTAGAGTCACAAGACACACGATATTAGAAAATGGACAGGGACAGAAGTTTTAAGGTATCTTTAGTATAGAAAAACAAATAATAACGTTAGAATAAAGGTTATTTGTAATCTCTTAAGTCTGGTGAAAATGCACTTTTTCCCCCTTTAATATGAAGAAAACTTTAGTTGTGGATATCAATAATTTGATTCAGCTTTTCCATGTTTTTACAACTAATTTTAAAATATTTTGTTTATTGTGCTTTCAAAATTTCAACCACCACAGGTAACCAAAATTATAAGCCTCAGTTAAAAAGATAAAGGTTCTCAGACTCAGACATTTCATTACAAATTAACAGCTATCCCTCCTCTAAGCTATAGATTTAGTATTCCAAATAAAAAGCAATTCGATTATTTATAAATGTCTGATAATTTTTTTAAAAAAGCTTAGTCTTAGTCAAAATATATTTTCCCTCGATTTGTAAGGCTTGGAAGTCATAATTAACCAGCTGACTATATTTGTTAATTTATCTATCTGGTTTTACACTCAGAACTTACTTTTATTTCCTCTGAAAGATATATGTTATTAATAAAGATTTAATAAAAACACCCTAGAAAGAAGAAACTTTCTAGAACACAAATTCATGAGTTGGACAGTTTAGAAATTTCTAGCCCCAAAGTAGTTGCTCATATAAAACTCAAGCTTTTGCCTTGATTAATGAACTGGGAAATAGAAATATCCTTTCACACCTTTGGTGTGTTTGACTCCTTTGCCTCTCTTATGTTTTGCATCTTTGAGCTCAGTTGCTAATTTTATTTACTAAGAGCTAAAACCATGATAAAAAAAACTTGGCAAAATATGTTATTTATAATACACACACATACAAATCCATTTTTCAATTCAAAATAACTTTCATAGTTCAGATTTAAGTGTCCCTTTTTTTTCCCCCAAAACTATCTACAGCTGACTGTCCTGTCTATCGTTTTTGAAACAAAATATACTGTGTCTGTGAGCTGCTAAGTGGGCATAAAAGCCAAATGCCTGCCCTCAAGGTAGTCACCTCTGGGCCCCAGGAACCCGCATATACATCCGTAACAGTCATGTACCTGAGTGTCTTAGCCTGATTTTTCAGTGACCTTTACTTTTAAGTAAAGTGATCATTACCTTTACTTTTATTCTTTCTCACTCAGTTTATCCTGGTCCTTTTTTCTTTTTTTTTAATGAAGGAAATGATAATAAATATTGAAATGGAAATACTAATATAAAATAAGCACATAAAGGCTGAGTTATTCAGATGGCTTTCCTTTGGATGCTTCCAGCGTCACAGGGGCTGGATGGCTATTTCAATACTTAGAGAAAATTACTACCTAGAGAAAAATATTTCTTCTGTATATCCAGGGGAAATTACGAAATACAGAAATTATTATCAGATAATCTCAGAAAATGGATTTTTTCAAATAAAAAATATTAGAAGTGATAGGACATTCATCCTATGTCTTAAATAAAAAGGTTAGACTTTTAAAAGTCCATTTTTTAAGCTATAATGCCACGTTTGCATTTTTTATTTTTTTTATTTTTATTTTGTTATCATTAATCTAAAATTACATGAAGAACATTATGTTTACTAGGCTCCCCCCTTCACCAAGTCTCCCCCTAAAAGTACATTTTTTAAATGAAAAAGTATTAGGTAAAAATACTAAATAAAAAAATAGAGAGCTGATAAGACCTTCCTTTCTGGTCTGAGTCTCCAGAAATTACTTAATAGTCTCTAAATTGAAAGGATCAAAGTTCAGGAGCAGTCTCTTAGAAAAGATTTATTCATCTCAGAAGTGTTAAGCTTCAGTCAGATTTTCACAGAGATTTGGGAAAAGAAGAACTTTTAGGGGGTAGAAATATCATCATCTTTTTTCCTTTTGAGCACTGCCACATTTTTAACGGTTTTGTTCAATGATCCTAGGTTACTGTAAAGACAGTCTGTGTAAAGAATCTTTTTACACCCAACAGAATAAAAGTT
The DNA here is from genome assembly GCF_030020395.1 of Manis pentadactyla. Lineage (NCBI taxonomy): Eukaryota > Metazoa > Chordata > Mammalia > Pholidota > Manidae > Manis > Manis pentadactyla. The sequence goes on from NC_080020.1 coordinate 13,689,398, forward strand.
ATGTCTGAAAATGCATATTAACACAATAAAGGGGACTGCAAAGTATCAGTTGAGAAGCTACAGTTAACTAAACATCAAGTGGAGTTGGAAGGTCAGCCAGTTTCCATCCAAATGTAAAGCCCTGATACTGAAAGCCACCACGTATTGAGTGGCCCACAACAGCCACAGAGAGGCCATTCGCCAGGAATTAGGTGGGGAATGCATAATTCTTTGTTTCCTGCTGTTTGTAGATCATAGATCAAAAATCTATGAATGACAAGACTCAACTTTAAATAAGGGCAGTCTGTAGGGGAAAGGACTTCTCTTTTAAAAGTCACTTTAAAAAAGAAAACTCTTTTGTTCCTTTTCTAACAGGAAGACTTTGATGCTTTCTTTAGAACAAAATGGCCTATCAATTATCTGCAAGTAACATCTTCGAAAGGTCAGAAAATAAAGCAAATGGATGTATATAACTCTGAACATGCTCACAAAAAACAAAGGCCCCAAGAACATCCAAGACTCTGAAATATGCCCTGCTGGAACACACTGTTTCTTGACAAACTGGCTAAAATGAATATATTTAAAATGCTCCTGGGGGTAACATACCCCAACACAGGGAGAGAAAAAATAACACTTGTGCTGCCAAAGGGATGTCCAAACCCAGGCTTGCAGAAGAACTGTGACCTTGGAGCACAGCCACTGGAGGTGGTGTTGGCTCTACTTACTGAGGAGCGAAGGTGACCTTCATCTTAAGAAAAAGAACACCCACTAAATGGTGCCATTTCTATTTTCTCTTATCACTGCTTTATTTTTAAATCTTCAGTAGAATATTGATTCTTTTAAATTAATGCAAATAAACCTTAAAAATCCTATTCTCTCAGTGAAATACGATAAACATTTAATTATGTAACACGATGACATTTACTGAATTCTGGTTATTCGAACTTATTTCTTTCATCTCAGTAAGACACATGGAATCAAAAGTATTGAAAAGGGAATTGTATCATATTTGGCTAATGTAACATAAGGAACCAAGAATTCTGGCATGGTGTCCAAATCCTCATTAGTCATTAACTAACAGAATTTAGGTAAAAAGACTGTATTTAAAAAACACAGATCTACAGTTTTACCATGTATCCAGTATCTACCTTGGACAACTCCATGCCTGGCCCACACTGCTTGCAGAGAACGCAGTTTCCAGATCTATCCTGGAATTCTTGCTGTCTGCAGTCTCCTGTTTCACACATCACTTTACATGCCTGAGGAAAATGTTTCACAAAATGTTATCTGAAATGAATTACATTTTTTTTGCAAGAAAGAAATGGTATCATCAATATTAGTTAGACAATTTCATTTTCACTTTAGGAAGAAAACCTACTTTATGAATAAGCCAGTGGGAGAAATAAATCAATGAGCCTGGTTCTTCTCTGTAGTCTCTGAAAGAGGTCTCCCTTTTTCTTAGAACTCATCGCCATCTTCCTGATACTTTTCTGAGTACCCAATGTAGGAAATGACTGAGGAACTGCTCTCTTTGCTAAGTCAGGGGATGTACTAATGAATAGTCATATAGAGACCTCAGTCCTTTTGCAGTCTTGAAACATTCTGATTTCAGAAACTGTATTTTTTGATCTTCAAGAAATATAAACGTATTCAAGTATAATGGATTAGATAAACAAATGGAATATATTAGTATAGCTACAAGAACTCTGCTATCCAGTTACAGGTTGGCTGTGTCTCCACTCAGCTCTGCACCTCATTCTGGGACCCAGATGAAGGAGAAGCCCCACTCCGGGACTTGCTTTCTTAATGGCAGAGGGCAGAAAAGCAAGAGGCCATGTCACACTAAAACTTCCACCTGAGCAGGTGCTCTATCACTTCCCCTCAAACACTACTGGCCTAAGCAAGTCACACGGCCAAGTCGGCAGTGGCTGGGGAAAATAACTTTGCCTTTAGGGGAGTTCTCGAGTCTATGTGACAAAGTACATGTATTTATAATCCTCTTATGGGGTGGCGTAAGCATACTTGGTAATGATGATTGTTGATTTATTACTTCCCAGTTCCAAATTCACTTTTTACTCATTCCGTGAAACGGGGTCTGGGCCCTTTGAATAGTTTTCCTCTCTCAGCAGAGAGGCTGTTATGCCTTGGCAGGAAAGGGCACTGAAGAGACATTGTAGAGTAAGGGGTTTTCCTTCCTGGCTCCATCATGCTCTGTAGGCAGGCTCCTGATCCAGCCTCTCCAGTGCCTGGCTCCCTGAGCACAGAACTCTTTGCCAGCATCTGGCTCTTGCTGCTCACGGGCTCTCCCGGCCTTTGTAACGCGGGCGGTTTGTCCAGCATCACCTGCAGCAGCATGGGAGGCGCTCTCGCAGGCCTGGGGCCTGTCCGTACAGCTCCTCCCTCAGCTCCGGGCACCTGCGATGACAGATGGTCAGCAGCTTCCCCCGGCACACCTTTTGGGCAACGCTGCACTGAAGAGATACCTCTTCATAAAGTTTTCTCCAGCACTCTACAGAGCAGATTTCTGGCAAGTTTCTGAGGTCGTATTTCCAGCAAGTGCTGCTAGAGTGGCACCACAGTAGCCTCTCTGCCATCCAGTGAGCCGTGACTACACCCTCTCCAACAGTGTCAGAAGCTCGGTCCTGGGGAGCCCCCCCTTGGGTTCTCCAGCTCAGCCTTGGGATGGTAGCTGTAATCCTGTATTCTCTAGAGTTCTCTGTATTTCTCACAGGCCAATTACTCTTTATTCCAACCTCCCCTTGTAGTTTACAACTCTTTGTATTAAACTTCCTGTGTTCAAAAAAAAAAAAGAACTCTGCTATCATCCCTTAGGCATATCTGCCACCCAGTTCTGATGTGAAGGTTCAACCTTGTTCAGTTGTGCATTTACTTAGGAACTGCCTATCAAAACATACCGTCTGACAGTCATGAGGCTGTGAAATTCCTGAGGATGATGAAGATGACAATAGTGGCCAAATTCTTTGGACTATTCAAAGTCAAAATGCTGCGTAAATATGATCTGAACATTCTTACTGATCACCATTTGGTCATTTAAATGGGACCTAACAATATATTTTGGTTCACAGCATTTGGATTTAAATGGAAGGATTATCTGCTTTAGCAAAAACAAAGGTTGCAGATCACTTTCTGAAATGTAGCCTTTTGTCTTCTTATTTTACTATCATCCTCCAAAAGTGTTTATCTACTTCTTAACAGATGGCATTTCATAAAAAATTTTGGCATTAACAGATCTCAGCTTGGTGACAACATTCTGGCCGACCACTCATCCTAAGCAGGAATGCCTTTAACATTCCTGACTATAATTTTGTTTTCCTAAATGAAACTTTAAGAAGCGCTGGGGGAACAGAGACTGTATGGGTAATGCGATCACACAGAGGTGCACAGGAAACTGGTTTTGATGGTGAGCAATTATTCAGTACAAACTACCTCCATCTTGAAGCAGGAGTACATGTAATGATATCCGCCAACCTCCTTAAATAAAATCAAAGCTTGAACCTCTAGAGCAGGCAGGAGGAAGAATTCAAAGTGGGGTTTATGAATGGAAAATAATTTGGGGCTAAAAGTCTATTGATCTCTTTCCTTCTCTCTGAATTTCCCTCTTAAAGGTTCGGTGTTAAGAGAGGTAGGAGATTCCTGTCTGCCATGAAGAGACTAATCGTTTTGAGAAAAAAAATTCCACTACCTCCCTTCCAGACCATTTATTCCAAAGCTTAACAACCCAGCAGAAGAGAAGTTTTCCTTACATCCACCTGAATCTCAGACTCCAGTGTGATACCATTTTTCTTGCCTTGGCTTCCATGAAGACTTGAGGTATTGTCTTCAGTGTAAATAACTCCTTCTATATTTGTAGATTATGATTATATCTCCAGATTAAGTAAATCTGCTCTCTTTTCTAAATCAGGGGATGTACTATTTCATAGATCTTTTGTGTCAAGCTTTCAAACACTAAAATTCTCCATCTGTGTTTAATGGTTTTGGAACCAACAAGGATATAAATAACTACATAAGAAGAGCAGCTCTTTAAAAGATTGATTCTCAGTTCTACACAAACCATGTAAGTCATGGGCTCCAAATTAGAATCTATGGTCTTGTTAGGGTCTGGGATGTGTTGTGAGAGACATACACCTATGAACCCAAGGTAGCATCATTGTTGTGGGCTATGAGTAACACTGATTTTATGACCTCATCTAAACTTTACTTTCAACAATTGTTACAAACTTCAAGACTCAGCAGAAATCTATGCTTATTAATTATGCAACACTGATAAAATGCAACTAGAGAGAAATTTTTAAAATATGGGATTAGAAATAGAAAATGATTTTGGTACTACATATATGAATTCTTTCACCACATTCTCAAGAAAATAAAGAGTTTACTTACCAAAGAGGCCAGTAAAACTACAATGGTGAAAAATGCTTTCTCTTGTTCTAGTAGCACTTTTAAAGCCATCGCTCTTATTGAGTGTATTTGTTGTTCAAGAGGTCTAAAAGATAAGAAGATACAGGTAACATGAATAACATGGGTGACTATTCTCTGTATTATCTCTAGTATTTATCATTCACTACATACATTAGGTAATATTTACATTTTAAATGAAATCACCTTTTTTCAAGATGCAGTAGGCAGATAATATGTAACTCTTTAACAATTTAGGTTATGAGAATTGAAGTTCTATCTCCTTATACATTATGTGCAAAACTCCTACTGGCTCTGAAATCCCAGGCTATTTGCACATGCCTTTATTTTCTGCCCAAGTCTCTGTCCAATCTACTCCACACAGTAGAGAATTACATTCAAACAGTGACTATATAAGCCTTCTATGTATATGGGTTTAGTCAGTGCCAAGAAGATAACAGTAGTGATAAAATAACAATTAACACGTGCTAAACAGGAACCAGGTACTATTTTCACCATTTCAACTAATTTAATCTCCACACTCTAGAAGGTAGATACTATCATTATCCCCACTTCAGAGATGGGGAAACTGAGGCTCAGAGAGGGCTGAGTCACTTGACCAAGGTCATATTGCTAGTGGGAGGCAGAACTAGATGAAACCCAGGTGTGTTGGTTCCTGTGTCCCTGTGTCACATACCCTGCAAACAATTTGCTCAGTATGCTTAGATCCTGGAACCTGAGCTCCATAAGAAGCAGACACAGCTAACATCTGGAACTTGTGATCTACCAGGAGAAAAATAAGCATTTATTTAAAAACATCTAAAAACAATCTATCAGTGAGGAAATTGGAGGCACTAACCTAACATTTCAATAACAGATACACCAAACTTCTTTATCTTCACCACAAATGATCTATATTATATGGTTGGGTTTTTGCCCCACAGATCCACACAATGTCAAGGGAAGAGATTTATTTTAAAAAAAAAAAGAAGTGAAGTCTCATTTGGTGGCTCCATCTATCACAGAACAAAACAAGGGTTCAGTTCCCCTTTCAAGCTGAATCTTCCAAAACTAACAAAGACCCAGAGCAGATAATCTGACTACTCAGAAACCAGAGCTGAGAGCCAGAACTGTGGGCCAAAGAGCTCAGGAAAAACAGCAGCAATAACAACAAAGGCAGCCGGGCTGGGCAGGCTACTGTCTCCACCCCTGGCCAAGCAGCCAGCCAGGGGTGACCCTTGAACGCAGGCTGGAGATGCACGACCCAGATGGTTATTCCAGCCACCTGAGCAGGTCCAACTATCAGGGCAATGAAAAAGTCATTTTTATGTTTGTTGAATGAATGACCCATTTTGATGAATTTTGTTTTCCAGCTTCTTGATCATAGCTTTTTTCTTCCCCTTGCATTATCTCAAAATCTCCCAGCAATTACCCAACTATGTGGCCTACGGCTTGTGCAGACACAAGACTGGGTCAGAAGGTAAAATCACATTTCCTGAAAGGTATGCTTCTGGTTATCTTCTTCTCAATATAGTCCTACATTTTTTTAAAATGTGCTAAGTTTTAAAAATAAAAACATAAAATTGATACGGACTAAACCAATATGAAATAGAAGGTATAAACACCAAAGCATTTACACAAAACATGGGGAAAAAAGAGAGAGAGTCAGAGCATACAAGAATCAGGTGACTAGTTTGGACAGAATATTCTCCTGGGACACTGTACTAATTACTTTGGAAGGTGGACAAATATTGTAGTTATCTTCTTATAAAAGCCATCACTGACAGGCACACCAAGTTAGAAGTCATGGCAATATGGTTTTGACATCAGAAGATATACCTGTTTTATGTACCGAAATAAGTATGCCAAAATATTAGCAATGGTGAGGTTCACACTGGGGCATCCTGGGTGAATTCCCCCCCTTTTTCCTAAAAGTTCCTTATAACATGAATGTTTCATTAATAATGAAAAAAATATGTATAATGTTCTTGCGCCAAAAGGTAAATTACAAGGTCCTTCTCTTTGAAAAGTTTCCAATTTAAAAGAGGTGATGTAATTCAAGAAAGATGGAAACCCTACTAAAAAAAGGAGAAAATTAAATCAAGTATTATGGTTTTTGCATCACAGACTTTTTAGAGGACAAGGTAGAAACAAAGTAATGGATCTGTAACATATGTCCTGAGTTGTGTATTCTCCCAACACACACGCTAAATTGAATCGTTTGAATGGGTTTGTTCCTGTCAATTATCTTCTAGACTCCTTAGCTGGCCACCTATGCCTTCTATAAGCTCACTGGCCCACCAGTTGCATCACTGCTCACTGCCTTTGCTGGCCATCCAGCTTGGCCATCCCAACACACGTGTCTCCTGAGCACCTGTGATCTTGACCTCTTGCACAGCCTGTAATGTTGGTCTGGAGGGCCTTTCTCCTCCAGAACCCCTCCAAGAACCAGCTCAACCATCACCCTGCAGATGTGCTGTCCACAACCAAGCACAGTGAAGAGACTTGCTCCCTGCGGCCCTGCAGCCCTTTCTACTGTACAGTCCATGTACAGTATCTGTCATATTGTAAGTTATGCTTATTTGTGTATCAGTTTTACTCAACACATTGTCTCCATCTTTAAAATAGAGACCACCCCTATTGCTCTGTGTATTCCCAGTGTCTAGCATAGTGCCTGGCACATAAAGGTGATCAATGAATGTTTGCTGAATTAATGAATGAAGAAGCATAAACCAATGAAGAATATATTGAGGAAAACAAGTTGAAATTTGGTTGCACATAACTGACTGAATTCTGTGGTAGACAGAATAAACATTCTATTTCAGACATATCTTATTAATATCTTCAAAGCACTAAGTGCCTCAGGCTAGGAGACAGGAATAAATGATACAGGGATATATTTTTAAACATCCTAAGTCATGGTAAAAAAATGCATGTAGTTATTTACAGAAGATTTCTCACATTTGGGGCTGAAGATGGAAATGTGCCACTGAAATTTTGAGCCTGGCATTTTGCAACCAAGAGGCTGGGAAATAATTGAGACTGGGTAGATGGTCCTGATAGCAGTTGGGCTGATCTAGAGTCCAGGTTTGAAAAGTTTTCAGCATGTAAGCCCAATCTGGGTAAAAAAGAGCCTGCCTTCTATCGTGAACTGTCCAGGGAAAATGGCAACGAGAACACCTGGGCTTGCAGTCCGATTTCTTGGCAATGTCACTCGGAGACTACACATTGACAGGGAAAAACAGAACCTATCTCACAGGGGTATTGTGAGGATTAAATGAGATAACGCACAAAAAATGTTTAGCCAGTGCCTGGCCCAAGCTCAAGGCTAATTTATGGTGGTGGATGTTGTTGTCGTGATTGTTACTGAAAACACCACTTTACTGGCATGTGAACTTGGACAAGGTACTTAACTGAGTCTGTTTCTTTAAGTCTAAATTTGGCATAATTGTAATACCCACCTCCTGAGACTGCTGTGAGGAATACATGTGTTTTATAGATATAGAGGTAAATTAATTGATGCAAACTGTTTTTGGCACATAATGAGTGCTATCTAAGCGTTAGCAATGCCTGCTCTTGTTAATGTTACCGAAAATCAAATGATCCAATGTATGTAAACAGTCCTTGAAGACTGTGATCTGAAAGACAAATATGAGACATAATTCGATGGTCACAGTCAAGCAGCTTCTAGACCTACTGGCCAGCAAAAAGTATTCAAAGACTAGGATAGAGTCAAAGCTTGAACTAAGAATTTATACTGTCAAGGGCTGTGTAAAGGCTTTATAATGAGTATACCTTTTTTCCCCTTATTACCAGCCCTGAAGAAGATATTAAGCTCTACACAACGTTGAGAGACAACTGAGGGTCAAAGGACACATTTAAGAGAGATGTTGGAAACTAAGTCAAATTCATGCCTGGTGACTCCAAAACACGGCTCCCAGCCATTCTGCCAGGTTGACTTAGGGTTGTGCCAAGCTACACCGCAGCACCCAGTGACCCTTTGCATTTGGCACAGTTGGCCTACATTGACAAAAGAAACAAAACTATGTAACAATATAATACATTTAATGATTTATCTATTTTTTCAACATGTTTTGATTAAACAGTTACTAGGCACCTGAAAGGAGGTGGTCAAGTTGGGGCGAAACCCTACAAAGTTGCTCTTCAAGGAGCTTTACAGTTTAGCAGGGGTGGTGAGATCTCCTTCTAATATAGCTTGGCCAGGCAGTATTTAGAAATAAACAATTTAGCTGGTGGGGTGTGGTAAGTGTGACTGTGAATTTCCTGGAATAAAAAGAAGCACCTTATGAAATGCCTTGGCATTCATGAAAAGAAGGAAAATTTAATGAAATAACAAGAACTTTAGTAATAATATTTAAAATAAAAATTAGGCCAGGGAATGGTATTTACTGAAATTGCTTTTAACTTCTGGGCGTTCAGGGTAGAAAAGAAATACATTTTTCTATCTAGCCCTTTGGTGTTCTATTTATTTGGGGACGGCTTATCTAAGAAAAGATATACAAATTACTGAGATTATGTGGTGAGTCCACTGGAATTTTCATAGGTTGCCAAAATATCCAGACTAGATAACATCTACAAACAACCTAGCCAACACTTTTGTAAAACATACGCAGGAAATGCCCCTAGCTGAGTAATAAGGGTAAGAGTAATGATCCTGGTTTACTGTGTTCTAGGAGTTTGGAATTTCTGTCTCACTATCTGCTCTTCAGCAATAGTGAGCAGGGTGGCAGTACTGGGAGAACCAGGCACAAAACAGAGACAGGAGCCATAGGAGCTGGCAAAACATTCTGTACAGCGGCACAGACAGGGGCTTTTTATCAAACCAAGCTGCTCAGCCTGATCATTTGAATGAATGGTAATTAATAGGGATGTGTGTTAATTTTCCATCCTCTAAAGGGCATAAAACCAACAGGTGCTGAAGTGCACACACACCTCTTTCACTTGTTTGTCCGAACCATGAAAACCTGGGCTGGTGTGTCAGCAGGCAAAGAGGAAGCAATTTGCAGGCCCGCCGCTAGGGGGAGCAGGTCCAGATCCCAAACCACCCAGGCGATTGCAACCGGCAACTCCCTCAATGCGCCCTCCCTCTTGCCTTGGCGTCTCCCTACACATGCCGGCCCCCTACTGACTGTCAATGTTCTGGGGTATCCCTAAATCTATCATGGACACCTCTCCTTTGTGTTCCCCTAGCACCTCGGAATTACCTCCATCTCATGGCATTATTATCTGATTACTTCTCCCTCTTTGTAGCGCTTATGTTTCATATGACCAGTGGGCATTGTTTTCTTCAGCCACTGCAGCACTTCATTTTTTAAGGTAAGTTTTCAATATTAAAAATAAAGAGTTTTCTTGAAAAATTAGAAACTCTGGCAACCATGAGTCCCACATCAAAGTAACGTGGGCTAGAGCCACGCATCAGCTGTCCATATACAGAACATATATGTCTGGTGCCCTAGTCTCCACCAGTCCCTGTTGTCACGCAGAGCTCTCTTCCTTCATTTTATCACCAATCAAGGTATTGGTGAGTCTACCACCACCAAGGATTTGAAGACTTACATACTAGAATTGTGATTTCGTTCTAGAACTGTAACTCACCCAAAATATGTGCCCAATATATGCTCAAAGAGTAAAGAAATTAACTAATTAGGGATAATATTTTACCTTTCAGGGCTCTTGTAAGGGCTAAAATAATATATGTGGAAAATACGTGCAACTATAACTTGAGATTGAAATAAAAATTACTTTGGTAGAATACAATTCAGATCAGGACCTCATTACTTGAGTGTAGTGCTATATAATATTGACAAAGATCTCTTAGGAGGAAGACCTAGTATTTATCTTTCTAATTTTAGCAACTCAGTAAACTTCCTGGGAATGCTCTTAGTTTTTTACCTTGTAAATGAACAAAAGACATGAATTTTAGAATAATTCAAATAATCTGGGTAATTTTTTCAGAATTTATTTATTTTTTCATCCTTGAAAGCTATTTGATCTACTATCCAACATGCAGTATACACAATAGGTAATGGTTTTCATCTAATAAAACTGTACTACTATTATGTAATGATGCTACATTCAACTCATACATTTTTCCAGTATGCAATAAACAAAATACTTAAAAAAAAATCAACGTTAAAGTAAAACTGGCAGGCTTACAATTTATAAAATCAGCATTGAAATAAAGCCAATGTTATACATACAGCCTTTTACATTTTAATGGTGGAACAAAATTATGAATGGCTTAGCAATAATGTCAGTCCATAGGCAAGAGAATAAGAAATTAATTAGAAATTTAGGGTATGGCTATTTCCAAAGAGGACAACTGCCCCTAGCCTCTAGCTACTCTGTATCTTAGGCTTCAATTTCACTATATTCTGAGAATTGTTCTCCCTGTGTCACGTATTTGGCAGTCCTTTCTGTAGCTGAGGAAGCTCACAAAGGCATGCAGTAAAAAGCATATACATATTGTGGTTGGCTGAGAAGTAAGAAATATTTCCCTTTTTCTAATCATGAAATATTTTTTACTACTCTACAAGCTTTACAACGTTCTGTTGCCAAGTACAATATCTTCAATTTTCCTAAAGCTCAAAAACATTAGGAACCACTCACTGTCAGGCTCTATAATTATTATTTTTTTAACAGACCTTAACCTAGGATAGGGTATTTTGAGGTTAATTCTTTTTATTTTGCTCAGTTGTAGACTCTTACTTTGGCTTAGGAAAATCACTGTCAATTTTCTCAACATGTTCAATCAATATATTATATTATTATATTATTTACATTATTATATTATATTATATTATATTATTTATTATATGTTGGCATATTATAACCAAAGTACTTTCCCCAAAATTCTTAAGTGTTTATCCTAAAATACAAATAGAACAGTTGTAGCTTCAAGGACGAAGGGGACCTCAAACATGGACACAGTCTATCTTAAGAGTACTGTGCACAACTACTTCTAAAACACAGCTGTTTAAATTTTTATTTCAGAAGTAAGTCTGGATATATTCCAAAGCCACTGTTTGTAACATTGGTAGTGCTCTTCTCCAGTAAAGGTAGCCTTCATTCTTCTAGACTCTCCTCCTATTGGACCTTTCCAAGCCCACTGAAGAGCAAAGTAACATTTAATTTGGAGATACACTACATTCCTTTGTCTTAGAGAATTGCTGATGGGTGGTGGTTCTTTTTAAAAACCCAAGTTTTAAAACTTCAGTTTAAAAGGTACATATTCTATGATGTGTGAACTAAAAGATAACCAATACTGTTTAAACATTTTACTTTTAAATGTAAACATTTTAGACAAAATACAATGAACGAACTCACTGCTCAACCAGTAAATAGTGTAAAGAAACCATGTTCAGACTGATTTACTGTTCTTTTTCTTTAGGGTTACTTTAAAAAGGCTACGAACATTTAAAAATCAGCTGCTGTAAGAAAAATACACTCAATGGTTAAACTGTTTCTGGCTCTCATTGCATAAGCAGCTATACGGTGGGCATTCTTAATCATCCTGTAGTCAACAGAGCACGTTGGCCTTTTCCAGAATTGTAAGTGCTTGACTTTAAATATTGATTCATCAGATTTAAAAGGATTTGACTTTTTTCATGTATGAAAAATGCCTGTGTGCTTTTTGTGTTGTGCTAATTTTTGAATGGTGGAACAGGTCACAGGCTCAGATTTTTTAAAAAGGTCAAAAGGAGAATCAAATTCTCTTCATGAGTGTTAGCAGAATTCCTCACGTGTGTTTCAAAACTCCCCCAACATGCCCTAGGTTCGTGTATTAGAGTTGTAACCAGTGAACTAAATTAATATATTAAGGACAGCATGTGGCTATTACATGTCTTACGTGTATTACATTACATGGGAAATGTTTATTTCCCATTCACATGTATATATTATATATGTGTGTGTATGTGAATGTATGTATATGTATGTAAAGTTCATGATTAACGAAGTAAAGAAATTAATTTTCCGTTCTTTTAAAATGGCTCTTATAACTACTTAAATATTAATGACGTTCCTTACTCAAATCTTCTGGAAAGGAAAGCCACTGCCATTTCAAGCGCACAAGTTTCCACATGTCTTTAACCTTAAATTCAAGATCCAGCTTGGACTCGCAGTCAGAAGACACTCTCATCAAAGAAACAACTTCCATGTGTGTTCCAGAAAATACTAACACAACGTCCCAGAGTTAGCACTTACCACGGAAAAAAATTCTAAAGTCAATAAAGACATGTGGCCTAGGTAATAAAGTAGATGTCATATTTTAATAGATCAAAAAATAAAGAACTTACAGAGCTCATGGAAGCATTCTATGTATTGTCAAGGCAATATTTTCAAAATGAAATTGTACTTCTATGTTCTGAATTATTTTCAGAACATGCAAAGAATTCTTTTCCTGTCTTATTTAAAATAGCTGTATTTCTATTTAAATACAGGACTGTATTTAAATAGAAATACATATCTGTGATGATGACTGTCAAAAACTAAAACTGTCTTCTGCAGCATTCAGTTCCCATCCCCTCTAGTTACGTATCTTTAAATTAAGTAATAAGCAGTGTTTGAAATGAAATATATTTCTGAACTCCATGAAAAGTATAACTGGCAAAAACGCCTAAGGGGAAATGCACAACAGAAACCATATTGAGTAAATCCTGAACTAATGCAATATAATCCTCCCTTTTACATATAAATATCTGATCATGAAATAACAAATTAAAATAAATTCTTGTTTGCATAAGTCATGTTTAACCATAACTGTTCCCTGTTTATATAAAGAAATTGTTTCCTAGCAATGGAAAACTGTCACTAGAGTAAAAACTACACCTTTATAAGTATTTTGAGTTAAATTGTTTAATTAAAGAAATACTGAACAACGCTTCTGGTTTGTTTGCAAATTGGGTCTTTTTATTAAAATGCAAAAATAAAGTGACACGAATTTCTTATTCTGGTAAATGTAGGTTTGATGACTACTTCGCGATCATCAAAACAGACCATTGAATTTTGATCCTTCCAAACTTCATTTTACGAGTATATTAACTAATTTCCATTCCATGAAATGGCATCAGAACCTTGACTAGGGCTGTGACATCTGGCCTTCTTTCTAATACCCATCACAGCACTAATAAATACTGCTGATAGCTGCGAAACTTAATTTTTCCACAGAGGACGGTCACGGACTGCTATGCATCTTATGAACGTCCCCCTCCCATCTCCCCAGCACCAGCGGGCAGGGCAGGCCTGCAGGCAGCTCCCGAGGGGCGCGCGCGGAACCTGCCCCTCCGGGCGCTGCGCTCCCGCCACCGCGCGGGCTTGGGGTGCCCGGCACAGGACCGAGCGCCGGGGTTCAAGGCCTGGGAGCCTCCAGCAGAGTCACTTACACCCACATACGCTGGCCCGGCGAGCAGACTTTCTACACAAGATCCCTGGACAGAGAGACAAGTCCCGTCACTGCCATGGCCATCGGAGACCCGGGGGCGCCCGCGCGCGCAAGCTCCAGCGCCGCCGGTGCCCCCGCCCCCGGCGGAGCCCAGCTGTCACCCTGCGCAGGGGTTACCCGGGCCCCGCTTGGTCCGCCCGCCCCCTGCTCTGCGCGAGAGCAGCTCCTGCCAGCGCCCATCCCTCCGTTAGGCAGCCGCCTCCTTCCGGGGCTTCCGTTCCTCGGGCATCTCCAGGAGCGCGCGCTGGGGACCCCGCGCAGCACCGGGCGGAGCGGGTACCTACCTTCCCTTTTTTCCCAGGAGGCTCTGCAGGCCGCGCTCGGGGACTAGGAGCGCGCAGGGCCGACGGGTACGGAACGCGGCGCGCGGCTGGGCCGGGGTCCGCTCCGCGCGCGCGCACGCCCAGCGCTTCCCGGCGCGGCGGGATCCGCGCTCTCCCGTAGCCGGGCAACGCCGCCGCGTCCCGGCCCCGCCCCACCCCGGGCTCCGCCCCCTGCGTGCTCGGCTGCGCCCCCTAGCGGCCCCGGCTCCCGCGACCGCGGTCACGGCGCTGGTGGCCGGCCTGCGCGGCCGCGCACCGCGTCAATGCCTGCCCACCGCACACCTGAGAGAGGGCGGAGGGAGAGGTACACCGAGGCCAGCAGGAGTTTGGCTATGTTGGGGGAACTGCCTTCTGCCCAGGAGGGCGCCTTCCTTTCCACCCTGGACGCATTTCCCAGGACCTTTGTGCCTTTCCCTCGGCAGGGTCGCCCTCTACCCGGGCCCTCTGCATAGGAGGCGGCCCCGGAAAACCACGTGGCCTGTTGGCTCTGGACCATCAAGATCACCATGGCCTAGCTTATCAATAACCACCTCGTTCTTTCATTGATGAATTTTTCCAGCAGACACTCACCGGAGGCTCACCCCTGATCAGAAACCACTAGAGGTCAGGGGGCGTGACCTAGTTCACGGCTGTGGCCACCTCCTCCAGGCCAGGACCAGCAAGTCCATCTTCCAGGGTCACTCAATAAACTCCAGGCCGCTAGCAATGTGGGGGGAGTTTGTTTTCACCACTATTTTGTGTAAAGTATTAAAATTTCTTAACTTCAGTTTGTGCATCTATGAAGCAGAGCTAACAGCGCCCGTTCTGCAGATTTGTTCCGAGTAAAGGCATCATACATGTAAAAAATACTCTTTCAGCAGTAGAGTACTATAGAAATCCAAGCAATTATAGTTTCATCAGTCCAGTGAGTGAATAAATGGGCAACGTTCCTTCCCACGCAATGACTTTGCGGACAGAGAGGCATCCACAGTTTCTCTTGCATTGCTTATATTTTCCCGACACAACTGCACATCTTTTTAGATGGAACCACGTCCTGTGCTTCTTTTCTATACCCCAAGGCCCAGAATAGCTCCTCAATAAATATCTGTTGCATGAATAAGTTTTTAAAGTTTCTTACTGATAGGACATCTTGAGATCTGACACTGAGAGCATCGTAGTGGTGTGTTAGGGTCTTGTGAAAAATACATTAAAAATCCCCAGGGCCACACCTCAACTCAAGGTTGTCTACTTCCAATGTAACACAGCCAGAATATAAATCACAATGATTTATTTGTAAGTGATTTACGAATGATAGACACGATCTTTTCTGAGGCGCAGGTTGCCCTCACCTGTAAACTGTTACCTGGGAGCACTGCAGCCTGTGTCTGCGGCACTCACACACCGTCCCCTGAAGTCGTCTGCTCACCTGGGCTCCTTTCCCCAGCCTTGTGTCACTGTCCGGAGCGCTCATCTTATTTTCTACTGTCGTAGAGCCTGGGATACTCAGTATGCCTTCGCTGAATTATTCTAAGGGCCTCCTTCCTCTTTTCCTCTTCGTTTCACCACCTTTTCCACAGCACAGCCCCTCCACCTCTCACCTGAATATCACACAGTCTTCAAACCTTCTTCCCTGCTGCCCTGTCCAGCCGGCCCTGCTTCCTCCTGCCTTTCATGACTGTCCCTGTCCAGTTAAAAGATTTACAAGAGGTTCCTCATTGTAAAGAGTGGCTTTTAAACTCTTTGCATTATTAGCACTCGGAGATTTCCACGTCTGAGTTCCACGCGCATTTTCAGCCTTATTCTCTCCTCTAGACCGCACGCTTCATATTGTGGCCAAATTGGTCTGCATGCCTTGCCGCCCGTGTGCTCAGAACTTGCCCTTCCCTTTGCTCGCTGAGCTTCCTCTTCCTTCTCACTTCTTTCCCTTAATTCTCTGACTCTGGACCCACCTCACTCCAATCTCAGGACCAACTCAGAAACCCTAACTCCCATGAGACTCTCCAAATGCGCAATCTTCTTATTGCAGTGACAGCACCCGCCACCTTCTTCCTGCGTGGGAAGCATCTGTGACTTAGATTTCTTCCTCAGGAGTTAAAAATGCTTTCAGAGAAGGCACATACTTTGTTCAAACTTGTATCTCCGATAGTATCAAACATTCAAACAAATGTTTAATAAATGTATTCTGAGTGGATTTAATCTGATAATTTAGGAACTACCTCTCTGACTGCAGCCAAATGCTTTTTCCCTCTGGCATCCTTTTGTATTTAGAGACAGTAACACATTATTTAGTTCATTAGTTCTTGCATTGAGTCCTGTGTGTATGATTGACGTTCCCCATCAGCCTTTTAGCTCACTCTGGAGAGAGACCCCGGTGTTAACTAACATGCACAGGCTTTGGCAGCAGATTATCTGGTCTTGGATGCCAATTTACCATTCACTAGTTGCATGCCCTAGGAAAAGTTACTTCACCTCCATAAATTTCTGTTTCTTCACCTGTAAAATGCATTGTGGTGACTTTTGGTAATTGTTAAATAAGATAAAGTAGTTAAAGCACATGACACATAGTAAGTGCTCACTAAATGGCAGCCACTATCAGTACCATTACATCTTTTGTAGGGTATACAATGTCTAGCATCAGTAAATAAATGATAATTGAGGTGACATTTGACAGAGAGGCCAAAGAGCATTGAACCTCTGCAGTCTGCTAGTATACGCATTTTATTCTGTAATGAAGCATGCTAAGTTACATGAATAACCTTACCTCACTGTGAGGGTTTACATGATCTGGAGACGGTGTCTGAATGGGAACCCATACACACAGGTGAGGACCAGTGGTAGTACAAAAAGAACTCTATGATTTCTAGGCTCATTCAGAATGAAATCAATGCTTAGAGTTAGGGCTGTAAGCATTTTTCTCCCTTTAAAACACTGAATAACATTAATAGGTTGAACTTTGTGCTGCAGAGGCCAAATTGTTATGAGGCTTTTGATAGAGGTGTCATTATTAAGATTATGTTAGGGGTTGGTTTTCTGAAGGCAGTTGAAGCAATAGTTAAGCTGATACAAAGTGTATTTTTTTAGGATATTTAAAAAAAAAAAAGTTTAACTAATGAAGTCACAAACTTCTTTTAAAAATAGTGTCAGAGTTATGCTAGCTCACTAAAAGCAAAGTTAATGGAAAATTGTTTGACATAATCATTTCTAATATAAACCATTATTCTTGGAGAAAACGGAATAGAATGCAAGCTACATGGGAATACTGGATTTTGTCTGTTAGTCACAGTGCCTGATACATAGTAGGTACTCGTTAAAAATCTGTTGAATTAATTAATAAATGGGGGGTGAGAATCTCAACGATTAATAAAGTTTGCCAAATATAGTTAAAATAAGGGAAAAAATAAACAAGACCCAGATATTTAAGTAATTTCCAACATCCATGGCTGCCAATTATAGATTATCAGTGTAGGGTTGGGGCCAGACATTGAGTGACTTGCTCAAGGTCACACATGAAATTAATAATAAAGCTGAAATCAAAATCCAGGCTCCCTGAATTGTAACATGATCTTCACCGTACCACTAGTGCATACATAAACCAACATACATAAAAAGGCCAAGGAGGTTATTTATTTCATTTATATAACGTCAAACTCCTGACATTTATAGAGCAAAGTTGTTGTAAGTTATAGCACTTGCACTGATCCTTTTGAGTTTATGACACCCCCATCGGCCAGACTTTTTACGTGTTTAATGAGAGAAGAAATATGCCACTGACTCTCCTCCTCTCTTTGCTGGTAAATATGGCAGACTCCTCTGTATATGGTTGAATTAAGGAGCAGGTTCTCTGGGAAGCAGGCCATGATGCTATAGGGGCGCCCAAGTTTAGGGACGTTAAGGAGATGGAGGAAGCTCCTCTAAAGAGAGTGTGGTTTACCTTGGAAGCAATGCTTTGATAAAGTTGCTTTCAACCCCTGTCATCACCCCATGTGCCCCTCCCCCTTTTCACCAAAGAGAAAAGTTAAGTCACAATGGGTGGTATCAAACTACCTCTCAATCTAAGGATGTGTGACTCAGTGACATCTGAGTGGTGATTTGGGCAAGTAGGTGGATTTGAGGGGCAACCTTGGAACCAAAGCTAAATGGCTTGTGACAGCAGAGGAGAAATTAAGTACAGCCTCCAGGGGACCTCTGTCTACCCTCCTTTCCATAAGCAGCCCACCCTCTGAATTTGCACTGACAAAAGGTTAAAGAATCACTCTTTAAAGGGACACCAAATCATTAATTTTCCCAGGGTGCCTTGGACTGGCCCAGCCGTCCCAGGAGAAGTCTGACCAGAGGGGTGTCAGCTGAGTCCCTGCGCAGCCCTGAGGCAGACGTAGAAAGGCTTGAGTCTTGAGGTCCCTTACAGCTATCGATTCTAGGCCAACTGATGGAGATCTCTAATCAAAACCTTCCAATAGCTTTCATAAGATATATCAAAAGAAAGAAAGAAAACAGAGCCTATTTTTTTGGACAAAATTTTGGCTATAATGTTTGCAGAGAGTCAAGTTTGTGCTATATAATTCTTATAATAGAAAGAAGTAAGCTGTTTAGCCCTATAAAAAAAAGAACCCAATTTTCAAATCAGATAGACCTTAGCGCCACTTAACTAGCCCTGTGTCCTTGTACAGTCTCTCTGAGACTCACTTTCTTCATCTGTATAGTGGGGATGACACACTTAATTGAAAATTTAAATGAGTGTTTTTAAAAAATATCGTTAGATTGCCCAGCCCACAAGTACTCAATAAATATCAGTGAATTAGTTCATAATTAGTAAATATTAGTGAATGTTACAAAGTAATAAACTGTAAAGCTTTATTATGAAACCTGCATGAGGGTGCTAAGACACAAGGACAGTTATTTGGCTTGAGAGCAGTGCATACCTGTAAAATGTACAGTCAATAAATTCTTTAAATTTATTCATGAGAAATACATAATTTCCCCAGAAAAAAGCCAGAGAATTAATGAAAACATGTTCAAAGATTCCTGACATAATCAAATGTTAATATGGAACACATTATCATGTACAAACCCATACCAAATTTGCAAACTGCAATCTCACAAAAGTCCACTGGGAATCTCTCTTGAGGAATAATGATCTTTCATTAACTATTAAACTTTCCATGGACCCAACTGACATCTTCTAAGAAAATATCAATACCTTGGAAACACACAAAGAGGTGCTTATATAATGCCAGACCTGCAATATACACATATAGGCAGACACACGCAAATATATATAATCCCACATCGCGTTGATGTATTATATTTTTCTGTGAAAATTATTTCCAGGGTTATGGTGAATTATGTATAGTAGTGTTGAGACTGTTTAGAAATAGAAAAGCCAAAGGAATAGTTAAGCAGTAAGCAGACTAATCCAGTTGACTGACGTATCTATCATGGAAACAGAAAATGTATTGCAGTAGGAAGTGGTTATCTTTATCTTTCAAGTAAACATTGTTCGCTGATCAGCTACACAGTGCATTTGTTTCAGCAGCTGTTGGAAAAGAGACTATGCATGGTGACTAGGTCTTGGAAAACTAGCCATAGGACCTTAGGTAAGTTTTCCTAGTCTCAGTTTCCTCATCTGTAAAATGACCATAAAAATTCCACCCTGCTTATTTCATAAAGATGTTCTGATCAACTTTCCCATTTCACACATGAGAAAACTGAGTAGTGAAGTGACTCTCTTAAGGTCACATACCTTATCAGTGACAGAACTGAAACTAGAAATAGGTCTTTTGAAGACTTGGACTTCTTGCAGTAACAAAGCTACCATTGAAGCAATAAAAGGGAAAGAGCTTTAAAAAATGTAACATAAGCTTCCTGTTCAGCAGAAGTATTATGGAGCATATCTACTTAAATCACAGCCAAGATCACGTAGGAATTAATTTAAAATGCCTTTGAGATGTACCTGTACATGAGCAATAGCCCCTCTCTTTTAAAATCAAATACAATGCTTCATTTCTTAAAGAAGACACAGAAAGTAAACAATCAGCTGACTTAATTCAGACACTGAAGTGGATTTTCACAGATTTGACTTGCCCAAGCTAGTTTTCTACAAAGCCTATATTAATCAGATAATTTCTAATTCCCACTTTAGTTTTGTGCTGAGGAGAGTGTGTATTTGTTTAAATGAACCTAGGAGCAGAATAGACAGTCACTGAAAAAATTTTTTTAAACTCAAATCTAAACTAAATGATCCATTTCCAACGCATACTGATTTCTTTAAGCATCTTATCCAGGCGTTACTTTAAAAGCTTAATTTTCTTTATCTGAATGAGAACATGAATATGTTTTTTGTGATTTAAAGAGTAGTTTTTCAATAAACAAATGAAAAAAATCAACCTAACCTGAATATTGTCCAGCATATTGTGAACAGGCTTTGTTGCATTGTCAGTGGAACAAAAATTCCAGTGCCTCTTTGGCATGACTAAAAACGCTAGTTAAATCTTTTAGATTAAATTCTTACTGAAACATTTAAAAAATATATAGTCTGTTTAGAATGGTTTGAAATAATCTCCATTAGCTCTTAGAGTTTTAAATTTAAGCAAAGAATGCTAAATAATTAATGCCCTCCTAACATAAAGAGGAAATTTTAGTCAGTAATTTAATTAACCGACTCTGAAAAATTAATTACATATGAAATGAGACTCATCAGACCTTCCTGTTTCATCAGAATTTCAGACTAACGGATAACGAGTCTTATCAGTTACAATTTCTTTGTGGTTCACCTAGCACAGAATGGACAATTATGATGATAATTAAATATTCTACCCAAATAAACTTAGCACTAGGACATTAAAATGAATTAATGTGAACACACAGCTGTATTAAGTTCCTGCACCTCAATGTAAAGATTGTGCTGGGTATGTATGTAATCATTGAATTGACAAAAAAAAAAAAGAGAAAAAAACAGTTAAATTTCAAATTCAGCACAATAGTATATTTTGGTTTTGCCATGTGGAGCATAAAGTGAAAATGTGACTAAAAACTATGTAACGTAATAACTTGATTACTCAAAGACTTTTCATAAACAGCAAATTTTAACTTACAACAGCTGTCACTATAAATTTAAAGTAAAATGTAAATTCAGGAATATTGACCTTGTGAATGTTTCTGTAAATAAGGCTTGTGCTTTTTTCAAAAGTTACAGAAAATCACTAGTCTTTTTTTTTAACCCAATTTGGCACAACTTTGCCCTCACTGTTTTTAAAATCCTTCAGTTTTACACATAAGCGGCTTTAATCATTCTTGAGTGCCTTTTCAGCGATTCCCTTGAGGACACAAACTGCCTAAGGAAATGTATTTAATAGGTTTAAGTCTTGAAGGTGAGAGAATAAATAAACGAAAGAAACAAACATTGCTGGAGATGCACTAAATAAACTCTTTTACATAAGAAAACAAAGAAAGACTGGCAGCAAATAGTTCAGGGCCTGTTTCCTAAATAAAGTAACCAGTAAATACTTAGAGCAATTACAGTTTACAGATCTCAGGCTCTGAAGCACCGGTTGTATGCTAAACTTAGCACTCTCCTGTTTTGTCCTGTTTGAACAACTCATTTCCAAGCAAAATTTGCATGACAAATTATAAACCCTTCTGTACAAACAGCTAAAATGAGATCGAGTATCATATTTACTCTGACACATACATGTAGCATAAGCTAGTGTTCAAGTGTTTCATTGATGAAAACCAAAAACCATCTTTTCGAACACACAGGGAAAGCGAAGTGAAAGCTACACAAAACACGAAATGCTCTTCCTGCAACGTGCTGAACGCTTTCCAGTACTCACCCTGTCGGCAGCTCCGTTTCTCCTTGGCAGCCCTTCTGTGCCAAATGCTTCTACCTTCCCAAAAATGTATGTCAGCACAAGCCCAGACGAAACTTCAAATCCAGGAAAATAAAATTAACCATGCAGATCAAAGGCGGAGGAGCAGGGAGATGAAATGCCCCGTAATCTGATCAGTGATCAGTCTCAGAACATCAAAGGCAGAGCTAAATTTATATACGTGCGTGGATCTCAAGAAGCTCACTTCCAGCAGGTAGGCGGCTTCCCTCCCGCCTTCTAGTCCACAGATTCTTTTGTTTGACACGGATCACGTTGTTTTCCTCTTTTTTCTTTTTTGCAACGAGGCGATGCCCGTGCTTCTCCCGAGCTTGGGCTGAGTGGCTGGATCCGTGGCTGCGCGGGTTCCCAAGCTCGCGGTGATTGTGTGCTGGGAGCTCTGCCTAGTGCCAGCGGGTTCTGCTTTATCCCTTTCATCTCGCTGCACTCAGATCCCATGACATCATTCAGCGCCCCGGGACTGGTAGGAGAGCTGTAATTCAGCCTGCGGGGGAGTTCAGCTCGTAAAAGCCAGGATTTGCCTGATTTCCAACCGCGTTAGGCTATTTGTGCCCCCACGCAGGGCAGTTTCTCTTATCTTTTCTCCCCAGTTGGAAAGGACGGGCGGGTGCTGCGGGATGATGCTAGTGTGACAAGATTCCTGACCCATCCGGGTTCCAAATGACAGCCTTCCGTTATTGCCTCCGCTCTGATAAAAATCACAATTTTTCACAAAGACTGGGTGCCAAATATTCAGAAGAGTGAATTATCACTATAAAGCGATTCGGAAAAACGCTCGGGGGGCCCTGCCAGATGGAGAGGATAACATTTGAAGACACGTGCTTTGGTTTTAAATGTGATAAGCCTTTAAGGATTTTAAGAACCCTGTCTTTTCCTTGAAACTTAAATTATTAGAAATTGACTGTTTATTAAAGTGTTTTTTTAATGAAAGTAATTAATCAGCTGATAACGAACAGTTAAGCAGTGACTGATACCTGCCACCCTCTTACTTAAGCCCTTGGGCGGAGATTTAGTCTTGGATTTATCCTGAGACTCTGAAAATTAGATTTTAGAAGAAGGTGTAGTTCTTAGGTATAATTCATTAACACAGAGGAAAACACTCCCCTGTGCGTACCCCAAAGTTCTATTACTTGCCTTTTATAGTAGGGTTTTTTCTAAATCCAGAGTTTGGACTCTTCACTCATTAAAAATCACCACATTAGTCCAATTCTCCGAATTTAAAATTAAACCTGTTGATATTATTGCTTAGAATACTCTTATCACAGTCCTGTAACAATGGCAGAATCAATAAAATAAGATTACTTTTATTTTTAGTATTTATCAAAATAGAAGATAATAAGAATTTTTATCTTTATTACAGTCCATGACACATGACATTTCTGAGGCCTGGAACACTCTTGCATGGGCTAAAGGAAGTTTTCCTATTTTATAATGGAAGTTTGCCAACTTTTAGAAGGTCAGTGGAAAATATTTTTGCAAAACTCAGAAAACAGTAGAAGTTAATCTTTCTTTATATACTTCCCTCCCTAATTGATTTCATCCAACTCCTGATGTGACATTTGAAAATGTAGTTTATGATGTGTTTATTGCCAGACTTTTATGATGCTTGAACAAATTTTAATAGAAAAACATTCAGTTTGAATAGCTAATGAGTTCAGTATAACATTTAAATAGGCTTATTTTTCAACATTTCTTTTATAATTTTTCCATCTCATACAATATTTCTCAAAGATGCACAGAGCTCAGATGGTCTTCGAAGTTGCACGTGTGATTCTCTGTGATTTCTCAAAAGTAGAGCCAGGAAACGCCTGTGATATCTAGACTCCACATAACGTCTCCTGGGCGCCTTTGAATAGACAGGAACTGTTCAAAAGGACAGAATCTTTCCAAGTGGGCATGTGCCCATTTCTTCTCTGTGGTAATCCAGCCCTGCAACCAGCATGAAACCCAAATCCCTGATATCCTGACGTTAAATCCTAACAACCAGATGAACTGTAAGCTTCTTGGCACCAGCAAGTACATCCTCGTGTCTTGATAGAGAGCCACACCAATAGAAAAAGGTGAGGGGCTGAATCAGGATCTTATAGTTCCACTGGGAGCTCAGAGAACTTACAGGAAAACCAGTCGATGATCCTCAAATGTACACAAATCTCACTACAGAAGATTTGTTGTTCAGACTATGTTTAGCAATGCAATATCATCTCCAGTGGAAGATTTATTCACCCGCCCCCGCCCTCCCCTCAAGCCGCCCCATGTGTGAGATGAAAGGGACTGAGGTTAGGGCCCCTTCTGTCACCAGGGGCCGAGCGCGGCTAGAGGCCCGCCTCCAAGGAGGAGTGACCTCCTGACCCAGGCTCATTAGTGCTGCGCCCCAGCCCGTGGAGCTGCCTGCACTGTGGAGATGTGGCCGCACAATTGTTATTTCTGAACAGCACCAGGAAGGGGAGCTACTGCAAAGCTTTTCTCTTTTCCTTCCAAAAAGCTTAGATTAGTGAAATTAAATCTGATGCGATGGTGATAAGAAATAGGTCCCTACACTCTACATAATTACCTGCTTTAATCACACCATGCCGCAGTATTATATCAATGATCCTGAGTGCCACATTGCAGTATAAATGGCTTATTTTTCTCTCTTCCCCAGGTTCCGTGTCAGCCCCCTGGAGCAGGGGGCGCAATCTGCGCCAGAGGGAGGAGCTCACTGCTGCACTGCACAGCACAGAAGCTGAAGGAGCTTCAGTTGTTCGTATCAAAGAATGGAGGAGGCTTCCCGAGATTCTTGAGAGCAGGTCTCATGTAGCCCCCCAAATGCCACTGACTGCTATTTTCTTTCCAACACATGAAACATGTTTCCCTTGTTTCCTTACCTCAACAAGCAATTCACATAATTTCTACAATTTATATGGATATAGGTTCATGTAATCCATAATATTTTTTCCATCAAGTGTCAAAGTTCTTGGAGTTACCTAGAACTCTCTTCTAATGCTGTCTCCTCTAAACTTTCTGTTCAGAGGATACATCCTGGATTATGTCAGATAACACAGCTTTGTATACATAAATTGGGAAGAATGATTTTAGAATGTGTTTCATTTACATGCTTGTGTATGTGTTAAGAAGCTAGATGTTATGGGCACTGGAGTCAGAAAGGCCTGGGGTTAAGTCTCTCTCTTATTATCTGTGATTCAGTAACTGTTTGGACAATTTGGGCAAGATACTTAATCTCACTGAGCTTAATTTTCCTTAACTGTAGGAAAGGGACATCTGCTTCCCTGGAGGTGAGACGGTGAGCTTACGCAGAGGCCATCAAGCCCCCACACTCCTGGGTTGAAATTGAAGAGACCATTTGTTCTCCCATGTTCACTGCAGCCTTATTCATAATAGTCAAGACATGGAAATAATCTAAGTGTCTATCAGATGAGTGGATAAAGGAAATAGGCTCTGTCCAATATACAATGGAATATTATTCAGCCGTAAAAAAGAAGGAAGTCCTGACATTTGTGACAACATGGATGAACCTGGAAGATAGTGAAATAAGCCAGACACAGAGAGACAGATATTGCATGATCTCACTTATATGTGAAATCTAAAACAAAACACTAAACTCATAGTAAGAGAGAGGAGAATGGTGGTTACCAGAGGCTGGGGTGTGAGGGGAAAGGGGAGATGGAAGAAAGAATGGTGGTGGCTGGGGCTTGGGGGGATGGGTCAGGGGGAGTTAGTGTTTAATGGGTACAGATTTTCAGTCTTGCAAGATATAAAGAGTTCTGGAGATGGACAATATAAATGTGCTTAATATGACTGAAGTGTACACTTAAAATGGTTAAGAGGGTAAATTTAATATTATGTGTATTTACCACAATAAAAACAATTCAGAAAATAAAAAGAGCATCACGCAGAAAAATCTTTCCACAGAAAAGCTAGGTTCTCTTGCCTTTCTCTGAGAATTAAAGAGCAATCGTGAAACACCAGCATTTGTTTGGGTGATGAAACTCAAATCTGAGTTGGGCTCAATATTCCCAAGGGGCAGGGAAGACTATCACACAGCTCCTGGTCCCATTAATCTGAAGCCAAGGTGACTGGGTGACTGTCCTGAGGCCAGTTTTACATTATCTGGTTACCCTCTACGTGACTTAAAAAATAAATGGTTCAAACCTGTTATTGTTCCAACCCAGTTTCATATTGTGAAATTCTAACTAACCCCCACTGCCTTGCAATGTGACCTTGCCTGGAGACAGAGCCTTTACAGAGGTGACCAAGTTAAAATGAGGTCATTAGGATGGACGTTAATCCAGTATGACTGGTGTCCTTATAAAAAGGGGAAATTTGGACACAGACACCCACAGGGGGAAGGTGATGTGAAGGCTTGGGGCAAAGACGGTCAGCTACAAGCCAAGGGGAGAGGCCCGAGGCAGATTCTTCCCTCAGGGGCCTCAGAAGGAACCAGCCCTGACAAACCTTGATTTCAGACTTCCGGCCTTCAGACTGAGGCTATCACTTCGTGCTGTTTAAGCCCCTCAATCTATAATACTTTGTTACAGCATCCCTGAGAAACCAATACAGAGCCTTATCCATACCGAAGACTTGCATTCTTCTCAGTCTGCTTCCTGAAGATCCCTCAGCTCCTGTGAACACCTTCTGCCTGGCTGGACTGTTTGTCTTTGTGGGCAGAAGTTTCCTTCCTTCTCCAAAGTGCTAGTTCAGGGCACTGTTGAGCGAAGCAGAGTATTACTGAACTTAAAGAGAGGGATTAAAGCACAATTTTTTGTTATTATAAATAAAACTGCCATGACCACTGGTCTACAAGGCTTTGAGTGGATATACATTTTCGTTCTCCTAGGTAAATACCTAGTAGACTTTTTGTGTTATGTGATATATGTTTAACTTTACAAGAAAAAAATGCCAAACTGTTTTCCAGAATGGTTGTATGATTTCACACTCCTGTCAGCAATATATGAGATTTCCCTTTGCTTGTCTATCCTTGATGACACTTGATATTGTCAGTCTTTGTAATTTTAGCCATTCAGATGGAGTCTAGAGGCACCTCAGGATGGTTTTAATTTACATTTTGCTGATGTCAGTGCTTAATTTTTTATACATATACATTTCATTTTTTAGGATAATTTTACATTGACAGAAAAATTAGGTAGTTATTACAGAGATTTCCCATATACCCTCTGTGCCCTGTACACAGTTTCCCCTATTATTAGCATCTTTTATCAGTGTGGTATATTTGTAATAATCAATGAACCAATATTAATATATAATTCTTAATTGAAGTACTTAGTTTACATTAAAAGTACACTTTTTTGTCGTGCAGTTCTATGGTTTTTGACAAATGCATAATATGTATCTGCCATTATAGTATCATACAGAATAGTTTCATTGCCCTAAGAATCCTCTGTACTCCACCTATTCATCCTTCCATTTCTTGCCCCTGAGCCCCTTTACTTCTGATCCCTTTAGAAGTCTCCATAGTTTTGCTTTGGAGCAAAATATCACAAAATAGGAATCATACAGTATCATACAGTATGTAGTCTTTTCAGATTGTCTACTTTCACTTAGTCATATTTATTTAAACTCCTCCATTCTTTTTCATGAACTGATAGCTCATTTCTTTTTATTGCTGAGTAATGTTCCATTATCAGCATAAATATGTTTCACATATTTTGCTATTTATACCTAAGTAATTTTTTGTTGTTTATGTGAAAGATACTGTTTTCTCAATTACAAATTCCAATTGTTCATCACTAATCTATAGAAATACAATAGATTCTTGTGTACTAATGTTTTATTCTGTCACCTTCCTAGATTTAGATTCATTTACTAGTTCTGGGAATTTTTTTAAAGGTTCTTTGGGATTTTCTGAATGAATAATGATGCTATCTACAAACTGAGATTGTTTTATTATTTCTTCAATCGATTTGTCTTTTATTTCTTTTTCTTGCCTTACTGAACCAGCTCAGTCTTCCATGAGGATGCTGAAGGAGTGATGAGACAAAATTTCCTTGCCTTTGTCTTGATCTCAAGGAGAAAATTCAGTTTTTCACCACTAGTAAATTGTAGCTGTAGAGTTTTTTTGTAGATGCTCTTTATCAAATTGAGAAGGGTCCCATTTATTCCTAATTTCCTGAGAGTTTTTAATATAAATATATATATTTATATCTATTATAAAAGATATGTGTGAAATGCTTTTTCTGCCTCTATTGAAGTGGTTATATGGCTTCTCCTTAGTTTGTTTATATAGCAAATTACACTGATTGATGTTTGAATTTTGGCTTAGTCTTGCATTCTTGGGATTTGGTTGTGGTATATGAGCCCTTTTATTTTTATATTTGAGCCCTTCTTGGGATTTGGTTGTGATATGAGTTGGATTTAATTTGATATATTTTTACATTTATGTTCATGAAGAATAATGATCTCTAGTTTTCTTTTCTATGCCTCTGTTTAGTGTAGGTATAGGGTAATGCTGGCCTTGTAAAATGAGTTGAGAATGAGTTACCTCCTTCTCTATTTTTCTAGAAGAATTTGTGAAGAATTGGTATCATTTCTCCCTAGATATAACATTACCTTTTTATAAAGCATACACCATGGCACAGATGCTATTTATGATTTATTGAAAATGACTATGGAATTTTCTTAATTTTGTTCAAGGTCACAGCCTATTGATTGTTGCTACTTATTTTCAGCCTCATTGAAACAAGTAAGAGAGACATATTTTTAGAAGTAGATTTAAGGAATTTTGTGAAAAGAAACTGTTGTAGTCAACTGTCTACTTTTCAATGTCCTAGTTAGAACCTACAGCTTAGGTGGATGGTCTCTTCTGTCAGGCTTCCTTGGCTCAAATTCCCGCACTTCCACATGGACTTCTGGGTGTGAATAAGTCACTGATCTCTAAAATGAGGATAATAAGAATACCTACTGCTTTTTGTTCATATAAACATTAGAATAGTACTGGAATGCAGTTAAGTATGGAATACATATTAACTCTCAGCTATTAAAACCTTGCTAAAAAATAAAAGACGTGTCATTTCTGACTATAATCGGTGAGAAAATTTTTTTTTTCCTTTGGAGAGAAAGGAACTCTGTATTTTTCTTTTTCTAAGAATTTTTCACGTTGAAGCCAGAAGATATTTTGTATTTTGGCAAGCAATGTGCTTTATAGCGTTTGCAAGTGGACAATTTTGATCTTAAAGAACTGCTACTGTGGTATTTGGGTACTACAGAACTGAAGAGCCCGAAGTGTATCACAACAGTTTTCAGAGGGTTTACTTCGTTTATGTTCATGTTAGAATTCAAAATTAAGGAAGCACCATTCTTTAGATGCATGTACAAGATTGTAAGTCAGATTCTCTCAAAATAAGAAATGAAGTGTGTATTGGGTGTGTGAACTTTAAGGACTGACAGGGATTTTCATATACAGGCACAGCTAGACAGTGGGTGAGTTCTCCACTGTCAGAGGGGCAGGGTGACCCCAAACAGAGCAAGATTGGTTCTTCCTAAGTGCGCAAGCTAAAACATGGTGGAGAGCTGGAGTCTCCATGGAGACAAGGAGCAATAACTGGGAATACAACTGAGGTGGTCTGTGTGCGGTGGGGCGCGATACACGTCATGGTTCTGCTCTCCTGGCGTGGTGTGGGCTTCCTGGAGAGAGGGCAGAAAGCTTGAGGCGCCAGGGAGGAGCAGAACTTCTTGTGTTGAGACTAAGAGTGTCATCTCAAAGGTCTGCACACAACATGGGTGAAAAGCAAAGACCTCAGCTGGTAAAAAGGAGGAAGTCCAACTGGCAAAGTCAGGAGAGGGGTCAAAAGTGAAGGACCCTGGGGCTGTGTGCACACGGGACACTGACAGGAGAGGCTCTACGATCAGAGGCAGGAATGTGCCCAGTGGCCCCTTGAATGCCTCCATGATCTGACGGCTCATCTGGGGTCCCGGAGAGGCTGCGAACGTGGCGGACTGTCTGCACGTGCATTCTGCAGTTATTAACAATAGCTCCTGGGTATTAGTTTCATAAGCAACTTTCCCAGTTCATAGGCCAGGAGACTAAGGGTCAGAAAAGCTGTGCCACTTCACAAGGTCACATGACTAAAGTCAACCTAAGGAGTGTATGACTCTAAGCTGTGCTCTTTTACAAGATCACACTATTTCGCTATTGTTTTCTGTTAATTAAATGTCTTTGTAAAATGCTGTTTCAGTTTTCACAAGTAGGGAGCCCTGCCAACTTAAGCATTAAGAGCTTCCGTAAATTAACTTAGGTTTCTTGGGCCACAGGAACCCCGGGCAAGAGACTTCTGGGTCCTGCCTTGATGTTAAAATGTTAAATTTCAAGTATTGGGATTTTTTTCTGATCACAAAAGCTGCTTATGGTTGTACAGAAACACCAAGTAAGAAAGTCACTCATATCACCCATCATTTTAATTTATTCATCTTTTTAAGAAGTTAAGTGGATTTAAATAATGAAAGCAGGATGAAGAAGCCTTGTCCTCCCCCCAGAGGTAACCCTTGCCAACAGTGTGTGCGCGCACTTCTGGACAGGCAGTCTTTCAGTTTGAGGACATGAACGTAGCTCAGCCATTTCTGTTGCTGCCTCTCCTGGCAGCTGCCTTTTTCATTACTGGCAAATCCTGAATAGAGAAGGTGGTGAACGCACGGGCTTCTGCCAGGGCTGTTCTTCCCCTCCTGTTTATTTAACCTTATGGTCGGTATCTTAAGTGCTACTTCTGTGTGGTATTTAATACAGGAAATGCGTTGTGGCTGCTTTATCTCACAACTATATCTACATGCAAAGCTTTATGAAATAAATGTCTCTGACAATCACTCCCTTTATTGGGAATGCCTCCGCCATGGGGCCCTGGGGGGGGTGGGCGGGAGAGATTGCAAAATAAGACGCTGTCTTCAAATGAGGTTCGCAAGGAAAAGGTTGCTTGTGTTGGAATTCGAATAGAAATTGCACCATTTCCTCTCTAAAGGTCTAGCATGAAAAGAGAGACATGACTCAGAGATCAGAACATCAGCGCAGGAGTTGCTAATAGGA
The DNA here is from genome assembly GCF_030020395.1 of Manis pentadactyla. Classification (NCBI taxonomy): domain Eukaryota; kingdom Metazoa; phylum Chordata; class Mammalia; order Pholidota; family Manidae; genus Manis; species Manis pentadactyla. The sequence continues at coordinate 13,720,469 of NC_080020.1, forward strand.
ACTCAAAGGACACTGAAATGGGCACAGTGAGAATGACCTCCCCTCCCTTCCATTCCAGTCCCGTTACGCAGGACCAGCCCTGTTGATAGAGTGACGGGAAACCTCCCAACTGTGTGACTCTGCAGGTACACACACAGCTTATACACACACACTATGCACAAGCACCACACACACAATGCTGTGTATGCATCACAGTATACACACCGTGCATACACCGCACACACATACACACCCTCAAACCCCACATATCACACCATGCACACAATACAAACACAGTTTTTTTAAACAGAAAGTTGACTATGCTACACCCTAATGTCTTGTTTTAAAATCTACTTTTACACACTAAACATATCAGAATGCAAACATGATATTCCCTTATTAGTGGATATTATTTCCAGTTATTTTCTTATTGCAAACAATAACATAGTTAATATCTTTGCCAGCATGTGCTTATATTTCTTTAGGAAAGATTCCTAGAAAATTGCTAGGTCAAATGATATATATATTAAAAAGAGCACCATGTTACTCTAAAAAAGGCTGTGTTTTCTCCAAACTTCACCTTTGCTTTGTATTGAATTTTATCAGTATTTTCCCTTCTTTTTTTGTCAATTAGATAGGTGAAAAATATTCTCTCATTGTTTTAACTTGCATTTCTTATTAGATTACCAGAGAAGTTAGGCAGTTTTCACATATTTATTGATGATTTGCATTTCCACTTTGTGAACCAATCTTTTTCTATTATTTAACATGTTCTGATTTGAAACAATTACTTTATATTATAAATAATTCATCTATTATATATGTTGCAAAACTGTCTCCAAGTCTTTTACTTGCATTTTAAACCTGCTTCTATCTTCATATAACATAATCAATCAAATTGATTATTTTCAGCCTGTGGCATACTATTATTGGCATACAGTCTTCTAATTTTTTATTTTATTTTTTTCTGCTTTGTTTTCCTGTATTGTACTTCATTTTATTTTATGTATCTTTCTTTCTGTCCTCATTTCAAATTTCATTTTCTATCCCCGCCCCCAGGATCTGCCGTTGTGCACTTGACATCGTCTTTTCCCCTGATTTCTGGATTTTGTGTCATGATTAAGAAAGGCTGTCTTCTCTGGATTAGAGAATCCTTGCTTTTAACGGCAATATTAACCTAGCAAGTCACTTTCAGAGGTAACTAGACAACTTAGCTTACACCCTAAAGGGTGTGCAGTATTTGTATGCTGCCAGCACCCGTTAATGCATTCTCACCACAGTGTTAATATTTTTAGGATAACTGTTTTTAAGGTATAAATAATTTCTTTACATGTGACAGTGAAGTGGAAGTTTTTACATTGGGATACATCCTCCAATTTCAGCTCAGAAGTGTGCTAGCTCATCACCTTTCCCAAGAGAGAAAAGATAAGCATTTCCCTTCACCATGCCTCTAAGCCTAACCCCCTAAGTCCATTTTCCTCATTGTCATCAGAAGGGATGACCTAAAACTTCCCATGGATCCTGAACCTTAGTCAGCTTGGGCTGTCATAACAAATTACCATAGATGGAATGACTTAACAACAAACATTTATTTCCCACAGTCCTGGAGGCTGAGAGGCTGAGATCACACAGTCTTAGAAGGAGGCCCGATCTCCATGCTGTGGGTAAAAAGGAAATGGCATGACTTACGGACTGTGTCCCCCACCCCAAGTTCATCGGCTGAATCCCTAATCCCCAGTGTGATGGTCCTGGGGGCTGGGGCCTCCGGAGGTGATCAGGTCATGAGGGTGGAGGCCTCAGGATGAGATTGGTGTCCTTCTAAGAAGACACACCTCATCAGGTCACTCTCCGCCTCCCTGTTCCTCCTGATCTTGATTTCCTTCCTGCCTAATTCTGTCCCATCCTTAGAATTGCTCCTTCGCCTGTAAAGACCTGGGGAAGCACAGGGAAAAGGGAGTCTTTCATGCACTGATGGCGGGCTTATGCATTTGTACTGGACAACATGGCTGTGCTTGTTCATTCTAGTTCTGGGACTGTGCCCTACATGTGCGCCAGGATCATTAGCAAGGCTGTACATTTCAACATTATTTCTGTGGCAGCTGAAATGATAGCTTTGCCTCTACTCTCTCTGGAGAAACTTGGAGATCAGAGAAAAAATTATTGCTCTTAGTGCCGTTTGCCCTGATGGCTCACGCAGAGGCCATCTCCGTTCATGTGCAGACTTGGGAACAGTGATCAGGCCGGGAGAGGGGTGACACGCCTTTGATGTAGCTCATCCAAGGTCATTATTTTCTGAGGACCAGGGTCTAAGTCAAAGTAATAGTGGAAAGAGGCTTGATCACAAATTCCCCGAGCAGGTTAGCAGTGAGTTTTGTTTCCTTCAGGTACTCAGGAGATTAATCAGCGTCAGCCAGTGAGAGACACCAAGGGATGTCCATTTCTGTCCATCTTTCCTCCATGGGATGAAAGTGTGGACAGCTTTCGAGGGAGGAGAGCATAACAGAGAGAGAGAGAGAGAGAGAGAGTCCACTCAGTTCAGCGGAGGCCTCCTCTGACACCTCCAGGGTGTGTGCACTTTCCTAAGGGGTGGGGACTGTGAGCACAGGACTTAATGTCAGGGTTCAGGACGAGCGGGAAGTGCAGGGAGGCCTAGGCAATCAGGGAATGCCCACCTGGAATGTCCTCCAAAGGACTAAACAGAGACATGTTGCCCCTCTTGGGTGGAATAGCAGTGGGAATTCAGTGAGCAAATCTTGACCACCACCCTCATCTTCTTCCTTGTGCTGCCCACGGATCTGAACCATGTTAGGATATTCAGCTCACTTAGTCTTCCAGGGGAAGAGTTACTTACAGGGCCCTTGGAAGTAAATGTGTATTTGATCTGAAAAAAGATGTGAAATTATCCTGACTTTTGGAAAGAGTGGGGCCCTTCATCCACGACCTTCTGAAAAGCACCAGGCATCCTTCTGCAGACCACCAGCGGAGAGGCACGTCGGCCGGCAGGGAACCCTCCTCAGGGGCTGTGAGGACGGCCTTCTCAGTCCACCCCAGCCCCAGAGAGACAGCACCCCCGTGGGCCAAGATGAGGGGACGTGTCATCCGGATTATGTTGGCGATCAGTGAAAATTAGAAACAACCCAATCAAGCACAAACAGCAACAGGTAAACACATGATGGGAATACATACTTTCTGGCTATTTGAAAAAATTACGTAGCTATGTATGGAAGACGTCTATGATATTTTTTAAAAGCAAATTGCAAAACAATCTTATGATATAAACCCATTGATGACTCTCCATGTGAATATTCTATTTTTGTGTACGTATAGAAAGAAATAGAACATGGAGGGATGCTTAACAACTGAAAAAGCCTGCTCTAATGTCACCAGGCTTGGGGCCTCTTTTCTCTGCCTCTGGAATTCCCGCCGTAGCCCTTGCTATCATCAGAGCACCTGCCACACAGTCTTATAGATTGCTTTCTGGTTCTACTTTGCATATCAGACCCTGCGCTCTTTGAAGGCAGGTTGGTGTTCATGCTCAGCATCCCTGAGTACAGATCAGTGCTGAGAACCAGATCGGTAGCATGAGACTGGGGGTGAAACATACCATTCATTACTGCACGGTGCAACTCACACCACAATCATCCTGTTACTGGTGAACTTTTAGGTGAAAAGAAATAACCATACTCCCAATGTTCAGGAAAAATACTTCCTTTGCTAAGATTGTCCCAGACTGTGGTGAGAATGCTCTAACGGGTGCTGGCAGCTTATGGTCTTCCTAGTTCACACTTCGGCATGGCCCTGTGAAGCTTGCTCTTGGCCGAGAAGCGCTGAGCAGAGCGGTCACTTGTGTTTGAGGGCAGGGCCTCCCCGTGCATCTGAAACATCTCAGTGTGTGCAAGACAGGGGGTGGCTTTGCCTGCAGGGAGCCTGTACTCTGATGTCATTTCCCCTTCAGGATGAGAGCTGGTGTGTTAATGAGCCTGATTTGCAGTTTTAAATACATTGAGTCAAGGCAGTAACAAAAGTGTGACAATCTGGAAATCTGCCAAAGAAGAAAAAAATCGTAAATTTGGCTAATCATAGCTTTAAGAAAAATTGAGATGGTTACACAGTCAGAGAGGATTGCATTTTTTTTTTTAAAGCAAAAGGTACTGCCATTAGGATGGGACTGGACTAAGTCCAGTGTGGTGAAGACCTGGTTTCAGACTCTGCTCAGTTATCAGGCTTGTGCATTTTGGGGAAGTCCACTCAGCCTGTCTGATGAGAGTGGTTACCTCTAGCTCGCTTCTGGTTCTTACAATTCTGTGCTTCTTAATGCTGTGTGTTCCTTGATTCACAAAGATGCCACACATGGAACACCTATGGAGATGGTAACTCATCACATGCTCTCCTACACACATACTTCTATGACTTTGCTACATTAACTACTCTGTAAAGCGTAGGTGCAATGCCATCATTGGGACCTGTAAGGATATGAAAGTATTTGGCAACGGGTAGAAGGTGGGTTAGAAGGATTAAATGATGGGTAAGAAAGGCAGGGAAGACAGTAAGATACAATGATTCACAAAAAAGGCAAGTTGCTCAGGGTTAGTTTCTGCTGTGGGCATAGTGGATCTTCACATTGTCTAATTTTGTGAAAACCTTAGTTGTTAATCGTTGGAAATATTTCCTGATATTCTGGGTACATTATTCTTTCTTTGGTTTTACCTTTACTGTTTAACATCATGTCACCTCCAAGCAGGCAAAATAAGGACTTCCTCCTTTGGTGTTAACACCTTTTAAATATTTGTAGACGCTTATCAAGTACCCAGGGATCCCCTCTCCACCATTACTTGGCCGATCTACACACTTCCAGGTCTTTTGATCTTAATGCACACGTCATTCCTTTGATCATTTTGGCACCTTGCTCTGGACCCTCTCAACTATATCAACTTACTTCTGTTAACAAATAATACTCTGAGCAGTTCAACTACAGTCTTTGGAGAAGCAGATTGCAGAGAGAATATTCCTTTACTGTTCCATGATGTAAATCCCAGGAGTATTGGATCCAACTCAAGGCTTTCTTTTTGACTATAACTGAAGTTATTTCAAGCTTACAGTTAAACTAGCCATGCAAGTTATTAACAATCATAAAATGTGGGATAACTTCAATCATAAAATGTGGGATAGCTTTACCTGTGGGGCAACAGACAGCGTTCTCTATTGTCACCTTCTGTTGGTGAATTCATCTCCTCCTTCTTTTGATTTGTTTTACTAAAGCCAGTCAAGCATTTCAATGCAAACAGATAGCACTTAAAATATAAGTACTACTGGGAGAAGACACATTAACCTAAATTCCCACTGAGATGTAACTACACTGACTATATGTATTTCCTAGAATAACTTTTTAAAATCTGGTGCCTAGAATTAGAAAATTAACCACAGGGAAGGGAAGGGGTGGAACGAAGTTTGCAAAAAGAGGAGTAGGAAAACTGAAGATAAATGTACTATATACGTCACAACTTGGTTCAGGGCCACCCTCAGGGTACCGTTGGGGACAGGATCAATGCCTTATATAAGTTGGTGGCCACCCTTCGCATCTCATATGGGGTGTGGCACAGCAGACAGCCAATAAAAAGTGTCTGAATAAATAAATGAGTATTTTCTGTTAGGAGTGATCTGTTTCCCCAATTTGATCATCTTGATTCTGTTACTCTTTTAATTGGTAGATTAGCATGTACTCTCTTTTCTCAGCTAAGCTTCATTTTGTACTGTTATTCATATTTTTCCCTCTACCAATTCTTTAGCATCATTTTCCAAATCTATTTGTATTTTTTGCTCTCAATTTCATGAGAAAATTTCACTAACCTACCTAGTTCTCTTTTCTGTCCCCCCAAAAAGACAGGTTGGATGTTATTCAGAATTGTGCTTGCTTAATCTGATGTGAATTAATAAGAGGATTTGAGAGAATACTATCTCCTTTGAGACCAAATTTCATATTTCCTGAAATTCAGATCTTTGCATCATAAGCAGTAACACAGCCCAGTGTCTTAATTACCATGAAAAGTGTGCAAAGGAAAGCAGAGACCTCTAAAGGAATTTTTACCTAGACAATAGAGCTTTGTAGATTGAAACCAGCCCCTCTGAAATACCTTCAGAAGTAAAATACAAACCTTCTGTTAGGGACCAGGGAATCCAGAATTCTTTGTGGCTAAGTTTCCAGAGCAGACATGGCTGCTTAAGGCAGTTGTTGAAGTTTGTGACTGAGATGCAGAGATATTCTCAAAAGACCTTTCCTACTGGAAACTACAAAGGAACTTAACAGCTGTCGTGGAAACTATAGTAGGAGTTTTAAAAGGCACTTCAAAAGATTTTAAGTTAGAGATCTATTTTCCTTTCCTTGCATACTTAATCTGCAACGCCACAGGCTGCCCCTGGAAAAGGAACATTTTCCAACAGGAACTGATCCTTGTTCTTAAAGTGGTAAGAATCTTTGCAGGTAAAATGTTTAGGGAAAGTCTTTTAGCTTAGTTTCCTAGGTGACCAGAAGTTTGGTTAATTTTAAAATATTTATTAATGATTTTAATACAAGAAAAACACTCCATTAGGCACAGATGGAATAAACATTGCTCCGACCTTAGAGAAGCCTCTATCTGGTGACAGTGACAGATGTGTACTTGGATAAGCATAAACAAACAGAGAGAGTTGGTAGAGACATGTAGATGAAGGCTCAGTATGGGATAAGCTAGGGTTTAGATTCCAAACTGAAATAGGCTTAGCAGTCCCCTGATGTGGTCATTGTAGGTATTATTTTCATCTTAGAACACATTTCCCCCGTATTCATGAAGTACAATTTTAGTGTCTAGCTACCCTTTCTGCTGCCCAGGCAATACTCTGGGTTGTGAATCTGGCTGCGTGTGAAGCCGTTAAGTTCATCCACCGTAACACTCATTCCCTCCCTCCTGCTGCTGCGTGAGCAGTGGGCTCCTCAGCACCCTGAGCAAACAAGCCAAGTTCCTTTTACTCCCGTCGCCCTTCCTGCAGCTCAGGAAGCAGAGCAGACTTACGCAGTCCCAAGTGGAATCGGAACGATGTGCCCTAGAAGGGGGGTGTGTCCGGGCCCACCCTGCGTCTGCAGCCCGTTGTATCCCAGCATCATCCAGGTGGACTCGTCAGAAACTCCACGAGGAAGGAGCCCGGAAACCCTGGGGCCTGCGGTGTGCAGCTCATGCTCCTCCTCCAACAGCACCTGCCTCGGGTCTGGGCTGGCAGCGTCTCCCCTTCCTGCAGGAGCACAGGGGCCCTGCACCCCGACGGCCCTCCACCGGCCACCACGCTGGCAGGAGAGGCGCCGGCAGAAGCCTTGTGGAGCAGGAAGGGCTCAGGGGGGCTGATCCTGCCTGTTTAAACATTTTCTCCCTTTTGAACTTGGAGTGAGATATAGGTTAATAAAATATACAGCGACAAAAGAAGACAAAAAAGAAAGGAAGGAAAGAAGAAAGAAAGAGAAGGAAGGAAGGAAAAGAGGAAGGAAGGAGGTGGAAGGGAAAAAGGCTGCTTCCAGTCATATGTTCTGACTGGGGGGGAAACGGAAAGGGTTTCCTTTCTCTCTCTCTCTCTCTCTCTTTTCAATTAAAAGTTTTAATTACAAAATATTTCAAATATCTAAAAGCATACAGGTGGATCTCGTCAAGATTTTAAATTCCTGTTCACCAAAAAATATCATTAAGAAAGTGGAAAGCAAGCCATAGACTAGGAGATATTCACAAAATGTGTATCCAAAGAAAACTTGTCCAGAACAGACGATCTTACAAATGATAAAGTCAAACAAAATAAGTTTTAAACTGGACACTGAACAAGGATAAGAGGATCTCCAAATGGTCAAGTCAGCGAAGATGCTCAATGTTATCACTCATACAGAAGATGGAAATTAAAATCTTAAGTGAGATACCACCGTGCACCTGCCAGAATGGCTAAAATTTAAAAAGGCTGATGACAGCGAGTGTTCGTGAAGATTGGAGCAACTGAAACGCAGACAGCGCTGGGGCTGGCATCAATGCACCACCACTTCAGAAAACTCATTGTCAGTTTTCACTAAATCTAAGCATATGCCTAACCTACGATTCAGAAATTCCAGCTCTAGAACATAGACCAGAGAAATGAGGGTGCATGTTCACAAACAAATAGGTTCAAGAAGTATATAGATGCTTTACGCATAATAGCCAAAAACTGAGGTGGGGTGGAATTGAATGATCACATGGGAAGTTAGATAAATAACTGTGGCATATTCATAAGTAGAATCCTATATGACATTTTTTAAAAGAACGATCTACTACTACGTACAACAAAAGGGATAAATCTCAACGATGTTATGTTGAGTAAAAGAAGCCAGACACTTAAGAGTATATATTGTATGAATCCATTGGTATGAATCCAAGAACAGGCAAACAACTAATAATTGAAGTAAGAATAGTGATTTATCTGGGGCAGGAATGGTACAAACTCGGAAGAAGCACAGGTAAAGTTTACAGGGCACTGAACATTTTCTGAATATTAATTTAGCGGGTGGTCACAATGGTGCACCCATATGGAAAAAAGTCATCCAGCTGTACACTTAAGATCAGTGTATTATTATAAAGATGTTATTCAACAATATAGAGTATGAAAAATAATATGACAACCATATATATTACTTAGATTTGTTTAATGCTAGCATTTGCCATTTTTGCTTTCTTGTTGTTGATTAAAATATAAAACCATACAAGATATATTTGGAGCCATCCCCATATCCTACCCACATATGTCAGCCCCCAGAAGAAATCTGTTTTGAAAGAGGCCTGACTGCTGTGCCTTTATATTTCATTCTGAGCTTACTTTGCACCAGGCAGTGTTCTAGTTCCTAGAAATTTATCAGTGAATAGAACGAATAACCCTGCCCGGTGAGAGCTGACATGTGAAAGGGTGGATGGACAATGAGCAAATCCAAAGTAATATGTGGAATGATACATGAGATGCACTTTAGAGGAAAAATGAAGCAAGAAAGGGTGTTGGGGGTTGGTTTCAGCGAGTGGGCTGTCCCATGTTGGATGGGGTTGCCAAGGGACAGCTCAGGGACAGAATACCATTTAGGAAGACCTGAAGGTGGAGGAGCAAAGCACACAGACATCAGGGGACACATTCCAGGCCAAGGGGGCCCAGTTTCAAGGAGCAGGGAGAGGCCAGGATAGTTCTGGAGGAGCGAACATGGTTAGAGGGCCAAGGACTGGGCGAGGTAGACCCTTGCAGTCCGTTGTAAGGAGTTTTTGAGACAGAAGCCATTGGAGGGTTTTGAGCAAAGTGACACATTGTGACATGTTATGACATATTCAACAGGACCATTCTGGCTACTGTATGGAGAGCAGACTCCTGTGGGGCCCAGGCAGAATCAGGGGGGCCATTTAGGAGGGCCCTGAAGTCATCCAGAGCAAGGGGTAGTGCCTAGGCCCCGCCAGGCAGTGTGGGTGAGCGCAGGCAAGGTGGAATTCCGGGTGCATTCTGAAGATGTGTACAGAGCCTACATGTGCATCAACAGCATATAACATTGTTTTGTGTGCTTTGAAAGTCTACATATATGGATTTATACACACATATACATATATAATTTATCCTTGAATTGCTTTGCAGGTCATTTTTCTTTGCAATTCACCCATGTTGGTGTATGTCGATTGTTTTATTTGCTGGATGATATACATGGTCGGAATGTACTGGAATTAACTTATTCATATTATAATACATATTTATGGAATGTCTGCTGAGAACCAGGCATTTGTTTTAGTTGCTGAGAATTAGGAAAGGACAAAAGAAACATCTCTCCCACATGGATCTTAATGTTTAATGTTTTTTCATTGTCCTGATAATAAGCATTTAGTTGTTTCCAGCTTTTCATGGTTACAAAATACTGGAATGGACACCCTTTGAACATCTTTATATAAAACTCTAAGTACACATATATACAAGGATTCCTAAATGCAGAAATTAAGGATTTGCCAGCTATTGTCAACTGCTTTTCAAAGTGGTTGTGCTGCTTCTCAGTGTTCCATGAGTTTTCATTTCTCCAACACCCCAACCAGTTATAAACTTTGGTGAGCTAATGAGTATGAATTAATATTTCATTATTTTTAGCTGCATTTCCCTAATAACTAGTGAGGTTGAATATCTTTTCAAGTGCTTATTAGCCATTTATATTTCTTCTCTTTAAACTAGCCATTCATATACTTCACCAGGTCTACCTTGGTTTGGGTTTTATTTACTAATTTGCTGAATATTACATGTAAATGTTGACACTAATTCATGGCTGGTTATATGTAAATTTATAAATCTTTTTGATGAATTGATAAGGGTTTTGCTTTTCTTGTCTTTTTAAATTAGTATTTCCCTATTCCAGTGTCATAAGATACTTTCTAATATTTTCTTCTGGTTTTCAGTCTTGTACTTTTTGCAGTTAGATTTTTTAATGGATTTGGAGTTTACTTTTGTGTGTGGAATGAAATAGATTTATTTTCCTCCAGAGGAGAGCCAACTGTCCCAGTATACGCAACATAACTATTTGTACACAATAAGATTGTATCTGCAATAGTATTAGTAAGAGAGGAGGTATTTAGTCTTTATGACTCTCTATTAAAGTAGTTCTGACTTTCTGCCAAAGGTTGCTAGGACTTTTAGATTACCACAGGAAAAACAAAAGTCAAATTATTTCCAGGTAGTAAAAAGAGTACAATTTGTCAAACAGTTTATACTTTTCTGATTTGTAAGGCTATGTCTATAGCATTGTATATATACTATATATAAACAAAGTGTTCCTTGGTTTTCATTTTATTCCATTGGTTAATTTAATGTTAGATTTGTGTACCATATTTCAAGTTATAGAAGGTATTTTCCATCTCTTATTTGCTAATTTTTTTCAAAGTCATGAATTTAGACCGTATATCAAAATGATGATAGATCTTCTAACATGATCATAAGATTTTCGTCCTCTTATCTATTAATGAGATGAATCATATTACTGGATTTTTCTTGGAAATTATGTTCTTGGAAATCAATCCAACTTTGTCAATTACAAGCTGATCTAAGGAAATTTGGTCATGAATAACTCTTAGCTATTGTTTGATAGGAAGCAGGAACCTCTGAAAAGGATGAGGTGGGAGAAGGCTAGCTACTGCCCACCACCTCCTACCAGGTATAATGAAAACATATTTTAGACCAAATTCTGCACATATGCTAACACTCACTACAAATATTGATTAAAAATTAGAAATAAAACTGTTCATACATCCAGCTCTCTAATCTAGGTTAAATTCCAGCTCTCTGTGTATTTGCAAGCTCTGAGTAGCACTTTGCAAAAAATGCATGACAATATTCCATAGTTGGTGTCAGGCAAACAGATGTTTACCTAGACCAATGGCTGGAGGTGAGACTGTTTGAAGATTAAGCCTCATAGCATCAAAGGCCATAGGCTCATTGAGTCCTATACCCTGTAATGGTAGGAAATATCTCTGAATCATGTTAGCCTATCTCCATACTTTGAATACCTTTAATTTCACCAATGAGAGAGCATTTTTCAATACATTATGCTAATTAGTAATGCCTACTGATGTAACACTAGCTAAACATCCCAACATGTAGACTCATGATTAAGGAAATGGACTGTGTCATGTCAAAACTTGAATTTACTGAACAAATACAGTATTACTCTTTCTTGGCTAAAGTACTTTATATTACAGACAAAATTAATACTTGATTCAATAATTTAACAAATATTTATGCTATATTTTTGATAATGGAGATATAGCAGAAGAAAACAGACTGGAGTCCCTGACCTTATAGAACTTACATCCTAGTAAAGAAAGAAAGAAATGTGACAGGAAGGAAGTTGTATACAGTAGTTAGGCTGTTAAACACTTATGACGACTTCCCCTTCCAATGCCATTGTGATCACTGTCACTGGCCTTGCCCTTCTGTCATGGGTGAGAAAAGCAGACCAAGTACATGAGAGCAACTGTGTGAAGACCTCGGAGCACAGGCAGCAGGACCGTGATTCCCGAGGGAAGCGAAACAGATAACACGAGACTTACTATCCTCTGGGCTCCAGACTTGGAAGAAGAAACCATGTTCAGAATTGAGAGGAAGACATGGATGTAATCAGATGGGAAATGTAAGATACATATCAATGACTTCTAGGGTTGAAAAATGTGTGTAACTGAAAAAATTTCACTGAGTGGGATTAATAGCAGACAAAACACTATAGAAGAAATGGAAGTAGAGAGAGAAAAAAAGAATGAAAAAATAAATAGTGCTTCTGTAACGTGGGAAAATATCAAATGATTTAATATATTGTTTGAATGGGGACAGGGCAGAAAAAGTTTTGAATAAATAATAGTTGATGTTTTTCAAAACTTAATGACAGCAATAAACTTACAGATCCAAGAAGATCAACAAATTCCAAGCAGAAGAAACTTGAAGAGAAATACACCAAGGAGTGTCATACTTGGATTACTGAAAACTAGTGATGAAGAGAAAATCTTGAATGCAGCCAGAAGGGGAAAAATTGACTTTATGTGCACAAGAACAATAGGATTGTTCCACACAGAATCATCAGAACTAGTGGAAGCCAGGCAACAATGGCAAGACATGTTCCAATTGCTGAAAGAAAAGTGGGAACAAAGTAATACAATCCAGTGAAGATATTCTTCAAAAATAAAGGCAAATGGTTTTCAAACAAACAAAATCCAGAAGGATTTTTCTCCAGTAGGCCTGGAATATAAGAAATATTAAAAGAAATTCCTCAGGTTGACATAAAATTGTACCAGTAACCTGGATCTTAAAACAGAGAGAAGAGTGCCAAAAATAGTAAGAAAAAGAAGTAAAACATGAAAAAAACAAACCCTAATCAAAAGAGAGAAAGCTGAGAGCTGAGAGGGGCTATATTAATAGCAGACAAAGCAGGTTTTATGATGACAACTATCAGCTGAGATAAAAAAATAGATACTTCATAATGACTAAATGATCAATTCATCAAGAAGAACGAACAATTATAAATATGTATTCATCTAATTACACAATTTAAAACACATGAAGTAAAAACTGAGGGATATAGGAGAAATAAAGAAATCAGCAATGTTATTTGGAGAATCCACAGTCTCTATAATTGATTAAACAAATGCACAGAACATCAGTATTATTGAATGCACCATCAAACTACTCAACCTAATTGAAATTTATGAAACACTGCATCAAACATCTGCAAAATACTTATTCTTTTCAAGTGCACGTAGAACAGTCACCAAAATAGATGACATTCTGGGCTACAAAAGGTGTCCCCATTAACTTAAGACTGAAAATACTACAGGCCAAAATGCAATTAAATTAGAGATCAATGACAAAAAGATTACTGGAAAATCCCTAAATATTTGGAAATTAAATAATACATTATTAAAAAACCCGTGACACACAGAGGAAGTCACAATGGAAATTAGAAACTTTTTTGAACTGATTGATAATGAAAACAAAATATACAAAAATTAGTAAGGTGCAGATTAAGTAGTATTTAGAGGTAAACACATAGCTTTTAATATCTATATTAGAAAAGAAGAAAAATGGAAAATTAATCATGTAAGCTTACACTTTTAAAAGATAGAGAAAGAAGGGCAAATGAAACCCAAAGTATATAGCAAGAAGGAAAGAATAAAGACTATAGCAAATGTGAATACACTTGAAAATGAGCAAGCAATAAAGAAAATCAGTGCAAGCAGAAGCCATTTTCTAAAAGAATCAACACAATCTACAAATCTCTAGCTTACATGGTTAAGAAAAAAGGCACCAATCACCAATGTTAGGAATGAGAGTGGGTCATCACTACAGATCATATAGATATTAAAAGAATAATAAGAGGATACTATGAACAACTTCACGTCAATAAATTTTAAAACTTAGATTAAATAGACAAATTATTTGAAAATTACAAATTACCAATATGATTCAAGGAGAAATAGAAAATATGAATAGGTTTATATTAATTGAATATTTTAATCTGTGACTGAATCTCTCTTGACAATGAAAATTGCAGACCCAGATAGTTTTGAATTAGTGAATTCTATACAAGTCTTTCACTAATCTTTGAGAAAAAAGACGAGTGAACACTTGTAAACCCATTTTGTGATGTGAGCACTTACAAATCCAGGAAAAAAAGAGTACTATTTACCAATGTATATTGTGAACACAGAGGTAAAAAAATCCTTTCAATATTTTAGCCAATCAAACCCATCAATGTATAAAAAGGATAATGCAATCACATTCAAGTGGGTTTTATCTTCCAACTATAAATCCAACATAACATTTTAAAAATCAATAAAATACTTCACCATATTAACAGAATACACATAACCACCAGATAATCTCAATACATTTTAAAAAAAGCATCTGACAAAATCCAATACCCACTAAAAATAAATGATCTAAGCAAACTCAGAATAAAAGGAAACTTCCTCAATGTGATAAAGATCAACTGGGAAAAACTTAGAGCTAACAGCACATTTAATGGAGAAAAACACTTTCTCTCTAAGACTGGGAACAAGGCTAGGATGTTTGATCTCGCCACCGGAGTTCAACATCAGCAAAAAAGAAAGAAAAGAAGGAAGGGGTGGAGGGATGAAGAGATATAAATGGAAAAGGAAGCAGTAGAAACATCTTTAAACAATACTTTTTACAATGGCATCAAAAATATGAAGCGATACATTCATCTAGTGATAGTTTAACTAAATATTGTAAGATATGTTATGGAAAATACAAAATAGTGCTCTGAGAAATGAAAAATTGTGTAAACAGATGCATTGTTTACAGGTTGAAAGACTCAATAAATATTTAAAAAATTTTAATTGTGGTAAAACACACATAAAATATACCATCTTAACCATTTTTAAGCATGTAGCTCAGTAATGTGAAATACAGTCACACTGTTGTGCAACTCATCTCCAGGATAGCTTTTGTCTTGCAAAACTGAAATTCTTCACCCTTCAAACAATAATTCTTCATTCTCCTGTCCCCACAGCTCCTGGTAACCATCCCTGGGGAAAGCAGGGGGCTCATCCCAGCAACAAGATCTGTACATGGTTCACAGAACAGGGAGAAGGACCCCCAAAGGCAGGCACAGAATGATGGGGAAGTACAGGGCGCCAGGAAGGAGGGAGCGGGTGGGAAGGGCAAGATTCTGAGTGAGTCACTTTGTGCTCTACCAAAGGCAAGGGTGCAAGAGAGCCAGGTGTTTCAGAAATACGTGTTTTAAAATAAACAAGTAGACAGGAATTTAAAATGCCTTAGAAAAGAGAAGCCTACAGTGATAATTAGCTAACATGGATTGAATGCATATTATGCACCAGGCATTTATTTATATTCTGTGTAGTTTAACTTGGTGATTCTCAGACTTTTGCATGTGGCAGACCTCCCTGGAGGGCTTCTGATTCAGCGGGCCAGGAAACGTGCATTTCTAGGAAGTTTCCAGGCAATGCAGCTGCTGATTTGTGAACCACACTTTGATAATCCCTGGTTTAAATAATTTAATTCTGACAAATACCTATGAGGGAGCTGCTATTATTATGTCCATTTTACACACAAGAAAACTGAAGCAGAGAGATTGAGTAATGTGGCTTCACCCCAGTCATCCCCCAAAGGAAGTGGTAAGCCTGGATTTGAACTCTGGTTCAAACCCTGGTCTGACCCTGGTTCTGGATTTTAAATGCTACACCACACAGTGTGCTTTATAATTAGTCCCACCAGAGAAATCTTACCCACCTAAAACAGCATCCTGGCAGATTTATTGTTGTCTAAAATAATTATAAAGATACTATGCCAAAGGCAGAATATATTTGAGAGTGAGTGAAATAAGCTGCATATTTTGGCAAAATTTTGGTTAACCACCACCACGACCACCACAACAAACCAGTTCGTTGTGAAAATTGTTTTTCAAAGCAATGAAGTTAGATACTGAAAACAGCAAAAGTTAACATAATGAGTGGGTAAACCTTACAAAGCCTTCCAATCTTTCTGGAATTCCAAGATTTAACCCTGAATGTGGACTACTGTTTGCACTGAATTGAAAGCTTTTCAAATCTATGTATGTTTTTCTTTTCTGGTTCCTGCTGGGCAGAGCAGGTTAAAACGAGCTATACACACTGAAGAGAAAACATTTCCAAGTTAAATTTTGTTATTATGGAGTCTACAATTTAGGGCATAATGGGCAGCTAGAACACATCTCAGATCTGATGAGGACTGTGATTATCGACCTAAATGGCATACGATACACTCTCAATGGCTTCCAAGGCCTTAATGCCAGGGGTAAAGAAAATATCATCCATAGCTGAGTCAGTTCAGAAAATGAAAAGATAAAGACATTCAGATCAGAATGTCTACATTAGAAGCATCTTCAGAAAACCCTCTACAAGTCTGCTTTCCCCCGAATCTTGCCAAGGGGAGGGGCTGCTGTGAGGGGACGGATGCACCGGCCCCAGGAATCAGAGCCGCCTCCATCCATCTGTGATCAGTTCACAGCATCAGGAGCTGGTGACAAATGGGAGGGAA
Organism: Manis pentadactyla; assembly: GCF_030020395.1. Taxonomy (NCBI): domain Eukaryota; kingdom Metazoa; phylum Chordata; class Mammalia; order Pholidota; family Manidae; genus Manis; species Manis pentadactyla. The sequence continues at coordinate 13,737,035 of NC_080020.1, forward strand.
GAACCATCACCACATCCCGTCTGTTTTCTCTGCGTCAAAAGACTGGGAAAAATCTAACTGTGTGGTTTGGAGTCTAGTAAGGGGGTTCGGGAAACGATTGCTTCAACCTAATTTCAGTCCTTTTCAGAGTCAGTCCTATGCTACAGATATTCTTTGCTTTTTTGGGGTGTGTCCCCCCCAAAACATTGTAGGATGTTCAGCAACACCCCTGGTCTCTACTTATTACATGAGCGTCCCAGCTGTTACCAAGCACCAGTCGAGACAATGAAAAATCTCTCCAGACATTGCAAAGGTTCCTACAGGACATTAGTACCCTCAGTTATGAGAACCACCAATTTAGACCCATTCATCCTCTTCTAACTTAAATTATTGCCTCTAAGGGTGAGGCCATGCTTTATAGACCTTAGAAATAATTATTAAGGAATCCCTTCAATTAAAAAAAATTTTTTTTCTCTAGATGAAACAACTTCAGATCATCAGAGGTACCTTCAACCATTTGCTGGCCCTTATCAGAGTTGAAAGGATTGCTCGAGATCCTGTACCTAAAACTCCTTGTATTTCAGATTAGATTCAGGAAAAAATGTATTTGATCTACTCTCTAAGAGAATGGACATCAAGTGGATATAAAAAATGGTTCCAAGCTGTTTTAAAAGGGAAATAGTGACTAATAAAAGAACTATTGTTGGCACTTGGACCGCTAAGAAAAGCAACGTTGTAATTAAGTACCTGTATGTATAGACCTGGAGTGGCAGGAACTCAGGAAACAGTCAGTGAAGCCGTGAGCACTTACCTAGTTGGCACAAACCCAGGAAGCCCATTTGCTAGTTTTTGTTTCCTTGTGAGTAAACAAGAGCAGTTTGCCTTTCAAGAAGCAGAAATTAACAATCTTGTGGAGTTACCCAACTGAGGCAAAGATTAAGAGAACAAAAGACAGTAATGAGAGATTTCAGGGATACACCAGAGCTCCAAAATGATGCACACAGCTGTCTAGAGAGGATTTCTATTCCATGTAGGAAGGCAAATCAGTAAAAAGAGGGAAAATGTACAATACTTGTAGACACTTTGTTTAGTCTTAGGAGAGATATATTTGTAGTGCTCAGTGGTGTGTGTGTATTGCTCAGTTTTTAAATGAATCAAATGTTAATCAATGTTCAGCAAAAGATGAACAACATGTTTCAACAAGATTCGATACAAATGTTCTGCACACTGACTCTTGCCAGGAGCTATGCTGAGTGCCAGATCGGATGGTCTGCAGAGAATGCAGTTGCTTTCAGAGAAAGCATCAGTGGCTTTCTCAATTCTGTCCCCAGAACTGGTGTTTTCAGGGTCTATAGCTGCCAGAGCGATATTATAGCAAGTAATTTTTAGTAAGTACTTCAGGTATACTGAATGCTATTAACCTTTTAAAAGGTTCTATTACATCCAGGTTTCCAGAGGAACTGATTTAGCTTTACAGTTATTGTTTGAGCGGGCAAGAAATTTAACCTGTACTGTGTAATAAGGATCCTTCTACAAAATGTTGATGCAGGGTAATGGTATGAAATGGAAAGAATGGTCCTTCAGAAGTCAGAAGAATAATGACTCTGATACTTGCGAAGCACACACGTCTCCGAATCCCAGTATACCCGCATCTGAGCTAAGCATAACAATAATGGTTGTTTTTTTTACTTCTGTTCCAGGCTTGACTGAGTTAAACTGTAGGAAAGGGCCTTGCATGTTAAGAACCACACTAAGTCTAGTTCATACTAATAATGGCATAATGATATCTTAGAGGTCACTTTTTCTTTTATTTTAAAAGCATCTGCACTGACCACTGTTGAGTCATATCATAATTTTAGTTATAAAAAAATCATGATTCTCCCGCCCCTGGATGCCGCTCTGCCTGGGCGAGGCCGCCGCCCGTCGCTGCACAGGAGCCGCCGCCGAGATGCCGCAGCCCAAGTCCGGGGAGATGGCGATCTGGGCCACCGGTCTGCCAGGACATCCTCTTCGACGATTCAGTTTGTTGAAGGCCGATTTGCTGACTCCTACGATCCAACCATTGACAACACTTTCACAAAACTGATCACAGTAAATGGACAAGAATATCATCTTCAACTTGTAGACACAGCTGGGCAAGATGAATATTCCACCTTTCCTCAGATGTACTCCACAGATATTCAGGGTTACATTCTTGTGTATTCTGTTACATCAATCAGAAGTTTCAAAATGATTAAAGTTATCCATGGCAAATTGCTGGGCATGGTGGGGAAAGTGCAAATAGCTGTTATGCTGGTTGGAAATAGGCAAGACCTACATATGGAAAGGGTGATCAGCTACGAAGGGAAAGCGCTAGCGGAGTCGTGAAATGCAGCTTTTTTGGAATCTTCTGCTAAAGAAAATCAGCGTGACATTTGAGCCTTAGAAGAGCTCTACCAAGTACTTTTTAAGTAAACAAACACGATTTGACAGTACAGTATTGTTATTTATTGACCAGGTTTATTCTTAGACCTAATACTCTCAATGTCAGTCAGCACTCAATGTCTAAGACCACACGAAGTCTGGGTCCAGTTTGTCCAGCCAGCCTTTTTCATCTGAAGTTATTTCTGTGTAAATGGGAACTTTGAATAGCATATCCTACTGAAAACTTAAGTTCACCTCCTGCAGAGTGGTCCCCGGAGGGCTGGATCTCCTTGTGGAGGTGACATGGTATTCCTTACCTGGTGCAGTTCACCCCATCACTCGGATGTTCATGCACTGGACATAGTCCCAGGTGTCGTGAACACATCGGAGGAACCTGCACCCCTGGAGAGCTCACATCTGACCTTGCACCTTGGAGACAGCCTGGTCCTGCCCTGCAGCACGGTGATCCCGTCCAGACGCTGACTTGATGGGTGGAGCATGTTGGCTGTTAGGTGCTCCCAGCATTGCTGCAGCTCAGGATTTTCAGTGATGGGCAAGCTCACTGCCTCCAGACCGTGGTACAGGCTGTTGGTAGTACCCATTGCACACGAGTGTCGTGGTGTTCTTTGCATTCACCCCATGGGGAAGGTGCCACCCTGTGTCCGGGAGAGGAATCCATCTTAGAGGCGTCAGCTGTTGGTTAAGGCCAGTAACCAAGTTCACTCTGTGCCCCGTATATGTTTTCTAAGATGATACCTGAGCTTCTGAAGAAATTCTCGTAACTGCCAGGTTTGACTTAAATTCTTGTTTAGTACTGTGTTTCATCATTCCTAAGACTTTTTTTCTATGTTTTAACATTCCTGAAATCAGAATGAGTGTTGTGATCAATGGTAAAGCTTATGTAGTAAAAAGTAATGTCCTTGGCATTGACTGTGAACTTGGTGACAAGTAGTGATTTTACAGCATCTTACTATTTTGATGGACAGTGACTGTGAACGGGGATGTTGGGGGGACTTGGTGAAGGGGTGAGCCTAGTAAACATAATGTTCTTCATGTAATTGTAGATTAATGATACCAAAATTTAAAAAAATAAAAAAAATTAAAAAAAAGCAATGTCCTTGGTGGTGCCTGGCACAGTCTCAGATGCACTGATGGACCACAAGCACAAATAGAAAACTATGTCTACAAAACTATTTTGCAGCTCATAATACAAATTATAAACTCACATTACAAGTTAAAATGAATGTGACTGAGTTTTGCTGAAACTATGTTGTCAATTTACTCCTACCCCTCTCGACTCCAGGTCTCCCCCACCATGTCACTCACTGATGGTGCTCTTGCCTAAATTGTGCAGCCTGTCCGTGTCACCAAATCCAGTGGACATTTCTGCCTTCTTTCAAGTCATCACACAGCTGATGACTTCCTTTGAGAGTCTGTTTCCACAGCACCACGATCTCCTGGTGGCTCCCAGCTCTGTCACTGCCGGGTCTCCTTCGCTGATTCCTTCTCTGTCCGACCTCTCAGGGCTCCTCTCCTGTCTACACTCTCTTTCTTGACCTCACCAGTCACACAGCTCTCACTCCTGTTTCCTGAAGAGTCCAAAATTCATATCTCCCACACAGACCTCTGTGGGCTTATCTTGTCTCAGTTGTCCCATAGGCATCTCAGATTTATTCTGTGCAAATTAAATTACTGGTTTTCCTAAAAAACCTGGTCCTCCTCTATACCATGTTTCAGGAAATTGCAGTTTTCCACTGGATTCTGAAGTGGGTGGGCCATTCGGGAACCGTCTTCAACCTCTTCCCACAGCACTCCTCCCATGCTATCCACCACCAGGTCCTCAGGGCACTGCCTTCAAACCCTGCTTGCGTTTGTCTGCATTCTCTGTGCCCACGGCTGGCTGCAGGGGCACACCCGCAAACCCTTACACTGTGGCCCAAGTCAACTTGTTCAAAGCATAAGCTGTTTTCTGTTACTCCCTCCTTAAAATCCTCTAATATAATCATTGTGCCCAGATCCACACTTGCCACCTGAGGCCCAGCCAGATATGTGCATAGCTCCTCACATCTGCTCTGAGGCTGTGCCCAGCCCCTCTGGCCACAGTCAGTTCCCAGGACCCAGAAGCTCTCCCCCAGACCTCTGTGCTGGTCTTTCCCCTGCCCAGGGTGGCTGAGACTTCGCGCTTCCAGGGCCCAGTGGGTTCCGCCAGCCTGTCAGAGCCTGATGCTTGGTTACACTGGACAGCACACATCACAACATCTCACCACTGGCCCTCAGGATGGTGCATGTGGTTCTACGTTGGCTACAGCACACGCGGTGATAGCTGCCTTGGGCACCTTCGAGTCCTGCTGCTCTAGCACAGGGCCTGGTAAATAGATTCTCCAGTGCACCATTTTAATTTCCTTGTTTCTTCTATGCCTTGTTAGTTATTTTCTTAGTGGTTGTCCGAGGAATTACAGTTAATGTCTTGGTAACAATCTAGTTTGGACTATTCGCATTTTAACAGTGTACAGAAACTTGCTTCTTGCCTACAGCTCCATCCCTCCCCCTCATTTGTGCTGTTATGAATTACAATTTTATTTTTTGCATAAAATCAACAGAATTGTTCTTGCTTTATGAAGTCACCTTTTAAATCAAATAGAAAAATGTAACCACAAAAACATCATGATTCTGAGCAATCTGAATGGGTTTCTGTCTACTTCCAGCACTGTCTAATCAGCTCAGGCAATTATACCAGAATGCCAACCACTGGGTAGCTTATCAACAACATTTATATCTCATAGTTCTGGTGGCTAAAAGTCCAAGATCAAGGCAGGCAGACTTGGCGTCTGGTGAGAGCCCCCTTCCTGGCTCATAGATGGCTGTCTTTCACTGTAATGTCACGGGGTAGAAGGGGGAGGGAGCCCTCTGGGGTCTCTTTTAAAAGGGCACAGATCCCATCCCTGAGGGCTCTGCCTTCATGACCTCATCACCTCCCAGAGGACCCATCTCCTGATACCATCGCCGTGGGGGTTGGGATTTCAACATAGGAATTTTGAGGGAGACCCAAATATTCAGTCTACAGGAAGCATCTTAAAGTGAAAGTGGCAAAATGAGAAATGTCTAAAATTCCCAAGGACAGCTAGGGTTCAGGAGCTCACTGTGCCAGCTTCTCCACATACCTTCTGGCCGCCACCCCTCTCTGGAGGGAGCTGGGTCACTGGGGAGCATTCCTTTGCTTTGAAACAGATGAAGCTGGGTATGTGAAGGTGGAAGATAGTGTCCTGAGGGCAGAAGAGTCTTGCTCTGAGGAAACATGTCAGTCCAAGTTTCTCTGAAGTCTGCAAGCATATGCCTTTACCTGAGGAAGGCCAAAACAGTGTGTGGTTCGCCTGGGGTCCTCGCCCTGGGGTGGACGTGTCCAAAGGAGAAAGATGACTCCAGGGCCACTCAAAGCCAGCTCTCTGCCACCAACAGCACTCGCTGGAGGAAAGAGGTGCTTTGCATGCACAAGCCTTGAATTTGAATCAGCTTGTGTACCTGGTTCTAGCCCATGCATTTATCCTCTATTTAGTATGTATTTAAACTGACTCCACTCTATTCCTAGATATTCCTTGCATGTGTGTGGTATTTTAATCCCATTATTCCCTTTTGGCAGAATGAACCTAGTGATTGCCTGTGACAGGTAGTCTTTAAAGTCCCAAGGATCACAAGAATGGGCACAGCAGTCAAATAATCAGAGTGTCTTTAAGCAAAACGGTTACAAAATAAACAAATCCATACATCAAAGCAGTGGAAAAGACTAAATATTAAGTGAAACAACTGCATTAGGAATGAACTTCAGAAATCTTAAATTGTATTTAGCTTTCACGAGAATGAAATTATCCCCATTGGTTAAAGTAAGGCCCTCACCTAGATGCTTCACACTGTTGGCAACCTTATTTAGTTTTAATGCACAGCTACTAAATTATCCTTGGCTTCCCCTGAGTGTAGCAGAACTGCCCCTGTCATCATGAACAATTCTGAAGTAACTTTCCAGAAGTGTTCAGCGAAATAAGATCTGTTTACTACAGCTTTCCATTAAGATACCTCATAACACTTAAATAGCCCTGCCTTTGAAATGAAACAAGGTTGAATGTCTGCAATGAGAAGAATGCAGTTGTAAACAGCTCATTGGATGGTGTCTATGATGCCTGTCTATTCTGTGATTTGAAGATAAAAAAAAAAAAACCCAGTTTCTCATTTTTTTTCATGATGGAAGCCCTCATTAAACATACAAACATACATTAAGTGCTCGATTTCTTTTTGCACGATGCTAAATGCAGGAAGCCTGCCAGACCAGGTCTTAGTGTTGTTCTTATTATTTCCATTTCATAGATGGGATAACCAAATCTCTGAAGAGATAAACAACTTGCACAAGTTACTCAGTGGAGAACCAACACCCACACGTCCTGAGCGCACCAGCGCCCTCTAAAAGGCAAGGCTAACCTCAATGAACAGACGCAGCTAAGAGTCCCTGCACTGTGCGCATTTGCTAAGCAATGGTCGTGAGCCGACTCAGACGATGTGCTCTCCGTCTCCTGGGGCCCTCGAGTTGGCCTCCCAGCCCGCAACAGCCAAAACAAACCCACCGCAGGCTTTGAAAGAGTCGCCTGGATTGTGTAGAACTTGCAAAGGCACCACAGAGAGCAACCACACTAATGGGTGCTAATGGGAACGACCTTCCCCGATTCAATCCAGTCCCGGCTCTCTGGCCCAGCAGCTATTATAGTAAGGCTTTTAGAGAGATGGTAACTTTAATTTTCCCTCTGCAGTAGGCTTTCTGTAAGTGAGAAAGTGAGCTACGTGTGTTTGGAGCAAGTGAGTTCCAAGGGGTGCCTCTGAGGCGGGCTATCTCTAGAATGGCTGTTCTCCAGGTTCAAGAAGTCAGGCCTCGGGCCAGGAGGTGTGACCTGCCTGTGCCCTGCCCCCATGTCCTCAGTACTCAACTCCCTGCCTAGCCCTGCATAGGGAGGCCTCTGAACGGTCTCATTCAATAATCACTGACCATCCACACCATCCCCAAGGCTGCTGTCTCCAGCCTCATCACCCTAAACTGCCTCCAGATAGGCAGGATTTCTCAGAGGGATGGCCGACACACTTCTATTTTTTAGACTTGAGTTAGTTGCTAAGGTTTAACACTTGCACGTATATCTGCCTTTAGGCTTTCCTGGAAAACTATGAAAACTCGGAAGATTTGGCTCCACGGAGGCAGTGCTGCCCAGGAGCTGAGGACTGCTGGCCTCTTGAGATGATGCTGTGGCCCCCACTCCCCTGTTGTACCTCAGTGGGCCACCTTTGAGCATCCCAGGGCCCAAAGCTGTGATGAGGCTTCCGTCCCTGCCTTGCTGCATACGAGACCACTGACCTCTCTGTTTTGAAAACTCTTCTCTTGAAACCAAGCTCTCCACTTCCCAGCTACATCTCTCGCTCTTCTTGAGCCCTTTCAGTGGCTTTCCCCGCCTTCGCCTGTCCCTTAGAGGGACGTGTCACTAAGGGAAAACCCTATCCATGACCTTCTCTCCCCTCCTTTGTGCTCTCCCTTGGAAACTCGTATAGCTCCATGATTTGAATTAGCAATCTTCTAAAGATGATGCTTATATTCCCTTATCAGTTCAACCAAATACGGTTGCGCATAAACGCCAAGGTGAAACCAAGACACTATTACTTTTCTAAGGAGCCAAGTAAGATCTTTGTGCAAATATATGCTCAAGTCCAATGCAATTTGATAAATGCTGCGATAGTGGTGCAATACAGTAGTCTCCATGGGGGCTGGGGGGTGAGCAGCCTGTTAGTTGCACCATGAAGACTGAGTAGAGATTTACTGCAGGAAAAAATGGCAAAGGATGAATCTTAAAAGTTTGTTTCTTCTGTTTTAGGAAGGATTTCAAACTACTTGCTACACACCTCTACTGAGATATTCCACTAAGGATCATGTTAAACGCATCCAAATCTGATCTTTTGTCTTCTGAACCACCTACCACATGCACCGTCCTCCTCCAAACACCTGTTCTTCCTTTGGACTTTCTTTTGCCAGTTGCTGGCACCCCATTCCCCTGATAATCTAACCGTAGAGATAATCTCACCTCATCTTAGGTCATCCGTGACTCCTCTGTGACACCCATCCAGGTCACATTCTGAGATCCTCCCTTTAAAACCTCTTGACTCCCCACCCTCCTAGTTTAGGTCATTGATGTGTCACCTCAGCCCCCTCCTGGCCTCCCCTGCCTGCCCTGCAGCCCCAGCTGCCTGCAGCCTGGCTCTGCAAATGTAACTGTGAGTTCAGCATGTGCCAGGCCTGCTTGAAATGGTTTACATATGTTAACTTATTCAATTCTCACACCAACTAGGGAAGACTATTATTATCCACTCAGTGATGGGCCCAAGTTGACACCCCCAGTGGGCAACAGAAATGGGATTCTGGCCACACAGTCTGACCCCAGGGCCCACCCACTCACACACTGCCCTTGCACTTCCTTGTGCAAACACCGTTGTAGCTCCCAAACCTTGCCACCAGAAGACCCTCTGGTTCTGATAACCCTGAGGGATCTTGACAGCTTGGCCCTCAACCGGCAATTTCATTTTCCTCTCTGTTCCTCGGATTTCTCACCAAGCCTGTCTGCAGCACTAAGGGTTAACACCTGTGACACAGTGAAAGGGAGGGGCGCTACTGATGCAGACACCCAGCCACTTGTTAAATCTGAGGGGTTCTTTTAAAATATCTCTTGAATCCACACCCCCCTTTTTAATTCAGTGGCTGTGGGCATCTCGTGTCTCTGTACTCCCTTGCCAACTGCAGGAAAATGGTAATTGCAGCTCCCTGACATGCTGTGTCCTCTCTTCATTGACCTGGCCCTGCGTTTCCCCTGCCTGGAACATCTCCTCTGTTCATTTTGGCTGATGTGAATGCAATCATCCTCAGATGGCACAAATTGCCCCCTTTCTGATTCATTTTCTGATCTCTAGCCTGCACACTACCAGGAAAATCTCTCCCTGCGCTGTTTTACCCACTCAGTTTCTTTTCTTTTACACCCCTAAGATAGACATCCTGTTCTACTTTTTAGCAGAACTCTGCACACACTCCTAATCTCTTCCCTTTTTTGGAAAATAAACTCCTTAAAGATGAAGAGTTTATCTCAGTTTTTTCTTTCCTGGGGCTAAGCTCAGTGACTGGTATTTGGTCTATACTTAATAGCTGTGTACTGAATAAAGTGAGTAATACGAAAATGTTATGTGGGCTCAGTTATCACCTAGATCATTCATTTGATAAACTTAATGCAAAAGTTGAGTAGAAGAATGAGGCACAAGTAGAGTTAGCAGCAAAAAGGATAAAAAATATATTAAACATTTATAGTCTTATGATATAGAAGATATTAGGATAAAAATGTGTCTTCAGGCAAGATAGTTGCACATATAATAAGAGGCAATGAGGTAATGGGAATCAATATGAAATGCTATCTCACTTAAGTTTTTAGGATTAAACAGACAAGGTACACATGTAACGTATGCACACCACAGGTGAAATTGAAAACTGCATTTATGGCATATATGAAGTTCTGTGTTTGGTTAGAATTAAGTTGCAGAAAATAACTTTTGGGGATGAATCTGAGCTGCCGTAAATCCTTTGTGAAAGGTAAATGCACATAAACACAACCATAACTGAAGAAAGGTTTGTCTGAGAACTTAGGAGACTTAGAGGCTAGTGGGGGAGGTGGAGACTGGTCAGGTCCCCAGAGTGGCTCCAGTGAAGGCTCGATAGTGAGGAGGAGGAAGGGAGGCGGGCAGGTTGAGCAAGTTTGCCCGGAGTCAGCCAGCCGGGACAGCGGAATTCAGGTGCAGATAAGAGAAGTGAGCCACTGCCGGTGAGGCAAGCATCGACTTTGAAGCTGAAAGGTGGCTCTTGGAAGTGGTCCAGGCGGCAGTGAGGTCACTGAGGCCTATCAAGGTTACCCAAGGCTATCTCTGATTATCACAGAAGAGCAGGGAATGAGGGAAAATTTGTCTACTCTTCTACTTGAGTCGTCATACTCAGTCCTATGCTGATACAAGTCGAAAGGAAACAGATAATCGATTCTCCAGCAGCCAGCTGTCTCTGTGACAGGGCAGAAAGCTCAGACTTGCAAGGATCATTCTATCATTTGTAAAACTGGAGTGCATTTTAAAGTGAACTGTGTGGGGGGTGGGCAGGGGGAGTTGCTTCTCTGATAGGCATTCCTGCAGTGTTCTCCGAAGCCAGGGAGGACCAGGGCATGGAGGGTCACTTGCTCAGATTTGAATAGTAGAGCCTCTAACCTAGGATTGAATTTGCATTTATACCTCAGTATATGAAGAGAAACACATTGGGGACCCAAGACTTGGGTCTGAATTCTGGAACTATCCTTTAGGAGCTGTCTTACCAAAGTTTGTGAAATGCAGCACAGTGCCTGGCACAGGGAATAAGAATTAAAATAAATCAGAGTCTAGCTTATTCTTTTTGCCCTGGTGCTTACAAATCATTAGACATCCCCCACACCCTTTCTTAGGTGGCAAAATGAGAAAATAAAGAAATAAATTGAGGCACAGAAGAGTCAAGGAATTTGAAAGAGATCATAAAGGAAATAATCAAACAGATTTTAAACTATTCAAAATTTTTATCATCACTTTAAATTACAAAGTGCTTTTCATTTTGAACCAGTTTTGTTTATTCTCCACAAAACGTCCCATAGTTCAATATTTGTGTCACTAAATAATAACAATAGTAAGTTGCTTTGGACCAATCTTGATTGTTCATGATGTCATCCTTGATTGGAAGCAGAGAGTAAAGTGGAGAAAGGGATACAGAAGCTTAGCAGACAGGGTCTGTTGGATCTGGGAACTGTGACTTAATCCCAAACCCTACCAGGTGGGGTGAGAAGGAGGATGTGGAGCTTATGGGGTCACATCACAAATACAGTGCCTCTCTTGGGAATGGCTAATGGTCTTGTGCAGGTCTGGGGTTAACTTCAAGGAGCTAAAGAGAGCAGAGGAAATGAGATGAGAGACAACGAATTATGAAATTTGCCATCACGGCTAAAATGAATGAACTCTCTGGCTAACCAAGTGTGTGGAATTAGCAAGGTGGTTGGGTGGGAACAGGGCAAGGCATTATGGAAGTAGCATAAATTGGTGTTAATTAAGGAGCTCAACCATTGCTTCTTCCAAGGCGATGTCCCTGTGTACCATGAGTTTCTAACATGAGGTATCCTATTATTTTTCTGTGAACATTTTCTACAGTATGGTTTTTGCACCACCTACTGGCAAAGAACAGTGATCCTGCCTCTCACTGAAGGACAGGCATGTATTTCAGCTGCTGGGGAGCAAGGCACTGGGGAGATCGAAATCGACTTTGTTTATTGGAAACATGTAGCTACTACCGCTAAATGGCATCCAATTCCTTGTCACTACCTTGTTAACACGTCTTGAACTGTGCCAGGTAACATGCGCAGGTGTTTTCTTTCTGAAAGTGTCTTGATAATATGAGAAGATTATTCTGGATTAAGGTGTACTGGGAAAGGGAATATTATGTTCAGTGATGAAGAGAGTCCGTCGAGTTCACCTGTCTAACTTACAGACTAATCTTTTTTTGGAAAGTACTTCTAGGCTGCCCCCATTAAAAAATGCCACAGTAACATTATTTATATTTTTGTTTGTATATTGCCAAGGAGCCATTTAGATTTCTGCGACTGAGCAACACTTCTGCAACAATCATGTTCTACCTTGAGCGTCTGAAGTCGCTTTGCTCGGTGACGTTTTGGAGAACTTACTGAGACATTGTCATTGTGCTCCTTTTGCCACTTTGGAAGGAATTTGGCTTTTTTCCTCCTTTTTTTCTGTGGGGATGAAAGTCTAAGCTAAATTGATAAAAAGTCAAACAGCACCCATAGCTCTTTCTGATTCAACCCAGCCCCACGGGCTGGGGACCCGATGTGCAAAGGCAGCGGCAGAGCCCCTGGAACTCAGAGCAGGGACGCAAACCTTGGCTTACAGGAGGGAGTGGATGTGGTGGGACCCACAAACTTCTCTCTAAAAGAAGAACCATTCCATCCCCGGTTCAGTTGCACTGAATAATTACAACACATTGATTCTCTGAACACATTTTTATGGACTTCTTTTGATTTTCAATAAATATCTCAGACCTCTTTCCATCCTCATTCTATGGTCTTTCTCATCCATTCCATTAATTTTACTCCATTTCATCCATGCAACATTTATTGGATAGGTACCACGTAAAGGCTCTTTACTGGAAAGACACTGGCGGAGACACAAATAGGAAGATGTGGTTCACATCCTCAGAGAACCTAGCACTTACATGGGGATAGAAGACATGTACCCAAATCTCCTCCGTACAATTACCTCATTCACCTTCAAGGAACACGTAAAAAAAATGTGGAAATGCTGAGAAGAGGCAGATCAACTTGGCTGACTGAATTAGAGGAGGGCATAGAAAAAGGACAGTGCAGAAATACTGAAAAGGAAATCTCTACCTTGAATCCTCATGCTTTTAACTGACTTCCATTTATCTGTATTTTTTTTTCTAATGAAAGTATCTTTTCCAGACTTAAATTTTTTATCTGTTCATGTCCCTGTTTCCTTTTTCTGAAATACAGGCACAATGCCTTAGTACAGGGACAAAAGAGGGTGGGCATTTAATAGACTGTTAAAGTCTCTTTTGATAAGTACAAAATATTTGGTAGCCTTTTGAAAAGAACAGCTTGATGTTTTTAATCATCAGGAGCTGGAGCTGTTAATGGTAAGTGTTGTCTGGAAGGTTGCCTCCACTGGAAGTAAACTATAAAGCTCTGTTTGTTATTTTAAAGTGGCATCTGGAAATACACTTTTGATCTAATACTGAAGTCCTCTTGAATTGCCTAAGCTGTTTCACATGGAACCAAATGCACAGAATGTGTCTTGGGAGGCTTTTCAAAGACTGAGGAATTGAATTCATGTTCGGTGGCAACATCAATGCCTTCTAGGCTCTCATAACCCTTTTGTATTCCAAATAAATCCATGAAACAGATGTGACTGAAGGATACTGAAGGCAGGCCAACGTGAAGTGAACTGGCCATGTTAGAAGCACAGGCGGCTTTCTTTAGAAATGATGCTTTGGTTTGTAGCTTTAGATCTTGTTTAGAGCAATTACAATTTCATCCTAAGTAAATGACGTCACCCTTCATCCCTTTAAAACAAAGGAACTAATATAAACGGTAAGAATATTTTAAAATAGCTTATGCAAATCTGAACAATGCAAGGTAATGGAAAGTCTCAATAGCTTTCTGACATAATTGCAAAGGACATATTTTTTCTGACATAATTGCAAGGGATGTATTTTTTCTCAAAATATATTTTATACTTCTAGTCAGAAATTCTCTGATCAAATAAAATCTTAAATGATTTTAAATGAATGAGAATATTGTTTAAGGGAACACATAAGAGGATTTACTTTTTCAAAATATTTACATTCCAAATAACTCTTATCATTAAAGAAAAATATATGGCCAATTAATTGATAAGGGCTAGTTAGCATAAGAAGTAAGGTTATGAAATTGGGTGATCTGTTATAAATGCTTAAAGAAAGCAATCATATCCCTGCCTAAAAGTTGTATTTTGAGGTATAGTTTGGTTTCAGTAAAATGGCTCTCCATCTGCCATTCTACATGCATTTCTTACCTAACAAATGATTGGCTGATCCTTTCATTTTAGATACAGAATTGTCATTCATCTTTTCTCTTGAGAAAGGTTTCAACTAGTTGGCTTCCAGAAACATCTTCTTGCTCTGTCATTCTTACTTGCTGAAGAAAACTTGCAAATTGGGCACATAAGAAAATCAGACAGGCTTTTGCTCTGTTCCATTAACGGGAGCCATAAAATTCAGCAGTGAATTGCTTTTTCTATCAGATGTGATCCCTCCTATGCTGCTCCTTCAGAATAATCCATCACCTGGGAGCTGGGCACAGTTCCCTGCTCAGACGCCCTGGAGCACTTGTGCCTGTTGGAGCCCGCCCACCCTACCCCTGTTGTGGCAGTGGCAGGGTTCCGCCTTCAGCCTGCCGAGGGCCTCTGGCCATAATGCTCAATTACAAAGGTATGTGCTCCCTGTTTAGCCAACTGAGATTTGTGATACCAGAATTTAAGGCTTTGATTATAAACATTTGACTTCTGGTATTTGTTATTTAAACTATAAAAATTTGCTTCAGAAAAAATGGTAGCGTGTGGTCCCTATAACAGAGTAACTGTATTTACAACTTTTTATTAGGAAAAAAAACAGTCATCTGACATTATTTAAACTTAAGACTATTTGCTTTTAAACTTTAAACAATATAATTTATTTCAGTGCAAACTTCAAGCACCTTACTGAAGGCTGTGTTATTCTCACTGCTGTTATGATAGCTCAAGTAGGCATTTTGCTTTCTTTCTCCAGGCCTGGTGTAAGGCCAACCAGAAACATTAACTATACAAATTACCACAGAAAAATAGAGACAGTAAGAAAGCTGATCATTAGTAAAGATACTTTTGTAATAGCCTCCATAGCTTGAAAAAAATAAAATAACTTTTCAGAAAGTACCAAGCCTTCATTTTCCATATAGACACTATTATATATTTCCTGAATCGATAAAGCTCAAGAAAAAGTATCAATCTCTTAAGTACTGATGCATACATACCAAAGCTCATGGTAACTTCAGAGAGCTAATATCATGGAGGTTTAATTATTTGCATTGACTAGGTTGATCAAATTACTAAATGATTCATCTCTATTTCTCTTTGTACTGTGTGGGCCGTGTACATTGCTTTTCAAAGATCCTGTTGTGAGAATGTATGAGATCTTGCCAGAATACAACCCTGATGTGGAAAGTGGTAACTGTTTAGGAGACGCCACTTCTCTATCCCTGTTGTGTGATCTAATTAACAGCAGGATGGCTGGTTACCCAAGTGCTGTGGACATGGTACTAATAAAACCCAGGTCATGGGTTTGATCGGTATGGGAACCCTGGCAAAGGATCAGGTCCCTGGCCCAGCCGGTTGCTACCAATGCATGTGTAGGATGCAGAAGGCAAGGGAGGCAATGGGAACCACGAATCTATAGCTGAGAGAGCGTTAGCCACACGGACAATGCATGCAGGCTAATGGCAGGCCTTTGGTGTGCTGTGCTTCTACTTAGGATGTAAAACCTGCACAAGTACATTGCTCCCACCCTAGCAATGACAAAAAGCTGGCTAGCCTACAGAATCACAACTATTCCGGAGCCCATCAGAGAACTGAGATCTCAAGGCTACTGAGTGAGTAGAATTCCAGAGAGGGAGCAGCCCTTGTAAGACAGCCCAGATCCATGAACTGCTGGCCCTTTGGCAGTGCACGAGGCAGAGGCACTGCCACGCAGACCAGTAAGGAGAGATCGGTTAGAATGTTAACGAATGCTAAAGACCAAGTGTGGGTGAGCATGTGTGTTGGGAATAGCTGGGAGCCCAGATATAAAGGGAGTTCTCACTCACAGGCTGGTCATGTGGGAGAGTGGTTAGGTCTGGGGACTGTGGGGACCCCCTGTAGTGGTGGGGTAGCAGAGGGGAGCAGCTGCCTCTGGGGACTGACATGAAGCCCACCCATGAACCTTTCCTTTAGCCAAGCAAAAGCCTTAGGAGTTACGGGAGGGGAGCAACTCTGTACCCAGGGCTTAGGCAAGACCCTTTGCTTCTGGAGGGGTAAAAGCAAACCCTGGCTGCCTTGGTTGGGGAACAGAAAATTCTCCTGCCCTGGGACATAAACAACACTCTGTGGCCTCTTGGTGAGAGGAAGAAACTAAGTTTCCCTGCCCCTCGAGGAAAAACAGGAAGCCTTTTTGAAATTATGGGTCATCAGTGTAATCCACGTTTCCACGTCTCCATGCTTTCCCTTACTTAATAATTATTGTCTTTCTAAATATTAGATAGTTTAGAATAAAATATAGTTAAACAATAAGTTGAATAGATCCTCAGAAAAGAAAATACCCTGCCTGGAAGGCCTCATCTGGTTACTGTGATTGAACATGGTACAAGCTCACTTTCCACATTTTCAGCTTCCCAGGATCAACCAGTCAGGAAGCAGACGATCTTCCTTCTGATACACTGTGAGATCAAAAGCAGCCTTACGTCATCATCTCGCTTCATCTGATCACGTCAGCATTTCTCATCTCCCATCATCACAAGGGTGAGTACAGTACGACAAGATATTTTGAGAAACAGACCACGTTCACATACAGTCTATTGTTATAAATGTTCTAAATTGTTGTTAATCTCTTATTGAACCTAATTTATAAATTAAACTTTATTACAGATATGCATATACAGGAAAAACAGTATAGATCTTCCTTGACTTATGATGGAGTTATGTCCTGATAAGTTAAAAATGATCTAAGTGGAAAGTGCATTTAATACACCTAACCTACCGAACATCATAGCTTAGCCTAACCTGCCTTAAACGTGCTCAGAACATTTACATTAGTCTACACTTGGACAAAACCATCTAACACAAAGCCTATTTTATAATAATGTTGAATATTTCATATAATACATTGAAATCATTGAATTGAATACTGTCCTGAAAGTGAAAGGCAGAATGGTGTGCGGGTGCAGAACGGCTGTCGGGGCGTCAGTTGTTTACTCTGATTATTATGCGGCTGGCTGGGAGCTTGGCTGCGCTGCCCGGCATCTGAGGGAGGATCAGACCACATAGCACCAGCCCAGGAAAAGATCCAAACTCAAAACCTGAGGCATGGTTTCCACTGAATGCATATTTCACTTTTGCACGACCCAAGTCAAAAATAGTAATTCTGTGTGTATGTAGTTCAGTACTCTGAAGTTTTAGGCATCCATCAAGGGCCTCGGAAAATATCCCCTGTGGATGACGGGGACTAACACATTGGTTCTGATTCGGCAGCTAAGGCAAAAGGATTTGCTTAGTGGGTTAAATAATTCTAATGTTGGAAGCTCATAAATTCCTTAAAAGAGATGTTTTCTTGGTGGCAAATTCTAAGGGGATCATGTTAGACTTCACACAAGGGGCCTTGGATGCTAAAATAGTTGTTTTTTTTACTCATTCATTGTCCATGAGGCTAGTCCTATGCCAGATGTGAGGATAAAAAGACATAGTTCCCGCTCTTTAAAAACTTTTTAATGGTATCTTTAAGAGAATCAATATGTTTTGGTTGCCAAGGGAGTAGCAGTGACCTCTTGTTAGCAATGCTGAGAAATTTGGTCAGTGTTCTTGCTGGAACAGAAGTCCAAACTATCCCGATTCAAAGTGGGCTCTGAAGGGCAGCTGCAGGCAGAGCTGGGATTTTCCTCAAGGTTAAACCCTGAATTCAGCCACATATCATTTGTGACATAGAATTCCTGCCATGGTGCATGGCAAAGATAGTCTTCAGCTAGAAACTGTCCTTTGTCCATGCGCCGGTCGTTTATGTAGGCCAGGAAGCCCTTAGCAGTCCCCTGGGGGACTCTGTGCTTCTGCACTCCAGGCTGCCTGATAGGATGAATCAGCTGGAAACGTTTCTGTATAAATTGGGTTATTGACATAATGTATGTGTCTTCATAATATATGAAGACGGCACTTCAGAAGTCATTGAATTCTGCAGTTCATGTTGGAGGAAGATTTTTAAAACAGTGCAAATTAAAGTCAATATTTTGGTTAGAAATAAAATAAAAACGTCTGTATTTTGGTAAGAATGAAACAGAACCGTGAGGTGCCCGGATGCCCTCTCACAGCCGCTGAAGCGCACTGGCCTCCTGGCGGTGGACGAGCACTTTGGGACATTGGATCTGCCTCTCCCTCTGCCTCCCCCCGTCCTTTAGTACTTCTGAAGGCCTCCGACAGAGGAGCTGCCGTGACTGGGCTCATATTGTCCACTCCGTGGGCTCCATGTGCAGGGATGTCGAAAGGTCCTCCCTCACTCCCTCCTCACAAACCATTTCCAACCTTGAGAAACAGTCTTGCTTAGCAAATTCTCTTTAAATCGGCACTGCAGAGAATCATGAGCATTCAGTATCCTAGGAAGAAAAAGACTTATAACTGAATATGTATCCCGGCACAAATTATCTCTAGCTAGAACCATTCTGAATCAGTTAACTGTCTAAAGAAGTGTAGGACTTGTCACTATTATGTGTTAAGGGCCTTGAGACCCATCAAGAAGAAAGGCATAATAAATGTGTTTGAGCGTATACTCGCCATTCACCAACATACGAACTTATTATCCATCTTAATACTTAATTTTTTCCACAGAAGCTCATATTGTCCAAATAACGGCCTCCTACTGGAGCTTTGAAAGGGAGGTTTTGTGTGTTTTTTTGCGTTAATCAAAACCTGTTATCACTTCTGAGAGTGAAACTTCCCACGGGCCAACAATATGACATTTATTGTGAAAGCAGATGATTATCTAGAGAGCTTCTGGAATGTCTCCCAGGGTGATTTTATCAGCAATCTAGTCATCAATAACTCATTTTGCCTATTTTTAGTTCAAGGAAAATTTCATAAATTTTATGTGAGCTTTTATTTATGCAACTTCTGATCAGTGAGCTCATATGGCAGTTGCTTTTGCTTCCTGGAGGATGAGCTGGTTTTAATTCAGTAAAGTAAATGGAAGAATCCAGATGTTCAGTGTGCATGAAAGGTTTACATGATTTTTTGCAATATTAATTTTCCCAAGATGGCCTGTACTTCAGTTAAGTTGGGACTCAAGCTAGTGTCTTAAAAACTTTGCTTTAGATAGTATAGAACATATCAATAGACCAAATTGATATTTAATCTTTAAAGTGTTAGTTATAATTTTGAAATCCCCCAAATTTAACATTGTTACGTTATGATGAGTTAAGCTTCAGACTTTATTCAGTTTTTGACATCTTTTCATCAATGTCCTTTTCGCCCTGTGATCACATTCACATCCTAACACCACATTGTCATGTCTCCTTGCTTTCTCTGCTCTGTGACAATTTCTCAGTCTTTCCTTATTTTTCACAATCTTGGAAGTTTTGAGGAGTACTGCTCAGGTACTTTGCAGAATGTCTCTTTATTTGGGCTTTTCTGATGACCTTCTCATGAATGGGGTTATGGGTTTCTGAAAAGAATATCACAGAGGCAAGGTGTCCTGTGAGGTGCACATGGCATCTATACGCCATCTCTGGTGATGCTAACCTTCATCACCTGATTCAGGTGGCGTCAGATTTCTCCACTGTAAAGCTGTTAATTTTCTTTCCATTCCTTTATTCTTTGAAGGCAAGTCATTGAGCCCAGCGCACTCTCAAAGGAGGGCAGTTAGACTCCACCTCATGCCAAAATTATGGCAAATACATAGAATCAAACAAAAAAAACTTCACCTCATAATCTGTTGATGTGCTATTATAAAATTTGAATGGAAAATTTATACCAACTAATAAAAAATAGGCCTTCATAAGAAGTCATGCCAAATAAATTCAGGCTAAATCAGAAGCTAGAGAATAAAGTGGTTTACAATTCAGCTGTAGCTGTAATATCTCAGATGGGAATATTTAGGCATGTGTGTTAGGCTTCCAGTCCAATCAAATGTATCTGTGGTACACGTCAAGGTCATTGTCAAGTGCAATTCACAGGGTTACATGCAGAGCAGATATCAGTGATTAAATGTTTGCCCTACCACACAGATGGGCGACTTAGACAAAATTGTGTCTGGTAATAACCTTTGGAAAGATCCCAATTTGGATTTTTCTAGGTAGTGAAAGGGCAAAAGCTTCCCTTGAGCCCACAGGGTATTGATTGCTTTCAGCTCAACATAGTCCACATTCCAAATGGCATATTTTGGGAAGGCTTATTCTGAACCCCTTCACTGCCAGCACAGAAACTTATTTCAGGCCGCAGTCATGTGGATGTAAGATAATTTGGTTCTTCTTTGAATGATATACTATTTTGTGTGGATTTGCTGCCAATGATTTTTGATTGTTTTCATAGATCCTTCATGTCCCCCCACCCCAATTTTAAAATAATTTTATAGAAGTGATAACTAACAACAAAATTCTCAAACTCACATCCTCAAAACCACCTCAGTTTTCCTCACCTTTCTCAACCTGGTGAAGCCTTAATGATGAAGAGAGTGAAATGACTTCATGGTGAATGTTAGAGAGATAACAGAAAGGTCTAAGGTCAGAGGTAACAGAAAGGTCTAAGGTCATTTTATTAAATTGTGCCCTCTCTAGTCGACAAAATTGTCTTATTATGTGGACAGTGACTGCAATGGGGTATGTGGGGGGCACTTGATAATATGAGTGAATGTAGTAACCACAATGTTGCTCATGTGAAACCTTCATAAGATTGTATATCAATGATTCCTTAATAAAAATAAAAAGCACTTAAAAAAAACCAGTCTCATCTTGTCAAGTGCTGGCAGGGGTTTAAAGCAGCTCTTATTTTATATTCTGATTAACTTAAACCAGCGTCTGTGTGGGGATTGAAGAGGGCACTATAGCGTTTGAGGTATAATGGAGGGTCAGGGCAAGAAAGACAGATGACAGGGGAAGACGTGGATTTTGAACAGGCAGAACAAAGTGCTATCTGTGAAATCAGAGAAATGTTTTTCAAGTTTGGAATGTTGAGTGGAATGAATTTGCTCTAATCTGAGCAAGTACACTCAACCAGCTTTACAGTTAATGCTTGGAAATCACCATGTGTCCATGATTTACTTATAGTACAGAATTTTTTTTTTTTTGATGAGTAGTCCTGAAATTCAGCCTGAGCAAACTAGAATCTACTAATATGCAAAAATTAATTGCACATATCATGAAGGATATATGGCCTGCAGATCGCCATATGTGGAGCCATGAGTGGTCCCGAAATTCAGTGTGAGCAAACTAGAATCTACTAATATCATGATATTGCACATATCATGAAGGATATATGGCCTGCAGATGGCCATATGTGGAGTTATGAAGTTCAGTCGTCTTGCTAGTGGAAGCAGAACATGGCAGTGAGAGCTTTGCACTGCCCACCACTTCTGGTGGATGGCATGGCAGGTATTGATTGGTTATTTAAGTTAGATAACAATCAGATTATAGATGTAGACAATAGAAAAGAAAATTCAAATAGGTAGAACCTAGAACAAACCTTATAATAAGGGAAAGGCAAATCAACTGCCAACAAAATCTTCAGTTTTTACAAGGATGGTGTTAAATTGCCTGCAAACCTTCCATAACCAGAAGATGTGCTGAGCTAATTTATAATGCATGCCAAGCAAACATCCAAACAGTTAATATAATCTAGGAATTTATATGGTTACCCTTTGCCAAGAAACCAAACTGCTCCGAGAGCTAGCGGTTTAAAAGACCAACTATTTATTTAGCTCATGTTTATATGGGTTTAAATCTGGACTGGGTTCATTTACATGGGGGCTGATCTGTGATCACCTAGCTCCCTCAGGTGTTCCGCATCAGTCTGGAGCCAGCTACCGGGACATCAGGAAGGCAGGTGGCCTAGGGAGGCCTCAGCTGGGATGGCCTGTTGCATGTGGCTTCTCAACCTCTAGCAGGCTAGCATGGGCTTACTCACAGGACAGCAGATAGTCTAACATAAATTGAAGCGTGCAAAATCTCTCTGCAGTCCAGACCCAGAATTCACACATCCTCACTTTTGCTACATCAGAAAAGGCAAACAGTGAAGATAAAATGGGATCTTTTATCATTCTTGGTCTCAAAAATACCTGCCTGTGTAAATTAATAATGAAACATCACGAGGTCGTAGGTGAGTCTGGCATATGCATGGAAGTGAGTGATGGCAGCACCCAGAGAGAGAGGCGGGGAGAACTGGGAGGAATGCAGTGCGCTAAGGTACCGTGCGGAGCGCACACGGAACTGCACGCTTCCTTCCAGCACTTCCTGCCCTGCCAGCAGGACGAGGCGCAGCCTGTGGTGCGGCCCACGCGGCTCACGATTTAGCTCCCTGCCCGCTGCTGTGGCCTCAGCCACGTGCAGCCTGTGCTTTACTCGTAGAAATAATCTCTAAACAGAACAAACAGTTCAGTACCTTTATTCATGCTTAGTTTGCAAAGCATGTCCCCCACTTGCCAGCCTCTGTCACAAACGGCTTTCCTCTGTTTTAAAAGCTACTTTCAAAGGACTTACGCTTTTAAAACAAACCTCACACAGCACCGCCAGGCAACATCAGTCTTTCCCTCCCCAATCACATGAGGCAGTGGAGGTTCCTGACCTTAAAGCAAAGGAGGAATAGTCCTAAAATCGCTTGAAAATTGCTTACGGAAGGATGTTGGGAAATTTTTCTCAATGAGATAAGAAATCAGAGAAAGAGAGGCGACATTAGGAAAGGAAGACACTCAATTTTGTTTGGAGAGAGCCTGTTACACTTTCAAACGAAGAGGGCCAGCACTGGGCAATTACAGAATGTTAACAGTTGGCCGGTCATTACACTGAGTTGATATTAGAAATGTGCTGTAGATAAGAACTTCAGGGCTAGAAATAAAGAGAAATGCAGGATGTATGAGGAAAAACCCATAGGTATTTTCTATAAACTCAAGAGAAAGAAAACAAGGAAGAGGCAGGCAAGGAGAGACTAATAAAAGCCAAAAATCATCTTGTCACAGAAAACGTTTCCAAGAAAGGTAGTGGTGTGAATAGTGGACAGAGATTTAGAGGAGCGGCCGAGAGGAAACCTTCAGCAGGAAGATGAGACATAAATGGTCCCACCTGCATGGGTCCTTGTCTTTGGCGGCCCACAGTTCCCACACTCTATACCAATTCTCACCAATCCATGTGGTTATAAGTAACACTTACTCCACCTCTCAGTTCACCCCTAAAAGTGTGACCCTGGCCGCAGTTGAGAAACAAGAACGCACACAACCAGTTGAGCTGGTGGGATTCCTCCTCGTGCTGCTGCAGGAACGCTCAGAAATGGGGCTTCTCTGATCGCTGGCGTATGAAAGTTGCAAAGGTGTTGTTAATTGTGATGTCAGGGGTCATCTTGAGAGCTAACACATTTAACCTTGCTGGACCCTTCAGCTTTGCAGTTTCTCTGTTTCTTGTTTTTTTATATTTTAACAGATTTATTGGGGTATAACTGACATACAATAAACTATTCTTAAAGTTCTGATGTACATAAACATTGTGAAACCTTCATCACTATCAGTGTAATGAACTTACATAATTATAACAAGGATATTCTTTTTTTTTTTGAGAGGGCATCTCTCATATTTATTGATCAAATGGTTGTTAACAACAATAACATTCTGTATAGGGGACTCAATACACAGTCATTAATCAACCCCAAGCCTATATCTCAACAGTCTCCAATCTTCTGAAGCATAACAAACAAGGTCTTACATAGTGAATAAGTTCTTACATGGTGAACAGTGCAAGGGCAGTCATATCACAGAAACTTTCAGTTTTGATCATGCATCATGAACTATAAACAATCGTCAGATATGATTATTCATTTGATCTTTATACTTGATTTATATGTGAATCCCACATTTCTCCCTTATTATTATTATTATTTTTAAATAAAATGCTGAAGTGGTAGGTAGATGCAAGATAAAGGTAGAAAACATAATTTAGTGCTGTAAGAGGTGTTTCTTGTTTTTTAAGGAGCATATAGCTAGGGTCACTTGTAACTGAAGTGCATACAGCTTCTAGGGGAATAGAGCTTCTGTCCAGGGCAAGGTGTTTGTGTCACTTGCAACTAAAGAAGTTCTAAGTAAAACAGATCATTGTTGTACTTCAAGAGAAGAGTTTTGACAGAAAGGTAAGAATGAAATTCACACACTTCTTAAAATAATTAATGAGGGTGGCCATAATGAAAGCAGTAATATATGGCACTCCTCGAAGATTGGACAATAAGTAGGAAAACTGTAAGGAGGAAGCTGGCAAAAAACATGAAAATAAATGAGATTGAAGGCTCAGGAAGGAAGGGGAGATCGATGCACTTACATTTATATTGTCTCAGAGTGATTTTCTGGAGGCAGCCACCTCTGATACAAAGCACTGGAACCCTGCACAGTGACAGTCACCTTTCTCAATTTGATTGATGGAAACAATTTCACAAGTAAATGTGAACAGAAAACAAAAAAGGCAATTCAGGAAGAGGGAAAAGATGAGATAGATACTTTATAATGTCAAACTGTGATAACTAGTCCATAATTTAAAAAGCAGTGTATATGTTTTGAATCACTAATAGTTACTTTTTAATGCCAAGAACCTTATTTCATATTTCATGGATTTCATTCCAGAACAATTCTATAAGCATATGTTTAATATAAAATTTTGACAGTTTTTAGAGACTGTAATAAGAAAGACTGGAAACAACTGTGATAAGAAAGACTGGAAACTATGAATGTATACACCATACTATATCAGTATCTCTATCAAATACAATTATATTTAAAAGAGTAGAGTTAACAAAATTCCTACATTAACTGTAAGGATGAAAAGATCAAAGGTTCTGGACATAAGTTTCTCCATGAAACCTTTTCTGTTCTCCCCACCCTTATCTTGCATAAAATTCTTTCATTAGCTTTTATTCTGAATGTATAGGAAGCTATGTAATTGGTTTGCTCAAGTACTTTCTTGACAGGCACCTAAAATAAAGATAGCTTTGTTTTTGTTCATATTTCTGTGTGTGTGTGTGTTCTAAAACTATCAGCACAAAAACTGAACACAGCAGGTATTCAAATATTCTCTTGTATGAATAAAAGAATGAAAAAATAGTGATTGAATATGGACAATTAAGTCATGTAATCATTTCCTTCATTCTCTTTTTCCTGGTTTTAGAAAATGTCAATTTCTGTTCTTTTTAAGGAATCATGTATGGTTTGTTCAGAGTGTACTAAAGCAAAACTAGACATTTTCCATCGTAAGTAATGCAGATTTTCACTTTGCAAAATTCCTCCACTTAACAATTCATATTGGCTTGTTCTCTAATGTCTACAATTCTACTGTGTGTCTGGGTGTGCACATGGGTATGTGCACAGTATTTGTTTTATATCAGCCATATCCACCTCTTATCACCAACATCCTGAACTTATCTTTGGTTCCCATACTTCTAGTTTGGATGAGAAAAGTTCCAGATATATATTCACTCTAGGACTGCATGAATTAGAACACCTAAAATGCCAGCTCCCAAGCCACTTGGACAGGGCAGGGGCTGGATGGAATGCACACTGGGATGGGTGGATCCTGGATCCAGTGGCAGCCAGGTCCAGGAATCTGCTTTGTCATATATCCTCTCACCGAGTAGTCGCTTATCAATCTATCATTATTCTTTTCAGGAAACTTACAGATTAAGGCTTACATATTAAAAAACACTTCAAGGCATATTTTAAGATAAGTCATTGTATTTCAGACAAATTTCCAATATATTTGTATTCTTAAAAAACATGTAACTTCTTAATTGCAAAAGAAATTTACTCTAGAAAAAAAGTTACTTGGATTATATTGCACAACATGAAGAATAATTTACATAACATACTTTTGAAAAGTGGGACTTTCAACACATGTAACCATATAAACACAAAACCAAAATGAATTGGATGTCTAATATGACAAACATACGTCTGTCAAAACTGACTCAGTGTTTAATGTGCACTTTCACTTCTGCTTGTTTGCTGGGTGCCAGAATAACCCTGATACTAAAGTTTAACAGGAACATTATATGAAAAAAAAAATCACTGATCAATTTACTTTGTGAACGACAACTCAAATATCCTCAATAAAATGTCAGCAAGTTGCATCAAGCAAAATATAAAATGAGTGCTACCTCATAACCAAGCAGAGCTTTTCCTAGGAATGAGAGACTGATTCAACATTAGAAAATTAACCAGTGTAATTCACCACATTAATAGAATAAAAGAGGAAAATCATATGATTGTCTCACTGGAGGCAGTAAAAACAGTAACCATTCAGGGAAAAAAAATTCTCAACAAACTAGAGACTTAATCAACCTAATTATGTCTTAAATTGGGAACAGAAGGGATGTTCTCAATCTGATAAATTATATTTACAAAATTCTTATGAGTGTTGTCAGAATCAATGGTGAAATACTGAATGTTTTGTTCCTAAGATTGTTTTTTTAAGCTGTTTGAAATTTTTAATTGGCAGAAATCATAAAGTAATAATAAATCTTTTAAGTAAAAGATTTTAATGATTTTTCTAAAATAAATCCATGACTATGGGGTATGGCTCTGCAGGTAAGTAGTCTGTGTGCCTTTTCTTCATGCAGTGGTGCTGCTGCCGACAGTTACAGCTAGTATGAATTCCCCCAAATGCTGGTGGGTGCTTCCTTCAAGACCAGGCAGCCTCACTAAATGGCAGCTGGGGACCTTCTTGGCTCCCACTAGAGACCAGAGCCCCCTGGCTGGTTTGGTGGAAAATTTTTCAGGCTTGCTTGACTTGACAAATAAGGAGGCCCATGTCTTCCACCTGGAGGTGGATAATAGAGCAAAACAACCAACGTAGCAAAAATAAACCTTCAAATCTCCAACCTTAGGGCACAGATCCAACCACAGAATTCAATCCCCCTGGTTTGACTTTCTCAGATGTTTGACAAGCCCAGCAAAGACGTCACCATAGCTCTGAAGAATCTTCTATAAAGAAGGTCAGGCCATGGTTCTTATCTGTGATGGTTGTGGCTCAAGAGACCCCTGAAACTCTCTAGCTCCATCCACATATGCACTACGGTCAAACACCAATGTTATTTTTTTGCTAACAAAATGAACCTTGGGGAGTTGGTGACATCTGAAAGAAATGTCTCAGCTGTTGTGCTTAGAGAACATCAAAATGAAGCACATATTCATAGTGGTGATGGCACTGAATGAGGATCACAAGAAGGTGGAGCCGGGCGTCACATGCCACTTGGGGAGAGAGATCTGGAGACTGCATTTGGAAACTTAAGGAATCTTTATTTTGAGGCATACATGTTTAGCCAAACTGAATAGTTTTAATGTTTAAAGAAATTTCTGCAAAGAGAGGATTAAAGATGGCAGCATGCTAGGTGAGACAGAGGCCTCTTCCTAAAATCACATGCAATACAAAAATATAATTATACAAATAATCCTGAAAGAGCAACAGGAAAGAGGGCTGCACTGGACTGCATACGCCTGGAGAAAAGAGCAGACCTCATGGAACAGGGTAACGTACTGAAGCCATGATCCAGTGGGACCCAAGCCCTTCCCGCACCCCAGCTCACCAGTGGGGGGAAGAGAAACGGAGCAGGGAGGGAGTGGAGGCCTGGGACTGCTGAACACCTAGCCCTGGAGATCTGCTCTGGGAGCACAAACTTACATTGTGTGGTGCTCTGGTGATTAGTGGGGTTGGAAAGCTAAGACAGGCAGAATACCTGGAGAGACTGAGATTCCAGCTGCTTGTGGAAAACAGGGATTCATATCTGGCTGCACTGGGACAAAAGAAAGGTGGCAGTCCGAGAGAATTCCTAACAGTGAGAGGGCTGCTGAAGGAGCAAGGATTGCACAGAGCTTATTACTCAGGAGAGTGGACAGGTACACAAAATTTTCAGGGCACACTCTGCCCAGCAGGTTGGGAACTTTAGGATATTCAGATGTCCCCATCCCCCTGGCTAGCTACAAAGCTCCAAGGCCCCCCACCATAACACACAGCCTGCTGTGCCTTCCTCCTGTCCATCCCGCACCTGGCTCACAAACCGGCAGCCCCTGCTCTGGTGTCATGCCAGCCAAAGGGAAGCACCACCTACAGAAATTACAATCACAAAGCATAGAGGCTTACACCTGTGTGTTCAGCCCAGTGGTTCTAGCAGTGGAGACAGGCATAGCAGCCGGGAAGCAGGAAACATCTCTTTCCTCCCCCCAGGCACCAACACCACTCCCCTGCGACCCCCAACATCACTCCAGGGGCTGAGCAGCTCCAGAGACTAGAGCTTCTGGGTACTAGAGGGCACACATACATATATGAAATGTCAAAAGAATCTGGTTAAACCAAAATCATACAAACACCAGAAAAAGAGTCGAATGAAACCGATCTCATCAATCTTCCTGAAAGCGATTTCAAAATAAAAATCATAAACATGCTCATGGAGGTACAGAAAAATATTCAAGAACTCAGCAATGAATTTAGGACAGAGATCCAATCATTATGGAACACAGTATCAGAAATGAAATATACAATGGAAGGCTTTAAAAGCAGATTAGATACAGTGGAGGAGATGACAAATGAAACAGAAATTAGAGAAGAGGAACACAGAGAGGCTGAGACACAGAGAGGAAAAAGGATGCTTAAGAATGAAAGAATATTGAGAGAACTGTGTGACCAATCCAAATGGGACAATATTCGTATTATGGGGGTACCAGAAGAAGAGAGAGAAAAAGGGATAGAAAGTGTCTTTGAGGAGGTAATTGCTGAAAACTTCCCCAATCTGGGGAAGGATATAGTCTCTCAGGCCATGGAGGTGCACAGATCTCCCAACACGAAGGACCCAAGGAAGACAACACAAAGACATATAATAATTAAAGTGGCAAAGATCAAGGATAAAGACAGACTATTAAAAGCAGCCAGAGAGAGAAATAAGAGAAAGCCCATCAGGCTAACATAAGACTTCTCAGCAGAAATGTTACAGGCCAGAAGGGAGTGGCATGATGTATTTAATGCAATGAACCAGAAGGGCCTCAAACTAAAAATATTTTATCCAGCAAGATTATCATTTAATTTTGAAAGAGGGATTAAATAATTTTCAGATAAGCAAAAGCTGAGAGAATTTACCTCCCACAAACTGTCTCTACAGTGTATTTTGAAGGAACTGCAATAGATGGAAGTGTTCCTAAGGTTTAATAGCTGTCACCAGAAGTAATAAAACCACAGTAAAAGAAGTAGAACAGTTAATTACTAAGCAAATGCAAAATTAAATCAATTACCCCCAAAGTCAATCAAGGGATAGACAAAGAGTACAGAATATGATACCTAATATATAAAGAATGGAGGAAGAAGAAAAAGGAGGATAAAAAAAGAACCTTTAGATTGTGTTTGTAACCTTGAACCTCTGGTTACCACAAATCTAAAGCCTGCAATGGCAATAAGTACATACCTATCGATAATCACCCTAAATGTAAATGGTCTCAATGCATCAATCAAAAGACACAGAGTCACTGAATGGATTAAAAAACAGGACCCAACTCTATGCTGCCTACAAGAGACTCACTTTAAACCCAAAGACATACACAGACTAAAAGTGAAGGGATGGAAAAAGATATTTCATGCAACTAAGAGGAAGAAAAAAGCAGGAGTTGCAGTACTTGTATCAGACAAAATAGACTTCAAAACAAAGAAAGTAACAAGAGACAAAGAAGGACATTACATAATGATAAAGGGGTCAATCTAACAAGAAGATATAACTGTTATAAATATCTATGCACCCAACACAGGAGCACCAGCATATGTGAAACAAATACTAACAGAATTAAAAGGGGAAATAGAACACAATGCATTCATTCTAGAAGACTTCAACACACCACTCACTCTGAAGGACAGATCAACCAGACAGAAAATAAGTAAGGACACAGAGGCACTGAACAACAACACACTAGAACAGATGGACCTAACAGACATCTACAGAACTCTACACCCAGAAGCAACAGAATACACATTCCTCTTAAGTGCACATGGAACATTTTCAAGAATAGATCATATACTAGGCCACAAAAAGAGTCCTGTTAAATTCAAAGAGATTGAAATTGTACCAACCAGTTTCTCAGACCACAAAGGCATGAAACTAAAAATAAATTATGCAAAGAAAATGAAAAATCCCACAAACACATGGAGGCTTCACAACATGCTCCTAAATAACCAATTGATCAATAACCAAATTAAAAGAGAGATCAAGCAATATATGGAGACAAATGACAACAATAATTCAACACCGCAACATCTGTGGCACGAAGGGATGGCTGTGCTATGAGGAAAGTATATTGCAATACAGGCCTACCTCAAGAAAGAAGAACAATCCCATATGAACAGTCTAAACTCACAATTAATGAAAATAGAAAAAGAAGAAATGAGGCCCAAAGTTAGTAGAAGGAGGAACATAATAAAGATTAGAGCATAAATAAATAAAATCGAGAAGAATATAACAATAGATAGAATCAATGAAAGCAGGAGCTAGTTCTTAGAGAAAATAAACGAAATATATAAACCCTTAGCCAGACTTACCAAGAAAAAAAAAAAGTCTACACACATAAACAGAATCAGAAATGAGAAAGGAGAAATCACTATGAACACACAGAAATACCAAGAATTATTAGAGACTATGAAAAATTTTATGCTAACAAACTGGACAACGTAGAAGAAATGGACTTTCTAGAAAAATACAACCTTCCAAGGCTGACCAAGAAAGAAACAGAAAATCTGAACAGACCAATTACCAGCAACAAAATTGAAATCCTAATCAAAAAACTACCTAAGAACAAAACCCATTGGCCAGATAGCTTTACCACTGAATTTTATCACACATTTAGTGAAGACCTAATATCCATCCTCCTTAAAGTTTTCCAAAAAGTAGAAGAAGAGGAAATACTTCCAAACTCATTCTAAGAAGCCAGCATCACTCTAATACCAAAACCATGCAAAGACACAAAAAAGAAAATTACAGACCAATATCCCTGATGAACATAGATGCAAAAATACTCAACAAAATATTAGCAAACCAAATTCAAAAATGTATCAAGAAGATCATCCACCATGATCAATTAGGATTTATTCCAGGGATGCAAAGATGGTACAATATTCAAATATCCATTAACATCATCTACCACATCAACAAAAAGGACAAAAACCACATGATCATCTCCATAGTTGCTGAAAAAGCATTAGACAAAATTCAACATCCATTCCTGATAAAAACTCTCAACAAAATGGGTATAGAGGGCAAGTACCTCAACATAATAAAGGCCATATATGACAAACCAACAGCCAACATCATACTGAACAGCCAGAAGCTGAAAGCCTTTCCTTTAAGATCGGGAACAAGACAAGGATGCCCACTCTCCCCACTTTTATTCAAAATAGTTCTGGAGGTCCTCGCCATGGCAATCAGACAACACAAAGAAATAAAGGGCATCCAGATTGGTAAGGAAGAAGTTAAACTGTCTGCAGATGACATGATATTGTACATAAAAAACCCTGAAGAATCCACTCCAAAACTACTAGATCTAATATCTGAAATCAGCAAAGTTGCAGGATACAAAATTAATACACAGAAATCTGTTGCATTCCTATACACTAATGATGGACTAGCAGAAAGAGAAATCAGGAAAACAATTTCATTCACAATTGCATCAAAAAGAATAAAATACCTAGGAATAAACCTAACCAAGGAAGTGAAAGACCTATAATCTGAAAACTACAAGACACTCATGGGAGAAACAGAAGACACAAATAAATGGAAACACATCCCATGCTCATGGACAGGAAGAATTAACATTGTTAAAATATGGCCTTCCTGCCTAAATCAATCTACAGATTCAATGCAATTCCTATCAAAATACCAACAGCATTCTTCAATTAATTAGAGAAAATTGTTCTAAAATTCAAGTGGAACCACAAAAGACCCTGAATAGCCAAAGCAATCCTGAGAAGGAAGAATAAAGCTGGGGGGATTACACTCCCCAACTTCAAGCTCTACTACAAAGCCACAGTAATAAAGACAATTTGGTACTGGCACAAGAACAGGACAATAGACCAATGGAACAGACTAGAGAGCCCAGATATAAACCCAACCACATATGGTCAATTAATATACGATAAAGGAGCCATGGACATACAATGGGGAAATGACAGCCTCTTCAACAACTGGTGTTGCCAAAACTGGGCAGCTACATATAAGAGAATGAAACTGGATTATTGTCTAACTCCATGCACAGAAGTAAACTTTAAATGGATCAAAGACCTGAATGTAAGTCATGAAACCATAAAACTCTTGGAGGAAAATATAAGCAAAAATCTCCTGAATATAAACATGAGCAACTTCTTCCTGAATGCATCCCCTCAAGCAAGGGAAACAAAAGTAAAACGGAATAAATGGTGCTACATCAAACTAAAAAGCTTCTGTACGGCAAAGGACACCAGCAACAGAACAAAAAAGGCATCCTACAGTATGGGAGAATATATTTGTAAATGACTGAGAATATATTTGCAATCCTGAGAAGGAAGAATAAAGCTGGGGTTTATTAATAAAACCCGACAAGGGGTTAACATCCAAAACACATAAATAACTCACATGCCTCAACACCCAAAAAGCAAATAACCTGATTAAAAAATGGGCAGAGGATATGAACAGACAATTCTCCAGAGAAGAAATTCAATGGCCAACAGGCACATGAAAAGATGCTTCACATCACTAATGATCAGAGAAATGCCATTTAAACCACAATGAGATATCACCTCACATCAGTAAGGATGGCCAGCATCAAAAAGACTAAGAACAACAAATGTTGGCGAGGATGTGGAGAAAGGGGAGCCCTCCTGCACTGCTGGTGGGAATGTAAACTAGTTCAACCATTGTGGAAAGCAGTATGGAGGTTCCTCAAAAAACTAAAAATAGAAATACCATTTGACCCAGGAAACCCACTCCTTGGAATTTACCCAGAGAATACAAGTTCTCAGATTCAAAAAGACATATGCACCCCTATGTTTATTGCAGCACTCTTTACAATAGCCAAGATATGGAAGCAACCTAAGTGTCTGTCAGTAGACAAATGGATAAAGAAGATGAGGTACACAGTGGAATACTATTCAGCCATAAGAACCGAACAAATCCTACCATTTGCAACAACATGGATGGAGCTGGAGGATATTATGCTCAGTGAAATAAGCCAGGCAGAGAAAGACAAGTGCCAAATGATTTCCCTCATTTGTGGAGTATAACAGAGAAACAAAACTGAAGGAACAAAATAGCAGCAAACTCACAGACTCCAAGAAGGGACTAGTGGTTACCAAAGGGGAGATGGTAGGAGAGGGCAGGTGGGGAGGGAGGGAGAAGGGAACTGAGGGGCATTATGTTTAGTTCACATGGTGTGGGGGGTCACGGGGAGAACAGTGTAGCACAGAGAAGGCACATAGTGGATCTGTGGCATCTTACTACACTGATGGACAGTGACTGCAGTGGGGTGAGGAGGGACTTCATTACATAGGTAGGTGTAGTAACCACATTGTTTTTTCATTTGAACCCTTCATAAGAGTGTATATCAATTGTACCTTAATAAAAAAAAGAAAAGAAAAGGTGCAAAATCATTTTGGAATCCATCCTTTCCTCCCCATTTCCATGGCCTCAGCACAGATCTCATCATCTCTGGACCGAGGAGCACTGTGTTTCCCCAGGGACACCCCCACCCCAATCCTCTCTGGTCCCGGGTTAAACACCTCTCTGGTGCCTACTGCCTGCAGGCTAAAGTCCAAGCACGGCCCTTCCCTGTGTCTCCAATCCTATCCCCCACTTCCCCACCCAGCCGCCCTGTGCACATGAGCAATACACGGTACCCTTAGCACCACAGACCAGCCTGCGCTGGACCCCGACAGGCAAGGCTCCCAGCTGAGTACTGAGCACGCTGCATGCACCACCTCATGCAGTCTTCACAACGAGATGCGGTGGGTAGGGACTCTTACTATCTCCGATCACACGGGCGGAAAATGAAGCCTAGACAGCCACTCTGGGGGGCCGTCCCCCTAGGTCAGCAGCGCCTGCCCTGCTCCCACACTCCCCGTGGCCTGGAGCCCAGCGGCTCCTCCTGCGCCCTGCATCCCCCCGCGGTCTCCTTCCAGCTCCGTCCCGGTTGTCCTTCCCCAGTTAGGCCGCTCTTCACCCCGAGTGATAACTCCGTCTCTGGTGTCCCCGTGACACTTCACACATTCCTCATTAGAAGGTTACCACACTACATCATAATTATTTGTACACGTTCCAACCAACCAATTAGAGTGTGAACCCTCGAAAATAATACATTTTTTAAAAACTCTTTCCTTTTCCTCTGACCATACATAGCAGGTAGGTAGTAAACCAAGAACAGGTGTGTCAGTATTCACTGTGTGTGGTTTCCTCCCCTCCTGTTCTTGCATATTCGACTCCCACCCCACGTTTCAAAGCCTAATGACAGCTTTCCCTCTGGTCACTTTTCTTTCCAATCCTCTTCCTAACCAGTGGTGGATTAACTTCTCCAAAACACAGCTCTGAGCCTGGCTCTTCTCTGCTCAAAAATATCCCTGACCCCTCGGTGCTTTCCAAGCAGTGCATAGGTTCTTTACTCCGGAACTGATGTGACCATGACCTTGCCTTGGTGATTTCACCTTAACTTGGGTCATTCCCCTACACCAAACCAAATGACGCCACTTCCTGTTCTCTCAAAGCACATAACGTTCTGTACGCCTTACCCCCGAAATACTCCACCCGCCTCTTCAAAACTACCTGAACAAATCTCACCTTCTTCCGACGGATTCATTCACCCTTAGGAAACCGTCCTTGATTGGGCACATGGAGAGAACTACAGCTCTTCTGAATCCCACGGCATTGTGCTTTTACCTCTTTTGTGGGCTTTAATCTGCTCTGCACAGTTGTCCTATGATTTAGATACTTAGCTCATTCATAATCTCCTTGAATCATCACTATTCCTTACAGAACTGCACCAAACCTGAGTGCCTCATACCTGGCAGTGCCCAATAAATTTGGTTTGGCATATTTTTTATTAATATAAAAATGGTAGGTTATGCTCAAACCTAACTTTTATGTTTTTTTTTTAATTAATGTGAAGTCAAATTGTTTGAATAACCTTGCTATCTTCCATTAAGACTCTAACACTGTGGCATGTCAAAAAACAGTTTTGGAAAAATACTGATGTTAACTGGCCTCCGTCTTTTAAGTCAGATCAAAGGGTGGAAAAATCACCTATGTGGGTAGTAATCACACAGTGACAGCCAGTGTCAAACACGGGGCTAAGCATTTAATGTGCATAATTTCCTTGGTTCTTACAAACCGCCAAGGCGGATTAAGCTATTTCACACCTTATGCTTGAGACGGGAGAGGCCTAGAGACGTGCAGCAGTTTGCCCAGTGGGAGGTATCTTTTGAATGGCAGAGACAGGATCCCAACCAAGCTAGAAACATTTACGGAAAGACTGAAGTTCCCTGTAAAGCAGTTACAATGGATGCTCACCATTCATCTACGGCATATTTCAACATTATCACAAACTACTGAATCTATACTGCACGACTGGGGACAGGTCCCTTTCCTAGTGACCTGATTCGACCACAGATTTCGGATAAGCCACAGACTTAGCAGGAAGACCAGCAGTAACACTCTAAATTCTGCACCTTTACAAGGGAACAGGCAGTACTACCCACAAGTATAAATACTAAACTGCATTTTTATTTTATTTTATTTTTGAGAGGGCATCTCTCATATTTATTGATCAAATGGTTGTTAACAACAATAAAATTCTGTATAGGGGACTCAATGCTCAATGCACAATCATTAATCCACCCCAAGCCTAATTCTCGTCAGTCTCCAATCTTCTGAAGCATAACGAACAAGTTCTTACACGGTGAACAAATTCTTACACAGTGAGTAAGTTCTTACATGGTGAACAGTACAAGGGCAGTCATCACAGAAACTTTCGGTTTTGATCACGCATCATGAACTATAAGCAATCAGGTCAAATATGAATATTCGTTTGATTTTTATACTTGATTTATATGTGGACCCCACATTTCTCCCTTTATTATTATTATTATTATTATTATTTTTAATAAAATGCTGAAGTGGTAGGTAGATGCAAGATAAAGGTAGAAAACATAGTTTAGTGTTTATTGTAAGAGAGCAAATGTAGATGATCAGGTGTGTGCCTGTAGACTGTGTGTTAATCCAAGCTAGACAAGGGCAATAAAACATCCACGGATGCAGAAGATTTCTCTCAGAACAGGGGGGGTGAGGTTCTAAGCCTCACCTCTAAACAGCATTTTTAAACCAAGGAACATATTTAGGACTCATTCAACTGGTCATTGTCCTTACGACAAAGCTGACCACTAGGTGGCAGGCGTGTACTTTAACAAGGGGGTTTTCCTACAGTGCGCTAAGATGAAGGTAGCTTCAGTTTTCCCAGCTCTTACAGTTTACAAAATCTTGTTAAACTACTTAGTTTTCAAAGATTACTTTGTCACTTTTAGAGTGGTATGTTCCAAATAAACGTTTCTAAGAAAGAAAATCATTCTCCCTTATTGAAAACTGCATTACTTATTTAATATAATATACACACTTCAATAATAACCACAGCTCAAACTAGCTTTAAACATTACGTACAGCCATACTATCAATGAATTCAATAAAAAATAATATGCTGTACATTATAACAAAGACTAAAATTTAACTTTCTGTAATGCTATTTAAGACA
The DNA here is from genome assembly GCF_030020395.1 of Manis pentadactyla. Lineage (NCBI taxonomy): Eukaryota > Metazoa > Chordata > Mammalia > Pholidota > Manidae > Manis > Manis pentadactyla. The sequence goes on from NC_080020.1 coordinate 13,773,840, forward strand.
AACTGCTTTTAATCCAGGAAGGGTGGAATTCCTGCATTTTACCAGGTGTTTTTTGTTTGTTTCATCTTGTTTGTATTTTGTTTCCAAATGTCAAAATAAAAGATTTTGCGAGCACTTCTCAGCAAGTAACAATGAACATCAACAAAATATAAAATGAAAATTGGGCAAAACCATTATTTTTTTTTTTTTGACATTTAAAAGTACAAGAGGAAGCTTCATTCGCTATACAAGAACTTTGAGGAAAGAAATGCAACTTAAAAATGGGATAAGCAGAAGATAAGAATGTGATAAATAACTGAAGGGGAACAAATTAATGAGAATGTTTGATATCTTGATTTGGATGGTGGTTACATGAATGTATACAGTCATAATGCATCAAGCTACACATTAAGATTTATGCATTATATGGGTCCTTAATAAGAAAAAATTTTAAAAAGAAACTGATCATCCAGAAAAAGAAAAATGTGATAAACATCTTGAGGCAAATTTGTAGGATTATCTATCAATATATGTGTTCTTTTAATAACTTGTGTCCTGCTATTTTTGGTGACCTCTGGTGAGCAGAAATTAAATTGCACATTAAAATTAATTTATATCTTATATTAAATTGATTACATATTTTATATTATGTATTACTTATATTAAAATTATATAATTAGAGTGCAAATATACATGTAAAACTTTATAATCATCAAAAGCCACTCTCAGAAGCAATTAAGTTAGAAACTAACTCATGTTCACTTAATATGCCTTCAGAAATAAAATATTTTAAGGATTTTTTTTCTGTTAAGCAGAAAATAATAACCCACCTTTAACATAAAGAACCTGCTAGATCTATGCAAATCCTTTTTTGGGGTTTGGGATGGGGGTTCCAAACCATCAATGGGGCAGGTCGTGGGGCTTGGTGGGAGGAATTGTGGCTTCCTCTCACCATCTGGGAGGAGTGGAGCCCAGACTGGTTCAGGCATAGGCCCGTTATAGAAAGCAGAGCTACGCAGAAACTGAAGCTCCTTCCCAAGGCGGGCAACTAGTCCTGCACCCTTACAACTGTTCCACAGGCTTCTTGGAAAGAGCTAGTGAGTGAATCGTCATCAACACACAAAACCTCTGGAAGACTACTGGCCCTGAGGTCTCCATACTGTCCTAGGTCCACAAAATCAAGGGAGCCTCACTTCCCTGACTGACCAGGATTCCTTCAGCTTGACTTAGATCTGAAAGTGATCTGCAATAGGCTTAACTTTCTAGGTCTCTCTGAAAAGTGAAGATAAAAAATGGACGGTCCAGAGGGTGTTGTGCTTTCTGAGTTCCCAAGGGCTGCTATGAAATCACTCATCTGCAGGCGTTGAGTCAAAACTGAGGTCCTCTCCAGGATCAGTGGGAAGGAACAGCTGGCTAGGGAATTATTTTCTATGGCAAGTACCAATTTATACCTACAAAATAGTCTAGGAATGTATATGAAGAATAATTTGCAATATATACACATGGGTGCACTCCCTCCTCTTTCAGCCATGTACGGTAATATTACTGAATGTCTTTATAAAGTGAAAATTATATAGTGAGGTGAAGTGGTCTGGGTGCTTGAAAGGATATGAGAACATTGCTCTTGTGGCCTTGACAGTTATTAGCTGATTCAATTCATGAAATGGTTGTGTTCTACTCTAAAAAGAAGCCCAATAACCATCATAAACACTTCTTTGAACTGCCATCACTCAGGGGTTGACAGGTATCAAACTGTACGTTTCTAACTCATCCTGAGAAACAGATCAGAACATGTAATGGTCTCAGCACAAAGAATCTCATTTATATGTATTCTGTTGGAAAGGTTTAGAAAACAGTTTAAGAACAGTTTAAAATATAGAGAGAGCTATGGGTGATAAATAACATTTCGGAAATCAAATTTCCTGAGAACCTCTATTAGCTGCATGGGGTGGAAGAGGGGTTTTTATCGACTCCCCCCCACCTCTGCCCCAATCTAGCATATGGTTGGAGCTCAATAAATAGCTTTGAATAAATGGTGTGCTAAGTGCCACCTCAAGGAATTTCACACATTCATTAGCAATTCACTTCAAAAGAGATAAAGATGACTTCCACCCTTGGTAAGCAGAAACTTGAGGAGAGTAACAGGGCAGCACAATCCGCACGCGGCGCCGGGTCCTGTGGCAGCAGATGGAGAAGGAGCAGATGCCAAGGGAAACCCCTGTGCGCCCGGCCATGTCCAGGGGAGACAAGCACCGTCAGGCGGCAGGGCACCCGCAGGAAGCCCCCGCTCTGCACTTACCTCCTGCCTCTTTTCTTCTGAACCCGAAGCCCCGCAGGGGCTCTGCTGAGGGCGGCTGCTGGCTCCGCTGTCCTCACCGCCTTCGCCGCAGGTGGCTTGCTCTGAATCCTGCAGGGACACAGGCCCCTGCCCCCTCCGAGCAGAACCCTCTGCCCTTTCCCCACTGTCCCCTGAACTCGGGGACTGCACGCTTAGACGGCTCCAGCGCCGGGGGCCGGGAGGCTTGGGTGTGGAGGGCCTCGGGGGAGCGGAGGGCTGCTCCAGGTCGAATGGGAACTGGCTCCCAGGGGGTGCTGCACCCCAGGCTTTGCTCGACACTTCGCGGGCAATCGGGCCCGACGCGGCGCTGCCGGCGCACGGACGGGTGCTCGCCGCCGCCCCGGAGCTGCTCCCTTCCGGGGCACGAGGGCTGCGTCCGCGGCCGCCCGGGACGCCGGCAGCAGGGTGGCCCCGAGGCCCGGGGACCCCGCGCCCCTGCCCCGCGCGCGCTCCAGCTCGGCGCCCGGCGCGAGTAGGCGTCGTGCAGCCGGCTGTGCAGCTGCAGCCGCCCGCCTGCCTCGGGCGCCCCGCCGCGGGCGCGCTCTCCCCCCCCGGAGCCCTCCTCCCACTGAGCCTCTCCGCGCCCGCCGCCGGGCGGCTGGGCGTCCTGTGCGGCGCCGGCCTCGCCCGCGCGCCCCCCCACCCCGGGGTGCTGCCGCTGCCCTCGGGCTCCGTCGCCGGGAGCCCACGCCCCGGGGGCCCCGGAGGTCCGGGCACAGCTCCCGTCTGCGGCCCTGCCGGCGGAGGCGGCGGGAGCGGGGCGCGCGCCTCCGGAAGGCGTCGTCCGCGTCCTCGGGGTACGAGCGGGCGAACGCGGCCCCCGCCCCGGCCCGCGCTCCTCGCACCTCCTCGGCGGGGCGCCCGCGGCGGCCGTGCCCACAGCGGGCTCTGAGGCGTTTCCCTCGGGCGCACCTGCCGCCCCCGGTGCTGACGTCCCTTAAGGACTGAAGACTGCAACTTTTTGAAAGATCCCGTTTTCCGAAAGGAGGCGAGGGCGTTCCGCACGGAGGGCCGACCCACCAGGCCTCCGGAGCGCGGCCTCTCGGGGAGGCGCCCGTTCGCTTCCTGCTCGCTGAGAAGAGGCGCAGGAGCTTGGCGGGGCTGAGCCTGGCGTCCGGCGCCTCCGCCTCGGGGCCGTGGCTGCCGCTGCACCCCCCATTCTGGCACGCTGGGTAGGTCCCTATTTGGGGGTCCGAGACTGAACAGGGGATTGCGGCGAGTCGCCCATGACCATTCGGGGCTGTTGTCATGTTCTCCGGGCCGGGAACCCGTGGCCACAGGGCAGCGTGGTGCAAACCCACAGGTGCACCTGCGTCCAGCGGCCCCGGGTGCAGACCTGCATCTCCCGGGCGGCTGCCGGCCTGCCCTCCCCCCTGCTGTGCACACCAGGCTCCTCAGCTGTGTCCACCGCCTGCAGCAGAAAACAAAGCAGGGGTTTAGCTATTTTCCCCCACAGAAGAGCCTCTGTAAGCAGAGGCTAGTTATTCTGTTTACTAATTGCTTACAAAAAATAAAAAGGCACTTCCGTATGACAGAGCTGATCAAATAAAAACTATTTAAATTAAGTTACAATTTTACCTTTTTCCCCCTAATTCAATTTCGACATTAATTAAAGGGAAGAATGCAAATATACATTCTTAAAAAAAAATACTCATGGGTTGTATATTCATTATGACAGTAAATTCCTGAATCCATTGAAACTTCAGGCTAAACTTTTGGGAAAACTGCTGGAATACAAAAGCCAAGACATCATTCAAGACTGTGTCTTCTGTTTCTCTGAAACAGAAATTTTAACTATCCAAAAACAAAAAAGAGAACTATTTCAAAATGTGTCACAGTGAAATACCAGCCTACACTAAATTAACACAGCTCACACCGAGTGCTTAGTGTGCGAGGACTAGTTAGTGCATGACAGTGCAAGGGCTGTGATGCAGACTAAGATGCCCTCGGCTGCTTCTCGTCTACAAAATAGCCCAAAACTCTACTGAGACAGCTGCCAAGTGCTACAGGGACACATGAGCCAGAGGGAGCCGGCTGAGGTCACAGGGTGCTGGGCTTTCTGAAGGAGTTGGCATTAGTGAGCGGCCTCTACCAACAGGTTCTAACTGGCCGGGGAAAAGAGAGAGATGAGGGTAATTCTGAAACACCAGAAATGCAGATAGAAAACCTCAAACCAATAGTGCACCTTCCTCCGTCCCCAGGCCCTGAAGCCCGCCCCCTACCTGTGTCCCTGCTCTCTCCCCCAAGGGAAAATGCTGCTGTCCTTTGCTGATCAAGCCAAGGCCTGCTTAGCCTTCCAGGGCCAGCAGAAATGCCACAGCCCCCTGTTCTCAATAAGTGATTAATGATGGAAGGAAGGATTATGACAATAACTGTAAAAGGGTGCCATGTATTAAATGCTTCCTATATGCCAGGTCTCTGTATGAAGTGCCTTAAAAAGCAGTGAGCAGCACTCATACAAACCTACACGGTCAACAGACTGATTTTCATTCTAGAGATAATCAAATGCATGCTTGAGCAGGTGAGGTAACTCATTTCGGGGTTCTGCAGCTGCCCCCTAAACTGATGCTCTTTTCTACTGCTTCAGACCAACAGAGAGGCAGAGCCGGGATGTGAACCCCAGGCATCTGACTCCAAGCTCAGTGCCTCATGACATGACCCTGACTAAGTCAAATCCCAGAAGTCCTTACAATGCCAGTCAAGGCCACTGTTCCAAAGAGAATATATAAAAGCAGAAGAGAAGGAGACAGTGGTATGAAGACCTTGAGGTTAGGTCCCAGTTTAGCTAATCCTTCACAAATGCAGAAGAAAAGCCGACCATGCAGAGAGGTCTCATCTGATTCCACTCTCCAAATTCTCTGATGGCTTCATTTTTATTTGCCCCTACATCATGCCCACTGAGGAAGGATTCCCAGAAAGGGCTGATTCCATATGGGACGAGGAAGGCTACATAGACGTGGACCCTGGAGCCTTTCTGATGTCCGGGCACCTCATTTCATTAGTCAGAAGACTGATGAAGCCATGCCCTTTACTGTTTAATGTTCTAATAGGGAAATAAGGGAACCCGAGAGCTGTGTTTGCAGCTGAATGAGCCATATAAGCAGAATCGTCCTAGCACTAAGGCTGGATGTGATGTTTACAACAAGTTGCAAAATGAATCCAACATTCAGAATCACCTGTCCACCCTCACCTGCTCTGGGAGGGATGGGATGGTGGTGGTTCCAGCTTCTCCCCATCTTCAACTGAAGCAGATAGTTTATGCAAACTGCCAAGTCCACTCACAGGCAATGACTGACTGCACATTACAGGAAGCAAAGGCTGAGTCAGAGGTGTGAGTAGTCTCCTGGAATATTGAAGGCATTCCCCAGTACACAGAGAGATACTTATTTCTTAAATGCATTTAAGGAAATCTTCCTCCAATCATTAGTAACTATTAAGCTAGCTGAGCAGTGACTTCAGTAGCTAAAAATGACAAAGAATGCATACTCTGTAGAAGTCCAGGAAAGTCACTAAACAAGAAAGCAGCAAAACCAGCAACAATAACACAAATCCCAGTGAGAAGGATATCTGAACATTTAATGTTTTTTTATCAATAAGTTTTATTCTGCATGTAAGTCATTGTGTGACAGTTATGCAAATAAGTGGTAGATCTCTAGTTCACAATAATAGTTCGGCTACAAAACCAGAAATGAACAAAAATTTCTGGTAAGTGAAAAGGGCTTTGTGTGTAACTCAATCTGCATATTAATAATATGATGCACATTTAGTAACAGATATTTGTGATATCTAAAATGTGGGTAAATGGATTAAAATAAAACTGAAATCATGACTAATCCCAATAACCATTTTCAACTCTATACTTGCATATAAAATAGATTAAAATTCCCTGGTACCACTATTTTTTTTCTTCTTAAGCAAAAATAATTTACTGTTAAATATTTAAATAATCAAAATAGAAATCACTTCTGAAAATACAAATAACTTAAACAGATGGCAATTGCTATACATCTCAAAGGAGAACTTTAACTTGCAATTGAAAAAAAAATAAGGGTGTAAAACAACACATACAAAAAGCTATGCCAATAAAGGACTTTCTCTGAAACTAGACTACCTGAACATCAGTAGATATAAGACATAGGCAAACATCTCATATTTGATTAGGCTAATTCGGCTACAACCACAGAAGAAAACATGAGTCTAACACTTGGACTCGGTACTTTGACATATATCTCCAAGTAGGATTTGTTTTCCTTCCCCCACCTACCCCAATTTAAGGCCTTGATGAACGGTTACTTTCAACACAGTTTTTTAGAAACTAGTGAAAATACCTCTGTCTTCCTAGTCAGGATTGCTAAAAGGAGAAAGATATGTGGAGTTGGAAATTTGATGGCAATAGCAAATTTAATCGAATGTAAGTACACTGGTTTCAATTGTAATGTTTCAAGCCAACAGCAAAAATGAATCCTCGTGGCTATAAGGAGATTATGTACTTTCCCAAGTGTTACTTCATTTGAACCAACACTAGCCTGAGGAAGAAAACTGGCCGGCACCAACTGCTAGAGAATGGCCGCAGGGGCCCAGACTTAACTCTACAGACAACATCTAATGAAAACTGGAGAAAAATGGCTTTTGCAGATGATAGGCCTCAGAGAACCTCTGTCAACAGACATCTTATGATTAAGGAAGGAATACAATGAAAGTGAGCATCTTCGTTGGTGTACATGGCACTGACAAAACTGGATCAGTAATCTGATCATTTGTTCCTACATGTGTTTCATTGGACCCATGGTAAGCTGCAACAAAGAATGAATAACATCAGAAAGTACAGATCAGTTTGAGGGTCAGGGGGCTAGAAGAAGCCTGAGAACAAAACATCTACCTCTCCTTTTTCCTTCCTTTAGAAATGAAATCAAACCACACAAGAACCCTTAACATTCCAGCAGGTAACTAGACAAAAAAATTATTTTTCTTAAGTGCTAATATACCAATTCTAAATATCAATGACTTTGAACATTCTAGACCTCACATGCTCCAGAAGAATCTGTTGTAATGGGTATCATTCATATATCCATCACTGAGAACACAAAGAGTTTATTTTAAAATGGTTTGATCAAATCTCAGACAGCTGATGAATTCTTAAGAAGTTAGTTGTTTTCTTGAAGATCTTTCTGTGCCAATGTCAACTCCAAAAATTATCTCTCTTTGGAGAGCTTCACAAGCACTTTGCATGTCATCTCCTTATAAAGTTCTAATCTTTTTAAGCCTTAAGCATTCAGCATCATTTTGAGGCTTTTCGTTGATTTTTACTTTTCCCTCGTCTAGGTATTTGGTAGTACAAATGGCTTCATTCTTTTTATCTTCAAAAACTAAGTTTTCTCTGCTGAGTAAATAATTCTTGTATTAATTCACTTTTGTTTTTGAAATTCATTTAACCGGCCACTTTCATGTTCTATTGACTTCATTTCCATTTTCAAAATGTTTGCCTGGTTTTGTAAGTCAGATATTTCAATCTTGAGATTTTCTTTCATCAGAAGTTCTCTTTACTTCGTTATTTCATACTCATTATTGAAGTCTGTAACTTCCTTAATAAATTTTTCCTCTTCTGTCTCTTTTTCCTTTGTAGCATCAAAAGTTTCGAGAAGCATATTCCTTTGGTTTGTGATTTCACCGCACTGTCTTTCAGAGGCATTTTCATGAGTCCTCAAAAGCTGTAAGAGGAAGGCTTTTTCAGAAAACCGCCGAACCTTAGGTTCCAGCTTGATTCTCTCTTCCTTCAGCTCCTCTGTCGCCTTCTCCGTGGTCTCACCCATCCGTTTCTTGCCGCCTTCCTTCCCGCAGCAGGTGCCGACCCTCCTGGGCCCCCTGCTCGGAGAGAATGATGCGCTCCCACAGGGACTCTGAACTCATCTCAGGCCCCGGCTGCGGAGGATGCTGTTTTCGTCCTTAATTATTTTATAACCGAGTCTGAGGATCCCTTTCTTGGGAGGGCAGGCCCCAAATCCCGTTTGACTGACCAGTGGGTCTTCACCTGCTGCGCTTGTCAAGGAGGCTCGCTTCTCACTTCCCTTGGGATGTGGGGCTGGGGGCAGCCTCCGGGGCGGCCTCGGGGTAGGGGCCGGGAGCGTGGAGCGCGGCGCCTGAACATTATTATAGTTAGAACATCCAGTTTTCATCACAAAATTGTGAATCATGAAGAGACATAAGAAAGTATAGCCCATGAGCAGGAAAGAAGGAATGAATAGAAACCGTCCAGGAGGAGGCCCATTATTGGATTTACTGAACGAGGACTTCAAGTCATCCTTTACAAGTATGTTCAAATCACTAAAGTAAACATCTAAAGAATTAGAAGAAAGTAAGAGCATGATGTTTCACTAAATAGAGAATATCAGTAATGAGATAGAAATTATTTTAAGAGAACCAAATAGAAATTCTGGGTTGAAAAGTGCAGACTGAAATGAAAAATGCGCTAGAAGGGCCTTGATAGCAGATTTGAACTGGCAGAAGAAAGAATCAAAGACTTCGTAGATTGATCAATGGAGATAATTCAGTTTGGTGACCAGAAGGAGAAAAGAATGAAGAGAAATAAACAGTGTGTCAGAGATCTTGTGACCCCATCTCGTGTAAAAACGTACACGTAATGGCAGTCTCATAAGGACAGCAGAGTGAGACAAAGGGCAGAAAGGGTATTCGGAGAAAAAAGGACCAAAAGATTTTCCAATTTGATTTTAAAACCACTAATTTACACATCCATGCTTAATAACCCCAAGTAGGATAAACTCAAAGGTATCTCTATCTAGACAGTCAGTTGAAAGATTGGATCTTGAAAATGTCAAGAAAAAGGCAGCTCATTATGTACGATGGATCCTGAATAAAATTAACAGCTGACTTCTCATCAGAAATCTGGGAACCAGAAGACAAGGGCATGACATATGCAAAATGCTGAAAGAAAAAGACAATTAACCAAGAATGGGATAGCCACCAAAAATATCCTTAAAAAAACAAAGAATAAGTGAAGATAATCCCAGATAAATAAAAACTGGGATGACTTGCCATTAGCATACCTTCTCTACCAAAAAAGTAAAAGAAGTCATTCAGGCTGAAATGAAAAGACACCAGACAGTAACTTGATTCCACACAGAGAAATACAAAGCACCGATAAATAGAACTACAGAGGTAAGTATGAAAGACAGGATAGATATATGTTTGTTTTTAAGTATTTTATTTTCCTAATTTAAAAGACAACTGCCTAAGGCAATAATTATAAAACTATGTGGATGGGATCATAATGAGACAGGGACCATAGATGTAGTCAGAGAGTAGGGTGAGGGCCTCCGGAGGGGGGTCAGGGTGGGATATTTGCAGTCAGAGCAGTGTAACTACATACAAGTAAAGCCCCCCCTACTAAAACTCTATGTTAAACATTAAGCTCTAGAATCATTCTTCAGTGAAATCAGTTAATGTTCCCCAGATAAAGAAGAGTAGCACATGTTTTGTTATGCTAATCATTTGTAACCATGTATAAGATTCACTTTAACATACTAAAAGGCCCAGGCCTATGTGCTGTCTTTCCTCCGATCTGACAAGGTGATTCTGCAAAAAGAGCAACTAACTTAGCATGCAGACCCAGCTGTAGATGACATGGTAAAAGGCAGGAAGAATTCCATCTTAAAGATAAGATTGCATTTTAACACCCAGGAAGTTCAAGAGGCAAGATTCTTTAGCAAGTAGACAATACCTCAGCCCACCTTGGGGGCTGGGCAGGCAGCCTTTTGATGTGCTCCCAGACCAAGGCGCCGGTGTCCCAGAGAGAAATCAAGGCAGGAAATTCCTTATGTTAAGTTAATTTTTAATATTCAGAGGCCTCTTAACAAGTCCACACCCCCAAACTCTTTTTCACGTTCTCAAAAAATCCTCAACTGCCTATAAAACCCCTAGACAATGCACCACCACGGACTCTCTTGTCCCCTCCTGGCGTGAGCTGGGAGCTCTGTCCTTTCACTTTATCTCTAAATAAAAGCCTGCGCCTTGCTCTCCTACCTTGACTGTTTGTGAAGTTCATTCTTCGGCTCCGCAAACAAGAACCCCGGCATCAATATTGTATAAAGATAAAAATTGTAAGACAATAACAGAAGGAGAGAGGTGAGCAGAGCTAAAACGGAGCACAGGTTTGCATACTATTAAAATTAAGTTGATATGAATCCAAACTAGATTGGGTTAAGATGTGAATTATGAACACCAGTGAAAACACTAAGAAAATAACCTATTAAATGTAAAATAAACAACAATGGAATTAAAACAGCATACTAGAGAATATCTATTTAATGCACAATAATGTAATAAAGGAGGAATAAAAGCACAAATAAGACAGAAGACACATAGAAAACCAGCAGCAAGATGGCAGATATAAATCCAACATCACTGGTGATTATGTTAACTATAAACACACTTCAATCAAATTGGCAGGACGGATTTAAAAAACAAAGAAAAAATATGATCCAACAATATGTTGTCTATAAGAGACGTACTTTAGGTCCAAGATACAGACAAATGTAGATCTACGGAAAACAAAAGGATGAAAAAAGATCTCTTGTAGAAAAACAGTACCCAAAAGAGAGCTGAGGGGGGTGTAGTCATATGAGACAGACTAATCCTGATGACAAAAATTGTTGCTAGAGATTCAAAAACGATATTCAAAAATGATAAAAGGGTCAAACCATATTAGGTCTCAAATCAATAACATAACCCTTCACCTTAGAAAACCAGAAAAAGAAGAGCAAGCTACACCTTCAGCAAGCAGAGTGAAAAAAAAATGATAAAGATTAGAATGGAAATAAATGAAATATGGTATAGAAAAACAATAGAGAAAATCAACAAAACCAAAACTTAGTTCTTTGAAAGACCAAAAAAACTGGTAAAATTTAGCCAGGCTGACCAAGAAAAAATGAGAGAAAATTTAATTTACTAAACTGGGGAAGGAAAAGGGATATCCTGTGAACATTACAGAAATAAAAAGGATTATAAGGGCATACTGTGAACAATCTGACACCAACAAATTAGATAACCTAGACAAATTCTCAGAAAGACAAAAACTACCAAAACTGACTCAAGAAGAAATAGAAAATCTTCTTAGATATATGGCAAGTACTGAAATTGAGTTAGTAACCAAAAGTTTCCCACAAAGAAAATCCCAAACCTAGGTGGCTTCACTGATGACTGGCACCAGGTGTTCAAAGAAAAATTAACACCAATTCACTACAAGATCTTCCAGACAACAGAAAAGAAGAGAACACTTCCTATCTTATTTTCTGAGCCTATATTACATGGATATCAACCTGGACAAACATATCACAAGACTAAAAAAATTACAAACCAATATCACTTATAAATATAAATGCTAAAATATAAACAAAATACTAGCAAGCCAAAGCCAGCAACATATGAAAAGGATTATACATCACAACCAGATAGGATTCATCCTGGGAATGCAAGGTTTTTTAATATGCCAAAATCAACTAATGCAATATTTTAAAAAGTCATTAAAGGAAAAAAAACCATACACTTATCTCAATAGAGACAAAACACAATTCAACAAAATCCAACACCATTTCATTAAAAAGTCACACAAACAAACTAGGAAGAGAAGGGAACATCCCAACTTGAAAAGCCCGCAGCTAACATCATACTTATTGGTGAAGAACTGATTGCTTTCCTCTGACATCAAGAGTAAGACAAGGATGTCGGCTTTTGCCACTTTTCCTAAGGACTGGACTGGAATCAGGAAAAACAAGCAAGAAAAAGAAATAAGACATCCAGATTGGAAAGGAAGAAAAAAAATCTATTTGCACATGACATGATCTTATATGTTGAAAATGGTGAGGAGTTCACAAAAACCTATTAGTTAACAGGTTCAGCAATTTCGCAGGATATTAAAATATACAAAAACCAATCCTGTTTCTAGACACTAGCAATGAACAATCTAAAAATAAATTTAAGAAAACAATTGTTTTATGATTACATCAAAAAGAACAAAATAGTTAGAAATAAATTTAAATACATTTTAACGAAAGAGGTTCAAGTCTTGCACACTGAAAACTACAAAACATCACCAAAAGAAATTAAAGAAGAAAGGATTAAAGATGGTGGTGTGAGAGCAGAGGCTTCCTCCTAAAACTGGATACAATTAGAAAATTTAATTGGCGCAACTAATCCTGAAAGAGCAACAGGAAAGAGGACGCATCAGACTGCACACATCTGGAGAAAAGAGCAGACCTCACTGAATGGGGTAACGTCCCAGAGCTGTGGCTCCGCGGGACCTGAGCCCCTCCCCCACCCCAGCTCACCAGTGGGAGGAATAGAAATGGAGCAGGGAGGGAGTGGAAGGCCTGGGACTGCTGAACACCTAGCTCCAGAGATCTGCTCTGGGAGCACAAACCTACATTTCATGGTGCTTTCTTGAGACTCGCATGACTACCGGGTTGGAAAGTTAATACAGGCCGAGTTCCTGGGGAGACTGGGATTCCGGCTGCTCTGGGACAAAAACGTACCTGTGTGCCCGGCCCACTGGCTCAGGCAGTGGAGACAGGCACAGCAGCCGGGAGGCGGGGAACAGCTCTTTCCTCCCCCCAGGCACCAGTACCGCTCCCCTGCGACCCCCGACATTGCTTCAGGGGCTGAGCAGCTCCAGAATAGAGCTTCTGGACCCTAGAGGGCGCCATACACAAACATGAAACGCCAAAGGAACCTTGTCCAGAGTAAAATTGTTAATACAACTCCCAAGAAAGATTTAAGTGATATGGACCTAGTGACTCTTCCTGAAAGGGAGTTCAAAATAAAAATCATCAACATTCTAATGGAGGTATGCAAAGACATCCAAGAACTCAGGAATGAATTCAGGTCAGAGATCCAATCATTGAAGAACACGATGGAGGGTATTAAAAGCAGGTTGGATATGGTGGAGGAGACAATAAATGAAATAGAAACTAGAGAAGAGGAATACAAAGAAGCTGAGGCACAGAGAGAAAAAAGGATATCTAAAAATGAAAGAATATTGAGAGAACTGTGTGACCAAACCAAGCGGAACAATATTCGCATAATAAGGATACCAGAAGAAGAAGAGAGAGAAAAAGGGATAGAAAGTGTCTTTGAGGAGGTAGTTGCTGAAACCTTCCCCAATCTGGGGAAGGAGATAGTCTCTCAGGCCATGGAGAACCACAGATCCCCCTACACAAGGGACCCAAGGAAGACAACACCAAGACACATAGTAATTAAAATGGGAAAGATCAAGGATAAGGACAGACTGTTAAAAGGAGCCAGAGGCAGAAATAAGATCACATACAAAGGAAAGCCCATCAGGCTAACATCAGACTTCTCAGCAGAAACCTTACAGGCCAGAAAGGAGTGGCATGATGTATTTAATGCCATGAAGCAGAAGGGTCTGGAACCAAGATTACTTTATCTGGAGAGATTATCATTTAAATTTGAAGGAGGGATTAAACAATTTCCAGATAAGCAAAAGCTGAGAGAGTGTACCTCCCACAAACCATCTCTGCAGTCTATTTTGGAGGGACTGCTATAGTGTTCCTAGGGTTGGATAGCTGTCACCAGAGGTAGCAAAACCATGGTAGGGAGGGTGGAGCAGCTGATTGGAAGGCAAATGCAAAATTAAATTGACTATTCCCAAAGTCAATCAAGGGATAGACAAAAAGTACAGAATTTGATACCTAATATATAAAGAATGAAGGAGGAAGAAAAAGGAGGAGAAATAGAAAAGAACCTTTAGATTGTGTTTGTAACAGCATACTAAGTCAGTTAAGTTAGACTCTTAGATACTAAGGAAAGTAACCTGGATCCTTTGGTAACCACGAATCTAAAGCCTGAAATGGCAATAAGTACATACCTATCAATAATCACCCTAAATGTAAATGGACTGAATACACCAATCAAAAGACATAGAGTCACTGAATGGATAAAAAAACAAGACCCATCTATATGCTGCTTACAAGAGACTCACCTCAAACCCAAAGACACACACAGACTAAAAGACAAGGGATGAGATTCCTCAAGGGAGGAACAACCTAAGACAGGCACAGTCGCAGGGGGGCCATCAGGTAAGAAATTGGGGATCAACAGAGGTGAGGCTTAGAACCTCACCCCCCCTGTTCTGAGAGAAATCTTCTGCATACGTGGATGTTTTATTGCCCTGGTCTAGCTTGGATTAACACATAGTCTACAGGCACACACCTGATCATCTACATTTGCCCTCTTACAGCACTAAACTATGTTTTCTACCTTTATCTTCTATCTACCTACCACTTCAGCATTTTATTAAAAAATAATAATAATAAAGAGAAAAATGTGGTATCCACATATAAATCAAGTATAAAAATCAAATGAATATTCATATTTGAACTGACTGTTTATAGTTCATAATGCATGAGCAAAACCGAAAGTTTCTGTGATGACTGCCCTTGCACTGTTCACTATGTAACTTATTCACTATGTAAGAATTTGTTCTCCATGTAAGAACTTGTTCATTATGCTTCAGAAGATTGGAGACTGACGAAAATTAGGCATGGGGTGGATTAATGATTGTGCATTGAGTCCCCTATACAGAATTTTATTGTTGTTAACAACCATTTGATCAATAAATATGAGAGATGCCCTCACCAAAAAAAAAAAAAAGTACACACTTCCAATTGTAAAATAAATAAGTAACCGGGATGTAATGTATAGCATAAGGAATATAGTCAAAATACTGTAACAACTTGGTATGGTGATAGCTGGTACCTAGAATTATCATGTATATAAATGTTGAATCACTGTGTTGTACACCTGAAACTAATGTAATACTGTGTGTCAACTACCCTTCAATAAAAAATAATAATCTACAAAAAAAAAAAAAAAAAGTCCAGGGATGGAAAAAGATATTTCATGCAAACAGCAGGGAGAAAAAAGCAGGTGTTGCAATACTAGTACCAGACAAAATAGACGTCAAAATAAAGAAAGTAACAAGAGATAAAGAAGGACATTACATAATGATAAAGGGCTCAGTCCAACAAGAGGATATAACCATTCTAAATATATATGCACCCAACACAGGAGCACCAACATATGTGAAACAAATACTAACAGAACTAAAGGAGGAAATAGAATGCAATGCATTCATTTTAGGAGACTTCAACACACCACTCACCCCAAAGGACAGATCCACCAGACAGAAAATAAGTAAGGACACAGAGGCACTGAACAACACACTAGAACAGATGGACCTAATAGACATCTATAGAACTCTACACCCAAAAGCAACAGGATACACATTCTTCTCAAGTGCACATGGAACATTCTCCAGAATAGACCATATACTAGGCCACAAAAAGAGCCTCAGTAAATTCAAAAAGATTGAAATTCTACCAACCAACTTTTCAGACCACAAAGCTATAAAATTAGAAATAAATTCTACAAAGAAAGCAAAAAGGCTCACAAACACATGGAGGCTTAACAACACGCTTCTAAATAGTCAATGGATCAACAACCAAATTAAAATGGAGATCCAGCAATATATGGAAATAAATGACAACAACAACACAAAGCCCCAACTTCTCTGGGACGCAGCAAAAGCAGTCTTAAGAGGAAAGTATATAGCAATCCAGGTATATTTAAAGAAGGAAGAACAAACCCAAATGAATAGTCTAACGTCACAATAATCAAAACTGGAAAAAGAAGAACAAATGAGGCCTAAAGTAGGCAGAAGGAGGGACAAAATAAAGATTAGAGAAGAAATAAGTAAAATTGAGAAGAATAAAACAATAGAAAAAATCAATGAAACCAAGAGCTGGTTCTTTGAGAAAATAAACAAAATAGATAAGCTTCTAGCCAGACTTGTAAAGAGAAAAAGAGAATCAACACACATCAACAGAATCAGAAATGAGAAAGGAAACATCACGGCGGACCCAACAGAAATACAAAGAATTATTAGAGAATACTACAAAAACCTATATGCTAACAAGCTGGAAAACCTAGAAGAAATGGACAAGTTCCTAGAAAAATACAACCTTCCAAGACTGACCAAGGAAGAAACACAAAATCTGAACAAACCAATTACCAGCAAAAAAATTGAAGCAGTAATCAAAAAATTACCCAAGAAAAAAAACCCTGGCCCAGAGGGATTTACCTCGGAATTTTATCAGACATACAGAGAAGATATAATACCCATTCTCCTTAAAGTTTTCCAAAAGATAGAAGAGGAGGGAATACTCCCAAACTCATTCTATGAAGCCAACATCACCCTAATAACAAAACCAGGCAAAGACCCACCAAAAAACAAAACTGCAGACCAATATCCCTGATGAACGTACATGCAAAAATACTCAATAAAATATTAGCAAACCAAATTCAAAAATATATCAAAAGGATCATACACCACGACCAAGTGGGATTCATCCCAGGGATGCAAGGATGGTACAACATTCGAAAATCCATCAACATCATCCACCACATCAACAAAAAGAAAGACAAAAACCACATGATCATCTCCATAGATGCTGAAAAAGCATTAGACAAAATTCAACATCCATTCATGTTAAGAACTCTCAGCAAAATGTGTATAGAGGGCAAGTACCTCAACATAAAGAGGCCATCTATGATAAACCCACAGCCAACATCATACTGAACAGCGAGAAGCTCAAAGCTTTTCCTCCGAGATCAGGAACAAGACAGGGGTGCCCACTCTCCCC
The DNA here is from genome assembly GCF_030020395.1 of Manis pentadactyla. Lineage (NCBI taxonomy): Eukaryota > Metazoa > Chordata > Mammalia > Pholidota > Manidae > Manis > Manis pentadactyla. The sequence continues at coordinate 13,790,889 of NC_080020.1, forward strand.
ACTGTTTTTTAACATAGTACTGGAGGTCCTAGCCATGGCAAATAGACAAAACAGAGAAATACAAGGAATCCAGATTGGTAAAGAAGAAGTTAAATTGTCACTATTTGCAGATGACATGAAATTGTACATACAAAACCCTAAAGACTCCACTCCAAAACTACTAGAACTGATATCGGAATACAGCAAAGTTGCAGAATACAAAATTAACACACAGAAATCTGTGGCTTTCCTATACACTAACAATGAACCAATAGAAAGAGAAATCAGGAAAACAATTCCATTCACAATTGCATCAAAAATAATAAAATACCTAGGAATAAACCTAACCAAAGAAGTGAAAGACCTATACCCTGAAAACTATAAGACACTCTTAAGAGAAATTAAAGGGGACACTAACAAATGGAAACTCATCCCATGGTCTTGCCTAGGAAGAATTAATATCGTCAAAATGGCCATCCTGCCCAAAGCAATATACAGATTTGATACAATCCCTGTCAAATTACCAACAACATTCTTCAACGGACTGGAACAAACAGTTCTAAAATTCATATGGAAACACCAAAGACCCCGAATAGCCAAAGGAATCCTGAGAAAGAAGAATAAAGTGGGGGGGATCTCACTCCCCAACTTCAAGCTCTACTACAAAAGCACAGTAATCAAGACAATTTGGTACTGGCACAAGAGCAGAGCCACAGACCAGTGGAACAGATTAGAGACTCCAGACATTAACCCAGACATATATGGTCAATTAATATTTGATAAAGGAGCCATGGACATACAATGGGGAAATGACAGTCTCTTCAACAGATGGTGCTGGCAAAACTGGACAGCTACATGTAAGAGAATGAAACTGGATCACTGTCTAACCCCATATACAAAAGTAAATTCAAAATGGATCAAAGACCTGAATGTAAGTCATGAAACCATAAAACTCTTAGAAAAAAACATAGGCAAAAATCTCTTGGACATAAACATGAGTGACTTCTTCATGAACATATCTCCCCAGGCAAGGAAAACAAAAGCAAAAATGAACAAGTGGGACTATATCAAGCTGAAAAGCTTCTGTACAGCAAAGGACACCATCAATAGAACAAAAAGGTACCCTACAGTATGGGAGAATATATTCGGAAATGACAGATCCGATAAAGGCTTGACATCCAAAATATATAAAGAGCTCATGCACCTCAACAAACAAAAAGCAAATAAGCCAATTAAAAAATGGGCAGAGGAGCTGAATAGACAGTTCTCTAAAGAAGAAATTCAGATGGCCAACAGACACATGAAAAGATGCTCCACATCGCTTGTCATCAGAGAAATGCAAATTAAAACCACAATGAGATATCACCTCACACCAGTAAGGATGGCCATCATCCAAAAGACAAACAACAACAAATGTTGGCGTGGTTGTGGAGAAAGGGGAACCCTCCTACACTGCTGGTGGGAATGTAAATTAGTTCAACCATTGTGGAAAGCAATATGGAGGTTCCTCAAAATGCTCAAAATAGACTTACCATTTGACCCAGGAATTTCACTTCTAGGAATTTACCCTATGGATGCAGCACTCCAGTTTGAAAAAGACAGATGCACCCCTATGTTTATTGCAGCACTATTTACAATAGCTAAGAAATGGAAGCAACGTAAGTGTCCATCAGTAGATGAATGGATAAAGAAGATGTGGTACATATACACAATGGAATATTATTCAGCCATAAGAAGAAAATTAATCTTACCATTTGCAACAACATGGATAGAGCTAGAGGGTATTATGCTCAGTGAAATAAACCAGGCGGAGAAAGACAAATACCAAATGATTTCCCTCATCTGTGGATTATAAGAACAAAAGAGAAACTGAAGGAACAAAACTGCAGCAGAATCACAGAACCCAAGAATGGACTAACAGTTACCAAGGGGAAAGAGACTGGGGAGAATGGGAGGGGAGGGAGGGATAAGGGCGGCAAATAATAAAGGGGGTATTATGATTAGCATGTATAATGTGGGGGGTGGGGGAAAGGGGAGGGCTGTGCAACACAGAGAAGACAAGTAGTGATTCTACAACATCTTACTATGCTGATGGACAGTGACTGTAATGGGGTTTGTGGGGGGGACTTGGGGTAGGGGAGAGCCTAGTAAACATAATGTTCTTCATGTAATTGTAGATTAATGATAACAAAAGAAAAATCAAATACAGGTCACATTTAACATTGTAAAAAAAGAAAAAAAGAAATTAAAGAAGACCTAAATAAATGGAAAGACAACCCATGCTTTTGGATCAGAAGACTTAATAATGTCAAGATGGCAACATTTCAAACTGAGCTACACATTCATCATAATCTCTATCAAAATCTCAACAGTCTTTTTCAGACAGTGACAGGCTGATCCTAAAGTTAACATGGACATTCAGAGACCTAGACAGCCAAAAAACAAATCTTGGAGTAGAACAACAAAGTTGGAGTTCTCACATTTCCCAATTTCAAAACTTCCTACAAAGTTACCAGCAGGAAGCCAGTGTGGTCCCAGTATGAGTGTAGATTGCAGGTCAATGGAATAGAACTGGGATTCCAGAGACAAACTCTTACATTTATGGTCAACTGATTTTTGAGAAGGGTGCCAAGGTGATTTAATGAAGAAATAGTAGTCTTTTCATCAAATGGTGCTGGAACAACTGTATAACCCTGTGTGAAAGAATTGACACCCTACGTCACACCATATACAACAATGAACTCAAGAATGCATCACAAACAGCCAAGGAAACCATGGACAGAATGAAAAGGCAACCTACCAAGTAGGAGGAAATATTTGCAAATTGTGTATCTGATAAGGGGCTCATATCCAAACTATATGAAGAACTCAAACAACTAAAAAGCAAAAACACCCAGTCTCATGAAAAAGTGGACATAGGATCTAAATAGACATTTTTCCAAAGAAGACATACAAATGGCCAACAGGTACCTTTCAACATCAGGGATCAGGGATCATCAATCATCAGGGAAATGCAAATCAAAACCACAGTGGCTATCACCTCACACCTGTTGGAATGACTATTATTAAAAAGAAGTAACAAGTGGAGTCAAAAGGCAAACACTGTATAATCTCATGTGGAATCTAGAAAACAAACCCTCAACCCCAAACTCATGGGTACAAGGAACAGACTGGTGATTGCCAGAGGCAGGGGTGGGGATGGCTGAACTGGGTAGAGGGGGTAAAAAAGTACAAACTTCCAGTTATAATATAAATAAGTCCTGGGGATGTAATGTACAGCATGCTTGCTAAGAGAGTAAATCTTAAAATGTTCTCATCACAATAAAAAAATTCACACCTGTGTGGTGGTTGATACTTGTTAGACTTACTGGGGTGATCATTTTGAATACATGTAAATACCAAATCATGTTGTACACCTGAAACTAATGTGATATGTCAATTATATTTCAATTTTTAAAAAATGGATCACAGAGTTTGCAGAAGACTGGCCCCACCCTCTGATCCTTGATACAGCCTTCCATGAGAATCTGGAAGCCTGTTAAATGATTCCCCTAACATAAGGCCCTTTGTTCCTAATGACCACAGCTTTCCCTTCCTTCAAATTTTCAGATGCAAGCAGGCTTCCTGATAGACAGGTACACAGCTGCACCTAAGGCCCTAGGGCAGGTTGCAGACAAGAAAATTAAGTGTATTTTAAATATTAAGAATGAGTAGATTATTGCCCAAGGACATCTGCCTCATTAACTTCTACTGTTTAGAAATATTTCCAAAGTTGGACAAATAGAAGTGCCCACCTTAGACGCTTCCCACTTGAGAACAGAGGTGGTTTGCGAACAGCACTGTGGTTGTGGGATCGTCAGTAAACTGCCTGAAAGTCCTGGACTGAAATGTCTTTGCTGTTGTTTTTCTGAGTAATAGAAACATTTTATTGAAATATAGTTGACATGCAATATTATATTGGTTTTAGGTGTTTAATAGAGTGATTTGACAATAATATATGTCACTAAATGTTCACTATGATAGGTGTAGTCAACATACAAAGATATTACAGGATTATTGATTATATTCCCTATTCTGTACTTTCATCCATGAGACAAATCTATTTTATAATTGTGTTTGTATCTTTTTATCCCCTTTATCTATTTTGTGCATGCCCTCTCCTCCATGGCAAGCACTACGTCTGTTATCTATGTTTATTTGAGTCGATTTCTGTTTTGTTGGTTCATTTGTTTTGTTTTTTAGATTCTACATGTAAGCAAAGTAATATACTTGTCTTTGACTTATTTCACTTTTCACAGTACCTCCTAGGAACATCTGTGTTGTTGCAAAAGGCAAGATTTCATTCTTTCTTATGGCTGGGTATTATTCCATTGTATACATGTACCACCTCTTCTTTATCCATTCATCCATCAATGTACTGAAAAATCTTGAATCTCAAGCTTCTGATTTGTTCCTTCACTTCCTTTGCTGGCGCTCCCCACTGCCTGCCACAGACCTCGGTTCTATCTAAAGACAAGCAGATTCGGTCAGAGGCTGAACTAACCAACGCAGAGACAAGGAATTTACTGCTCAGGGACACAGCTAGCAAGCCCGGGTCCAGAGAGGAAGGGGTGGGGCAGTGCAGGGCGCGGCCACACTTCACATCCGTGCTAAATTGGGTGGGATCTCTGCGTCAATCAGGTGTGGCCCCGTTCCTGGTCTGGGGGGAGAGCTCGGGGGACAGCTCACTGCGAAGCGGCCGTTCCGCGCACAGACCCCTGAACGCCAGCGCCCTAGTCTCGGGTTTCCAGTAGGAAAACAACCGCCCCCGGACAAAGACAAGGACCTTTAGGAGCCCGCCCACCACGCGATACCACGCGGAATGGGCCAGCTGGCACGCAGGCTTTAGATCACGTCTAACATCCATTGCTGTCAGAAGCAAGAAAAGCAAGGAGACCCTTAAACTCACCGCCTTGTTCATTGTTGAGTCATGCCGGGGACCCAAGCCGAGAATCTGGACTCCGGTGTCCTCTGGGCTCCGGGCAGGTGACCTCGCTGCTCGGACCACCGGCTCCGTCCTGCTGCACTGCGCCAGTGACCTCGCTACTCTCGGCCTCGGAGTGGCGCCGGCTCTCCAGGCCCCCGACCCACACTGCCTCCGACAGGCCTCCCGGGCTGCCCCACGCTCCCCTGCTGGCCGGCCTGCGCACGGAGGGACCAGCCCGCTCCCCGCACTTGCCCCGCTTCCCAGCCATCCCGCACCGCCTTCCCTTCCTCTGCGTGCTCTGCTGCCACTGGCTTTTCCATCGCTCCGACTCCAGCCTGCTTTCCACCCGCAGGCCTTCACGCACGCTGGTCCTCTGCTCAGAACTCGCTCCCGTCTCACACCTTAGGTCTTGGCTCCACGTGCCTCCCCAGAGGAGCCTCCCTGCCTGCCCATCCACACCTCCAGCCCTTCCCAATAAAGACACTCCCCTCCTTCCCTCCCAGCACAAATCACAACTGAGTGTCAGTCATGCTTTATTTTTGGGTCCCCTTTCTAGATTGGGAGGTGCACTAGGGCAGGGCTCCTGCGTCTGGTTCATTTTCACCCCAAACACCCAGCACGGAGCCGTGTTATTCAGGCCCTTGCAGATGGCACGATGGCTTTTGCACTTTGTAGCGAGGGAAATAGAAGTTTGTTGCCCGGCAGTGGCACGATCAGATTTGTATTTTGAAATGCTCTCCCCGCCGGACTGCTGCACAGTGACGTGGAAAGGGGCAGTGAGGGCACGGGGCATCAGGGGACGCTTTGGGGGCCACCCAGGCAAGAGGGGAGGTGAGTCTGACTGGGGCACTGCTGAAACGGAATGCGCAGGCCCACGCGCAGTGCGGAGAGTCGGCAGGACGTGGAGGCTGATTGGGGGGACGGGAGGAGACGTCCAGGTCTGGCCTCAGGTAGTGACAGCAGTCACTGACGGGGGGCAGCACGAGCTCCCGGTCACGGGGAGACAGGCTCACTGTAGACCGTCGAGTCTGAGGTGTTTCTGGAACAGGCAGGTGGAGATGTCAAGTAAGCGGTAGGATATGCAGATCCGGTGACCGGGTCAGATGCGGGCTGGAGCCCAAAGCAGACGCTCTGTCAACACAAAACACCTTTCACAAAGGCAGGCAGGCAGCAGACCCGGCGGGAATACAGCAAGGCGGCCACCGGGCATGGGTTTATGATGGGAAACAGAGGCAGGTCCAGTCGGGGCTGTACACATACATACAACTGGGTAGGAATCCGACCCATGTCATAAGAATTACAATTGCCCTGTTTAGAAAAAAATAATGTCCAGTTAAATTTGAAATTCAGATAAAAAATACTTTTTGAAGTATATCCCCAATATTACATGAGCCATACTTTGTTAGAAATTATTTGGCTTTCTGATGATTTGTGGTTATTTCATAAAAGGCACATTTGTATTATACAAATTTGAGTATAACACTAAAATTATTGCCCTGGCCTGAGGGGTTCTGTAAGTACGCTTATGTGGAAAACCCGCCAGGTCTGGAGCCCAGAGACCTGCCTTTGGGTCTGAGCTCTCCCTCCACCTGACTACACCCAGCCAGCCAAGCCAGGCTCCCGGCGCCCTTGGGGGTTCAGGGCAGTGAGAATGGAAACACCGCCGCCTGCTCTTCTCCCCACCGGAAGCTGCTGCGGAACCAGGCCCGTAATGCACGTGGGCCTCCTATGCAGACGTGAACGCCCTCTGGGTGAACCGGGGTAATTGTTACCACCTGGTTAATAAGCTGTTACTTCAAGCACACTGTTTCAGGGGAGTCGGTGTGATTTAATAAATACTGAGCCAGGATATCAAAACGAAATGTGAAATATAAAGTGAGAGGAACAAGGTCACGTTAGAGGCGCTTCCTGGGCACCGCAGTTCCCCCGACTCCGGATGGCCTCACCTGTGAAGAGGCCCCTGGACTGTCCTGAGGCAGCTTCCAAAATCATCCATGCAGATTTCCCACCCTCATCGGTATTTGCTCAGGTTTCTATTTGGCAGAACCTAGCAAGTAGCCCATGACAACTTCCTGTCTAGGGATGGGTATCATTTCCTCTCCTTTGCACTCTTCTTTGTACACAGCGAGGAACTCAGGAGACCTCGCTGGTGTTCTGCCCACTGCCACCTTGTCCACACACTCCTCGGCAGGCCCAACGAGCAGCGCGGGAGAACTGCAGAGCCCGGCCAAGCGGGGGGGGCACGGCACTTGGTGAGGCGGGCCCTGGACGCCACTGTATCACCACAGCACGTCATTTGGAGGTAAGAAAATCAGGGCTGTGATTTTTTAAATTCCATTTTGGGAAGGAAAAGTTGATGTTATTAGAAAAGTAGATTTATTAAATTATTTTAGAAATACAATGGAGAGCAGTCAGATTCATAGAGATACAACTAGAATGGTGGTTGCAGGTGCTCCAGGGCCTGGGGGCAGGAGTGGGGAATTGTCCTTTTTTGTGGGACAGTTTCAGTTTTGGAAGCTGATTCTGGAGATGGGTTGCACAACACATGAATATACTTAACTCAACTGAACTGTATGCTTCAATGGTTAAGATGGTAAATTTTCTGCTGTGTGTATTTTGCCATGATCAGAAATAAAAATAACTTTAAAAACTCAACAATAAGAAAATGAACAATTTGGTTGAAAAATGGGGAAAATCTCTGGACACCTCACCAACAGAGGACATACATATAGATGGGCAAGTATATGAATGAAAAGATGCTCCACATCATATGTCTTTAGGAACTGCAAATTAAAACATTAATGAGACCTACCTATCAGAATGACTAAAATCCAAAACACTGACAACAACAAATGCTGACAAGGAGGTGGAGCAACTTTTACTTGTTTCTGCTAAGAATGCAAAATGGCACAGCCATTTTGGAAGACAGTTTGGCAGTTTCTTACAAAACTAAGTATACTCTTATTCTGCCATCTGGCAGTCACACTCCTTGGTATCTACGCAAAGGAGTTGAAAACATGTTCACACAAAAACATGCATGTGGATGACTATAGCAGCTGTTTTCATAATTGCCAGAACTTGGGAGCAACCAAGATGTCCTTTAGTAGGTGAATGGATCAACAAGCTGTGGTACATCCAGCAATAGAATATTATTCAGCAAAGAAAGAGGAAACAAGCTGACAATCAATGAAAAGACGTGGAAGAAACTAAAAGACATATTACTAAGTGAAAGAAGACAATCTGAAAAGATTACAAACTGTATGATTCCAGCCATATGACATTCTAGAGTAAGGCAAAACTATTTAGATGGTAAAAAATTACTGGTTGCCATGAGGTGGTGGGGAGAGAGATGAATAAGCTCTGAATCTCTTACTTCCAAATGACCCACAACAGAGATGATCAGAGGAATTTTTTTCCATTCATAAATACAAAATTTTATTTGCACTTTAGAAAGACCACAATGGTTTTCATACCACAACACTCAAAAGACACACCGAGTTATTCAAATACATAATTACTTATATACATTGACTAAAAACAGTGCAGGTTTAATAAAATATATACCAAAGGCAGAGTTCACACATTCATTATCAGACCAAAAAAAAAACAAACAGTCTAGGCTTGATATGAATAAGCTTCACTTTAAGGGACAGAGTTTTATCATTACAGAGGTGTAGGATGTTTAGGCAAATAAATACATGTATGTTCTTTGATATAGTAAAACGTATCTCTTTAAAATTCCTTTAAACAGGGTTTAGGACAGCAGCAGCGTTTTTAAAATCTTTTTGTCTGTTAACTCAACCTCTGACCAGAAGGGACAGAACACGATGGTTAATTGAAGGTCTGGAAGGACCAGACAGGGGACTCGAGGTGTAACAGCACAGGAGTGGTGCTGAGAGGGCACCTCTCATATTTATTATCACACAAATGCATACCAAGGTCAGTTAGTGATCTCACGCATACAACCATTGGCTTGCTCCATCCTCAGTGCACAACCGCTTCCGCAACGTTTCCCAGCACCACACAATGGGGGAGATAACTATATCGCGGAAACTGACCTTGGTTAAGATACGGCGTTCTTAGGGTACACATCACTGATTGTAAGGAAAACAGGCAAATCATGAAGAAAACATATTTTGAGTCCACATTTCCCCATTATTTTTTTAGTAAAGAGTGAGAGTTCCGCTTTTATATTATCGTGTTAGCATAATAGCTGATTAAAAACAGCAGAGGATGCCTCAGACAGATGGGGGGGCAAGGTTCTTTGCCTTGCCTCAGTTGGCCCCCTTTTCTTTCACTTGTGGGGCCCCTGCGACTGTGCCTGTCTTAGGTTGTTCCTCCCGTGAGGAATCTTACCCGTCTCTGGCTAGCCAGTCATCTTTCAGGGCCATGTAAGGAGTTGGATTTAGGAGAGGTTGGCACACCCTTCTCTGCTTTGACACGTAGCAACAGCTATAGAAATCATTTAAAGAATCACAACTTATAATAATTCATTATGTGGACTCTTGCAGGGGGTAAAAGGCAGTCATTTTTCAGACATTACTTCTTGAAAGGTAGCATAACTGCATGTATTGGCTTCAATAAGCCAGTAACCAAGCAACGGACCCAAGCCACTAGGATAGGAAGACAAATACATAAAAGAAGTAGGCCCACAAGCATGGGCCGTAACCAATGAAACCAAGAAAACCAATCAGGTAACCCAGGCAGTTGAGAAAACTTGTCAATGATATGATGAATATCATCCAACTGGCTTTGAATAGTTTGAGAAAAAGCAGACAAATCGAAACAACACATTCTTGGAAACTGTTCACATCTTACATGCTCTTTTAACAGCAAATAGTCCATAGCAGTGCGATTCTGCAGCACTGTAGCTCACACTTCTCCCAGTTCCTGGTTGAATTCAGGTAATACAGAAACAGTCATCGTCTCACTGTGTGCACAGGCCAGCTTGGATATTTCTTTCTGCATTCCAGCGACAAGTCCAGGAACTGGCAGGAGGAATGCAGCTGCAACTGCAACAGCGGCAGGATCTCAAAGTTTCAAGTTTTCATCACAATCAGACGGCAGAGCTCGGAGAAGTCTCTTATGCTTATATCCAGATGGTCTTTTAGAGCAGGAAGAATGTGTCCCACACGACAAACACCTTGATAGTGTGAAGAAAGGGCTTGATATGTTTTGTCATTACACAAAAATACCCAACCATTTGGAAGTCTGTATCTACAAGACCATTTTACATTGATTGTAGAATTACAGTAAGAAGGTACATGAGTACAATCAATACATACACAGTCCAGTAGTGCTGACAGGTAAATTTAATTGGGCATCAGGAGTAAGCGTCTTAGGGGGAAGGGTGATATTTCTGTAACATAAAACATTCAGTAATAAAGTTTAGCATTATTTCTTTTGACAGTGCTTTCCAGGTAAATGTATATCAGGTAAATAAGCCAAATTAAGTCAAATATTTTCCTTGATGAGGAGAAGAAATTCCTCTGACATCTTCCAGGGGCCCTCTGGAAAATATCAGAGTTAATTAGAGGTGTAAAAAACACTTTTAAAAAATTTGGTCTTGGGAAGTTGTCAAAGTTTTTAAGGCACTTGCCTAAGTAAAATTATAATTATTAAATAACACCTATTATTTAACCAGAATGATAATAAGAAAGTTTAAAAGCAAATGCAGAAGGTTATATAGTTAAAACTTAGCTTAGTCTTTTTAATATTAAGATTTCATTTTCTTAAATACTCTAACAATTCATTAAGATTTTAAGAATAAGAAACTGTTTTAATAAACAATTAGAAAACTTTTTGCAATCTTTCAACATTAAAGGTAGACTAATAAACTTTAGTTCTTTTAACAAACAATTCTGGTCTTGCTATGTACTCGATATCAAGATTACGTTAATTACACACAGCATGACTATATCAATCTCTTATAAACCTTTTACAACTTTCCTCTTACATTCAGTGTTTTCTGTCTTTGAATAAACAGCTATACTTTTTAATAGTTATCTTTTTACTTTCAACACAATGCATTTTTATTCCTTATACCTTCTCTTATTAAAACATACATTCTTTAGCATACAGAAAAGTTTTCCTTATTATATTAAGTAGTTTTAATTAGAACTTAAAACCATTTGGTACCTTTCACCTTCAGTGAACACTGAAAAATAGGCCACTGTAAACTGTTACACCAGCATTCTTCAGATTGATACATTTATGAACATATTTTATCATTTTTGAAAATGTGCCTTACAGCGCAATTTCTAATTAAGCACAAAATATGTCTATATAACCTAGCAAACTTTAAGAATTATGGTTACTGCAAAAATTCTCAGGCTGTTTGCAGATATATACACTGTTACACATTAAATACAGTATTATTATTCAGATGTTCACTTGCTACACTTGTTTACTTTTAGCAACCATGCCAGATTACTTATAAAACTTTTATTAAACATTAGACAAAGTCAAGCTTTTCTTTAAACGTCTTCTTGAAATATTTAACAGGTAACATTAACTTAAATGGCTTTAAGTAAACTTTGGCAGCTGATAACTGTAAGGACATGTCTATTTCACTTAAACTTAAATTAGCATTAATGCTTAATATTTTTTATTAGATTTTCTGGAAGTTTTAGAATGCCCAATGTTCACAAGTGCTTGTGTTTAAATCAATTTTTATTAATACCATCTGGAGGTAGGAAATATTTTCCATTTACACACTTAGACAGACACAGACTGAGACATAATGACTACAGTTAGCAACACTTTTCATATAAAAACATACACACAAACTGATATAAAGATTTGAGTTACTAATATTCAATTGCCTTCTTTCTTTTTAGCTTACTTGATTAAAGTACTTCAGTTTTCAAGAATAAACTCTAAGGGTGAGCAGTTTACATAACTGGGTTAAGGTTTAGATGGCCCCCGACTAAAAGGGCCGATGAAGGCTCTGAACTGATAGGGACTGTCTGTGTCCAGAGGGCTGGAAATGAAATACAAGTACAATTCTAGCACCAGTTATTTAAAGTCAGGCTGTATTGTAAAAGATAAATTTCTTCTATCTCAGGGACTCTAGTTTAAAACTCCCCATTTTGAAAGACAATGACGAACTTAGTAAGTAGAATAGATTTTCATTAAAATAATTTAGAAAACTAGTTCCATATTGTAGTAGTTCACGGGACTTTTGACTATTTTCCTTGTGGCAAAATATATTTAGCTGCATAACATTGTATTACATACTTCTTTCAGGGGCCACGCCTCATTAATCAGTGTTTGTATTAAGGTCAGGTTTGTGTGCAGAAGATAAGACACTTCTTTTTCAGAGTTTAGGGATTGAATTACTGTTAGTTTTCCTAGTTTTTTCTGCCTGAGCTTTAGTTATTCCTTCAGAGGCCCTTGCCTGTCTGATAAGTATAGGGACTGTGTGACTTTTCGCTGCTAGAGTCTTGATCTGAGTCACAGGCTTGTGGCTTGTTTTGCTTCCCTGGGGCTGCAGACAAGGAAATGCTTAGCTCCAGGACGACTGCCTCCAAGGAAGGAGTTAATAGAATAGAGCTATTTACATGTTGGTTTGATGTTTCCGCTTCATGGCTTTAGACTCCATTTACATTACATTACACCGGAAAAAGTGGCAGCAGGCCTAAAAGGACTGCTTTGAAAGGGAGCAGAGGAACCTTTGCTAAGGCAGAGATAAAATTCAGAGACTGCTACGGGCATTTATGGTGGGGTTTATACCCTTAAACACCAGTTTCTCTCACTGCTTGGGAATTACCCTGCTAATCACCTACTGTAAGAAATCTGATCTTTAAGATGAGGTCGGGGATCATCTGCATCTTTCGTAGCAGCCTAGCCGGAGGTTCACTCAGCGCCACAGGATCAATCAGCCGGAGATGAGATCTAAGGACCACGGTGTACTGATCCAGTCAGCCCTTGGAGTCCGCAGATTAGGATAGAAAAGTAGGAAATCGGCTCAGCCACTCCCCGACATTCCCGCCCGTCCGGAGGCAGGGTATCAAGGAACGGCAGACACAGGGAAACCTTTCACCCGAGACTTAAGACTGGTAGCTGACGCTAATCATCTTTTAAGTGGCTAATGGGTGCCCAGACGCATTTTATGGGATAAAGAATGCAGCGTTAAGTCAGGAATAAGAGCGAAGCGTAGACCTCCTACCTTGCGGGGATGAGCATCAGGTTCTGTGAAATTGATGAAGTTAGGAACGCCCCCTGCTTCACTGAGAGGCCAGGGCAGGCTGAAGAAGCAGGCTGGAAGTCAGAGGCAGAGACAGAGAGACGCTCCTCATGGATACCCAGTTGGGCTGCCGGGGTCTGAATCCAGACATGAGGGCCTTTGAGAAGCCGCTGAAATGCATCCTCAGCCTGGACTCTCGCAGTTGCCCACGGCTTTCCTCAGTCCCTCACATCCAAGGAGAGGCCTCCAAAAGGGAATCCTGGCCTCCACTCAGCTGACTTTCCCGGCTCCCAAGGGAGACGGGGGATCCACTGAGGGAGACGCAGGGGAGCCTGTTGCTCGAGACTTTGAGATTGGCAGCCAGGCTAGTAACATTTAAGTGGCTGATGAGCACCCAATGTTGTGTGCCATAGATGGCTTCCTTCTATAAGAACAGTGAAACAAAAGGCAGACTTAGATGCTGATACTCACCTCTGAAGTTATCCTGGGCGAGGCCCTAAAAAGGGGGAGTTTGTAAAGGTTTGTGTAAGTCAACTTTTGATAATTGAGTTTTTAAAATTTGTTCTAATTCCGTGAGTTCTTCAGCTTTTAAGGTTAAGCCTCTAGGACTATTAAGATCTGAGGGTCTTTTCAAAGTATTGAAGAGATGTTGCAGTTTATAAGTAGGAATATTTAGTAACAGTCGAGTCTAATTGTTATCTCCTGATAATTTTTGAAAATCACTTAACGTTTTAAAATGATCTCTCATCTGAATTTTCTGAGGGATTATTGAATTTTCTTGAATTTTTTTCTCTAAATAATTCATTGGGTATTGTATTTGTATTTTATCAGGAACTATTTATAAGCCCCATTGTTTTAATTCAGCTTCGGTCTCATTAAAAATAGTAGTAAGAGATAGATGTTTATGTAGAGATATGAGAATATCATCCATATTATGAATGATATAAGCGGAGGGCCATTTTTCACGTATAGGCTGAAGGCGCTCTGTGTACATAATTTTGGCAAATTGTAGGCTTTTTAGCATTCCCTGAGGAAGCACTTTCCACTGGAATCTTTCTGATGGGGCCTGTAAGCTCAGGGAAGGAACAATAAGAGCAAATTTCTCCCTATCTGTGGTGGCTACAGGAATAGTAAAAAAGCAATCTTTAAGATCAATAATAGCCATGTTCCGAATTTTTGGAGAAGATGGCGGCGTGAGTAGAGCAGCGGAAATCTCCTCCCAAAACAACATATATCTATGAAAATATAACAAAGACAACCCTTCCTAGAATAAAGACCAGAGGACACAGGACAATATCCAGACCACATCCGCACCTGAGAGAACCCAGCGCCTCGCCAAGGGGGTGAGATACAAGCCCCGGCCCCGCGGGAGCCGAGCGCCCCTCCCCCCAGTTCCCGAAGGGAGAAGAGCAGGCAGAGCGGGAGGGAGACGGAGCCCAGGACTGCCGAGCACCCAGCCCCCGCCATCTGGGCCAGAGCGCAGACACAGTACGTGCCCAGGGGGCCCTGGATGCTAGGGAAACAGGGCAGCAAGAACAGTGAGCGGGCACTTGGAGGCTGGGTGACAGAGGGCATAAGAAAAGCGCGCGACCATTTTTTTTTTTTTTGCTTTTTTGCTGTTTTGTTTTGGCGAGCGCTTTTTGGAAGTCTTAAAGGGATAGGGACCCCAATACTAGGGAAACAGGGCAGAAAGACCGGTGAGCAGAGGCCTGAGGCTGGCACCACAGAATAAAGAAAAACGAACGACCACCTTTTTTTTTTTTTTTTAATTAAAAACTTTTTTTTTTTAAAATTAAAAAAATTTTTTTTTCTTTTTTTTTTGGTGGGCGTTGTTTTGTTTTGGCGGGTGCTTTTTGGAAGTCTTAAAGGGGCAGGGCGGGTCACTTAATCCAGAGGTAGGGAATCCGGGGATCTCTGGGCACCCTAACCACTGGGCTGCAGGGAGCAGGGAGGCCCCTTACGGAGATAAATAGCCTCCCAGCAGCTCCTGCTCCAACGCGACTCCACCACTTTGGAGCAGCTGCCCGAGCCAGGCCACGCCCACAGCAATAGCGGAGATTAACTCCATAGCAGCCCAGCAGGAAACAGAAGCCCTGTCTGCGCGCAGCTGCGCAGCACAAGCCACTAGAGGTCGCTGTTCTCCCAGGAGAGGAGGGCCACAAACCAACAAGAAGGGAAGTCCTTCCAGCCGTCACCCGTCCCAGTTCTGCAGACTATTCCTATCACCATGAAAAGGCAAAGCTACAGGCAAAGATCACAGAGACAACACCAGAGAAGGAGACAGACCTAACCAGTCTCCCTGAAAAAGAATTCAAAATAAGAATCATAAACATGCTGACAGAGATGCAGAGAAATACGCAAGAGAAATGGGATGAAGTCCGGAAGGAGATCACAGATGCCAGAAAGGAGATCGCAGAAATGAAACAAACTCTGGAAGGGTTTATAAGCAGAATGGATAGAATGCAAGAGGCCATTGATGGAATTGAAATCAGAGAACAGGAACGCATAGAAGCTGACATAGAGAGAGACAAAAGGATCTCCAGGAATGAAACAATATTAAGAGAACTGTGTGACCAATCCAAAAGGAACAATATCCGTACTATAGGGGTCCCAGAAGAAGAAGAGAGAGGAAAAGAGATGGAAAGTATCTTAGAAGAAATAATTGCTGAAAACTTCCCCACACTGGGGGAGGAAGTAATCGAACAGACCACGGAAATACACAGAACCCCCAACAGAAAGGATCCAAGAAGGGCAACACCAAGACACATAATAATTAAAATGGCAAAGATCAAGGACAAGGAAAGAGTGTTAAAGGCAGCTAGAGAGAAAAAGGTCACCTATAAAGGGAAACCCATCAGGCTAACGTCAGATTTCTCAACAGAAACCCTACAGGCCAGAAGAGAATGGCATGATATATTTAATACAATGAAACAGAAGGGCCTTGAACCAAGGATACTGTATCCAGCACGACTATCATTCAAATATGACGGTGGGATTAAACAATTCCCAGACAAACAAAAGCTGAGGGAATTTGCTTTCCACAAACCACCTCTACAGAACATCTTACAGGGACTGCTCTAGATGGGAGCACTCCTAGAAAGAGCACAGCACAAAACACCCAACATATGAAGAATCGAGGAGGAGGAACAAGAAGGGAGAGAAGAAAAGAATCTCCAGATAGTGTATATAACAGCTCAATAAGCAAGCTAAGTTAGGCAGTAAGATACTAAAGAGGCTAACCTTGAACCTTTGGTAACCACGAATTTAAAGCCTGCAATGGCAATAAGTACATATCTTTCAATAGTCACCCTAAATGTTAACGGGTTGAATGCACCAATCAAAAGACACAGAGTAACAGAATGGATAAAAAAGCAAGACCTATCTATATGCCTCTTACAAGAAACTCACCTCAAACCCAAAGACATGTACAGACTAAAAGTCAAGGGATGGAAAAACATATTTCAAGCAAACAACAGTGAGAAGAAAGCAGGGGTTGCAATACTAATATCAGACAAAATAGACTTCAAAACAAAGAAAGTAACAAGAGATAAAGTAGGACACTACATAATGATAAAGGGCTCAGTCAAACAAGAGGATATAACCATTCTAAATATATATGCACCCAACACAGGAGCACCAGCATATGTGAAACAAATACTAACAGAACTAAAGGGGGATATAGACTGCAATGCATTCATTCTAGGAGATTTCAACACACCACTCACCCCAAAGGATAGATCCACTGGGCAGAAAATAAGTAAGGACACGGAAGCACTGAACAACACAGTAGAGCAGATGGACCTAATAGACATCTATAGAACTCTACATCCAAAAGCAGCGGGATATACATTCTTCTCAAGTGCACATGGAACATTCTCCAGAATAGACCACATACTAGGCCACAAAAAGAGCCTCAGAAAATTCCAAAAGATTGAAATTCTACCAACCAACTTTTCAGACCACAAAGGCATAAAACTAGAAATAAATTGTACAAAGAAAGCAAAGAGGCTCACAAACACATGGAGGCTTAACAACACGCTCCTAAATAATCAATGGATCAATGACCAAATCAAAATAGAGATCCAGCAATATATGGAAGCAAATGACAACAACAACACTAAGCCCCAACTTCTGTGGGACACAGCAAAAGCAGTCTTAAGAGGAAAGTATATAGCAATCCAAGCATATTTAAAAAAGGTAGAGCAATCCCAAATGAATGGTCTAATGTCACAATTATCGAAATTGGAAAAAGAAGAACAGATGAGGCCTAAGGTCAGCAGAAGGAGGGACATAATAAAGATCAGAGAAGAAATAAATAAAATTGAGAAGAATAAAACAATAGCAAAAATCAATGAAACCAAGAGCTGCTTCTTCGAGAAAATAAACAAAATAGATAAGCCTCTAGCCAGACTTATTAAGAACAAAAGAGAGTCAACACAAATCAACAGTATCAGAAACGAGAAAGGAAAAATCACGACGGACCCCATGGAAATGCAAAGAATTATTGGAGAATACTATGAAAACCTATATGCTAACAAGCTGGGAAACCTAGTAGAAATGGACAACTTCCTAGAAAAATATAACCTTCCAAGATTGACCCAGGAAGAAACAGAAAATCTAAACAGACCAATTACCAGCAAGGAAATTGAAGCGGTAATCAAAAAACTACCAAAGAACAAAACCCCCGGGCCAGATGGATTTACCTCGGAATTTTATCACACATACAGGGAAGACATAATACCCATTCTCCTTAAAGTTTTCCAAAAAATAGAGGAGGAGGGGATACTCCCAAACTCATTCTATGAAGCTAACATCACCCTAATACCAAAACCAGGCAAAGACACCACCAAAAAAGAAAACTACAGACCAATATCCCTGATGAACGTAGATGCAAAAGTACTCAACAAAATATTAGCAAACCGAATTCAAAAATACATCAAAAGGATCATACACCATGACCAAGTGGGATTCATTCCAGGGATGCAAGGATGGTACAACATTCGAAAGTCCATCAACATCATCCACCACATCAACAAAAAGAAAGACAAAAACCACATGATCATCTCCATAGATGCTGAAAAAGCATTTGACAAAGTTCAACATCCATTCATGTTAAAAACTCTCAGCAAAATGGGAATAGAGGGCAAGTACCTCAACATAATAAAGGCCATCTATGATAAACCCACAGCCAACATTATATTGAACAGCGAGAAGCTGAAAGCATTTCCTCTGAGATCGGGAACTAGACAGGGATGCCCACTCTCTCCACTGTTATTTAACATAGTACTGGAGGTCCTAGCCACGGCAATCAGACAAAATAAAGAAATACAAGGAATCCAGATTGGTAAAGAAGAAGTTAAACTGTCACTATTTGCAGATGACATGATACTGTACATAAAAAACCCTAAAGACTCCACCCCAAAACTACTAGAACTGATATCGGAATACAGCAAAGTTGCAGGATACAAAATCAACACACAGAAATCTGTGGCTTTCCTATATACTAACAATGAACCAACAGAAAGAGAAATCAGGAAAACAACTCCATTCACAATTGCATCAAAAAGAATAAAATACCTAGGAATAAACCTAACCAAAGAAGTGAAAGACTTATACTCTGAAAACTACAAGTCACTCTTAAGAGAAATTAAAGGGGACACTAACAGATGGAAACTCATCCCATGCTCGTGGCTAGGAAGAATTAATATCGTCAAAATGGCCATCCTGCTCAAAGCAATATACAGATTTGATGCAATCCCTATGAAACTACCAGCAACATTCTTCAAAGAACTGGAACAAAGAATTCAAAAATTCATATGGAAACACAAAAGACCCCGAATAGCCAAAGCAATCGTGAGAAAGAAGAATAAAGTAGGGGGGATCTCACTCCCCAACTTCAAGCTCTACTATAAAGCCATAGTAATCAAGACAATTTGGTACTGGCACAAGAGCAGAGCCACAGACCAATGGAACAGACTAGAGAATCCAGACATTAACCCAGACATATATGGTCAATTAATATTTGATAAAGGAGCCATGGACATACAATGGCGAAATGACAGTCTCTTCAACAGGTGGTGCTGGCAAAACTGGACAGCTACATGTAGGAGAATGAAACTGGACCATTGTCTAACCCCATATACAAAAGTAAACTCAAAATGGATCAAAGACCTGAATGTAAGCCATGAAACCATTAAACTCTTGGAAGAAAACATAGGCAAAAACCTCTTAGACATAAACATGAGTGACCTCTTCTTGAACATATCTCCCCGGGCAAGGAAAACAACAGCAAAAATGAGTAAGTGGGACTATATTAAGCTGAAAAGCTTCTGTACAGCAAAAGACACCATCAATAGAACAAGAAGGATCCCTACAGTATGGGAGAATATATTTGAAAATGACACATCCGATAAAGGCTTGACGTCCAGAATATATAAGGAGCTCACACGCCTCAACAAACAAAAAACAAATAACCCAATTAAAAAATGGGCAGAGGAACTGAACAGACAGTTCTCCAAAAAAGAAATACAGATGGCCAACAGACACATGAAAAGATGCTCCACATCGCTAATTATCAGAGAAATGCAAATTAAAACTACAATGAGGTATCACCTCACACCAGTAAGGATGGCTGCCATCCAAAAGACAAACAACAACAAATGTTGGCGAGGCTGTGGAGAAAGGGGAACCCTCCTACACTGCTGGTGGGAATGTAAGTTAGTTCAACCATTGTGGAAAGCAGTATGGAGGTACATCAAAATGCTCAAAACAGACTTACCATTTGACCCAGGAATTGCACTCCTAGGAATTTACCCTAAGAACGCAGCAATCAAGTTTGAGAAAGACAGATGCACCCCTATGTTTATTGCAGCACTATTTACAATAGCCAAGAATTGGAAGCAACGTAAATGTCCATTGATAGATGAATGGATAAAGAATATGTGGTACATATACACAATGGAATACTACTCAGCCATAAGAAAAGGGCAAATCCAACCATTTGCAGCAACATGGATGGAGCTGGAGGGTATTATCCTCAGTGAAACAAGCCAAGTGGAGAAAGAGAAATACCAAATGATTTCACTTATCTGTGGAATATAAGAACAAAGGAAAAACTGAAGGAACAAAACAGCAGCAGAATCACAGAACTCAAGAATGGACTAACAGGTACCAAAGGGAAAGGGACTGGGGAGGATGGGTGGGTGGGAGGGATAAGGGGGGGAGAAGTAGGGGGGTATTAAGATTAACATACATGGGGGGTAGGAGAAAAGGGAGGGCTGTACAACACAGAGAAGGCAAGTAGTGATTCTACAACATTTTGCTATGCTGATGGACAGTGACTGTAAAGGGGTTTATAGGGGAGACCTGGTATAGGGGAGAGCCTAGTAAACATAATATTCGCATGTAAGTGTAGATTAGTGATACCAAAAACAAAGCAAAAAAAAAAAAAAAAGGGCAGTTTTTGTGTGGTAACCTCCAACGAGTTCTACACAAGGGTATAAAGGGCATATAAAAGTGTAGGCAAAGGGTCTGTTTGTGTTTATACAGAGGATCAAAGCCTAATTGGGCTACCCCGAAAATGAACTAAGATACGATATGAAAGAGAACTTCCAACATCAGCACTCTCTGGAAGACTCATGCCAGAAGACGATCATCAAAAAACCCCAACAAAGATCCACGCACTGCTACAGCTGTAGATGCACTCATCCCACCAGTTCCTGGACTTGCCATGGGAATGAGGAAGGACATATCTAAGCTGGCCTGTGCATACAGTAAAACAACAAATTTGACTGGATCTATACTGTTGGAACTCAACCAAGAATTTGGAGAAGTGCAAATTGTAGCGCTCCAAAGTCTTACAACTAGACTATTTACTGTTAAAAGAACATATGGCATGTGAACAGTCCCCAGGAATGGGTTGTTTTAATTTGTCTGATTTCTCTCAGACTGTTCAAGTTCAGTTGGACAATATCCACCATATCATAGATAAGTTTTCACAAATGCCTAAGGTGCCTTAATGGTTTTCTTGGTTTCACTGGAGATGGCTGGTAATTACAGATATGCTTTGGTTATATAACTATACTCCTATTATGTTAATGTGTGTGCGCAATTTAAGTAGTAGCTTAAAACCTATATATGCTGAAGTTACTCTACAAGAAGATATGTCAAAGAAATAATCAATCTTCCCATGTTTTCTTCCGTCTGCTACTTCTATAGCTTTTCTTCTTCCTTCCTAATTACAACCCTTAAATAGAATTCGTGCCTAATATCAAATTTACCGAGTATCATAACTCCTCCAAGTGGTAAAGATACCTCAACACAAATGCTGGGCATAGAAGCCACAGGGCATAAATCTGCAAAGAAGTAAAAAGCTAACCATTTCAAACAATAAGGCTTCCCTCTCACTTACCAACTTCACATTTCCCTGTATGGCCCCGGAAGATGACTGGTTAGCCAGAGACGGGTAAGATTCCTCAAGGGAGGAACAACCTAAGACAGGCACAGTCGCAGGGGGGCCATCAGGTGAGAAATTGGGAATCAACAGAGGTGAGGCTTAGAACCTCACCCCCCCTGTTCTGAGAGAAATCTTCTGCATACGTGGATGTTTTATTGCCCTGGTCTAGCTTGGATTAACACATAGTCTACAGGCACACACCTGATCATCTACATTTGCTCTCTTACAACACTAAACTATGTTTTCTACCTTTATCTTTTATCTACCTACCACTTCAGCATTTTATTAAAAATAATAATAATAAAGAGAGAAATGTGGTATCCACATATAAATCAAGTATAAAAATCAAACGAATATTCATATTTGAACTGATTGTTTATAGTTCATAATGCATGAGCAAAACCAGAAGTTTCTGTGATGACTGCCCTTGTACTGTTCACTATGTAACTTATTCATTGTGTAAGAATTTGTTCTACATGTACGAACTTGTTTGTTATGCCTCAGAAGATTGGAGACTGACGAAAATTAGGCTTGGGGTGGATTAATGATTGTGCATTGAGCATTGACTCCCCTATACAGAATTTTATTGTCGTTAACAACCATTTGATCAATAAATATGAGAGATGCCCTCACAAAAAAAAAAAAAAAAAAAAAAAAAAGGACAGACTTCCAATGGTAAAATAAATAAGTAACTGGGATGTAATGTATAGCATAAGGAATATAGTCAAGATATTGTAACAGCTTGGTAGGGTGATAGCTGGAACCTAGAATTATGTATATAAATGTTTTATCACTGTGTTGTACACTTGAAACTAATGTAATGTAATACTGTGCGTCAACTACCCTTCAATAAAAAATAATTATTTAAAAAAAAAAAAATAATAATAGCCATGTTCCAATTTTTTGAAATCATAGTTGGAGAAGGGAGACCTGTTGCAAAGGTCCCATAGGTTTAAGAATTGCATTTATGTGTCTTAAATCATCCAAGAGTCTCCACTTTCCTGATTTCTTCTTTATCACAAATACAGGGGAATTCCACGGGCTTGTGGAAAATTCTAATCTATCTAGCTGAAGCTGTTCTTTAACTTGTGTAAGTATGTCAATTTTTCTTTATTAAGGGGCTACTGATCCACCCAAACAGGCACAGGGATAATGTTTCCCTGTCAGTGAGTCTTTTTTAAAATCTCCCACAACATTAGCCCAATCAGTCTGTTTGAGGGTTCCCTGTGGTGGCAACCAGTAACAATGTTTCTTAATATATTTATAAAGCTGAGTCAAATCTCTTTTAGAAATTTTCACTCCAAATGTTATTAGGAGGGCATGGAGTAATTTTAAATAATCCTTCAACTTTGCAGCTTTGGATTTGTTTGGCCCATTATAGTGTCCCTGACGACTCAATCCTGTCCTTACGTATGCTTTCCCAGGAGTCTTACCGAATCGATGATCTTCGGAGCTTCCCTGCTCTGACTTTCGAGCCCCACATTGGGCGCCACTTGTTGGTTAACTCAGCCTCTGACCAGCAGACAGGAGAACACGACGTCTAATCGAAGGTCTGAAAGGACCAGCCAGGGGACTCGAGGCGTAACAGCGCAGGAGTGGTGCTGAGAGGGCACCTCTCATATTTATTAATCACACAAATGCACACCAGGGTCAGTTAGTGATCTCACACATACAACTATTGGTTCACTCCATCCTTGGTGCACAACTGCCTCCGCAATGTTTCCCAGCCCAACACAATGGGGGAGATAACTATGTCGCGGGAACTGACCTTGGTTAAGATATCGCTTTCTTAAGGCACGCATCACTGACTGTAAGGAAAACAGGCAAATCATGCAGAAAACATATTTTGAGCCCACATCTATAGTTTCAGAAACACTCTCTTTATTGAATCTTTGTGCTTTTAAAAGCATAGGGTATCTGAAGCACACTTATCAGTCTATTAGGAAACCATAAGAGAGATTCTGTGGCCTCAGAACTAAGGGAAAATACTTCCCTCTAACTAGTAATATTCTACCATTACTTAACGTTAGTAAATAGCCTTCAATGAGAGTATGAGTGGAGCTTGCTTTGTGGAAGAAACACCCTAATACTTCAGAGATGCTACACTAGGGGAAATGTCTTACAAATAAAGAAAAAGCACCTAAGATAGCTTTTTCCCCCCCCAAAATCTTTAGTTTTACATATTTTCTTTAAAATGGCGAGCAAAACATCACATTTTTTATTAGTATCTTCTGTCCTCATGATATAATTAAGGACAATTATATTATTTATTTCAAGGAACATTATACCTTTCATTTCTCTCACTCTTCATATTAGAAGTACTTTGTCTTCCAGTGTGTGCACACGAGACACTGGGATCATGAGTGAAATATAATAATTTGGAGGAAAATAAGTAATTTGTAACCAAAACTAACCCAGGAGTGCATATTTGCATATTTACAAGTTAGTATATAGCTCTGACTTGGATTACAAAGTGCGAAAGGAAATTGTCAAAATGATTGTGGTGCAGAACAGAATGTTTTCCTCTCCCCAGGCTCCGGTTCCACTTTGTCTCTGAAGTAGCCAGTCAACAGCGTAGGGCGTGCGGCCTCGGTGGAGGCAGTTCTGGAGGAACTTCAGGCTCTGGCTGTAACGAGAAGGTGCTGTTGGGCAGCTCATGCCTTCAAATATCCAGAGGCACCTTTTTCAGAAGGTCATCAACAACTTTCAGAAATACCTCGTCCGCGTTGAAATCATCCTCGGCGCTCGCTTCGCAGAATCGCATCCCAGTGACTTTCTGCGCAAACTCTCCACCTTGTCAGTTTCACGTCCAACTCATTTCCAACTAAGAGAAGTTCTGCATCTCCTGAAGCACACTTATCAGTCACCCTCACCCATTCTGGCACATCATCAAACATCTCCTTTGTGACGGGATGGACTAATATGACACCCCCGGCACTTCCCTAATAGGCTGGGGTCATGCTGCCGAATCTCTCCTGACCTGCTCCGCCCCAGATTTATAACCTGATTTTCTTTCCTCTCAGCTCTACAGTTTTGAGTTTCAAGTCAACACCCACAGAGGACTTACAGGCCTCGTGGAAGGTGTCAGCGAAGAACTCCACACGGCAGGTCCTGCGCTCGCTGTGGGAGCTGATGACGGCCTGCAGCTTGCAGTTGGCCGGCCTGGGGGACTTCTTTCCACGTTCCTGGAAGCCCACAGTGCCAGGGAGCCCAGGTTTGAGGAAGCATGGGCCCCCCGCCCGGCCCCGCGGCGCGCCCCCTCAGCTTCCACCGCCCACTGGCCATCAGCCCTGGGCTCGGCATCCAGAAACAGGAGCGGCGCCGGCGGCCCGTGGTGTCTGCGCTTCAGCTGCGTCGCTGGCCCCCTGCTCCCGCGGCCACACTCCCGCCGCTGGGAGGGAAAGCCCCGCAGAGGAGTTTTAGGGCAGCGAAAGTGTTCTGACCGTACTTGGACAGTAGAGACACATCATTATATATTTGTCCATAGCCATAGACTGTGTGACTCCAGAAGTGACCCCTAATGTCGACTTTGGGTGATAGAGATGCGTCAGTGTAGGTTTATCTGTGGTAACAAACGTCCCACTCTGCTGGTGGGTATAGATAATGGAGAAAGCGGGTATATGGGAAATCTCTATGCTTTCAATTCAGTTTTTCCTGTGAGCTTGAGAACTGCTCTAAAGATTAAAGTCTGCAAAAAAATAGTAAGCACAATTAGCTACCTGCTAAATAGGACAGTGCTATAATTTCATCAGTTGTCTAGGCCGTTGGTCCACCAATCAATATTTGTTACCTAATGTATCAGAGCTAAGAAGCATAAATGCCCAGAGTCACATGCTTAGTTTCATATACATTCTTATCTGCCAGGAAAAGAAATTAAATTGGAGCTCCAAACAGAAGCACTTCCTATTCAACAGTTTGTTTTGTTTTGCCTCTTAAAGAATTGTTCAACTGGACTTTTAAAGTTGCCTTAAGCAGGCTAAGAAGGAGTCATTGCTGTCTTAATATTTAATCATGTTAAAAAGATCACTTTCAGCTACTTATGAAAATTTTATATGTGCTTAATCAGAATTCAGGATAATGTAATCAAGATATACCAAGATTTTCTAAGAACTTAGGCCATGCATGTATTCATTAACTATTCAGTGAATAATATGTAATAAACAGTGCACGCTGTTATAGCATGTTACCTAAATCCAGTCCCACTGACCTAAACACTACTAGGATGACCTATGAGTTTGAAGCTTAACACTATTATCTGAGGTGATAAAGAAAACTGCAGATAGTATAGGACATGCTTCCTACTCACATTACGTGTTCATTTAGTCACATTTTGACATTAAGTAATTAGGGACAATTAAGTCCTCTGACACAGGGAGGACCACAGTGCAGCCTGACCTACCTTTCCTGCATGATAGTCTCTCAATCATTTGTATACATCCTCTATCCTTCAAGCAAACTGGATTCTTTACAGTTCTCCAAACTCCCTTTTTTATGCTGTGCTCTGCACGTACTCGCCCATCTCCATTCGTCACACTCCTGGACATCCTCCCGTCCATTCCTAAATGCCACCTCCCCATCCTACAATTCCCAATGCTGTCGCGCTCTTTTGAAACTCCAAGGCAAGAAGCCTGCAGTCACGCCATCCAGGAGCTCCCTGCCGGGACCTGCCAGCAGCAGGCCCCAAAAGAGGACAGCATCTGCGCCTCCGGGGCTCCCGCTGCCGCAGCCCCGGCCACTACCAGCGCCCCGGGATCGCAGTGAGCTGCCTCCACCTCCCAAGTGTCCTTGCTTAGCTGTTGCCAAAAACCTGGGCCACCTGGAAAACAGCCCCATCACAGGGACAGACCCTTGGGGAGTAAAACAGAGGACATGGCTGCTCATAGTGCCCCTCAGCCTGCCCCTTCCTCCTCCCCACCTGCCCCAGAGACTGCAGGCTGTCCACCCTTGACCACGGACACCTCAGAGGTCCCTGCAGTGGGAATTCCACCCAAGGAGAAGAAGGGCCTTTGTCATTCATTCCCTGCTGCAGCCTGGCTCACTTCTAACTTCCCTGCAGCTCCCAGCACCTCCACCACCTCCTTGCAGCAGCCTTCGTGTCCTGTCAACTCCCCATCACCCATGGGTACAGACTCTCCTGCTCCTTGCTTCTTACCCACCCCCGTTCCCATGCCTTCCCTCAATAACTCAGATATCGTCATCGGATCAATCACTTCCACTGCAGGCCGACCCACCACGGCCGCCCAGGCACCTGCAGGCTTGCCCTCCCCACCTAATTCACATCCTGAGGTGGGCATGGACATGACTCCACTGTCCTATGCTGTCATTTTCCATCCGGCCCCTGTCTCTGGAACAAATCACTTCCCGGCTTCCGTGGTACCTCCTCCGAACAAACCAGGCAGTGGCAGGATTGCTTCAGCCCTTGTCTCCACCTCTGTACCTTCCAAAGTAGCTGGCATAAAAAATGCAGTTAACACCCACGTCTCTAATGCAATAATGCCTGTTCCAAGCACTTCTTGGAAGGCTCTGTATGGCCACAGTGTAAGTGCCCCAGGAGGACCCTCCATGGTAGCCCTTCCAGCCCCTAGATATGTGAGCACAAGAAGGATTAGAGTGCCTGTGCCACGGCGCTCTCATGCACAGTCATACAAGATATGCAAGAAGTCATCCAAGAGAGGGCAGGTGGCACTCTTATTTCTTACAATCAATTAATAGAGGCTGTGTGGTCATGGCATGGCTGCCTGAGGATGACAGGGAAACACCTTCATGGCAGCCCCTGCAGCCCTTAGGGATGGGGGGACACCAGGACTCAGAGTGCCTGCCCCAGGCCATTCTCATCCACAGTCACCAAGATAAGCAAGAAGTCATCCAAGAAGAGGGAAGGTGGCACTCCTATTTCTAACAATCAATTAATAAAGGCTATGTGTTGCCTCAGCCTAGCTGAGCAGGGAGAAAAGGCAAACACCTCCATGGCAGCCCCTCCATCCCTCAGGAATGGGGGGACACCATGGCTCAGTGTGCCTGCCACAGTAACCTCTCATCCACAGGCATCCAAGACATGCAAGAGGTCATACAACAAAGGGAAGCGGCACTCCTACTTCTTACAATCAATTAAGAGGCAAACACCTCCATGCCAGCCCCTCCAGCCCCCAGGGACTGGGAGACACCAGGGCTCAGTGTGCCTGTTCAAGTCCCCTCTCATCCACAGGCAACCAAGACATAAAGTGATCCAAGATGAGGGAAGGTGGTACCCCTACTTCTAACAATCAATTAATAGAGTCATACACCAACATGGCAGCCCCTGTAACCCCCAGGGACTTGGAGACACCAGGGCTCAGTGTGCCTGCCCCAGGCTCCTCTCATGCATACCCACAGCATGGCTGCCCCAGGAGGACACCTGCCATTCCAGCCCTTAGAACCCACCTACCCAGAGCACAGGGGGTGGTGTCGGCCAGAGCACTACTCCTGCTGTGACTGGATATAAACATGCCTGCCATCAATACAGAGCACTTGTGACCCTGCTGGACAATACAATGCAGGGGATGCAATGTGGGATAGTAGTGTGTTTTTTTTGTATCATTAATGTACAATTACTTGAACATTATTATTAGACTCCGCCTATTATCAAGTCCCCCTCACATACCCCACTAGAGTCACTGTCCATCAGTGTAGTAAGATGCTATAGAATCATTACTTGTCTTCCTGTATATACTGCCTTTCCCCTGTCCCCCTCTGCTACATTATGTGTGCTAATTGTAATGAGCCTTTTCCCCCCTTATCCCTCCCTTCCCACCCATCCTCCCCAGTCCCTTTCCCTTTGGTAACTGTTAGTCCATTCTTGGATTGAGTCTGCTGCTGTTTTGTTCCTTCAGTTTTTTTGGGGGTTCTTATACTTCACAGATGAGTGAAATCATTTGATACTTGTCTTTCTCTGCCTGGCTTATTTCATTGAGCATAATACCCTCTAGCTCCATCCATGTTGTTGCAAAAGGTAGGATTTGTTTTCTTCCTATGGCTGAATAATATTCCATTGTGTAAACCTCATTGTAAAGAAGTTTGTCTTAATTCTTGATTTTTGCCAATTATTACATGTCTTAACATTGTCTTCCTTGCGTCCCTTGTGTTGGGAGATCTGTGTACCTCCATGGCTTGAGTAACTATCTCCTTCACCAGATTGGGGAACTTTTCAGCAATTACCTCCTCAATGACACTGTCTATCCCTTTCTCTCTTCTTCTTCTTCTGGTACCCCTATAATGTGAATATTGTTCCATATGGATTGGTCACACAATCCTCTCAATATTCTTCTTAGAGATTCTTTTTTCTATCTGCCTCAGCTTCTTTGTATTCCTCTTCTTTAATTTCTATTTCATTTACTGTCTCTTCTACTCCATCTAATCTGCTTTTAAATCCCTCCATTGTATGTTTCATTTCAGATATGGAATTTCTTAATGATTGAATCTCTGACTTAAATTTGTTCCTGAGTTCTTGAATATTTTTATGTACCTCCATAAACATGTTTATGATCTTTATTTTGAACTCTCTTTCAGGATGACTGGTGAGTTCAGTTTCATTTTGCTTGTTCTGGGGTTTGTGAGATTTTGGTCTGGCCCATGTTCTTTTGATGTTTCATATGCCTGTGTGGTGCCCACTAGTGTCCAGCAGCTCCAGGGAATGCAAAAAAGATTATACTGTGCATTCTTTCAAATATGATTAGAAATATATAACTCATAATACAGTGACATCGAGATCCTAGAAGACAGATCAGGTGCCAGAGAGAGACCAAGTCTAGAGATGCATATGTTTAAAGACTCAGGTGTTTAGAAAATCAGGTATTTAGGTGCAAATGGCAGATTAGATCAGGTACAGAACCCTAGGGTGCCTGTTCCCATTTCCATTCCCATCCATGTTGTTAAGCATTGCTGCTTCATGATTTTAGAATCTGGTTATATTGCAAAACCTCAAGTTGCTGGGATCCAGCTCCAGCGAGTCCAGGAGTCCCTGATGGACAGCGTTGGCAACTGACGGAATGAATGAGGACACAGGCACTAGCAAAAGCTGAGCCTGGCCTGTTTTATTGAAATTTAGCAAGGTTATATATGTTTTGAGTATGCAGTTTCACAAAGATTAGATCATTTGATTCTTTCAGAAAAAATGTTCACATAAAGGTCAATGTGTAAAGATTAGATTACTGGCGCCTTGGGAATCATTAATTCTTTGCACCTATGCCTGCTTGGCTCCCCTGGAGGACTTGGAACAAACATGACTTGTCCCCTCACGCCTGGTTGGCCTGGGCCCTACTTGCAGCTTCCTTATTATTGATTCTAAAATAGCTGTGATTACTATTTATCTGATTAATAAATATAGCTAGGTCTATTTTCCTAGATCTAGAGCATTATGTGCAGATTTAAAGGAAAAACATCAAAACAGTGTATCATTAAAGCAGTGTAGCAAGACTAAGCTGACTGCAATTGTGGGAACTGAAAACTCTGTACCTTGGGTAGGTGCCCAGTTTTGTTGAGATGAAAGCATTGCACCTGGGGGGATGAGGTGAGGGGATAATGCCCACTGAATCAGAAGGCACAGGGACCGAGTCGGGCCACTTCTCTTCCTAGCGGGGGAAGCAGGGGCATGTCTGTCTTAGTTTCCTTAAACCATTTACAATAATATCTTGGTAATGATCTTTTCTATAGGGAGAGTCTCTGTAATCATGCCAAGCCATCATTCATGCTGACTTTCCTTTATTGTTCTATTGTTCCCCGGGACCCAACAGGTCTAGGAGTCATTTAGAAATTCCTGGGGTGAGCAGGGCTGTGAGAGGGAACTGGAAGCTACTCAAACAATTCTTATTTATTATAACTTGATACTTGTTTCCAATATCTTCTCCATATCTCCCTCCTATTATTTTTTAATAAAACGTTAAATAGGAGGTAAAAGTAATAAAGATTACAGTTTCTAATAGAATGTTGTTGAACAGTTTACTTTTTCATAAAAGATGTTTAAATCTTGATGTAAAATAAAGATGGAAAGTAGAGTTTAGTGCAGTAGGAAAGAAAGTGTAGACTGTCAGATCCAGATCCATGCCTATAAACTGGGTATTGATCCGAGCAACAACAGCCATGCGTGCAGAAGATTTCTCTCAAAACTGGGGGGGTGAGGTTCTGAGTTCACCTCTGTTGACCCCCTGTTGTTCACCTGATCGCCCCCCTGCAAATGTGCCTGTCTTAGGTTGTTCCTCCCTTGAGGAATTTTACCCGTCTGTGGCTAACCAACCATCTTCCAGGGCCATACAGGGAGAGGTACAGTTGGTGAGAGAGAAGCAATGTTCTTTGAAAAGATTGGCTTTTTATTTCTCTGCAGATTTATACCCCATGGCTTCTATGCCCAACAATTATCTTGAAGTATCTTTACCACCTGGAAGAATTAGAGGGGTCTGGCCTCTAACATTTCTCTTGAATTATTTTAAATTTGGTTTTCTAACTTAGGTGTGTAAGTGACCAATAACAACATTTCCAAACACCATAATAATGAGAGACAACAGGGATGTTCCTTTCAGAAGTCCGCTTTGCACTTCCTTCTTTCCAGGCACCTGGGCAGTGCCATAAGACGAGCCATTCGGACTGGCTACCGACATCAAGTTTTTCTGCATGGAAGTAGGGAATGGTGCCCAGTGCTGGGCAGGCTGGCCTGGAGGTCCTGTGGGCTCTGTTCACAGCATGCCGCCTGGATCCTTGCAGAAAGGGTGCCCACGGCATTTATGAGGACAGGAGGTCCACTGCTTCGGGGCTGGTTCCCCTTTCACCCCTCAGAACAAAATACAGGACAACAGGAGATCTCCAGGCCAACGCACTTTCAGCATTCAGCAAGTACTCAACAAACAACTGAACCGCCTCAGAGCCACCAACGAGTGTACACTAAGCACTCAGTATGTGCCAGGCACTCTTCTGTGCACTTTGCAAGAATGCATTCATCTCGTCTTCCAACATGCATGACAATGGTTCCCAAACGTTTCAGCCCATGGGAAGCTCCTAAAAATCCCAACACCCAGGTCACACCCAAAACCAATCACAATATTTGGGAGTGGGAGGATGCATCAATTCCATTTAAAGACTCCCCAGTAATTCCACTGCACAACAAAGCTTGGGACTCTTACCTGAGAGATGGGTACCATTACCATCTATGTTTTTCAGATACAGGAACTGAGACACAGAGAGGTTAATGCCTTGCCAAGGCCACACAGCTGGCAAGCAGCCAAGTTGGGATCTGAACCCAGTTTATCTCTGACTGTCGCTGAACACCAAGACACTGTCCCGTAAAGTCATAGAAAGAAATTACTGGATGCAATGAATTGAAGCAGGGTGGCAACCAAAATCATGAAGGAGGTACACTGGGCATGAAGAACAAGCCATGTGGGTGGCTGTTCACTTGAGGGAAATCTTCCACAATCCAACCAGGCCAAAACACAGGTGCAATTCTTGGAAAAGATCAGCGTACAGCCATGAACAGCGACTGTGGAGGACCTCAGGAAGCACGTGTCCCAGAACAAAGGTTCTCACACCTCACTGTGGGTGAACGTCACCTGGAAGGCCGGTTACGGTACAGACTGCTGGGCCCACCCCAGAATTTCTAATTCAGTAAGTCCAGGAGAAAGCCTTAAAATTTGTTTCTCTAACAAATTCCCCCAGTGATGCCGACACAAAACCAGCACCCTCAGCGGTCACGAGTGACAAGCGTGAGCGAGTCACAGAGCTTGTCTGTCTCCCCAGAATCTCATATGCCTCCATCAGCTCCTTCCCAACACTCTGCTCACTCCTATCACCATCCAGCCCAGGCTGCAGTTAGCTCCTCCTCCAGGAAGGCTTCCTGGACCGTGCGCCTCTCCTATGCTCCCCTAACACCCTCCCCATAAACTGATCACAACACCCATTATGAGTTTCATGACCTTCCTTCCCCTCGCCTACCTCTCCCAGTGGACAAAAAATGGGAGCCTCCTGGAGGACAGGGGCTGTTTCTATTACTCCTTCAACCTTCAGCATCTATCACTAGGCCTGGGTCAGAAAAGGTGCAAAATCAGTGTGCACATTTGAGCACTCCAACCCACCAGGAAGGATGGGCATGGGACAAATTTCTGAGCAAAACCATTTGACCCAGGAATTCCACTCCTAGGAATTTACCCTAAGAATGCAGGATCCCGGTTTCAAAAAGACAGATGCACCCCTATGTTTATCGCAGCACTATTTACAATAGCCAAAAAATGGAAGCAACCTAAGTGTCCATCAGTAGATGAATGGATAAAGATGTGGTACATATACACAATGCAATATTATTCAGCCGTAAGAAGAAAACAAATCCTACCATTTGCAACAACATGGGTGGAGCTAGAGGGTATTATGCTCAGTGAAATAAGCCAGGTAGAAAAAGACAATTACCAAATGACTTCACTCATCTGTGGAGCTTAAGAACAAAGCAGAAACTGAAGTAACAAAACAGCAGAACACTCAGAGAACCCAAGAATGGACTAACAGTTGCCAAAAGGAAAGGGACTGGGGGAAGAGGGGGATAGGAAGTGAGGGATAAGGGGAAAAGGGGGTATTATGATAAGCACACGTAACATAGGGGGCACAGGGAAGGCAGCATAGCACAGAGAAGACTAGTAGTGACTCTATAGCATCTTACTGTGCTAGTGGACAGGGACTGTAATTGGGTATGTGCTGAGGACTTGATAATGGGAGCCTAGTAACCACAATGTTGCTCATGTAATTATATATTAATGTTAACAATAAAAAAAATTTTTTTAACTTCTGAGCAGAAGTTTTTCTTTCAGCCATAAGAGAGTGTCCCAACACACAAACGATGTGTTTCAAAGTACGTGTGTTAAGTTGTTTTAGGACTCAGAACTCATTTCTCTCTCTGTATATTATAAATATTAAGGGCTAACCTCAGAAACTTATTTAATGTGACTGAATGATAATTTTACCACTCAATTACAAGACTGCTCAATATCCCTATTATTCATAACAATAATTTCTAAGAAAGAGTGTGAGCAGAGTTCCTATACCAGGAACACTCTCTTTCCTGGCCTCTGGCCCCCTCTGCTGAAGCCAGTAAAACCTCAGACTCACCATCCCCTCACGCCTGCCCTCAATGTTGAGTAAAGGTCTCGGCTGCCCACTTTTCTGCAGACTGTTTCCTGCCAGTGACACTGCCCAGTCTAGTCCTTTCAGACCTGCATTCTCTGTTCCACCAAGGACAGCCTGCCAGTCTCAGGAAACAAGCTCTGCTATGATGGGAATGGGGGCTGAGCGGAAAGGCTGAGCCCTTCCTCTCCCACGTCAGCCGGGAGCATCCTCTTAGCGCTCCCCGACCTGGCTGAACCCAGAGAGAGAGAACGGGAGTGAGTTCCAGCCCAGATCCAGCAGGCCAGAGCAGGAGGCACGTTGAGTCAGGCACGTGGTCCCTGAATTTACAATGCTGAGCTCTCCTTTCTTCCACAATGGCACAGGTTGGTCCTGCTGCAGGGCAACGGGCAGAGGTTATTTCTGACCCAGAACCCAGGTCCCTTAAGGTCCTGGCTAGAAGAGGTGACAGTCCTGGGTCTAGGACATGTGAGCATCATGAGCACAGGACGGGGTGCTACCCATGTCCATGGATGCTGACCTCCCAGCCACAGCAACTGCAATGCCCGTGTATCAGAGACACGCCATCTGTTCCTGGTGCCGCCACTGCCACAGCTCTGGCATTCTCTCAGGGCCAGCGAGAAGGCACCATCCCCTCTGAGGACTGGCCCTGCAGCTTCTGTGAAGCCCCGTGCTCATGCGCCCTGCCCCTGCTCCCCTGTATCACCTCAGTTCAGCAAGCGGGGACCATCCAGTTTGTAGAAGGCTCCACATCGGGACACTGACGCCGAGGCGTGTTGCAGGCTGCAGAGGAGCCAGCCTTGTGAAAACATGCGTGAGCCTCTCCGAGCCGGGCAGGCCTGGGTTCATCTCTCAGTCTTGTCACTCATTACAGGGCTTTGGCCACAACAACACTGTTTCTTTTCATTTTTTTAACTGTGAAGGTGGAGCAGTAAAACCTAACTTGTTCTTCAGTTACAACGAACCTCATGGGCACCACACAACAGACAACAATTTGAGCAAATTGTTTCCTCAGTTCTCCCAAGGATGGTACAGAACCACTCACCTCATTCTAGAAGCTAATCACATACACCGTATACCATAGGGCATTAGGGTTTAATTCTGTAAAGAAAGGCTGATGTGGAATGAGAGGAGCATCATGGATAAACAGCACCCTCAGGTCCTCTGAGGGTTCCTGGAGAAAGGGATTAAACAGACAGGAAGGACAGAGCTGGGAATCAGGAGGGCGCAGGTGAGAGTCCAGTCCGAGAGAAGAGGGTGGGCCCAGCAGAACCAACATAGAAGCAGCAAGTAACCTGACATGCTCTCCCCCTTTTGTCTTATTTGAGATGCAGAGGTGAAGAAAATCCTGTAAGCACTTTGCACTTAATGCATGTCTCCCTACAAATGGAAAATACAATTAAACATTCTGGTTACTCATTTCCAAATTGCCATGTATTATATGATTTGCCTCTAGAAAGCAATGTACAAACTTTAATTACACTCTGCTTTAGTATCTACAAAAGTAGAAATACTGGCCTCCAACTTTCAGGAAGATAAATGACAAGGAAACACTTGAACAAGCCTTTAAGATTATATAATAAAAGAGGAAAAAAAAAAGAAAACACAGGCTACTGGGGACACTAGAGGTCTGGCCAGCTAAGGCGAAACTGGATTCTCCATGCACAGCAGATGGCTGGCAGTGGTCTTTTGGGTGAAGCTTCCTGCTAGCCTTCCAGGAGCTAAGAAGACCAGAAGTTTCTTTCAGTAAAGTAGGTTGGAAGTGAACTTGAAATAGGCCACCCATAGGTGGTGTTCCCAGTCTTTCTTAGGGACACTGGACATTAGATTTTCCCCATAAACTGTTCTTCAGGTATAGATATTATACCCTCAACTGGTATAAACTGAAGACTAAATAAAATGTGTAAATAATGACCTCAATTCCAAAGCAAATCCCAGCCCATGTCTGAGTTCAAAAGTTCCGGTGGCAAGGAGGCTCAGCCGCCTGGTGAGAAGGCTCTACAGCCATGAGCAGTTGGGCCTGTGACTTAACTTCTCTGAGCCTCCCTTTTCTCATCTGTAAACGGGATAGTAATAGTATCTACATTACATAGATACGAGGAGGAGCAATGAATCATTACTGCATGCAAATCCCTAGGAGAAGAAGAGCTTGGCACATACTAAGTGTCTGATACATGCTACCTAATGCTCACATTAAAATCAATATTAACATAACTCAAGAACTATGTTTATTTCACCTACTACTTCAGTAAGAAAACAAGCAGCAACGGGAGCAGGTGGGGAGGCCCTGAAGTCCGGAGCACTCCTGGGAAATGCAGCTGCTCACTGCCTCACCCTGACACTGTCCAACATTCCAAAATACAGGCATCTGCACGGGAATGGAGGGCTGATTGGTACAGAGGAAGAGGAACCTCGGGATGGCGACGGGGTAGGAAATTCACAACCAAAGGCCATGAAACAAGGTGTGCTGTGCTGTGAAGGCGGCTGCAAGCGGCGGCTGGGAAGAGCACCTGCAGGGAGAGGCAGGTAAGAGGCCAGGGGGCTCTTGTGGGAGGAACTGGAGGAAGAAGGAAGTCCCACACCGTATAAGCATATAAATGAAAAGGCGGGTAACCACAGGGGGAAAGGAAGACGGCGGACTGGAGAATCAAAGCAGGTAATGAAAATTAGACTACTGGATAATAGGAAATAGCAACAAGAAACTCTGAAGGACGGGGTGGCGGCAGAGAACAAGGCTCAGCAGCACACGGAGAGGTGCACAAATAGCAGCCGGAGAAAATGCAGGAAGAACGTTGGGAAGATGTGGGACTGAAGAGAAAAGGAGTTATTTGTTAGGAAAGGTGGAAACATAAAATGGGGTTGAAGATTTCTGTGTCTGTTGGCAAAGGACAGCCACGAACTGGGAGCAGCGGAGGGGCGATTAGGGAAGGAAACACCAAGTAAGCAGAAGAGGCGGCGAGGGGCAAGAGAAGCTTGGGAGGAGAGGCGGGTGAGAGACCAATCTGCACAGGCTTGGTGGCGAGCGCTAAATGAATTCAAGTAGTTCTTCTATTCACACACTTACTATCCAATGCTGGGCAGCTAGTAACCAAGAATTTTACTAGCTTTGGTTTGCTTTGTTTTCAGCACTTGGACGAGGCGAAACTCCCCGCAGTCAGACGGACCGCCCGCCAGCACAGGTCGCCTGAGGTCCCTCTGACGTGGGCAGCAGAGCGGGTTTGCACCTTCCTAGGGCTGGTGTGCCAATTCCTCACCGCGGCAACCAGAAGGAAGCAAACCAACTCGAGCAACTCGTTCCAATTCTGAGACTACAGACCCCACATCCCCCAGTCTTTCTCGGGCAGTGAGACCCAGCTGGGACCTGGGGGGAAACTCGCTTTGGAAGCTAGTTCTCCAACCGCACCCGCCGTTGCAGGGGAGCTGGGCCAGTGCTGGCCGCCCCCGGCTCCCGCACCTTATCCGCCTCGGGCGCGGCAGGCAGCGGGCCCAGCGGCCGCGAGCGCGGGGTAAGGTTTCAGGGTAATCCCTGGCCCCGCGGGGCTGGAGGCGGCCTTTCCCGAGAGCGCCGCCCGCACACCCGCCCCGGCGGCAGCGAGTTCCACTGCGGGCCACCAACAGGTGCGCAGCCGCGCGGCTGGAGACCCGGCAGGAGGAGGGGGCAGCGAGACCATGGGCCACGGAGCTGTCGCTCGGGGCGTCTCCGCTCCCGGGGGCCTCGGCTACCCGCCCCGCGCCTCCGACGCAGCCTCATCTCGGGCGGCCCGCACTCGCCAGAGCCGCAAGGTCGGCGGATCCAAGACGTTCCTGCGACACACGGCCGGTCCCGGTCCCGCGGGCTCCGAGCACGCCAGTCTATCGGAGAAGCCTCCGGCTCGGGGAAGCGGTCTCTGGGCCGGCGGCCGGGACACGGCGAGCGGGAGAAACCGCGGCGCTCGATCGCTGCCCGTGCCGCCAACGCTTACCCCGCAGGCCACGCCCCCACCGGCTCTCCCTCCAATCAGGCCACGCCCCGCGCGGCTACCGGCCCTTCCAACGGCCACCCCTCCCACCCCTCCCCCATCGGAAGACGCCCCCGCCGGC
Source organism: Manis pentadactyla (assembly GCF_030020395.1). Classification (NCBI taxonomy): domain Eukaryota; kingdom Metazoa; phylum Chordata; class Mammalia; order Pholidota; family Manidae; genus Manis; species Manis pentadactyla. Next base: position 13,828,689 of record NC_080020.1, read on the forward strand.
CAAGCCTCCATGCCCCACGTCTTCTTGCATTCGGCTGCACAGCCCAGCACCTCCTCCTACCACCACCCTCGGGGGCATCCCCCTGAACCCGGCTCTACCCAGAGCCCTTCAATCCCCTGCTGTGCCCTGGGAGGGAGGGGTAATCGCGTCTCCGGGGCAATCGCCCTGGCCCCGCCTCTGCCCCGGGGAGGGGTTCGCTCTAGGCTGAGGCACTGTGGATGCGCTTTTATGCGCGGAGGTAATAAACATGAAGTGAAAACTTTTAAACCTCCTCTGTTTCCCCAAGGCCCAGGGAGTGGGCGGAGGCAGGGGGAGGGGGTGGGGGACTGTCTAACCGCTGGGATGTACATATAAGAAAAAAATAAAAATGTTATCATGACCAAGTGTGGGTAAAATTGTAACATTTCCAGAATATCTCGTCTGGCTTTGTTGTATCTGCATATCAATAGGCATTCAGGGGTGGAAAGAAGTATGGCTTTAGTGCATTTGCATCTTTCCTCAGAGGTGGAGAAGTTCATCTCCATATCAGTGGGTGATTCCCTGGGCAACAGAGGGCTTATCTGTACCTGAGAGGTGAGGTGGAGGGTCGGTGAGGTTACTGCTGGAGCAAAGAAAGACTGACTGGGACTGCAGTTTGTGAGAAATAAATGGGTTTTAAACTTTATTTCTCCCTTGGACTGATTTTAGTTTTTAAAGGTATTTGGCCCGAGATTTCCTCTCCCCGGACCGACACCAAGTAAAAATTGCAATAATGGCTTCACATGAAAAAGTTCCTAAGCAATCTCTCTCATAGGGTATGAAAAAGAATAAAAGAAAGCTTTGTTCATGACATGCAACAAAAATATTTGATTCAGTGCAACATCTATTTCCCCCTGAAACTGTCAGGAACAGAAGCAATATTTACTAATTTTACATAGGGCATATATAAAAAATGTAGTGCAAATATTAAAGATAAAGCATTAGGAGCTTTCCCTTTAAAGAAAATAGAGGCCAAAGGTACCTGCTATTGCGGCTTCTATTCAAAATGGTACTAAGTGGTCAAGCCAGCAGAATATCAGGAAGAGAAAAAAGAGGCACTGGGATTGAAAGGAAGAGAAAGCTGCCATTACTCACAGGAAATTATCATCTAAATTAAATATGACAAAAAATAGGATTCATAAACTATTAAGTCTAGTAAGAAGGGCTCTGCAAGGTTGCTGGCTACAAAATCAGTTTACCAAAGCCATAGCATTTCCACGTATCAGCGACAAGCAGGTCGCTAAGAAATCCCATTCACAATATTTATGGGTACCTAGAAACAATTCTAAAAAAAGACACGTAAAATATTTTATAGAAAATGTTAAAGCTTTATCGAAATTAAAGAAGATATTTTCTTATTGGTGAGATTGATGGTGTTCCTGGCTAGAACAACTCAATATCATACAGATGACAATTTTCTCTCAAATAATCTGAAATTAGAGCAATTGCAATCCACAGTCCAGCAGGATACTTTGAGAAAGTTGACAAGCTCTTAAAATTCACGTAGAAAATAAAGGATCAAATAGAATTTTGAAAAAGAAGTGAATCTGACCTATCTTATTTGAAATGAAGACTTATAGTAAAGCAGTAGTAATTAAAACAGCTTGGTAATAGAAACAGAGTCAATCAGACCAACAGAATAGAGAATCCCAAGTGGACCCATGTTTATATGATAAGTTAGTATATGACAAGGTGGCCCTGGAAAGTAAAAGAATTAATGGACCGTTATCAGTAGCTCATTGTGCTGGGACAATTAGCTACTACATAGGGAAAATTGTATAACCATCTCACAGCATAAACAAAAGTAATTCTAGCCAAATGAAAACATAATTAAATGTACAAAACTAAAACTTTAAAACTTTTAGAAGAAAGCAGAATATATTATGACAGTGGGGTAGAGTTAGGGTTTTTCCTTTAAGTAGACAAAGCAAAACAATAAAGGAGAGTGATAAATTTGATTACATAAAAAATATGGAGGCAATAAAAGCCCCCACGTATGGATGGATTCCAGGGGACAAAATCCATGTTCCAGAGACAGAATAATGGGTATCTGAATTAATACACTAGCGATAGAGGCTGAAAGTGAGACAGGGACAGTGGATGTAGTCAGAGTAGGGGGAGGGCCTCTGGAAGGGGCAGAGCGGGATATTTGCAGGCAGAGCAATGTAACTGCAGGCAAGGAAACCCCCCTACTAAAACTCTATGTTAAACATTACTCTCTAGAATCATTCTCCAGTGAGATCACTTAATGTTCCCCAGATAAAGAAGAGTAGCAATATTTTATTATGCTAATAAATTTACTTTAGCATACTAAAAGGCCCAGGCCTCTGTGCTGTCTTCCCTTCTTCAGATCTGATGAAGTGATTTTACAAACTGGGCAACTAATTTAGCAAGTGACCCCAGGCATAAAACAACACAGTAAAGGGCAGGAAGGATTCCACCTTAAAAATAAGATTGCATTTTAATATCCAAGAAGTTAAGACGTTAGAAATTCTTAACTTACTCTTTTGCAAACAATACCTCAGCCCACCTTGGGGGCTGAGCAGGCGGCCTTGTTTCATATGCTCCCAGACCAAGATGCTGGTCCACACCCCTAAGTTTTTTTCATGTTCTAGAAAAATCCTCAACTGCCTATAAAACCCTTAGACAACGCACCACGACGGACTCTCTTGTCCCCTCCTGGCGTGAGCTGGGAGCTCTGTCCTTTCACTTTATCTCTAAAGAAAAAAGCCTGTACCTTGCTCTCCTACCTTGACTGTTTGTGAAGCTAATTCTTTGGCTCTGCAAACAAGAACCCTGGCATCAAAAAGATGGAAAACATTGTAGTTTATTTTTTTAGAATTAGTAATGCTTTTTCCCTAGTCTCTTTTATTATTTTTACTGATAAAAGAGTCAAGAATGTTACATTCACAAACATACTTCACTTTCAGACAATACAAACATATTTCAGTCTTTAGCAAAGGTCCCAAAGCCTTGATGTTAGTTTACCCAATTTTTCACACCCCAACCTGAAGTTGCTTACTGATGGGAAAGATTTAACCCTCCTGTTTATAATCTGCTTTATGGGCTATAAAATTATCACTCTATTATCATAGGTTAATATTTATCCCCTAAATAGCTTTCAAGTACCTCACCAGACAGGACATATTTCCTTTCTGTCTCTCCAGGAGCAAATGCAGTGCTTGGTGTTGTTGGATCTCCTCAAAGGAGGACGCCACCCCAATTCACTCATGGAAGGTGTCTCTTGATGCAACAAGCAAGAGGGCTTTATTCAGGAACCAGCTAGCTGGGGTCCAAGTGTCGGCCCAACGCAGCGGGTTTCAACAAGGACCCCGAGCACTCAAAGCCAGGGGTTTTTATAGCATTTTCAAAAAGACAGTTTTTTTCCACAAGCACATTACAGTGTTTTTCCACAAGCATATAGCTTTTCGGCTGGTGCCACATCCTGGGGTTTTTAGCAAGATAACATCATTTTCTAAAGGTTAGGGTGGCCTAGTGAGATAGGCTTGGTATGTATGATTAACTGACTGAGGTTAGCTGACTAAAGGTCACCGCCTTCGGTGTCCATGATTGATTAACTTGTTTTTCAAGGCTTTACCCAATTCCAGTTTTTCCTTCTAAGTCACATATTCAGAAAAATGGCTTCTAGGCCTTTAAGATGGCTACGTTTATGCCATATTTCTGTTCTCACTTAATGCTAGATTCTACATTTCCCCACTTTTTCTTTTGGTCATTCCAATCATGGAATGTTCGTTTCTTCTTGCTCCGCTAGAGAATGGTATTGTTGCCTCAACATTAGCACTTGAACAGCACTTACTCTTTCTCTAACGAAGGTTACTAACTTATTTAAAATACAAGGGCCTAAGGTGAGGAGCAATACAAAAATAAGTAAGGGCCCTGCCAGAGTGGATATCTGCCGGGGACCAAAAGGACCCCCCACCCACAAAATGGCGAACTCCCCGCTTCTCTTCCAGGTCTCTGCTCCCACCGGTGCCAGCCAACGCCCAATCACCCCTCTACACCTTCCTGCCGGCGCCACCTAAGGTCCAATTATCTTCTGACCCACCCCTTCCTTGCTAACCTGTATAAATTGAGCCTGCAAACAATAAACTGTGCCAGCTTGATCAGACATCCTGTCTTGCTGGTCGTGCTTTGTGTCCCTTGCTTGTTTCATTTCTGCAGGTTTCTCGTTTTGGCCCTCGTTGATAGTCCCGCAGGACGGGACAACTGGCGCCCAACGTGGGGCCCGACGGGACGCACGCCCTGCTGAAACGTCTACTCGTAGGCCTGGCCAGGCACTCATTTGAGACGTCGCGCAGGTAGGAGCCTGACGCCGACTCTGCATTGACGATCACTGCGGCCCACCCGTCCGTAATACAGATCCGTGAGAGGTGAGTAGACGCATTCACAAGCAAGCATTTCAAAATACCTCTTGTGAGTTCGATGTAGTAATTTAATTGGTTTTATCACTTCCCTCCAGTCTCCCGCCGCGATTTATCCCTTGTTTTGCCCTCTGGTTGTCCCTCTCTGAAAACCTTGTGCTTACTTTGGGCTAACGGCCGTTCACCTCGAAGGCATACCCAGGGGACTCTGACTACGGAGTCCCTGCCCTAGAGGGTCCGAGCAGGCGGATTATACCTGCCGGCTGTCCTACGTAAGCAAGGGCTCGTCTGAGCTGATGAGAGTGGCTTCACTGACTCAGGACATTGGTGTAATCGCGGCTGACTTGGAGAGATTTAAATTTAGGCCGAGCGGAGGTTGTAACCATAGCGACGGGCAATTCTCTGAACTCCCACGAGGTATTTCTTAACGGAGTTAAGGATTCTCTCAGGACACGAGGTGTAAGGGTTAAGAAAAATGATCTTCGACACTTTTTTTCCTTCGTACATGAAAATTGTCCTTGGTTCCCCCTAGAGGGCACTATCAGTTGTAAACGCTGGGAAAGAGTTGGTGATGCCCTCCAAGATTTTTATCAGACCTTTGGCCCTGAAAAGATCCCTGTCTCAGCATTCTCCTTTTGGAACCTCATTCATGATATCCTTAAAGTTCATTCACAAGACCCTGATATCAAAAATGTTATAGAAACAGGAGAAATAGCCCTTAGAAAAAACTCCCGACCACCCTCTACTTGTCCTTCAATAACTGTAGATATTCCTGAAGATCCCGCAGTTTCTCTCGAAGAAACTCCCAAGCCCCAATCTGAACAAAATACTCCAGATCCCCAAGATAAACCTGAAAGTAAACCTGGCAAATCTCATTCCCCCCAAATCCCCTCCATTTACCCCACACTCACGTCCTTAAGACATCAAGACAATCATTTAAGCCCAGAAAATGAGACATTAAGAAACCAAGCTGCTCATTCTCATGAACATGAAAACCCCTGGCGTCTCACAGCGCCAGTCCTTTATGGTGCCACTGATGAGCACTTTAAGCCTCCCCCATACAAACCTATTCCCCCCCAATGTGCCCCTATGCTTCAAATCCCTGCTCTAGAGCCTCCTTATTACCCCTCCCTTTTTATCTGACCCCATCCGGCAAGCGAAAATTTCTCTAACTAAAGAAGTATCTTCCCTTAAAGAACTTTTGTTGCAAAAACGTGAGCATGTTCAGCTCATTAAAGAGATCAAAGCCCTTGAGGCTGAGCTGACATTGTTGAGCCCCACGCAACCTCCCTCACTCCCCAAAAAACCCATAAAGAATGCAAAACCAAAAGACCCAGTCCTTGCCTTTCCAGTCACCTGCGGCCGACCGCTCACCCGTGGTCGCCGCCCAGAAACACCCCCAGAAGCCATAGAAGAGAGCGAGGACGAAAACGTCCCAGACTCCCAAGACCCAGATACCCCAGACCAAGAGCAGGATTCTGAGGGGGAGCCTTCAGACAATGAAGAGCCTAAGAGTAATAAAGAAAACCTCGCTAAAACCCAAAAATACCGCCGCCTAAACCTTAAACACTTAAAAGATTTAAAAGGAGCTGTTACCAGTTACGGCCCCACAGCTCCTTTCACACTAGCTTTAATTGAAAGCCTGAGCGATCAGTGGCTGACCCCTAATGACTGGCTTTCTTTAGCGCGAGCTGCATTGTCCGGGGGAGAGTATGTCTTGTGGCGTACTGACTTTGTAGAAAATTGCTGTGAGACTGCACAGCGCAATAGTGAAAGTAAAACCTCGCACTCATGGACGAGAGATAAATTACTCGGGTGAAGCCCTTATGAAACAAATGAGGCCCAAGCAGCCTTTCCCCCTGGTCTTTTGGCTCAGGTCCAAAACGCAGCCTTGAAAGCCTGGCGGCGCCTTCCCCCTAAAGGCTCCACTACTACCTCCCTAGCAAAAATCCGCCAAGGGCCTGACGAGCCTTACAGCGACCTCATTAGTCGTCTAACAGATGCTGCCGAGCGACTAGTTGGGGGAGGAGAAACAGAAAGTGCCTTTGTTAAACACCTGGCTTATGAAAATGCTAATCCGACCTGTCAAGAGACCATAAGACCCCACCGTTGTGGGAGTCTTTCCGATTATATTAAGCTCTGTTCCGGGATAGGAACTTTACATACAATTGGACTGGCCATAGGGATGGCCCTAAAAATATTAATAAAGATAGCAATAAACAAAAAACTTGCTTTAATTGCAATCAGCCAGGACATTTCGCCCGCCAGTGTCAGGCAGAGATTCAACTTCACCCGCCTCGAGCTCCCCTGCCCCATGTTACCCCAAAAACTGTTTGCCCTAGATGTCGGCGCGGCTATCATTGGGTTACAGAGTGCTGCTCTAAGACAACTGTTGAAGGCACACCCCTTCAACCATTTCAGGGAAACTCCCAGAGGGGCCAGCCCCTGGCCCCACCATCAAGCGCGAACCAAGGGGCTATCAGGTTCGTTCCCCCAGCTCAACAGCAGCAGTTTCTCCCTGCGCAGACATCCACTCCCTCTCCCGTGCCACCCCGGGAAGTGCAGGATTGGACCTCTGTTCCGCCACCAGCACAATATTAATTCCTGACCAAGGGGTCCAGCTGCTCCCCACAGAAACTTATGGACCCTTACCTTCCGGCACCTTTGGTCTAATCTTAGGATGAGGGAGCTCTGCATTAGTTGGCCTCCATATTATACCATTGTTATAGACAATGATTATACAGGACAAAACCCTCCTAGCCTCTGCTTCTATGGGTCCAATATCTATATCAAAAGGGAAACGAATAGCCCAACTCCTACTACTCCCGTTAGATTCAACACATAAAAGTTATAATAAAAATTTCAGATTAAATGCTGCCTTTGGCTCCTCTGATGCTTATTGGGTACAACAAATCACCACTGAAAGGCCATTGCTAACCCTACAACTAGATGGCAAGTCCTTTGAAGGACTAGTTGATACAGGAGCAGATGCTATAGTAATATCAGCCCAACAGTGGCCTCCTAGTTGGCCCTGTAGTACAACTGTAACCCATCTCAAAGGCATTGGCCAATCCACAAACCCCAAACAAAGTTCTAAAATCTTAACCTGGAGAGATAAAGAAGGGAATTCCGGACAAGTCCAACCTTACATAGTAGCTGGATTACCCATTAACTTATGGGGACGTGACATTTTATCCCAATTAAAACTTGTCATGGCCAGCCCAAATGATGTTATTGCCCAACAAATGCTTAACCAAGGCTATTTGCCCGGTCAGGGCCTAGGAAAAAATAGTCAAGGCATAAAAGAACCCCTTATTGTCACACCCAAAACTGATCGTTTAGGATTAGGGAATAAAAATTTTCCATGATGGCCATTAACTTTCCTGTACCCCATGCAGATAAGATAAAGTGGAAATCAGACTCCCCTGTCTGGGTAGATCAATGGCCTTTAAATCAAGAAAAACTCACAGCAGCTACTAAGTTAGTACAGGAACAATTAACTGCTGGACACTTAGAACCCACCATCTCTCCTTGGAACACTCCTATATTTGTAATTAAAAAGAAATCAGGAGAATGGAGGCTCCTTCAGGACCTCAGAGAAATCAACAAAACCATGTTCTCAATGGGGGCCCTTCAACCCGGTCTCCCCTCTCCCATAGCCATCCCAGCTAATTATTTTAAGATCATCATTGATCTTAAAGATTGTTTCTTTACTATCCCTCTCCATCCCCAAGATAGAGAACGCTTTGCATTTAGTATTCCTGTCACCAATTTCAAAGGGCCAACGCATCGCTACCAGTGGAAAGTCCTCCCTCAAGGTACGGCGAACAGCCCCACACTGTGTCAAAAATTTGTAGCTCAAGCCGTACATCCCCTCAGGTCCAGATGGCCTTCCATCTATATCATTCATTACATGGATGATATCCTCCTGGCTGGGGTATCCAACTCTGAAGTCCTGAAATGTAGTCAAGAATTGACCACCCATCTCACCTCTTTCGGTCTCCAAATTGCTCCAAACAAAGTTCAATTAACAGATCCCTATTACTACCTTGGCTTTGAACTAACTCCAAACAAAATCACTACCCAAAAGATTCAATTAAAAACATCATACTTACAAACACTGAATGATTTCCAAAAATTCTTGGGAGATATTAATTGGCTTAGACCCTATCTCAAATTAACTACTGGAGAGTTAAAACCCCTTTTTGATATACTACAAGGAGATTCTTATCCCCTATCCCCTCGGAAATTGTCTATTGAAGCAAAGAAAACCTTAAACATTATTGAAACAGCTATACAACAACAAATTACATTCTTATCCTATGACAGGCCCTTCGCTCTCATCATCTGTAATATGCAACACACCCCTACTGGAGTTTTATGGCAAGGTAATCCTTTATTGTGGATCCATTTGCCCTCTTCCCCACCTAAAGTCCTTATCACATACCCTTCATTAGTTGCAAAGATCATAAAAGCAGGCAGAGAAAAAAGCCGCCAACATTTTGGCAGAGATCCTGATCAGCTCATCATTCCTTACACAAAAGAGCAAACAGATTGGCTTTCCCAAAATGTAGATGATTGGCTTATATCCCTTGCTTCCTTTCAAGGTAAAATCGATAATCACTATCCCTCACATAAACTCCTCCAATTCTCACGACTACATCCCTTTATTTTCCCAAAAAGAACCTCATCCACTCCTTTAGAAAATGCCTCTTTAGTTTTCTCAGATGGCTCCTCCTCTGGCATTGCTGCCTATGTTATTGGCTCACAGAGTTACAGTATCCAATCACCCTTTAAATCAGCTCAACTCGTAGAATTATTTGCTATTTTACAAGTTTTCAAAATGCCGAGCCAAATCCCTTTTAATCTGTATACCGACAGTGCCTACATAGCATATTCAATTCCTATTTTAGAAACTGTTCCTTACATTAAACCCTCTACCAACGCCATTTCCCTTTTTCAACAACTCCAAACCTACATATTACTTAGACAAGCCCCTTTCTATATAGGCCACCTGCGAGCCCACACCGACCTCCCTAGTCCCCTCTCCCAAGGTAATGCCCTTGCAGATAAAAACACCCGCTTTATGTATTTTATTATGACCGATGCAGTCACCAAAGCTAGTCAATACCATTCTCTTCATCATGTGAATGCTCACACTCTTCGACTTTTATTTAAACTCACCAGAGAACAAGCTAGGCAAATTGTTAAAAATTGTCCGGGGTGTGTTACCTCACTGCCCCTTCCTCATTTAGGAGTTAATCCGAGAGGCCTACTCCCTAATGAAATCTGGCAGATGGATGTTACTCATATTTCTGAATTTGGTGCTCTTAAATATACTCATGTGACCATTGATACTTACAGTGGTTTTATATTTGCCACTCTCCACAGTGGTGAAGCTGCCAAAAATGTTATAGTCCATGTTCTTCAATGCATTACTGTTATTGGCAAACCTCAAATCATTAAAACAGACAATGGACCAGGATACACCTCACAAGCATTTCAAAATTTTTGCCATCAATTTCAAATTAAAAACATCACAGGTATCCCCTACAATCCCCAAGGACAGGGAATAGTCGAACGAGCTCATCAAACTTTAAAAGGTATGATCAATAAACTCAAAACCAATACTGTGTATCCTGTAAAAGGCTCTCCAAAGAACCTCCTCAATCATGCCTTGTTCACACTTAATTTTCTACAATTAGATGATCATGGTAAGTCTGCAGCAGATAAGCTGTGGCACCCTGAAACCAAAACAAAGTTTGCAGAAGTTCTATGGAAAGATCCGCTTACCTCCAAGTGGCACGGTCCCAACCCAGTTCTTATCTGGGGCAGAGGCCACGCCTGTGTATATGATACACTGGGAAATGGACCTCGATGGTTACCTGAACACCTTGTCAAACCCATCAATACCACTGTGAAATAAAAAACACCTTAACACATCCCAGAGAGGAGAATCCTCCCTGAGAGCTGTCCTTTTGTGTTTTTGACTCTAAAGAAGGAGGAGCCAGATGGCTCCCTGAAAGATTAATAAAACCTGTTGATAAACCAGTAACAGGTAACAAGAACTAAAAACCGCTAAAGTTTTATAAACGCCTCATAACCATCTCCCAGGGTGGCGCCTGAGAAGTACTTTGTATTGTGTTTTGTTTTAGATGATCCTGCTGCTGGTTGCCATCCTGACGTGCCCCATCACTATCGGGGGCCAGTGACTGGGACCCAGGGCTGGCTCCACATATCAAATATGGAATTACACATGGACAATAAGTAACCAAGTGGGAGATGTTGTTTCAGCTAAAACAAACTTAGGAGACTCTCCCTCATGGGATCCTTTAGAAGTTGACCTGTGCAAATTAGCCTTGGGAGCCAGCCCAGATTGGGGAACATCGAGTATTCTCTGGCCGCAATTACAAGCGCCTAATACTTTTAATGGGGCGTTAGATTCCCCCGGTTGCTCTGAGGAAAATCGCCGAACAGCCCTTAGGTCATACACCTTTTACGTATGCCCTGGCACCCATCGATCCTGCTCCCTTAATTGGAAGTGTGGGTTTGAAAGTGATTTTTTTCTGTGCTTCCTGGGGATGTGAGACCACAGGAGATAGTTACTGGAAGCCCTCCTCTTCCTGGGATTATATTACTGTCAAAGCCCATTATCCCCACCACAGCGCTTTTTGGTCAGACGATGTGATCCCAGGATGCAAAAATTCGAATACTACTACTAAAGGATGGTGCAATCCCCTACAAATTAACTTTACCTCCCATGGAAAAAAGGAGAGCTTGTGGACCTCTCGACCTCTCACCTGGGGTTTACGGCTTTATAAAGACCACTATGATCAAGGTCTACTCTTTCAAATAAAACTCCTAAAAGGGGTTCCGATCCAGAACCGGGCCTCAGTGGGACCCAATAAACAACTACACCAACCCGGGACCTCACACCAACCCGGGACCCCACCAAAATCAGGGGGTGCTACCGCTTCAACCCACCCAAAAACTACTATGTATCAGCCTACTATTCCCCCAGGTCCTGCCTCCTCCGCGTCCCTCATCATGGCAGTTGTTAACGCTTCGGCGCAAGCTCTAGTAGCTGCGACCAATGCTACCACTAATGTCACCTCCTATACAGAGTGCTGGATATGTTACTCCTCAGACCCACCGTTTTATGAAGGTATTGCCATATTTGATAATATTACCTATACCAATGACACCTCCCTGCTATCCTGGGGGCCTGTTGAATTAACCCTTACTGAGGTTTCAGGACTTGGCACTTGTCTCCTCAGACCAAACATGAATTATTGAAGATTTGTAACAAAACCCGAGTTGTTACCACAGCTTCTCAATATGCGAAAGCACCTAATAACACCTATTTGGCCTGCTCCATGGGCTTGACTACCTTTATATCCACCAGGACCTTTATTACAAAAAAGGACTACTGTGTGCTGGTTCGCCTATATCCCAAGCTCACCATACATGAAGCTAGTGAATTCTTAAACTTTTGGGAGAAAGGATTACAGGATAGACCTAGACAAAAAAGAGAGCCCCTCAAAGCAATGACAATAGCTGTCCTTTTAGGGCTTGGAGCCGCTGGAGCCGGGACTGGTATAGGAGCCCTTGTTACTTCTAGCCACAATTATAACCAGCTTAGCTTAGCAATAGATAAAGATTTAGCAGAACTAAGAGATGGGCTTGCGAATTTGAAAGACTCAATTACATCTTTGTCAGAAGTAGTGTTACAAAATAGGCGAGGTTTAGATTTACTCTTCCTCCAACAGGGTGGACTTTGTGCAGCGTTAAAGGAAGAATGTTGCTTTTACATGGACAAAACTGGCTTAGTTGAAAATAGTCTTAAAAAGGTAACCGATAGTCTAGAGAAGAGAAAAAGGGAACGGGAACAACAAGAATCTTGGTATAAGAATTGGTTCTCTGTCTCTCCGTGGCTATCTACCTTGCTTCCTTCCATATTGGGGCCCTTGGTTGGTCTTATCCTGCTTATATCCTTTGGCTCCTGGGCTTTTAAAAAACTTACAATGTTGATCAAACAGCAAATTGACTCTCTTATAGCAAAACCTATTCAAGTCCATCCATTATCATCGCCTTGACTTGGCGGACCAAGGTGAAGATCCTTAACCGGGGCCTCATACCCGAAGAGACCCAACAGTAACCAGGGAGTAAAACTGAGACAAGCCATGTCAAGGTTACTTGACAAACATTCCTGGGCAATTAGATGGGTAGTCAATGACGGGTAACTAAGAGGATATACCTGCAAACAAACATAAGACCTCTAGGGGCCGATCTAATACTGGGGCAAGCTCCTATGCATATAGGCCGATTCAGTATTAGAGCAAGCTCCCCTGAAAACTCCAGGCCGACTCCAGAAGGAGGCAAGCTCCTGGAAACAGAGGCCTGGTATAAAACCTCTGGACCTAAGACAGGCACCGTCTGCCCAGAAGATAAATGGCTTAAAACACTTCAATAAGTGCTCCAATCCCTCCTAAAGGAATAGAAAAGGGGGAGATGCCGGGAACCAAAAGGACCCCCCACCCACAAAATGGCGAACTCCCCGCTTCTCTTCCGGGTCCTCTGCTCCCGCCGGTGCCAGCCAAGGCCCAATCACCCCTCTACACCTTCCCGCCGGCGCCACCTAAGGTCCAATTATCTTCTGACCCACCCCTTCCTTGCTAACCTGTATAAATTGAGCCTGCAAACAATAAACTGTGCCAGCTTGATCAGACATCCTGTCTTGCTGGTCGTGCTTTGTGTCCCTTGTTTGTTTCATTTCTGCAGGTTTCTCGTTTTGGCCCTCGTTGATAGTCCCGCGGGACGGGACAGATATCAGAGTTGTAAGCCATGGGGATCGAGCAAACCAGGATTCAAATAGACCTTGGCTGGTTTCTCGCTCTCTCTTCCTTTGATCTAGTCTTTCTCTGAGTTTAGACATTGAATCTCTTACTATTCCGGAATGGTCTGCATAGAAGCAGCATTCTTCTCTCAGAGCTGCACACAATCCTCCTTCTTTTAAGAACAGTAGGTCTAATTCTCGCCTGTTTTGCAGGACTACTTCAGAAAGGGAACTTAGGGATTCTTCAAGTTTAGTTATGGATTGCTCTATAGTCCTCAAATCTTCATCAATGGCTGCCCTCAGTCCCTCGTAATGTTGGTTCCCTTGGATAATAGCGGCTGTCCCCGTTCCTACTCCAGCTGCAACTCCTACTCCCAACAACACGGCTAGAGTCAGCGAGACTGGTTCTCTCCTATATCTCTGTCTGGGTTCAAATTCTGTTACAAATGAGAAATCATCATGATACATCAGCCTAGGCACTAGCTGGGCCATAATACAGAAATCACGGGAGGAATTGAAGGCGGAGGTAGAGACACACGGGGTCAGTCCAGTGTTACAGGCCCACCACCCTTCAGGAGGAGGGACTAGATACCTGTTTTCTCCTGAGGAAGCTACGGGTATGGTCTCATTACATAAATTCTTATGAGTGGGGGGAACCATGCCTAGGCATTTCCCTTTTCCAGTCACTTCGGTCAGAGTCAGCTTCTTGTGGCTGCCCCAACTACAGATCTCGTGACTGGTTGTATTGTTAAAGCTGCCTAACAACCCCAATCCTTCATAATAAGGAGGTCCAGAAGAAAAACATAACCAACAGGAATCGGTAGTATTTGGGTTGGTGGTGTTTAGAACCCGGAAAGCCCCCTCGAGAAGGTTGAGGAGACGTTGTCCGGTGCCAGGAAAGGGGGTTACTTGGCCAGGGGTGGGGACGGCGGCAATGGTGGCAGAGTCTACCAGTGGCACTAGAGTTTGCTTCGGGGTCGGGGTTGGGAGACGCAGCTGATCTCTTAGGACAATATTAGGTCCTACTGGGGCAGCCGGAAAGGTCTCAACTTTAAGTCTGATAGTAAATATGAGGCCTTTGTCATATCCAGATTTATAATATCTAAGTCCCCACTGTCATCCAGTGACCCACCCATCATATTGGCGTCCCTTATCACTGAACGTGATGTTTAAGGGGTTACATAGCCCTGTCTGTTCACAGTTGGGGGATGTGTGGTTCCGGGCTACTTTAAGGAGGTCCCAACTAGACATGGGGTTCCAATAAGCATCACCTGTAGTCTCACATCCCCAAGAGTTACAATAAAAGGATTGTAAGCCCCCACACTGTTGGGCTTGTTGGTAGGTTCGTCCGTCACGGGGGCAAACATAGAAAGTAGTGGTCTTCATCTGCTGGCGCGCGGCTGGATCTCTGCACCCAAAGCCCCCTAAGCCCCTTTGGCTCTGGGCCTGCATTCCTCCGACGTGATATGTCGGTGGTCCTCCCGGGACGTGTTGACCTTTGGGTCGGATTCTACTGGCTTGCATCCAGCTAAGCTCAGGTATATCCCAGTCCCCTACTCCAGCAACTAAGGCGCAAACGTTGGGGTGCAGGGACGGCCACCAGGTTTTAAGGGGGGCCGCCTTAGAAACAGACCACACTGCCTCTCCTGTCTGGGAGTAGACCTGCCACGTCAGCAACCTGGGCTCATGGGGGTGAGGGTTTTGGTGGGTTGGGAGTAGCAGGAGCATCAGAATCACCAATAACATAATTCTTTTTACACAAACGAAGCTTAAGGGGGTTATCAGTTCGAGTTACTCGCCAATCCGGGTCCGGCCGGGGCGCTTTCTTCAGATGTGAAACGTGTACCCAGGAGGAGAT
Organism: Manis pentadactyla; assembly: GCF_030020395.1. Classification (NCBI taxonomy): domain Eukaryota; kingdom Metazoa; phylum Chordata; class Mammalia; order Pholidota; family Manidae; genus Manis; species Manis pentadactyla. The sequence continues at coordinate 13,843,783 of NC_080020.1, forward strand.
GCCATCCACTTTCACGGCTGTGGGAGTGGTCAGGAGGACGATGAAGGGCCCTTTCCACCGAGGCTCAAGGTTTCCCGTTCAGTGTCGTCTCACGTAGACAGAGTCTCCCACCTGGAACTGATGAGGCACTGAGAAGTCCTCTGGCCGATAGGCTTCCCGGATGGAGGCCCACACTTCTCTCTGTACAACTTCTAGGGCCTGTAACCTTTCAAGCAGAAACTTATTAGTTACACATTTGGGGGATGTATGGAGGTGAGCCGATTTGAGCGGAGCCGGGGCCCCAAACATTATCTCAAAGGGTGTTAGTCCAAAGCAGCCGGGAGTGTTCCTGACCCGAAATAAGGCGAAGGGAAGGAGGACTAACCAATCACATAAACCAGTCTCTATGGATAATTTAGTCAAGGTCTCTTTTAGAGTTCTGTTCATTCTTTCTACCTGTCCTGAGCTCTGGGGCCTGTATGCACAATGCAATTTCCAATCTGTCCCCAGGATCTTGGCCAATCCCTGACTCACTTGGGCAACGAAGGCAGGACCATTATCAGAGCCGATTACCTTTGGGATCCCGAACCTTGGAAATATCTCTTCAAGGATCATTTTGGACACTGTCTGAGCTGTCTCGGTTTTGGTAGGGAACGCTTCTGTCCATCCTGAAAAGATATCTAAGAAGACTAGGAGGTACTTATGTCCATACTTAGCAGGCTTAATTTCAGTGAAGTCAACTTCCCAGTAAGCTCCTGGCCGATCTCCGCGAAGCCTTTTCCCATATATTACTTGATGTTTGTTTACATTTACCAATTGGCAGGGAACACAATTTCTCACTACTTCGTCTGCCATTTCTCCCAAGCCAATGATATGATAAGGGGAGCTTCAAATCAGGGTTTTTAAGTTCTTGGCTCCTAAATGTGTCAACTGATGTAGGTGCCTTAAGTATTTTCCTGCCTCTTTTTGAGGCAGAACACTTTTTCCACTTCCTGACTCGTATGTTCCATGGGGTGAGGACTTTTGGAACCCTAGCTTGTCCATCCGAGCGAGATCTTCGGGTGTATACTGGAAGCTTTTGGTACATGTGTCTTCTGGGTATGCCCGGAGAGGTAAGATATTCATTCCCTGGGCTGCTTGTTTTGCGGCTTGGTCTGCTCTCCGGTTCCCTCGAGCTATTAAAGATTCATCTTTTTGATGTCCAGGGCAATGTATTATTGCTACCTCCCTGGGTCTATGGATGGCTTCTAACAAATCTAAAATTTCCTGTTTGTTTTTAACATCTTTTCCAGCAGAAGTCAATAGCCCTCTCTGTCTATAGATAGCCCCATGTATATGAGCGGTGGCAAAAGCGTATCGGCTATCAGTGTAGACATTAAGTCTCTTACCTTCAGCCATCCTTAGAGCCTGGATCAAGGCAACAAGTTCTGCTCGCTGTGCGGAAGTGCCTGTTGGAAGTCCGCTGGCCCACACGACCCGGTCATCGTCTACTACTGCAGCCCCCGCCATCCTCTTACCTCCCAAGATAAAACTGCTCCTGTCTGTGTACCAAGTCAAGAGTCCTGGTCCTTTCAGGGGCTGATCTTCTAAGTCCCGACGGGTCCCTGTCTCTTCAGCCAGAATCTCTTGGCAGGTGTGAAGCACTTCTTTCCCCGAGTCAGGGAGCAGGGTAGCCAGGTTTAGGATGGCGGGCGGGGCGAATTCCACACGGTCGTGATTCAGGAGCAAGGTTTGGTAGTGAGTCATTCTGGCATTCGACATCCATCTTTCAGGTGGTTGCCAAATTACACTCTCCAGCGCATGGGGAACAACCACAGTAAGTTTTTGTCCCAACGTAAGTTTGTCAGAATCTTTAACTAAGAGGGCCACAGCTGCTACTACTCTCAAACAGGCAGGCCATCTGCTACTTACTGGGTCTAATTTCTTTGATAAATAGGCGACAGGTCTCTTCCAAGGTTCCCATTGTTGGGTCAGCACCCCTCGAGCTACCCTGCTCCGTTCATCCATAAAGAGGACAAACGGCTTAGTCACGTCCGGCAATGCCAGGGCAGGTGCCGACAGGAGGGCCTTCTTAATATCATCAAAGGCCTGCTGTTGTTCAGATCCCCAAACAAACGGGGCTGTCCCTTTGGTTAGGGGATACAGGGGGGGCGGCTAGGGTAGCATACCCGGGTATCCACAGTCTACAAAATCCTGCCATCCCCAGAAACTCGCGGACCTGGCGTGGAGTAGTGGGAACCGGGATCTGTGTCACAGTCTGCTTTCAGGCTTTGGTGAGCCACCTTTTCCCTTCTCTCAGGGAATATCCCAAATAAGTCACTTGTTGTTGGCAGATCTGTGCCTTTTGGGCAGATGCCCTATATCCTAGTTTAGCAAGTTCAGTCAGAAGGGCTCCAGTGGCCTCTCGGCAGGCTTCCTGGGTAGGAGCTGCTATCAATAGGTCATCAACATATTGCAACAAAGTTACCTGTGGGTTGGAGGCTCGGTAAAAAGCCAAGTCCCGATGTAGAGCCTCGTCGAAGAGGGTGGGCGAATTCTTGAATCCTTGTGGCAAACGAGTCCAGGTCAATTGCCCAGTAGTTCCCGTGGAGGGGTCTTTCCACTCAAAAGCAAACAGCGGTTGGCTATTCTGGTGCAGGCGCAGGCACAAAGAAAGCGTCTTTTAAATCCAGGACTGTATACCAGGTGTTTTCCGGGGCCAGGGAGCTTAAGAGATTATAAGGGTTTGGCACAGTGGGGTGAATGTCCTGTGTCCTCTTATTAACTTCTCTCAAATCTTGCACTGGTCGATAATCTCCCGTTCCCGCTTTCTTTACAGGCAGCAAGGGAGTGTTCCAGGGGGATTTGCATTTTACTAATATCCCCTGCTCTATAAGCCTCTGGATATGGGGCCTAATTCCATCTCTGGCTTCTTTACTCATTGGATATTGTCTCACAGTTACTGGTGAGGCTGAAGCTTTTAATTCTATGACCACAGGGGGCTGATTCACAGCAAGCCCCATACCCGCCGTCTCCACCCAGGCCCCTGGGAACTGGTCAAGCCACTCCTGGCCAACTCGGGAGGGTTCTGGTTTCTTAAAGAGGCAGTATTCATCTTCCAATCTTATAGTCAAAATACTTAGGCTTAAAGGCTTTTTCTCTTGATTAGTCACTAGAGTTTCTTCAGCTTGAAAGGATATTTGGGCCCCTACTTTGGTCAAGATGTCCCTCCCCAACAGGGGTGTGGGGCATTCCGGTATGACTAGGAATGAGTGGCTTACTCGTCCCACTCCTAAGTCCACCGTTCTTCGGGTGGTCCACGCATATTGTTTCTGACCCGTAGCCCCTATCACCCAAGTCTTTTTGCCAGAGAGGGGGCCCTTAGCTTGGGTCAGTACGGAATGTTGAGTACCAGTATCTACCAGGAACTCAACGGATTGCCCCTCCACCTTCAGGGTTACCCTGGGATCGGGGAGGGGCTCTGAGCCCCGTCTTCCCTAATCTTCATCTTCTAGCAGAGACAACACCTTCTTGGGGGGTCCCCTCGGTGGCCTCTTTGGGCATTCCTTCATCCAATGCCCCTTTTCCTTGCAGTATGCACATTGGTCTTTCTCTAAAGGGGTCCGGTTGCTCAGGTGCCCTGCCTTGCTAGCTCTGCTACTAGGGGGTGGGCGTCCCCTACCTTCTACTACTACGGCCAAGATCCTTGTTAAATTTTTCTCATGCTTTCTATCCCTCTTTTCCTCTTTTCCTTCTCTTTCTTTCTCCTTCCTCAACTTCTTCTCTTCCTCGGTCTCCCGCTTGTGATAAACTTTTTCAGCTTCTTTCAATCCCTCAGCGATAAATCTTGTAGGCCTTCCAATCTCTGAAGCTTTTTTCTAATGTTGGGCGCTGACTGCCTGATAAAAGCAAGAGCCACTGAAGCGCTGTGCTCCTCAGAGGCGGGGTCAAAGGGAGTATACCGCCTGAAGGCTTCCATCAGGCATTCTAAGAACACTGCGGGTGCCTCAGTGGCTCCCTGACTGACCTCTCTTACCTTGGCCAGATTAGTGGGGCGCCTTGCAGCCCCGCGGAGACCCGCCACCAGAGCCTGGCGACAGATGGTTAGTCACTCCCTACCTTCTGGAGAATTTAAGTCCCAGTTGGGTCTGGTCAGCGAGGACCCCCTCTCTATATCATGAGGAAGTTGCGATGGTCGTCCATCGGCTCCAGGCACGTTCTTTCGTGCCTCCAGAAGGATCCTTTCTCTCTCTTCCATGGTGAAAAGTACCTGCAAAAGCTGCTGGCAGTCATCCCAAGTGGGCTGGTGAGAAAACATCAGGGACTCTATCAGCCCAGTTAGTCTCTGTGGTTCCTCTGAAAAAGGAGGGTGGTTAGTTTTCCAGTTATATAAATTGGCGGAGGAGAACGGCCAATACTGCAGAAGTTGGAGAGGTGGGTCCCCTTCCTCTCCGGGGATGGGAGTCCCATAGGACCGGAGAGGAAAAATACCTGGAGGGTCTAAAATAGCCCCTCGGCGGCGCCGAGTTCCTTGGGCAGGCCCCAGAGCCGGCCCCACTGCCTCGGCACCAGGGACCAGAGGTGTCGGGGGTGCCGGGGCTGGGGGGGCCGTAGGGGCAGGGGGGGAGGGAGGGGGGTCATCAACCATAAGCAAATCTTGAGTGTCTGGGTGAACTCTGGTGGTCTCTTTCCCTTGCTCTGAGGTTGGGTCTGAGCAACTAAGACCTGAGGGCCCATTTTCTTCTGTACCCAGGGCTTCACCCAGAGCGGTGGATTCTCCACCAACTCCTGCCACACTGCAATGTAGGGTTGCTGATCTGGGTGTCCCTGGGGCGAGTCCTGGAAAACAACAGCTTTCACTGCTAGTAAAATGGAGAGATCAAAGGTCCCTTCCGGGGGCCACCCAACATTAAAGGTGGGCCACTCGGAGGTACAGAAAGTCTGCCATGGTCTTTTCTTAACTTCTACTGACAAATTATGTGCCCTCGTCCTTACTTCTGTCCAATGATCTAACGTCAGACTGAGGGGGGTCGTCACTGTCTGTCCCATCGTCAGTATAACAATTATTAGACACGTGAAAGACACAGAAAACAGAGACAGACACAGATTAGACACACAGCGGCTGCTCCTTGTTTTCTTCAGATTTTTGACCAGAAATCGAAAGGAATCAGAGGGTTGATACTCTTGGCGCCCGAGAATCAACCCTATCTCATCAGATTCACCTTGCCAAAAAAACACACGAGAGGCCACCAGGCGTCCCTGGCCCTCTAATCTCCCCGAGGCGTCCCCCAGGGTTGCAGCCTGCGGTGCTCTGAGTACGTCTACCGACTGCGATCTCGAACCCTTTACGGGATCGGGACGACTGCCAGACAGAGGGTACCCTTCTCCAGAATTCCGACTGGTCGCAATGGAAAACAGAAGACGAAACACAGACAACTCAAGGTGCCGCTAATCTTACCTCCTCCAAGGGCGACTTCGGGAGTGAAGCGGGGTGAGCGCTAGATCCCAGACGAGCCCCCAAGAAATGTTGGATCTCCTCAAAGGAGGACGCCACCCCAATTCACTCACGGAAGGAGTCTCTTGATGCAACAAGCAAGAGGGCTTTATTCAGGAACCAGCTAGCTGGGGTCCAAGTGTCGGCCTGACGCAGTGGGTTTCAACAAGGACCCCGAGCACTCAAAGCCAGGGGTTTTTATAGCATTTTCAAAAAGACAGTTTTTTTCCACAAGCACATTACAGTGTTTTTCCACAAGCATATAGCTTTTCGGCTGGTGCCACATCCTGGGGTTTTTAGCAAGATAACATCATTTTCTAAAGGTTAGGGTGGCCTAGTGAGATAGGCTTGGTATGTATGATTAACTGACTGAGGTTAGCTGACTAAAGGTCACCGCCTTCGGTGTCCATGATTGATTAACTTGTTTTTCAAGGCTTTACCCAATTCCAGTTTTTCCTTCTAAGTCACATATTCAGAAAAATGGCTTCTAGGCCTTTAAGATGGCTACGTTTATGCCATATTTCTGTTCTCACCTAATGCTAGATTCTACAGTGTTAGGCTGGAGGAAGGAAAAACAAGGACATGCAAACAGAACAGAGAGATACCATAAAAGGGGAACAGACCAGACCCCAAGGTCCGTGCCTTATATGGAAAGGTGACAGCTCTTCCTGAATTCCATCCTTCTGATGTGCCAACTAAGACCCAGATGTCAGCCTCCTCCCTCTTGAAAGAAAAAAATGTTTCTAGCTATTATGTCACCTTTAGCCAATCATACCTGTCCACGCCCCCTAAGATAGCTTGCCCACTCCTCCCCCTCCTAACCCCTTATAAGCCCTCACCTCCCTGACGGGGTGTGGCTTCCCTGGCCTGTATTTCAGACAGAGGAATATCACCTGGGAATTGCGCTGAAGTAAACTGCCTGGCCCTTTGTTGCCTCTCCTCGCCGGCTTATTTCGGCTAGAATTTATCTTACACTTGGCACAGTGTGGGAGTGCAATAAAACCTTGAGACATGAATAATAAATGGTCACATACCCCCCAAACCATGCTTCTCTGCCCCCTGCCACTTCCCCAGGATGTGATGGAGTTTAGGCCCAGATCAGGGGCTAACAAGTCTTCAGATCTGATGGAAATTCAAGGGAAGCAACTGGTCTCCAGAGCAGCTCAGGAGGGTCAAGAGGTTTGGAGCTGACCCAGGGGCTTCTTTCAGTATAAAGTGAGTTTGACTGTAGTCACACCAATCTTGGCCCTACAATGCAGTCCCCTCCTCAGGTTTGTTCTCACTTTCCCTTACTCCCTGTAGGATCCACAGGACAAAGGGGAATGAGGTCTGATTTAGAACTATCTTCCTTTCTCCCTTTTCCCTCTTTGAAGCAATGCTCTCAAGGCTGGTGTAAGGCTGGAAGTACCGGAGGGAGAAGGGCAAGAAGAGTGCAGGCAGAGCAGAGACAGTACCAAATAGGTCTGTGTCATATGGGGAAGGAACAAAAAGCTCTTCCTGGATTCCAGTACCATGACGTGCAGACAAACCCGGATGCAGAACCCCTCCATCTGGAAGGAGGAGACCTCTGGCTGTCCATCACCCGAACCTGAGCCAATAAAAATTTCCCTACACACCCCTGGCCTGGCCCACTTCCCCCTCCTTTCCCTGTTCTCTTAAAAACCCTCGTCTTCCCTGCTGGACTCGACTTCTCCAGTCTGTGTTTCAGACTGGTGAACCTCACCCGGGATTGCACTCAAATAAACTGCCTGGCCATTTGTTGCCTCTCATCGCCTGCTTATTTTGGTTAGAATTCATCTTACAGCTGGCAGGACTGAGCGGCTTCCAGGAGAGGCAGCTCCGTCCTCAGGAGCATGTGGCCGCCCTGACTCCACGTGCTCCTCCCCACCTCCTCCGTGGGTGGCCAGGAAAGGTAAAGAAACCAAGTGCCATTATTCCCCCCAGAGCTGGAATTATAGTTAATAATAAAGTCTGCAACAATTAAAATGAGATGGCATTTTTGCCTGCTGAATTTGCAAGTTTAAAAGTATAATAGCATCCAGGGTTGGAAGAAAATTAATACTAGCATAGGAAAAAGGGAGTAAAATAATAATACAAATTTTCTGTAAGGCAATTTGGCAATGTGTATCAAAAGCTGTAAAAATGTGCAACGCTTTGACTCAGTGATTTCACTTCTAGAAATCTATTCCCAGGAAACAGTCCGTGATGTGCACAGATCCTACTAACAAAGGTATTCATTGCAGGTTAATTTACTAGAGTAAAATTTACAAACTAAATGCCCAGTAATGGGCTGGTTAAGTGAATTACAGTCTATCAATATAATGGAATACTATGCACACATTTAAAAAAACAATAATGATGTAGGTAATACTTCAAAACATAGGGCTAAGTGGGAAGAAAAAGAGACTAATACCAAAAGAGTAAGTGCAGTAAGAGCTCTTTTTTTGTTGTTAAAGTTCCCACGGGCTTTAGCTTATACTGCAGGGGGGACTATTATCAGCGGAAAGAGAGATTTTAAACATTTTCGGAAAACAAAGCAAAAGCAAGTGTGTTGGGGAAAATGAGTGGAGTAAACTTAGCAGCCCAGAACACCCCCAGCTGGGAGCTGGGGAGGCGTGCAAGGGGCAGGAGCACCGGTCTTTCTGGCAAAACCCCAGGGAAGCTCTGGGCTTGGGCTTAAAAAGTCAGAAGAAGAAAAGTGGCTGGACACTAGGACCACTTGGAAAGCCTATCTAGGGTAGTGCGCGGGCTCCCCAGCCCTGCCTGCGACTATCCGGGCACCTGCTCCCCCGACTCCCAGCACCCAGCTTGATGGTCATTCTACAGGGAGTTCTGCCCAGGGAGAAGCCCCGCTCAGGGGGCGTGTGACTCTGCAGACTGTCCACCAAGCAAGTCCTTATAGCACGCAAGCCCTGCCGCTCACCACGGGGGAGTCCGAGGCAGCTCCCCATTGGTGAGCGAGGCCTGCAGGCGGGGCGGCATTTCACCGCCCCCACCCCTGAGCCCCTGTAGTGAGGAACTGAGGCCCATATTCTGATATGTGAACAGGCTGCACGTTACGGGAAGGGGTCACATTCAGTGTTGAAGGAATCAGAATGAGAGGCTGCAGTCTACGTGCCAAGGTGCCACGGGAGCTAGGAGGAGACCATTAGGCAAGGATCATGCACACTGGGAGAAGGGCCCAGGACAGCACAGGTGGGCACACCCCATGCCAGGAACTCAGAAGGTATCCCTCCAACTGCTTAGTGATGCATCAGTAGCGAACAGCACCAGCTTCGTACTTAGACTTATGGGAGTCACAACTGAAAGGTCTAAAACCTAAAATCAGACATGATTACGAAAGGTTGCTCATTCTCTACACTGATTTTTTTTGTTTACCGTGTACATTGTATAGTTTCAGTAAAATTATAAAAATAAAGGGAAGAAAGCATATACAGAGGTGGCATTGTGCTTTCCTATTTCCCTGGTGCAATTCAGAGAAACACGGCTATAAAAATGGTCAAGTCCACGTTGAGCTACCTTTGGCAAGAGGATGATACTTCTCTGACTTTCCGTAAACACAGAACTGACACCACTGACTTATTTTTCATTAAGAAACTTTCATTAACTTATGAAGGTTTCACATGAGCAATGTTGTCTGACACCACTTATTTTTAACATTTTCCAAGAACCAGCTTATTTAAATCAAAAGCTAGGGCATTTGCTTCAGATGTTGTTCCTTATTAGGGCCCCGGAATTGTTGTTTTTTATTTTTAAGTTTGGCAAGCACTCTTCCTGGCTTCTGGGGACCACACAGTGTGGTTCTGACTACAAACGCTCCCCTCTCTCTGGACACAGCTTTCGTCGCTCCTCCGTGTACAGGGCATTTTCAGCAGCATTTCCCGGGTAGCTGGGACTGAATGGGGAGAGCCGGGGCCTCACACTTTTTATGTGAACGGGAGATTTCAAAAGGACATTAAATCACCCAGCCATTTTGTAATTATCTCATGTTTCAGTCTCCTTGACTTAACACATCTATTTCCATTTCTGGTGTTTCCTTCCTCCTGATATACTTGAAAAGCTTTATTTATTCCCTTCACTATTCTAGCAAGCATAAAATCCTCCCTATGCCCAGCCCCACTTTTTTCTGCCTCTATCTTCCCTTCACTTTTGTGCCTAATCTGAAGTTTCCCAGAAATATAGTTTTCAGAGAGGAAATGAAACAAAAATCCTATCACTAAATTCCTCACATGTTCAGAAGCACATGGTTAAGTTTTTTTTCAGTACACTGAAAATACTTTAGTAGGTTTAGTATACTTTTTCCCTTTTTTGTTGGTATCATTAATCTACAATTATATGAGGAACATTATGTTTACTAGACTACTCCCTTCACCGAGTAACCCCCAAACCCCCAATACAGTCACTGTCCATCAGCATAGTAAGATGATGTAGAATCACTGCTTGACTTCTCTGTGTTGCGCAGCCCTCCCCGTGCCTCCCCCAGATTATACATGCTAATTGTAATGCCCCCTTTCTTTTTTCCCCCTCTTATCCCTCCCTTCCCACCCATCCTTCCCAGTTCCTTTCCCTTTGGTAACTGTTAGTCCATTCTTGGATTCTGTGATTCTGCTGCTGTTTTGTTCTTTCAGTTTTTCTTTGTTCTTATACTCCACATATGAGTGAAATCATTTGATACTTGTCTTTCTCTGCCTGGCTTATTTCACTGAGCATAATACCCTCTAGCTTCATCCATGTTGTTGCAAATGGTAGGATCTATTTTTTTTCTTATGGCTGAGTAATATTCCAAGTAATATTCCATTGTGTATATGTGCTACATCTTCTTTATCCATTCATCTACTGATAAGGGTCCTTCCATTTCATGGCTATTGTAAATAGTGCTGCGATAAACAGAGGGGTGCATCTGTCTTTTCAATCTGGGCTACTGTATTCTTAGGGTAAATTCCTAGAAGTGGAATTCGTGGGTCAAATGGTATTTCTATTTTGAACATTCTGAGGAACGTCCATACTGCTTTCCACAATGGTTGAACTGGTTTACATTCCCACCAGGAGTGTAGGAGGGTTCCCCTTTCTCCACAACCTCACCAACATGTATTGTTGTTTGTCTTTTGGATGGTGGCAATCCTTACTGGTAGGAGGTGATATCTCATTGTGGTTTTAATTTGCATTTCTCTGATGACTAGTTATGTGGAGCATCTTTTCATGTGTCTGTTGGCCATCTGAATTTCTTCTTTGGAGAAGTGTCTGTTCAGCTTCTCTGTCCATTTTTTAATTGGATTATTTGCTTTTTGTTTGTTGAGGTGCATGAGCTCTTTATATATTTTGGGTATAAACCCTTTATCAGATCTGTCATTTATGAATATATTCTCCCATACTGTAGGATGCCTTTTTGTTCTATTGACGTTGACCTTTGCTGTACAGAAGCTTTTCAGCTTGATATAGTCCCACTTGTTCATTTTTGCTTTTGTTTTCCTTGCCCGGGGGGATATGTTCATGAAGAAGTCACTAATGTTTATGTCCAAGAGATTTTTGCCTATATTTTTTTCTAAGAGTTTTATGATTTCATGACTTACATTCAGGTCTTTGATCCATTTTGAATTTACTTTTGTGTATGGGGTTAGACAGTGATCCAGTTTCATTCTCTTACATGTAGCTGTCCGCACATGGTTAACTTTTGAATTCATGTTACCCATTTGTTCAAAGGCATCTGATCTCCTTTATCTGGAATCTAATGAATTTAGGAAGAAGATTTTTCTTTTGTTGTGTCTTTCTCTACAAGATCACCTATTATCCCCATTTCTTTCAGCAGATCCTTGGTTTTATACCTGCAATGTCATTTCTGTAAAGTGGATACGGCCCTCACCCTGAACTTGTTTGTGAGGTTTGCTCTGGAGCGAGAGCCAACTGTGGCCCCGGCACCAGGGGATTCCCTCTTGGAAACAACTGTTGGATTGTTGGTGCTCAGGCCCCGCGAAACCCAAGCAGCTACTGTTCTGTGAGCGCCACTTGCTGACCGACTGCTCGGTGATCCAAGGGGCTGGGTCGCTGCTGCACAGCGGCTCAGCCAAAGGGAGAGGCCAGACAGGAAACCCAGCAATCTGTCATGACTCCCACCAACACCAGGAGTGGGACAGTTCACATTTTCAAATGCGAGGAAAAGCTGAGGGTGGAGAAAACATCATGCTTGGTTTCTAGCAAATGAGAGACGGAAGCTGGGGAAGGTTTTTATTAATTCGTATTAACCACAAACTGGGTGGCTTACCCAACAATTCATTCCCTCACAGTTCTGGAGGCTAGAGACCCAAGATCAAGGGCTCAGCAGGGCTGGTTTCTTCTGAGGCCTCGCTCTGTGGGGCACAGACGGCCGCCTTCTCATGGTGCCTAAGACCACACGTCATTACACAGTCCTCCCTCTGTGGGTGTCTGTGTCCTAATCTCTTCTTTTAAGGAGACAAGTTATATTGGATCAGGGCCCATCCTAATGGCATCAGTTAACTTAATCGTCTCTTTAAAGGTCCTGCCTCCAAACACAGTCCCTTTCTGAGGCAGTGGGGGTTGAATCTGAAAACATGAATTTTAGGGGACACAATGTGGCCTATAACAGAGAACTTTTATGTTCCTTACAGTTCCAGCCTTCTGTCCATTTCTATCCTCTGCAGGCGTATTTTTAGCTCATAATTCACATACCACCCTTTCTACCCTTTGCTTTTCCCACTCCAACATGTGCTTACTGAGTTTCCATAACGCTCCCCAACACTGTGCTACCCCCGGCTGGGGGTACCAGGATGACTCCTGCCCCTGAAAAGAAAGTGACATGTTGAGAAAACTGCCACAGGCCAGTAGGGACTGTAACAGACGTGTGAGTAAGGCTTTGTGGGCGTGCAGAGGGCCAAGAGGCTCCTGCCCAGGGGCCAATCTGAGCAGAGATGACAAAAGCCGTTGAAATGAAGGATACGAGTTCATCAGGAAGAGAAAAGGGGGGAACATCATTGTAGAAAAGAGGAACAAAAGTAAAAGTACAGAAGCAAGAAAAGGTGTGGCACAGTCTCTGGTTGTCAGCTGGGAGCCAGTGATGGGCAATGAACAGGAATCAATCTGGAGACGTACGTTGGAGCCAGGCTAAGAAACGAGGGCTGTAGCCAGAGCAAGCCAATTGATATTTTAAAATATTTATTAAATATAGTTAAATCTTGGCTTCTGAACACCTATGTGCAAAGTACCTTGCTTATGGCATTTAGATCATCCTCACTTAATTTTGCCTTGCCGACCAGACTCTGGGCTCCTCAATGGCAGAACTGCTCTCTGACACTTTACTTGCCTCCCATACGGCCCTACCATTGCCACTGTGAGTAAATAAATGAGTAGATGGAAAGGAACCCTTTTCTTTCTAAGAAAATATTGCTTCTATATCCGCTATCTTTCCATGAAGATAAAGATACTAGTATATGTAAACATAGATCAAACACTTTCTCTTACATGTTTATTTACGGGAAAGTTTTGTAAGGACTGGTGGATTTATGCCTGCTTTAAGAATTTTTCAAGACAAAACCTATTTCAAAGTCGGGTAGGCTGACCCACTTCCTTGTTTTAAAGGCTGATGGAACCAAGGTCCCGTTAGGGGATCCCTTGCACATGAAGTGACATCAACCCATCCTTTTTGTCAAACACCAAACACTCTTTCCTTAAAAAGGTCCCATTTGATCTTTATAGGATTCAACATAAGAAAACTGTTCACCCTCTAGTGACCTTCCCTTACTGGGCTTTTCTCAGCTTTTACATCTACAGTGGACATTCTCAAATTTGTTATACATATAGCTGTCTAATAGTTTCATAGAAGTAATTTCCTTTATAAACCATTAGAAGCATGCTATTCGTATCTCACCATCACCCTCAGTGCCTGGCATACAGAAAATAATGATGGCTATCACAGTGTATGTGCCAAACACTTCATGTATAATTAAACTCATTTAATCCTTATAATAATCTGCTAGGTATGATCTTTATTTTAAAGATGTAAAAACCGATGCAAAAATTGTTCAAGCAACTTACCCAAAGAGCCACATCTGGTAATTGTCAGGTGGGATTTCAGCTTTAGAGGCTGAGGTCTTAATCACTGTTACACTGCTAGCTAAGAAGTGTTCATAAATATTGGTTTATTAATCAGTACATCATCTGAGCCCATAGACTGTTGGTAGGACCGGAATCCTCACTCAGTTCAGCTGCTGGATAAGAAGGCAGCAAAGTGCTGTGCTCCCGGGACAGTGCCTGGCAGTGCCTCCCACCGCCCCACGCGCACGGTGCTGTCCCTCCAGCACAGCTGTACAAGGCCAGCAGGCCTGTGTGTGTGGCTGGCGGATGCAGGGGAACAGACAAGGCTGTGCTTTCTTCTCCTGATGCACCAGCAGCTACATAGCCAAAAGGCTTTTGTTGCGACAAATACCGCTCAAAGAGAATATAAAATGAGCATGGTGATTATAATTAAGTTCTAAATTTTTTTAAACTATGAAGGATAATCATTAAGAATGATAATAGCTGCCACTTTTTGAACCCTTGATATATGGTAGACATTGGACCAGGTGCTTTATTGCGTGTCTCATTTAATCCCCCCCAGAACCGCTAAGTATTAGGACCCCATCTCCCGCTTAGAAATAGGAAAGTGGGGCTGAGGGGTTGCACACAGCAGAACCCTGACCCTCCCCCTTTTTTCCCCTCTCCCTCTCCCTCCCCACCTCTCTGTTTGTCCCCTCCCCTTCACCCCTCCCACTTTGGACCCTATATGTTTTTCTCTCTTATAAATTGAACCATAAGTGACACACAAACAACACTTCCTTTTTTTGGGAAATATTTAGTGAATTTATTCAAATGAAAGTGTAAATGATACAGAACTGTAAGTATTAGAAATATACATACTATAAAAAGTGAATATAAATTAGCCAACCCCATGGACATTTCCAGTTAAGCATTCCATACATGTACACCTTTTCCTTTTATATAGGAATAAGACACACATATATGACATGATGACTCTGGAAAAAAAAAATCAGAGATACTAAAAATAGTCTCAAGTTCTGAAAATGCTGTGGAGTAAGTTTTAACAACATTCTACATGAATGGAAACCCTTGATTTAATTCAATGATTTTATCATGCCAGAAGCATGGTTGGTTTTAAATTTTTTAAAACAGATATTGGTATAATACACATTGGCTTATTAATAATTGAGGCATTTGTATACACAGTATCTCAGTGCAGACAAAAAACTTTCAGTATACATTAATTGCTATGATGTTTTAAACTTTCAAAGTCTTTTCAACATAAGAAAACAGCTGCATACATTTAAGTGTTTTCTTATAAAACACAATCTTAAAAAAGGTAATGATGGTCTTTGTGATTCCTAGTAATAAGTCCTGTCTTTTTTTTCACATAGTATAAATTATATTTTTATACAGAATTGTATTAAGACCCAGTAGTCTTAAACAATGTGACCACATAACCATATAAATCCCAAGGCAGCAAAGGTGAACAATCTTCACGGTGCACTTTCTCCTCTTTGAAGTTGAAGTTGCTCTTTTTGGATATTTTTCCACTTCAATGTGAAGTAGATTACAGGGTTTCATTTGTGGTTTCCTTATGTGGCTTTTTAAAGAAAAAAAAATGGTTTTGATTTCTTTCACAGTTCACAGTTCTCAGTTCTCAGGGGAGACATTTGGGGGAAATCATATAGTCCAGGGATGTTTCGAAGAAACAAATGCTCTTTAGTAGATGAAGTCTCTCAATGCAACTGTAATAAATAAGCATCTACATCCTTAGCTATATTGCTAGTATATCCTGGAACCAAAGGAAGATGGTTTTCCTGTTCCCACAATCCACTTAATTGTTGTTTTAAAATCGGAATATTTCCATCATTTATAATCTGTTTTGGATGATAGTTCTGACCATCACGTTTTTATGACTGCTTGTGTTATGGAAAATACTGAAAAAAACCTGGACTGGATCACCAACAGAAAAACCAAGTGGCACTCGGAGGTCTTGTAGTGTTGAGACTTTATTTCACCCCTGCGGACTCAGAGGGGAGTAATCGCCCAAAAAGTCTGAGCCCCGAACAAAGGCAAAGGGAGCAATATCTATCTTTCTGCTTCCCGTATCTGTAACCTTCCTACGTGCAAGCGGGCAGGCAAGGGGGAGGGAGTTTAGGGCGCGAACCTTGGGACTGGTGCTTTTTTTGTTTGTGTTGAGGAGGGCGGCAACAGAGGGGAGCCACCCGGGCTAGACTGCTGTCTTCATAAATCTTTTCCTATCACTTGAAGCCAGTTTAAACCAACTATTATGTATTCTTCAAATTTGCTTTTAAGTAGAGACTTTACTAGAGGCAACAAGTCTACACAGCAGCCAAGTGAGATGTATTGTTTTCTTCCTGTAAACTCACCAAATAAGCTACAAGCTCACTTAAACTTCTTTTTCTCCAGAAAGTTAAAGCTACATTCAATCTCAAATTCCTGCTGAACAAAACTTGTGCCATTGTTTCATGGTCCTGAGAAGCCTCAGAAAAAACCCCACCACTGTATTTTGATGATGGGCTTTCTGTCTGAAGAACCAGAATCACTGAGGTAACCAAGTGTGTCCGCATATCACGGCGGAGCCTTCCAGGCAAGCGGCCTGCACAGGCCACTTCATTTTCTTAACCTGCCAAGGTCACGGCCCCCACTTTTCCGGGGCTGTTTTCTTCTGTGACAAGGGTTTGGGACAGAATGATGGGCTTCCTGCGATAATCACCTTAGGTAGTTTACTGGGGCTTCCCACAGCTTGTCCAGCTGTTCTCTGTGGTCAGCAGCCAACTGCTTTGGAGGTTTCCTAACCTCCTTCATGATCTTATTGGTGAAATTAGAGATCCTCCTCCTGGGAAGATCAGTGGAATGACCCTCAATATTACTACAAAAGTTCTGTTCTTTAACACTGAGAGTTTCAGATGCCATAATCTCTCACATACCAAGGCTGGGCCCAGGCAGCCCCCGGGAAAGCCTGTCCTCAAGAGGCCCCTCTCGGCACGGCCCGTCCCCCCTCCACGTGCGCACATGTCCGCTCCACCCCCGGCCCACGGCCCTGGTGTCCCCCTGGTGGCCTCCCGCACCCGGGCCGCGACCCACGCCGCGCAGACGGGCGGACAGGCCTCGCCGGGGGACGCAGGTGCCCCGCCCCGCCCTCGCCCTCGCCCCCGGCGGCCCGGCCAAGCGGAGGCCACCGCAAGGCCCGCAGGTGGGCCCAGGGCGTGGCCGGCTGAGGAGGAGGCCTGCCCGGCGGATGCCGGGCTCCCGTAGGCATGGCGGCCACTTACCGGCGCCTAATGCTACCACCAACAGCACTTTTTGTTCTCATCGCTAATTTTGTTTGCAATGAACTAATGCGGTTATATATTTTCTTTTAGATCCTTCTCTCTTAGAGATATCTAATAAAAGTGTTTACAGTAAAACAGTAAGATTTCTAACTTAAAATAATCCAGTAAAAATAAATAATACAAGTTTTAAATGAGGGTACAGATAAAACAAAAACAAACAGAAACATTTTTATAGCTCACTGGGTCCCCACATCTCAGTGGGGACACTTCCAGCACCTGGAGGAGCCCAGCTCTTTGCGCCTACATTTACTACCCCATGGAAATGCCTTAAGATTCTTCTGGAGCATCAGATGCTATCAGCAAAGGTTTTTGCAAGTGAAATCAGAAAAGTTGTTAACACAATCAGGTCATATTTAATTTGGACATCAGCAGCTAATTTAAATGTAAATTCAATTTACCAAAAGTAATTTTTTTGAAATCCTCTATAGGAAAACAAGCATTTCATAAAGCATGTTGCCCCCGATCCCAACCCAGTCTGCTTTGATGGGACCCATGCCAGAGCCCTTCCTCCAGGCCTACTTGCTCAAGGTTGTGTGTGCAGGTGACCCGGGAGGGCACAGGGAAGAGGACTGTCACGTGGTCCCCACTATTAGGGTTGTGCTTTTTGTGTTGTAAACATAGGACATAAGCTGTTCTCAAAAGCTGTTGCAACTTTTTTTTAATGCCTTACACCTTTCTGAAAGTGTTAAGTACAGTAAGTGTATGGATGCCCTTTCTTGGGAAAACTGAAATTTTATATTCTATCCAATTAGGTTAATCATATCTGATTTAATCAAATCTGGTTACACTGTAAAATAAAGATTCTTTAAGTGACTGGCTGGTCCTTACGTAAGGGACGTGGCGAGGTGATGTTGCAGGAGAAAAATATTGGTAGCAGGTCTGCTGATGCAGACGGTAGCTGAGAGGCAAGTCTGCTTCCAGTGTGTTGTTCTTAATATAGGAGGATTATTTAAGACCCATGAAATTAGAAAGGCTGGAGGAAACAAACTAAGTAATCACTGAAATGTGCTGAAATCAGCCCTCCTTAGAGTCACTCCCCCTCGGCTAATCACCAGAAGGGACATACTGGACATAGGGCAGCACGAAGGGACGGGCGCCACCACCCCTGGTTTTGCCCACAGGAGCAGGGAACGGCAGCTCCGGGGCTGCGCTGCAGCTGTGAGGGGGGTGAGAATTCCCTGTAGAGGGGCCCAGATGCTTGGGCGGCTTCTCCACGGGGAGACCATATCTCATGCCGCCTCTTCCCCTCCGTCCCTTCCCCCCACACGGGACAGCTCGGTCCCATGTGGAGAACAGATGAACTTGTTTCTCTGAGGTGTACACCATAGGATGTCTCTGCGGACGACATGATCGCATGTACAGAAAACCCTAAAAACCCCACCAAAACTAATTTTATTAGAACTAATAAAGTCAGTTGTTATAAACAAAGTAAACAAATAAAACCAACAATTGTGTTTCTTTATACTAACAATGAATTATCTGAAAAAGAAATGAAAACAATGCCATTCATAATAACATCAAAAACAATACAATACTTAGGAATAAATTTAACCAAGGAGGTGAAAGAGCTATACCCTGAGAACCATAAGACATGGATGAAAGAAACTGAGAATGACACAAATAAGCAGAAAGATATCCCATATTTATGAATCAGAATAATCAATATTGTTAAAATGTCCATACTTACTACGCAAAGCCATCTACAGATTCAACACAATCCCCATCAAAATTCCAATGACATATTTTACAGAAATAGAAAAGACAATCCAAAAACCAGAATAGAATCACAAAAGACTCTGAATAGCCAAAGAAATCTTGTGACAAATAACCAAAGCTGGTAGCATCATGCTTTCTGATTGCAAACTATATTACAAAACCATAATAATCAAAATCGTTATGGTTCTAGCATAAACATAAACACATAGACCAGTGGAACAGAATGAAGAGCCCAGAAATAAACCCTGTATATACAGTCAACTAATACTGGGCTAGGCAGTCGGGACTGCTCATTGAGGAAAAGATAGTGTCTTCGATAAATAGTGCTGGAAAACTGGATATCCACAGGCAAAAGAATAAAACTGGACTTCTATCTTGTGCCACTCGCGGAAGTTAACTTGAACTGGGATGAAGAATTAAATGTAAGACTTCAAGCCATAAAACTTCTAGAAGAAATAGAGAAAAAGCTCCTTGACATTGGTCTTGACAGCGATTTTCTGGATGTGACACCAAAGCACAAGCAATAAAAGCAAAAATTAACAAGTGGGACTATGTCAAACTGAAATGCCTCTGCACAGCAAAAGTAATGATCAGCAACATGAGAAAGCAACTTACAGAATGGGAGAAAATATTTGCAAACTATACATCTGATAAGGGGTTAATATCCATGATATATAAGGAACTTATGTCACTCAAAAGGAAAAAAATCTGACTAAAAAATGAGCGAAGGACTGGAATAGGTAGTTTTCCAAAGAAGATAGACAAATCATCACCTGGTGTATGAAAAAGTGCTCAACATCACTAATCATAAGGGCAGTGGAAATAAAAATCACCATAGATGTCATCTCACAGCTATTAGAACGGCTATCATAAAAAAGATGATAGATAACAAATGCTGGTGAGGATGTGGGGAAAATGAAGCCCTTGCACACTCTTAGTAGGAATGTAAAATGGTGCAGCCACTATGGAAAACAGTGGGGATATCTCAAAAAATAAAAAATAGAATTCCCATATGATCCAGCAACCCCACTTCTGGGTATATATCCTAAGGAATAAAAAATAGGATTTCACAGAGATACATCTGCTCCCATGTACACAGCAACATTATTCACAGTAACCAAGAGGTGGAAGCAATCTATCAGCAGATGACTGGACCAACAGAATGTGGTATATGCATACAATGGAATATGATTCTGCCTTATAAGAGCAGGAAAATCCGTTTATGCTACGCATGGATGTTACCTTCAAGCCATTATAGTAAGTGGAATAAGCCAGTCACAGAGAGGAAAATATGGTATAATTCCACTTCTGTGAGGTATCTAGTCACTTATAGAAACCAAAAGTGGAATATAGTGTCCAGGGGTTGGGGGGGAAATGGAGGGGAATGGGGGTTGTTCAATGGTTATAGAGGTTCAGGTTCACAAGATGAAAACATTCTTGGGATCTGTTCCGGAACCATGGTAAAAAAACCAAAACTGATTATAGAGCAGTACTAAACAGGGGTAAAGGAACAAGAAAATCTAAGTTTTATGGTAAATAATAAACCATGGGTTAGCATTAAAACATGTGTTAGCATAAAAACGGAGTTTAGCACTCATAGTATCTCAAGTTGAGAATAAACTGCTTATAAGATGTAGAGAATGTTTAAGGCATGTCTGTATGATGAAAGGGGATGTATAAAGAAAAACTACTTTTTTTTTTGTTCTCTACTACTATCACACATACTTCACTTCTGGCTAGCAAATGTGCAGATGTTTTCCCAGACGGACCAGTTTTCCAACACCAGCTGGTGCCCAACAACTCAATTCAGTTCTGACACTATGTACCCGGAATTAGCAGAGACCCTACAGATCCAGGGTCTGTCCCGTAAGACCACATCCCCTAACTGTAGATGCCAATGGCAAGTCCAGGTTGTCGCCGAGCTTCTGACCAATTGTAGATAAATTGGAGGTTTCTGCAATCCCCTCCTCAGGTTTAAAATTTACTAGAATGACATGCAGAACTCAGGGAAATATAGTTTACTCACTAGATTACCAGTTGTATTTGCTTGTTTTAGAAAAGGATCAGAAACAGATGGAAGAGATGCATAGGGCAAGTATGTGGCAAGGGGCATGGAGAATCTATGTCCTCACTGGGCATGGCCCCCACCCCCCTTCCAGCACCTCAGCCACCTGAAAGGTCTCCAAACCCCATACTTTAGGTTTTTATGGAGGCTTCATTAACTAGGCACAACTGATTAAATCAATGACCATTGGTGACTGACTCAACCTCCAGCCCCATTGTCCTCCCTCTGGGTGGTCAGGGTGTGGGGCTGAAGGTTCTAACCCTCTAATCATGCCTTTGATTTCCTAGCAACCAGCCCCATCCTGTGCTACCTGGAGCTCACAGCCCCCAGTCATCTCCCTGGCATACAAAAAGTCATGGAGCACTTTGGAGATTTCAAGGGTTTTAGGAGCAGTGTGCCAGGAAAGGAGGGTGGGCAGAGACCTAGTGTACATTTGTTATTATGTCACCGTATTATACCATAAGAGCGTTTTTAGAAGATATCTGTGTGTGTGAGTGTGAGCAGAGAGGGGAGGGAAGAAAGAAGGGAATAGATGAGAAAAGGAAAGGAGAGAGTGGAGAAGAGAGAAGAGAAAAGCAAAGGGATTCATCAGTGAGCACAAGTATGTTGGCTAATAATGGTGGGTCTTGGTATTTTTCAAGATTTTATAATAGGCATGTCACTTGTCAGCCCTCCCAAAAGGCTCTCAAAACTAAGTAGTAGATCAAATTAACTCCTCAGGAAAAAAGGACACTCTGGGATGGAAGCCACTGTCATCGTGGGGCGCTGGCCACAGGAGCTGCGAACGGAGGCCCAGGTGCAGGTGCGAGGGGCAGGGCCACAGGGGCCCAGGCCACTGAAAGGAGTGGAGGCTCTGAGGGTCACACCTGACCTGCTGCAGTTCCACCTGGGTCCCCAAATACATGCGCAGGTCCCTCTGAAAGGGGGACCCCGTTACATAGGGGGGGTCATATTTCTCACTAATAATGCTGTGAAACTGTCCCACAAAATAGATGTTGTCTCTTCTCAAGGCTGTAAAGTCCAATGGAAATTTGTATCAAGATAATGCATGAATGGCTGGTTGAAGTCACTATCAAACATCTGATCAAAGTCAAGAGTTCATGGGAAAACCGCTGGGGGACTGGGATGAGGTATGCGGTGGGACGACCTTACCCTACAAAGGTCAAAAACCCAGAGGTAAGGACTCAGATAAAAACAGAATCTGCCCTTGTCTGGATATAGATTTTTGAAGAGAAACAAAACTGGGGGATTAGAAAATCAAAATTCTAGGCTCAGTGTTGCACCAGATTTGTTCTGTGCTTTTTGACAAGTAGTTCCATGTTGCCCTGGGACCCAGGTCTCTTAAGTGAATATCAAGAGGCTTGACTAGAATCAATGATCTTCACAAGTCTTCTGGCAGAACATTCTATCATTAGAAGACAAAGAAATGTAAAAAGTGGCATGCTGTGTTGGAAGTAGTTGAGAGGGAGAGGGGGCTGAGAACAAGGTCTCAGCAAACACATTTCAAGACATGTGAGCTGCAGAAAAGTGAATTTGTCTGAAACGCAAACGCACAAGCTGACAGCAGGAGAAAGCGGAAAGTTATTTTTTTCTCTCAGAGAGCTGGTTGGTACCCTACAGTGAACAGAGTGCAATCTCCTTAAATGTTAATGGGGAATACATATGCCACTTAGTAAAAAGGTTGGGTAAGGAAACTGAGGGATCATAAATCATAGGAAATTACCTTTTATGAGGCATAGTGCTCTCATGAGGTGTTCCTAGGTTTGTTTTTTTCTTTAAACTTCTATATTATAAAATAAAACATTGATAGAGAAAGCCATAGGAAATATGGCTTAATGAATTATTATAAGGTGAACACTTGTAATCAGCACTCAGCTCAACAAATTGAACTTTGCTGAACATGCTGGGTGCCGCCCCCGGGCCCTGCATCAGTCACAGCCCTACCACCGTCCGCAACCATTATCCTGATTTTTATAGTAATCATTTATTTACATTTCTTTGTAGCTTTTTCATCCAAACATCCATTAACAGACACCATAACTTCATCTTGACAGTTTAAAATTTCTTTCAATCAGGGAGCATGGTCCCACAGAGGCTGAACATTTAATACTTGAACATCCAGTTTTCATTAAAAAATTGTGGATTCTGAAAAGAAATAGGAAAGTATCGTCCATGAGCAGGAAAAAAAGAATTAATAGAAACTGTCCTGGAGGAGGCCCATTGTTTGATTTACTGAACAAGGGCTTTAATTATTTTACAAGTATGTTCAAATCGCTAAAGGAAACAACATCTGAAGCACTAAAAGAAAGTAACAGTGTGATGTTTCCCTAAATACAGACTATGGGTAATGATATAGAAACTATTTATAAAGAACCAAATAGAAATTCTGGGTTGAAAAGTGCAGACTGAAATGGCAGAAGAAATAATCAAAGAATTCATAGACTGATCAATTGAAATTGTTCAGTTTGGCGACCAGAAGGAGAAAAAAATGAAGAGAAATAAACAGTGTCTCAGAGATCTTGTGACCCCATCTCATGTAAAAATGTACATGTAATGGCAGTCCCATAAGGACAGCAGAGTGAGAAAAAGGGCAGAAAGGGTATTTGAAGAAAAAAATGACCAAAAGCTTTCCAAATCTGATTTTAAAACCACTAATTTACACATCCATGCTTAATAAACCCCAAGTAGGAAGCTTTTCCTTTAAGATTGGGAACAAGACAAGGATGCCCACTCTCCCAACTTCTATTCAATATAGTACTGGAGGTCGTAGCCACAGCAATCAGACAACACAAAGAAAAGGCATCAAAATTGGCAAGGAAGAAGTTAAACTCTCCCTGTTTGCAGATGACATGATATTGTACAGAAAAAATCCCTAAAGAATCCACTACAAAACTACTATATCTAATATCTGCATTCAGTAAAGTTGCGGGATACAAAATTAATACACAGAAATCTGTTGCATTCCTCTACACTAATGATGAACTAGCAGAAAGAGAAGTCAGGAAAACAATTCCATTCACAATTGCAGCAAAAAGAATAAAATACCTAAGAATAAACCTAACCAAGGAAGTGAAAGACTTATACTCTGAAAACTACAAGACATTCATGAGAGAAATTAAAGAAGACAAGTAAATGGAAACACATCCCGTGCTCATGGATAGGAAGAATTAATATTGTCAAAATGGCCATCCTGCCTAAAGCAATCTACAGATTCAATGCAATCCCTATCAAAATACCAACAGCATTCTTCAATGAACTAGAGCAAATAGTTCTAAAATTCATACAGAACCACCAAAGACCACGAATACCCAAAGCAATCCTGATAAGGAAGAATAAACTGGGGGGAATTATACTCCCTGACTTCAAGCTCTACTACAGAGCCACAGTAATCAAGACAATTTGGTACTGGCACAAGAACAGAGCCACAGACCAGTGGAAGAGACTAGAGAGCCCAGATAGAAACCCAAGCATATATGGTCAATTAGTATATGATAAAGGAGCCATGAACATACACAATCAGGAAATGACAGTCTCTTCAACAACTGGTGTTGGCAAAACTGGACAGCTACATGTAAGAGAATGAAACTGGATTATTATCTAACTCCATACACAAAAGTAAACTCAAAATGGATCAAAGACCTGAATGTAAGTCATGAAACCATAAAACTTAGAAAAAAAACATAGGCAAAAATCTCTTGGACATAAACATGAGCATCTTCATGAACATATCTCCCTGGGCAAGGGAAACAAGAGCAAAACTGAACAAGTGGGACTATATCAAACTGAAAAGCTTCTGTACAGCAAAGGACACCACCAATAGAACAAAAAGACATCCTACAGTATGGGAGAATATATTCATACATGACATATCCAAGAAGGGGTTGACATCCAAATTATATAAAGAGCTCACGCACCTCAACAAACAAAAAAGCAAATAAGCCAATTAAAAAATGGTCAGAGGAGCTGAACAGACACTTCTCCAAAGAAGAAATTCAGATGGCCAACAGGCACATGAAAAGATGCTCCACA
Source organism: Manis pentadactyla (assembly GCF_030020395.1). NCBI lineage: Eukaryota > Metazoa > Chordata > Mammalia > Pholidota > Manidae > Manis > Manis pentadactyla. The sequence continues at coordinate 13,868,432 of NC_080020.1, forward strand.
TCACTAATCATCAGAGAAATGCAAATTAAAACCACAATGAGATATCACCTCACACCAGTTAGGATGGCCAACATCCAAAAGACAAACAACAACAAATGTTGGTGAGGTTGTGGAGAAAGGAGAACCCTCCTACACTGCCGGTGGGAATGTAAACTAGTTCATCCATTGAGGAATGCAGTATGAAGGTTCCTCAAAAAACTCAAAATAGAAATAGCATGACTCGGGAATTCCACACTCAGGAATTTACCCTAAGAATGCAGGAGCCCAGTTTGAAAAAGACATATGCACCCCTATGTTTATTGCAGCAGTATTTACAATAGCCAAGAAATAAAAGCAACCTAAGTGTCCATCAGTAGATGAATGGATAAAGAAGATGTGGTACATATACGCAATGGAATATTATTCAGCCATAAGAAGAAAACATCCTACCATTTGCAACAACATGGATGGAGCTAGAGGGTATTATGCTCAGTGAAATAAGCCAGGCAGAGAAAGACAAGTATCAAATTATCTCACTCATCTGTGGAGTATAACAACAAAGAAAAAACTGAAGGAACAAAACAGCAGCAGAATCACAGAACCCAAGAATGTACTGACAGTTACCAAAGGGAAAGGGACTGGGGAGGATGGGTGGGAAGGGAGGGATAAGGGGGAAAATGGGGCTTACGATTAGCACACATAATGTAGGGTGTTGGGGACATGGGGAGGGCAGTATATACAGAGAAGACAATTAATGATTCTACAGCATCTTACTACGCTGATGAACAGTGACTGTAATGGGGTTTGTGGGGGTGACTTGATAATAGGGGGAGTCTAGGAACCATAATGTTGTTCAAGTAATTGTACATTAACAATAAGAAAACAAACAAACAAAAAGAATGCAATAGCCCAGTTTGAAAAAGACAGATGCACCCCTATGTTTATTGCAGCACTATTTACAATAGTCAAGAAATGGAAGCAACTTAAGTGTCCATCAGTAGATGAATGGATAAAGAAGATGTGGTACATATACACAATGGAATATTATTCAGCCATAAGAAGAAAACAAATCCTACCATTTGCAACAACATGGATGGAGCTAGAGGGTATTATGCTCAGTGAAATAAGCCAGGCAGAGAAAGACAAGTATCAAATTATCTCACTCATCTGTGGAGTATAAGAATAAAAAAAACTGAAGGAACAAAACAGTAGCAGATTCACAGAACCCAAGAATGCACTAAGAGTTACCAAAGGGAAAGGGACTGGGGAGGATGCGTGGGAAGGGAGGGATAAGGAGGGGAAAAGGGGTATTACAATTAGCATACACAATGTAGCCAGGACATGATATGGGGAAGGCAGTATAACACAGAGAAGACAAGTAGTGGCTCTATTGCATCTTACTATGCTGATGGACAGTGACTGTAATGGGGTATGTGGTGGGGACTTGATAATAGGGGGAATGTAGTAACCATAATATTGCTCATGTAATTGTACATTAATAATAGCAAAATAAATAAATAAATAAATAAAAATTAACAGCTGGCTTCTCATCACAAATCTGGGAATCAGAAGATAGGGGCATGACATATTTGAACTGCTGAAAGAAAAGGACAATTAACCAAGAATGGGATAGCCACCAAAAGTACCCTTAAAAAACAAAGAATAAGTGAAGATAATCCCAGATAAAAACTGCACCAAAGCCAGGCAAGATATTCTGGAAATGTTACAATTCCTCTCCCGCCCCAGCTTTGTTCAGAATCTCATCATCTCTTTGTTGAACTTCAACAGCTTCCTAACTGGTCTTCCTGCCTCACGTCTTGCTTCTCTTAGTTCACACTGCTGCCCGTGACATATCAAACCCACAGACGTGACAAGTCAAACTACTGGGTGAACTCAAGGTGATTTATTAGGGCAAAAAAGGCCTTAAAAATAAGCCAGCCTCCCTTAGAACCTCACCCCCCCTGTTTTGAGAGAAATCTTCTGCATCCGTGGATGTTTTGTTGCCCTTGTCTAGCTTGGATTAATACTTAGTCTATAGGCACACACCTGATCATCTACATTTGCCCTCTTATAGCACTAAACTATGTTTTCTACCTTTATCTTGCATACCACTTCAGCATTTTATTAAAAATAATAATAATAATAATAAGGGAGAAATGTGGGATTCACATATAAATCAAGTATAAAAATCAAACGAATATTCATATTTGACCTGATTGTTTATAGTTCATAATGCGTGATCAAAACTGAAAGTTTCTGTGATGACTGCCCTTGCACTGTTCACCATGTAAGAACTTATTCACTATGTAAGAATTTGTTCACCATTTAAGAACTTGTTCATTATGCTTCAGAAGATTGGAGACTGTTGAGAATCAGGCTTGGGGTTGATTAATGATTGTGCATTGAGTCCCCTATACAGAATTTTATTGTTGTTAACAACCATTTGATCAATAATATGAGAGATGCCCTCTCAAAAAAAAAAAATGCAGGGGGAAAAAGACAGATACCAATGTACATTTGTCAAGACAGACTGATTACAAGTGATTTTAATTTTCTTTAGACTTTCCACTGCAATGATCACCTACCCAAGTTTATAATTAGAAAACATATTAAAAGTGTAAAACGGAGCTAATGACACCTATCGCATAAGGTTGTTACCATAGTTAAATGAGTTTATGCCTTGCCCACTGCCCGTTGCACACATGGAACTTTATACAGACATGAATAAAAATGAGTTCCAGGTCTCAATAAAAAAAAAAAAAAATAAGCCAGCCTCCGTGTATTTCCCTAGGCTCATCTCACACTAGTCCCTTCCTCCTTTCTTCATTCATTTTTTTTCATACAACAGACATTACTCTGAGCAACTACTACACGCAAACAAGGTCCCTAAACTAATAAATTTTAGAGTCTAGCAAGGGGGACCAACATTCATTACCTAATAACACAAATAAATGTAAAAATCCAAATTGGGCAGGTGTCAAGAAATAATTATGTAGTTACGTTGGTAGAGGACAGATGAATTTCACCTTTCAGGGAAGCTAAAAGAGGCTTTCCTGAGAAAGTGACTATGAAGAGACCTAAAGGATTAGGTGAAAGTGAAGAACATTCTAGGCAGAGGGACTAGGATACAAAATGTCCTGTGGTGCTATGGAGGCTAGCAGAGAGGGGGGCTGAAAGAGAGCTGGTGGGGCTGATGCAAAGAAAGCAATGAGAGAAGGGTTCAAAGAAGCTGGAAAGACAAAAACTCACCCAAAGCCTCACAAAGAGCGAGGGTCATAAAACCTCAATTCAAACCTGGGTAATCGGTCTAAACTCGCCACCAAACTACCTGCTTTCCCCTAAAGCCATTTGTTCTTATATTTCAGTCCATGAATTACTATCAAATGCTACGTGCAGGCAATGTGCTAGACGCTTTGGATACAACAGTCAGTCAGCGAGCAGCAAAAACAAACAGGATCCCTGTCCTCATGGAGCTTTCAGTCCAGCTGGAGGCAATCATGTAATGAAATAGACAGCATAAAGCTGTACGTGTAATAAATGTTACTAAAGCAAATGGTGCTATGAAGAGAGAATTTAATCTGGTTTAGAGTGGTCAGGCTCGTTTTGCCAAAGTAAACAACTACACCAAGATCTGAAGAATTAAATGTAAACTAGGCAAAAGAGGAAAAAGGGCGTTTCAAGTCAAAAGAATACACACACAGACACATCAGGTTCTGGAAGGAGCGAGCAGATCACAGGTGATGCACTGAAGCCCAGGACGCTGGAGCCCAAGGCTGGCTTCATGAACATGTGACCTGTGTGACACCACAGGGCCCATCTCTCAGAAGGGTCCCATGCTTAATACGATACTCTGCTGTTGTCATCCTGAAATTCCTAAAGATTTTATCCTCGAACTTGCTTTTAGTAAGTGAAGGCCAATGGGACAATGGAGCATGTCTGGGAGTTATGAAGACAGGCAGGGGGCCAGACACCCATACACATGCCTTGAGGCAATCTGGGGTGCCAGAGGCCCCCAAGCTGGCTGTGGTGGTAGCTGGGCCCAAACTGACAACAGTGCCAGAACCTACCTGCTCGGCCAGCCTGCCCACTCATCTCCAGAGCCAGTCCCGGAAACGCCTGCACGAACAGCAGCTCCCCAGCCTGCACTGCAACAGGAACCCAAGCAGCAAACTGCATCAGTAAAATTACAAAACAAAAATGTCCATAAGGACACTGCAATATGCATTTCAAGGCATTATTAGAATTCCTTAAAATGTTTAAAAACTCTAGTCTTCAAAACTGCTACAGCAAAGTAAATGATCTACAGGCTTAGTTGAAACTAAATTTAAGGATCACCACATGTGATTGAAAAGAATGCTATTTTAAAATAAAATTCTGTATGAGCCATTTATTAATGAGGAAGACTAACTTTACTCTTTTTATAATTGAATATACAGTGGCAGGATGCATAAACAGGCATTTTTAATTACATATAAATCATTAAGCCACTTGTGGTTTCTTGTATAATATCTGTAAGTAACAAGAATTGTCAGAGGAAACATTATAATATTGTATAAATTTATACATGAAAATAAATTTGGACTTACATAAAACTGAATTATGTGAAGAGCTAAATCTTTTCCAAAAAAAATGTTCTAGAAGAATACCCCACTCTAAATGTACTAAAATTTATATTTGTAAATAATCAAAAATTTATCCCAAGGTTGTTACAGCCTACAAAACTTAAAAGCTCCAGTTAGTAAGAGTTGCATCAAGAGAAAGACCCTACTCAAACCAAAAATTATCAAAAGTTATCTGCAAGCTTACATTTGTCAAGAGCAACTGACATGGCTTTCAATCACACTGAGAATGAACTTAGTAAAAAAAAAATCTGACACTTGATAAATTTGTAGAAAAGCAAGCCAAACACATATTATGACCAAAATATCACGTGTATTACTTATTGTATTAAATAAAAGTATGACACCAAAATATTCTTTTTCAGCTTATGTTTGCAGAAAACACTATCACTCTTATGTTTTATAGATGAGGAAATATTTTTATTTTTAAAGGAAAGAACTTTATACTTTAGGACCTCTATTGGCACTTCTTTCCTGATTCTTTAACAAGGGGCCCTACATTTTCATTTTACATGGAGCCTTGGAAATCATGTATCCAGCATTGACTGGAAAACAAAAACTGTAGATGGGAACAGTCTCACGGCTGGAATATAAACCAGGTGCCAAGAACTATGCTGTGCTTTCTGACAACCCTACTAAAAAAGCCATTAAAGGTAAGGGAATGGAGTGAGACATGGCCTAGTAAACCAGAACCTTTATAGTAAACACAGAGAAAAGTAGAGTAAAAGGCAGTTTTAATAAACATCCTAAGACTGATTATATACCTTCTTAACTTTGAAAGCCCCTATTCTAGAATATTCTGTTGTCATGTTAATAGTGGGACTAACTTTTCCCACATTTGCAAGTGAATAGAGTTTGGCCTGAGAGTAAATCCATACCTCTTCTCAAGAATAAGGTTTGTTCTCTAATAACTTGTTCTCAAGAATTCTTCCCCTTTTATTTGTTAGCAAGGTTATGCTTAATTAGCAGCGATTAAAGAAATCTGCAGAAATGGGATGACCTGATTTATAAATGCAAAAACCACAAATCTAGTCTTTACTCAGCATGAGCCATGATATATTTTTTTAATTTCCTGAGACAAAAATTATAAAACATTCAAGAAAGTAGTTACAGATTTTAAAAGCACATGCAACATTAAAATTTATCAAAATGATGTTTCATATTGTAAAAAATTTCAAACTACATTATAACAGAAATTCAGGATTCTTACTACGTCCAATCCCACTCCTATACAGCCATTCCTCAAAGTTTAATATCTATCAATTGTTTTTATGCATCTACAAATAAAGTTTTTTTATTTAAAAACAAAAATAGGATCATATATTGTTCTGCATATTTTTTTCTCACTTAGTTTGAACATCTTTCAACACCCATTCAGATCTGTCTTAAAAAAAAATACTACCATATATTAGATACACATTTCTTGAGAGTTCCATAAAATGCTGTTATACAGAATACCACAGTTAATTTAACCAATTTCTTCCAACTAGATATTCACATTGTTTCAGTACTTTACTGCAAAAAGGTATATTTGCTATAGTAAACATTTTTTTGTGTATGTGCAAGTATTCCCAGAGGTTGAATAAATGACTAGAAGTGAAACAGGTGGGGTCAGAAGATACGCAGATTTTGTAACTAAACTGTCTACCAAAAACTTGTTGCTTTTCACACTGTCACTAGCACCATCTGTTTCCCATACCTTTACAATATGAAATGCCATTTTAATCACAGTTCTGGTTTTGGACTATTCTGTCCCCCCTACCTATTCTTTTCCCATGCCGGTGCTGTACATCAATTCCCCAAACCCGTCATTCTTCTTTTTTAAATGTTCCTTGTTATTCTCACACAAGTATTCTTCCAGATATACTATAATTATTAGTCAAGTTTTTCTCCTACTTCAAAGAAGGGCGAGGAGGAAGAAGGAACTTTGATCAACATTACATTCAATTTATAGATTAACAAGGGAGGACCTGCCACATTCACCAGATGAATTCTTTGGATTGAGGAACCCTGCCTTAATTAATTAAGATTAATTCATATCTTCTTTTATATTCTTCAAATAAACTGTATCATTTTCTTCACTACAATGCTGCATTTTTCTTACTAGTGTCCTATAATTTACTCCTAGTTTTTATTCGTAACGAAGCAAGATCTTTTTTCCATTTTCAAGCTTATCATTGTTGGTAGAAAGGAAATCTTATCATTGGTTTGTGTTCTATCTGGTCACCTTACCAAACAACTATTGTTTCTAATAGTTTTTTAGTTAATATCCTTGAATTTTCTTTTCCTGAATCTCACCTGCAAATAATCTTTTTTACTTTTCTTTCCAGTATTTGCACTTATTCCTTTTTCTTATCAGCTAAGCCCTGCAGAAGGTGTTGAATAATAGTTATATTAGGACTCCCTATTTTACTGTTAAGGATATCACCATTTACTGGTGGTTTCAAAAAACTATTTTTTATCATATTTTTATCAATTCCTCATTTATTGAATTTTTAATCATTAAGATGCTTTGAATCTTATCAACTGCCTTTTAGGTCTCTATGGATAATTTCAGAGGTCTTTTCACATTTTTTCTCTGGATCACTGGATAGAATCCAATTAGTTGAATTTGAAAAAGTCCAACTGCAAAATACATGCTTAATTGAACTGTGTTTTTTTTCTTTTTTGGTATCATTAATGTACAATTACATGAGCCACATTATGGTTACTAGACTCCCCCTATTATCAAGTTCCCACCACATGCCCCATTACAGTCACTGTCCATCAGCATAGTAAGATGCTACAGAGTCACTACTTGTCATCTCTGTGCTATACTGCCTCCCCCATGCCCCCCACTACACTGTGTGCTAATCGTAATTCCCCTTTTTCCCCCTTATCCCTCCCTTCCCACCCATCCTCCCCAGTCCCTTTCCCTTTGGTAACTGTTAGTTCATTCTTGGGTTCTATGAGTCTGCTGCTGTTTTTAACTGAACTGTATTTTAAACAAAAATTTCCCGCTAGTTTCTAAGTAAAAGTATTCTGTTAGTGCCAGTTTTCTAATACTTACTGCCACAGGAAAGCCTAAAAGACAAGGCTGAAATAAATAAAAATGCTTATTCCTATCTTTCCAATAGGAAAAGTATATGTTATAATCAAATATCTCAACTTTATGACATGTACATTGATTATAAAATAATAAAAGAATTGAACCTTACATTGGAAGGACTCAGGAAATATCTACTAAATAAATGCTCAAATATTTCCCAAACACACTGTAATTGGTTCTCTCAAGCCTTCATACAAATATATCCCTTTACCTGGGATTCTCCTTATTCAACTGGAAAGCTTCAATTTGTCCTTCATGAATCAGCCTATGGATCATATGTTTCCAGAAGACCTTTTTAGGTCGCCACCTCAGTCTGAGATAGATGTCCCTCCTCTGTACTCTCACAGAGCACGAGTATAGACTTCTATTGTAGCATTACCTAACAAACTGTTAATAGTTTTGCCTTTCTGTGCAGTCCTTGAAAACAAGGTCTTTCTCCTGTCTCCTCAGCATACATAGTATCACACCCACATATACATACTGAAGAAATGCTCTAGAATGAATGAATGACCAGAGACTGAATTCCAGATCCAAACCAGCTATATGACCAGGCAAGTCACTTATCATCTCTCATTCTCAGATGTTCTCATTTATAAAGTTTAATGAAATCTCTCCACGTCACAGCACTGATGTGAGAATCAAATTAGATGGTAATAATTTTTGTATAGCATAGCACTACAATTTTGCAGATGCTTTCAAAATAGTAACCAAACTTCACTACAATAAAAACCACAAAAACCAGTCAGGGATCCCTTTCATTCAAGTTGCATATAGGTTTATTAAAATCCATTCTACTTTTAAAACAAATCCATAGAATTACTTTTCTATAAAGCATCAGCTGACCTATGTGCTCTGCCCCCCCTTAGGTCTTCACTGCGCACACTCACTCAGGACGATCACCGACAACATCCCGAGGGAACCAGGAGAGCAAAACCAAGGAAATGCAAGACAATAAACAAAGCACTATTTATGGTTCCAACAAATGCATTATTAATACTAAAAGAATACTAACCTTTTCCATTATGGCATCTCTAAAATCAAAACACATCCTACATTTAATATCTACTCACACAGAAAAAAAAGAAAATGGTAACAAACTTTAAAATTCATCCACAATCAGGTGAATAAAGAAAAGTGCAAGAGGATATGGAGCATACAATCTCATTTACATAAAAAATATATTTTAAAAAACGATGTATGTATGCTCTTACCTGCTTAGAGATTTGCAATAGTGATGCCCAAGAAACAGTCACCTCTGAAGAGGGAATTCACAGCTTGAATTCCTCACTATTAGATTTCTTTTTTAACCAAGGGTAATATTTATAGTATATCATTTGTGTAAAAGGAAAAAAAGAAAAAGAAAAAAACTATATAATGGGTATTGCAAAAGCATGGGGAAAATGGTCAAAGTACAGCTGACGCTTGAAAAACATGCATTTGAACTGCATAGGTCCGCTTATATACAGATTTTTTTCAATGAATGAATATATTTGAAAAACATTTTGGGGATTTGCAACAATCTGAAAAATCATTTTCTTTTCTCCAGCTAACTCTATTCAGTATATAATACACACAACATACAAAATGTATGTTAGTTGACTATTTATATTATTGGTAAAACTTCCAGTCAACAGCAAGCTATTATTAGTTAAGTCTGGGGGAGTCACAAACCATAAAAAGATTCTTGACTACACAGGGTGTCAGCACCCCTAATTCTGGTGTTGTTGAGGGGTCAACTGCACATCCAACCTTAATATGAATCACTTAAGGAGGGAGACTGAGACCGGGGAAAGAGAGAGGATGGAGGCTTGTTTTCTATCTGTATATTTGTGTATATTGTTGATTAACTTTAACATGTTCCAGTATTACTCTTGCGATTTTTTAAATAACACAGACTGTATCTACAATGCCAAATTTCCAGGCCTGTACATGTAACCTACTAAATTCATACAGCCAGAGAGACGCAAGAGAATGTCAGCACTAAGTGTGGCAAACTTTACTCATGCTGGTATGTAATATCCTTTCAAAAACTTACAGTTAGGTATCTTAAGTAAAAGCCAACATCTGGAATCTTTATGGAAAAGAAATTTTCAGATCTATTTAAACAATGTTCCATTTGCACAATGTTTTCAGAATAACTTCACTTGCATACTGTTACTAATTTACAAAAGTCTTTTCTCAGTCTACCTTGTTCACTTGCAAATTTATTTTCTAGCAAGTAACCTCACTGTCTTGAATCTGCAGATAAAGCAGTATTTACAAGCATCAACAGAAAATACTCCCTGTTTCTATGATGAGCGGAGGGAAATCACTCTGTGCTGGGTCCTATAAAATCCACAAGTGTCCTTTTTACTCTAAAGGTCTAATATACTACTCTATTTGGCAGCTTGTCCAAGAACTTAAAACAGCAGGGACTATAGATGTTCACAGGCGCAACTGCAGTAACCAAAAACACATTTTAAAATTTCCAATTAAGTATTAAAATGTAACGTTTATGCTAATATAATATGTTGGCTTTGAGAAGTAACGTGTTTGAGTAAAGTTCTAGAAATGGAAGACTGGTGATCTGGGGTCTGGATCATTCTTATCACTAATTTGTTCTGTGACCTACCTTTGGCCAAGTCACTTCTACCTCTCTGAACCTCAGTTTCCCCATCTGTAGAATGCAAGGAAGAATGCTTAGACTAGATTCTTATTTCTCAGAATCTCTATTTCTTGAGAAAAGCCGGTAAAAGCTATAGACCCTATTACCAAACACACATGTTTGCACACAAAAATTGCCTTACAATTTCCTTCTGATAGCTATTGTGTAATCCCTAAGGCCTCTATATTAAAGATCTCTTGAGATTGCTCTACACAGTGAAACTCTATGTTGAAAGAAACAGATGGGCTACCAAATGGAACACTAAGCAAAGCTGTAAAACACCACTAATTTCTTTAAATCTCAGATCATATTAAGAGCTAAAATAGCAATTTTCTGTTGGGAGCCACACAAAGACAACAAGATGGCCACAGTTCATGAGGTTCCTGCTTCACTTCCTGGAGATTAGCTGCGAGCCCGCGCGCGCCAACAAGAAAGCCCGCGCGCGCCAAGAGATACTCTTCTCCCCCTCCTTCCCCATTATCATATGCCCATCAGAATGTAACTCGCTGCGCCATCCCTGCTGTGCAGCCAATCCCCTGCTTACAAGTATCCTATGGCCCACTCTGCCCCTGAACATTAGTATATATGTACCCCCGTCTTACAATAAAATTTGAAGGCTTGATCAGAACATTGTCTTGCCTTCGCTCTTCTCTCGCCCCCATTTTCTTTCAGGTCGGATCTCCCTCGTCCCCACAAATAACTAGGTCCCGCTGGACGGGACAAGTGGCGCCCAACGTGGGGCCAGAGGTGCAGATCCTTCACAGGCGGACCCCCGAGTGAGATATCGTCTGCGCAGACCCCTTCTTGATGAAACAATAGGAGACGCCTTTCGCCGCTCACGGAGGTCGTCGTCCCTGGTGAGTACCGGCCGCCTTACAAGAAAATGGGAACTAAATTAAGTAAAGAAGCGGTCTTCATAAGAGACCTAAAAAGTTCACTTAGGGAGAGAGGAGTTCGAGTTAAAAAGAAAGACTTGGTAAAGTTTTTTATTTTTGTTGATGAAGTCTGTCCGTGGTTTATCATTAATGGCCCCGAAATTCATCCTAAAAAATGGCAGAAAGTAGGTAGAGATTTAAATGATTATCTTATCAAAAACGGCCCTGACTCTGTTCCTGTTTCAGTATTTTCCTATTGGGGTCTTATCAGAGATATTGTTGAAAATACTGACCCTGATAAACGTCAACTCTTGTCAGTAGCAGAATATTGCCTCCGCCCCCTATCTCGGGCGGCCTCAAAATTGTCTCTTTCGAGTGATCCCCCTGCTCCAAAATCGGCTAAATCCCCCTCCCCTAGCCCGACACCATCTTTGCTCGGTGCCCTCCATGATACCCCTCCCAAATGTTGCACTTATCCGCCTCTCCCTCGAGATTCGGACTTTGTCGATACACAAAAAGTTTTTCCAGTCGTGACTAAGAGCCAAAATGGCGAGCCTTTAGATCCGGGAGACGCGGCTGAACTAGAAGACGAAGCGGCCAAGTATAACAACCCAGATTGGCCCCTTGCCGCCCCGTCGCTTAACCTCCCTTCTTACACACCCCCAGTTTTGAAAGGAGCCTCTTACACTCCCCCTATTCGGCCTCCCAATGTTTGCGCCCCGGCCTTTTTGCCCCCGTCGGCCCCTCCGCTACCCCCTCCGGCTCCCGGTCCTGTTAGCCCCCCTACCAGCACTGAAGACCTAATAGCACAGATAGTAGAACAAAGAATAACTTGCCATCTCCAAAAATTAGTTGTCTCCCAACCAGTTCGTCCCGCGTTATATTCGCAAAGGGGCCTCTCTAAGAAACCGCTTACAGCCACAAAACCTAATAAACAACCTAAAAAACTGCTCTTTCCTGTTCTTACCCGAGCCTCCGCCCGCTCTGGCCCCACCTCCACAACACATAGTCCGGAAGAGGGCGATCTTAAAAGCGACGGCAAAGACGCCCCTGCTGCTCAGGAAATAGAAAGTGAGGGAGAGGAGCAGGCTGAGCCAGAGCCGGCCGAGCCTGCTGATGGCCCTAGAGAATTTCACAAAATCCATTTCAAAAGCTTAAAAGAGCTGAACGCGGCCGTTAAAGCTTATGGCCCCAATGCCCCTTTTACCCTTTCTGTTCTTGATTCGCTGTCTCGAGGAGGACATTTACTCCCAGGTGAATGGCTGCGTATAGTCCAGGCTGTGCTTACCCGTGGTCAGTTTTTAACTTGGAAGGCAGATTTTGCTGACCGTTGTCAGACCATCGCTGCTGCCAATGTAAAAGACCCTCATTCCCCAACAGCGTCCTGGACTTTTGATAAGCTTACGGGACAGGGCAGATATATCTCTGAAACCAGGCAGCAGCGCCTTCCCCTTGGTCTTTTATCTCAAGTGAAAGATGCCGCTTTGGGCGCTTGGATATCACTTCCTGCTTCCGGGACTGCTAACACTCCTCTAACTAAGATCACTCAAAGCTCGCAAGAAGACTATAGCGAATTTGTTAGCAGACTGTTAGAGGCCGCCGAAAGGACCCTTGGTTCCGCGGCTGCCAATGATAAGATTGTAAAACAGCTAGCCTATGAAAACGCCAATTCGGCATGTCGAGCCGTCCTCCGCGGTAAGACTCGAGACAAAACTCTTGATGAAATGCTGAGAATGTGTAGAGATGTCGATCCTTTTACATCCAAAGTCCAAGCCCTTTTAGCTGTAGGTGCCGCTGTTCAAACTCCCCCGGCTTCTTATCCTCCTTCCTTCCCCAGGGGCGCACCGCCTATGCGTAACTGCTTTAAATGTGGACAGCCAGGCCATTTCGCTCGCCAATGCCCTACCACAGCTCCTCCTCCTAGAGTTGGGTCAGTCCCCGGTATTTGCCCTCGCTGCCATAAGGGGCGGCACTGGGCCAAAGAGTGCCGTAACAATCCAACAAATCCTTTTTACAGTACCACAAATCCTTTCACCCCCCCTTTTCAGGGAAACGGGCTGAGGGGCCAGCCCCGGGCCCCCCAGCCAATTCCATTTCAGCCGGCCTCGGGGAACAGCCTAGCTGTAGCACTCCCGCCCTCTATCGGGCCACACCCGGGAGTGCAGGACTTGACCTCTGTGCCTCCTCCTCAACAATATTAACGCCTGAAGAGGGAATTACAATTATTTCCACAGGAATTTATGGCCCACCTCCCAAAGATACTTATTTTCTAATTTTAGGGCGAGCTTCCACCACAATAAACGGCCTTATTGTCCACCCTTCCTTAGTTGACAATGACTATACTGGAGAAATAAAAATTCTTGCCAGTGCCCCCCAGTGCCCTGTCAGCATTATGAAAGGTCAGCGCCTTGCGCAGGCGCTCCCCCTCCCTTTAAGTACATCTCACCCTGCTATTCATAAGCAGCGAGGCTCCTCTACCCCAGGTTCTTCAGACTTATATTGGATCCAAGCTATTACTAAAGAACGCCCCACTCTTAAACTTAAGATCCAAGGAAAAGTATTTGAAGGAATTTTAGATTCGGGGGCCGACTCTACGGTCATATCTCAGGCTTCATGGCCCTCCAGCTGGCCCTTACACGCTTCCTTGACCCATCTACAAGGAATTGGGCAGTCAAGAAACACCTTACAGAGCTCACAGTTATTAAACTGGGAAGATGAAGAAGGAAATACCGGATTCATTCAACCCTTCGTAGTTCCTGGGTTGCCGGTAAATCTTTGGGGAAGAGATATCCTCTCTCAAATGAAAGTCATCATGTGCAGCCCTAATGAAGTTGTAACACAGCAGATGCTTTCACAGGGTTACCTCCCTGGTCAGGGGTTGGGCAAACTAAAACAGGGAGATCCCAACCCGATACTGGCCACGCCTAAGATAGACCGCTCAGGTTTAGGGTTTGAAAAACATTTTTCGTAAGGGCCGTTGCTCCTCCTGCACTCCAGGCAGACAAGATTACTTGGAAAAGTGATGTTCCTGTCTGGATCGATCAATGGCCCCTTACCACTACAAAATTAAATGCAGCCATAGAGTTAGTGCAGGAACAGCTGGCTGCTGGACATATTGAACCTTCTACATCCCCTTGGAACACCCCAATCTTTGTAATCCAAAAGAAATCAGGCAAGTGGAGGCTCCTACAAGACCTCAGGGCGGTTAATAAGACTATGGTCTCTATGGGCGCATTATAACCGGGAATTCCCTCTCCAATAGCCATCCCTAAAGGGCATGTCAAATTAGTAATTGATCTAAAAGATTGTTTTTTCTCCATACCTTTGCATCCTGATGATTGCAAACGTTTTGCCTTTAGTATACCCATTACCAATTGTGTAGGGCCTTCTCCCCGGTTTCAGTGGAGAGTTCTCCCACAAGGAATGGCCAACAGCCCCACTCTTTGCCAAAAGTTTGTAGCCCAGACTATAGACCCCTTTAGGTTGCTCTTCCCCACTTTGTATATTATCCATTATATGGATGATATTCTTCTTGCCGGTCCTGACCAGCAACAGCTCTATGCGGCCAGTCAACAGCTAGTCACTGCCCTCCGAGATCGAGGACTACAAATTTCCCCAGAAAAAGTCCAGGTCCACCCCCCCCAACTATTTTTAGGCTTTGAATTATTTTCTAATAAAATCCTCACTCAAAAAATTCAGTTAAAGAGAAGCTCCTTAAACACTCTTAATGATTTTCAGCGTCTGCTAGGAGACATCAACTGGCTCAGGCCTTATTTAAAGCTGACCACCGGAGAGTTAAAGCCCTTGTTTGATGTCCTACGTGGAGACCCTGATCCTTCCTCCCCCCGCTCGCTTTCATCAGAAGCACAAAGGGCATTAACCATTGTAGAGCAGGCTATTTCTGAACAGACCATTAGCTACTTCTCTCCTCATCTAAGTTTGTGGCTGCTCATTTTCCCTACCCCCTTCTCCCCTACAGGAGTCCTTTGGCAAAACCATCCACTATTTTGGGTTCATTTGCCAGCCTCCCCCCCTAGAGTCTTAGCTACCTATCCTCAATTAGTTGCTGCCCTTTTACGTTTAGGCCGAGAAGCAGCTCTCAAGTTGTTTGGGAGAGACCCTGAAGTTATAACCCTCCCATACAATACATCTCAATTACAATGGCTTATTCAACATGATGATGATTGGGCAATTAGCTGCACCTCCTTCCATGGGACAATAGATAATCATTACCCTGCAGACAGATTAGTCCAGTTCCTTCAAAAGACCCCGGTTGTCTTTCCCAAAAGGACTAAAACCACGCCAATTGCTGGGGCCGTGATAGTGTTCTCTGATGGGTCCTCCTCCGGTATAGCCGCTTTCAGTATTAATGGGCAAGTTACTCGAATACAGACAGACCTCTCTTCTGCACAACTTGTTGAACTAACTGCAATAATCAAAGTTTTTGAGCTTTTAATAGATGCCCCCTTTAACCTTTACACTGACAGTGCCTATGTAGCAACCTCTGTTCCCCTATTAGAGACAGTGCCTTATATACGTCCTTCTACAAATGCTTCCCCCCTATTCGCAAAATTGCAAAAATTAATTCTAAACCGCGATGCCCCTTTTTTCATCGGGCACATACGCGCTCACACTGGCCTTCCAGGGCCGCTTGCCAAAGGCAATGACAGAGTTGATCTGGCGACTCAATTAGTAGCCTCTGTCACGTCAGACTCACCCTTGGCTGCAGCCCAACGGGCTCATGAACTACATCATCTCAATGCTCACACTCTTAGACTCAAATTTTCAATCACCCGAGAACAAGCCCGCCAAATAGTTCGGCAATGTCAAGGATGTCTAACTCTCCTCCCAGAGCCTCATAACGGAATCAACCCCCGGGGGTTAGTTCCAGGAGAGATATGGCAAATGGATGTCACTCATTACCCTTCTTTTGGTAAATTAAAATATATCCATGTGTCTATTGACACATGTAGTGGTTTCCTATGTGCATCCTTGCAAACGGGAGAGGCAACTAAAAATGTTATTACCCATGTTCTCTCATGCCTGGCATATCTACCACCACCTAAAATCTTAAAAACTGACAATGGGCCTGGATACACCAGCTCTAGCTTTAAACAGTTCTGTGCGCAGTTAAGTATTAAGCACATAACAGGAATCCCCTATAATCCCCAAGGCCAAGGCATTGTTGAAAGAGCCCACTTAACCCTTAAAAACATGTTATTCAAACTTCAGTCGGGGGGAGAAGTACTCTATCCGAAAACAGGTAATGCAAAGACACTCCTAAATCATGCACTGTTTGTTCTTAATTTCCTTACTTATGACTCCGCGGGTAAAACCGCTGCTGATCGCCTTTGGCATCCCTCCACGGCAGATAATTATGCACAGGCTATGTGGAGAGATCCGATGACCAACACATGGCACGGGCCTGACCCTGTGCTCATATGGGGGAAAGGACATGCTTGTATATATGATGCTAAGGCACAAAATGCCCGATGGCTCCCAGATAGGCTCATTAAACTTCTAGACACAAATAAAAGCAAAAACAATAACTCTAGTCCAGGGCATGTTAACCCCTGAGAAGCCTTCCCTTTCTGTTTAATTTCAGAAGGCAAGAAGTGGATCCACGCATCTCATGTGAAACCTGTTGTGGAGAGCCCAATCTACCAAGAATCCTCTCCAGCTCAAGATCAGCAGAACGCCCCTAAGATGATCGCCTTCGAACTGTGTGCCATTGTACTGGTACTGTGCTCCCTTCCCCCAGGCAGATGTTCCAGCCCACAGCAGTCTCACAACTTGACCTGGGAGGTGATCAGTGGGACAGGGAACGTAGTTTGGAGTGTGTCAAAAATAGCACACCCCTATTCCTGGTGGCCAGACCTGTACCCCGACCTGTGTACATTAGCAATAGATGCAGCCAATTGGGGTTTGGAAGGACACACAGACTTCCAAAAACCCCCCTCCTCCCCTGGGAGCCTAGGATCGCCCCCTTGGGGAGGATGCGGAGAACCCAGCAAGAGGAGAGAGTTGAAAACCCTCACTTTCTATGTCTGCCCTGGTTACCATCGTAGCCAGGCCCTTAATTGGAAGTGTCAAGGATTATCAGATTTTTACTGTGCAAGCTGGAGTTGTGAGACCTCAGGTGACACCTACTGGCGGCCCTCCTCCTCATGGGACCTTATTAAAGTCACTGCTAATTACACCCACTCAAATCGGGGCAACGATGGCACGTGCAATACATGGTGTCACCCGTTGCGTATCGAATTCACCAATCCTGGGAAACGGAGTACTAGTTGGACAACGGGGGCCACATGGGGACTGAGACTCTACCAGAGTGGCTATGATAATGGAGTCTCGTTTACAATCAAGCTTAAAGCAGAGCCTCTTCCAGCTGTCCCAGTAGGACCCAACGCTGTCTTGCGAGACCAGCCGCGTCTCCCAGCCCCGCCCGCGCCAACCCTAGCCCCACCTGCAGACGCTGCCACCCCTTCCTTCGCCTCCACTCTTAACCGACCCACCTTCCTTCCTAGCACCGGATGGCGCTTTCTCAACCTCCTTGAAGGAGCTTTCCGAGTTCTAAATACCACCAACCCAAATTCTACCGAATCCTGTTGGTTATGCTTTTCCTCTTCACCTCCTTACTATGAAGAACTAGGATTGTTAGGCAATTTTAATAATACGACCAGCCACGAAGCCTGTAGCTGGGGCTCGCAAAAGTTAACCCTGACTGAGGTAACTGGAAAAGCTACATGTTTAGGAACAATTCCCTCAACCCATAAAAGTCTGTGTAATCACACCCTACCTATAGTTTCCTCAGGCGAGAACAGGTATCTAGTCCCTCCCCGTCAAGGATGGTGGGCTTGTAACACTGGACTAACACCGTGTGTTTCCACCTCTGTTTTCAATTCCTCCCATGATTTCTGTGTTATGGTTCAACTAGTACCAAGGCTTATATATCATGATGATTCCTCATTTGTCACTGAGTTCGACCCTAAAAATAGGTACAAGAGAGAACTAGTCTCGTTGACCCTAGCCACATTAGTGGGAGTAGGAATTGCAGCAGGAGTGGGAACAGGGACAGCTGCCATCATCCAGGGGAACCAAAACTATGAAGGGCTGAGAATCGCCATTGACGACGATCTAAAAACCATAGAACAATCTATTACCAAACTTGAAGAATCTCTGACTTCCCTTTCTGAAGTCGTCTTGCAGAATAGACGGGGGCTAGATCTACTGCTCCTAAAAGATGGAGGTCTGTGTGCAGCTTTAAGAGAAGAATGCTGTTTTTATGCAGACCACTCCGGAATAATAAGAGATTCAATGTCAAAGCTTAGAGAAAGGCTAGACCAGAGAAAGAGAGAGCGAGAAGCTAGCCAAAGTCCCTTTGAGTCCTGGTTCACTAAGTCCCCATGGCTCACAACTCTGATCCCCACCATCCTTGGACCCTTAGCAGGACTCCTCCTTTTAGTGTCTTTTGGCCCTTGGGCCTTAAGAAAACTAACAGCCTTTATTCGAGAGCAAGTTGACCAGCTCGTCAAGCCAGCAGTTGCTGTTCATTATCACAGACTTACAGCCTGTGATGAAGAGTCTAATACCGAGCCGACCAACGCTCCCGGTCTCCAGTTCTCAACTTTACAGGCACCTCAACCATGGTACCATCGATTCTGGCACCGTAATTAATGTGGCCCATATGCTGGTCGGCCAGAACCAGACATACCCCATTACCATTTATGAGGGTATGGGCATCGAGATGAGTGCGAGACAAAGTACCGCAAGGGAGGGTTCTTCCTAGAACCTCTCTGGTCCTCCCTGAGAATATGCCTGGCTTGCATAGAGGTTGGTATCCATATGTACATAAAGCCTTAATATCAGCTAGCAATTTGGCTTTCAGCTCTGCCTCTCCTCCCTAAAAGATACCGAGAGCATATAGGTAGACATTCGCAAGATGTTACCTTACTGGAGGAGCCAGGCCTCTATTCCCTCACTCGATTAAGGCCCACCTTTCTGAAATAAATAGAAAGGGAGGAGATGTTGGGAGCCACACAAAGACAACAAGATGGCCACAGTTCATGAGGTTCCTGCTTCACTTCCTGGAGATTAGCTGCGAGCCCGCGCGCGCCAACAAGAAAGCCCGCGCGCGCCAAGAGATACTCTTCTCCCCCTCCTTCCCCATTATCATGTGCCCATCAGAATGTAACTCGCTGCGCCATCCCTGCTGTGCAGCCAATCCCCTGCTTACAAGTATCCTATGGCCCACTCTGCCCCTGAACATTAGTATATATGTACCCCCGTCTTACAATAAAATTTGAAGGCTTGATCAGAACATTGTCTTGCCTTCGCTCTTCTCTCGCCCCCATTTTCTTTCAGGTCGGATCTCCCTCGTCCCCACAAATAACTAGGTCCCGCTGGACGGGACAATTTTCTATAAGCAAGATGTCCTTAGGCCCATACATGGGTAAATGGTAAAAATGACCAACTCTTTTCTTAAAATATTCTAATGTTTAATAAATGAAGGAGATTTAACGATCTTAACCCCAAGCGAATGAACTTACTTACTTTGTAGGTCCGTTTCTAGTAGTACTTTCCGACTATTCTCTAGGTTAAGAGCCACACACCAGTGGTATAAGATCTGAGTCAGAGTCCCCAGTCTACCACTTTTCTTGAACATTTGGATAAATTACTAACATCTGCATGTTTGAATCTTAGTCTATAAAATGGAAATTAAAGTAGTTAAGTACTTCATAGATTTACTGAGGATTAAATAAGGTAATGAGACAGGGACCACGGGCTTAGGCAGAGTAGGGTGAGGGCCTCAGGGAAAAAGCAAGGCAGGATGTTTACAGTCAAAGCAAGGTAACAATGTAAAGTCACTATCCAAACTCTGTGTTCAGCATTATGCAAAGTCAAGGTCACACTAATTCTCTAGGGTAAAGATACTAGACTAGGAATATAGACATCTTCAGTGAGATCAGTTAAAGATCAGAAGGCCAGGAGCAACTTGGCCTGGAGTGTTTGAGTGTCCCCAAGGGTATCTCAGCATAACCAGTGACTTCACTGTAAATAGCCCTAGCAAACAGACAACAACCCAGCCCACCCTGAGGGCAGGGCAGGTGGTACAACTCCACACCCTAAGCCCTCAATTCCCAAAAATCCTCAACTGCCTATAAATACCCTAGATAACATGCCACCCCGGGCTCTCTTGTCCCCTCCTGGCATGAGCCAGGAGCTCTTTCCTCTCACTTTATTTCTAAATAAAAACCTCTCCCTGGCTCTCCTACCTTGGGTGTTTGCTAAGTTCATTCTTTGACTCTGCAAACAAGAACCCCAGCATCAGTAATATATGTAAAGTGTTTGGCATAATGCCTCTCACATAGTAAGCACTTAATAAATGTGAACTATTATTCATAATAAATTGGGATGCAGCTTTCATGCTGAGAAATAATTTAGTAACTACTACTCTTACATATTTTTGGTACACATTTTTTAATAGTAAATGGAAATTTCCAAAAACAAATTTCCTATCTTTAATATCCTAGCATTTTTTTCAATACTCTTCTCCTCTGGGAAGTTGAGAAGTATAAAAGCAGATAGCTACACCACATACACAAGAGGCAGTGAAGCAGAGTGGAAAGACATTCAGCATTAGAGCCAGAAAGGTCTGAGTTCTAGACCTAATTCAGCCACTTAGTCGGTAGGTAAACCAGGCCACTTAAACTCTTCCTCAATCTTGTAAAACTGTTCCAAGGAGTAATAAAGTATGTAAAGCATCAAGCACAGTATCTTGCACATAGAACGCATTCAATAAACAGTACTTACTGCTATTCTTCTAAAACTAGCTTTGCCAGGAAGAGGGAAGGTACTGCAAAGCACTTTCCAATTAATATTCAGCCCAATGATGAAGGACACTAATTTTATCTTATCAGTGTAAACTAAAGCAAATGTATTTTGGGTGACATACTTTGTACAGAGTCTAATGAAATGGGGCACCTAGCTCCTAGAAAACTTTCAGGTATTTAAGGAATACTGAGTACTGTTATGCACTGAGTTGTTATGTTACGTTATGTTATGTAATGTATACAGAACCGTGCATTAGGGAGAATACTAACTAGTTTTTTTCTGGACTTATCTGGCAAGAGTCTGAAAATGTCATCTACTAAAAGTTTTGTGACAAAACGATTCACTTAACTATGTTCATAACGAAGTAAATTCTACTTTTTATTAGACTTTTCAGTTTCATGACCTATCTGTGGTGAAAACAAAACTGTGCTAGAATTTAGTTCAAACACTTTTAAATGTTATGCTGTAATACATAACCCAAACACCGAAACAAAAGGAAAAGAAAAAAGGCCAAAAAGATAACAAAGCTGTCTGCTGTCAAATCTTTAAAAGGTTGAATCAACTCAAGTAATCAAATTAGCCTCTAACTTCCAATGAACATTCACTAACACGTAAATCATAATTTACAAAAACAAAACTGGGCCAGCAAATACACACAGTTTACTGAGTAACTGGATAGTTTACCCTTAGTTCTAAACCCTGCATGGAATACTTTATCCTCTGACTCGGCCTTCTCAAACCCCGAATAAATAACCTACTCATCAAAATTGTACAGTGTACAAATGAAGTCAACGAGCACCTTAGGCTCAGTTCTCCTTCACTCGCGACCCACACGGGGCTCTGTACTACACAGTTTTGCCCCAACGACCTTGGTCCCAAAGCTTCCCTTCCCTCCCTCCTGCCGGTCCTTCCACGTGCTGCCGGCTGCGGTCACCCGAGAGGTGGGTGCAGGTCAGAGAAAGCGCGTGGGGACACGAACGCAGGAAGGGAGCCGGGCTGCTATCAGCACCTGGACGGGGCCACCCCTTACCTCCTGACACCGACTCTCCAGCAGCGAGCCCACAGCCCCAACCAAAGCCCTGCGGGGTGACCCCGACCCGCTCCACCGCCTCGCTCCCCAACCAGTCTGCAGGGCGGCGGGCAGGGCGAAGACGGGGGTACAGGAAACCCTCTTTCCGACAGCACCATATTCCGTGGACCTGCCGCGGTGCCAGACATCTAGGGAAAGGGGACAGCGCCGGGAAGGGGGGCAACGAAAGCAGGAGGAAAGCAGGACGGAGAATCCTGCGCCACGCCACAGCCGCCTCCTCCGCTTGCAAGGCTCCCGAGAGGCCCAGCCGGCCGCCAGCCCAGCGGGAGGCAAGGCCTGGCGCTGCGGGGCCAGCCCGAGGCCCGCGGGTGCGAAGGGGCGAGGGGCGCTGCGGACTCACCATCAGGACTTTGGCCGCGTTTTCCAGCTAAGCGGTCACTTCTAGGGGCCCGAGCGCCGCCGCCCTCAGGGTCTCTCTTCAATGACGCGCCATGCGCTGCCTTATGGGAGCGGGCCTGCGGCCGGCCAATCGCGCCGCGACCCCAGAGCCCCACGCGCTCCCAGGGGCCGGTGCGGCAGCCGTGGGCGCGGGCGCCGCGGTGCGGCGGGGCCGGGGCGGCCGGACGCCGGATCCTGGGCAGCCGGGGAGGAGGGGAGGCTGGGCCGCCCAGCTTGGGCGGGGACGCCTGCAGGCCGGGCGGCGGGACCGGGGCGGTGGGGCCGGGCGGCGGCGACCCTGGGCTTCGGCGGGCTTGCGGGCCGGCGCCCCGGCCTTGACCTCGTCCTGATCCCCGCCGCCCGCGCGGTTCCCTCCGCCGAGGACAGTGCCCGCGGCGCCCGCCCTCTCCCTCAGGCCTTGCCCTTCACGCCGACCCGGCCGCTCCTCTCCCGCCCGCTTTCCCCGCTGTGGAGGACCTGACTCGGAGCCCCGCTTTCTCTCCCGGGAGTGCGCCTCAGTCTTCTGCGTGCTGCTGCTCTGCCGTGAAAAGGGACCATTACAGAATAGCGCGGTTCGTTTTTTCTACCGAAGGTCCTGCAGGAGGAGATTCGTCTAAAGTTACTTGGACAGGAGATCGCCGCAAGACCCTCGCAGGAAAACGCATCCTTTTCTCCTTGCAAGTGCTGTCTCGTACAGGAGAGAGAAAAGGCAGGTGCCCTGACCTTGACTACCTCGCTTCTTGAATTCAGTAATAACTCACTGTCACCAGTTGTGTCGTGCTTAAGGAATTCGTAACAGTTATGTTAATTGTGGAATCCGTGTTGAAAGTACTTTACAGAGTGCCTGGTAATCCGTCTTTACTTCCGATCCCCAGTCTCTTACGACAATCCAGGCAAATCATGCCCAAATCATCTATTTAAATATTCAGACCAACTTTCATTGGTTGCTTGGAAGAGGGGGTTTATTTGTTTTGAGCTGACATCTTAGCTATAACTTGTATCTTTTGGTGCTGTTCTGCTTCCTGGGGCGACACAGAAAGTCGAATTCGTATTAGTAAGTTTCCTCTACAATTTCTCACTAGCTATAAGTAAGCCATAATTTTGAGGTGTTTAGTTTTCCTAATATATCCGTGCAACAAAATCGCATTATTAGCTCCATTGAAAAACACGATTGTTTCTTGTTTGGCATCTCTACAACTTGAAGTTGAGAAAGTTAATAAGATTGTTATTGCTTGTGAGAAGCTAAGTGCCTTTACTATTTCATTAAAGAAAGATAAAGTGAGCCAAAATGCAGTTAATGGCCTTTTTAAAGAATTGTGTGAAACTAAATGGTTAGTGTGGGCCCTGACATATAGGAGACAATAAATATTTGACTAAGTATAGCAATCTGCAGAAAGATTACAAAATGCCTCTAGCTGCTGTAAAGAATAACTACTGCAGATCAATGCTATGTCTGTACAAATGTAACAAATGAATAGTTTGTGATGATAAATGTTTGAGACTTATAATGCTTCAGACTGGGCCTTGTGTTCCAAAGCATTTCTTTTGTGCACCTACATAAGAACTTTGCATCTAGACGCTCTTTGAAAAGAAGAAAAAGTATTTTCTCAAATGTGAGGATGAGTATGCTTACTTTCAGATTTACTTAGTGTTTTGAATGGATGCTTTTTTAAGTGGGCTACAGAAATTGGACATAAATGAGAGCCATGAATTTTAGGGCAGGGTAAAACTTTGAAGTTGTAGAACCTTGATGTTGGAAGACAGTAGAATTTAGCTCCTGGTTTGGCCTACCGTCTGAGGCCTAATGCTTTTTCTTCCTAATTTATCATTTAACAATAACACTCTTCTGGGGATGGGTAAGGAGCAGTATTCCAGCCTAGCCATGTGCTCTTTGTATTCTGAAATAAAAAGAAGAAAGTTGTGCAAATTCCAATAACTACTCACTAGACATGAGAGAAATGTTTATGGCCTGAGAAAAAGTAGATGTCTGGTTGAAATATTCCTGAAATGAAGAGCATTTCACAAATATAGCCTTTCTACTTAGGGTATCCTTTAACACTTAACGCTGTCTTGGGCTCCAAAAGTATTCCTACTTTTCACCAAAAGTGGTTGAGTATACTATATACTTTGTCTTTGAAACCATAGAACCATAGGTTTAGTTAATTAGTTAGTTTAATAGAAACCACTGGGATTTGTTGTAAGCCAAATTTGCTGAATTTTGTCTCTTTTCCTAAATTAGGTGCTCTCTGGGAACATTTGTTAAGCACAAATACAGTTTCTATCTCCACTGCTCACGCTCTGATGCAGAGGAAAGCCAACTATTGTGGATACCAAATAATTACATTTTAAAACTGGAAGAGAATTTAGAGATCATAGAATCTTAATATTTTGGAAATGAAAAGTCCTTCAATGATCCCCTGTTTTTCAGATGAAGAAAATAAGACCCAGAGAAATAGAACCAAGCCAAGGAGAACAAGTCACATGTCTTACAGTCTAATATATTTTGTAGTAAAGTGGACAGAGGCTGGAATCCAAATCAGAAGAGCTGGGTCTGTACTGTATCTCTGCTGCTTCCGTCATAATGTGTACAGAGCAAGTACACGAGGTCAGTTTGAGCATCTATAAAATGTAGACCATCACAAGTGTGTGAAGTTCAAAGAAGATAATACATTTGAAACAACTTTGAGAGCTGTGAAGCATTCTATGAATACAGGGTGTTTCTGTTACCAAATCGAATACTTGTTTGGCAGTAGTGCTTGATACTGTAGAACAAATTGGAATTGAAGTCCTGGTCTTTGCTTCTGAAGAGTCTGAGGTCTAGTTGAAAAGATAAGACTAATATATTTTACATAATAATTCATTCATTCATTTTCACCACTCCTTCCCCACAGCAGTATAAAAAACAGAGGGAAGTAAAGTGTTTTCCTAAAACCTATGAGCATTCTAGCAAATAATCAAATCTGAGCAAGGGATCATAGAAATCCCCGGTTTAGAGCTGGTAGGTCAGAAGTACTGGTGGTCTCTGGGACTTGAAACAGGCATCTGACGTGGAAGCAGGCTTGTGGGATCGAGCTTTTAATTCATGGGGTGTACACTATGAGTAGTGTCAGAATTGAATTATAGGACACCCAGTGGTGTCAGAGAATCATAGACCACCATACGGATTATTGAAATAGGTAAGACTTTGTGTATTTTAAAATAGTAAACATTCTAATCAATTTGAGAATATTACAATAATGATAGTTAGTTTACGTACAGTACCACATGTAGGACACTGTTTTCATCTCTTAACTCATTTAATTCTCATAACAACCCTGTGGGATAATATACTGTTTTATCCCAAATTGCAGATGAGGAAATCGAGGCATACAACAGCTGAGTAACTTGTCTCAGAAGCAGAACTAGGATTTGAGCCCAGGCTTTCTAGCTGTATGTTCTGTGCCCCTGCCTCTAGGGTACTATTTTAGGTAGAGAACAAACCACTCAGAATGATCATAGCTTAAGTAAATATATTTCAAGCCATCATGTCAACTTTTTCAGCTATGTGTAAGGACTCTATTAAAAATCCGTTTTGGGGGAGTTGATGATGGGGGGAGTCTAGTAACCATAATGTTGCTCATGTAATTGTAGATTAATGATACCAAAAAAAATATTTGTAAAATACAAAAAAAAACTCTTATGTCCAACTTGAAATATGTAGGAAATAAAGTAAAACTGCCAGAGAAGTAAAGCAAAACTGCTGATAGAAAGTCTGAAGATTTTCCTTTTTAGAAGAAAGCTTGTTTTAGAAATGTTTTGACATTTTAATTAATAGTGCACTATGAAGAGCTTAGATATTCCATAACTTGAATGTTATGCCCCCTGTGAAAAAGTTGATTCATTACAGTTTAGTATGTTATCTGAGTCCTTCTCTCAAACTGTTAAATCACAAAATATGGCAAAATGATTTGGAACACCTATCAGATTCCTTATGTTTGTACAACACCTAATTCAGTGTTTACATTTTTAACCTTTTCAGAAAAATTGAACTGTGCATATTCGTTTATTTTTGTATTTATGAAGGGACCATCATGTGTTTCTAAAAACCATTATTTGTCTAGTCATAAACATATTGTCAACATAAACACACTGGTGAAATACCTTAGAGCAACAGTTCTCAAAGTGTGGCCAGGGGTCACCTAATAAGTCCAGAATACCTAGTAAGTCCCTAAGATCCTTACAGAGGGTCTACAGGTCAAAACTGTTTTCAGATGGCAGGAGAAGATCCTTCTCTATCAGTAATACTTTAAATTTAAATGAATTAAACTCCCCAGTCAAAAGACATAGATCGCCTGACTGGATAAAAAAGCAGAATCCAACTATATTGCCCTCTCTTGCCATTTCTATTCAACATAGTACAAGTTCTAGCCAAAACAAGTAAGCAAGAAAAAGAAATGAGGCATCCTAATTGGAAAGGAAGAAGTAAAATTGTCTCTGCATAGATGTCATGATCTGAAAACCCTAACGAGTCCACAAAAATCTGTTAGAATTAATAAATGAATTCAGCAAAGTTGCAGGGTACAAAATCTACAATAAAAAATCAATTGCATTTCTATATACTAACAATGAACTATCTGAAAAGGAAATTAAAACAATTTCACTTAAAATAGCATAAAAAATAATAAAATAACTTGGCTATTGTAAATAATGTTGTGATAAGCATAGGAATGCATATATATTTTTTAAATTAGTGGTTTTGTTTACTTTGGGTAAATTCCCAAAAGTGGGATTATTGAGTCATATTTCTATTTTTAGTTTTTTGAGAAACCCCCATACTGCTTTTCAGTGGCCTCACCAATTTTCCTTCCCACCAACAGTGTATGTTCCTGTTTCACCATATCCTCACCGGTACTTGTTTCTTGTCTTGTTGACATTAGCCACTCTGACTGGTGTGAGGTGGTATCTCATTGTGTTTTGATTAGCATTTCCCTGATGATTAGTGGTGTTGAGCATCTTTTCATGTGTCTGGTGGCCATCTGTATGTCTGTATGTCTTCTTTGGAAAAATGCCTACTCTGTCCATATTTTAATCAGATTATTTGGGGGTTTGGTGGGTGGTGGGGTTGAGTTGGTTGAGCTGTTTATACATTTTAGATATTGGCCCCTTATTGAATGTATCATTTGCAAATATATTCTCCCATTCAATAGATTGCCTTTTCATTTTGTTGATGGTTTCTTTTGCTGTGCAGGAGCTTTTGAGTTTGATGTAGTCTCCACTTGTTTATTTTAGATGTGGTGCATATATACAGTAGAATATTGCTCAGCCATAAAAAAGAATGAAATATTGCCATTTGTGACAACATGGATGAACCTAGAGGATATTACACTAAGTGAAATAAATGACAGAGAAGAGAAAGAAAAATACCATATGATTTCACTTGCATTTGAAACATACATACCAAACATAATAGACTCATAAACACAGAGAACAGGCTGGAGTTGGTTTTAGTGGGGAGGGGTGGGGGAAGAGGAAAACTGGTGAAGGGGAAAAAATTAGCAAGAATGTTTGTTACCTTGACCTGGCAATGGCTACATGAGTGTATACACACTTTAAAATTCATGAAGCTGTACACTAAATTTGTGCTCTTTATTGTATTTACCTCAATAAAAAAGAATAAAAGAATAAAATACTTAGCAATAAACTTAACCAAGGAGGTGAAAGATCTATACACTGAAAACTACCAAATATTGCTGAAAGAAATTAAGAAACAAAATTAAAAGGGAAGACATATCATGTTCATGAATTAGAAGACTGAATAGTGTTAAGATGTCAGTACTACCCAAAGTGATACACAGTATACATCCCTATGAAAATCCCAGTGACATTTTTGGCAGAAGTAGAATCCATCCTAAACATCATATGGAATCTCAAGGGACGCCAAAATTTTCAAATCTTGAGAAAGAAGAGCAGAGTTGGAGGACTCACACTTACTCATTTCAAAACTTAGTGCAGAGTAGCAGTGACCAAGGCAGTGTGCTACGGGCACAAAGACCAAGGCAATAGTATAGAGAGGTCAGAAACAGACCCTTGTGTGTGGTCAAGTGACTTTGACAGGAGTTTTAAGATCATTCAATGGAAAAAGGATAGGATTTTCAGCAAATGGAATTGGGTAAACTGGATACCCATATGCAGCATGCACAAATATATTGTAATTAGGTGACGGATGTGTTAACCTTATTGAGGTAATCATCTTGTAATATATATGTACATCAAATCATTGTGTTGTACAACTTAAACTTGCAAGATGTTATATGTCAATTGTATCAGTAAAGCTGGGGCAGGGGGAGGGGGCAGAATGAGGTTGGACCCTGCCTTACACCATATACAAAAATTAACTAAAAATGAACCAAAAACCTAAAAGTATAAAACTCTTAGAAGAAAATGGATGTTTGGATAAACAAAATATAGACACCATGGAATATAAATCAGCCTTAAAAAGGAAGGAAATTCTGACACTGCTATAGCAAGGATGAACCTGAGAACATTATTCTAAGTGAAATAAGCCAGACACAGAAAAAGACAAATAATGTATGATTCCACTTACATGAGGTCCCTAGAGTAATCAAACTCAGAACAGTTGCCGGCGAGGGAGTTGTTTAATGGGGACAGAGATTCTATTTTGTAAGATGAAAAAGCTCTGGGGATCTCTGTGCAACAAAGTGAACATACTTAACACTACTAAACTGTACACTTAGAAACGGTTGACATGGTAACCTTATGTTACTGTGTTACTACAATTAACTTTTATTAAAGGATCCACATCAACATCCAATTTTTCATATGAAATGACTTTAAAATAATCGGAAAAATTTATTTTCATAATAAAACTAGTAGTATTTACCTTTTCACATCTCTCAGCATGAACTGGAGTTTTCCACAGGCTACCTGATGTGTGATATCACAGTACATTGGGTGTGGGGACAGGAGAGTGCAGTTTCCTTAAGACAGACATCAAAAAAAACTTCTGAAGTGTAAAAAAGAAAAGTGACATTCTTACTAAATATTTTGTTTTAAAAAGTTACTCCATAAAAATGTGCTATGTGGTCGAAATACCCGGATGCAAGTATGCCGGCTGCCAGCAGTGAGGTTCTGCCGTGGGGGAGGAGCGGAGAGTCGCCCGGAGAGCGCTCGGGGTTGGGGGCCTCAAGGAAGCCTGTCACAGGACGAAAGCTGAGGGCGCCCCGGACGCTCTGGGACTGCGCCCCCGGGACCCCTGCTAACGTGCCAGGATCACCCTGAGCGGTCGCCCCGGGGGGCCTCCGCTCCCACTCGGGCCTCCCTGCGGGCCGCGCTTTCATCCCCGACTCGCCGCGGCCCGAGCTGGGCGCGCAGGGTGCCGGCCGGCCTGGGAGGAAGGGGCGCGCCGGCGGCTCGTACGGAGGGCGGTGCGGCGCGCCGGGGTCCCCAGGGCGCCGAGGCTGGGGGTCGCCCCCGCCCAGCGCAGCCCCCGGCCGCCGCCCCCGCCGGCGCCTGGGTCCTGGTCCTTTCGGCGGCCGCTCCCCTCGCCAAGGCGCCCCCAGCACCGGCTGTAGGGCTCCTCCCCGCTCACCCAACCATCCTAGCAGTGGGCTCTGATCCCTGGAAAATACCTGGGAGAGAGGTTATTTTTTAATCCCCAACATAAGCAAACTAATTATGTTATCTTAAAGTTCCAGAATTAATAAGGGAAGTTCACATGTTAAGTCATGTGGTAGTTTTAAGGTTTAAATTTGGATAACGTGTTGATTCTTGTGAAATTTTAACAAAAGCATTATTTTAAAGTAACTGGTATGAGAAAACAGGTTGATATTTGAAGTATTAAGAGATTTGTTGAACTTTGCTACTGCACGATTGTCATGATGAAACATGAAGACACCAGAATTGTACCTCATGCTAATGCTTCAGTTGTGAGAAGCTTCTGAAAATACAGTCATTCTGAATGTAGACATACTAATTTGACTTAATTTTGTCTGCACGGTGTCCTATAGATTTCATCTGGTGCAAATGGGAATAATTTTGAGTTGATTTGTTAACATTTCCTACTACTTAAAATTACTTAAGTGCTTAATTGTGTATCTGTTTGACTTAGAATACCAATTGAAACCATTTTTATGTTTCTGAAATATGAAATGAGCTGATAATGTAAAATACATTCAAAATGTTACTGTACAACAAAAATATGGAAACTAATATTGAAAGCAGGTTGACTACATAATCTAGTGTGTTTTAGTTTGAATTTTTACTTAAACACTCTAAATTAGAAGAGCTGACATAGAAAGGCTTTAAAAAAAAGAAACAGAGTCATTTACCCCTTCTCTGAACACTCCACCATATGAACAGAAAATAAAGTGACATTAGAAAACACCGGGGATTTGTTTTAACAATTGCATGCTATGTGCAAAGCACTGAGCTGATAATGGATGAGAAAGTGCTTCACAACATAAAGTGATATATAAATCACAAACAGTTCTCACTCTTTTGGCCAAATCATCTCCCTGAGGTACATTTTAACTTTGAAAACTTGTAGTTTCTGTACCAGTATTAATGTATACGGTTGTAATAATACTTTTAATAAATCAAAAATAAATGACGTGTTTACACATTTAAAAAAATGTGCTATGTGAACTTGTACTGGGTTTATTATTAAATGAATTAACATACCTTTAACTTCTCAATTTTAATTTTCTTACACAGTAAATACCATAAATATAGCCATCTATACAAAAGCTTTTTGTAAAAGCTCATCAATAAGATTTTTTTCATTCATTTTAATTCTTTAAATGCTTGATTTTTCTAATGTTCAGATTATATATAACTTTCATTTTTTAATGTAATAGTTTTGAGATGCATACAAATAAAATGCCAGGTTTTCAAATGACTACAATAAAACAAAAATTACAGTGTAACATATTCTCTTGAAAAATAAAGGAATTACCGGGAGTTGAGCAGAAAGAGGAGCCTGGGAAAGGCCACTCTGGACTAGCTGCTGTCATCGTCATCAGATCCACGTGGATTGTGAGTGTGAGTCCTCTGCGTGTGCACAGCCCCACATCAGCTGCTGTACCTACATCAGCCCTATGTATCAACAGCCATATGGAACTGTCACTCTCAACTCAGCCATTTGTCCTTCCAGTGCAGTGCTGGGGGTCCTCAGGGAGATGGGGCCAAGAATTCCTGGGGAGCTCTGTAAATCCCTGCCTGTCCCCCTTGCTAAAAAGCAGAGAATGCCTTGCTGATACAGGTCAACAAGTAGTAAGAAATACATTTACATGTTAAGTAGCATATTATTATAACACTTGGCCCTACTTTAAATTCCCTGACAAGGAATATAGTTATATTACATGAAGTATGCAGCAGAGTGAAATATTATTCTATTTTACTTGAGAGAATCAAGAGGAACTAAATATCTTTTCGACAGGCAACTCTAAAGTCCAAATTAAATGAGAACACTTGATTTCCTTTGATACAGAAAATACTTGATCTAGACAATGTTAAGGGATCTTACAACCCAAAGTTTTGAAACCAAAGGCAGCTGTGCAGAACCAGAAGTATTACAGTATCAAATTTGTAGGAGTATATTTCCCCAGAAATAAAAACATGATAGCCAAAATATCTCTAAAACATTTATTTTTCACAGTATGTTTCTGCACATATGTCTAAGAAACGTTAATATTTGAAATTCTGAAATATATTAATCTATAGAGCAGTTTGGATGGGTGTGAACAGGTATGTGTATCAGTCAAAGTACCCGAAAAAATTAGTTAAGAAGTGGTGTCACTCCTGCTCTCACAACTTACCATTTTGAAATTTATTTTTGAGCCAGTTTACTTTTAGGACAGAAAAATCAGGACTTTTCTCATGCTGTTGAACTCTACAGCACCATTTCTGGGTCTAGTTTTCTTTTTCTTCTTTCTGTTGTTTTTCATTTATGTATGTAAAAATGTAGCAACTCTCCTATTAAGTAAAATGGTCCTAACCAATAATCATGCACAATATTCCACCTTCCCTTTAAAGCTCCTTTTGGAAGGCATCCAATGTTGAGGTGGTGATAAGGCTTTGTTTTTTCTAGAGAAATTTCTGAGACTTATCCTATCACCCAGCAATCTGAAGGCACGACTTACAGATTCTCAAGACTTTAAATGAATCTTCCTTCTACAAGGGCCCCGCCCCCACCCAGAGCTGCATTGTGCCATGGCAGGAGACTCAAGTCTAAGAAGTTCCCGTCTGAGGTGGGGTTTGCTGTGTACTCAAGGGCATGATGCTGTTGCATGGAAAGGCCAGCCAAGGATAGGGGCCTCCCTGGCCTGGGAAAGTGGGTGACTTATAAACCCCCAGAGCTGCTAGAGTTGAGGGATCGTCTGTGGTGAGACTGGAAAGGCGCTATAGAGAGAGGACGCCCTGGCGGCTGCTGCAGGGTGTCCAAATCCAGAGCCCAGGCCGTTGGCGGCTGAGAGAGGGAGGCAGGTTTGGAAGGGGAGTGGTGTGAAAGGGAAGCTTGGTCTTGGGCTGACAGGTCCTGTCAAGCAGGCTGCTGAAGCTTTTCAAGTGACATCAATAGCGAAAGCCCAAGACATCCTCTGGTTGAGAAGGACCAGAGCCAAAGCTGCTTGCAGGCAGGCAGAGGAGAAGGTGGCCCAGTTTCTTTCATGAGATCCAGTCCCTAGATGTCGTGGGGAGGTGGAGAAGGGAGGAAGCCCACTGGGACAGGATTAGGTTGTGTGAGAATAGCAACTGTGACTGTTACCTGTGTGCACTGATTTCCTATAAGCTTCCATGGCCCAGGAGAAACACACAACATCTACTCAACAAAATTCAGATGATCTGTGGAAAAGCTATTTGCAGATCAGGGCTGACCAGCAGATGCCCTTCTAAAGAGGGCGTGCCCTGCGGCCACATCACCTGACAGGGGTAATGGGTGGATTCTGACAGAGCAAGGTGTGCAGAAGGCCTGCACCTGTTAAGATGTCTTTGGGATCATCATTCTTCCCTATAAGAGAGACTGAGGTTTGTCAGAAGGGACCTGCAGCACTGTCTCTTTGTGGCCCATGGATAGTTGGAGAAAACTGGAATTTATAAAATCCTTGAAGCAGCTTCTGTTCATATTCTTCGTGAGGTTTCACTCTGTCCTCTGATTCATGTAGATACAGGCACTGCTTGTTCCGTGAGTGCAGCTGCACTACTTCCTGTTGTACCTAGAGATGCCGTAGCGGCTCTGCCATCTCCATTGTGTCATGGCACTGTGTGGCCCTCACAGCATCTTCCAACCACACATAGGCGACACAAACACTGGCCCTTGGACCTCTTAAGCCTGATTATGATGTGTTTTTGTTGATGGCAACTTTAAATATTTTACCAAATGTCCCAAAATACAGCATAATGCTGCTTAATATATTTATGCTGACTCAATATGAAATGGACAAACAACAGGTGCCCATAACCATACCATTCAGGGGTCCCTGAAAATTGTCTAGCTTTTGGGGGAACATAATGCAGAAGTCTGCGCAATACTTACTGTTTCTAAGTTACTAGGTTCAACAGCTCCTTCTTACAATAGGTAGATATAAAAAGAAATAATTAAAGGAAACATTGCAACCTGCATGTGATTTAATGAAGAATTCCTACTTTCCTCTCCACTGAAAAAACATACCAAGAAATTTTGTGGACCGTCGAACTGAGCAAAAACCTCACTTGCAAAAGTGTATCACTGGCTCACTCTGCTGTTTGTTGGTGTGATTTAGAACTCAGAGAAACTATGGTACTTTCTGGACTAAACTATGGTATAGAATTCAGTAGTAAATCAACTACTGGATCAGGGACAGGCAAGTGTGTCGGTATCAGGATATTCTGGAGCAAAGGAAATCAAATCACCAAAACAGTTTTATAACAATATTTCTACAAGTATTCTTTTTTATTTTTTGAATATAGATAATATACATTATTTTGGTTTCAGATGTCCAACATGGTGACTCGACAATTATATACACATTATATAATTACAAATGTTTGCCATGGTAAGTGTAGTTACTTTCTGTCACTATACCAATATTACAGTATTATTGGCTATATTATCTATGTTGTACTTCCATTCTTGTGGCTAACTTTTTTTATAATTTGAAGTTAGTGCCTTTTTATCCCCTTCACTTATTTTAGCCATGCCCCCCACCACCTCCCCTATGGTAACCGGCAGTCCATTGTCTGTGTTTATAAGTCTACATGTATTTCTTATCATCTTAGTATCTCTGTTTTTGTTTCAGCTGTGATCACGTAACCTATTGCTGCAAAGAAACAGCACTTGCAGCATTTATCTGTTTGCACTGATATCCTATAAGCTTCCATAGCCCAAGAAAAACACACAACACCTACTCAAAAAAATTCAGATGATCTCTGGAAAGGTATTTGCAGAAGATCAGGGCTGACCAATGGATCCCCATTTAAGGCGTTCTTAAGCCTTTAATTGTGAACCCTTAGTTATCAAAACAACTAACAACCTCCATAGAAAATTCCCAAGTTGTCTGAGAAGATAAACACCACGGGGCTGACTCTGTCTTTAATTAAAGGCTTCATCTCTACTTTATCAATTCTTTAAGTTCAAAATTCTGGAAAAGTCAACCTATTTAAGTAAGAAGAAAACCTGCAGCCATATTTGGGACAACAATTTTATTTTCTTTCCCTAGCTCATTCCAAGTTATAAAAACTTCTTGAAATCCTGAAGGTAGATTCTAGTTATTTTTCCTTAATAAAAGTCAATAATAATTTTTAAAGTACTCATAGATCCATCTATAAACTGCATTATCTTGGTTTCTAGATCATTCCTTTCCTTATATTTATATAGCTAATGTATCTCACCTACATCATTTTACTAGTTGCTTAAAGACACCAGATTTAATAGCAAAAATAGGTTTATTTGGAAAAAGGAATCCTTTATATTTTTACAAAACTATCTTTGCAATTAAAAAAAGAACTTATCTGTGAAAAAGCATGCTCTCTGGAAACAATCTTATTTGGAAAGTCTAGATCACAGCTGACAAGTGATGGTGGTCTGGGCTAGTTATCTGGACTCGTCACTAATACAATAAAGAGAGACCATTATGTAAAATATGGATGTCCATTAGACTTATAAATAATGTTTGGTAGAGGATTTATTTTAATTATTTTGATCTTCAGGACTCAATTTCTCACATCAAGAGTTGTTGAAGTCCTACAGTGACTGCAGTGGGGTATGGGGTGGGGACTCAATATGGGTGAAGGTAGTAACTACATTGTTTTTCATGTGAAACCTTCGTAAGAGTGTATATCAGTGATACCGTAATAAAAAAGATTGTATAAAAAAAAGTTGAAGTCCTTGTTTGCTGCTTTTTCTACTCGAACTCAGTTGGATTTACTAAATCTATACCTTAGCAATACCAATTCAAAACCCTTCCAGCCAACTAAGAAAAAGAACAAGATCCCCACATGGAGAAAGAAAGAACAACCAGCTAGGGTAAATTGTAAGCATCAATGAAACAGAAAAGAAAATGCCACATTAACATTGATTTCTTCATCAAACTTTGAAAAAAAAAACAATCACTGTTCTTAGGAAAACAAGCAGCACTATGTGATTTTGGTAGTTCTCAAATTCCAAATTCACTGATTATCAAAGACAAACGTTTTAAGGTTTATGAGGTAGGGAGATTCTTCCTTTTTTATTTTTTTTCAAATAACCATTTAAATTGAGATGTGATAAGAAAAAAAGTTCAGGATTCGTATTCTGTGCCTAGAAGGTAAACTAATTTTAAAAAATTAATTTGGCCTACTGAAATTTAGACAATTCCAGTTCATACAATAGTTGGCCCTTCTGCCTGATTGGGTACTTCAAAATAATTAATTATTAATATTTTATTGACACTGTAGAAAGTGTTGACATTTTAAAAGCTTTAAAATGTTCATATAGAAAGAAAGTCATGGAAAGAATATAAGTGATCAATAAATCAACACTTTCTGAGAAGCCAAGAAAGGACCTGCCTGTTAGGAAGGATGTTGTGGGCTGCCTTGTCCAGTCAGGTGCAGCCCCTAGTCCCCTCCTGTGAAATCACCTGCCTGGCCGGCAATAGAAAAGTTATCAAACTTTTTTCACAATATCAAATTTAGCAAATTTGTATCAAGATAACGTGGCAAAAATCATATAATTCAAACCATCAATTCATTGTCTCCCCTCCTGTCTTCTTTCACATGCTGGGCGACGGAGGAACACGCATCAGCTTGTAGTCTGAGGGAGGAGCTGATCTTACCAGACACTTGATAAGTGACCATGAAGGAAAACAAGGCATTTTCTTTTCTTTAGACTTATTCCAGTACTCGCGCAATAAAAAAGACAGGCAAAAAGGCCCTTCCAGTGGGGTCTCTGCTCTGCTCTAAGCGCCTCCCACAGCGGTCGGCCCGCGGGAACCTTCGCGGAGGGGCTCCCGGGCAGCGCGCCTCTGCTCCGCTCCTCCTCCTCTGCATCCCTCACGGCGCCTGGGCCGGGGACCCTTCTTTGGCCTCCGGTTTCCTCTCCAAGCTGTTTAGCAGGAGGTCCTCCAGGTCCCAGGATTCTCCCAACAAAATTTAAATCGGGATATTCCTTCCCAGGCACAGGAAGTCCCTCCCGCACCTGAACAGCAGGCCCCGCGGCCTCGGCGGCTCTGCCCGCCTCCCCCCGCACCGCCGGGGCAGGTGTTGGCGCGCCGGGCCCTCCGCCCTCCGCCCTCCGCGCGGGGGCCGGAGACCCCGCGGGGGCTGGGCGGCTGCTCCCGAGCCGCTCGTCGGTCCTCGGCGGCGTCAGGTCTCCCGGGGGCCTCGCGCCCCATCCCTCCGTCTCCCCGCCCGCAGGCCCGGCCCCGCCGCCGCCGCCGCCCCCGGGGAGCACAAAGGGGTAGCACCGAACGCCGCCGCTCAGGACCGGCGCCCGTCCCGCTCCGCCCCCGCGCCGGAGCGGCCGGTCCACGCGCCCGCCGCGCCATCCCCGCGTACGCAGGGCCTTCCCGGCCGCCGGCTCAGCACCGCCCTCCCGGGGCCGGCGGGCGGGCGGCGGGCCTCCGCGGCCGGCCGTGGGCGGGGCCGGGAGGGGCGGGTCTCCGCGGGCGGGGCGAGGAGGGGCAGGTTAGAATGAGCTAAACATAATCACAATTACACTTTTGGGGGCATTTTCTATATGCTGGACACTGTGCTAACACCTTAGAGATAACACTAATTCTCACCATGCCAATACTGTGTAGGGAACAGCAGCCCCAGCTGACAGGCTCACAAGGAACAAATTGTGCCAATCTTGCTTAAGCCAATACACTGCGCCACTAAAACTTGCAGTAAATGAGGCATTTGCTTTCCAGACATGAGTGAGACGTGGCTTAGTCCGACGAGGCCAGAGAAACTAGCTTTTAATACACATGGGACAATCCACTGATAAATCTCTTTCAGGACAGACCACAATTTACACAGAGTATAATTTTTATACATTGAGATGCTTCAAACTAGACCAAAGAGAAAATCTGGGCTGCAAGGCTCAGTTAGAAAGTGGGAATGGTGCTATGCTGACAATGGGCAGTCCCTAACCTACACTTTCTGAGAAACAAAGAAAGGACCTGCCTGTTAGGAAGGATGTTGTGGGCTGCCTTGTCCAGTCAGGTGCAGCCCCTAGTCCCCTCCTGTGAAATCACCTGCCTGGCTGGCTGGTGCGGAGAAGGCGGGCCTGGCTGCAGGCTTCCCAAAGAAGCTGGGAAGGACATGAGGGGGCGGGACACCCTGGCAGGATCTGGGTGGCTGCGAGTGGCTTTGAGCAGGCCGTGGCCTCTGGGACTCAGAGCACTGGGCTGGCCACCACACACCAGGTGCTGAGGGCCCTGCAGAGCCAGTGCCCGGGCGTGAGCACTGATGGATGTGCCCACTCTAGTCCTGAACGGTACCTCGTGGTGGTCTACCTGGTGCCCACCACCTGCAATTGTCAATGGGCAGTCCCAGGCGCCAGAAATTCTACTACAACCTTTGACCTTTGGTAATGTCTCCAGTGGTGGAGGAGTGCTGACCAGTGGAGGGGGCTTTGTGACACGTGCGCAGGTGACATCACAACTGCAGTTGCAGGCCAACTAGCTCACTGTGTGCTTGGCCACGAGAGGAGTCAGAAGCAACGGAGACGCTCTCCCAGCTTCACACTCTGGTCTCGTACTCTTTGGTGCACAACTGATTGTCCCTATGGGCAATTTCCTGTCTAAGCTCTGGGCCCCAGCCCGCCGCTGGCGCTGGCCTCGCCGCCGCCGGCCTCTGCTTCTCCCACCCCGGGAGCCCCCTCCTGGCAGGGAGCACCCCGCCATTCCTGCACCTGCTGACCGCCCTGGTCACCTACTGATCTGCCCGGATCGTGGGCCGCTATCAGGGGCCTTTTCCATCCAGCCGCGGACACGGTATCCTTTCCAGCAGGCCAGATGCTCCCCTCTGGGCGTCCTGTGCTCCAACAACTGGACAGACCCGCCGAAGAAGCGCGCGCATAATTACAAGATATCCAGACACTTAGGAGCCAGCAGCACCCCTTCTCCTGCAGGGCAAATGCAGAGGCTCCTGCGTTTACGAGGTCAGCAGGGAGCCAAGGCTAGGAAGCCAGTGCCGCCAGTCACCTCCTGCTTCCTGGCCCAGAAGTGGAGTCCACAGAGAGCCTGCAGAAGGGGTGCCAGAAGAGGAGGATCACGTAGAGCCCGCAGGGCAGGACGATGAGAACAGGGGCCCCCGTGGCAGTGGGGATATGTCAGCTACATCCAGGCCCCCAGACACCAGCAGGGCTCTCACGTCCCTGGAGTGCAGTCCTGGGCCCCTGGACTGCCACCCTGGGCCCCCAGAAGACGGCTCGAGTGAGATCCCCCAGATGTCTCGGGTGGGCTCCTCCTCCGAAGACCACAGGGCCACCACTGCTTCTTACAGCCCGTCTGGAGACGTTCCGCCTCCTGGGAGGCTTGATCCAGAAGCAACAGTGCCCTCTGACCCCGGCCCACGCTGTTCCCGGCTGCCAGAGCCGTCCACAGAGACCCGCCGAGCTCCGCAGACTCACCGCCCCCTGGGAAGGAGATGCAGGGCACGAAGCCCTCCGTCACGCCCGCCATCCAGGAGCTCCCTGCCGGGACCTGCCAGCAGCAGGCCCCGCAAGAGGACAGCATCCGCGCCTCGGGGCTCCCGCTGCCGCAGCCCCGGCCACTACCAGCGCCCCGGGATAGCAGTGAGCTGCCTCCACCTCCCAAGTGTCCTTGCTTAGCTGTTGCCAAAAACCTGGGCCACCTGGAAAACAGCCCCGACCGTCACAGGGACAGACGCTTGGGGGGTAAAACAGAGGACATGGCTGCTGGTAGTGCCCCTCAGCCTGCCCCTTCCTCCTCCCCACCTGCCCCAGAGACTGCAGGCTGCCCACCCTTGACCACGGACACCTCAGAGGTCCCTGCAGTGGGAATTCCACCCAAGGAGAAGAAGGGCCTTTGTCATTCATTCCCTGCTGCAGCCTGGCTCACTTCTAACTTCCCTGCAGCTCCCAGCACCTCCACCACCTCCTTGCAGCAGCCTTCGTGTCCTGTCAACTCCCCATCACCCATGGGTACAGACTCTCCTGCTCCTTGCTTCTTACCCACCCCCGTTCCCATGCCTTCCCTCAATAACTCGGATATCATCGTCGCATCAATCACTTCCACTGCAGGCCGACCCACCACGGCCGCCCAGGCACCTGCAGGCTTGCCCTCCCCACCTAATTCACATCCTGAGGTGGGCATGGACATGACTCCACTGTCCTATGCTGTCATTTTCCATCCGGCCCCTGTCTCTGGGACAAATCACTTCCCGGCTTCCGTGGTACCTCCTCCGAACAAACCAGGCAGTGGCAGGATTGCTTCAGCCCGTGTCTCCACCTCTGTACCTTCCAAAGTAGCTGGCATAAAAAATGCAGTTAACACCCACGTCTCTAATGCAATAATGCCTGTTCCAATCACTTCTTGGAAGGCTCTGTATGGCCACAGCGTAAGTGCCCCAGGAGGACAGGCAGCCCCCTCCATGGCAGCCCCTCCAGCCCCTAGATATGTGAGCACATGAAGGATTAGAGTGCCTGCCCCACAGCGCTGTCATGCACAGGCATCGAAGATATGCAAGAAGTCATCCAAGAAGAGGGCAGGTGGCACTCGCATTTCTTACAATCAACTAATAGAGGCTATGCGTGGTCTTGGCATGGCTGCCCGAGGATGACAGGGAAACATCTCCCTGGCAGCCCCTGCAGCCCCTAGGTATGGGCCCACACAAGGGCTCAGAGTGCCTGCCCCAGGCCCCCTTCATCCACAGGCATCCAAGATATGCCAGCAGTCATCCCAGAAGACAGGAGGTGGCACTCCTACTGCTTACAGTCAATTAATAGAGGCTATGTGTCACCTCAGCCTGTCTGAGCAAGGACAATAGGCAAACACCTGCATGCAGCCCCTGCAGCCCCCAGGGATGGGGGGACACCAGGGCTCAGTGTGCCTGCCCTAGACACCGTGCATCCACCTGCATCCATGAAATGAAAATGAGGTGGTCCAAGTAGAGGCCACGTGACAGTCCTACTCCTGCTCAGATCCCAGGGGCTCTGTATGGACACAGCATGGCTGCCCCAGCAGGACACCTGCCTTCCCAGCCCTTAGAACCCACCTACCCAGAGCACAGGTGATGGTGTCGGCCAGAGCATTACTCCTGCTGTGACTGGGTAGAAACATGGACGCCATCAATACAGGGCACCTGCAGCCTTGCTGGACAGTACAATGCAGGCTGTGCAATGGGGGATAGTGCCATACATTTTTAAAGAGAAACTATTCTCACCCAAAACATCCACCTCCGCCCTGATCCACAGCAGGGAGCCCTCTGACTGCAGGAGCAGCGGCATCTTGGGGGGCTCCTGGTCACACAGCCATGCCTGGACTCTGGGCACAGTGAGCTGCACATTGCCTTTAGGGCCCCCTCTGTGCCTGCTCAGAGCCTCACAGGAACCACCATCCGACTGCTCCTATCATGAACCTCAACAAATAATGGAGAGGATGTTGGTCTGCAATCTGTATGCAGCATGAATGGGCTTTACTGGAGAGATGTTTATCTGCCATCTGTGCGTAACACGAATGGACTTTGATCTACTAGAAGGAGGATGTGCTCCTTATGGAAACCCAACCTGCTCTCTCCCTACAGCAAGCCAGAAGCCCACACCTCAAGAGTGGTTTGTAACCAAGTGTTGTAACGACAGGTTTCTCTAGTCTTGGAACTAAGAAGACTAATAATAACTAACTAACTAACTGATTATAGGTGTTTTATTTCCTCCTGTCCGTTTACATAAATGGCCCTAATTTTTCCAAGATTATGTATATACGTTATACATTCATATTAAGCCTTGTTCTTGTTAATCTGCGTCTGCTCTGTCTTTACTCTCTGACTCGGCTACAGAGGAAGAATTGACATATGCGAAGGGTGATGCTTTGAACCAGACTTAACTGTGCAATGTTTTCTGTGGCCCAGTGACTGGGCTGTGGAAGCAGCCATCCCTTATGACTGCAGAAGCTGACTCCTGAAGTCTGTGTGCTGAGCGTAAGGGCTGATGATCCAGGGGGAAGGAAAGTCCGGACGAGGGAGGATGCGTTGCCCCTTCCCTCTTCTCTCCCACTGCTCTGAGCTCACCTCGGACAGAAATAAAAACAGGCAGATGAAGAA
Organism: Manis pentadactyla; assembly: GCF_030020395.1. NCBI lineage: Eukaryota > Metazoa > Chordata > Mammalia > Pholidota > Manidae > Manis > Manis pentadactyla. Next base: position 13,910,658 of record NC_080020.1, read on the forward strand.
AATGTAACACTGGGGTAATGAGAACAGAAAAGATGAGCAACAGTCATACATTACATCTATGTACATTCATACACTGCATCTATTTACAGCTCTGCCCTTTTAGATCTAATTAAATTAGTGTAAGCCGACTATGTAAAAATGCATCTTCAGCCCATTTAAAATAAAAGACGGCATAATTCATGAAAAATTGTATTATATTTAAGAAACAAGGATGGAGTTATGAGGCAGGGAAACCTAGAAGTTTCAGAATGGAAACAATACTTATTTGTTTATAGTGTATATATGTTTGTGCAATTTTTGAACATTAGTCATATTTGGTTTTACTAAGATAGAAGAAAATTGTAATATGTGTGCACATGTATATGTGTGTGTATGTGTGTAGGCATGTGTGTATGTGTGTATATATGTTGTATGCATGTGTTGTATATGTATGTGTGTGTAGTCCTGCTTTTCATTCATGTGCTAGTCCCATCTGAAGAATCTGTAAAATCCCTTCAAAGAGCCAGGCATAATCAAGTGCCTATTTCCCCCTGGTTCTGTCTAATACAGTATCTGCACCCTGTGGGCATAGTTAGTACCTGTCCCCCGACTTGTTGACCAGCCTTTTTTCTATTTATCCCTGTGAATGACTGAAAGGTGCTTTCTGGTGCTAGTTTCCCCGTCTCCATCAGGTCCACTCTGAGGGTACACTGAGAAACAGTTCTGACGTTGGCCATAAATGTGCCCATGAAGCATTTAGACAATGCTTCTGGATTTAAGATGAGCCTTCACACGAAGGCTTAGGAAGAGACTGAAGTGGAAGAAGAGGCAGGAAGTGGGGGAGGCCTGGCCACCGTGACCTGGCAGCCCTGCGGCAGTGCGACAGGATCAGGGATGCCTGGGACCCATGAGGGACGACCGACAACCCAGTTGCACGTCTCAGCAACTAGATCTCAGGGAGGCAGCTCACAAAGGATGGCTGAACGCCAGCAAAGCCCCCTCCCAGCATGCCCTGAATCCAGTGAGATGTCCCTGCTTGCCTGCGGATCTTGAGTCCTGTCATGGGCACACCGCCGTATTGGGTATTGCCGTCCGTAAGATGCAGCTCGATCACCGCTCTTGTTCATTCTTCTCTCAGCGCCTGTGACCATCTACACTTAATTAGCTTGGATGAAATCTCTTCTGCACTTGCGAGACATAGAAAAGCATTGTGTCCCTTTCCTGGATTCCCAAGTTAATAGGCAAATAATGTTAGGCTAATTATGGGAGAGTTATTTTCATTTCAATAAAGATAATTGGAATTATCTCTATTTTAAGCTGCTTATAGACACAAATATACGTTTTAGAATCTCTCCAAGTTTCCAAATGCAGTATTATTGCCATGAATTGCTTTAGTGAATTTATTGAGACTTAAATTAAATGAAAGGAAATCAAGGGAAGCAGGTAATAGACACTCACGCCTAATGTCCTAAATCCTTCTAAGTTTCAAACAAGCAGTCTGTCTTAGGATCCTAATTATTATTTTCACTACGTGCCCCAGAGAAATAGGCACATAAACAAAACTGACAGGCTCTGACAGTGTTATTAGCCACCGTCAAGGTGATCATCATAACACAGGATCCCCTCGCCATATGCTGCCACATGCAAACCTCCGGGAATTCAGTCTACCAGGTAGATACGGAGGGAAGAGAAATGAGATTGGAACTGAGGTTTCTTAGTAAATTCACCCCTTAGTATGCCTTTATGAACTGTTAGATTTTCCCCAGAAGCATTCCTTGTGCCCATTGCTCTGCAGCTTTGAAGAAACGATAAAGCTGTTAATCCTCCCTTTGACTTTTGTCCATTCATTCCCTTAGCAACTGTTTACTGCATAGCTACACATGAGGCAAGATGCTAGGCACCTGGGGAGTTTTGTTTTTAAAACAGCAGAAAAAATAACACGTGAACAAATCTCATTCCTGTAAATTGAATTACTGTTTTAACGTGACTTCAAAAGATACAATTTTTAAAGTTCTTTATAAAGTGAAACATCCAACTGTGATACAAATAAATATTTAATTTGGGAAGTGCTGTGTTGGTGTAAAGAAACACATTTCTAAGGTTGAGAGCAAGCTGGGGGAAAGTGGATTTCTTCACGGAGGATTCCCCGGATGACATGCGTGGTGAGGACGCGGAGTCCGTGCGGGTCGGACAAGCCTCCTGGGAGGGGGGACGGGGAGCGGGCCGCAGGGCGGGAGAGGGGCCCTGAGGAGCGGGGAGGGGCGCGGAAGGGCCTCCGGTGCAGGCCAGCGGGGGTAGCCGGAGCGCCCGCCGCCCCCCTGCCGGGGCTGGATTGGGGGGAACAATGGTCGTCAGCAGGGACACTCGCCTGGGCAGCTGTGCGGCTGACCACGGGAAACGGAGCCCGAAGGCTGGTGGTCCTGGAAGTGCCCCCCGGGCCCAGGACTCAGGGCAGGGCAGGGAGAGGTGTAGACAGACTCAGGGAGCCCGGGGGGTGGGGAGAGGTGGGGTGCTGCGGAGAATGAAGGGGAGTCCGCGCCCCCGGAGCCCCGGGCCCGGCCCCCGCCCCACTCGTCCTGTCCCCGTCCCACCTCCAGGGTCCCGGGGGAGGCGGGCCCCTCACTGAAGTGCAGACAAGGCGGGGCTCGAGGGGGCAGAGCTCTTCTCCAGGTCACAGGCAGATAGATGCCTGGTCACCAAGTTTCCTGCCCTTCCAGAGAAGCTGCCCTTCCCGAGGCTGTGTTTCCGGGCTCCCTGTGGCACCCCGAAACGGCCTTGGCGTTAGTTCTCCCCTAGGGAACCCCAGTGCAAGTGACGTGTGTCATTCAGGGCAAGGCGGGCTCTTTCCCCGCCCCTGGAGGCAAAGCGCCCCAACCCTTCCGAGAAAGAGGAGCCAGAGATGAAAGAGCCCCGGGCCCCGGAGTCTCCCAGGGACAAAGCTGCTCACAGCTGGGAGCATTTGCACGGAACTGTCCCAGGAACAAACGTAACTAGACCTCTGCCCCCGGACGTTCCCGCAGAGCAGGTCCGTCTAGAGGAGGCTTGGGAGCGTCCCCACTAGGATAAGGCTGCAGCCGAAGCCGCCCCAGGGGCCGGGAGGAAGAAGCAAGTGTGCGGTGAGATGCACGGGCTGCAGGCATCGCTCGGCAGCACAAGACATTAATCACTCCGAGGGGAGATGCACCAGAGCCTCTTAAACCAGCAAGCTTCTAGTAAGTTACCATGTTCGCAGAAAAAGACTTGCCTCCTTTACCACACGTTTCCCTTAAAGTGCGCCCACTGGGGGAGGGGAGGCATTAGGAATCGGCCGAGGCCTGCGGGGTGAGGACAAGAGCAGACAGGGTGCCCCTGAAAGGATGACTTCACCGCCGCACCCAAGGCCCGCGGTGCAGGTGCCACACCTCAGCCTCCCGCTTCCCCTGGGCAACGCGTGTCCCCCCCGCCGCTGGGGAAGCCGGGGTAGTGACGTGCGGGTGGGAGTCCCCATTACCGAGAGCTCCCTGGGGCCCCCCTGCCTGCAGCATTCCCCGTCACGGGCAGTCCTGACCACCGAGGGCAGCAGCGCCCGGCCTTCCTGGGCGGGGCGACTGAGGGGCCTTGGGAAGTGACGGGACCGCCCCGACGAGACCGAGGTCCCTGGAGGTGACGGCCTGCCTTCTGAAGGGCAGGCCTGGAACTCAATCAGAAAATAAATGTCAGATCTGATTACGTCACTGGACTCCAGTAGACACTAGCCAGGTAACATTTCACCTCAGCCTTTAGGGCAAGGCAAGAAGGGGCTTCTAAGTCAATAGTGACTATTCCACTCCCAAATCAAATTTCCACTAAGACTTATACATAAAACTGCACACAAATCTACATAACTGCCCACCATTCTCAGGCCTGCAGGAATATGTATGTTGACACAAAGCACCCGGTGATAAATAAGAAAATTCTGACACATTCGGGACCTACCACCTGGGCTAATAGCCATTCTACTAAATCAACAATGTTTATTGTAATGATTTCTGAGGAGACATATTGATGAGCATTGTGGATAAAAAGGTAACGTGCTGTTCTGTCCCTTAGCTTTTATTTCCAGTCTGAAGAAAATGGTGATGAGTGCCACCAGTCAATGCAGAGGAGACAGGCACTGGGAAATCGCCCAGGACGTGCTTTGCTAAGTGCTTGTCAGTGTTTCTGCTTAAGCCACGATTTGCCATGAGATGGGGTATTTCCATGATTTAGTGGCTACACAGATTCTGAGACTAGCATTCTCTTTTCTTTTTAAATGTTTTATTAAGGTATTATTCATATACATTCTTATGAAGGCTTTTTTGTTTTTAATTTTTATTTTGGTATCATTAATCTACAATTACATGAGGAACATTATGTTTACTGGACTCCCCCATCACCAAGTCCCCCCCACCTACCCCATTACAGTCGCTGTCCATCAGCGTAGTAAGATGCTGTAGAATCACTACTTGTCTTCTCTGTGTTGTACAGCCCTTCCCGTGCCCTCACCACCTACATTAAATTCCAATAACTTTTTAAACTAAAAATAACTCTGTGACTTGAGATGTAATACAGAAATGGTTAGGGAGGGAATAAAATTGGTCTCAACTTTGCTCACCAGGCAGAATTAGAATGATGTTGATACTTGAAAGGAAAGGAGCGACACACAGCAGCAATTCACCGGAGAATTCTGCTTTATTAGGGAAAGGTGCTGGGTTATATAGGAAGGGGCATGGGGTGATTGTGGTGTCACTTCTACGGGGCTGGTGGCTATTGCTAGGTGCTGAGATTAGGGGGGCGAGGGGTGATTGGGGTTCAGGTGGCGCCGGTGGGAACCGAGGACCCAGAAGAGAAGCAGGAATTTCATCATCTTATGGGTGGGGGCCCTTCAATACTGATGTACTTTTCTTGTTATTGAAGCAAAATTGGTATGTAACGTGATATCGAGTTCTGGTGTAAAACAATTTGATTTTTGTACACTACAAAGTGATCACAGGTCTAGTTGGCAACCATCACCATTCCACTGACCACCTTTACATCTTCCCCCCACCTTTTGGTCCCCTTCCACTTTGAACCACCTCTCTGTTCTCTGTATCTAAGAGTTTGGTTTGGTTTGGTTTGGTTTTTTAGATTTCATATATAAATGAAGTCATGGTACTTGTCATTGTCTGACTTTAATTTTACTTCACATAATAGCCTCAAGGTCCACCCATGTTGTCACAAATGGCCTATTTCCTTCTTTTTTATGGCTGAGTAGTATTGCATTGACTATATCTACCACATCTTCTCACCAATCATCAATCGATGCACACTTTAGATGTTTCCATATCTTGGCTATTTTAAGTAAAGCTGCAGTGAACATTGGGGTGCATATATCTTTTCAAATAAGTGTTTTCATTTATTTCAGGTAAATATCCAGAAGCAGAATTGCTGGATCATATGGTAGTTCTGTTTTAATTTTTTGAGAAACTTCCATTCTGTTTTCCATAGTGGCTGCACCAATTTATATTCCTGCCAACAGTGTACAAGGTGTGAGGTGATATCTCATTGTGGTTTTGATCTGCATTTCTCTGATAATTTAGTAATGTTGAGCATCGCTTCTTGTAGCTGTTGCCCATCTGTATGTGTTCTTTGGGAAAATATCTATTTAGATCTTCTGCCCATGTTTTAGAGATTGGTTGTTTGGGCTTGTTTTGTTTTGTTTTTTTTTAGTGGTATGAGTTCTTCATACATTTTGGATATTAACCTCATACCATAAGTATGATTTGCAAATATTTTCACCCATTCAGTAGGTTGCATTCTCATTTTGTTGTCAGTTTCCTTGCTGTACAGACCTTGTAGTTTGATGGAGTCCCATTTACTTATTTTTTCTTTTGTTGCCGTTGGAGTCTGATCCAAAAATTCAATGCCAGGACTAATGTCAAGTGGCTTACCATCTGTTTTCTTCTAAGAGTTTTATGGTTTCACATCTTGCATTAAGTCTTTAACCCATTTTGAGTAAATTTTTGTTTATGGTATAAGGTAATGGTCTAATTCCATTTTTTGTGTGTAGCTGTCCAGTATTCCTAACACCATTTACTGAGGAGCGTGTCCTTTCCCCACCATGTATTCTTGGCTCCTGTGCCACAAATTAGCTGCCATATATGTGTGGGTTTATTTCTAGGCTTTCCATTCTGTTGTACTGACCTGTGTATTAGTTTTTTTAGGCCTATACTATGCTGTTTGACTATTATGTATTTTAGTATAATTTGAAGTCAGAGCATGAGACCTCTAACCTTGTTCTTCCTCAAGATTCCTTTGGCTCTTTTGGGTCTTCTGTGCCTCGACACAAATTTTACAACTATTTGTTCTAGGTCTGTAAAAAAAATGCTGTTGGGATTTTGATAGGGATTGCATTGAATCTGTAGTGTGAGTAGTTATAGACATTTTAATAATATTAATTCTCCCCATCCATGATCACAGACTATCTTTCCATTTATTTGTGTCTTCCTCAGTTTCTTTCACCAGTTTCTTATAATTTTCAGTGTACAGGTCTTTCACCTCCTTCGTTAAATTTGTACATAGTTATTTTATTCTTTTTGATGCAATTGTACATGGGATTGTTTTCTTAGATTCTCTTTCTGGTAGTTCATTAGTAGTATCTAAAAAATGCAACAGATTTCTGTATATAGATTTTTGTTTCCTGCTACTTCACTGAATTCATTCATTCCAACAGTGTTTTTGGTAGAGTCTTTATGGTATTTTATATATAATATCATGTTATCTGTAAATAGTGAAAGTTGTACTTCTTTTCATGTTTGGATGCCATTTATTCCTTTTTATTGCCTAATTGTTTCAAGGATTTTAATATGTTGCATAAAAATAGTAAGAGTGGTCATCCTTGTTCTTAATCTTAGAGGAAAAGCTTTCAGCTTTCTCCTATTGAGTATGATGTTAGCTGTGGGCTTGTTATATGTGGCCTTTATTATGCTGAGTTACCTTCCCTCTACACCCATTTTGTTGACTGTTTCTCATAAATGGATGTTGAACTTTGTCAGATGCTTTTTCTGCATTTATTGAGATAATCATGGTTTTTATCCATTGTGTCGATATTATGTATCACGTTGATTGACATGCAGATGTTGAAACATCCTTTGATCATGGTATATGAACCTTTTAATTTATTGTTAAAGTTGGTTTGCTAATATTTTGTTGATGATTTTGGGGGCATGAGTTTAGGGGTATTCCCCTCCGCTTGAGTTTTTAGGAAGAGTTTGAGAAGGATAGGTTTAAATTCCCTTTGAATGTTTGGATGAATTTACCAATAAAGCCATTTGGTTCTGGATTTTTGTTTTATGGGAGTTTTTTATCTTAATAATTCAATCTCCTTACTAGTGTACAACCTGTTCAAATTTTCTTTTTTTTTTTTCATAAGATTTAATGTTTCTTTGAATTTATCCATTTCTTCTAGGTTGTCCAAATTATTAGTAATAATTGTTAAAAACTATCTTTTATGACCTTTTGTATTTCTGGGGTATCAGTTGTAGCATCTGCATTTTTGTCTGATTTGAGCCCTCTCTTTCCCTGTGAGTCTATCTAGAGGTTTATCAGTTTGCCTTAACTTTTCAAAGAGCCAGCTCTTAATATCTTGATCTTTTATAGTTGTCTTTTTAACTAACCTCATAGAACTGCTTTCTCTGCATCCTACAGATTTTGTGGTGTTGTATTTCTGCTTTCATTTCAAGTTATTATTTTTATTTCTTCATTGACCCATTGAATGTTCAGTAGCATTTTTAATATCAACATATTTGTGATTTTTCCAGTTTTCTTCTTGTAATTATTTTCTAGTTTCATACCATTGTGGTGAGAAAAGATGTTTGGTATGATTTCGGTTCTTTTAAATTTATTAAGATTTGTTTGTGGCCTAACATGTGACCTGTCCTGGAGACTGTTCCATGTGCACTTGAGAAGAATGCATAGTCTTCTGCCTTTGGATGGAATGTTCTGTACCAGTTGAGTCCTTGTGGTCCAACATGCTATTTAAAACCAATGTTTCCTTACTGACTTTCTGTCTGAACGATCTATGCATTGGTGTGAGTGGCAGACTAAAGTGCTCTACTATTATTGTATTGTTGTCATTTTTTCTTTTTAGCTCTTGTTATATTTACAATGTGTATTTACATGCTCATATATGTTGGGTTGACACCTTTATTGTTTTGTAATTCTCTTCTTTGTGTTTTATTATAATTTGTGTCTTAAAATCTGAACTGTCTGACATAAGTATAGCTGCACCAGCTTTCTTTTCATGTCCGTTTGTATGGAGTATCTTTCTCTATCCATTCACTTTCAGTTTTTGTGGGATTTTACATTTGAAGTGAGTCTCTTGTGGGCAGCATATAGAAGGGCCTTGTTTTTTTCTTCATCCATTCAGCTATTCTATGTCTTTTGATTAGGGGATTTAGTCCATTTACATTTAAAATAATAATTAATGATAGGTATGTACTTATTGCCATTTTAATTGTTTTCTAGATTTTTTTAGTTCCTCTCTTTTTTTTGTTGTTGTTATGGTTTGGTGACTTTTTCTAGTGCTGTATTTAAATTCTTGTCCCATTTTTTATGTATCCACTTTAGGTTTTTGCTTTGTGGTTACTGTGAGATTCATATATAACAGCATATATATGTACACCAGTCTTTTATTTTTATTTTATTTTTTTTGATTTTCAAAAATATTTCTATTCAAAAAGTGCAGGTAATTATGAAACACATTTGTGTGCCTATCACCGAAAATTAACAAATAGTATTTATCAATTTTCATTTCAGATTTTTCATAAGAAATTAAACATTACAGATAAAGTTAAACTATGCTGTTTCCTCTAGTTCATTTCCCTCCCTCCACATAGACAATTTCTATTGTGAATTTTCTAAGAATCATTCAAGTCCATTTTTATTTTTACTTTTATGCCATGTTTAAATATGTTTACAGGTACATTTAGTGTTGTCTGGGGATTTTTTAATTTACATAAACATATAATCATGTTCTCCAAATCATTTTCTTATTCAACATCTGATTTTTCATGTTTAACTGTTACATGGTAGTTCCTTGAATACATATACATCACAAATCTTTTTTAATCTCCTTACTGATGGATGTTTAGGTTGTCTCCAAGAGCACTGGCTAAGTTAACTACATAGGTAAGTATAAAAGTTACTATTATAGCATTTTCCATTATAATTCCTCTTTTTGTTTCACATATGATTTAAAATGAAAATGCATACAATTAGGATAAATCTCTATCAATGGCAACACAATACATAAATACATTATTTGTGACAATAACAAAATAAAGGACAGTGGACAAAGCTCAGTAGGAACAGAGTTAATATATGTTATTTAATATATATGTTATATATATTAAAAATGGACTTGAATATTGAATTGAACAAACTGATATCAATTCAAACTAGATTGTTATAAATTTAAGGTTTAGTTGTAATATTCATGGTAACTACTAAGAAAATAACTAAAAAATATGCAGAGAAAGAGAAGAGAGAATCTAGAAAATACAAACAAAACACAAAATAAGGCAGTCCTGGAGGAACTGAGGACTAAAAAAGGTGTAAGAAACATAAAATATAAATAGCAAAAGGCAGAATTCTTTCATTTCCAGTAATTACGTTAAGTGTAATGGCTTAAGTTCACCAATAAAAAGCAAAATACTAGCAGAATGGATTTTAAAAACTACCCATATCTATGTTGTCTATGAAAGACTCACTTGTGAACAAAATGCATAAAAATAAGTCAAATGTGAAAGGAAAAAAAAAGACATTTTGTGTGAAGTTTAATCAAAACAGAGTTAGGGTGGCTATATTCATATCATCGAGAAAATGTAACAATTAAAAAAATGTATACACCAAATAAGAGAATCCCAAAGTGGCAAACACTACAGAATTGAAGGAAAAATAAGCAGTTTACAATAATAGTTGGAAAGTTCAATACCCACTTTCAGTAATGAATAGAGCATCTCAACAGGAGATTACTAAGGAAATAGAGGAGTAAAACAACACCATAAACTACTTCATGCAACAGTCAGGTGCAGAACACCTCGCCAAGAACCACAGAACACACATCCTTCTGACGTGCACATGGAAAACTCCCCTTCATGAGAGACCCATGTGTTAGGCCATAAAGGAAATCTCGGTAAACTTCAAAATGTTGCAAGTGCACAAAGTATAATGAAGCAAGATATCAGTAACAGAAGGAAAATCAGAAAATTCTCATATATGTGGAAATTAAACAATAGTTTTACACAACTGGTGGATTAATTCAAGGGAAGTTAGAAAATACTCAAAGGTGATAAAAATGAAACTACAACATACCCAAACTTATGAGATACAGTGAAAGCATGCTCAGAGGGAAATTTATACCTGTAAAACCTACTTCAAAACTGATCTCAAATCAACAACCTAATTTACTAAGCCCATAGCCAGCAGAAGGAAGGAAATAAAGATTAGAAAGAGATGAACAAAATGGAGAATAGAAAAAACTGTAGTGAATCAATGAAACAAACATTTGATTCTTTGAAAGGTCAACAAAACTGCCAAAACTAAGGAAGAAACAATTAAAAGGCACAAATAATTAAAACCAGAAATGAAGGTGGGGTATCATTAAACATTTAAAGAATTAACATCAATCCTACTGAAACACTTCCAAAAAATAAAAGATCCAGCGATACTGTGCTACCAACATCAGACAAAAAAATACCACAAGAACAGAAAACTACAGAACAATACTTCTGATTAATAGTGATAAAACACCTCAAAAAAAAAAGCTTATTGAAAGGATCATGCACATGACCAAATGGGATTACCCCAGGCATACAAGGATGATTCAACATTGGAAAAGCAGCCAATGTATTATACAACATTAATAAAACACTGGGGCAGGGGAGACACAGGATGATTCAGTTAATGAAGACAGGACATGTGACAAAATTCAATATCTTTACATGATAAAAACACTCAGTAAGCCAGGAATAGAAGGGAACTTCCTTATCATGATAAAGAGTCTGTATGCAAAACCCACAACTAACGATTTCATTCAATTTTGAATATCAAAGTTTACCTTCTAAGAATAGGACAAGGACAAGGGTGTCCACTTTTCACCATTACTATTAAATTAAGCAAAAACAAATTTAGGTCAACAAATTAAAATTGTTTTTTAATTTATTTAAAAAGTTTTGGAAAAGAAGCATAATATTTTTATTTGCAGGTGACATAATTCTATCTATAGATTATTCCACAGTATCGACAAGAAAATCTACTAGATCTAATGAATGCATTTAGCAAAATTTCAGGGTACAAGAACAACACTCAAAACTCAGTTGTATAGTAATATCTTTCTATATTGACAGATAGTAGCTAAACTAGTTGTGAGCATTTAATAATGTAATAACTGTTGAATCACTATATTGTATAGTTGAAACAAATATCATATTATATATCAACTATTAAAAAAAAAACTAGTTGTGCTTCTATACACCAGTAATGAAGAATCTGAAAAGGACAATAAAATAGCCATCAAAAGAACAAAGTGCCTATGAATAAATTTGGTAAAGGTGAAAGGCTTTTATACTGAAAACCAGAAAACATTACTGAAAGAGATTAAAGAAGACCTACATAGATAGAAAGACATTCCATGGTCATGGATTGGAAGACTTAATTATTGTTAAGATGTCAATATTCCCTCAAGTATTCTACAAATTCAATGCAATCCTTTTCAAAATTCCCATGGCCTTTTTTACATAAAAAGAAATGCAGATCTTCAAATTCATACGAAAATGCAAGGGGCCTTGAATAACTGAAACAATACTGACAAAGACAAGCAAAGTTGGAAATGTCACACTTCCCAATCTCAAAATGGACTACAGAGCTACAATAATCAAACAGTGTGACACTGGTATAAGGACAGTTGGAATCAGACCAAGAAATACAATTCTGTATCCAAAAATAAACTCAAATATTTATATTCAATTTATATTCAGCAAGAGTGTCAACACATTCATTGGAGGAAAAAGGAAAAATAGTCTATTCAACAAATGGTAGAGTAGTAGCTGGATATAAACATACAGAAGAATGAAGTTAGGCCCCTATTAACTCCTTGTACAAAAATTTACTCAAAATGGATCAATGACCTATGTCTAAAAGCTAAAACTGTAACATTGTTATATGAAAGCACAGGGTTAAATCTTCAAGACCTGGGACTTGGCAATGCATTCTTAGATTGTGTTAAAAGAAAAAAGTAAATAAGTGGGACTTTGTAAAAATTGAAAACTTTTGTGCATCAAGAATATTTTTAAGAAAGTAAAAAGATAGCCTACAGAAAAATACTTGCAAATGATGTATCTAATAGCTTTAGTATCCAGAATATATAAAGAACTCTTACATTTCAACAACCAAAAGACAATCCAATTTAAAAAGGGTGAAGGACTTTAAGACATTTCTCCAATGCTATAAGACTGGCCAACAAGCACATGAAATGATGTTCGAAATCATTGGTTATTAAAAAAATGAAAATCAAAACCACAATGAGATACTACTTCATATCCACTATGGTGGCTATAATGATAATTTTAGAAATGGAAAATAACTAGTACTACACAGATTGTGGAGAAACAGGAACCCTTATGAATTACCTTTGGGAATATAAAATGGTACAGTTGCTGTGGAAAACCATTTGGAAATTCCTCGTAAATTAAGTGTCGATTACATTATAATCCAGCAATTTCCCTCCTAGGTATATATCTGAAAGAATTGAACACAGGTATCAAACAAATGCTTGGACATGAATATTCATAGCATCACTCTTTATAATAGCCAAAAGGTAGGAAAAATGTTCTTCAATAGATGAATGCATAAATAGATTGTTATATATACATACAATTGAACATTATTCATTCATATAAAGAAAAAATGCCCTGACACATGGTACAACTTTGATGAACCTTGAAAATGATTAGTGAATTATATTAGACATAAAAGTGCATGTATTGTACAATTCCCTTTATATGGAGATCCAGAGTAGGCAAATCCTAGAGTGAAAGCAGGCTATTGATTGCCAGGAATGGGAGAAAGGGAGAATGGAGAATTATTACTTAATGGGTATGGGGTAAGAACACTGGATGAGAAAACAATTTGTAATTCGAGAGAGGCATTAAGTGCACAACATGGTGAATATACTAAACGCCACTGAATTGTACACTTTAAAATGATTTATTCTGTATTATGTGAATTTCATCTTGAGAAAAACAAAATTAGTGTGCTTTGTGTTCTACATTTCTCCATTAGGTGAGTCAATGTAATATTAAGAGCTTGAGCTCTGGAATCAACCGGTCCCATATTCAAATACTGTGTGCCTTTGAGAAGATGACTTTATCTCTCTGATCCTCATGTTCTTGATTTATTAAAATAATAGTGATGTCAACCACCAAGGTTATCCTAAGAGTTAAAAGAGGTTAATGTGGATGAAAAGATGAATGTGCAATTTGATATGCAGCAAGCAATTAATAAATGTCTGCTTTCCTTATTACCTATGTCTCTTGCGAGGCAAGCATAAGAGAGGAGTTTAGACAGTGGCCCTGGTCTGCTGGTAGAAGTCCTATCCAGGCACACCCGTCTCTGCTCTAGATATCAGGACAGGGGGCCACCCACTACTGCATTTGCTGCGTTTTGATGACTATTAGACCAATCTCTTCCTGCTAAGGGAATACTAAGACACAAAGAGGAGATATTGAACATGGAATTAAAGGAAAATGGACAGAGGGGTCCCCTCTACCTCTGCTGGTCCTCTAGCCTCAGGAAAATGGATACTCTGTGTGGCTGAGTAGAATATCATTTCCTGTCCTTTCTTTGACTTGGCCTCTTTCTCTCCCCCTCAAGGCTGGGTGGCAGATCAAATACAGAATTTGGAGATTCTTTGTATTATTCTTTGTTGTATAAATATGGACTGCCTTGTATTATTTGTTCCTTAGGTCCCGAGAAGTCTAGAGAGACCTGGTTTAGTTTACACATTGCCAATTAAATGTTGTTTATAGACTGTACTTGGAAACACTGTGAAGATATTAAAAAATCATGTTTAGTGTCATACATTTTCTTAAAACTCTTTCACCTTATGGATCTCCTGAAGACGTTATCTAGGTCTCAGAGACTTAGGCTTCTTCTGTTTCATGACTGGCACTCTAACATGTGTGCCTTCTAAGGTTTCCAAGGTAGAGGAAAAGGGAGTTGGCAGAGTCACACAAGTTCTTAACTGACGCAGGCTGAAAGACACACTCATCACTTCTCAGCAGAGTCCAGTTATATGGCTAGAGCTAGTTATGCAAGCCTGACCTAACAGCAAAGGAGCCTGGGAACTAAGTGTAGGGCACATGGAACATTTGGTAAGCACCATCTTGGCCAGACATCTTTTTGCCAAACAAAATTAGGATTAAAAGCTGAATTTGGTTGTAGCTTAGTGGATGCGATAGTTGACCAATTTAGTACCCATGTAGTCCTACTCCATGTGAAAGGACCAAGGCAGGTTCACTACGTTCATATTGCTACCAGCAATCTGGGACAACACAGTGGCTCCACTTGATGTTCCTTCCACAGATGGACAAGCTTAGGTCAAAATCAATAATAGTGAAAAAAAGAGAGAATAGCTGAAGGCAAAAGAATGACTGTAGAGATACTGATGAGGTAAATATAACACTGTATTAGTGCCTTTAGAGTTGTTCAGAGCAAGAGAATAATATTCTCTCTCAGCTTAAATTGCAGATGCTCAGATGGGGTGAAGCAATGTTTGCCAAAGCTTCCTCTAGTACTGGAACCTTACAAAGTAGAAAGGCAATCTATAAACTTGAATGACATCTCCCCAGGGAATTAATTTTTCCTATGTTCTGATGAAGAACAGGAATAACTGCTGATGATGAAGTGAAACTCTCTTAATATACCTGTGTCTTTTGGTTCTTATTTTACAGGATCCATCTATTATAAGGGATTAATTGGAAGGGAGCTTTGGAGAGTTCCCCCATTTTGATCATCCATGATATACAGTATATAATATCAGGGTGACTGATTATTATGTCATTATTAATTTTGATGACCAAATGCTTAGGCAGTTTCCTAAATAAAATAGGAAACAAACAGTGGCTCTGCCTGCCCAACATGTCATAGCATAGTGTATAAAAATATTACATGCATTGTTTTGTGAATGGAAAGCTGTTATATAAGATTAAAGGAAACAATGGTTTCACGGACTGGTAAAGGGTTAGCCTCATGTCATAGGGCCACAACTTTACTTGAGTGACCCTACTATGAGATACAGAGACACTAGAAAGCTTTATGGAACTCAGATGGAATTACATTTAGGAGTAAACACTATACATTTGACCTTATTATAGAGCACTCAACATTTTGGGGTATAAGTACGTATGTTTATTATTTCCTGGCAATGAGCATTCAATGATGACAGCATGTATGGTGGATTAAATAACCTTGACCAATAAGACACAAAAAAGCACTTTATGAAATAGACATGGTGTAGATATACTAAGACAAGCTGAATTTGCTTTTGCTGTAAAGTGACATCGAAAAGAAAAAGATGTTAGCTAAAATAGACAAATTGGAAGAAAATTTTCTTATGGAGATAGGGAAAGGATGGGAATTTGTTTGGAAAGATAAAGATGCCCTAGTAAAGTTGCCAAAGCCAACCTTTATGTTAGAACGTGACAGAAACCAGCACTGCAAAAAAGTACATGCCCTAAACCAACAAGGTCTTTTATTTGTGTCACTTGAAATGGAGAGCAAGGCCATCTTGGGGCAATGACCTTCCATTTTAGCTGTAGAAGTTCAACTAGTACATTATGATCTCCTGAACTTAGGAAAATTTTATTGGGTAAAATATAATTTACCCCAATGTCCTCTAAACGGTCTCACCCCAAGAATAAACCAAGATATGACATATTGTGCAGGGACTTTAATAAGTGACATCTGTATACTTCTTATGGGATAAGATGGGTTTTTTACATGACATCAGAGGGGAATCTATATCTGCACCAACATGCTGATGGAGACGAGGCAATCAACTTTACTTCCAGTTTTACTGGAACCCATACGTAACATAATTGTTGGCACTATAACAATTCCAGTTCATAATAACATCCAGTAGGTAGGTAAAGTCCAATACAACTAGCAAGAATTTAAGAATGCTAATTCTCATGTGATCATTTTCTAAGAAAACTAAAGAACAACATAATTATACTGAGATATGATATAAAATAAGTAAAATTTGCCTAACATATATAAATACCTGTGGAATAATAGAAATGAAATACTGATGAAATACACTGAGAAACTGAATTAAAACTTCCTTAGATTATATTATGCCTGAACATTGATTGGCTTGAGGAACCAGATTAATTGCAAATTAATCATTGTAGTAGCTATCTCTACAGAGGGTTATCATAAAGTGCAAATATCTATAGATAAGCAAAGAAAATACATAATAATTAAGTTGAAAAAGCAGTAAAAAAAATATGTAGTGAATTTTTGGGTTGTATGTTTCTTTCATTAAATGTATCTTATTCCTCACTTCTACAAATGATGGGTGTATTTGTATTATCATTGCTCTTGTACACTGTAAATGAGTGGTCCCTTACATGTAGATACAATAGTACTATAGATGATTTCACTGTCAAGACAGTACAACCAAGTGTTGGAGGAAAACTGAGGAATGAGCTAACTCAGCCAACTCAGCAAGTGTGTTTTATTCAGTTCTCAACTTATCTACATAACCATGACAATGAACCTCAGCTAAACTCTGAGAATTAAGTCCTGGAATAGTCACATGGTTACTGGTTAGTGATAGTATTCTGTATGCTCAAGGCAGTAGGTCAGAATGCTCCAGACTGTCAGCATTGTCTAAAGTAAACATGAAGGTTCTGATGTGCTCCTAATGCCTGGTTTGAGATCCCATTCTGGCTGATCATGTTACAATGGGACCATTGTTCTTTAAAAACTCTGTACGCCAGTGTTCTTAACACTCAGGTGGACTTACCTAAGTGGAAACACCTCCCATGTGTGGTTTTTTTTTTTTCTGTTTACAGCCAGCAGAAAATTCCATCTGTGCAGTCCTCAGATGGGAGGGAGGACTGGCAAGCCTGCAGTTGATGTCTCTAGCCTCTGTCTGTACAGTACAGTGCCTGCACTTATACTTTGCAGTAATACACCTTAGTATCAGTGTATCACATCAATTTAACTCTATATTAATGTGTATAAATTCTTCCAGTGTATCATCAATTAGTGAGTGGTCATCAGACCCTTGAAATAGAGAAAAGATATATAATAAACATGCTGAATCCTTCTCTAAATTCCCTATAATATCCCTGAAACCCAGTACCATCACTGTGAGGGTCTCAGTGCTATATTTTTCACATAGCCCAGAGTACATTCCCAAAGAGCATGTCCATTTATACCTCTTCAGCATGGTCTGGTTGAAAATACATCCCACATCACCATGGCCAAAGCAAAATAGTATCTTTTTTTTTTTGCTTCAAAAAGTCAAAAGGGATTTATTTTCTTAATATGATATTTCTGCAGCTTTAAAGGAAAAGAAATCTTTAAAGTATAAAATGTTGCATTTATAAGGTTTTCAAAAAACAAACAAACCTTACTGCCTCTAGCCTATGTGAGTTGTATACTTTCTTCCCGTTCACTGCTATAATCAATATGGTAATAAAAACAAAAATCAAATGTTTCCTACTTTGTGGTATTGCCTAGGACAAGCCCCTATCTCTGTAATCCTGTTTGTTTAGGATATTCCAGCCTCTTTACCTCTTCAATACACAATTACTCAAAACCATTATCCTGAAATGGAAAAAATAAGTTCCTGAGTGAAAAATTGGATAGCTTAAATAATTTTATGCAGGTTCTTGCTTCTTAATTGCTTCTCGAACATTATTCATAAAAAATTCTTTTGTATGTCAAAAGCTGCTATATCTTAGAACTCCTTATAAAGAGCTATGAAATTTATTTTCTTATAATGTGTAAGAAATCTATAGGAAAGATTTTCTTTTTCCTTTTTTTCAATTAAGATATCATTGATATACAATCTTACGATGGTTTCACATGAGCAAGATTGTGGTTACTACGTTTCCCCCTATTATCAAGTCCCCCCACATACCTCATTACAGTCACTGTCCATCAGTGTAGTAAGATGCTATAGAGTCACTACTGGTCTTCTCTATGCTATACTGCCTTCCCCATGCCTCCCTTGCATTATGTATGCTGATCATAATGCCCCTTAATCCCCTTCTCCCTCCCTTTCCACCCACCCTCCCCAGTCCCTTTCCCTTTGGCAACTGTTAGTCCATTCTTGGGTTCTGTGAATCTGCTGCTGTTTTGTTCCTTCAGTTTTTGCTTTATTCTTATATTCCACAGATGAGTGAAATTATTTGGTACTTGTCTTTCTCCACCTTACTTATTTCACTGAGCATAATACCCTCTAGCTCCATCCATGTTGTTGCAAATGGTAGGATTTGTTTTCTTCTTATGGCTGAATAGTATTCCATTGTGTAAATGTACCACATCTTCTTTATCCATTCATCTACTGATGGACACTTACGCTGCCTCCATTTTTTGGCTATTGTAAATAGTGCTGTGATAAACATAGGGGTGCATATGTCTTTTTCAAACTGGGCTGTTGCATTCTTAGGGTAAATTCCTAAGAGTGGAATTCCTGGGTCAAATGGTATTTCTATTTTGGGTTTTTTGAGGAACCTCCTTACTGCTTTCCACAATGGTTGAACTCTTACATTCCCACCAGCAGTGTAGGCAGGTTCCCCTTTCTATGCATCCTCACCAGCATTTGAGCACTATTTGTTTTTTTATATTTAAAGAAATGGAATATTTCATCTGTCATCTTTGTTGCAAATAACTTCCCAGACTCCTAGACTGGAATTTAGCTATAGCAAATGTAATGTTTTACTCCAATAGATTCTACCTGGTTATTAAAACCAGACACATTAAAAATATTGTCATTATTTATTTATTCAGAAATTGATAAATAAGATATTTTTCTATGGATTATCAGTTGATCTTAATAGGTTTTTTTCTAGGTAGTCCTCAAATTGCCTTCAAAAAGTAATCATTTCCATCTTACTTATGCTCATGTTAAATAACAGTTATTCCTGACTTTAAAGTATTCTTCTAGTATTTTATATTTTAGGATATAGTGGGTTTAAAATTGGGATATTATCATGTTATTTTACATTTGAGATTAAGATGTTCTTTATCATTTTACAATTTGTCTTCTAGATATACTATTTTTCATTATAGCTCATTAAGAATTTGTGATAAGTTAAATGACTCAGTAGCTCTTTAGATGGTGGTGGAATATTTTTTATTTGACAAGTGATATGAAATACAGTGGTTCACACTGTGCACGGTAGTGTAGGACTGCAGAAATGATGATGCACACTGAAAGCATGGAAACTGATCTTAATAACCAGTTGGGAAAATTATGAATGTTCCATGACCTTTAAAAATTTGTCAAGTTACTTGTCAAAATTCTTTTTCTGTCAGTTGTTAACATACATTGGTAATGGAATGGAGAAAAAAGTAAAGGTAATAATTATTTAATACACTGTAATGTAAAGATTAGTAACATTGAAAACTGAAGTGTTCATTCCTTCGTAAAAACCTGTGAAGAGGTATTTGAATAGTTCTTTCCTTGTTCTCTTCATCATGAAGTGCTCATCTTTTCTACGCCTTCACTAATTGTCATACTACTTTCTAAATTTGCATCAGTTTCCCACATTTGAGCCTTTGCATTTTTATATCATTAAATATCTCAGAGAGTTCTTTGATGTCAGGTTGTTCTTTGGGAATTTTTTTTTTTTTTTTTTGCCAGTACCACTTCCTCCGGGATGTCCTCAACCTTTTCTTCATGTCCACTTTCTCTATTTATGTTGCTTAGTTTGCCTTTACCGCGTTCCACTGGCCGCATACCTAGGGTGGTGTCCACATCCCCCTTGTCAGCTGTATCTTCTGTGATTCCATGTACTTTGTATTCAAATTTCACTTCCATAATTATGACTCTTAATTTCTTTGTTTTACTTTCATCTTTGTTGCCCAATTCCCTCTTTCCATATCCATTTAAGTTATTTTCACATTTTTAGGATAACCCTTTTTGGCTATTATAAATTGTTTTCTCATTGTTTAGTAAAATTCTATATTCACATTTATGAGTAACATTTTGCATTTTTTCACTAAGTAGTTTTGTTTTCCTCCTTTCATGTGGCATTGGCATCAGTTAGGTAAACTTTACTAAACAGAACTAACTTCATAATTTCTGCTCCTGAACAGACTATATGTGTGTGTGTGCATTTGTCTGTGTTTAATGCACATTTCAATCTTAATCTTTTCAGGATGACTTTTCTTCAATATGATCTTGCTTCTGTCCTTTTCTTTTATGATTTTGAAATTTATTGTTCTTCCTAGACGATTTTATTTTCTGTCCAGACTATGTTGTTTGCTATTATTTTGTTCGATAATGTGGATGATGGAGGACCTGCTATAAATCTAGTAATGGCCACCTGAAAGTTTAGAAAGACTTCTGTAAACTTTTTTCCTTTAAGTGTGTGTGTTTAATTTTTTTCATCATTCATTCTGGTTTTAAAAACTGACAGGCATTAAATAGAACTTGAACAAATATGTAAGGACAAGTAATCTCAAAATACAGGAGCTATAGTCTGATAACTCATATAAAAAAGGCTGCCGGATTTAGATAAGATCATGTAATTATTTTCCACCTGAATGCTTTCTGCAGTTAGGTGTCTCATTTTTCCCATCTTACTAAAAGAAAGAATAAAGGACAGCAATGATAGCACTTGATCATGAAGATGCACGATCTTTTCAAAGACAGATTCCCTGCAAAAAAAAGAAGTCTGCATAGGCTATCTTTGCAGGTAATCATCCACATGGAGACATTTGAACTTAGAAGGGCTTTTCACTGTCATTAGTCTCAAATTTACTACAAGAGACCCTTCCAGGATCTATTGTTTTGTTTTGCTTTTGCTTTTTTTGGTGGAGAATGGTAGAACTAGAAGGTATCTCAGGGAACATCTAATTTCACCCCTTAGAAAATGTATGTGACTTGTCAAAATAGCTGACACTCAATTTTACAGACAATATTCGAGCATTTGAATCCAGGTTTCCTGCATCTCAGTCCCATGCTATTCCTATTTCAAGCTGACCTTCTTGTCTTATTGTTCTAGTTGTTCATATACATTTTTTAAGTGAAATATAGTTGATATACAATATTATGATGGTTTCAGGTGTGCAACATAGTGATTCAACAATGACATTCTTTATGAAATGCTCGCCACAATAATGTTTGGTTTTGTTTTCCTTCCCAGAAAAAAATAACCCAGAATCTGTCACTTAACTGTCTGGATCAACTTGGCACAATTTCAGTGGCTCCTGATCTACACTGCTTTTTTACACAGATTGTAAAAATACACCACACACACACACACACACACACACACACACACACACACAGCCCCTAAGTCGGAGATTTGATTAGTCATTTACTGCGGTAGCATAGAGGATATTCCCTTTCCAACCCCTCAATTCACAGTGTGATAGTCATCAATGCACAGTAAAACCAGTGTAACTGGGGATGCCATGAAGCATCCTGAAATATAAAATTGTGAATTTAGGGATAGAAAAGACAAAATTTCCTCATTACTACTAAGGTTCAGTGTTTTTATGAAATGTATGAGGCTAATTCATAGCACTCCTGTAGAAAATCTTACAGGCTAATGTTATTTTATGTAAAACACCACTGAGAATGAAGCACAAAATGAAAGAAACCAATTTCCTATGGTTTCATTGATTTGATTTTACTTCTTCCCTTCATCAGTCTAATTGATGATGTGCTCAGTGTACATGTCCATCACAAGGCAGTTCCTGTAGTTTGAAATATGACCAACTGATATAAAAACGCCCCAAGATATAGTCTAAGTGAAAATAGTGGATATATAATGTAGATTCTGAAGCAAGTGGCATGAAGTGTTCGAGGACCTCTTTGTGCCAACTCTGAGACTTTGTTAATTCTGAAGAGATTCGAAGTTAACAAGTCATGATTATCCATGAAATAAATTAATCTGAACTCTGTTGACTTTTGTCTGATATAACTGTGTTGTAGTTCTTGTTTTAATCAAGCTGTAGATGAAGGATTCATATGAGCTCAAACCTTATTTTCCAAGTGTGGAGGCTGACGCATTGTTGTTTTGTTCTTTGAGATGTCAGATGAAGTTCATTAAAAGGAAAAAAAAATCTGGCTTTGATTGTTCCTATATGCCTGGCAGGAACAATTTTATTATAGAAAATCTGCACATGCAGCCACAACATTCCCTTCTTACTTATTCACAAGTGCAGTGGAGCAGCTCTAATCCATTCTGATAAAACACAGTTGGTCTCTGCCCCATTCATGTTTCTCCCAGGGGCAGTGATTAATCAACGACATCGACCTGCCAACTTTTTCCAGAAAGCTCATCCACTCAGGTGCTGTTTCCTGTCACTGATGTGACATCTTGGGTGAATGCACCAGATAGGGGAGAATTCCAACAGATTAATGGTTTAGGTGGTTAAATCTCCCACTAAAACTTTGTATTTTTTTTTTGAGGGCATCTCTCATATTTATTGATCAAATGGTTGTTAACAACAATAAAATTCTGTATAGGGGAGTCAATGCTCAATGCACAATCATTAATCCACCCCAAGCCTAATTTTCATCAGTCTCCAATCTTCTGAGGCATAACAAACAAGATCTTACATGGAGAACAAATTCTTACATAGTGAATAAGTTCATTCATGGTGAACAGTACAAGGGCAGCCATCACAGAAACTTTCGGTTTTGCTCATGCATTATGAACTATAAACAGTCAGTTCAAATATGAATACTCATTTGATTTTTATACTTGATTTATATGTGGATACCACATTTCTCTCTTTATTATTATTATTTTTAATAAAATGCTGAAGTGGTAGGTAGATAAAAGATAAAGGTAGAAAACATAGTTTAGTGTTGTAAGAGAGCAAATGTAGATGATCAGGTGTGTGCCTGTAGACTATGTGTTAATCCAAGCTAGACAAGGGCAAGAAAACATCCACGGATGCAGAAGATTTCTCTCAGAACAGGGGGGGTGAGGTTCTAAGCCTCACCTCTGTTGATCCCCAATTTCTCACCTGATGACCCCCCTGCGACTGTGCCTGTCTTAGGTTGTTCCTCCCTTGAGGAATCTTACCCGTCTCTGGCTAACCAGTCATCTTCCGGGGCCATACAGGGAAATGTGAAGTTGGTAAGTGAGAGAGAAGCCTTATCGTTTGAAAAGGTTAGCTTTTTATTTCTTTGCATATTTATGCCCTGTAGCTTCTATGCCCAGCATTTGTCTTGAGGTATCTTTACCACTTGGAAGAATTATGATACTCAGTAAATTCGATATGAGGCACGAATTCTATTTAAGGGTTGTAATTAGGAAGGAAGAAGAAAAGCTATAGAAGTAGCAGGCAGAAGAAAACATGGGAAGATTGATTATTTCTTTGACATATCTTCTTGTAGAGTAACTTCAGCATGTATAGGTTTTAAGCTACTACTTAAATCGCGCACACACATTAACATAATAGGAGTATAGTTACATAACCAAAGCATATCTGTAATTACCAGCCATCTCCAGTGAAACCAAGAGAACCAGTTAGGCACCTTAGGCATTTGTGAAAACTTATCTATGATATGGTGCATATTGTCCAACTGAACTTGAACAGTCTGAGAGAAATCAGACAAATTAAAACAACCCATTCCTGGGGACTGCTCACATCCCTTATGTTCTTTTAACAGTAAATAGTCTGTAGTTGTAAGATTTTGAAGCGCTATAATTTGCACTTCTCCTAATTCTTGGTTGAGTTCCAACAGTATAGATCCAGTCAAATTTGTTGTTTTACTGTATGCACAGGCCAGCTTAGATATCTCCTTCATTCCCATGGCAAGTCCAGGAGCTGGTGGGATGAGTGCATCTACAGCTGTAGCAGTGGTTTGCTAATATTTTGTTGAGTATTTTTGCATCTACGTTCATCAGGGATATTGGTCTGTAGTTTTCTTTTTTGGTGGGGTCTTTGCCTGGTTTTGGTATTAGGGTGATGTTAGCTTCATAGAATGAGTTTGGGAGTATCCCCTCCTCCTCTATTTTTTGGAAAACTTTAAGGAGAATGGGTATTATGTCTTCCCTGTATGTCTGAGAAAATTCCGAGGTAAATCCATCTGGCCCGGGGGTTTTGTTCTTTGGTAGTTTTTTGATTACCTTCAATTTCGTTGTTGGTAATTGGTCTGTTTAGATTTTCTGTTTCTTTCTGGGTCAATCTTGGAAGGTTGTATCTTTCTAGGAAGTTGTCCATTTCTCCTAGGTTTCCCAGCTTGTTAGCATATAGGTTTTCATAGTATTCTCTAATAATTCTTTGCATTTCCGTGGGGTCCGTTGTGATTTTTCCTTTCTCATTTCTGATACTGTTGATGTGTGTTGACTCTCTTTTCTTCTTAATAAGTCTGGTTAGAGGCTTATCTATTTTGTTTATTTTCTCGAAGAAACAGCTCTTGGTTTCATTGATTTTTGCTATTGTTTTATTCTTCTCAATTTTATTTATTTCTTCTCTGATCTTTATTATGTCCCTCCTTCTGCTGACCTTAGGCCTCATCTGTTCTTCTTTTTCCAATTTCGATAATTGTGACATTAGACCATTCATTTGGGATTGCTCTTCCTTTTTTAAATATGCTTGGATTGCTATATACTTTCCTCTTAAGACTGCTTTTGCTGTGTCCCACAGAAGTTGGGGCTTAGTGTTGTTGTTGTCATTTGTTTCCATATATTGCTGGATCTCCATTTTGATTTGGTCATTGATCCATTGATTATTTAGGAGCGTGTTGTTAAGCCTCCATGTGTTTGTGAGCCTCTTTGCTTTCTTTGTACAGTTTCTTTCTAGTTTTATGCCTTTGTGTTCTGAAAAGTTGGTTGGTAGGATTTCAATCTTTTGGAATTTTCTGAGGCTCTTTTTGTGGCCTAGTATGTGGTCTATTCTGGAGAATGTTCCATGTGCACTTAAGAAGAACGTATATCCTGCTGCTTTTGGATGTAGAGTTCTATAGATGTCTATTAGGTCCATCTGCTCTACTGTGTTGTTCAGTGCTTCCGTGTCCTTACTTATTTTCTGCCAGGTGGATCTATCCTTTGGGGTGAGTGGTGTGCTGAAGTCTCCTAGAATGAATGCATTGCAGTCTATTTCCCCCTTTAGTTATGTTAGTATTTGTTTCACATATGCTGGGGCTCCTGTGTTGGGTGCATATATATTTAGAATGGTTATATCCTCTTTTTGGACTGAGCCCTTTATCATTATGTAGTGTCCTTCTTTATCTCTTGATACTTTCTTTGTTTTGATGTCTATTTTGTCTGATATTAGTACTGCAACCCCTGCTTTCTTCTCGCTGTTGTTTGCCTGAAATATGTTTTTCCATCCCTTGACTTTTAGTCTGTACATGTCTTTGGGTTTGAGGTGAGTTTCTTGTAAGCAGCATATAGATGGGTCTTGCTTTTTTATCCATTCTGTTACTCTGTGTCTTTTGATTGGTGCATTCAACCCATTAACATTTAGGGTGACTATTGAAAGATATGTACTTATTGCCATTGCAGGCTTTAAATTCGTGGTTACCAAAGGTTCAAGGTTAGCCTCTTTAGTATCTTACTGCCTAACTTAGCTCGCTTATTGAGCTGTTATATACACTGTCTGGAGATTCTTTTCTTCTCTCCCTTCTTGTTCCTCCTCTTCGATTCTTCATATGTTGGGTGTTTTGTGCTGTGCTCTTTCTAGGAGTGCTCCCATCTAGAGCAGTCCCTGTAAGATGTTCTGTAGAGGTGGTTTGTGGAAAGCAAATTCCCTCAGCTTATGTTTGTCTGGGAATTGTTTAATCCCACCGTCATATTTGAATGATAGTCGTGCTGGATACAGTATCCTTGGTTCAAAGCCCTTCTGTTTCATTGCATTAAGTATATCATGCCATTCTCTTCTGGCCTGTAGGGTTTCTGTTGAGAAATCTGATGTTAGCCTGATGGGTTTTCCTTTATAGGTGACCTTTTTCTCTCTAGCTGCCTTTAAAACTCTTTCCTTGTCCTTGATCTTTGCCATTTTAATTATTATGTGTCTTGGTGTTGTCCTCCTTGGGTCCTTTCTGTTGGGGGTTCTGTGTATTTCCGTGGTCTGTTCGATAATTTCCTCCCCCAGTTTGGGGAAGTTATCAGCAATTATTTCTTCTAAGATACTTTCCATCTCTTTTCCTCTCTCTTCTTCTTCTGGAACCCCTATAATACAGATATTGTTCCTTTTGGATTGGTCACACAGTTCTCTTAACATTATTTCATTCCTGGAGATCCTTTTATCTCTCTCTATGTCAGCTTCTATGCATTCCTGTTCTCTGGTTTCAATTCCATCAATGGCCTCTTGCATCCTATCCATTCTGCTTATAAACCCTTCCAGAGTTTGTTTCATTTCTGTAATCTCCTTTCTGGCATCTGTGATCTCCCTCCGGACTTCATCCCATTTCTCTTGTGTATTTCTCTGCATCTCTGTCAGCATTTTTATGATTCTTATTTTGAATTCTTTGTCAGGAAGACTGGTTAGGTCTGTCTCCTTCTCTGGTGTTGTCTCTGTGATCTTTGTCTGCCTGTAGCTTTGCCTTTTCAAGGTGATAGGAATAGTTTGCAGAGCTGGGAGGAGTGACGGCTGGAAGAACTTCCCTTCTTGTTGGTTTGTGGCCCTCCTCTCCTGGGAGAACAGCGGCCTCTAGTGGCTTGTGCTGGGCAGCTGCGTGCAGACAGGGCTTCTGCTTCCTGCCCGGCTGCTATGGAGTTAATCTCCGCTGTTGCTGTGGGCGTGGCCTGGCTCGGGCAGCTGCTCCAAAGTGGTGGAGTCGCGTTGGAGCAGGAGCGGCTCGGAGGCTATTTATCTCCGTAAGGGGCCTCCCTGCTCCCTGCAGCCCAGGGGTTAGGGTGCCCAGAGATCCCCGGATTCCCTACCTCCGGATTAAGTGTCCCGCCCTGCACCTTTAAGACTTCCAGAAAGTACCCGCCAAAACAAAACAACCGCAAAAAAAAAAATAAATTTTTTTTTAATTAAAAAAAAAATTTTTTTAATTAAAAAAAAAGAAAAGGTGGCCACTCGTTTTTCTTTATTCTCCGGCGCCAGCCTCAGGCATCTGCTCACCAGTCTTGCTGCCCTGTTTCCCTAGTATTGGGGTCCCTATCCCTTTAAGACTTCAACAAAGCCCGCTCACTGTTCTTGCTGCCCTGTTTTCCCAGTATCGAGGGCCCTGCACTCTGGCCCGGATGGCTGGGGCTGGGTGCTCGGCAGTCCTGGGCTCCGTCTCCCTCCCGCTCTGCCTGCTCTTCTCCCGCCGGGAGCTGGGGGGAGGGGCGCTCGGCTCCCGCGGGGCCGGGGCTTGTATCTTACCCCCTTCGCGAGGCGCTGGGTTCTCTCAGGTGTGGATGTGGTCTGGATATTGTCCTGTGTCCTCTGGTCTTTATTCTAGGAAGGGTTGTCTTTGTTCTATTTTCATAGATATATGTGGTTTTGGGAGATTTCCGCTGCTCTACTCACGCCGCCATCTTCCGCCCATCTCCTAATTCAGTATTTATAACTACAATTTGCTTTTCTAAAATTCCTTTGAATCTGTTACCTTTTTTTCTCTTACTTGAACTCTCTTCAAATCACCCGCTCACTTTTCCAAGTTTTCTTTTTGGTCTCATTCACTTACTTCTTCCCTTGCCTTTCCCTTCCTTCCTTGCTCCCTTCCATCCTTCCTCCTGTATTTTGCTCCTCTGACTCCCTTAACCTGGCAACTTACTTTCCTCGGCTCTCTTCATTTGGAGCACTCATCCTCAGTGGAGGATATGAAGAAGGGTATGATCTTTTATGTTTATCACAAGAGGTCGAAAGTAGTACATGTGTTCAAACAAAATGGAGGAAGACTGATGGAAGCGGTGGACCTTTGCTGCATCTGTTTCCTCCGGGAAGCGTAGGTTCTGACGTGCAGGATTCTGCAGTGTGTTAAGGGCACCCCCCTACCTTGGTCTTTCTATTTAAGTGAAATGGAAACCAAACAAGTTTTCTCATATTTTTTTAATGCTTTTCCAGTGCAACAACAAGCAATACTCTAATGTTATATGTAGAAGTTTCAGACCACTGCCTGAAAGGGGTACCTAATTATCTGAGTATCCCTCTTCTCAGAGCATGCCCTCAGCAACTGGGGGTACACACTAGTACAGGAATGGGCCCTGCCTTACAAGGGGGGTCCTCAGGTTCTGCCAGCCTACTGTTACAGAAATGGAGATGGGAGAGTTCTGGCCCATTTAATTATATTTCCTGGAATAGAAATTGTAGGCACATGGTAAAATTCAGTTATATTCTCTACCCAAGATGAAATCCAATTATAACCCCTTCCTAATGGTGAAATCCCATTAAAGTTTTCTTTTGCTTCATTTAGGATACAAGGAGACAAGCCTCTCTCTAATCTATTTATAGAGGCATACCCATTTAAAAACAAACAAACTAAAAAGGACCTCCATTAGGATATTTGCATTTGTTAGTCAATCTCCTCTGAGGCAGATGTTCAGTCTTTCTAACTTGAAAAATGTTTAGCAACTTTGGCTGACCTTATTATAAGACTAGTGGTCAAATCCACTTGAATACCCTGCCTAATACTGAAATCCCATCAACATTTCCTTTGCTACATTTGGGATACAAAGAGATAAGTTTCTCCTTAATCTATGTATAGAGGTATACACATTTTTAAAAGAAATAAAAGAAGGGATTGCTCTAAGAAGGAAAAAATCATGGCCATGTAGTGTCAGATGTATGTCAGGAATCATTTGAGAACACTTTTAAGGACCCATCCTAACATAATGACTCTTGACTTACTGTTCACTGAGAGGAAAGGCATTGAGAACGTGTTAGATTCCCCAAGCCAACTTCCTTAAAAGGAATATATTAAACTTTCTATTAGGTGGTACTTACATAACAGTGTCTTATCTAAGCCATATGTTTCTTCTGATTTTGTGTTCATTAACCCTTCCACACACAATATACATTATGGGCAATAAAAAAATTTCTTTCAATTACTTTGATATAGAAAAAATTCCAAAATCATGACTGAAATGTGGATCCATCAGGAAAGTATTGCTCATTTCAAAATAAATGCCTATCCCTGATTTTTGAATTCCACAAGTAGTAATACATATTTCCTTCAGTTTTTTTTACAAATAAAAATTCCTTGACTTCTAGGAGTCCCAGTGCATGGCCACCTTTCATGAACTTGTCAGTGTATTTATTTTTATAAGAAAGAACTGGGGACATATAAATGCCTTAGAGATCAAAAAAGACATAAAAAGGATAAATACAGAAAGGACAAGAGAAGTGTATCAAAAAGAAATTTTGTCATGATAACAAAGTTGACTTCTATTGGTCATAACTATATGAAATATTAAAATTATAAATGTTATTCTGTCCTATATCATCATGGCAAAAAAAATCTAGGCACAAATATTAGCAATATTTCACTTAGGAAAACTCCTTTTAACAAGATTTACTCAATCCAAAGTGATTTGGTGGATTCCAGATAATATAGTAACAAATATGGCTTGAAGATTAGTTCTTTTTCATAAAATTTTACATAAAATTAAAATTAAGTTTTAAGAGACAATGTTCCCAGATTTCTATTAAGTTGTAAAGTAGTATGAAAGCCAGATGTAAAATTAGTGTGATTCTCTCTTTTATTTCTCTTTTCAAATATTAACTACTGACTCCCCAGAAGACCACCAGAATAATTTGTCAACTAAGTAACTCCAACTTTATTAACCCTACTTTAATAAGGGAAAAACAAAAGCAACATTGACAAAAGGTACTTACCATTATCTCAGAAAGGGAATGTGAGGGAAGGACACTTTTAGGGTTTGGGGTCTTGGTAAAAATCTTTTAAAGGGAAATATCAAGGCAAATATCCAATAAATATCAAGGAAACATTGTCATTTTAGTTTAATTTGATGAACAAAAGAAACCAGATGTCTTGAAGCAAGCCTTGGTATGTTAACTATTGTATGATAAGTAAGCTATTTGTTCAGGTGAGTAACCCCTTATGTTGTTAGGAGAGGTATTTGGCCATCAATATCTTCCAAATATATAACACCTGTTCCATGTTCTTTGTCCAGCTCTTGTTCTGGGAAAGTCTAGTTTCTAAAGCCATCTCCTGTCAAAGGTCCTTGGGCGTTATTGCAGTGGAGACAATAACCTCCTTTGCTGGATATGACCTGATAGAAAGCTTTAGAATTTTGGCTCTGCTTGTAATAGTGTTTGTAACCTTAAATGTGTTGTAGAGATTGTGTCCAATTAGCCATGAAATCTTTTGTTTCACTGCAAGGATACCAAAGGAAAATTAGTAGAATCCCGGAGAAGCTGTATAAATCCAACAGTTAGTTTATAGTATGCTTTTTCCAAATCACAAGCAAATCATAGATATGTATTGGAATCATTTCAAGGAGTCACTAAGAGTGTAATAATAATAAATATAATAATAATATAAGGACTTTATAGGTAACAAATGCTTTTTAAGAATCTAGAACCTTGAAATAGTACAGGGAAACAACACATTGCCAAATGACCAATAGAACAAAGAGGAGGTCACAAGGGAAATTAGAAAATACTTTGAGATTACTTTAAATGAAGACAACATACCAAAAAGTGTGGGCTGCAGGGAAACTGGGCTTAAACGGGCATTTATACCTGAAGTGCCCATATTGAAAAAGAAGTAAGCTCTGTTAGTAACCTGACTTTTCACAATAAGATGCTGGAAATACAAGAGCAACTAAACCTAAAACAAGCAGAAAGAAGGAACTCAGAGTGAAGAGCAGAAAAAGATAACATGGAGAACAGAAAAGCAATAGAGAGAATACACAAAACCAAAGATCAATTCTTTGATAGGTTAACAAAACTGATGAACTTTTAGTTAGAATGAGAAAAAAAAGAAACAAGTTAGAATGAGAAAAAAAGAAACAAAACCAAAAATGAAAGAGGGCACATTACTATAGATCTTATAGAAATAAAAAAGGTTATGAGGAAATACTACAAATAACTATTTGTCAAAAAAATTGGATAACTTGAATAAACAAGTTTCTAGAAGGACATAAACTATTGAATATGCCTCAAGAAAAAATAAAATATCCAATAGACCTATAACAAAGAAAGATTAAATTAGTAATTTAAAAATGTCCCACAAAACCCAGCCTGAGATGGCTTTATTGCTTAATTTCACCAAATAGTTAAAGAACAATCAGTACCAATTTTTCACAAAAAGTACAGAGGGGCAAACACTTCCCAGGTCCTACTATGAGGTCAGTATTATCCTAATTCTAAATCAGGGAAATATATCAGAAGAACAGAAAACTACAGACCCATATCTTTTATCAATATAGATGCAAAAATCAATAAAGAAAAAAAAACCTCATAGGCCAAATCCAGCAAATATAAGAATGATTGTTCTCTATGAGCAAGTGGAATTTGTCCCAAGAATGCAAGGATGGTATAACATCTGGGAGCCATTTAAAATAATACGTCAAATTATTAGAATAAAGAACAAAACCACAGGACCATCTGAATAGATGCAGGAAAAAGATTTTGACCAGTCCAACATCCTTTAATCATTAAAAAAAAAAAACAACTCAAAAAACTAGGGATAGAAAGGAACTTCCTCAACCTGGTAAAAACATCTATGGAAAACACAGCTAACACCACATTTTGTTGTGAAAGACTAAAAGCTTTCTCCCTGATATCAGGAACAAGACAAAGATGTCTACTCACACCATGTCTTTTCAACATTATACTGGAGGTTCTAGTCAGGGCAATTAGGTAAAAAAACTTAAAAGACATCCATATGGGAAAGAGAGAAGTGTCTCTGTCTATCTCTAATGGTAATGGCATGATCTTTATGATCTTATATATAGAAAATCCTAAGGAAAACAGTTAAATACAATAAACAGTAAATGCTTCAATAAAGTTGCAGGGTATGATAAGCTGAATAATGTCCCTCCAGGATTGTTATATCATCAGAATCCCTGAATATATTATCCTATATGGCAAAAAAACTTTGCACATACCATTAAATTAAGGATCTTGAGATTGATAGTATTCCAGATTATTCAGATGGTCCGAGTATCCCAAATTATTCATGGGATCTTATAAGAAGGACCTAAGGGAGATGCAGTCAGAGAGAAGATGATATGCTTAGAAGTTTAGAAGTTGGAGGAAGGGGCTTTGAGCCCAGGAATGCAGGTCACCTCTAGAAGCTGGAAATGGCAAGGAAACACATTGTTCTCTAGAGCCTCCACATGGAATGCAGCCATGCAGACCTCTATAGGGCTTCTGACCTCTAGAACTTTTATAAAAAAGTAAATTTGTATTATTTGAGGCCTCTAAGTGCGTGGTAATATGTTAAAGTAGGAATAAGAAAGAAATACACAGAATATAAAATCAATACAATTATATTTCTATACACCAGCAATGAACAATGTGAAAATTAATTTAAGAAGACAATTCTATTTGTAATAGCATCAAAAGAATAAAATACTTTTCACAAAATAAGCTCAAAAAATATACTCAAAACTAAAAGATACTGTTGAAAGAATTAAAGGTCTAAATAAATGGAAAGAGGCCAAATGGATCAGAGGCTTACTATTGCTAACATGACAATACTCTCCAAATTGATAAATGCAAACACTATCAAAAACCCAGTAGAAAAAATCAAAAGATTATCTAAATATGTATGGAAATGCAAGGGACACAAACTAGCCAGACAGTCTTGAAAAAGTGAGTTGGAGGACTCACACTTACTGATTTCAAAATTTTTAAAAAGCTACAGTAATCAAGACAATCTGGAGTTGGCAAAGGACAGATATCTAGACAGTGAAATATAATTCAGTTTGCAAAAATTAACCCTCACATGTATAGTCAATTGGTTTTTGACAAAGGTAATAAGACAGCTTAATGAGGAAATAATGTTCTTTTCAACAAATGGTGGTAGAACAGCTAGGTACCCACATGCAAAAGAATGAAATTGAATCCCTTCCTCATACCATACACAAAATTTTTAACAAAAATGGACCACAGACCTAAATCTAAAATCATAAAACATTTAGAAGAAAATATACAGGTGTTTTCTTGGATGACCTTGGGTTATGACACCAAAAACACAAATAGGAAAAGAAAAATAAATTCACCAATAAAACTTTTGTTCTTTGAAGGATACCATGAAGAAATGAAAAGGACCCAGAATGGGAAAACATATTTGTAAATCTGCTAAGGAGTATTTCTCTATAATGCATAAAGAACACTTACAACTGAACAATTAAAAAAAAACCCAGTTGAATAATGGGACAATGACATAAATAGACATATCTTCACAGAAGATACACAAATGACTGATTAGCACAAGAAAAAATGTTTAATACTAGTATCCATCAGGTAATTTCAAATCAAAATTATGATATATCACTTCACACCTGATGGTGTTGCTGTAATAAAAAATAAGGATATCAACAAAAGTTGATGAAAATATAGAGAAACTGGAACCCTTATAAACTGCTGGTGGGGAAGGAAATTGTTAAGCATAGAATTGCATTTATTAGGAAATACTAAACATGGAATAGCTATATTATCCATCAATTCCACTCCTAGGTATATATTCAAAAGAAATGAAAATATATGTCCATACAAAAACTTGTGCACAAATTATCACTGTACACTGTTTTTCAAAATATCCAGCAAGTGAAAAGAATCCAAATATTTATCAACTAAGAGAAATAAAATGTGGTATATCTGTAAAATGTAATATTCAGCTATAAAAAGGAATAAAGTATTAATTCTATAACATGGATGAACCTCATACTAAGTGAAAGTATGATTCTATTGATATGAAATGGTTGGAACAGGCAAAACTATAGAGACAAAGTAGAGAGCAGTTATTTAGGGCTGAGGATGATGGTGGGGAAAAGGAGTGAATGCAAATGCGTACAGGGTTTCTTCTGAAAATGACGAAAATGTTCTAAAATTAATTGTAGGGATTGTTACACAACTCTATGAATATACTAAAAACTATTTTATCATACAGCTTAAGTTGGTGAGGGTGAATTATATCTTAACAAAGCCTGCTCTGTCTCTCTCTCTCTCTCTCATATACATACACGCACACACACGCACACACACAGCAGGAGAAGGAGAAAATACCTAAAAAAAAATAAAGAACAAAAGTGAAGATTAAAGCTTGAGCATCTGTTGTCATTTAGATCTTGTTCCAGCGTATTAAGTAGAGATTGCCTACTTCACACAACTGTCTTCTTGATCCAAAGGTTTTGCATGGAATTTGTCTCCTCCAAAAGCCTGAATCAAACTAACCCTACAAATCATCATCTTGAAGTCCTTAATGAGGGCAGCTTTCCAGAGATTCAAAAATTATTTATGTCTCTTTAATTAAAGGGCAACTGGGAATTTTTAATTTCTTGAAACAAAGAAGCAAGTCTCAGTCTTGAAAGTTAATATATGCTCATAGTTCTCATTTGTGCTCTTTTTTCTCTATTTAAAGTAGTAACACATGAAGGTTGAAGGAGCAAATAGTATGAGAAATTGATTATAATATTTAAACATTATATTCTGCTGACAGTTATGGAGACATTAATATCTGGTGTATGATCCCTACAGGTAAAAATTCACTAAAGAGTGCCTTAAATTTAACAATTTCAATGGTTTCTCTGAAACTTAACCACCATGACCTTTTTACATTTACCTATAATTAGTTTCATAATCATTTATAAACATTTTATACAATTAGCAATCTGGCTTTGATATTTATTGTTTTATAGTTCTATTATAAATAATATACTTTGATCAGAAAATTTGTATGGTTTCTCTGAATTAGTTTAATACCCAAATTTACAAATATATCTAGTGTGCTAAAAACTGCCATCTTTAAATGCATGTATGATTACATATAAATGTAAAATTGAGAGGATTTTATGGTTAAGTACCAGAAACGAATTACAAAATGTTTTAAAATTGAACTTAAATTCTTATGACTTCTATCCTCTCCCCAAAGCCTAATTTAAATGCTACCCATGAAATTAATATCTCCATCCTTCATGAAACAGTTTCTTCCATTAGCATGGTGTTACTTCACACTTACCTGAGCTGCTTCTCATCACTGACTTCGCCTTCTCAGTCTCTCTCTCTGGCTCCATCCCCTCTAAGCTATCTTAGATAGAGATTGGGGTATATCATAGAGCTTTTTATATATAATATCTCCCTTTCAGAAGTGGATTTGCCTTACACGGATCTTCTTCCGAGACATCGACAGAGACCCTAGCAATGTGTTCACATGGTCACATGATTTTTGCAAAATTAGCAATCTAAGATATTTTAGCCATTACCAGGTCATCCTTGTCTCTTGCCCTCATGGTTTCCCTTATAATTCTTTAATCAGAGGTTACTGGAGTAGCACATTTTGGGACTGCAGCTAAGAGTAAGCAGGCTGAAAGAATAAATTACATTACTGTGATTTGATCTCAAGTTTCAAATTTATATTTTGTTACATATATATATATATTTATATACAGTGGTAGAGGACTGAAATCCAGCCAATGTGGGAATAAACCACTTACCTGCAGTTTAGAATATTTTAGACTACCTAAAAAATAAGTGAGAAATTACAGATTCTTGACATCTCTTTTATTATATTTATATTTATTTATCAAAGAAGTGGTACAGTTAGGATAAAATTAATAGAATAGGAAAAGCAATAGAGATGATCAATGAAATCAACAGATTATTCTGACTTCAGGAAGTGAATTACAAGAAATTTTTCATATATTAAAGGCAGTAATTCATTAAAAGCAAAAATAAATTTCAAGTTGAAATAAAGAGTTGGTTTTTGTTTAATTATCTAAGTAATGAAAAGCGGAGAATTGTATGAACACAAAACACTGCCATTGTGAAAGATAACATGAAACACATGATATACTGCCTACAGCAAGACCATCAACAACCAGTTGGTTAAAGAAGTGTCATCACTTCAAAGAGTATTTGAAATTAGTCCCCAGCAGAAGAGTAGTGAATGCTAGTCTAAGAATCTCAAGATCTATTATCTACCCAGAGCAGTACCCCTGGCCTGCTGGTGACATTGGCCAAGTTATTGTTTGTTCCCATTTATGATGCTGAAATTTGAACAAAATGGACCATTGGGATATATGAGAATTAATGTAAAATTAATTATAGTTATGTAATTAATTATATGTAATTCTCATAAACAGGAGATAATGAATGGAAAATAGATAAGAGTGTTTTGAACCCTTAAAAATGACTTTGATATTGTGGCAGGGATTTGATGATTGTTGGTTTAATTCTTTGTTTCTGTTTGTGGATATATCCTAGGCAATGAGTCAGCAAACTTTCTGTAGACCATAAGACAGTAAATAATCTATGTGTAATGAGCTATATGGTTATCATAATAGAAAGCAGCCATAGGTAATATGCAAATAAACAAGATTGGCTATGTTTTAGTAAAACTTTACTTACGGACACTGCAATTTGAATATCATACAATTTTTATGTGTCACAAAATATTAACCTTTTTAAAAAAATCTTTTGGTTGTTTAATAATGTGGAAACCATTCCTAATTTGTGAGTCATTCAAAATCAGGCAACAGATTTGATCTATGAAGCATGGTTTGCCAAACCCTATTCTAAGACAAAATAAAAAACTGAATTAATGTACATTGGGGAAAAATAATCATTGAAAATGAAAACTCGACATTTAATATTTCATATATATAAAAAATTTTCAAAGAGAATTTGAAAACACTCCCAAAAATTACCAGTAAGAACTGGAAAGCTAAAAGAAACATTTCTGTTCTTAAAGTTCCTTAACCATGTTAGAGGAAAGGTTGCATTTCCTATTCCCTTAGAGAAAATACTGTGAAACTGTTGTCATATGAGTATGTGATTAAAGAGTATATATCCAAAACATGGGAGAAAATATTATAGAAGTGTAACGTGGTTAATTTATAATGTTATTTTTTCTGGATTTTATGATTGAGGTATTTTATTCAACACTTAAAAATTATAACAGTGTGAATTCTAATTTGTAAATAAATATTCATTCTAATACTCTAAATTCATTCTAAATGGTCACATCAATTACTTACATTTTTAATCATAACTTTATATTCTTTCCTTAACACAGCCTTCCTATGTGTAAGAGATTTGGGTGTCACAAAACCTATGGCTACCCCTCTTCTGTAGATGCCTTCATCCAAGCATGTAGCTATAAAAATATATATCTTTTCATTCCTCCAGAACTTGTATTTGTAGCCCCAACCTTGCTCTAAACTCCAGGTATGTGTATTTCATAATATGTGTGACTCTTTTGAAAGGATTAGAGCAAATTGAGAGGGGATCATCTGTGGAATTAATGTTTAAGCTAGGTAAAATTAAGAAGGGGAAATGGAGAAGGCTGAGGGTAGGGAAAGTTATCTACTTCAAAGAAGCGATGTCTGCACGATAAGAGGACTAGAGAGGAGGAAGCGAAAATAACTGAGGAACGCTGCCTACACATTCACAAAGAGCTCAGTGACGGGCACACTGCAAACTATGTGCAAGGTCAGTGTGGCCTTACTGTTGTCTATATGACAGGCTCTGAACTGGTTCCTGGGCTGTAACAGGTGGAAAGTTACAGCTACATGTCATGGATCTGGGTTGCTCTGGACAAGGGACTGGGTGCCCTTGCTAAGGTTAGTGGTGTAAGAAGGCATTTGAATCCATATCAGAGATAAGACACTTAGAATGGAAAGTGGGTTTTGACAACCCTGCTTTCTAGAACCCTGGGTGTCATCCTCCATTCTGGGAAATTATTAACTGCCACAGACTACTCAGGAGCCCATCCACATCCCTGATTTGCAGAACTCTATGGGACTAATCTTGAATCTGACCCAATATCAGGATTTGTACAAAAAACAAGGTTTCTTGTGGATTCCAGAATTCTGTGAAGGAAGTTAAAACTGGAGAGAGACAAGAAGGCACCACCCTTGGCAGAATGGGTCTGAGGGGAGCAGGGCCTGGAGCAGGACAGAATGGGGTGTCCAGGTCTTGTACGAGGCTATTGTCTGAGCGCCTTAAGAACTAGAGCTCCGCACCCCATTTGCCACCCCTCAGAACGTTGGAGTATTCTGAAAACCAGAAGGTCATGGCAGAGGGAAGAACTGTGTCCCTGAGGCCCCAGAATTCTTCTCTGGAAGCCCTGTATTGCTAAGGCTGCTATAATAAAACACCACTGACAGGGGAAGGGGTACAAAAACCAAAAGTTTATTCTCTCCCAGTAGCAGAAGTTCGAGGTTCAGGATCAAAGTGCTGGCTGATTTGGTTTCTTCCCTGGTCTCTCTCCTTTCCTGGCAGCCAGCCGCCTCCGTGCTGTGGCCTCACACGGCCATCTCTGTCTATGCTGCCTTGTCCAAATCTCTCTTGTCAGCACACCAGTCATATTGGATTAGGCTCAGCCTAATGGCCCAGTTTTAACTTAATTACCCTTTTAGAAGACCTATCTCCAAACACATTCTCAGGAGCTGAGAGTTTAGGCCTCAACATACGAATTGGAGGCGGGGAGGGACACCTCAGCCCCTAACGAGCCCCCCTAAGAGAGTGACAGTGAGAACCGGAGGAAGCTGTCTTGCTGGGCGGAATGAACAAGAAGCAGCAGAAGCCAGTGATGACACAGGAGGCTGCAGAAGGTGGGCCATGAGCCGAAGACGGTTTGGGAGCAGCTGTGCATGGAGAACAAGCCCACGTGGCCCTCATGGGCAGCAAGGGATGGCAGCTGGTGGAATCAAAGGAAAACGGAAGACGCAGGACTCAGCTGCTCAGGAGCAGGCCTGGTCACACGGCGGAGTCTTCTTCCTAACTTCTCCTGGATTGAATAATGGAGTCGGAGCTCTAGAAAAGGCAGGGTTTCCAGGCAGTCATGCAAGCGTAATGCCCAGGGCACCGAGACGGAGGGCACAGCCGAACTGCAGCATGTGTGCACTCAGGGGGCCGGGGCTCAGCAAGCCCCGAGCCTGTTTGCGCAGACGCTCGCTCCTGGGGGCTGGGATTCAAGCCGCACCGTTACTGCCCCCACCCTCGGTGATGGCAGCGGGTCTCCCCACATCAGCAAATAAACTAAGGTTCTGCAAGTCAGAGTATTTTTTGTCTTGTTTTTATTTTTTGCTAATAAGTTCCTGCAGAAATTGTCAGACAAGGTACGATAAATATAAATTTTTCATGTGAGAATTATAAAAATCAGTCGAAATACTTTACATTCGTGGCTCATGGGTAACTTGAATAGCTGGGTATCTCTTTTCCAGAATAGTGAGTTACCACTAATCACTTGTAACTCCAAAAGTGAACGATTTCATTGGGGTTATAATGCATTTTTAAAGGACTAGATTATATACTTATATGATTGATTTTGTAATGATTTTCAAATGGTTGAAAATGATGTGTTTTTTAAAACAATAAATGCAACCTGAAGCACTAGGGGCATATTTGTGACTTTGCATAAACCCCGTCTGGCATCCCCAGCATGATTTAATGTTAGTCATAACAATTTAATACTGAACTTTTCAACATTACCTGCTACTGAGACTTCTTTCCTCTGCCTAGAGATTGTCTTGGAGACTCAGAATAATGGAATGACTAAGACAATGGCTCTGGATTCAAAATTCCTGTGTTTATTCCCAGCTTCTCCTACCGCCCCTTGAATGCCTTGCAAAACCTCCTAGCGTTCCTGTGAAGATTAAATGAGATCATACTGCGAATGCCGGACGTAGACTAAGCACTCAACACATTTCAGCTGCTAGAGCAATGTCAAGAAGGCGGAGGCAGAAGGCGGATGAGAAAGTCACTCCTTCATGACTCTCTTTAAGTAGCTCTTGCACTCAGAGGATTAAGAAGGCAGGCAGCCAGGACGCTAATTCTCAGGCCGGTCTGTAGCCTTAGCGGATAGGCGTGTGCAACCTCAGAGGCGGCGTAGGTGCAACATGTTTGGAGGTGGTTGCTATTCTACTTGCCAGTTTATCTCAGTCCCCGAGACAAGTGCCCAAATGCCTTCCGGGACAGTCCACTGTGGAACCTGTCCTTGCTGAGATGGTCTTCTTGCTCTGTCTAAAACATCATATATTTTTGTGCACTACATTTCAATTCATTTCTTTGTACAGTGTTTGGGGTGGGGGATAAGGTTAAGATTAGCTCAGAAATATGCAGATGGATTTAACTCTGCACCAGTCTCTGAATTTCTTGAACAATGACCTATAGTCCATATTCAATCAGATGACATGCAGGCTTTGAGCTGTCTCAGCAAAGGGCAGTCCTTAGGCCAGCGCCGCCCCGCTCTCCTCCCGGTTCCCCCAGATCCCGCCACTCACTGCCACGTGGATATGCCTTTTCATGTATTTTGGCCTCCATTTCTCATCTATAAATAAATAGACTGTTACTAAGATTCCTTCAATGTGCAGATAGACTTACTAAGATTCCTTCAATGTGCAGACCCCTATGATTTAATGGGACACATTTGTGAGGTGAAGCTGTAACATTTTGCAGCAGTAAAACAGACACAAGGTAAATGGCTTCCACAGAAACGGAAGCTGCCTGGGTGGCCTCATTAGCCATGGTTGCCAGTGAGAGAACCAGAGACTGTGACAAAATGTATATTATGTTACTTTACGTTTGTTACCTGTATAGACAGATGTATCTGTGTAGATTGTATCTGTAAACTAGTTTTTAGGAGCATTATACAAGTAGGTAACTAAAATGACATTCAGGATTGCTTATGATTCAGTCCTTAGGGGAAAAGACTTATATGGTTGCCATCTGTGTTCAAAGACAGCATTACTCATTCCTGATGCTTGTGCAGAACAACTAAAATAAGACCCAAAGACAGTAACCACTCTCTTTTGTGTGCCATCGAGCATCTGCAAAGCCAGTAATGACAATGGGCACCAGGTGCACCCAAAGTTACTGAAGCAGAAAGAATTTAATTAGTACCATCCCAATATCTCAAAACCTCTGAAAAAAAGGCTCTTATGTGATCTCTCCTGATCTGTAAATCATGTTTTTTTTAAATTAAAGGGTCATTTAAGGAAACACACACACGCACACACATTATCTTACTACCAAGAGCAGATTTGGGAGAAGTAGCCAGTGCTTCTGAGTGGAGGTGTTTCTGCGTGCTTCCAGCAGGCAGCCTATCACAGGGCAGCGGCCCAGCTGGTATTATTCTCCAGCAGCAAACACCACCCTCGCCCCCACTGGGAAAATAACCCAGCCAGTAGGAACAGAATTATGCTCTCTCAGCGCTACCCCATCTAATTTCATCACCGCTTGGGAAGCCAGATTGTCTCTTTTGAAAATTTTTCCTTGCATTTGTTTCTACAAAAATGTCCTCTAAATCTCATCAAATGAAGCGGTCAGGTATAAATTTGGAGGATGC
The DNA here is from genome assembly GCF_030020395.1 of Manis pentadactyla. NCBI lineage: Eukaryota > Metazoa > Chordata > Mammalia > Pholidota > Manidae > Manis > Manis pentadactyla. The sequence continues at coordinate 13,952,302 of NC_080020.1, forward strand.
ACCCACTGCAGATATTTGCTGAAATATAAGCATAAGACTGATTATTCAAACACCAACAATTCCACACAGTATTATCCAGTTTTTCTATCTGTCTGCTGCTTTACTGATGTGATTTATTCAATGTTGTGCAAGCCCAGATATACCACCAAAACAAAATGCATTTCAACAGATGGAAGAAAACATTTATAAAACAGGCAGTTTGGGAAATGACTAATCTTTTTTGCTTTAGAAAAGGATTCGGCATTCTGAAGTTCAAATGCATAGAACAAACAAAGAACAGATCCTCCTTGACGCATATAATGGCTACATGCATGCGCGTGAACTGCCCTGGTAGAGGAATTGATCTCCCCTGTAGAATGTGTCTTTATTCTCTTCTTCACAGTTTCCACTTGCGTTGTTTCCTGGGAGCTGTACTGCCTTTTATCACACTCTCTCTACTTCAACTTTTCCCTGAGCCAACCTAGGAGTTTTCAGTGATAGCAACACAAGTAATCACAATGGCAAGAGGAGATGACGGGGAGGCCAAATCCTCTCATTGCCCACCTCCTGCCCCTCTGCCAGACGTGGGTCCTCAGAGCAGTGCTGCCCACCTCCTCTGTGTGCCTCTGATGCATCCTGTTCAACTTCTATAAGAAAGTTCCCTTTGAGAAAATCACTTGGAGACTCATGAAATTGGTATTTCTCTCTGAAACCTAGAGGACTGTTATATCAGATATTATTTCCCCATTGACCTTCTAATAGACCTGCCATCAATACACTGTGCCTCCCTTTAAGACAAGGTCTAAACGGGAAAAAGGGGAAGTTGAGGGAAAAAAAAGAAAGACTGTTTCCTAGCGGAGCAAACATACGTCTTCAGCTCATGCATGTTCCCAGGACAAAACCATAAAGAGACACACACTCTGGTTTGCTCAGATGTGCCAGAGCTCTGGCTCAAGGGGGTCATTAGCACAGGGGCTGACACTGGCCAGAGGCTTTGTAAAGCTCACTGTCCTACCAAAATGTTTTCATGTTTCAAGGTATAAGAAGGACATGGAAAGGAATATTTGCAATTAAGATTGACCTGCATCTTGGTGCTGGTTTCAAAATAAAATCACTACACATAATATGATTTCAATGCAAAAATAGTCCTAAAGAGATACCTTTGGACCATAACTTCTTTGTAAATTGCCAGTTGACCATGTAAACTGATCTTCCTCCAGTTCACTGGGCTGAGTGCTGTTATGTGGAACCAGGTGGGCAGCAGCGACTAAAATGCAGGGTCTCATCCCCCTGCGGGGTTGACAAGTGTTCTCAGGTGTGATCTGACGGAGCCCCAGGTAACTTCCAATTTTTTAAAGGTTTGTTTTCTTGAGGCGGAGCCAACATGGCGGCGTGAGTAGGACAGTGGGAATCTCCTCCCAAAAACATATATACTTTTGAAAATACAACAAACACAACTAGCCCTAAAAGAGAGACCAGAAGACGCAGGACAGTGGCCAGACTGCAGCTACACCAGCGAGAACCCAGCGACTGGTGAAAGGGGTAAGATACAAGCCCCGGCCTGCGGGACCCGAGTGCCCCTCCCCCCAGCTCCCGGCGGGAGAACAATAGGCAGAGCGGGAGGGAGACGGAGCCCAGGACTGCCGAACACCCAGCCCCAGCCATCCGGGCCAGAGCGCAGACACAGTATATGCCCAGGGGGCCCTGGATACTGGGGGAACAGGGAGTAAGACCTCTGAGCGGGTGCTGAAGCTGATGCCCCTGTGACAAAGAAAAGCGGGGGCTTTTTGAAAGTCTTAAAGGGACAGGGACTTAACAGCTTGACGGAAACAACCCAGGTCACAGTACAGCAGCTGGAAATCACAGGGAAAACCGGGTGCACTAACCCCCTGGGCAACAGCTCTGAGACCCCTCACGGAGGCAAACAGTCAAGCAGCCCCCCCCATCCATCACCCCACCGGGCGCTGCGAAAGCAGAGAAGCAGCCTGAGACAAACTCCGCCCACAGAAAGGGAAATTTCTCCCTCCCGGCCCGGCGAGACACAAAGACCCACTCTACACGCAATTACCCAACACAAGCCACTAGGGGTCGCAGTTGCCCCAGTAAAGAAAGGCCAGTAGTAAGTGAAAATTTTGGCCCTCCCAGCTGACAGTCAATAGCACCTGTCAACATGAAAAGGCAAAAAAATATGATCCAGACAAGACTAACCCAGACAGCTTCGGCATCTGCTACATCTTCCCCTGAGAAGGAATCTGGGGAGATAGATTTAGCCAGTCTACCTGAAAAAGAATTCAAAACAAAAGTCATAACCATGCTGATGGACTTGCAGAGAAATATGCAAGAACTAAGGAAGGAGAATTCAGAAATAAAACAAGCTCTGGAAGGACTTCAAAACAGAATGGACGAGATGCAAGAGACCATTAATGGACGAGAAAACAGAGAACAGGAACGCAGAGAAGCTGATGCAGAGAGAGATAAAAGGATCTCCAGGAATGAAAGAATTTTAAGAGAGCTGAGTGATCAATATAAAAGAAATAATATAAGAATCATAGGCATTCCAGAAGAAGTAGAGAGAGAAAAGGGGATAGAAAATGTCTTTGAAGAAATAATTGCTGAAAATTTCCCCAAACTAGGGGAAGAAATGGCCTCTCAGACCACAGAGGTACACAGAACTCCCATGACAAGGGATCCAAGGAGGGCAACACCAAGACACATAATAATTAAAATGGCAAAGATCAAAGACAAGGACAAAGTATTACAAGCAGCCAGAGAGAAAAAAAAGGTTACCTACAAAGGAAAACCCATCAGGCTATCATCAGACTTCTCAACAGAAACCCTACAGGCCAGAAGAGAATGGCATGATATACTTAATGCAATGAAACAGAAGGGCCTCGAACCAAGACTACTGTATCCAGCACGAATATCATTTAAATATGAAGGAGGGATTAAACAATTCCCAGACAAGCAAAAGTTGAGGGAATTTGCCTCCCACAAACCACCTCTACAGGGCATCCTACAGGGACTGCTCTAGATGGGAGCACTCCTAAAAAGAGCACACAACAAAACACCCAACATATGAAGAAGGGAGGAGGAGGAATAAGAAGGGAGAGAAATAAAGAATCATCAGATTGTGTTTATAATAGCTCAACAAGCGAGTTAAGTTAGACAGTAAGACAGTAAAGAAGCTAACCCTAAACCTTTGGTAACCACAGACTTAAAGCCTGCAATGGCAATAAGTACATACCTTTCAATAATCACCCTAAATGTAAATGGACTGAATGCACCAATCAAAAGACACAGAGTAATAGAATGGATAAAAAAGCAAGATCCATCCATATGCTGCTTACAAGAGACTCACCTCAAACCCAAAGACGCGCACAGACTTAAAGTCAAGGGATGGAAAAAGATATTTCAAGCAAACAACAGAGAGAAGAAAGCAGGTGTTGCAATTCTGGTATCAGACAAAACAGACTTCAAAATAAAGAAAGTAACAAAAGACAAAGAAGGACATTACATAATGATAAAGGGCTCAGTCCATCAAGAGGATATAACCATTATAAATATATATGCACCCAATACAGGAGCACCAACATACCTGAAAAAAATATTAACAGAACTAAAGGAGGAAATAGAATGCAATGCATTCATTCTAGGAGACTTCAACACACCACTCACTCCAAAGGACAGATCCACCAGACAGAAAATAAGTAAGGACACGGAAGCACTGAACAACACACTAGAACAGATGGACCTAATAGACATCTACAGAACTCTACATCCAAAAGCAACAGGATACACGTTCTTCTCAAGTGCACATGGAACATTCTCCAGAATAGACCACATACTAGGACACAAAAAGAGCCTCAGTAAATTCCAAAAGATTGAAATCCTACCAACCAACTTTTCAGACCACAAAGGCATTAAACTAGAAATAAACTGTTCAAAGAAAGCAAAAAGGCTCACAAACACATGGAGGCTAAACAACACGCTCCTAAATAATCAATGGATCAATGACCAAATCAAAATGGAGATCTAGCAATATATGGAAACAAATGACAACAACAACACTAAGCCCCAACTTCTGTGGGACGCAGCAAAAGCAGTCTTAAGAGGAAAGTATATAGCACTCCAAGCATATTTAAAAAAGGAAGAGCAATCCCAAATGAACGGTCTAATGTCACAACTATCAAAATTGGAAAAAGAAGAGCAAATGAGGCCTAAGGTCAGCAGAAGGAGGGACATAATAAAGATCAGAGAAGAAATAAATAAAATTGAGAAGAATAAAACAATAGCAAAAATCAATGAAACCAAGAGCTGGTTCTTTGAGAAAATAAACAAAATAGATAAGCCTCTAGCCAGACTTATTAAGAGGAAAAGAGAGTCAACACAAATCAACAGTATCAGAAATGAGAAAGGAAAAATCACAACAGATCCCGCAGAAATACAAAGAATTATTAGAGACTACTATGAAAACCTATATGCTAACAAGCTGGGAAACCTAGGAGAAATGGACAACTTCCTAGAAAAATACCACCTTCCAAGACTGACCCAAAAAGAAACAGAAAATCTAAACAGACCAATTACCAGCAACGAAATTGAAGCGGTAATCAAAAAACTACCAAAGAACAAAACCCCCGGGCCAGATGGATTTACCTCGGAATTTTATCAGACATACAGGGAAGACATAATACCCATTCTCCTTAAAGTTTTCCAAGAAATAGAAGAGGAGGGGACACTCCCAAACTCATTCTATGAAGCTAACATCACCCTAATACCAAAACCAGGCAAAGACACCACCAAAAAAGAAAACTACAGACCAATATCCCTGATGAACGTAGACGCAAAAATACTCAACAAAATTTTAGCAAACCGAATTCAAAAATACATCAAAACCATCGTACACCATGACCAAGTGGGATTCATCCCAGGGATGCAAGGATGGCACAACATTCGAAAGTCCATCAATATCATCCACCACATCAACAAAAAGAAAGACAAAAACCACATGATCATCTCCATAGATGCTGAAAAAGCATTTGACAAAGTTCAACATCCATTCATGATAAAAACTCTCAGCAAAATGGGAATAGAGGGCAAGTACCTCAACATAATAAAGGCCATCTATGAAAAACCCACAGCCAACATTATATTGAATAGCGAGAAGCTGAAAGCATTTCCGCTGAGATCGGGAACTAGACAGGGATGCCCACTCTCCCCACTGTTATTTAACATTGTACTAGAGGTCCTAGCCACGGCAATCAGACAAAACAAAAAAATACAAGGAATCCAGATTGGCAAAGAAGAAGTCAAACTGTCACTATTTGCAGATGACATGATACTGTACATAAAAAACCCTAAAGACTCCACCCCAGAACTACTAGAACTGATATCGGAATACAGCAAAGTTGCAGGATACAAAATCAACACACAGAAATCTGTGGCTTTCCTATATACCAACAATGAACCAACAGAAAGAGAAATCAGGAAAACAACTCCATTCACAATTGCATCAAAAAAAATAAAATACCTAGGAATAAACCTAACCAAAGAAGTGAAAGACTTATATTCTGAAAACTACAAGTCACTCTTAAAAGAAATTAAAGGGGACACTAACAGATGGAAACGCATCCCATGCTCATGGCTAGGAAGAATTAATATCGTCAAAATGGCCATCCTGCCCAAAGCAATATACAGATTTGATGCAATCCCTATGAAACTACCAGCAACATTCTTCAATGAACTGGAACAAATAATTCAAAAATTCATATGGAACCACCAAAGACCCCGAATAGCCAAAGCAATCCTGAGAAAGAAGAATAAAGTAGGGGGGATCTCACTCCCCAACTTCAAGCTCTATTATAAAGCCATAGTAATCAAGACAATTTGGTACTGGCACAAGAACAGAGCCACAGACCAATGGAACAGACTAGACAATCCAGACATTAACTCAGACGTATATGGTCAATTAATATTTGATAAAGGAGCCATGGACATACAATGGCGAAATGACAGTCTCTTCAACAGATGGTGCTGGCAAAACTGGACAGCTACATGTAGGAGAATGAAACTGGACCATCGTCTAACCCCATATACAAAAGTAAACTCAAAATGGATCAAAGACCTGAATGTAAGCCATGAAACCATTAAACTCTTGGAAGAAAACATAGGCGAAAACCTCTTAGACATAAACATGAGTGACCTCTTCTTGAACATATCTCCCCGGGCAAGGAAAACAACAGCAAAAATGAACAAGTGGGACTATATTAAGCTGAAAAGCTTCTGTACAGCAAAAGACACCATCAATAGAACAAAAAGAAACCCTACAGTATGGGAGAATATCTTTGAAAATGACACATCCGATAAAGGCTTGACGTCCAGAATATATAAAGAGCTCACACGCCTCAACAAACAAAAAACAAATAACCCAATTAAAAAATGGGCAAAGGAACTGAACAGACGGTTCTCCAAAAAAGAAATACAGATGGCCAACAGACACATGAAAAGATGCTCCACATCGCTAATTATCAGAGAAATGCAAATTAAAACTACAATGAGGTATCACCTCACACCAGTAAGGATGGCTGCCATCCAAAAGACAAACAACAACAAATGTTGGCGAGGCTGTGGAGAAAGGGGAACCCTCCTACACTGCTGGTGGGAATGTAAACTTGTTCAACCATTGTGGAAAGCAGTATGGAGGTACATCAAAATGCTCAAAACAGACTTACCATTTGACCCAGGAATTGCACTCCTAGGAATTTACCCTAAGAATGCAGCAATCAAGTATGAGAAAGATCAGTGCACCCCTTTGTTTATCGCAGCACTATTTACAATAGCCAAGAATTGGAAGCAACCTAAATGTCCATCGATAGATGAATGGATAAAGAAGGTGTGGTACATATACACAATGGAATACTACTCAGCCATAAGAAAAGGGCAAATCCAACCATTTGCAGCAACATGGATGGAGCTGGAGGGTATTTTGCTCAGTGAAACAAGCCAAGCAGAGAAAGAGAAATACCAAATGATTTCACTCATCTGTGGAATATAAGAACAAAGGAAAAACTGAAGGAACAAAACAGCAGCAGAATCACAGAACTCAAGAATGGACTAACAGGTACCAAAGGGAAAGGGACTGGGGAGGATGGGTGGGTAGGGAGGGATAAGGGGGGGAGAAGTAGGGGGGTATTAAGATTAGCTTCCATAGCGGGGTGGGAGAAAGGGGAGGGCTGTACAACACAGAGAAGACAAGTAGTGATTCTACAACAGGTTGCTACGCTGATGGACAGTGACTGTAAAGGAGTATATAGGGGGGACCTGGTATAGGGGAGAGCCTAGTAAACAAAGTATTCGTCATGTAAGTGTAGATTAATGATTAAAAAAAAAAAAATGCAGTTCCTATGTGGTGACCTCTAATGAGTTCTACACAATGATATAAAGGACATATAAAAGTGTAGACAAAGGGTCTGTTTGTGTTTATACAGAGGATCAAAGCCTAATTTGGCTACCCCGAAAATGAACTAAGAAACGATATGAAAGAGAACTTCCAACATCAGCACTCTCGGGAAGACTCATGCCAGAAGATGATCATCAAAAAACCCCAACAAAGATCCACGCACTGCTACAGCTGTAGATGCACTCATCCCACCAGCTCCTGGACTTGCCATGGGAATGAAGGAGATATCTAAGCTGGCCTGTGCATACAGTAAAACAACAAATTTGACTGGATCTATACTGTTGGAACTCAACCAAGAATTAGGAGAAGTGCAAATTGTAGCGCTCCAAAATCTTACAACTACAGACTATTTACTGTTAAAAGAACATATGGGATGTGAACAGTGCCCAGGAATGGGTTGTTTTAATTTGTCTGATTTTTCTCAAACTATTCAAATTCAGTTAGATAATAACCATCATATCATTGATAAGTTTTCACAAATGCCTAAGGTGCCTAACTGGTTTTCTTGGTTTCACTGGAGATGGCTGGTAATTACAGATATGCTTTGGTTATGTAACTATACTCCTATTATGTTAATGTGTGTGCGCAATTTAAGTAGTAGCTTAAAATGTATACATGCTGAAGTTACTCTACAAGAAGATATGTCAAAGAAATAATCAATCTTCCCATGTTTTCTCCCGCCTGCTACTTCTATAGCTTTTCTTCTTCCTTCCTAATTACAACGAATTCTTAAATAGAATTCGTGCTTCATATCAAATTTACCGAGTATCATAATTCTTCCAAGTGGTAAAGATACCTCAAGACAAATGCTGGGCATAGAAGCCACAGGGCATAAATATGCAAAGAAATAAAAAGCTAACCATTTCAAACAATAAGGCTTCTCTCTCACTTACCAACTTAACATTTCCCTGTATGGCCCCGGAAGATGACTGGTTAGCCAGAGACGGGTAAGATTCCTCAAGGGAGGAACAACCTAAGACAGGCACAGTCGCAGGGGGGTCATCAGGTGAGAAATTGGGGATCAACAGAGGTGAGGCTTAGAACCTCACCCTCCCTGTTCTGAGAGAAATCTTCTGCATACGTGGATGTTTTATTGCCCTTGTCTAGCTTGGATTAACACATAGTCTACAGGCACACACCTGATCATCTACATTTGCTCTCTTACAACACTAAACTATGTTTTCTACCTTTATGTTGTATCTACCTACCACTTCAGCATCTTATTAAAAATAATAAAGAGAGAAATGTGGTATCCACATATAAATCAAGTATAAAAATCAAATGTGTATTCATATTTGAACTGACTGTTTATAGTTCACAATGCATGAGCAAAACCAAAAGTTTCTGTGATGGCTGCCCTTGTACTGTTCACCATGTAACTTATTCACTATGTAAGAATTTGTTCTCCATGTAAGAACTTGTTCGTTATGCTTCAGAAGTTTGGAGACTGACGAAAATTAGGCTTGGGGTGGATTAATGATTGTGCATTGAGCATTGACTCCCCTATACAGAATTTTATTGTTGTTAACAACCATTTGATCAATAAATATGAGAGATGCCCTAACAACAACAACCAAGAAAAAGTACACACTTCCAATTGTAAAATAAATAAGTAACCGGGATGTAATGTATAGCATAAGGAATATAGTCAAAATATTGTAACAACTTGGTATGGTGATAGCTGGTACTTAGAATTATCATGTATATAAATGTTGAATCACTGTGCTGTACACCTGAAACTAATGTAATGTAATACTGTGTGTCAACTACCCTTCAATAAAAAATAATTATCTAAAAAAAAAAAAAAAAAAAAAGGTTTGTTTTCTTAAAGAAGTTTTAGTTTCATAGCAAAACGGAGAGGAAGGTACATTTCCCATATGTTCCCTGCCCACACATACGCATACCTCCCCAATACCAATATCCCCCACAGGAGTAGGTAGATCTGCTGTAATTGGCCAACCTACACTGATACATTGCAATCATCAAAGTCCACAGTCTACACTGGCATTCACTCTTGGTGTTGTATATTCCATGGGTTTGGACAAATGTATAAGGATATGATGCCCATTATGTATCACACAGGGTGTTTTAATTGCCCTAAATACCCTCTGTGCTTGGCCTGTCCATTCCTCCCTCCTTCCCAATCCCTGGCAACCACTGATCCTTTCACTGCATACAGTATGTAGCCTTTTCAGATCGTCTCCTCTCACTTAGCAATATGCATTTATGTGTTCCTCAAGCTCTTCATGGCTTGATAGCCTATTTCTTTTTAATGCTGAATAATTTCCCATTTTCTGGATGTACCAGTTGATTTATTCATTCACCTACTGAAAGACATCTTGGTTGCTTCCATGTTTTGATAATCGTGAATAAAGCCTCTATAAACATCCTTTTGCAGATTTTTGTGCGGACATAAGTTTTCAGTTCTTTGAGTAAATACTGCAGAGTGTGGTTTCTGGATTATATGTTAAAGTAGGTTTACTTTTTCAAGAAACCACCAAACTGTCTTCCAAAGTGGCTATATCATTTTTCATTCCTACAAGCAATGTGTGAGCATTCCTGTTGCTCCACAAGTGTTTGGTATTGATGTACCTGCGTTTCCAGTGCATTTTAACAAATAGATATTAAAAGATCTTTTACATTCCATCCCTGTAATGAAACACCTGGCCGGTAGGGTAAATGGACTTTTCAATGTAATGCCTCTACGACAAAAAATAAATAAGGGTAGAACAAAAGAATAAAATATTGTGTATTGCAGACATCTGAAATATTAGCTAAGGACTGAGAGATTACCGAAATCCTTAGCTTCTGGGCATAGATACTCTCTAGGAATGTTATTTTCTGCTTTTCCTTTTTCAACTTTCAGATCACCAATGAGACATTTAGCAAAGGCAAGATTAATTCTGAAGGCAACTTACATGTAATTTTTCTAAAGTGGTAAAATGATCAATTTTATGTGGATGATCAAAATGAGATTCCATTATTCTCTAAGTAGTAATAAATCCACAAACACTATGGCCAAAGACTGCCCCAGGACTCTCCGGGGACCCCACCTGTTCGTACTGTGCAGGTGTCCTTCTATGACCTATTCCAAAGGGCAGGAGGAAAGAAATTTCTCTTCTAAGGCAGCTTCATCATTTCTTTTCTTTCTTTCTTCATTTCGTTCACATTTTGTGCATCGGGCAAACAGCCTAAGTGCATGACTAACCTTACTGCGAATGTACTTTGGGCATGGAAGTCACGTAAACGGAGGCAAAGCCCGTGAACAGCCTCTTCGGTCAGCTTGGCTCCGGTCCGAAGGAGGAAGGGACTAGCATTCCTTAAATACGTCTTTCATAGGTCATGTCACGTATTATTTCTAGGACTGTATGCTTATAAAGTAGATAGTGTGTTTTCCACTGACCTAGGGAGGAAATTAACAGAGAAGTTACTGTTTTACCCAAGGTCACACGATAGGTATCAGCCTCTAAACACAAAGCTTTGCCCCCACGGGGAAACAAGTCCCTTTAATGAGTAGTCCCAGCGTGCTCCCAGTTCGGCTTTCCTCTAAGTATTCAGGTCTCTCTTGTAGACCCCAAATGCTTTAGTTAGAAATTTGTCTTACTAATTTATTCTAAATTTCTACTCAAACCATTTGACTCAGCCTAATTTTCATAAAGGGAGATATCTAGACTATGCTTGATTTCTTCCGGAAACTGCTGACCTGGTGGCCAGCTGCCACATCTCTGCACGGTGCCCCGCCCACTCACGCACCCGCAGGGTCCATCCTAGCTGCTTGTTTCTCATTTGATCATTTCTCTTTTCCCTTAATGCTCTGCTCCCTCCCTTCCTACCAGCTGCTTTAAATTGTGTTAGCTCCTCCTGGCTTCCTTCTTTCTGGCTCTAAAGCCCCGCCAGTCTCCTTTCTAAATCACAAGACTTCAGACCTTATCAGCCTGCTAGTCAGGCAAGAGCTTCCCTGGGAGCATGGGCAGCACTCTGTCCCCTTTCTCGGAAAATCACTGTACACGCATGCAAATGTATTTACTATGTTAAATGTAAGTAAGTATTTAATATATAAATATATATATGTAATTTGTTAAATGTACATTATATATGCATTTGTTGAATAAAGTATATATATATATATATATATATTAAGTACAAATACATCTGTATGTATGTGTATTATGTATCTATCTATGTCCAAGCAGTTAGTATGTGATACAGAAAAAGTGGCAGTGTTCTCCCAACCAGACGTTAAAGATACTCCAACTATAAATATCTATCCTATAATTCCCAAATTCTGTCCCCAGTTTGGAGCTGTTTGTCAACCCCAAGCCGCTTCTAGGAGCAAAGGGCATTACTGTCACATGGATGGCTTTCCTTTTTCCTAGGGGAAAATATTTTAAATATTCCGTACTTGCAGTCTTCTGTGCTCCTAGCTATGGAAAAGATAAAGGTTGGATTGAGGATGATTTGATTTTCAGGCTGCATAGAAACACAGCCTGAGTACCAGACTCTATTAATAAGATTAATGGTGTTCATTTATTTGCTGAACTACTGCTCTTTAAGCGGTAAGACAAAAAACACAACCTGCTTCAAGGGAACTCGCTTCCCTTGAGGTACGAAGAGACAACGGCAGGTGAGAAACTGAGGCACAGTTGTCTGTGGGCATCAAGTAGCCTGTGAGCAGCAGTAAAGCCATAGCAACCTGCTCCAAATCTCTTCTGGGGAGTGTCTTGTCCAGGCTTTCTAAGCACCAAGTTGTAAGGTGCCTACATCCATGGAGTTGTCAGTTGGAGAACTCAAGATCAGCTGCCCTCTGCTGGCCAGTCCTTCCGCTTGCAGAAAAGATTTGTCCCCCACTTAGAGGCATCCACCAGACATGTCTCCCACTATGCATATTCTGAGTAGCTGACAGAACAGGGAATAAAGCCGTTGGATTCAGGGAGCCAGATTTCTTTTTTGCACTGTGACGCATTAATCTTTATCTTAAATCTTGACTACAGGCTGAAGTTCAGGAAAAACGAAAGCTAGCCATCTATAAGGAACAAGTGCATCTAGTTTATGAAAAGAAATACTTCAAGAGATGTGCCAGGGAAAGAAAGCCTAAAAGTGAGAAGCTGCTAAAAGGTCAGAAAAGGCTTGGATCTCTGTAGACACGGACAGTCACCAGTCGCTGGCACACCGCAGTCCACAACAACAAATAGTTCTTATCCCTGGGGATAAGATCTCTGAGTTTACCACTGCCATTACCCTATGCGCTTACCATCACTAGCCTACACTGCTCCTCAGTCCCCAGTCAAACCCATCTGTGCCCTTCAACCTAACAATCTTGTAGAAGTAACCACACAAGGATCCATTTCTGATGATGACACTCATTTGGTCACTTCCAAGGGTTCTTTTTACTTAAAATATATATCACAGAACAAGAACCAGTTTGAACTCCACCTTCCAAAGCCTTCTGCAACCATTGTCTAATTCATGTGCCATCTTCCTGAACTTCTTTCCCACTGGACCATTTGCTCACGACCTTTGAACTCTTTGCTTAACACAATCCTGCAAGCAAACCATTTTTGTTTTTTAGCCTAGAACATTCTTCTCTAACTTTGCTTATTATCCACATTCTACCTATTACTCAAAATCAGCACAAATCCTGCCCCAATTCTATTAATTTGCCAACAGAATGATTTGGGGAAAATTCTGTGACTACTCTGAGCTTGAGTTTCAGCATCTGTAAATGAAAATAGTGACACTGACATGACAATATTCCAGTAAGGAGTAAATCCAGTCTCGTATATTTAGTGCCAAGTACAGAGCCTTACACGTAACAAGTGATAAAAAATTTTTTAACTGACCTTTTCCAGGAATCCCTTCATTCCTTCTAATCAGAACATGTCCATCCTTCTGTCTACACTCAGATTATATATTGGTAGAAAAGGAACTGTTAGTCGAACTGCTCTAACGTCCTCACTTGAATATGAATTAGGTGAAAGCAGGGATTCTCTCTCTTCCATAATGTCCGCCTCCTCCCCAGTTCTTTGTGAATAGTAGGCAATCAAAAAAGGGGTTGGTGGGAGCCAGTTATCACCTCTTTAGTATTGCATTATTTCCATAATACACTTCCTCCCATTTCCCAAAGACTTGACAGAACTCTGAACCTCATCTGCCGTACACAATGCCTGTGAGGCATCTACAGCATGCAGCCTCAGTCCCTTCTCAGGACATGCAAGCACATGAGCCCTGGCAGATGACGGCTTTACAGTATTGGAAGGAGCTGGAGCAAAACCCCCTCACATGCATAGAAGCCCCTATGAATACACTGGCCTTGTCTCTGTACTGCCAGGTGTGAAGACAAAGACCCTTAAGAAGGCAGAAATTGCAGGTAAGAATCCCCAGCAGGGTCGGCTGTGGCACAGGCAGCTTGGCGCTCTGTATGGTTGGGGGAAGAACATACCGCTGAACAACGAGAAGAGGATCTCGGGTTAACAAAGCAGCGAGAAGCGAGCACAAAATCACCAGGACTCAGTCTGACTCTAGCACAGTGCTCTGTACACAAATCTTTTTTTTTTTTTCTGAAACAGTATTTTATTAAACAGCAAAGCAAAATTGCAATACAATCTTAAATGTTTGTGAATTAGGTCACAAAAGGGACACAAAATGTTTGCAGTATTATTATTATATATTCATACAGCTAAAGTCATTCATTGAATCTTACACCAATACAAACATGATTATTCCATGATTAAAAGTGGCCCAAATCTACATTAGTGGATCTTTTTAGCATTACTTCTGATATTAAGTTTCTTACCAAATGGAACCTACAAACTAAAATTTTTTAAATTGTTAAAGAATGATTAAAACTCTGCAAAGTAGTTGGATTTACAGAAAATTCTGGAAGAAGTAGCAAGATAAAATACTGAGGAAGTATCAGACTACATGTAAAACTCTCCTATTTTATTCAGGATTCAATACTAATACACTCAAGGGATTTTGCAAAAGTTGATCTGCTGGGTATTACAAATAAGCCTTGAGACCAAACTCTTTGTAATCTAGATATGGTTTATATAAAGTTAATCAAACTTCACCTACTTTCACACATATTCTTCAAAAGATCTAATTTGTGCTAAAGATAACACGGATCTGGAGTAAAAACATTTGGAATTGGTCACTGCTGTATATGAAGTACTTTTTCCATCCTGTTTCTATTTTTTCTTAAAATTTTCTATTTCAAACACACACACAACCAGAGCTTTTCAGATACCAAATGGCTTATTTTGTGCAAAAAGGTTTTTAACAAATCTTCTCAATTTCACAATTCAGTTTCAAAGAAAAAATTTTTATAGCCTCTGTTTTCAGTTGATTGAAGAGAAACTAACAATCCTATCTTACAACTAAATACAAATAAGCCCTAACTGAGAAAGTATTTCAGTTAAGTTTCAACAATTACGGTTCAGTTGACTCTCATAGATGATTAACTACTGAAATTACTTTTACAATGTGAAATAATTATTTTCCTTAGGAGAAGGGAAATGGGAAGGAAGAAACAAATGGAGAAGAGGCACAAGATGGTGGACAGGGTACATAAAGCTGTGCATTCAGTACATGATTTTGGTCACTTTTTCACAACATGGTGATTATTTTCTTGTATCTCTTACTATGCCTATAAATGACAGTGTTAAACTTTTAATTCAAAGGAAATTCAGTAAAACATTCATTTTCAAGTTTCATAAATATATGCATTTCTAATTATAAAGACTCTACATTTGCACATTTTCATGGACTAACATAATACACAAATTCATGAAGTTTTCTGTTATGCTCTAATTTTGCCTAATCTGACATAATCTTCATAAATACTCAATGAAGCCACAAACAAAAGTACTCTAACTTTTGGAACCTATCCAAATTTTAAAGAAAAAAGCAGCAGTAATTCCATTAAACAAGGGTTATCAATCCCTTACTTTCTTTTGCTTTTTGTGTCAGTTGTTTGAAAAACACTAGAAGCTGACATGAGGTTTTCTATATACTGTCCAAGAACTTGGTTTTCTGATTTTAGCTTCAGATTTTCTTCCTTAACTGCATCTACTCTTGCAGAGAGATCTTCAAGTGTGTGTTGGAGTTCCAACACTTGGTTAATAAGTCGTGTTTTTTCCTCCAGTTCCACCTGATTTTCAGCATCAACTGCATCCATGTCAGCATTCATCATCTTAGGTAAGAAACTTTTGGGCCTTGGATACAAAATCCTTGATGAATGTTCTGCAGTCCCTGAAGCCGGGAGTGGGAGGGCCACAAATCTTAATGTTGCTCAACATTAGCTAATTGTCCCCCAAAGCTGGATGTCTCGGTTAAGAAAAGAAACTGTGCAAAGCCCTGGAGGAGAAAACAAACAAATAGAAAGCTGCACTCTTATGTCATCAGGCTGCTAGATCAATGGTATCTGTGTTTTAATTTTTTTTAATGCTTAAAATTGAATTTTAGAAAGTCCTTAGTTCTCTTGGTGCTCTGAAAGGCTCTCCAGGCCTCTTGACTAGGAGTGATTTTAGTCCATTAGTTTAGTAGCTAGGGACTAAAAAAGCAGAAATTGAGAAATCATTAACCACAAAATACGTGAACATCTAGTCATCTCCAGGTACATTATTAGCAAATAAAATTTGCAGATCCTCACAGACAGAAAAAAGTGCTGTTACAGAGAAGCTTGGTTCTACTTTTCCAACAAGCAATCTTTGTTGAAGATAATGTATGATAACAGTGGTGAATTCTTACGTCTGTGCTTATGTTCTGTGGAAAGGTCACGGTTGACTGCAGCTACTGAAATGGATTCAAGGAGACCTAGTGTGGTGTGTCTTTAGAGGTTTTGTATAAAGATAAAAGATTTAAAAAAGGAATTCAGTTTCATGAACAGTTTCATAGATTCCTACATATAGCTTTTATAAGGCAGGCAAAACTAAAGCTACTAGATACACGTCACCCCCAGAAAAATGCCATTTGTACAAAAGAACTGACAACAGTCTTTAAAAAGGAAAATATCAGACATTGCCCCACATGTGACATATAACCCCACCTCAATAAATCAATTTTAATCCAAAAAATGGATTTTATACAGACCTGCAACTCATGTGTATTGTTTGAGAAAATTTCTGGGTGTCAAACTATGGTAATTATTGGCCATCAACCAGAGAAAATAATTAGATAGCCCCTAAAGATACATTTTCCGAGGTGCAGTTGTATGACTTTTCTGCATGACTTTGTGTAAGATACCCAAGTTCAATTTACCAAGTGCAGAGTGCTGAACAACGGGAAGAGGATCTCAGGTTAACAAAGCAGCAAGAAGCGAGCACAGAATCACCAGGGCTCAGTCTGACTCTAGCACAGTGCTCTGTACACAGATCTTAATGTTGCTCCACCCTCCCTAACTAGGATCAAATGACAAATTTTGTATAAGTAGCCAAAGGAATGAAACTCTGTTTTTTTTTTTAAATTCAACTGAATACATTTGAAGAGCTCATTGGCTTTATTAAATGATTCATGAATTGAGCAACAGCCCATCTGGCGAGTAGAGAGCTCCAGTGGGCTATGGGAAAGAAAGGTTTTAAAGTCACAGAAGCACTAAAAAGGAAAGAAATTTATTAACAAGGGGTGCATTGTTTAGGCAAGGTTTCCCTTCTTGGGGGGGAAAGGTCTCCCAGAGAAATTACAGCTTGGCTGGTAAAAGCTTATTTTCCTGAAGGAATTGAAACTGCAGGTAGGTTAGATATTAAATCTTGGTTGATGAGGGCCCTAACTTTAAGGGACCCCGTGACGGACCTGTGATTTTTTTTTTTCCTTTTTTTAACACCACCAACTGGAGAGGAGGCGAAAAGGCAAGTCCTGCCCCTCCCAGGGAGGAGTAGGATCCTGGGAAAGATAAGGAGAGGCTCCGGGAGCGGCGTCTGCGGATCACAGGGTGAGGGGGTAAAGCGAATGGAAAGGGGGAAGAAAGAGACGTGGGGGAAAATCCTAGGCATCCAGAGAATCCAGTACAATGGAATGAAAAGTATGTAATCAATCCAGTTCAGTGCTTGGGAGCTGATGCTCATGGGAGGGGAGCGTAAAGATGTATCTCAGGGTTATCAGATATACAAGGAAAATTCGTGGAAGCTCCAGGGCATTCTTGTTTCTTCCCCTTCCTTGGTCCCTTTGACACCGGACATCCAAGAGCTCTGCCTGCAAACTGTATCCAGTGAAGGGGTCAAGAGCAGGCCGCCCCCAAGGTGTGCCCTTGTGACCTGAAGAGAATTTCAGAGTTGAAAACAATCAAGGCTCAGAAACCGCAGAAAGATATATGACCTCCTCACCTCGGCTGCATTAAGTGAATTTAAGTGGCAACGTCTGTTAAAATTCCTCTCTAGGCGCATTGTGTCTGTGTGGCCCAGCAAACATTTGTTCACCAAGTATTTACTCTTTCATATTCCTTTGAATTGCTTCCCTTTTCCTTTGAAGTCCCAGACTTCTATCTCCTTCTCCTTGGTTCAGGATGGCATATGTGACTTATACGCCTCATTGTCCCTGACTGTCTTTGGAATCTGTGTCTGTAGATTTCCTGGATGTACATAATTGAATTATGTTTTTTCTCCTGTTGACTATCTCATGTCGATTGGATTCTTAGCCCAGCTAGAAGAGCCTCAGTGAATAAAGGAAACTTCTTCTTTCCCAAAACCAGAACCAAAGTTTAGAACTTGGACACATCTTGGTATTAATTGTCTTTGAAAAAATTTATGTTAAACACTTCACAAGGATTTATTATTATTTCTAAAGGACCTATTCTTTCTCCAGTGCTACAGATATGGAGGAATCAATTTAGTTTTTCTTTTCCATGTGTGTGATCCGTGTGGTAACTTTAAGGTGGAATTGGAATGGTGAGCTTCAAATATGTACTTTAGGTCAAGCATTCAAGCGACAGCAATCAGGGACCAAACTCGGCTTGTGTTGTAATACCTTTGAGCAAAGGAGACATTAAAAATATTGTATAAATGCTTTCATTTTCATCTTTTGCTTTAAATTTCTAAGAAGAGATTTAATGGGACAATGTACAATTTGAACAAGTCATTTACATGTATTGTCATCATAAACAATGTAATCACATGACATCCATTACAGTTCTGAAGCAATGATGAGTATTTACACACAGCAATTTGAAGCAACAGAGTAGAATGTCCCATCTTGTCAACATTGCGATGTGTCACTCTGATGCTCTAAAGATGGGATGAGGATGTTATTTTGAAAACAACTGGACTTGTTTTTCCTCAAGTGGAAATACCAGTTTTTCGTCACTGATGCATTTCCTTCACACCACTGTCCTGGTTTGCACTCACATCAGTCACAAGGCCCAATTACTCCCCCTTTCCCCACAGAGCTTCCAGGAGAGCCTTGGCCCCAGCCATTCTGCACGTTACTTATAGGATGTCACTGTTATTTGTGTTTTTGCTGTCTGAAGGGATCCAGAGTATATCACTGTGGCATAAGGATAATTTTGAACTGAAACCATCTGAGAATCAACAGATACAGGAAGAGTTGTGTGTATTTGTGGAGGGGGTAGGGGGTTATTCCTGAACCCTTCTTACCTGCCTAAGAGCAGAGTCTCTCAAAATAACTCAATTGTCATAAATCTCTACAGGAGTTTCCCAGGTCAACATCTGGATAAGCAACACCTAAACAGACACTGTCACAAAACTATCATGCTTTACAACTATTCTCCTAAGAATCCATTGATTTTTCCTAAAAGTGATTTTCTGTAACTGTACTTTCTCTTTCTCCCTTTCTCCTTATGACATTCTATTTGAGCCATATTTTCTGTGAATTCTCATGCATTTATATGAATAAACTTTTTATTTGCTCTTGCTAATCTGTTGTTTCTCGGTTTAATTTTCAGTTCCCCCAATTATGAACCTAAGAAGGTAGAGTAAAAGTTTTTCCTCCCTGGCATGTCCAATGACAAATAAAAACTCTAGAGATCAAGAGATCTCTGAAGTAAAAGGGCTTATTGAGCCTTTATAGATGCTAGCCTGATAAGGACTGAGTTCTAGGACAGGAAATTTCTTCTTCACCAGCAGCAGAGCCAATAAACAGAAACAAATTGTCCTTCAGACTCAAGAAACAGGGCACATTAGTGAAGGGTCTCAAGGAAAGAATGTTCATTAAATTCACAGTGGCTGTACAGATAAGGAAGGTGGGCTGACACAGAGCTGGGATAGTCCTGGCATAGGTGCTTAGTCCAGAGAGGAGGCCCATGGGTAGGCTGTTAATGATGGTCAGATACTGGTCACACACAAGGGGGATGTAATGATCCTGGGGACCTTCTAGTTGATCATTTAAATATTTCATCCAGGAATGTGGAGTTTCTGGTTAGCTGTGGCCGACACCTATTGACTGATTACCTCCCCTTGTCTCTCTCCCTCATTCTTTGGCCTATGTCACTTAATTTAAGACATTTCAGAATTTTTGCCTGATCGCCAAGAATAGACGCTAGCTCCACACAGACTTTGGTTATCACATCTGATGTGTAATGATACTAAAGACTGTTCATCTTGCTGGTCTGCCCTATTCAACCAACCGAATTGGCCATTTCTTCTGAAGAAAAGGCTCTGGATTTAGGGGACCCGCGCCTGTCCTTGTCTCTCAGTGCATGTCTGATTAATTCCAAACTCTAAACACTTGTTAATGCTGGTTGTCCTCCACGGGCTGCCTTCTTCCTCTTGTATTCATTCATTAAAACTTTGTGGGAAGGTCCTGTGGCAACTGGGGAAAAGCCCTGAGCTATGCATTTGGGCTCTCATTTCATCACTCTGTTTCGTCTCAGATTCTGTCACGGTGATTTACCCGATACTTATTTTGGAGGTCAAAAAGGCTAAGTGCCCCATAATTCACATGTGATCATTTATTAATGATTTCACATGCATTAGCTCCATCTCTCTCTGCAGACTGAATAATACTAAGTAATAATACTTAAGCTTTTATGAGTCCATCACAGCACGCACAGCATGAAGTCAAACAGGGCTAGGCGTTTATCAAATACATGTTATTAATGAAATAATCAATGAACTGATTGATTGTTGATTGACTTTTAGTAAACAAGCAGAAGAAGCCAGGAGACCAGGCTCCAGAGATACAGACTTTTTCCAACTACTGACTATCCTTACATGCCTACTACGCCCTACTTAACTATTCTTTCTTTTGGGAGAATTAACCACATTGTCAAAAAGAATGTAGTATTTTGTTCTCATTTTTTTTTTTAATATAGCCTCCATAAATATAACCCAAATCCTCTCAACTTGTGCCCTCATTCTTCATTTCCTTTCCATGGGTATTTGTCTCTAGAGAAGATGTACCTCCAAAGAGGCTTCTATCTCTAGCCACTCATGGATTTATTGCAAATTTAATGCCCTTCAAAGCCATTGTATTCCTTTGGAAATCATTAGTTCTTAGCAATTGACTCTGATGCCAATGCTTCTCAGAATGAGATGTTGGGAAAACTTCTCCCCTACACTGCTTGGTTCTTCTGGTTGATCTAATAATTAAATTGACACAGGACAGATTAACAGGAGAGAAATTTAATTCTTAACAGACAGAAGCCTCAGAGATATGGGACGTAAGTAATGAAGGCAGGCAGCTCTTACACTTTTTAGACAAAGAAACAATAAAGTTGTGAGGAATTGGCAAGACAAAGAAACTTAGGCCTGGGTATTAATTAGTGGAGAATCTGAGCAGTTTGTTTACATCCCCTTCTTGGCCCTGAATTCCCTGTCTCTAACGATAAGGATGTCCTTCTGTCTCCTGGTGCAGGGAGGGCACCTTTCATGTGGAAGATTTATTTCTTGCTTTCTGGAGACAAAGGAGGTCAGAGTGCTCTTACACTGGCTATTTCTTAAGTAACTTCAATTCGAAATAACCAGTATGCCATGGGTTATATCTTGGGGCAGTCTGCCTTGCACCCCAACAGAAATATAGTAGATAATTTAAATATAACATGCTTAAACAGGACATAGTGCCCATCTCTAAGGGAAGATTAAATGGTAATAATATGGGCAATAAATTATACTTAGTAACTAAAACTTTACAGTCAATTGTACTTTAGAAAACAAATGAGGACTTTGTTTAAGATTGACAAAATAAACTCTAATTTTAAAAAATGCCTTAAAAGATTTAAATCTGAAAAGCAATTACAGAGTCTATTTTAAAACAAGAAAATAAATAGACAGATGGTAATTTCAGATTTACTCCAAGAAATTCATTAAACTAAATTCAAAAACTGAGTTTACCTAAGGAGGCACCTAAGGTAATTGCTGAATTTCCAGTATGCAACAGACTCTTTTTATACTTCCTTTTTAAAAAATCATTAACAAGTGGGACACTGGCGTGTATATATTACAACTCTTCCCATTTGTTTCCATTTGTTTTCTTCTTTTTTGGTAAGAGCCTTCCTTGAGTTCACTGCTTCTTGAGCACAAGCATACCAATTGTTTAAAAAAAGGCATGAGAAGAAATGCTTTAAGCTAATATAGGTGCAAAGAATACAGAGAACTTAATAATTATGCTTAATCTTTAATTTGTTTTAGGAATAGAAAGCAGGCAGTTCTTCCCAAAACAATCATCTGCCCAGCTATCCATACGCCAATGCCATTCTGTTTTAATCTTTGAGGCTCTGAATATACGTTAATGTGGTCCCAACGGTCCCTCGCAATTGCTTTCCATTTTCGATTTTTTTTTTTTATGAACATGAGTATTCAATTGTCGAGTTCCAAACAAACTAAAGTTAGTCTTTTTATTGAGATGTTAAATTTATATACATTTATAGAGAACTGACCTTAAAATTTAGAGTGCTTCTTTTCAAGGACATATGTATTCACATTTGTTCAAATCTATTTGCTGTCCATCACAAAGTTTTCAAGTTTATTTTTTAGTTATTGCACATGTCTTGTTCATCTCCATTGCTCTTTAAAATGTAGTTTCCTCTTTAATTATATCTTCTCATTAGTTATTTCTGTATTTTAAGGTTATTGATTTCTGTATAGTTTACCTACTGCTGCTTTAGCTACTATTCAACCTCTCGTTTATAATACTTTTGTAGTTAACTGATTTGGAATTTAGATAATATGATTTACAATTAGAGATCGCATTACCTCTTCCATTCCCACTGTTACATCGCCATACTTCCGTATGTATGTATCTGTTGACAAATCAAAAACTCTAGAGACTTGGAGGTCTCTGAAATAAAAAGGGTTTATTGAGCCATTATAGATGAATAGAGACTGAGACCGGGACAAGAAGTTTCTGCTCCACCAGCAGCGGGGCCAGTTAGCAGAAACAATTGTCCCCCAGACTCAAGAAAAGGGGTATTCCTAAGGGGTCTCAGGGAAAGAGTTCGTTAAATTCACACTGGCTACAGATAAGGAATGAAGGCTAATTTCAAGTGGGGAAAGTCAGGGGTAGGTGGTCAGTCCATAAAGAAGGTTCATGGATTGGTTATTGACGATGGTCAGACATTGATCATATGCGAAGGGGATGTGGGGGTTCTGAGGAACCTTCTAGGTGAGCTGAAATGACTTCATCCGGGAAAGTGGAGTTTCTGGTTAACTATAGCCTGTGGCTGTTGACGAACGACCTTCCCTTATCTGTCTTCCTCATTCTTTGGCCCTAATGTCACTTAATTTAGGACATTTCATAATTTTTTCCTTCTCATTCTAACTTTATTCACTAATATCACCAATATAATGTTGAATAATAGTGATGAAAGTTGTACTCTTGTCTTGTTCGAAATGGTTGTTTTCCCTTTAAGGCAGATGTTGATTTGGAGAATGAAGGATGTGTTAAAAGAAATATCCATCAATTCATATATATTTTTTAAATGGTAAATTACAGAAATGTTTTTGGTATCTAGGGAGCTTGTCTTATGAGGTTTTTCCTCACTTGAATTCCTAATATTATTTAATCATGTTAATGGATTTCCTAACTATGAATGATTGTAGCAATCCTGGAATAAAACTTACTTGATTATAATATATAATTTATGTGCTACAGGATTCTTTTCTTTTTTTTAGGACTTTTGCAATGATATTCTTAAATAAAACTGAAAATATGTGATCTTCTTTATTACACAAAAGATTTTGGTGTCTATGTCATGTCCACTTCTTTAAAAAATTAGAAAGTTTTCCTTTGGTAAATCTCTAGAATAGTTTCAAATATCACTGAAATTATCTGCCTTTCAAAGATTTGGTGAAATTCTCCAGTGAACATCTCTCCTATCTTTTGTTTCAGAGTTGGGAGAGTATCTCTTGACAACTTTTTTCTTGCCTTCTATGGAAATAAATCTGTTTGGATTTTTCATCCTTTCTTGAGTCAGGTTTATTTTCCCAGCAAGTACAAATTTTCTTATACAAAGTTTTTTATACAAAATTTCAGATTAGTTTTCATTGAGTTATGAAAATAGTTTCATAATTTAAAAAAATTTCCTTTGTTTCTATGATTATCTGTGTCATAAGCTTTTGTGAATTTGTTAGTTTTTCCCCTTTGTACAGATTAGGTTTGTTAATAGGATATCAATGACTACCGGTTTTGTTCCTCAAACGTCTCAGATTTTTTATTTATTTTTTCACTCATTTTTATGTTATTACCCATTATTTTGCTGAATTTTTCAATAGTTCTTTTCTTTTGCTTTTTTAAAACTTAATTGTAATTTTAATAATATATTTAGTCTGGTACTAGTCTATTTATTTTCATTTATTTTCTTATATATGAGTGTTAAAGGCTGTGGATTTTCTTTGAGTATCACTTTGATGTTTCCTGCAGATTTGGTTTTACGCTGTTTTCATTAGTGTCATTTTTCTAGAAGTTCATTGCTTAGGTTGTGTTTTTCATTTGACCCAAGTGTAACTTACTAAAATATGTTCAAATTTTAGGTGAAGGCCATTTTGTTTTAAATTTTGTAATTAAATTCTAGTTTATTATATTGACATAAAACAATGCTGCCTGTATAAATCCTTGGTTTTTGAATGCATCAAGATATTTTTGTGTTCTAATATAAATTCAAATTCCTGATTATTACACATATACTTGAACATAAATTTTCTTACAAATTTTCATGGTACAAAGTAAAATATATCTAACCTAAGATCTATTTCATTATTTTGCTTATAACTTCTATATCATTACTTTTTTTAGCTACTTAATCTGTCTTGTATTAAGAGGAGTAAGAGAGTTTATAATTATTCTGAAATTCTATAATTACTTCCACACAAAACTTACTTTTATTTGATGCATGATATTAAAAATTGTCACATCTTCATTATATGAATTGTCCTTTTGATGCATAGCATTTTGCCTTTATTAATGCTTTTGCCTGACATTGTAAAATACTCTCTCCTTTTATTTCTATTTTCCTGGCATACCTGTGTACATCCTTTTATTTTTAACCTTTTTCAAGTACTGGTTTTAGATGTATCTCCTGAAACACAACAGAGTTGAGTTTTGCCTTATGATCTAATCTGAATATCTATTTTTATAGGCAAGTTAGACCTATTTAATTGTTTTGATATGACTGATATGTCTGGTCTTAGCTCTGTCATGTTATATTATGTTACATACATTGGTCATTGACAGGCACATTTTAAAGCTCTTTCACTACATGGTCTGTTTTCTTTGTTATATTTATTTTTAGTTCTATTTCAGAATGCTTTATAATTTTTTGTTCCTATAGTTACTTTTATAGTTATCTTTTAGTTCCCCTTTACATTGGGTAGGATATATTTGTTCCTTAAATAGGAGCAACAAGAAAATTAGCTAGTCATATCTTTTTCCCCCAGGTCCAAATTAATAGTATTGGTTTTCTCAAAGTTTACCTTTGTCTTCTTAAATGTGCTGAAATCTCCTACTTATCAGACAGCTGTAGAGGACAGCCTGTGGCTCTCGTTTATTACATTCAAGGCAGGTGGGCCCGTCCTATTTCCATGTGCCCCTCTCCTCACGTGTTATGTTGTGTTATTTCTGCACTGTCAGAGCGTACGGCATCTCTCCTTTATTTTGCCAACCTCTGTCACAGTGAGAAATAACCTTAACTGAGTTATAGCCTCCAATGTGCCAGAGGCAGCCTAACACACAGACTGTAGAACAGAAAGGATGGCAGCTAAAATCAAGTCACTGAAATACATGTTTATTCAATTAACTTAAAATATACAGTGAGAAATGAGGGAGAAGGACAGATAGATTCAGGCCCTTGGGATAGGGTGCAAGTGGAATGGGGAGACACACTCCTGAAATCCTGTGCTGTGCTGTGTTTTCTCTCTGTCACATTGGCCTCCCCCAGGATGGTATGTTTCAAGGGCCCGAGTTGAATATGAGCCACAGGGACAGTTACACCTGCTGCTGACGTACCCTGCCCATGAACTGCTGATCGGGGGTTCACTTCTTTCTGCCTCTCTCAGCAGAGAATATGGGGGAATCATGATGGGTCTGATCAATAGGTGGGTAGTTTAAGGCCTCAATATGTGATGCCTCAATAATATCAGCCCTTATTTGATCCTTTCATTCCTTCTTACCTATGTTCAACACACATACATTCTGTTTTTGTTTAGGCTTAAAATCTCTTTGCATATTTATATATATTTGTTTTGTTTGTTTCTGTTATTATCTACATAGCAGAATCATTCTTTTAGTTGAAATATAGTTGATATACAATATTATATTGGTTTCAGGCATATAATATAGCAGAATCATCCTTCACAGTGCTCCTGGCACGTACTGTGTTCTCATCCACATTTATTTTAGGACTACTGTTATGTCTTGTTTGCCAATGTAGTTAGATTTTCTTGTAAACTAAATTCCTCAGGAAGGGCTGATGGGGCTGCTAACACTGCCTCTTCTCCCCAGGCTCTGTCTGGTGCCTCCTCCAGGGGCCGCCAGTTTCCTTGTTAGTTAGTACAAGGTTCAGGTGGGGCTGGGGCTTCTTGGTGGTCTGCTTGGTGGCTGTGGAGAAGAGCTGGTGAGTGCACGTGAGCTCACCTCCTGTATTCCGATTGGCACTGCAGCCCCCCTGGGCCCCTAAGAACTCATGAGCTTTCAGCGGCTTTCTTCTTAGCCCACTTGGGTGACACCACTTCCTCCTCCGAGCTCCGCCAGAGCCCACACAGTCCACAGCTGGCTTCCCTGAAGGGAGAGCACTTGCTCTGGAGTCCATATCCTTGGTTACTTGGTGGCCTTGAGATCACCATGCTCTACTGGGCTCAAAAAAATAAAGGAGAAAACTGTGACTTGGTAGTTCACTCAGCTTTGTTCATTGTTAAGGTGGAGGCCACACTCTTACTGGTTTTGCATATCCAAAGCCCAAGAGCAACCTTCAACCATGGATGCCTTTTTCTATTTTTTTAAGAAATATAAGGTATCTTTAATTTTCTATTCTTTCTCTTCTGTCCTCTTCTCAGTCTTTCCTCAGCCTCGCTCCTCAAATGCAGCATCAGAACTGTGGCATCTCGAAACTTGTCTTGAAAATTCCTAGGAGGAAAGTCAAATCACCTGCTGTAACACTCAGCAACTGTATAAAACTATGTGGCAGCAGAGAGGCACGGTAATAGAAACTTGCAAAGTTACAGAAAGAGAGCAAATAACCACATATGTCTTAATGTCTGAACTTTGAGTAATTTCACACAGACACTAAAAATTTTCTCCCTTTCCTTAATAGCATCTGTGGAAATCACTGACCAGATGCACACAGGTAAGAGTTTGAATGCAATACTAAAGACAGAACATGACACAAAGATAACTGATTTGAAAATACTGAATTCTTCATGTATGTTTCTGCAGTGCAGAGCAATGCTTGCACATACCATAAATCAAACAGCTATTGTTATTTTGCTGCACAGTGTATAACTAATACTTATATGAATTATGTACGTAAACAAGATTTGGACATGGATAATTTCTTTATATTGGGGAAAAGACTTTCAATCTGTTCACATTTCATGCAAATTTAAATGTTGTGTAACTGAGGTCTAATGTATAAAAATAATCTTATTCTATGCATAAATTTTGAAATACTAGAACTATCCTAAGTTTGTTTAAAATAGGCAATCTCAAAGCCAGGGAATTGAGTAAATTATAAATTATATTTAGTCTACTGTCACAGAACAATAGTGCATTACTTGGTAAACTTCATTATTTTTATTGGGAAATTTAACTTAAATTTGGACATGTTGAGCATTTTTTTCATCTACATTCATAAATTACATCAGTTAGTAGCTTTCTTTTCCTGTGATATTTTTGTCTGGTTTTGGTACCAGGAAAATACTGGCCTCACAGAATGACTTGAAAAGTTCTCTATTTTTAATGAAGAATGGACACTGATTTTTTAGTACTTGGCAAAAGAAAGTAGTAAAGCCCCACTGAGTTTGTTTTTCTTTGTAGGAAAGTTTTAAATTATTAATTTAATCCTTTTACTTGCCCCAGGTCTACTCAGACGTACTATTTCTTCTTGAGTCAGTGTTAATAGTTTCTGAGTTTCGAGGAATCTTTCTGTTTCATCTAGGCTGTCTAATTTGTGGGCATGCACTTGTTTATAGTGTTTGTCTATAATCCTGCATATTTCTGAGTCTTGATTTTAGTAATTCGTGCCTTTTCTCTTTTTTTCCTTGCTAAATCTTGAAAATATTTTAAAGCAGACCTAATAGATTATCCACAGTTAAAAAGGTTTGTCAATTGTTTTATCTTTTTAGCAAAACATTTTAATTTTTGCTGATTTTCTCTATTGCTTTTCTATCCTCTATCTCTCATATTTCGACTCTAATCTTTATTATTTTTCTCCCTTCTTGTTGATTTTAGTATAGATTGCTCTTATTTTCTAATTTTTTAATGAAGAAGGTTGGATTATGATTTTTCTCTTTTGTAATACACATGCTTACTGCTATAAGTTCCCCTCTAAGCACCATATATAAAAACAAATATATTTTATATATTTACCTCTGAAATTACCAGTAGTGGTGACTTTTATTTCCTCACATGGATTCAAGTTACTTTCTGGTGACTTATTTATAGCCTGAAGAATTCCTTTTAGTATTTCTTATAGAGTGGTTGTTCTAGCAACAACTTCTCTAAGTTTCTGTTTTTATAAGAATGGCTGAATTTCTCCTTTATTTGGGAAGGATATTTTTGCTAGGTATAGAATTAATGGTCAATTGCCTTTCTTTTAACACTTTAAAAATGCTATCCTGGGGGTGGAGCCAAGATGGTGGCATGAGTAGAGCAGCGGAAATCTCCTCCCAAAACCACATATATCTATGAAAATATAACAAAGACAACTCTTCCTAGAATAAAGACCAGAGGACACAGGACAACATCCAGACCACATCCACACCTGTGAGAACCCAGTGCCTCGTAAAGGGGGTAAGATACAGGCCCGGCCCTGCGGGACCCGAGCACCCCTCCCCCCAGCTCCCGGCGGGAGAAGAGCAGGCAGAGCGGGAGGGAGACGGAGCCCAGGACTGCCGATCACCCAGCCCCAGCCATCCGGGCCGGAGCGCAGACACAGTGCATGTGCAGGGCCCTGGATACTAGGGAAACAGGGCAGCAAGACCTGTGAGTGGGTGCCTGAGGCCAGCACCAGAGAATGAAGAAAAGCAAGTGGCCATTTTTTCTTTTTTTTTTTTTGCAAGTGCTTTTTAGAAGTCTTAAAGGGACAGGGACCCCAATACTAGGGAAACAGGGCAGCATGACCAGTGAGCGGGTCCCTGAGGCTGGTGCCTGAGGACAAAGAAAAGCAAGTGTTGTTTTTTTTTAAAATTATTTATTTAATTTTTTTGTTTTGTTTTGTTTTATTTTGTTTTGGCGAATGCTTTATGGAAGTCTTAAAGGAACAGGGTGGGACACTTAGTCCAGAGGCAGGGAATCCGGGATCTCTGGGCACCCTAACCCCTGGGCAGCAGGGAGCACGGAGATCTCTTACTGAGATAAATAGCCTCCCGGCCGCTCCCCCTCCAACACGACTCCACCACTTTGGAGCAGCTGCCCGAGCCAGGCCACGCCCACGGCAACAGCGGAGATTAACTCCATAGCAGCCGGGCAGGAAGCAGAAACCCTGTCTGCGCGCAGCTGCGCAGCACAAGCCACTAGAGGTCGCTGTTCTCAGGAGAGGAGGGCCACAAACCAACAAGAAGGGAAGTTCTTCCAGCCGTCACTCGTACCAGCTCCGCAAACTATTCCTATCACCATGAAAAGGCAAAGCTACAGGCAGACAAAGATCACAGAGACAACACCAGAGAAGGAGACAGACCTAACCAGTCTTCCTGACAAAGAATTCAAAATAAGAATCATAAATATGCTGACAGAGATGCAGACAAATACGCAAGAGAAATGGGATGAAGTCCGGAGGGAGATTACAGATGCCAGAAAGGAGATCGCAGAAATGAAACAAACTTTGGAAGGGTTTATAAGCAGAATGGATAGGATGCAAGAGGCCATTGATGGAATTGAAATCAGAGAACAGGAACGCATAGAAGCTGACATAGAGAGAGACAAAAGGATCTCCAGGAATGAAACAATATTAAGAGAACTGTGTGACCAATCCAAAAGGAACAATATCCGTATTATAGGGGTCCCAGAAGAAGAAGAGAGAGGAAAAGGGATAGAAAGTGTCTTTGAAGAAATAATTGCTGAAAACTTCCCCACACTGGGGGAGGAAATAATTGAACAGACCACGGAAATACACAGAACCCCCAACAGAAAGGACCCAAGGAGGACAACACCAAGAGACATAATAATTAAAATGGCAAAGATCAAGGAAAAGGGAAGAGTTTTAAAGGCAGCTAGAGAGAAAAAGATCACCTATAAAGGAAAACCCATCAGGCTATCATCAGACTTCTTGACAGAAACCCTACAGGCCAGAAGAGAATGGCATGACATATTTAATGCAATGAAACAGAAGGGCCTTGAACCAAGGTTACTGTATCCAGCACGACTATCATTTAAATATGATGGCAGGATTAAACAATTCCCAGACAAGCAAAAACTGAGGGAATTTGCTTCCCACAAACCACTTCTACAGGACGTCTTACAGGGACTGCTCTAGATGGGAGCACTCCTAAAAAGAGCACAGAACAAAACACCCAACATATGAAGAATGGAGGAGGAGGAATAAGAATGGAGAGAAGAAAAGAATCTCCAGACAGTGTATATAACAGCTCAATAAGCGAGCTAAGTTAGGCAGTAAGATACTAAAGAGGCTAACCTTGAACCTTTGGTAACCACGAATTTAAAGCCTGCAATGGCAATAAGTACATATCTCTCAATAGTCATCCTAAATGTAAATGGACTTAATGCACCAATCAAAAGACACAGAGTAATAGAATGGATAAAAAAGCAAGATCCATCTATATGCTGCTTACAAGAAACTCACCTCAAACCCAAAGACATGCACAGACTAAAAGTCAAAGGATGGAAAAACATATTTCAGGCAAACAACAGCGAGAAGAAAGCAGGGGTTGTAGTACTAATATCAGACAAAATAGACTTCAAAACAAAGAAAGTAACAAGAGATAAAGAAGGACACTACATAATGATAAAGGGCTCAGTCCAACAAGAGGATATAACCATTCTAAATATATATGCACCCAACACAGGAGCCCCAGCATATGTGAAACAAATACTAACAGAACTAAAGGGGGAAATAGACTGCAATGCATTCATTTTAGGAGACGTCAACATGCCACTCACCCCAAAGGATAGATCCACCGGGCAGAAAATAAGTAAGGACACGGAAGCACTGAACAACACAGTAGAGCAGATGGACCTAATAGACATCTATAGAACTCTACATCCAAAAGCAACAGGATATACATTCTTCTCAAGTGCACATGGAACATTCTCCAGAATAGACCACATACTAGGCCACAAAAAGAGCCTCAGTAAATTCCAAAATATTGAAATTCTACCAACCAATTTTTCAGACCACAAAGGTATAAAACTAGAAATAAATTCTACAAAGAAAACAAAAAGGCTCACAAACACATGGAGGCTTAACAACATGCTCCTAAATAATCAATGGATCAACGAACAAATTAAAATAGAGATCAAGGAATATATAGAAATAAATGACAACAACAACACAAAGCACCAAATTCTGTGGGACGCAGCAAAAGCAGTCTTAAGAGGAAAGTATATAGCGATCCAGGCACACTTGAAGAAGGAAGAACAATCCCAAATGAATAGCCTAACATCACAATTATCGAAACTGGAAAAAGAAGAACAAATGAGGCCTAAAGTCAGCAGAAGGAGGGACATAATAAAGATCAGAGAAGATATAAACAAAATTGAGAAGAATAAAACAATAGCAAAAATCAATGAAACCAAGAGCTGGTTCTTTGAGAAAATAAACAAAATATATAAGCCTCTAGTCAAACTTATTAAGAGAAAAAGAGAAGCAACACACATCAACAGAATCAGAAATCAGAACGGAAAAATCACGACAGACTCCACAGAAATACAAAGAATTATTAAAGACTACTATGAAAACCTATATGGCAACAAGCTGGAAAACCTAGAAGAAATGGACAACTTCCTAGAAAAATACAACCTTCCAAGACTGACCAAGGAAGAAACACAAAAGTTAAACAAACCAATTACGAGCAAAGAAATTGAAACGGTAATCAAAAAACTACCCAAGAACAAAACCCCTGCGCAGGACGGATTTACCTTGGAATTTTATCAGACACACAGAGAAGATATAATAGCCATTCTCCTTAAAGTTTTCCAAAAAATAGAAGAGGAGGAAATACTCCCAAACTCATTCTATGAAGCCAATATAACCCTAATACCAAAACCAGGCAAAGACCCCACCAAAAAAGAAAATTACAGACCAATATCCCTGATGAATGTAGATGCAAAAATACTCAGTAAAATATTAGCAAACCGAATTCAAAAATATATCAAAAGGATCATACACCATGACCAACTGGGATTCATCCCAGGGATGCAAGGATTGTACAAGATTCAAAAATCCATCAACATCATCCAACACATCAACAAAAAGAAAGACAAAAACCACATGATCATCTCCATAGATGCTGAAAAAGCATTTGGCAAAGTTCAACATCCATTCATGATAAAAACTGTCAGCAAAATGGGAATAGAGGGCAAGTACCTCAACATAATAAAGGCCATCTATGATAAACCCACAGCCTACATTATACTGAACAGTGAGAAGCTGAAAGCTTTTCCTCTGAGATCGGGAACTAGACAGGGATGCCCACTATCCCCACTGTTATTTAACACAGTACTGGAGGTCCTAGCCACGGCAATCAGACAAAACAAAGAAATACAAGGAATCCAGATTGGTAAAGAAGAAGTTAAACTGTCACTATTTGCAGATGACATGATACTGTACATAAAAAACCCTAAAGACTCCACCCCAGAATTACTAGAACTGATATCGGAATATTGCAAAGTTGCGGGATACAAAATTAACACACAGAAATATGTAGCTTTCCTATACACTAACAATGAACCAATAGAAAGAGAAATCAGGAAAACAATTCCATTCACAATTGCATCCAAAAGAATAAAATACCTAGGAATAAACCTAACCAAAGAAGTGAAAGACCTATACCCTGAAAACTACAAGTCACTCTTAAGAGAAATTAAAGGGGACACTAACAGATGGAAACTCATCCCATGCTCATGGCTAGGAAGAATTAATATAGTCAAAATGGCCATCCTGCCCAAAGCAATATACAGATTTGATGCAATCCCTATCAAATTACCAGCAACATTCTTCAATGAACTGGAACAAATAATTCAAAAATTCATATGGAAACACCAAAGACACCGAATAGCCAAAGCAATCATGAGAAAGAAGAATAAAGTAGGGGAGATCTCACTCCCCAACTTTAAGCTCTACTACAAAGTCATAGTAATCAAGACAATTTGGTACTGGCACAAGAACAGAGCCACAGTCCAGTGGAACAGATTAGAGACTCCAGACATTAACCCAGACATATATGGTCAATTAGTATTTGATAAAGGAGCCATGGACATACAGTGGCGAAATGACAGTCTCTTCAACAGATGGTGCTGGCAAAACTGGACAGCTACATGTAGGAGAATGAAACTGGACCATTGTCTAACCCCATACACAAAAGTAAATTCAAAATGGATCAAAGACCTGAATGTAAGTCATGAAACCATAAAACTCTTAGGAAAAAACATAGGCAAAAACCTCCTAGACATAAACATGAGTGACCTCTTCTTGAACATATCTCCCCAGGCAAGAAAAACAACAGCAAAAATGAACAAGTGGGACTATATTAAGCTGAAAAGCTTCTGTACAGCAAAAGACACCATCAATAGAACAAAAAGGAACCCTACAGTATGGGAGAATATATTTGTAAATGACACATCCGATAAAGGCTTGACATCCAGAATATATAAAGAGCTCACCCACTTCAACAAACAAAAAACAAATAATCCAATTAAAAAATGGGCAGAGGAACTGAACAGACAGTTCTCCAAAAAAGAAATACAGATGGCCAACAGACACATGAAAAGATGCTCTACATCGCTAATTATCAGAGAAATGCAAATTAAAACTACAATGAGGTATCACCTCACACCAGTAAGGATGGCTACCATGCAAAAGACAAACAACAACAAATGTTGGCGAGGCTGTGGAGAAAGGGGAACCCTCCTACACTGCTGGTGGGAATGTAAATTAGTTCAACCATTGTGGAAAGCAGTATGAAGGTTCCTCAAAATGCTCAAAATAGACTTACCATTTGACCCAGGAATTGCACTCCTAGGAATTTACCCTAAGAACGCAGCACTCAAGTTTGAAAAAGACAGATGCACCCCTATGTTTATTGCAGCACCATTTACAATAGCCAAGAATTGGAAGCAACCTAAATGTCCATCAGTAGATGAATGAATTAAGAAGATGTGGTACATATACACAATGGAATGTTACTCAGCCATAAGAAGAAAACAAATCCTACCATTTGCAACAACATGGATGGTGCTAGAGGGTATTATGCTCAGTGAAATAATTCAAGTGGAGAAAGAGAAATACCAAATGATTTCACTCATCTGTGGAGTATAAGAACAAAGGAAAAACTGAAGGAACAAAACAGCAGCAGAATCACAGAACCCAGGAATGGACTAACAGATACCAAAGGGAAAGGGACTGGGGAGGATGGGTGGGTAGGGAGGTATAAGGGGGGAAGAAGAAGGGGGGTATTAAGATTAGCATGCATGGGGGGTGGGAGAAAGGGGAGGGCTGTACAACACAGAGAAGGCAAGTAGTGATTCTATAACATTTTGCTATGCTGATGGACAGTGACTGTAAAGGGACTTATGGGGGGGCCTGGTATAGGGGAGAGCCTAGTAAACATAATATTCTTCATGTAATTGTAGATTAATGATAACAAAAAAAAAGAAAGGGAAGGGGGATTACTCCCTGATAGGGTAAAACTATCTGTAAATCAATGATTAATGCATGCTTTAAATATCCTTAATTTTGATCACGTAAAGGGTGTCAGATGATCAGCTATGGAAGTACATTTTTCTGATAATATTCCTTTCTCTTAAAAAAGTAAAAATAAAAAAAGGAGTTCCTGTGTGGTGACCTCCAATAAGTTCTTCACAATGGTATAAAGGGCATATCGCATATCAAAGGGTGGGCAAAGGGTCTGTTTGTGTTTATACAGAGGATCAAAGCCTAATTTGGCTACCCAGAAAACAAACTAAGATACGATATGAAGAAGAAACTCCAACATCGACATTCTCTGGAAGAGTCATTCCAGAAGATGATCATCAAAAAACCCCAACAAAGATCCACGCACTGCTACAGCTGTAGATGCACTCATCCCACCAGTTCCTGGAATTGCCATTGGAATGAAGAAGGAGACATCTAAGCTGGCCTGTGCATACAGTAAAACAACAAATTTGACTGGATCTATACTGTTGGAACTCAACCAAGAATTAGGAGAAGTGCAAATTGTAGCGCTCCAAAATCTTACAACTACAGACTATTTACTGTTAAAAGAACATATGGGATGTGAATAGTCCCCAGGAATGGGTTGTTTTAATTTGTCTGACTTCTCTCAGACTGTTCAAGTTCATTGGACAATATGCACCATATCATAGATAAGTTTTCACAAATGCCTAAGGTGCCTAACTGGTTTTCTTGGTTTCACTGGAGATGGCTGGTAATTGCAGGTATGCTTTGGTTATGTAACTATACTCCTATTATGTTAATGTGTGTGCGCAATTTAATTAGTAGTTTAAAACCTATACATGCTGAAGTTACTCTACAAGAAGATATGTCAAAGAAATAATCAATCTTCCCATGTTTTCTTCCACCTGCTACTTCTATAGCTTTTCTTCTTCCTTCCTAATTACAATCCTTAAATAGAATTCGTGCCTCATATCGAATTTACCGAGTATCATAATTCTTCCAAGTGGTAAAGATACCTCAAGACAAATGCTGGGCATAAAAGCCACAGGGCATAAATCTGCAAAGAAGTAAAAAGCTAACCTTTTCAAACAATATTGCTTCTCTCTCACTTACCAACTTTACATTTCCCTGTATGGCCCCAGAAGATGACTGATTAGCCAGAGACGGGTAAGATTCCTCAAGGGAGGAACAACCTAAGACAGGCACAGTCGCAGGGGGGCCATCAGGTGAGAAATTGGGGATCAACAGAGGTGAGGCTTAGAACCTCACCCCCCCTGTTTTGAGAGAAATCTTCTGCATCCGTGGATGTTTTGTTGCCCTTTCTAGCTTGGATTAATACTTAGTCTACAGGCACACACCTGATCATCTACATTTGTTCTCTTACAACACTAAACTATGTTTTCTACCTTTATCTTGTATCTACCTACCACTTCAGCATTTTATTAAAAATAATAATAATAATAAGGGAGAAATTTGGGATTCACATATAAATCAAGTATAAAAATCAAACGAATATTCATATTTGACCTGATTGTTTATAGTTCATAATGCATGATCAAAACCGAAAGTTTCTGTGATGATGGCTCTTGCACTGTTCACCATGTAAGAACTTATTCACTATGTAAGAATTTGTTCACCATGTAAGAACTTGTTCATTATGCTTCAGAAGATCGGAGACTGATGAGAATTAGGCTTTGTGTGGATTAATGATTGTGCATTGAGTCCCCTATACAGAATTTTATTGTTGTTAACAACCATTTGATCAATAAATATGAGACATGCCCTCTCAAAAAAAAATTAATTAAAAAAAATGTTATCCCACTAACATCTGACCTCTGTGGTTGCTGATGAGAAGTCAAATGTTATTTTAATTGAAGATGCCTTGTATGTGATGTATCATTTTTCTCTAGCTGCTTTCAGGATTATGTGTCTTTGGATTTTGAGTTTCACTATGATGTATTTAGCTGTGGATTTCTTTGCTTTTATCCTGCTTGCAATCTGTTAAAACTTTTGGCTATGCTGTTGATGTTTTTATTAACTCTGGGGAAAAAATGTATGATATTCTTTTTAATATTATTTCTCCACCTCCCCTTCTCTAACTTCCATCATGGATATGCCAATATGTTTGATGGCATCTCATAGGTCTCTGAGAGGCTGTTTATTTCATTCTTTTATCTTTATGTTCCTCAGACTATATCATCTCTATTATCTGGTATCGAGCTCATAGATTCTTTCTTCTGCCAGTTCAGATCTTATGTTGAGCCTCTCTGATGAGTTTTTACTTTAATGATTATCCTTTACAGTTGCAGAATTTCCATTTTTTTCTTAATAATTTCTATCTACTTATATTATTTTGGTGAGCCAACATTCCTATATTTTCCTTTAGTTCTTTTGATATGGTCATGGTTATATTTGAACATTTTGCTGTAGCTGATTTAAAGTCATTTTCCGGTCAGTGTAACATATTATCTTCCTTGGAGACAATTTCTACTTTCTACTAATTGTTTTTTTGCTGGTGTTTGGTCATACTTCCTTTTTCCTTGCATGCCTCATAATTTTTTCTTAAAGACTAGCCCTTTTAAATATCATACTATAGAAATTTTAGCAATCAGATCCCCTCTATCATTCTTTTATTTTCTTGCTCTGTTGTTGTTACTGTTTGTTTGATTTTCCTGGTCTAAATCTGTACAATCCTTATTCTCTGTCATGTGCAACCACTGAAGTCTCTGTTTCATTGGCACAGCAGTCTGCAAATGATTGGACAGAGGTTTCTTTAAATGACTTGAATCACAATATCCTCCGCCAAGAGGATCAATCTGTGTTTTGGGATACACCTTCAGTGTTCCAGAACACAGTTTATATGTTAATAATTCTTCTTAATATATTACTAATGGGCTTTCCCTGATATCATTATTCTCCAGCACACAGAGAGTATAAACTCTCCATTAGCCTTCATTTCCTATTTGTGCAGACTTCAAGGTCATCCAGAGGTGGTTGATTAGGGTCTTTCATATGTTTCTTCTCCATGAACACAGTCCTCCACATGCATATGGCCTTATAATTTCCAGGAATATGCTAGAGTTTTTCAAAGATCCCTGTGAGTGTCTCATTCCCCAATTTTTCCTTTTAAGATTTTTCAGTCAACTTCTTTTTAGTCCCAAATCTTATGGTCTCCTCAGGCATTTGTGCTGTAAATAATTGTCAGATCCTGGGGATAGGGCTGTATATATTGAGGAGATCAGAGTAAGGTCAAACAAAGACAACCTCTAAGAACCAAATTTTTCTATAATGGCCAGATTGGTCAAATAGTGACTACTCTCTGCAGCAAGCTTTCTAAAATATTCCAAACCTTTTCTTCTCCAGTACTTGTTAGGCTACTCATGTTCAAGCTACTTTAGTTGAAAAGTTGCCAGTTTATAAGATTACTATGAAACAGGGGAATGGCAATAAAGCAAGAAGTTAAAGCACCAGAAAGCTCACAGTTCTCACAGATCATCAGCCATGTTTCTTAATGAAATGCTCTTCGGATTTTTGCAAGTCTTTGTTAATTTTCAAAGTCCCCCAAAAAAGGTTATTTTGGCAATTTTTGCCAGTATTCTCATTGCTTTTATGGAGGAGTGGATTTGGGTAGGTCCTTACTCTGCTATTTTGAAAGTTCTTTTCAAGTTAAATACAGTTTACAAAGGAAATTATATATTCATTAATTTCTAGTTAAATATTTACTAAAATCTAACATGTTCTTGACATAGTATTTCATAATGGGGATTTGGCAGTGATCAAGATAGACTGAATGCCCCACAGATTTTATATTCCAGGTTGGATGTCCAAAAAGTTAGCAAACATAAAATGCAATGCCATGAATTTCAATGCTTGCATTTCTTTTATAAGAAGGCATTACTTATTAAATTTCTATAAAGTTTTTGTCCTGTAGATGAATCATATAAGACAGTGGAAAAAACTCAATTTTCAATTTATATTAATCCTTTATTTTAAGTATGTCTAAGAAAATCCATCTTTGTAACTTAAAACATGGAATAATTTGTTATCTAATTTTTACCTTTTTGCATCTCTTTTGTTCCATAGATGTTCCATCCATCTTGTTTATAGATGTTGTAGCAAGAATATAACAGATCATGGAATTTGGGATCAGATAGACCAAAGCCAGTATCTCAACTCTTTTATTTCATGTAGAGAATGTGGTTAGTGATACCGTTCTGACATGTTTGTGAGGATTGAATGAGGCAATTCAGCAGATTATCCACAATATAATGAAATGCAGCAAGTACTATTTTTTTCTTCAATACATCTGTATTTTCACATCCAGGAGACATGTATATCTCACTACACTTAAAACTGATTTTATATTTTCTGCACCTCATCTCCTCCTTCACCAATTTCATCAGGAAGTATAAAGAAATATTTGGCTCCTCCCTCTCTTGGAAACAGGATATTCAGCCTACTCATGGATGCTATTTTTGCTTTCTTCGTTATTATTCTCTAGCTAGCCTCAAGCACCCTAGGTGGTGACCCCATGCCTTCCTAGTGACAGCCTCCTTTCTATCAAATATGATATTGTGAAAAATTCTTTTTAAATATCTCTTCAATCTTTCTCCTCTTCTCAACTTCCTAATATTGCTCCCAATCATCTCTTGATTTTCCTTTTAAACAATAGCTCTAAGTTCCTCTATCCATTAGACCCCTCATTTAACATCTCTCAGCTTCACCTAAACTCTAATTTGATTAACAGATGTTACATATATTATGATCCTAGATGTGGCATCTCTGTTAATGAACTGAAGTGAATTTCCAAAACCTGAGTCTATCAGTGCAAGACTTCCTTCAGTTAGGACACTTACTGTCATCCTAGAAAGTGATTTTTGTGCATCGGAATTTTCCCATGTTTGGTGATCTTAAGTTTTTTTCTCTTGAAGTTTGTAAAAACCAGTAAAAACAGTTTTGAGTTACGAGATCAGAGGATGGACACTAATTGAAAACAAAAGCATGAGATATTCTGAAATTTTGAAGATGAAATGCTGGCATCCTAATCATCAAGGAGTTTCTTGCCAGAAATTTTCCAAAATGGATAACAAGGAATCATTAACATCAAGAGCAAATAAGGAATTTAAGGTAAAAGAGACCAGATATTACTTTATATCCCAACTTTCTTCACCATCTTTCTTAAATAATTTGGTGTTCTTCCTTGTGGCAAGTCACTATTGCAGTTTTCTCTGCTTTGACTACATATAATCTAAATTTAACTAAATCTTATCAGCAACGCTTCAAGAAACTACTTGAAAATAAATTTCTTTAAGAAGCCTCCCTAGATCAACACTATTTGAACTTGGTCATTATTCCATATGCTCCTGCAAATTTCAAGATATTTTACATATGTTCATTTCTATCTATGGCAAATTATATTATGTTTTAATCTTTATTTTTTAAGGCACATCTCTCAGAATGTGTGTTACCCTGAAAAAAATCTTTTAAAGGTTTCACTCTCACAACAAGAAAAAATATTAGTCTTTTTCAGGCATTTTCACAAGAATTGCTACTACAATGACTGTTCAATGCGTTTCTTGCTTGTGTCGTGCATGGTACTTCTGTTTCAACATTTGTAATCTCATGTGATACTCAGCAAACCTGCAAGTTGGCTGTTATTTTCTGAATTTTATAAATGAGGGTGTGAGGCTTAGAGAGGCTCAGAGAATTTGCACAATTTCTCATAGCCTCGAAGCTCTAAACTCTTCTAGAGGTGTAGTGACACCTCTGCACCATGCAAATCACCGGCCCGGTCAAGCTCCCTGGTTCATAGACCACTCCCGGCTCATTCACATGGCACATCCCAGTTCAGCTCCAAGAGCTCCATGTTACAGTGCCCGGCACAATGTAGTCTCACCGCTGTGTACTCCCATCACAAATAACTTCTTTCTAAATTTCTAACAGTGCTTATGGTCTTATAAAATTTTTCTCTGAACTTAGATCTTGTCAAATCTGGAAACTGTCCATTCATTATGTCCTTTATTTTTAAATCCTCTTTAATGCTCAATTATTCAGAAATATGTAAATTAAATTTACTATTCACCACATTATTAAATCTTAACTCAGAAATTATCAAGCATCACTCTCTAAAAATAATGTTATCAACCATCATAAGACTGTGTATCAATGCTACTTTAATAAAAAATAAAAGAAGAAATGAAAAAAGTTATCAAAATAAATGACTAAAATTTTTCTAAATGTAAGTCATAAGTAAGGGAAAATGATAATTTTAACTTAGGTTTATACTTCCTAAATGAATTGTGAATAAGAATTAAAAATATGAGTGCTTAATGAACTGACAATGACATCCTTTACCTCTTTCTGGGGATTTACTGTGAGAGAAGTCATGTGTGGAACTGAAGCCAATACAAGACAAACCACAAACATAAACTAACTAAAACAGAAGTTGCATTTGTTGTTTTCAGCACCCGTGAGATGTTATTCTAAATCAAAAATTTTTAAGTTGTATATATATTAGCTTTATTATGAAGTTTAAATGCTTTAACCCATTATACAAATGGTAAAAAAAAAAAACTCTATTGAAATTAAAATAGGCTCTTCTATATTTAAAACCAACAAGACAAACATAACTAAGTAAAAAAAACTTTCTAGGATCTTCAAAATGGTAAAATATCCACCCTTTGTTCCTATTAAGAGGAGAAATGTTGCCAATTATTCACAAAAATTAATTCGTATTCATCATAAATTGATACTAGCTGAATATACTCATTTGAATTTAGCATTATAATTAAATACCCACTCTTCTTTCTGCTGTGTTTAGTGCTTTATAATATATACTGAGATATATGAGGTGGACTTTATAACTCTGCTGTAAAGCAATTCATTTTCAGTTTATGGTTTTTAAT
Organism: Manis pentadactyla; assembly: GCF_030020395.1. Classification (NCBI taxonomy): domain Eukaryota; kingdom Metazoa; phylum Chordata; class Mammalia; order Pholidota; family Manidae; genus Manis; species Manis pentadactyla. The sequence continues at coordinate 13,994,087 of NC_080020.1, forward strand.
CCATTAGGACTTCATTAACCTTCTCAACATCTGTTTCCATGGTAATAAATAATGACACCATGTAGGATTTATTTATTCACTGATGAAATTCAAATACTAAAGGAAAATTGAATCTTAAGTTGAGTGTTAACAATAAATTTCATTCATTTTCTACTTTAAAGTTACTGGTTAATTAACAATTTACAGGGTTAAGTATAATCCTGAAGATATAGGAATAAAATAAACAGAAAATTTTAGTCTGGTGAGCTTTATGGTTCCAATATCTAAGTTTTTAAAGAAATGATTTAGTGTTACACTAAATTTTCCAGTAGTATATTGTTCTGTGCGAAGATTCTATGCTTAATCTGTGGTATTGAAGTCATATATCATTACAGTAGGTGAACCACATCTTAGTAAGACACCAATGCATCAGTCATCTAAAAAGTGGGAAATCTAGGGTTATTGAAAAGTGAACAATTCAGGGACTGAGGTTAACTGTTAGGGAAAGAGACAGATGGCACTGATGGAGTGGGGAGTGAGTAAAATGTTGCCTTTCATCCACTAACCAAGCCCCAGGAAATAGTGATCGAATTTCAGTGAGATATTAAAGCTACACTGTGTTCCTTTTGGAAAGGGAAAATTCACTTACTAAGGTAAAGGATGGCAGTCAGAGTGGCCTAATCAACATGCATTTTACTTTGCCTTCTTTTAAATGTACCATGAATTATTCAGTCTCATATTAGAGCAGAGATGAAAAGCCCCACTTTTAGTTGTATTGGAAACTCAGTACAAGTTTTATGAAATAGATGCTTTATAAACTATGGTACTTTATATTAAAAAAAATCAAAAAGAAGTCTCTCTCCTTAAGGTTGAAAAATAGCACAGATTTCTGAAAGTTTTGTAGCAATTATCCAAAGATTCCCATGTGTTAATCTCAATGTGTGTGTGTGTCTTGATCTGTACTTGCAAATGTAATTTGTATCCATTTGTACATTCCATGGTCTTTTACAGTGGTGTCCAAGTAACTGTTCAGGTTCCTGCTTTCGGTTATTTTGGCTACATACCTGCGAATGGAATTACTGGATCAGCCAGTAACTCTGTGTGACTTGCTGAGGAACCAGCAAACTCTTTTCTACGATGCTGTACCATTTTACCTTCCCACAGCAGCACACAAGGGTTCCAGTTGCTACACCTTCTTGTCAACTCTTATTTTCAATTTTTTTGTTTAATAGCAATTATAATGGATATGTGAAATGATTCCTCACTGTAGTTTTGATTTGCTTCCCTAATTACCAGTGTTGTTGAATACTTTTTCATGTGCTTAGTGGACATTTGTGTACCTTCTTTGGAGAAAGTCTATTCAAGTCTGTGGCTACTTTAGATTGGGTTGTTCATTTTTTGTTATTGAATTGTATGAGTCATTTACCTATTCTGGATATTAGTCTTTTAGCCATATGGTTTGCAAATATTTTCCCCCATTCTTTGTTTTTCTTTTCACTCTCTTGATAGTGTCTTTTGATTTATAAGTTTTTAGTTGTGATGAATCCAACTTATCTACTTTTAATTTTTGTTACCTGTACTTTTGTCATATGCAAGTAATCATTGCCAGTTCCAACATCATGAAGATCTTCCCCTCTGTGTGCTAATAATTTTATAGTTTTAACTCTTACATTTACATTTTGATCCATTTAAGTTAATTAAGTAAATTTTTCTATATGATGCAAGGTAAGGTTCCAACCTGATTCTTTTGCATGTAGATGTTCAGTTTTCTCAACATTGTTCATCGAAATGACTGTTCTTTCCCCAGTGAATGATCTTGGCACCCATATAGAAAAATCAATGGATTATATAAGTAGGGCTTATTTCTAGGCTCTCTATTGTATTCCATTGGTGTATAACCTGTTCTTGTGGCAGTATCCTCATTTTAAGTATCATCCATATATAGCTGTATAGTAAGGTTGAAATCAGAAAGTGTGAGTCCTCCAACTTTGTTCTTCTTTTCAAGATTGTTTTGCCTATTCTGGATCCCTTGAAGTTCCATGTGAATCTTATGATAGGGTTTTCTATTTCTGTAAAACAAACAAACAAAAATCATTGAGGTTTTACTAGAGGTTACATTCAACTTGGAGATCACTTTGTATGGTATTAGAAACTTAACAATATTAAGTCTTCTAACTCTTGATCATGATGTATTTCCACTTGGTCATGTCTTTTTAAATTTCATTCAGAAATCATTTGTAGTTTTCAGTGTACAAGTCTTTTGCTTTTTTGGTCAAATCAATTCCTAGGAATTTTACTCTTTTGGATGCTATTGTACATGGAATTATTTTCTTAATTTTCATTTCACTGTCAGGTGTTCAGAAATGCAGCTGGTTTTTGTGTGTTGATTTTATAGGCTCTACTTTTAATGATTATACTCCAAGAGCATAGAAAAATAAGCAGGCAATGTGTATCTATGAAATAAAATCATGAAGAACATTGAATATTTTCTTAATAATTTAAAATAATTTATAAAAATCAGAATAAGCAAATGCTAAAAGTTATTACCACATAGCATTATTAGGCTGATTTATACTTCTTATAATGCATATAAGAACAAGGAAATCCAACACTTTAAATATATTTTCCAGCTTGTTACTAGTGGTATACAGGAATGCTGTTGCATTTTACTTAATTATCTTACATATCTTTAGTAATATTGTTTAAGCTTATTTTATTTGATATTCTACATATACCAGTAATACCTATGAAAATAATGAAATTTGTTCTTATTTTCCAATATTTTTTTCCTTTACATCTTATTATATTAACAAAACTATGGAAAGCATGTATAATAATAATAGTAATAGTAGCAATATTATTTTGTTTTGATTTTGAAAAAGATCTCTGGGTGAAATTCGCTTTTGGAAATCTATTTAGATATTAATGGCTATCAGAGTTTGTCTTTGCTACATGAAACAGAGGTGGTATCTTTTTCTTCCATCAGGAGAAACACAGTATCTTTTTTTGGTCCCTTGTTTTGTGATAGTGGCAGAGATTGATGATCAGTGCCAGTGTTTCAGAGCAAATAGTACTAAGACACAACTTGGACTTTACAAAATTTTCAGATGTGTATTTAAATCATTTCATAAGCAAATGAAAAAGTAAAAGTAAAGAAAACTCAAAATGCTTGACAAGAAAACATATTTTTTCTATTTCCTATAAAGAAGACAAAGTGTCCCGTAGAAATAGAAGCAAAAAAAAACCAAATTTGTCACAAATTTGAAAAACAAAAGGTAAATTAATACATGAAAGATATTCATTGTCACATAAACTAAAATAATAAAATTAGAAGTAAAAGGCAATGCAATTCTTCACATACCAGATTGACAGAGATATTTTGAGCTCAGCCTCTGCTAATACAGTACATAAAGGACATGTTTTTCCCTTGGATCTCTGGCTCTGGGTATCAAAAGTTGTTAAAATTATATCCCTTGACCTCCAGTTCTCATTTTAATAATATTCCTAGGATAAAACTTCAGAGATTCCAAAAAGGATATTAAAGTTAAAAAATTCATATCAGCTTTATTAAAATAGAAAAAAATAAGGACAACATAAATTCCTAATACTAGAGGACTCAGGTTAAATACACTATAACACATTATATGATAAACTATTAAATTATTAAAATCATGTTTGAAAGAATATCCTACAAATAGAATATGTATATAATATGAAGTTAAGTTGTACCTGTGGTAGCAAATAGTAAATAAATTATTATTCCAATTGTGAATTTAAACACATAGCCTCTGCAAATATCATCCACGCAAGTATACACACTTACTCCTATCAATAAATATCTGGTATGATACCTACTAAAAGAGTAACAGTAGCTACATCTAAATAGCTTAAAGGAGATTCTTTTTTCCATTTTATGCCTTTTCACATTCTCAGATGTTTAATAATGAACACATATTTCTTTCATAATAACAACGCAAAATGTTGTTTTAAAAGAATAGTCATATGGCAGGCAGAAAAGAGAGCTAAAAGCATTCTACACAGAAATCAAAGCGCAAATCAAAGGAGAGAAGCCACCAAGGCCTGGTGTGCTCTTCAGTGAGCTCAGAATGGGGAGTTGGAGGCTTCTGGCTGCTCTTCAAGAATTTGGAGCCTTTTGCTTAGCCTATGATCTGTAACGACCAAGCCTTCTAGTTAACAGAGAAAGTATTAAGCAGCAGCGAGTATGTTTTGTAAGATGTAAGGAGAATTGGACAATGTGGCACTTCTGTTCTAGTCCATCATTTCTTTCCTCCTTAAGGAAAAGAGGCCCTGTGTGATCAATACCTTTCAGAATTTACTCCTGTCTTAGAACTTCCAGTTTCCAATCAGAAATGTTCATGTATTTCCTTCTCATCACTGTTGCACAAGGGAAATTTTAATAGTCTCTGAAGATTTACAAAAGGCACAATGCCATTTATTAAAGGCAAAGTAAGAATGGTTTCCACTAATTTTAGATTGATAACAAAACTAAAACATGTTGCAAGTGCTGTTGGTAAGCATTCAGTGCACCAGTACCCAGGGTGCCCCATGTGCAACCAAATAGAGACTCTTTAAAATGTAGGGATTTTTGTGATGCTCACAGATGCTTTGATTCCGAAGATTTCAGTTATTTCATTGTCCATGTAGGAGTGAAGAAATTAAAGGACTGTAAATAACAATGATTGTCACACACTGATTTGACATCACAGAAGTCATAAAAATGTAACCTTTGATTGGTCTGAGATAACACTATTCACTGTTCATTAATAAAGAAAGAACTAGATTACAATGAATAGCCTCTTTGCTGTGAGCATCGGGATGAGGAAGTAATGAAAAGCATTATACTGCCATTTATGATTTTGTAATTCAGAACATTTCAAATAATAAAAGTACCCTACAGAGGTAAAGCTCAGTTAAATTTGAAAGCTTTCTGTATCTATATATAAACTATTTAGAGCAGTAGCTGGGAGTTAGTAACTGTTTGTTATGCAGAGAACAAATCTATTTGATACCCAACTACAACTCACATGTCTAGTTTTCCATCTTCCTGCAGAAGCAATATGAGATTTTGATTAGGTCATCAGATATGCTAACTTATCTCAAAAATAACTATCCAGAAGTGTTGCCTAGAGGTCTGATGATCTTTACATTCTGTAATATTCCAAGTATTACTTAGCTCATTTTGACGAAAAGCAAATAAAAGAATAAAGCTAATTTTCCAATATACTTATTACAAATGTTTTTATACATTATTTTTATAAAATGTCCACAAACTATTTCAGCAATATTATATTTAGAAGCCATCTTATCCTAGGATTAAATGAAGACTGAAGAAAAATAAGCAGGAATAACCAGGCGAGCCTTTAAGTCAAGTAAGAATTATTTGAACCACAGATCAGAGTCAGCTCTAGGTCAGAGGAATAATCTTTCCCTCTTAAGGATCAAGTTAGCTTGTGCATCTTCTCGCCTTTGGTTGAGCCACGTTTCCCTGTTCTATGTCCCATATTTCCAAGAAACTTTGATGGAAGTGTGGATTGACTGTCTTCTAGTCAACATAATTATTACTAGGATTTGTCAACCTAATAATGAGAATTTTCTTAGGTAACACTAAATGTGTCACAATTCTACCAAATTTAAAAAATGAATTTAATATATCCATTAAAAGTAGGTTATTTAATATAATTTATTAATTGTATTATATTGTTAACTCCAAAATAATTTAAACTCTGAACAAAAGCAAAGCAATCCAATGCTAAAATAAAATATTACCTTCTACTAATTTTTAAGTGATTTCAACCCTTGCTGTATCTCATCTTAGCTCTTTCTGGCATAAGGAGAAAAACACTTGCTGTTGTACTTTTTTAGTAGTCAAAATCTTTCTGAAAAGTATTCATTGCTCTGGTTTAAGTCTTCAGAACTGATTAACGTTAACAGTTCCTTTGAGTGGCTTTGACCCATTAACTGAAAAATAGTGAAAGCTTATATTGACCCCCTATCCCATGCAATCTTCTTACTAACATCATAAAAATAAGAAAAATAGAAAAGGAAATAACATGTTCGACTCATTTCCATATTGTAGACCCTTTCTTAGATACTTTATATGTGAAACAAGTTTATTGAATGCCCTGGATTGAGGGAAGTACACAATTGGAAATAGCTTTGCTGTACCCTACATTCTAACACGTTGTACTCATTCTCTCTTCCTCACCGGCACTTTTGGATAGATTCCACCACTTTTCAGTTGTTTCTCATCTACTAGAACAGTGTCATTTTCTGAAATGTTAATTGTCCAAATCGGGCTAAAACTTGAACCTGATCTCATACCAAATGCAACTGCTTTCCCTTCTCTCCAGCTCGGGGGCCAATCAGGATTAAAGAAAGATAGCTCTACTTTCACTTTGCTCAGACTTCTGTGTCTCTCCTCTATTGTGTAACTCTCAGAGTCAGGGCAGAGAAAATGGGGATTAGAAAAAGAAACGTGTGGGAAGGACAAAGGTCTTTCCCCTTAGCTGGGGCTCCTTGCCCTCCTGACTCGGCTAACAGCGACTTGCTTTTCTGTCGTCTATGGCAGCTGTGCAGGCGCTGACCCTCTTAGAGAGCATGTCTGTGGGTTCTCCTGCGCCTTTGTACCCAGAGACCTCTGTGCTATGCTGTTTTCAGCCACGGGTAGTGTACTCTCTGGCTAACGTCCTACAGTCAATCCTCTTACTCTTGGAGCAGGCAGCCCTAATGGGTAGGGTCCTTTCAAGGTGTTACAGGTTTGCAGACTTTTTTCATCAATGTCACGATCCATAGAAAATATAGTTATTTTTGGCAAAACAGAGGAAGTGCTGCTGGCCCAGCTGCTCACTTTTCTTCCTTGCTGTGTAATTTTGCATTGCCCCAAATTTTACAGATTGCAAAATTCTCCACATGGAAAGCAACACCTCAGAATCTATATTTACCTATGTTCCCAAATCCCGGAGACAAATGGCAGGTTCTCACAAAAATTATTTTACTTTGCTCTGCCCAAATTTTGGTGTCCAAATGGATCTATGGTTGAGCATTCATGAGATTAAATATCTTACTTTCATTTAAGGACTTTTCCTCTCTAAGAGAGTTTTCTTGGAGCCCTCTCCCTTGGCTCATGGGAAGGGAAGCAGCCACTCTTCTTACTTAAGTGGGAGGGAAGAGGAGAATACCAGAGCCCTGCAAATTCTCTATTTCTGAAATTCCCCCCCAAACATTGCCTTTACAATCTCAAATCTTCTCTTTTAGAGTTTGAAGGCACTTGATGGTTGCTGAGTCATTTCTGCTGTATTTTAGGAAACATATCTAGCAACACTTACAGCCAATTACTGAGCCAACAGGAAAGGTCCCATGTAATACTCTACTGCCAATCCAATATCTCATTTAACTCTCACAACAATTCTACAATGTCTTTATTACTATTTTCTTTTGTAGAGGAAGATACTAACATTCTCTGGATGTGATTTCCCCAGGATCACACAGTACGTGTGCCCAGGATTGGGAACCTAGATGTGTCTAACCGCGCATCTCATCGTGGACCCTCTACATCGGTGGTTCTAGAATGTCAGGGTATCTCAGAATAAGTTGGAGGACTTCTTAAAATGTACATTGATCGGCCTTTCAGCAGGTGTAATTGAGGACCTGGAACTTTGTATTTTTATCAAGTTCTCATGGGATGGTGGTGCTGCTGGTCTGGGGATCACATTTTGAGAACCTCTGTTGCATCAGTCATGAAAAGGTGAAGGGAAATAATGTAAGCCTGTTCCTCATCCACAAAGCTGCCTACAACACTTTTCACTCCTCCAACACTTTTTGGAAATTAATGTAAAATGCATTTTCAGTGAAATTGCTGGATCACATGCTATTCTCTGTTTACATTTTGAGGAACTGCCACACTGCTTTCCACAGCGGCAGCTGTACAATTTTACATCCCTATGAACAATGGGCAAGGGTTCCGATTTCTCTACATCCATTCGAACACTTGTGGTTTTCATTTTTTTTAGAAATTGCTTTTCTTTAAACTCTCCAAGCTTCTTTCTTTGGTCTCCCCTCTCAAGGAAACCTTTGAAAATTAAACAAACATTTCTATACAAAGATAGACACTGGCTTTACTTTGCTCTTATTAGACTCACTAACACTTCGATGGGTGTTGGTTTCAAGGCCTTTTCTGAACCAAGTTAGAACACACAAAGATACTAAGGATGGAAAAAATAGAATTGCATCGAGATGAGAGGGCAAGTAGAGAATCCAGGAAATAGGGCTGAAGCACCTCTTAATTTTTTTTGGAGTCTGACCAACTGTGTCCATGCTCAGCGTTCTCTTTTATGAAAATGAAAGATTGGAATGTATCTACCGTGTTTCCAGTGTTACAGTGAAGGTCTTGATTATACATAGTGATGATGAATTAATATTAGATTCTAGGATATAAGATACAACTCTAAACTCACCATTGTTTTTATTTTTCATTTTACTGTTAGATTGCTGCAACATCAAAATGACATTTGATTCCTTTTCTTCTCTTGGAAGAAAAAAAGACTAATTAGTATACTTAGAGAACTTCAAAATGAGTAATGGACCTTTGTGTTATCTTCTAAATGAGAATAAAAAAGAAAATTGCATCACATTTCATGGTATTCTTTTCAAACGTTGAGTAAGACATAATCTGTTTGCTTAATTATATATGATTTATGACCATTTCCATATAAGCCACAAGGAGGACCTTTGGGAAGACAATATTCAGTTCTAAAATGATTGGCAGTTGCCTTATCAGGCTGCTTTTTATTGCAAAAGGCATAATTATATTGTTTAGAAATGAGAGTGTGAGAGAGCTGATGACAAAAAAAAGATTAAAGTGAAATGTTTCAGAAGCTTGATGATTTACAGACCCCGTTAGGTACAATTATAAATGTAGCCAAAGTGATGGAACTGTACTTACATCTCTAAATATAGTCACATAAAGACAAGAGATGAGAATTTCAAATGCCTTAGACAATGGCTTGTCTTTGAGATACTGCTGATGGGGTGTGTCAGTATCCCGGGGCTTCCCCTCTCGCCTGGATAACAAATCAGAACTTCCCTTATTTAGTTGACATAAAGTGGGTGGCTCTGTAGAAGTTGTTTGGCCTGTTTGCTTCTCAGCTATTTTCTTCATGAAGTAAACACTTTTGCTTTAGGACATACAACCACCTCCAATTTCAATTTTCCAGAGAAATCTTCACTTGGGGGGAGGTTGGGCTGTGCAGTTTAATCATCACAGCATCTATTTTTCACCCTTTATTTCTCTCAGGCACCCGAGAAGCCACTATTTCTCACTGGTCCCATATTTTGTACTCCCTTGTGTTACAAATTCCTCTCTACCCTCAGAGTGCTTGCTGAACACAATATCAAACAGACATCTTAGCCGTCACTGAGAGTACATTTCATCTGACTGTTAGCACTTCCTGAAGCATCAAATCAGAGGTAAAATCACAGCACGGTGCAAACAACCAAGTAAGAGAAAAATCAACACATTAATGGTAGGAAAAGAAGCTGTGTTGTGTCTGAGTATCAATGTGAGAAACCCTTATCACATTCCAGCATTAATCACAGAATTCCCTCCTATGTGAATTTATACTGTTTTGAACCCTTTTACTGTCTTCTAAAATCTTAATTTCCAGGACATAAAAAATCTTTGAAAAATAATAACACTAAATATTCGGAAATGCCGCAAAATTCTTAGAGTACAAAAATAATAGCTTTTTAAAATTTAAGCAAGCAGTATAAATATTAGGGAATGTATTTTAGCAGATCTTAGAATTCTTAGATTTTCAAGAGATTTAAATAAATCACCTTGGGAAATAATTTTATATATTGGATAATTTGGGCCTCAAAAGGCTGTGACTTTCACAGGAAAAGGGAGTCAAGAGAGAACTGCAACACAACATTTAAGCCTTCCAGAAATATTTCTTCTGCACAGAAGACATTTATCACCAATTTGTTTTATGTTGTTGAATTGCTTTCTTCATAAAAACTTCTACAGGGTCCTTGATTAAGACTCTAGCTTCAGGATTCTGTTTTCATCCTCCTGTAGGTTAATTTTTTCTGCCTCCTTGGTAGGATTTCTCCTTTCCTTCCTATTCATCATAATCCTCTTAATTATTTACACTAAGAAGGAATTAATGTATTTGTCTTTTCTTATGGGTGCATTATCAATTAAAGGAAAAGCACAAATAAAGTGTAAGAAAAACAAATATGTTGAAATGACAGCATCTGGATTTTAAATTTTAATTTCCTACTTAATTTGAGCATTTTGTAGTTGATGATGATCCTAACTCTAAACAATGCTTGTTTTGTTTGGCCAGTTCTTATACATTAAAGGTCATCTGGTTCAACAACCCGATTTTCCCATTCATTTAGCCAATATTTACCGATCTCCTTCAGTTTGTATCAGGGATACCAACCTATCTACCTGCTTAATACCACTCTCTATAGTCAGTTTTATACATTCTTCACTGTGAAGGATTTAGGAACTGGTTGGAAAGTGGTAGTCTATGTTTGAAGTAGAGCAGAGCTGTGGAATATGGGTCTTAACCTGTTAAGAAAGATGTAAGACACAGGGCCAGAGGAGAAATCATATAGTGTGTTAACCAACGACATGAATGAACACATGACAGATAATGTATATACATCCTTTCAGATGCAACAAATCTAGAAACACGATGAAGACACTGATTGATGGACCAAAGATCCAGACTTTTTTTTATAAGTTAGAAAAATGAATCAAATTTAAAGAGATGGCACTGAGGAGAAACAAATGTGTGTGTCTAGTTTTATGAATATAGGATGGTAAAGCCATGAAATTAGAAGCGGCAACAGCATTGGCTGAAGACATAGCAATGGTCTTGAGCAATTGCCACAGGAAGAAGTGCCACCGCAGGGGGGTGAGCAGTAAGCCGACTGGGGCTGCAGCAGGAAAAGGAGAGAAGGATATCAGCCATGACAAGGCACCTGACAAAACCTGTTCACAAGTATGTGTGGATTGCCCTCTGGACACATGGCAACACTTGAATAAAGGAAATTTTAAGGTGATTGGCTGCTCTAATGGCAGATGGAGAAAGAACATATAGAATACAAAAACCTGCTGATGTTTATGCAGGAGATGAGAAGTATAGAACAGGAGGAGTGTTATTATATGGAGAATTAGTAAAAGATTAAACCACTGATAGAAGCAAAATGGAGGCAGATTCCCAGGCTCACTGAGATTTCATAAAGCAAGAAATTTCTGGGCTTTACCTCTGACATACCTAAAAAGAATTTTGATGAGTATGGCCTAGGCATCAGGAAACAACTTCCTTAGGTGACCTCAAGAGTTTATATAAACCTGCCTTCTGGAATCTTTTTATTCCTTGCTTACATTTCTTTTTCACCCAAAAATGCCCGGTCACTGAGGAAGGAACTATGTTTCTAAATATTAACATGAGATTCCTAAGATCATCAGCTACTGTTTGTTGAGTACCTACCATGTTCCAGGCACTCTGGTGGGTACTATTCATGTATTATTCCTACTCTTCATAAAAATGCTCTAAATGGAGGCATTATGACCTTTATTTTGAGATGAAAAAAGTGAGTTCAGAGGAGTTAAGCACTTGGCCAAAGATGCATGACCAGTATCAGGTTTTTCTTAAATAAACACCATTCTTTTTTTTTTGTATCATTGGTTTTTCCTGATAGCTTTTATTATGGAAGATTTCAAACATGCAAATATGGAGAGAATAACATAATGAACTCCCATGTAAACATCATTCTTTTTTTATCCTTATTTTGCTGTCTGAAGTATGTAACCAGATTACATGGTTGCTAAAAATAATATAAATGTCATAACTCTGTGAAAAGAGTCAGTGTCAATGCAATTTCAGTAATTAACCTTCAGTCCTGAACTGTTGTTATGTGGAAGTTTGACACAACTCTGAAGTTTTATATTGTTCCTTGAGAAGATGTTTTAGAAATAGAAGTCATTCGTTTTTATTTTCCTTCAGAAATGTTTGAGAACTATAAGATTTCATTCAAAATTCCCCTCTGTTAGCAGAGAATCTGGGGGAATGAATCCCTGGAGGGATGATAAATAACTGCTGACTGTGGTGGGAAATTTGCAGGTCTTATCTTATTTTCTTATTCTCCTCACTGGAGAAGTAGAGAGATTGTTCTTATCCACTTTTAGCAAATGAAGTTGAAGAACTTGCTCAAGGTCAATAGCTCTGAGATAGTGGAGCTGGCATTCTAAAAGCACTAACTACAAAACCCTTACCCTTAACTCCCACAGTTACAATGCAATGGACATTAAATCTCACAAATTTATGTAGTAATTATAGATGAGTTACAGAACACAGATCAGTGATCAAGGAATACAAGACATACATCAATCCAGACAAAAGATAAATGTATCACATATGTGTAAGTATACACGTGAGCGCATGCATGTGTGCACATGCACACACACAGAGGCTTTGTTGCTGATAGTGTTGTTATACAAATGTAACCAGATACTACATATTCTTCTGAAATATATTTTTTACCCATATATCAAAGTCGGCACATGTGAATCATATTATTTTGACTTCGTGTGATTTTTCAGTGTTTCCTCTCTTAATGAAAATTCATCTCTCTCTAGTTAGTTGTTCAATGCTGCATTTAATTAATTTCCAACTTAATTTATAAAACATCTGTGTGGATATATATTTTTTCAATCCTACAAATATTTCTGTGGGATACATTCTTACAAAAGTGAGGTACAGGTTTGCACATTTAAAATATCAGTGGATACTGACAAATTCCCTCTATCCAGAGATATATAAGTACACTTTATCATACACTCTTGCCAATCATATTTTTTTCAATATCCTATTCACAGGATGATATTTAGTTTTAATTTGCATTTTTACTAGTATTCTTAAGTATATTTCTTCTTTGAATTACCTTTACATATTCTTTTTTTCTCATTTTTTTCTTTGAGTTATTTGTTTTCTCTTTATTTTTAAGGCCTTTTCATATTTACATAACTGTTATATGTGTTGCAAATATTTTGTCAGTCTTTCATCTTTTGTTCATCAGAAAAACATTAGTTCATTGTTGCATTCTCTAATTTTTTTTCATATATCAGTTAAATGCAATGCCAGAAAAGCCTGCTATCCCAAGGTCACACAAAATATTTTCCTATATTTTATTTTTTTTAATGTTATTCTAGTAGCTCTTTAATTAAACTTATTCTTGTGTATGGTGAGAAATAGATGTATAATTTTATTATCTTTCACATGTATATTCAGCAGTACTAACATGTGTTATTGAAAAACTTTCATAGTCTTAGGTCAGATTCTCCAGAAGTAGATTCTGAGATAAGGATTCTTATGCAAGTGATTTATTAAGATATTGCTCCTAGGGGAAGCCATGCAGTTAGTAGGGAATGAGAGAGGCAGGAAAGGAAGGGAGAAGAAGCCCCTGGAAGCCTCAGAGAATCAGTTTTCCTGTGCAGATGTCCCAGCTGGAGGCACGGGAGCTGGGCTCTCACGCTCACACGCCAGCCAGTCTAACGGGCAGCCTGACTGGGAAGTGAACGGCCAGGCCCTTCCGGCTCCTGGTGCATCAGACGGAGCAGCTCCGATAACCTAACGGCAGCCCTCTACTGCCGTCTGCAGGTCCGATCTTTAGTAGTGAAGCGCACAGAAACTAGAGAAAAGGCACACAGAATCTGCAAAAGGGATCAAAGGGATCTGGGTGAAACACTAACGGATACTGACAGTATCTGTACCGTCTACTCTTCTCACTGCTTGGACCATTTGTTTCTTACCTTATACCATCTGTTACAACTTCTTCAAAATTGTGATTGCTAATAACTACCTGGAAAAACTTTTAGCAGGATGGTGGTGCAACCTATAGCACATGTTTGAAGTTGGCTGCAACGTCATGATTATTGACATAATGCCTCTCCTCTACCACCTACCCCGGATTTCTCATATTCTCATCTCACATGTCTCTTGCCCAGATGTCTTGACTGGGAGTGGGCAGACTTAATCCCTAAGAGATTTGAGCCCCTGTTAGCATGCTCTTTTCAGGATGTGGTTTCTGCGATCACCCATTCCCAGTGGAGACCGGACATGTGCACACAGGGGACATCCCAGTGGACCTCGTATCAGAATGCGGTTGATGTAATTACACTTCACAGTTAAAAGTGTGTCCCAACTGGTGATGTGAGTGATCTGCTCAAGGAGTGATTGCTCCTTATTCATACTGTGCAGCTGTGACTCTACTTCACCGTGATAACAAAGGTCAACTACCCCATTAGTATAGTAATTCCATTTTCTGCCTGTTTGCCCAGTGTCATGGGAGCCAGAGATGACTGGTGGCAGGTAGCTTCAAGTTTAGTTCAGACTTTCTGTGGTCTTTGACAGGGGCACGTTCTTCTGGGACCCAGGACCTCTGGACCCACAGAGCCGAGAGCCGTAAGGAAGAAAACACAAACACTCCACCGAGTCAGTGAGAGCGATGAGGTAGCAGAGACCTTCCCACTTTAATCCTTGGCATTTGGGTTCATGTAGTCTACGTATTGATGACAGAGAATCATACGATAGAAGTTATTTTAAGATACTGAACACAGTTAAAGGATATAGCATCCCAACTTTACAGCGGCTCTTCTCTATGCCATCATCTTAGCTGCATCTTCAAAAGTCCATTCTACCCTCTGTCGGACTGGCAGGTTCTGGATGTTGGAGCATGTGGTAGCACCGTGGGATCAGATAGGGGCACGCTCAGGGTCACACCTTCTATGCAATCAGTGGGTCCCTGAGTCCCGAACAATGTGATGAGGAATCTGATATCTATAAATCAGGTTCTTTCTGCACCCTTAGGTAGGGGTCTTTTCAAAGGCACTTTTGGGTGGGATGGAAAGGCAGATTCATATTCAGAGTATGTACTGGTCCTAATCAGCATGAATCACTTCTCTTTCCAGAGTAGAAGGCTATGTTAAAGGAAACCTGCCACCAAATGGTCTTTTTAAAGGGTGATGTCAAAGTGGGACTCAACTTTATTCTCTTTTTCTGACACATCAAACCTTCATTTACAATAACAGCTGGTCTGGCCTGAATGAGGGGAAGCCCATGCTGTGGCCCCACGGACTGCATCCGCGCTCCCACGGCCGGCTGCACTTGCACTGGGCCCCGGGTGTGAGCACCGGGTAGCCAAGAACAGAGGCCAGCTGACAAGTACTGGATAGGCCGTCCTGTCCAACCGGTAGCTCCGCATCTCTCCTAAAAAAAAATGCTGGATAGTAATGTAAAACACAAAGGTATTCTACTCTGTGTGTTCCCATACGTCAAGCCACATGTCTGTGCCACAAATATCTTTGTTTCTGATCTTCCAAGTATCTTCCTAGGACTCCTGCCTGATTTGTTTTAGTTTTTGCTTTTTGTCATATTTTTTTCTTAAATTGGATTCTCTTACCATTATACACTTAAATTTCTGTCTTTTCATGGCTTGCTAGCTCATTTTCAAATCAATAAATATTATTCCACTTTTGGTTGTATGCAATAATATTCCATCATATGGATATATCAGTTTGTTTTTCTGCTCCTCTATTGAAGGGCATCTTAGTTGCTTCCAGCTTTTCAGGATTATGAATAAAGCCTCTACAAACATTTGCATGCAGTTTTGTATGGACATGAAGTTTCAAATGAAGCACAATTTCTGGGTCATCTGATTAGATGTTTAGATCTGTAAGAGCTGCCGGCCTCTCTTCCAGAATGGCCGTACCATTTTGTATTCTCACTTGCAATGAACTGTATTCTTTGTTGTTCTGTATCCAGACAGTGCTCGGTATTGCCAGTTTTCTAGATTTTAGTCATTCTCATCAGCGTGTAGTGATATCTCATGTTGTTTTAATTTGCAATTCCCTGATGAATAATCATGCTGAGCATCTTAACATATGCTTATTTGCCAACTCTATAACTTTGAGAGAGGTGAAATGTCTGTTCATATCTTTTGCCAATTTTTTAAACTGGGGTTTATGTCTTCTTACAGTTGGACTTTAACAGTTCTTTGTATATTTTAGATGAAAGTCTTTGATTACATGTATGTTTTGTAATATTTCCCCCAGGTATGTTGCTTTTCTCTTCCTTCTCTTAACAGTTGCCTTCCACAGAGCAGAAGTTTTTAATTTTAATAAAGTTCAATTTATCAGTTTTTTTCTTTTGTGGATAATGGCTTTGGTGTTTATTTAATAGTTCATCATGAACTCTTCTAGCAGATTTATACCTTTGCATTTCACATTTAGGTGTATGATCTATCCTGGTAATTCTGATAAAAGATATAATGCCTCTGCATTCTTTTCCTTTCCCATTTTTTTCTTTTCTTTCTTTTTTCTTTTATACATGGAGATCCAATTGTTGCAGCACCATTTATTTGTTGAAAAGACTAGCCTCTCTAAATTAAATTCTCTTTGCTCCTTTATCACAGATGAGTTAATATATTTGTATGAGTATATTTTGGGACTTTCTATTCCACTCCATTCATCTGTATGTCTATTCTTACAGTATAGGACTATACGATCCTATACGATACTATAGGACTTATAGTAAGACTTGAAGTCATGTCGAATTAGCTCGCCAACTTTGTTCTTCCTCTTCCATGTTGATTTTTCTTCCATCTTCGCCATGAACTGTGAGTTGCTTTTCTGGCCATGATGGGTAATATAGAGTAGATTTTTTTTTCTAGTTAATTTTTCTTTTTAAGTTAATTTATTCCATTGCCCTCATTTAGGAAGATTCATATTAGAAAGATGGGTGAATTATCAGGTGCCTGATGCATATCATTAGTGGAAATAGCTGTGAGCAGAGTACTGGAAATGTTAAGACCAGGAACTCCTTCCATGGCTTGTTCATCCCACCCTTCCTGCCCCATCCCTATATGACAACTTGTCCCGAGCAGGACTTCCCAGGAAGAATCCACCGCGACTGGGGGCGTCACTCTGACTTCACAGTCTTCTATACATAGGGGGTGAAGCAGTGAGCCAGGCCTCTGGGAGGTGCCTTATCTTGCATTAAGGATTTTTCTCATCTGTTTTAGAGAAATGTTGCAATCTTGCCATATGCCCATTGGAGGTTTAAAGTCAAACAGAATTAGTTTTGAATTGACCCCACTTTTTACCCTATTGACTTTTTGACTTTTGGGTTTATTTTCCTGACTTTCTATCTTCTCATCTATAAAATGGAGACGTAGGCATGTCTCATTGCCAGGTATGTGATTAGATTTCAGTAAAGGCTACTAAATTACTGATGGGAAATACATTTCTAATTTCATTGGTATATAACAAAAGCATCATATTTTGGCAGAGGCCACACACAGGTGGTTGTGCAACTCTGTAAATGCCAAGGCCCAGAGTAAAAGTGCAGACTATGGCCATCAGCACTCACCCAGTGGCAGTGACAAACAACTGAAATCTGTCAGTCCTGCAAGTCATCCCCATGCCCTGTAGGAAAACATAAGACCACTGAAACTATAGAGCATAAGCTGTAATTTATTTCAGGATTCTTTCTCTAAAACAAGGTGAAGCTAGCAGGAAGGTCTTTTCTATCTTTTCTCAGCTGTGTACTAGGTATATTGGAATCACAATGCTTTATACATAAAAAGGGATCAGTATTTATTTTTGAAGTGGCAAAAAGATTTCCACTGTAAAAATGGCAATGGCCAATTCACAATGTAGAATTAAGTTTAAGGGGTGAGGGTCTGGAAGAGAAAACGGACATTTTTTTAATGAAAAGGCATATAAAATATGTATAACATACAAATTGATGAAGAGGTCTTCCAAGAAATATCTTTAAGAGGTCCAACAGAAAAATGAAAAGAATTTTGGAGGTTGTTTTGTATTAAAAAATTGCTGGCTAAAATGATCAAATTCTTGCATTGAGAGACAGATGCCAGCTGAGGAGAAAGTAGTAGAAGCATGAACCAGGGTTGAGCTTCCAAATGGGCTAGGCAAAAAGTGCTGAGGTCAGATGCCTGGCAAAGATTTCGGGGAAAAAAAAGGAAATGACACAATCAGTACCAGGGGAATGAAGATGCCGTAGACCCGCAGAAATGCCATAACATCAAAAGGCCTGAAGAACTGCAGAGCACTGGATAATTCTCGTGGTTATAACCCTCGCCACGACGGAAACGTCTTCTTTAATTTCTGATTCCCACTTGGACTGTGAGTGGCAGGCAAGGGCCACGTCTGGCTTGGTCACTGCTGGGTCTCCACATCAAGAGCTGTGCCAGGGGAATAACACGCATTATAGAAAAAGTGAAAGTGAAGGGTACTAGATTTTAAAAACGAGACAACTGTGATTATAAGCAATAGAAATAAATAACACATTAGTGGAATTTTGTTGGTGACAGAGGAAGAACTGCACATTTAAAAAAATATCATATACTATTATAATTAAAGTAAAATGAGTTAAACAATGGTAAGTTATTTAACAAATGTAAAAATTAGTATTCAAATGTAGGTTCTGCTAGGCTAGCAAGTTTTATTTCTTGAGTAATTTCATAGGTGAAAGGAAATGATCTCTTCTGTATATCTAGAAAGTGCATAGACTACTTCAAAGCCAAATAATGTGAGGTCTTTTTCCTGTAAAATAGTATGAGAAATTAACCATTTTTATGGTATTCTAGCTATGAAAATTATACTATAGTTTTCTATTTTATCAAAGGAAAGAAATGTCTTAAAGACACATTTTTAATGAATATCAGTGAGATATTCTTTACCTTGATTAATTGGAAAAATGTTTCATGTTTGTATATTTACATGTAACATGTTTCATATTTATTAATTTAGGAACTCTCTGAACATCAAGTTTGTCTTATTTTTTTAAAATTGTAGTTGATATATAATCTTATATTAGTTTCAAGTATACAACATAGTGATTCCATATTATTAAGTCCTCACCCTGACTAGTGCAGCTACAATCTGTCAACATGGGAAGATGGTGCAGAATCATTGACTATATTCTCCATGTTGTACTACCATCTCCGTGACCAACTTATATTATGATTGAGAGTTTTTGTCCCCTTTTATACCCTCCCCCTCCCCACCCTTCTATCCCAACCCCTCCCACATTGTAACCACAAGTCATTTCTCAGTGTCTATGTGTCTACTGCTATTCTGTTCATTTTGTTTCATTTTGTTTTTGTATTCCACAAATAAGTGAAATCATGTGGTATTTGCCTTTCTCCACCTGGCTTATTTCACTGAGCATAATACCCTGCAGGTCCATCCAGGTCATTGCAAATAGCAGGATTTCTTTCTTTACTATGGCTAAATAGTATTCCATTGAGTATACGTACCACTTCTTCTTTATCCATTCATCTACTGATGGACACTTTGGTTGCTTCCATATCTTGGCTGTTGTAAATAATGTGGCAAAAAACATACGGGTACATATATCTTTTGAATCAGGGATTTTGTTTTATTTGGGCAAATTCCTATAAGTGAAATTAATGGGTCATATGCTGTTTCTATTTTTAGTTTTTTGAGGAACCTCCATACTGCTTTCCCTAGTGGCTGCACCTATTTACATTCCCACCAATAGTGTAGGAGGGTTTCCTTTTCTCCTCAACAACACTTCTTATTTATTGTCTTTTGGATAGTGGCCATTCTAACTGGTGTGAGATGATACCTCATTGTGGTTTTAATTTGCATTTCCCTGGTGCATAGTGATAATGGAGCATCTTTTCATGTGCTTCTTGGCCATCTGTATTTCTTCTTTGGAGAACTGTTTGTTCAGCTCCTCTGCCCACTTTTTAATCAGGTTATTTCTTTTTTTGGTGCTGAGGCATATGAGTTCTTTCTATATTCTTTATGTTAACCCCTTATTGGATAAATCATTTAGAAATATATTTTCCCATATGTAGGTTGCCTTTTTTTTCTGCTGATGATCTTCTTTGCTGTACAGAAGTTTTTTAATTTGATGCAGTCCAACTTGCTCATTTTTTATTTTGTTTCCCTTGGCTGTGAGGACATGTCCAGGAAAAAATGCCCATGCTTATGTTCAAGAGATTTTGCCTATGTTTTCCTCTAAGAGTTTTATGGTTTCATGTCTTACATTTAGGTCTTTCATTCATTTCAAGTTTACTTTTGAGTATGGTGTTAGGGAGTAATCCGGTTTCATTCTTTTGCATGTAGCTGCCCAGTTTTCC
The DNA here is from genome assembly GCF_030020395.1 of Manis pentadactyla. NCBI lineage: Eukaryota > Metazoa > Chordata > Mammalia > Pholidota > Manidae > Manis > Manis pentadactyla. Next base: position 14,014,292 of record NC_080020.1, read on the forward strand.
CAATACCAGTTATTGAAGAGGCTGTCTTTTCTCCATTGTGTATTCATGACTCCTTTTCCATATATTAATTGACTATATATGCATGGGTTTATATCTGGGCTCTCTATTCTGTTCCATCAATCTGTGGGGCTGTTCTTATGCCAGTACAATACTGTTTTGATTACTGTAGCTTTATAGTATAGCTTGAAGTCAGGGAGCATGATACTCCTAGCTTTGTTCTTCATTCTCAAGATTGCTTTGGCTATTAAGGGTCTTTTGTGGTTCCACATGAGTTTTAGAATTATTTGTTCTTTCTAGTTCATTGAAAAATGCTGTTGGTATTTTGATAGGGATTGCATTGAATCTGTAAATTTCTTTGGGCAGTATGGGCATTTGACAATATTAATTCTTCTCTCTATGAGCATGTGGTAGATTTCCATCTGTTTGTGTCTTCTTTAATTTCTCTTATCAGTAGTATCTTATAGTTTTCAGAGTACAGGTCTTTCACTTTCTTGATTAGGTTTTTTCTTAGTTATTTCATTCTTTTTGATGTAATTCTACATGGAATTGTTTTCCTGATTTCCCTTTCTACTTGTTCATTTGTTAGTACATAGTAATGCAACAGATTTCTGTGTATTAATTTTGTATTCTGCAACTTTGCTAACTCCAGTTATTCTAATAGTTTTTTGGTGGAGTCTTTAGGGTTTTCTATATGTAGTATCCTGCCATTTACAAATAGCAATAGTTTTACTTATTCCTTTCCAGTTTGGATGCCTTTTATCTCTTTATCTTGCCTAAGTGCTATGGCTAGGACATCCAGTATTATGCTGAATAAAAGTGGTGAGAGTGGGCATCCTCATCTTGTTCCTAATCTTCAAGGAAAAGCTTTTAGTTTTTGGCCATTGAGTATGTTAGCTGTGGGTTTGTCATTTACTACCTTTATTATGTCGAGGAACATACCCTCTGTACACATTCTGTTGGGAGATTTTATGATGAATGAACGTTGAATTTTGTCAAAAGCTTTTACAGCATCTATTGAGATGATCATGTGATTTTTATCCTTTTTTGTTAATGTAGTGAATCACATTGCTTTACATATATTATACCATCCTTGCATCCCTGGAATAAATCCCACTTGATCATGATGGATGATCCTTTTGATATATTTTTTATCTCAGTTTACTAATATTTTGTTGAGGATTTTTGCACCTGTGTTCATTAGGGACATTGGCTTAAAGTTTTCTTTTCTTGTAGTGCTTCCATCTGGTTTCGGTATTAGAGTGATGCTGGCCTCATAGAATGATGTAGAAGTATTCCCTTTTCTACTTTTTGGAATACTTTAAAAAGGATGGGTGTTAGCTCTTCTTTAAATGTTTGGTAGAATTCGGCTATGTGCTATCTTGACCTGGGATTTTGTTTTTAGGCAGTTTGTTTTTAGGCAGTTTTTGGATTACCAATTTTATTACAGGTAATTTGTTCAGATTTTGTTTCTCCCTGGGTCAAACTTGGAAGGTTGTACTTTTCCAGGTATTTGTCCATTTCTTCCAAGTTGTCCAATTTATTTGCATTTCATTTTTCTTAGTATTCTCTAATAATTCTTTATATTTCTGTGGTTATCCATTGTGATTTTTCCTTTTTAATTTCTGATTTTGTTTATGTGTGTACTCTTTCTTTTTTCTAGGTAAGTCTAGCTAGGGGTTTCTCAATTTTGTTTATTTTCCCAAAGAACCAGCTCTTGATCTCATTAATTTTTTTCTATTGTGCTATTCTTCTCAATTTAATTTATTTCTGCTCTGATCTTTATTATGTCCTTCCTACTACTAACTTTGGGTTTCATTTGCTCTTTTTCTAGTTTCTTTATTTGTCAGTTTAGACTGTTTATTTGGGATTGTTCCTGTTTCGGGAGGTATGCCTATATTGCTATGTACTTCTGTCTTAGAACTGTTTTGCAGTGTCCCACAAATTTTGAACTGTTGTATTTTTTTTCATTTGTTTCCATGTATTGTTTGATTTCTGTTTTGATTTGTTCATTGATCCATTGATTACTTAGAAGTATGTTGTTTAGCCTCTATGTGTTTGTGGGGTTTTTTTTAAAACCTCATGGAGTTTTTTTAAAAACACATAGCCTCTATGTGTTTGTGGGGTTTTATTCATGAAATTTATTTCTAGTTTCATACCACTGTGGTCTAAGAAGCTGTTTGATACAATTTCAATCTTTTTTTTAACTTACTGAGGCTCTTCTTGTGGCCTACTAGGTGATCTCTCCTGGAGAACGTTCCATGTACACTTGAGAAAAATGTGTATCCTGGAACTTTTGGGTGGAATGTTCTGTAGATATCTGTTAAATCTATCTAATCTGATGTGTTGTTCAGTTCTTCTATTTCCTTATTTATTTTATGTCTGGTTGATCTGCCCATTGATATAAGTGGCATGTTTAAGTCTTCTAATATGAGTGAGTTGCAGTCTATTTCCCCCTTTAGTTTTGTTAATATTTGTTTTATATTTGTTAATATTAAATATGTTAATATTTGTTAATATTTGCTCCTATGTTGGGTGCATACATATTTATAATGGTTATATCCTCTTATTGGACTGACCCATTTATTATTATGGAATGTCCTTCCTTGTCTCTTGCAACATTCTTTGTTTTGAAACTTACTATGTCTGATACAAGTACTGCTACTTCTGTTTTATTCTCCCTATTATTTGCATGAAATATCTTTTTCGATCCCTTCACTTGTTGTCTGTGTATGTCTTTGAGTCTGAAATGAGTCTCTTGTAGGCAGCCTATAGATGAGTCTTGCTTCTCTATCCATTCTGCCACTCTATCTCTTTTGACTGATTCATTCAGTCTGTTTACATTTAAGGTAGTCATTGATAGTTGTGTACTTATTGCCATTTTATTAATTGTTTTCTGGTTGTTTTTGCCATTCCGCTCTGTTCCTTTCTTCCTCTCTTACACTCTTCTCTTGTTATTTGATAGTTTTCTTTAGTGGTGTGATTGGAATTTAAAAAATGTATTTCCTGTATCTATTATAGGTTTTAGGTTTGTGGTTACCATGAGGTTCAAGGACAGTTCACTATGTAACTGTCTATATTAAGTTGATGGTTGCTTTATTTCAAAAACAATCTAAAAGTACTTCTTTTTTCTTTTTCCTCCTCCTCCTCCACATTTCATGTTTTAGATGTCATAGTCTGCATTTTTTGTGTATTCCATGACTGATTTTGTGTATAGTTGGTTTTACTACTTTAGTTTAGTTTTTTTGTGTGTTAATTTTATACCTCCTTGGTAAGTAATTGGTCTACTACCTGTAGTGTTGGTTTATTTTCACTGGTGAAAACTATTTAGGCTTAAGAATGTTTCCACCTGCAGAAATCCCTTTAACATATTGTGTAATGCCAGTTTAGTGAGGATGATTTCCTTTAGTCTTCATTTTTCTGGGAAATGTTTAATCTCTCCTTCAATTCTGAATGATAACCTTGCTGGGTGGAGGATTTTTGGTTGAAGATCCTTCTGTTTCAATACATTAAATATTTCATGCTGCTCCCTCTGGCCTGTAAATTTCTGCTGAGAAATCTGCTGATATTCTGATAGGGTTTCCTCTACAAATATTTTTTCTCTGTCAAGCTGCTTTCAATACCCTCTCCTTATCCTTAATTTTTGTCATTATAATTATTGTATGTCTTGGTGTTGCTTCCTGGTGTTCCTTTTCTTAAGGAGGCTCTGTGTACTTCCGGGACATGGGTGTCTATTTCCTTCCCCAAATTGGGGAAGTTTTCAGAAATTATTTCCTCAAAGAGACTCTTCCCCTTTGTCTCTCTTCTTCTTGTACTCCTATTATGTGAATATTGTTTTGCTTGGAGTTGTCATACAGCTCTGTTAGCATCCTCTCAATTCTAGAGATTCTTTTTTTCTGTCTCTTCCTCAGCTTTGTTTTCCTGTTCTCTAATTTCCATCTGATTGATTATCTCCTCTAGTTGCAGCAATCTAGTATTTATTCCCTCCATTGTACTTTTCATCTCAGTTGCTGTATTCTTCAGCTTTTAGTAGCTCTTTTTCAACTCTTCTAGCTCTTTGTTGAAGTCCTCCCTGAGATCATCAATACTTTTCTGCAGATCAGTGAACATATTTATGACTGGTAATTTGAAATCTTTATCAAGAAGATTGGTGATATCCATTTCAATTAGCTCTCTTTCTGATGTCTTACCCTGTAGTTTCGTTTGGAACATATTCTTCTGCCTCCTCATATTGTCAGGGTTTCCGTGTTTCTTCCTTTGTAATAGATGGACCTGCTATGCTTCTGGTCTAGAGAGTAATGCTTTATGAAGAAGGCATCCTGTGGTGCTAAGAAGCTCAAGACTCTTTACTGTCCAGTGCCTGTTCTTCTTTGCAGTGAAGCTCCAGTTGCTGTTGCTGGGCAGGGGGTCAGGCAGCTTTTCTGTCTTTCTGCTGGTAGTGCACTGCAGGCAGTAGTTCACTTCAGCCAGCTCTTGGTGAGCAGAGCAGCAACACTTCTTCTGGGATCGTTGTGGGTGGGGCTGCCCTCTTCCTGCCCTGCAGCAATGGTGGCACTACTGGGATAATGCAGCAGGCTGGACAGGCACAAGGCAGCAGGCCGGGCTGCCTGTGAGGAGGAACGCACATTTGGAGAAGGCCAAGAAAGCTGGGAAAACCTCCTCCTGCCTGCCAGGCAGCAAAATCTGATGCTGCTGGGCTGGGCATTCAGGAAAACACCTCATGATGACCCACCAGTGAGGGGGCTGGAATGCTTGGGGCTCCCCATTGAACACCCAACCAGCTGGGCTGAGGGAGGCCTGAGGAAGTGTCCTTCACCTGCCCTTTCTCCTGCACAGAGAGCTCTGTCCTAGCCTTGCCCTTTCAGCTCTCTTCCCACTGCTGATACATCTTTCAAACTGCCATCTCTGTGCTGGGTCTCTGTGGGACCAAGGGAGCATGCACCTCCCAGAGGATTCCAACTCTCTCTGGGATCAATCCCATTCATCACCGAAGCCCAAAGCTACGTGAACTCGTGTCCCAGAGAAGATCTCCAGGACCAGGTGTGCAGAGCTCCCAAGGGCCCCTCCCCTCCCCACTCTGTCACTCTTCCTCCCTCCCGTGGGCTGGGATGGGGGAAAGGCTTAGGGTTCTGATCAGTCATGGCTAGCCTGCTCCACCCGTCTCTGCATGGCCTTCTCTTCTTCACCAGGTACAGGTGGTCCATTCTGCAGTCTTCAGGTCATTTCCAGTGTTAGTTATATTTGCTATAGTTGCTACCCTGGTGTGTGTGTGGGAGGAGGTTTCCACCTCGCCTTCCTGCTCTGCCATATTTTTTCCCCTTTCTTCTCATGTTTGTTTTAAACACAGTGTTTTAGCTAAACAGAAGGATTTTTTTTCTTTGTTGTTTTCCCCTATTCTAATTTTTTCATGCCATGCATTGAGATTCCTATTTGAAATGTTTTTTTTTATAATTTTACTTTCATTCTATAGTGTTACCCCAATCCATATCTCCCACTTTCTAAAATATTGGTTCTCTTTAGTTAAAATGTGATAGTGAGAATTCCTATCAACACAGAAAAGTAGTATTTTTCATATTTAATATAACAGGTTTTGGTGTTGTTTGTATATATTCTAGTCAACATAGTATAAAACCTCAAAAACTAGCTAATAAAAAAAGTTGTCTTCATCTTAGAAATTTTACATGAAACCATGGAAAATATGTTCTCAGTGTATTCATATAACCTAAAACACTTTTGTATGTCTGTAGGTAATCCACATGGTATTCTATTTTGATTGCAAAATGATGTATCCAGTAATTTATTCCTAGGTTAGAAATAGAAAAATTACCTAACCCACAGCCCCCAGGTACTGTTAGCAGTGTCTCTTCACAATAATTGCAATGAATTTGACAACCGTGGCCTATTTTCAGGTTGTAACATTCTGGGCCCGCTGTTCATCCAAGCTGTTCTGTTCTGAGCCACATGTGACCACCTAGCAGCAACCATTTGGAGCTTCCCATTGAACATCTGCTGTGAACAGAGAAAGATGTAATTACAATGCAGTGTCTCATTTCTTCTTTCCTTACCTACCCAGAATCATACTGAGTAGTTTTTCTATCATTTACATGGTTTAAATGAAGCAAATTATGTAAAGAGATGTAGATTGTGAAAGAGTTCTCTTTTGTCCAACTTATTTTCTTTGTTTTAGCTGTTACTAAAAATTAAAAATTCATAGCAATAATGGCCCTATAATCAATCCAAGCTCCAGTGCCTTCATTCTATGCTCTCCTTCCCTCTGTTTTCTCTCTATCTCATTATTCTTTTGTAGACTTTATTTTTCCTCCCTATAAAAGTCACCTCATACATTATCTCTTTTCTCTGTATCCTCTAAAACATGAGGTCATTTTTTTCCATTCTTAGCATATCCACACTGGGCTTCCTTTTTATAGATTGTATGTATCCATTGATTGGTTTTCTCTTTCTATTTCCTTTCTTTTCTTTTTTAAATTTGACATCCCTTGGTGTTCCTTAGGACTTGATTTTCTCTCCATGCAGTAGAAATACAACCAGGAATCTCACCAGAGTCCACTGAATCAAGACACAAAAGGGCATGTGCTTGTCATGGACTTTTAAAGAAAGCTACCCATGTGATTCTGAATGTTCCCGGCATAAAGACCCCTCCTGTCAGTGTCCCTGGAAGGGCTCATCCACTCCCAAGGCTGTCACTATGAACAAACATGCTCATGAGCCACAGATCCATTTGTAGCCCAAGCCTCTTCCCCCTGAGCTCCAAACCTATATATTTACCTGTTCATTTTCACTTGCTTTACCCACGGGTACCTCAAATTCTACAACTTCAAAACCAAACTAATTATTTCCCCTCCAAAACTACTCTTCTTTTCTCTTTTCTATCTTCTTGACTAGTATTTTCCATCATTTATGTCCTTTTTCTCTTATTTCCTACATCCAAACAATCCCTAAGTCCTGCCAAACCTATATGTCCCAACTGTGTCCAATTTCCCCCTCTCCTAACACTGGTCATCTCCTTTGTTATCTGGTGGCAATCCAGCCCCTGCTCCAAACCCTACCCAATGGCTTAATCAGTCTCCCTACGTCCTCTCTTACTTCCTAACAATCCACAATGCTTTTCAGAGTTATCTTTCAAAATAATTGCCCATTATGGGTAGATAAAATCCAAACTTCTGAATACCACTTAAATAGATTTGAAGCACAGTGGACTGCATCACTTGCAAAGCAAGGGAAAACAGTGCTTGAAGAGTTTTCTTGATATTTTGGTGTTAAGGAAACAAAGTTTAGGGATCATCTGGCTTCTAGCATGGAATGTAGAGGTTTTGTTCACATCTGAGTTTTCATGGGAATATTCCCCTTCTTCCTGAAGAACATGCTTTAGTATTTCTCCAAGTACAGATGTGTTGATAATTATTGCTATCATTTTTTTTATTTTCCCTTATTTCAAATTAATTTTGAAGTACATTTTCAATAAGTAAAGAATTCTAAGTTAGCAACTGTTTTCTTTAAATGTATCATTACAATGACTTCTGACTTCTATTAGTTTTGTTAAAATATCAGCATTTCACAATCCACTTAATACCCACTGGAATGATGATTATGAAAACCAAACCAAAACAGAACAGAAAACAGAAAATAACAAGTGCTGGCTACTTGTGGAGATTTTGAGAAATCAAAACCTTCATACCCTGCTGGTGGTGATATAAAATAGTGCAGCTGCTTTGGAAAACAGTCTGGCATTCCTCAAAATGTTAAATATTTCATAGTTACCATCACCCAGCAGTTACACTCCTGGGTATCTACTCAAGGTAAACATGGGTTCACCCAAATATTTATAAACAATTTCATATCCACATTTGCTATTTCAAAGACACATTATTCATAATAGTCAAAACATGAAAACAATCCAAATGCTCGTCAACTGACGAATGGATAAACAAAATGTGGTGGACACATGCAATGGTATATTATTGACCATAAAAAGAAATGAAGCAATATTACATGCTTCAACATGGATGAGCCTTGGAAACATTTTGCTAAATTGAAGAAGCCAGTCCCAGAAGACCATATGACATATGATCCCATTTATATGAAATTTCCATAAAAGGGAACTATAGAGACAGAACTTAGATTAATGGTTTCCTGGGGCTGGGGAGGCGGATTGGGAGTGATAGCTAAAAGATGTGGAGCTTATTTTTGGAGTTAACAAAAATGTTCAAAACTTGTGTTGGTGTTTGCACAAGACTGTGAATTTATTTTTTAAAGGCATTGAATTTTATACTTTAAATGGTAAACTATATTCTATGTGAATGTATTTCAATAAAATTGTTACCAAAAGAAAAGAAACAGGGTGAATGTCTAAAAATTTTGTTGCATGAGTATATTTTCTTGAGTTTAACATTTTCTTTTTGTCTTTGTTTTTCTGGAGTTTAATTATGGTGTACCAAAATGTGATTCACTTTGTATTTATCATATTTATTGCTTGTAGACTTTATTTAGTTCATGATTTGTTGTCTTTCTCCAGTTTTATAAAATTCTCAGACATAATAACTTCACATATTGCTTCTATTCAATTCTTCCACTACTTCTGGGACACATTTTGGACTTCCTAACTGTATTCTAGATATTATTTACTCTTTAGTATCTATCTCTCATCTATCTATCTATCCATCTGTCTATATCATCTATCATCTATCTCTCTAGCTAGCTAGCTATCATTTATCTATACCTATTCATCTAAGTATCTATCTGTCATCTATCATCTATCTGTACTTGTCATCTATCTAAAAGGCTCTTAACTGTAGACTGAGATCTTAATTTCAGTTATTTTATTTTCAAATTTAAAAATTGTATTGGGATTCTTCTTTTACAGTTTACAGTTCTTGGCTAAAATCCTCAGTCTTGTATTTTTTTGTCTTTGAATGTAAGAAGCATTGTTATATTGAAGTATCTGATAATTCTAAAACTTGAAATTTTATGGCCCATTTTCCTTTATCTGTATTTGAGCTCATTCTAATTTATTTTCTCTTTTCTCCTACACCATAGTGGTAATACGGGATGCAGTTAATGCTGTCTTCCTCCAGAGACTATTTATATTTGCTTTTCCTAGGGACTGGGGTTCTAGCAGTGAGAACCTCTTACCAGACATGTTGACCATGGGAAGCATGGGTGCAGTCTCTGTGAGGACTGTTTTACCCCTGTTACTCTTATCTGTAAGGTATAAATCTAAGCACCACAGTTCAAAACCCTGGAGGTTTCACCAGGGTCTCCCATCATCTTACCGGTGGACTCTGGCTTCGAGTTTCAGCCTTCCATTCCAGCCTTGAGAGTTGTCTACAGCACCACAAGCATTTTATCTGTGCATTTCCATAATTGGCAATTAGCAAACAACCCCAGAGAAATAAGGATCACTTTCCTGAATTTCTACCTTCTCTCAAATTTTGGCAGGTACTTTTTCAAATTGTTTTCAGTCTTCATGCCTTCACACAGGTCTTTTTTTTCTCCCAGAGTTTCAACTTTCCTTAGCAGGTTGAAGGACTCTGAATTTTATGGTATACCATCATTGAACCCAGGAGTCTGTCCCCATCTCACTTCTGCTAAAGGGCCAGTTGTGCCGACAATCTCTAAGCATCTTCGATACCCTTTAGTCATTTCTTCAGTGAAGTTCTGTTAGTATGGTAGGATTTTCTTCTTCCTGTTGCCTGACGGATTGAATAGGAAAAGGCAAATTTCTTTCTAAGTAATTTGAGAGCATCGAAGTAGATTTTTAGCCAGAATCAATGAATGAAAGTACATCCTCTATTGCATATTGCAACTGATACTCTTCCCGTGGCCTAGTCTCCACACCTAGTCTCCACTGCACATCTCAGTGTACACGACGCTGCTGTCTGCCTCATTTGCCACTTGGATGTATTGCATTCCTGGAAGTTGTTATGTTCTGATTCAAAGTAGAAATAAGTGATAAAGAAGCTCTGGTGTGTCATCCACATATGAAGTTAACTGCAGGATTGTTCATTTGGTCTAAGTCCCATGTCTCTAGCAGGGGGACTGAGAGCGAGTGGACAGAAGCCTTTCCCTACTTATCTTCTTGCTGCTTTTGTTGCTATCGTAATGATCTCTAAGACAAGTCATCAAGCTATCATTTTTTCTTTTTGGTCTGAATGGGATTAAATTAGTGATAATTTTTTAAGACATCAGAAAAGTACCAATGCATGTTCTCAATTATATTGAACATATGCATCCCTTGCCTGGTTTCATAGGTATTTCTATGGGAAAAGTAAGTCTATCAAAGTCACCAAGCTAAAAGCACAATCTAAAATCTAGTCTTTATTAATTATAAATTTGTTCTTCACTCTAACAAAAATTGACATAGAATAGCGAAGTTCATTGTAACACATTTAAAATTAGTACACAACTGCACACGGGTCAACAAAAGCAATTTTTACAATCTCTGTTGTGTGAGCATGACTCACCTCTAGGGTCATTTAATAATCATCCAAGTATCTGTGGCCATCTAAACTTTTTAAATATAAACTTAATTTAATAATTTGGATAATGGGAGATACATATGTGCCATATCTGTCTAGTTACTGGCTTTATTTTCAAATATCTTGGATGTTGCAAGAACCAGGTATTATAGTAGTAACTCAATGAATTCTTGCTGAATGAATAGGAGAATATGATTTAATTAATTAGTCAACAGTTAAATCAGTCTTTTTACAACATTTTCCAATTATTGGTTCCTTTTCAGAAGTTAATTCAAATTAACTTATTTGATTACCACTTATATAAGCAGATGTACATATAAAGGGAGATACAGGGAGATATTTCAATATTTTTGGAAAGTCTACTAACATGAAAGTTACCTTATTTCAAAGACAAAAAAGAGCACTCTAAATAATGCTGTAGACTTCAATGAAATTGAACAAACTGTACTACTTATTAGTTTTTGTTAGGTTTTCTAATACAAGAAAAAACAGTGAAATGTTAAATCCAAATTCTCTCATTTTTTTCATCTCTTGATATGGTCAACAGCAGAAAACACTGGAAAGTAAAATAAACATGGTAAATATTAGTGAATTCTGTATTTGCAAAACTGCAAAAGATTTCACTCCAATATTAAATATTAAAATTGACCAAAGCAGTAAAATTAAACTCAATTACTTTCTAGATTTTTTTTTCTTACCAAATATTCTGTTATGTAAACATATCACTTCAGACCAAAAATTCAGTATGGATGGGATTAAATGCATGAAGGATTTTGTTACTCAAAATAAAAATTCTAGGATAATTAAAACAGCAAAGTATCTTTTCTTTTTAATTTATCATCCTCTGGGGGAGAATTGATCTATTTTAAGAATTAAGTTGCCTAACAGCCAGGAGGAAAATAAGTAAATCAGGCTCTGAACATACATTCAGGCAAAGTTTTCTATTGCAGCCAGAGTTAACTATAGGAACATATTTAATTAACTTTTATTTCTTTTTGTTCACATGGAGATACAATTTACATTAAATTCTCAGTCAGTTAAAGTTTAACTGTTGTTGAAATACATATTGTCTACGCCACGGACCCCCTCCCGTCAGCTCCGTCTTCACCTCTGAGTTGTGCAAAGGCCTAAAATTAGGCCCAAATTTGAGGAGACGCTGAAACTCATTCACTCCTCAGAAAAACTCAGGAGAAATAAAGGCTCAGTGAAAAGCCAGACAGAAGTCAGAGTTTGGACACCAGACTATGTGAGTCCCGGAAAGGCATCTCGGTCAAAACACGAACAAAGAGGATGCAGCACTCGGCCCAGTTCAACTAGATTCCAGCCCTGGGCTTCCGTTCCCACCCGGCTGACCAGCCGAAGCTTCAGCCCTGGAATGACTTCGAGGCACTGAGCAGTTTCTTAAAAAGATAAGCTTCTATTCCCCATGGAAAAATCAAGAGTAGATCCGTATTGAAAGGAGAAATCCCAGCAAATAAGAGGACACTTGCCTTACAAGATGTCAAGACTTATAAACTATGGTGAACACCAGGAAAGATGTTCCACAGACTGGAAAAAAGATATTTGCAAAGAAAAACCAACACAGGAATATTATACAGAATACATATATTTTATTAGCCTCATAAATAAGGCTAAAAGAAAGATAAACAAACAAATATACATATTTCCAAAGGATACAACTGGCAATCCACAGAACATGAGAACTAACGGTCTATAAATAGGTGAAAAAATTTTCAACCTCTGTTATTATAATCGAAGAACACAGAGATATTATTTTATAATTACCTGATAGATAAAAGTTTGATAGTACCAAACGCTGACAAAAAAGTGTGTGGAAATGGGATTTATCATATAATTCTGGTGAATTGGTACATCTAGTTTGAAAACAAATTTAGTAATATCCATAAAATTAAAGATGTGAATATCCACTAAGTCAACAACTGCAGGTCTAGAATACTGATTCAAATAGAGGAAGTATTAGGATGTTCACTATGGAACTGGTTATAAGAACAGGAAGAAAAGGATTCATCTAATGGTCCTTAACTAAGAAACTGCAGGGTCAGTGTGGCATTTATACAGGAGATACCAGTGAAGCTATTGAAATGGCAGGTCCAGATTAACTTGCAATAAAATAAAGTTGAAAAATTATACATGTAAGTCTATTCATGTACATTTAAAAAGTAATTTCTTTTAAAAGTACATACATAGGTTACATAAATTTTATATACGTTGTAGTCTATATTGAAGTCATCCTGGAGTGCTGTGACTTGGTAACCTGCATAAGCATCTCCCTCAGAATATCAATTAGTAAGAAATGGAAGAGATGTAATTGAGATGTGGTGTTAAACTGAGTGTGTACATCTTTATTTTCTTAAATTGAAACCATAGTATTAAAACACTTGAAGAGAATAAATGTTAAACTGAATTTGTCAAGTCTGGTTGGTGTTACGTAAGTATCTGATTATACAATGTTGTTTTCATTTGAGTGTTACATAATTGATTATAAATTTAAATTATTTAATAAGAAAGAAAAATCCCTGGAGAGTTTTCATTCCTTAATAAAAATATATGAGACTGTAGAGTTAATAATGGTCCAAATAACCAAAAAAGACATTTTCTATAAGGAAGAACTTAGGCTTCCAAAATAATCATTATTTACATAGGGCAAGTGCATTTGTTAAAGATTATGGTTGCCTACTAATTTATCATTCTAATAAATAGTTTAATAGAAAATATTCTAAATTTTAATAAGAGAGATAACACCTATTAAGTTCCTAGCATGTACCATGAATAATCTTATACAATATCATATTTAGTTTTCATAACATTTTTATGAGTTACATCTTGCATCCCTTCAGGTTAAAGATTAATAAACAGTTACACCTACTTTCATGTCCCAGGAGAGGGTTCAGACCCAGGTCTCTAGGAACCTAAAGTTCCTGTACTTTCCAGGCAGAATAGTTTCCGATGCTCTGGCATAGATGGAAAGGCAGTAGAATAGGAATTACATAAGTGTCGTGGGTTGAATGGTGTTTGCCCAAAATACATGCCCAGTCAGAACCTCAGAGTGGGACCTAATTTAGAAATAGGATCTTTGCAGATGTCAATTAGCTAAGATGAAGTTATACCGAGCTAGATTGGACCCTAAGTCCAGTGAGTGTTGTCTTATTTAAGAAGACAAGACACAGAGGCGTAGGCAGGGAACAGTGCCAGCGGTCAGGGTGATGCCGCCGCAGTCCCTCTCTAGTGATGCCTAGGAATGTGAGGATTGCCAGGAGCCACCGGAAGCTTGGGAGAAGCAGAGAGGGCCCTTCCCTAGAGCCTGCAGAGGGAGCGCGGCCGTGCCCACACCGGTCCAGCCTCCTGAACTGCAGGAAAGTAAATTCCTGAGGTTTAAGCCCCTTTGTTTGTAACAGCCGCTGCAGGAAACTGACCCAGGGGTACATCTAAGACACCAAATACATGGAGGTTATATTTAATTCTCGTAACACTGCTTACTGTGAGTTACATCTTGCTTTCATTCAGCTTAGACATAAGAACTTGTTTACCTACCTTGGTTCATGCACAAGGGGAGGATCTGAATCTAGGTCTGCAGGAACCCAAAGTTCCTGCACTCTCTACTATGAAATAGTTTCCCATATTATGACAAAGGTAGAAACACAATCGAATAAAGAATTAGGTGAGCAATTTAAGACAGTCATCCTAAGGGTTCCTAGTGGCTAATAATGATGATAGCTATTAGTGAAATTTATAAATGTTTTACTTAAGCAGTTGGGATTTATGCTGTATGACAATTATTTTGCAAAAATTAAGTGACAAAAAATGTATTAATTTCTTATTTACTGCCAGCACTATAAAACAGAATTAATCTCACGTGATTAAATTTTTGGTATGTAACATAAACAGTGTTCTCTTTCTGTGCTATTTTGTGGAAAATTTTGTGGATCATTCAAAATGGAATGAATGTTTTACTTGCAGCAGCATAAAGATTATAGACTAGTATTTGGTAAATCGTTTGCTTTCTTTTAAAACACAGAAGCTGCTATATTTTAAGTCTTTGTTCAGATTTCAAAATTGGCTCCTTATTGTGGAAAAACAGCTAAATTTTCTCTTCTCTTAGCAAAAGCCACAGTTCATTATGAATTCAGGAAGGCTTAAATTTCTCTGTTGCCCATTGAGATTGAATTGGAGCTAATTGGTCAATAGTCCTTGACAACAATGAGTTGACACTAGCATTACTGTCCTAGGGAATTACACAGATGCTCTATCATTGACTGTGAAAATCCATTAGAGGTGTGATCAGATCGCAGTGTTTTTCACTGATGATGTCTTAATGGCACTTAATTAAGGAGCAGAGAGAAACCAAGGGTTGCCTTTACTAAAGAACCCTGCATTGTCAAAGAAAAGTACTCAGAATGTGGATTTGTTAAGTACTTTGGTGTCAGTCATCCCTGGTACAAATACCAGTATTCCCATACAAGCTGTAAGACCTGGGGGCACAGTATCCTAAGACTCAGTTTCCCCATCTGTGTACCTGCATTAATGTAAGTACCTACCAATGACTAATCAACACAAGGAAGAGGGAGTGGTCATTCCTAGCAAGGAGAGGCATTTTATTTTCATCACTGACATTGTTTAGAAGTGCTGGTGTATGTGATAATAAAAAACAGAATGATTTTTGTTATTGTTTTCAACATCTGTATGGCCACCCACCCACCTCCTTTACTGCCCCAACCCCATCCCAGGTGGTGACTACTACTCACTTCAAAATGTGACTATGAGGATGAAATGGGCAGTTTTGGTGACATTTTCTCAGATTCCCTGCCAATGGAACATGTAGAATTGAGAACATTTTATCCATCGAGATTCCATTGTTCCTGGGTAAGACAAGATCAGGCAAGCAGATTTGTTTTTCCAGGGACAGGTAACTGGACCAAGCTTCCTAGGGTCTGCATGTGGCCATGAGGGTCTTGGGTGGGGAGCCTTGGCTTTGCGGTCAGTGGGCCAAGTTGGATACAATCAGCAGGCTGGGGAAAGGGGGTTTGTGTGATATGCCATAGCACCTGCAAATCTCAATTAATGCTCCACAAAATATTTGGCTCTTGTGGAGTTTGTTCATAGAAGTCAGTAAGGGGATGTAATCTTGTGACTCCAAGATGGCAAGCAAGGACAAAGTGTAGAAAGCAAAGGAGCTGTGAGGAATAAGGGTAGATAACTGGTTTAAATATTGCAAATACCAGGATACTTTCTGACAAGTAAAATAATATAATATGAAACATAATAATTGAACAATGATGTAGCATTAACATCTAGATAATGACAAATATATATATATATATATATATATATATATATATATATATATATATATATATATATATATATAGGGGAAGATAATGGATGCTGTCATGTTAATTTCCTTTCCTTACTTGGGGAATTGCAAGCCCAATATTGATGGTCATGTATATATGTATCCATGTAGATAGATATAGAAATAGAGATATATGTGTGTGCAAATACATACATATATGAAAATCACAAATAAACTGTTGTAATAAAAACCAGGATGGTTAATTTTCAAACCAGTGAGGGAAGAAAAGGGGGATAGAAATGTATTGTATGAATAAATAGCAGGAAGTGTGAAAAACAGAATATAAAGCAAAATGAGAGAGGATTAGCTGTGAGAACACAGTTGTGACTCTAGTTTGTAGAACAAGACACAATTTGAGAATCATCTTTCTGAAAAGGAAAAGCATATAAACTCTGTTTACACTCTATTCACAGCTCACAGAACAAAGTTTAGCCTAAACTAGTGTTCAGTGATTCTTGAATTGGATATAAATAAAAAGCCAAACCCTGATAATTTTCCATAGAATTTTTTTATGCATTTGCATGCATTTTAAGATTTGATTTACTGATATATTGTGAAGTTTAGGGTGCTTATTAAGAGCTAAGGCTGGCCTGGAATTTTTGTTCTTTGTATTACTACTTTTAGCTTTTGGTGTCAAGGTTATAGCCATCATATAAAATGATACTGGAGTTACCTTCTTTTCTATTCTCTGGAAAAAATCTACATAATAATGCAACTATTTGTTCCTTGAAAGTGTAATAGAATTTTCTAGTAAAACAATGGGGCTTAGGTGAAATGGAATTAATAATGCCTAAGTCTCAGTTGTTGCAGTATTATAGACTCCACTGAGTTAATAACAATACCTTAATTCCCCTAAATATTTCATCAAATCCTAATTAGTCAATACCCTTAATTAAGTGCAGTGAAAGCCCACGCAGTACCTGGTACATCGTAAGTTCTCAACAACATGAGACGCAGTTGCCAGGACAAGGTTGACAGGCCCACTTTAATGCTTAAGACCGACCTCTTCTTTACTATCTCACCTATAGTTTTAATTCCAGTTTTCTTTATACATTACTAAAACATTAGAAAAGATTCAGCTTATGTGTCAAAATATAATTGTATAGATACTTAAAATGTTGACAAATGCTCAAGTTGGTAAGTAGAGAAGACAACATTATAGAATTTTAGAACAAATCAAACCATTTTTATTACCATCTCACAATTTCATGCCAGTTCTAAGCTTTGATTCAGCTCAGTTAAACATCTACTAAGGATACACAATGGAATGACCCTAAATCAATCCATTAATTTTGTTGTGAATAATCAGCTCCTATACTGGCATTATAAGCAGAGGTGGAGATGTAGTTTTGGCACCCTTGCTTTTGGTCATGAAAGTCCTGGCCTATAAAGACAATGAAATAGCAGACTTTTATTTAAGCTAAATGCAAATACAATTTTTCACACGCTTTACTGTCCATGTAAACGTGAATACAAGAGAAAAACATTATTCAGAAACAAATTAAAATCTGTCTTGTTCCTCCAAGCCCTTGTCTCCCCTAATACATGCAGTCTAAGCTGTCTCCCAACACCCATCCCATAATAATTATTTTGCCATGTGCATGAGGCCTGGAGAGTGCAGGCTTTGTAACGTCCTTCTCCCAGGTCTGTGCTTCAGGCCTGTTGTTCTTGCTCGTCCGCAGATGACTAAGCACATGGCTCACTGCTCTGCTCATATGGAGTGTGGGTAAGGGCATGCAGCTGCCAGCCCGCCCTGCCATGGCTGCAAGCCCTAACACTCCCCAGGGGAATTCAGTGACAGTCGCCAGTGTCCCTGCCACTGCCAGATGTGTGCATGACTATGTTTTCAGTGTGCATGAGTACAGCAGACGTAGTAGTAGCTACCAAGACCAAGCAAATAACTTAATTATTCACCTAAAAAATTACATCTGTCATTCACTAAACCCTTGGGATATAGCAGTGAAAAACTGGACATGTGTCTTTCGCCATGGAGCTTCTAGAAAGGAGTAAATAAACAAATATTTAATATGTCAGGTGGTGTCACAGAGTATGAGTAAATCAATGTGGTAAAAGAGACAAGGGGAGCTTGTGTTAGGATAGGATTATCAAGGAAGGTGGCATTCCAGCAGGGACTTGGGTCAAGCGAGCCATGTGTACATCTGGCAGGAAGATCGTGTGCAAGGCAGATGGAAACCAAGGGCAAAATCTTGAAAGCTGCAGTCTGCTGGGTTGTTTAAGGAGAGTTTGCAAGACCAACATAGCCAGAGGAGGGTGTGCAGAAGCTGGTGGGAGATGAAGCCATGTCACGCTGGGCACCGTGGGCCAAGGTAAGAACTTTAGGTTTATCTGGAGTGAGATAAGAAGTCCGTTGGGGACACATTTTGAGCAGAGAGGTGATATGATAGGACTTAAGTCTTAAAAGAAGCTCTTTGGCTGTTACGTGTTATTAGGGGGCAAAAGGTATAAGAAAGACACCTGGCTCATTATAGTCACACCTCCCATGGCCTTCAGTGATTGGCCTCTTCACGCATCAGCATGTTTATATGTGCTTCACTCACCACGTTTATTGAACACTGTGTGCCAGGCATCATGCTACACCCTAGGGCCAAAAGGGTGATTCAGACACAGTTACTGCTATCTAAGGATTTATAATTTAATGGAAGACATGGACACAGAAAAACCACAACACACAGAAGATAAATGCTATATTAGAGGGTTTACCAAATATTATTAGAGGAAAAATCATTTCTATAATGATTTCTTTCTATTCTAACAATTTCTGTTACTCCATTGAGGTATAGATGAGGAAAACCGAGGTTGTGCACCAGGATCAGTCAAAAAGGAACAGAAGGGGAGGGAAGATTCCAGTGTGTTCCCAAGTACACAGGGAATGCAGCCATGCAGACTTTATCTGAAAATACCTGTGCATATTTGAAGCTGAGCACGTAGTCAAAACTAACAGAGGCATGAAGCAAAATATACAGAGAAGTAAACAAGAAAACACAAGGCTGAAGGTCTTGAGGGAGAGCAAATCTATGCCATCGCTTTCCTGAAGGAGCTGGGGAAAGGTTTTAGAAAATACTTTATGTTCTAAAATGTCCTCGAAGACTTCTATGAAATAAGAGTAAGCTCCACTGAAAATACAGGCAGAGATGAACAAACAGCAGACGGGTATTACTAAATTATACTCTACCAGCTTAAAAGAGTAAAAGCTTCTTTGCAAGACTTCACTGACCTCAAGTCACTAGGGATGAATGAAGGGCTCCCCAGCGACTGGAGGACAAAGCACAGGTGAGGCGGGTCCCGGGGCACAGCTAACACAGTGGACAAGTTCATGGCATGGAAATTTGAGATAAAGAGATGGACAAAGACATGCCAGGGAACGGCAATAAAGATGAAAACTGGTTTGGAAAATAATGAGTATTTGACAAAATTAAAGATAAGGTTAAAGTATTGAGGGTGATTGAGGACAAATGCTTTATATTGATAAAAGGTATACTTCATCAAGCAGTCAAAAAACTTTGGGGATGAACAAAATAACACTGAAATATATAAAGCTATTATATATTCAAAAATACAAAAAGAAACAACAAAACCAGTATCAAGGAAGAAGAAAAAATAATCTCTTTCAGAAAACAGCAACTCAAGCTGAAAAAAAATAACAATATAAAGAATTTGAATATCATAAATATCCAGCTTAATATGATAGATATATATAGAATTGTGTACCAAACAAATTGAAAATGCACATTCTTTTCAAACACCATGGAACATTTACAATAATTGGCCAGATGTTAGATTACAAAAAAATTCTTTAAAAAAATCCCTAAAGCATAAATTACACAGCCCAAGTTCTAATTACAATGTCACAAAACCAGACAGTAAACAATAAAAAGGCTAGCTCCAAAGAAACTTTCCACTCAGAAATGTTAAATCACTCTTCTAAATAATTCAAGATAAAGATAAACTCAAAATTAAAATGAAAGACTATTCAGAAATGAGTGAGACTAAGATATATGGAAACATAGAAACTATTTGGACAAAGCACTAATGAAGGAAAAGTTGACTATGAAGGTGTTTATTAGAAACTGAGAAAAATAGGAAAGAAATGAGGGAGAGAGTCAGTGCAGTTGGGTAGGCAAACAGCCGCAGTCTAAACCCAGAGCCGGTGCTTAGCTTGGGGAAGGGAGGGAGCTCTGGAGTCAGACCGCCTGGGATGGAATCCTGCTTCCACCGCTGTGCACCCTGGGCCTCCACAGAGTCACTCGGCCTCTCTGTGCCTGAAGCCATCAGCAAACCAGGCGCTCTCGGTTTTGTTAAAGGTTTAAATGCAGTAGTACAGATGAAATTCATAGGAGAGTGCCTGACACATGTAAGCATAAAAAATGCAAGCTTATTTTAAGAGGAAGAGAATATCACTCAATTAGTTAAGGACTCGTTTTCTAGCGGCAGAGGTGGAACAACGGCAGGTTCTGTTTTCTGTGAGTAAGTGCCCTTTACCTCAATCTTAGATCCTCCAAGTATGCTGGGGTAGAGTGCACACTGATGGGAGAATAGTCCAGAAGGCTGCAGCAATGAAATCTTTCATTTAGGGCAGACATTAATGCTAATTCTGTACAGATGCTTTCACAGAATACGCAATGAACATACAATTTTATGAGAGCCACATAATCTTGATCACAAAATTTGAACAGGGCATCACAAGAAAAACAATTAGGTTAACCATTTGGATGAACAAAGATGCAAATTTCTTAAGCAAAATACTTGCAAACCAAATCCAGTTATAAATAAAAGGATAATATGAGCGACCAAGCTGAACTTACTTTAAAAACACAAAGTTGCCTTACATTGAAAAAAAGTATCACCAATGCAATTCACAAAGGGGAAAACAAAATAGAATAAATTAGAATAAAATAATGGGAAAAACTCATGGGATCATCTTAATATATGCAGAAAAAACATGTGAAATAATCCAACATTGTTGAATTAATTTTTTGATAATTAAAAACTCTCAGAACTAGCATAGAGGGAACTTTCTTTAGTCCAAAAGAGCACAGCTATAAAAACACACATAATGGTGAAATGCTGAATACTTCTGTTGGGGGTTGGGAAACAAACTGGGAAGCCTACTGTTTCCCCTTCGGTTCACCACACTATTGGGGATCTTAACCAGCAAAGTGAACAAGAAAAAGAAACCAGGTACATTGTTTAGAAATATAGAAATATGATCACTATTTTGTGTAGATAATATAATTAGGTACTTAAAAATCCAAAATAACCCACAAATAATTATTAAAATAAACATTGAGTTTAGTAGGGTTCTCTTAAATAAGGCTGATACATAAAATTAAATTTCTTTCTTAATATCCAAAACAAATAAAAGGAATATTTTTAAACTTTCCCAAATAATTTGAAATGAATCTAATGGAATATATGCAAAATTTTTATACAGAAAATTACAAATATTGAATGAAATAAAAAGTGATATAGAAAAATAGAGAATATACCACGTTCATAGATTGGAAGAAGCAATACTGTAAAGATGTTAATTCTCCCCCAAATGGACTTGTACATTCAATGAAATACCATTCAAAATTTTATTAGGTTGCTTTTGAATTGGAAGCTTGTTCTAAAATCTATATAGGATTCTGAAGGATGAGCAGCAGGCTTTTGGATAAACATTAAGTTGTCAATTTCTTCCTCTACATTTGAAAATAAATACGATTACACTGGCTTGGATAACGCTTACATGGAAAGGTGTACCCTCGTGGCCTTGGTCAAGAAGCTAATCATAACTGCTGTCAGTAATTCTGTAGGGTCAGCCTTTCCCCACATTTAATCTTCTCATGCCAGGGCTCCAAAGACCCTCCAACAAGTAAGCTCCAAGGACAGGACAAGGGCACATTCTTCCTAGCAGCCCGCTCAACCTTTAATTTTATGTCTTTCAGCACATTCCCACCTTCCAGTCAGTGAGTGATGCACACACATTGCCTTCCTTGCTACACTAAGCAGGGGGAGGACAGGCTCCACATCTTCGTCCTGTAACCTGGGTACCTGGGATGAAGCAGATACTCATCACATGCTGAATCATGTCCAGTTTAGTGGTCTGGGAACCTGGGACCCACTCCTGCAAGTCTTTCAGAAAGATGATCGGCGGTCATGTAGCTGTGAGGGATTTGCTTTGGGAATGGCCCTTTTTAGTTACTTGTCATTGCTTTTTCTGGAAAATACAAGTAAACATTCAATACCGCTTTTAAACAAATCAAAGTAGAGCAAAGTAAAACCTTAGGGAGACACAGGGGCCATTTAACAGAGACACTTCATTGCTCTTTACCCTGGAAACCCCATGCTTATTTTGACTTCTGACCCTAAAGGTCAATAAAATATATAGAAAAAAATTATGTCAGCTCTATTTTTAAAATCTTATCAGTGTCTTATTATCTACTCATTCTAGTCCCTTAGCCTTAATAAAGCCTTTCTAAAAACCCCATACCTCTCTGGTTTTTTTCCTCCTCCACCATCACATGCTGTGTGTGTGCACCTCTGGTCGCACCTTGAGGTATTATCTTCCCAGTCAGGTAACACACCAAAGCTGGGCCTGTGGGCTCTCAACCTGAAGCCATCTGTGGCTGAGAAAAGAAATAAGGGCTCTGCTAAGTGTCCATCGGTAGATGAATGGATAAAGAAGGTGTGGTACATATACACAGTGGAATACTAGTCAGCCATAAGAAAGAAACAAATCCTACCATTTGCAACAACATGGATGGAGTTAGAGGGTATTATTCTCAGTGAAATAAGCCAGGCAAGAAAGATAAATACCAAATGATTTCCCTCATTTGTGGAGTATAACATGAAGCGAAACTGAAGGGACAAAACAGCAGCAGACTCACAGAACCCAAGACAGGACTAGGGATTACCAAAGGGGAGGGGTGGGGGAGGGCGGGTGGGGAGGGAGGGAGAAGAGGGTTGAGGGGTATCATGATTGGTGCACGTGGTGTGTGTGGGGTCATGGGGAAGACAGTGTAGCTCAGAAAAGACAAACAGGGACTCTGTGCATCTTACTACACTGATGGACAGTGACTGCAATGGGGGGCACTCAATAATAAGGGTGAATGTAATAACCACATTGTTTTCTTTGTGAAACCTTCGTAAGAGTGTATATCAATGATACCTTAATAAAAGAAAAAAGAGAAAAAGAAATCAGAGCCCTGTTCCAAAAGCCATGGAAAAGGAGGTCTTCATTGTAGGCTTGTCTGAAGGGTCAGCAGTACAGGAGTGTACTTCCAACAGCTGTGCTTACTTCAAAATAAAATTGCTCCAGAAAGAGTTGATTTCACATGCACGACAGGCAGGCCTCTCTGACGCTCCCCTTCATGTTCCCGAGTCCTGAGTCTCCTCACCTCTGTGGGGTTCACTTCCTCATCCTCAGGGTAACATTCAGATATGGGTGCCTTCTAAAAGCCAGCTCCCAATATGCCCTGGGGATGTTGACTACCTTTCCCTTTAGGGATAAATTCCCTGGAGATCTGGGCAATAATGTCCTCTTTTATGGTGCACTCTCCTGTGTTAGTGTTTAGGCTTCTGATGGTTTTAATTCCCCTCAAATAATGTGTGAGAATTCTCAAAAGGTCAAGAGCACCTTTTTCATTTTACTTTTGTTAGTGGAAGCATTTAAACATAAAACCGAGTGTAGGGGGATAAAAAGCATGCATTTAAAAAATGCATGTATACTTTCATACACAAATTTGTATTATCAACACATAATACTGCCTTTTAAGCTCCATTTTGGAATGGGCAATTCTTTGTTGTGGGTTCTATCCTGTGCTTTGTGAAATACTCAGCAGCATCCCTGGCCTCTGCCCACTGGATACCAGTGGCCTCCACCTCCAGTAATGACAACCCAAAAGGACTCTGGTCATCATCAAATACCCAGGTGAGAAACACTGGTGTAGATGTCTATAACCCATAATATAGTCATGCATTTTTTTTTTATTGAAAGGCATTAGTTTTTTGCTACCACAGCACTCTGTAATAATAAATATTTTTGTATGTGTTTTTTAATAAAATTATTTAATCAAATATTAAATATCCTTTTTGCCAAAATCTTGTATCTGCCATTAAGAGCTCTAAATTGAAAGAATAGGCTCACCTGATAAACTAGTTAGCAAAGCCAATGCTCCTTATCAAACCAAACAGACTATGTGAATAGGCATTTGGAGGAATATCTTAACCTGAAAAAGAACAGAATTCCTACTGTAAGATGGACCACTAAGAGCAGTCAAGAATAAAATTATATTGCTTCAACCTAATTATTCTGCACATTTTATAAGTTACAAAGTTAAATGCATAAATCTAGATAGTATTTTATGTATATAATTCTAAGCAGTAAAATGTAACGTGTAGCTAAAATAACTATTTACAAAGCAAAAGGTATGATCAGCAGCATGACAGTAAATATAAGTGTACACAGGCATGAACTCTAGTGATTGGCCGTGGGAATAGTGTTGTAACTCCGGGGGAAAATCTTTTCCCAGCCTTGGGCAAATTACCTTTGAAACCGAAATCAGTCCAAGGGAGGAATAAAGTGGGAGAAACCTGTTTATTTCTTACAAGCAGTCGTCCACTTCTGCTCACCCATGTCTCTCACAACCCAGCTGCCAAAAAGGGCCCCACCAACCTCTCGGGTCCAGATATGCCCTGGCTCCCCCATGCCATCACCTATTGATACGGAGATGGACTACTTCTTTCCACCCCTTGGAAATGCCTATTGATATGGAAATGAACTAAGGCCAGGCAAGAGATTCTGGAAATACTGCAGTTTTATCCACAAGTGTACAAAAATAAGAAAACATGCATCAAATGCTTTAGGCATTTGATAAATTTTAATAGATTTTTTCTGCATATTCACTGGAAGAGAAAGGATCAGGCTGCAGATATTTACCAGTCTAGCAATTAGCACATTCCATGACACCTTCCAGAATCCAAAAGACACAGAAAGTGTCAAGCGGAAGAAGGTCTCAATACAGGGCTGGGAGATAAGTAGGGTCCAGATCATGAAGGATCGTAGAGGCTGCACTGAGAATTTTCCTCTCTATCCTAAAAACAATGGGAAGATCTTGAGAAGCGTTAAGTAGAGGAGTGGCATATTATAGTTGCACATTTTAAAAGCTCCTTCTGACTGATCTTGGAGTATCAGTTTGCAAGAGTAAATGCCATAGAATAGCTCTGAGGTCACTTCAAACAAGAAATGATAAAAACTTGGGCCACGGTGGTGACCACTGTGCTGATAGAAATGAGCATTTGCTTATTTAGTTGAAGGACTGCACTTTGGGATAGAATGGTGAGTGCCAACCACATGTCGGAGACTGTGGTAGATGAGACCATTAGGGTGTAACAGGTCAGAGCCCGGGACAAGCCTCCTCCCTGCAGAGTGGTAGAGGGCAATGGGAGGCATGGTGGAGACCAAGGTAGAAAACCAGGTGAGTGTCTCATCCTGCTCGCTAAGGGAAAGATGTTTCTAGAGCATCTGGTCATCAGAATGCTACTGATTAAATAGTAGAAAAAAGTGGAAACTAAATCCTTGGAGGTTTTTTTTCCCATTTTTCCAATTAAATGGTGAAAACAGTTGAATTCATACATTTTCATTGGAGTCTTATTTTTGCCATATCCCATAAATTTTGTATGCAACATTCTCATTTAATCTTCTAAATTACCAATGATTATAGTTATTTCCTCTCTACCAAATCATTATTTTAGAGAATGTTACTTTGATTTTCAAGTGGTTGTATTTCTGTTTCAATAGACATCAGCGTACAGAAGGAATGTGCATGATTCTCCTGAGGTCTCCTGACTAACAGGTCGGTGTTTCCTTCCTACAGGTTGTGAGCTAGGTTGGCTTTTCTTCCACAATGATCCCATTAGACCTTTATTTGAAAAAATTCAACAACATTTGCATAAACTTTCCCCTTTCCCCAGCTTCTAACACTAACATGTAGTTTCCTTTATTTTCACATTTCCTGCGCCATTTCAGTGGGAATCTGCAAATAATTAGGTGTGTGCTCAAACACGATCACCTCGCTCAGAAGCCAACGTCAGGTAACAGTCTAGCTGCCTGACGCTACAGCTCTCTAATCCACTGTACACCACTGAGTTCTTTTTGTTCTCTTTGTACTCTCCAGCAACGTTCAGACTATGACAATGTCGGGGGCATTTGAAATTCCTTTTGAACTATCTGCTTAGAATTTAAGTCAAAACCAACAGCAAACCTTCATTATGTCCAGCCATGATTTTTCCTATGTAATGTGGTCACAGCACCCTGCAGCAACAGGAGTAACTTGAAGATGTGTGTGTGTAATTGCTGTTAACCCAGTCACACAGACATTAATTAATAGCACCATAAGGAACCTGAGAGAAAACCAGTTAGTAGCCCCTTGTTTATAAATGAGGGAAAGGAGACATGGCAAAGACTTTTCACGCCACGAATTAGTAGAAAATTTGCATTCATATTTACACAAAGAGCAATGCCTCAACATAACAGAAAACCAATGACTTTGTGTAATTTGTTATATGGAAACATGTAACATATGGAAACATAATTTTTAAAAGGGCTACCCTTAACCTCAGGTATCTTAGAAACTAGGCAGAATAGAAATGGCTTTCTTTCCAGCCATTAAAAATAGCTTTTAATTTACCATTCTAAATGTCAGCAGGTAAGTTACTCACCAGAAAAGAGCAGGAAAAGCACCCAGAAGACATTAAAAGGTTCATAAGTTGAATTTTTATACTTCAAACTAACTGGAATTTCTTGGCTATGAAGACATGTGATGTTTGTAAGATATCCACTTATAACTTAAAATCAGGTAAATCCCGACTTAATTATGTCTATTAATGTACTCTCCACATAAATAATTATCATCTACTGTGACCTCACCCACCTTTATGATCATGTCTAGGCTCCCCTTTCTTCAGCTGGCTTCCAAACTTTAGACACAGGATTTCACTGCTGGGTCTAAAGCCAGCCCAAGAGTAATACTACTACAAATGCTGATGCTCTTTTCATCCTAATTTTAATTCTATTAATACTAAAGTGTATTGAGTGCTTATTAAATACCAAGCTTTTCTAGCTCTTTACATGGGTCTTTTAACATAAATAATAATTTATTACTATTATCTCCATTTTACAGATTAGGAAACTAAGGCACACAGGTGTAGCCAAGTGGCAGAAGTGGGCCACCTACCAGGGCAGCCTGGTTCCAGAGCCTGTAATCTGTTTTTAAATACTGCGTTACTCCCCCCCACCCCCCCAGTAGCTCACTTGGGTCATGACCAAGTGAAAAGGGGAATTTGAGAACTTTGTCCAGCTACAGATGGGTAGGGTCCGTGGAACCTGTCTTTCTTGTAAAAACTACAGGTAACTTGGGCAAACTTACCCACACCTGATGAGAGTCACACACATGACTTTTTTTGAGCAAAAGAGAAAAATGGGCTACATAAATCATAACCTCCAATTGTTCACTTTTAAGGAGAAAGATCCATAAAGAAGGGTAGAACCTACTCACTGTGTCTTAAAACATTTAACTGTGCTTACACCCAGTGACGCAGAACAGATCACCAAAGCCACACACGTTTTTGTTAGTTGGCTGTTTCTCACAGGAAAACAATGAATCTTATTTAGAAAGCTTTTCTCCTTGATCTTATAACCTCTTGTTAACTTGAGGGTGGTAATCATGCTGAGGTCCTTGTTCACTGAATCAAAGAATGAACTTTGTAAACACTCAAGGTAGGAAAGCAAGGGAGAGGCTTTCATTTAGGGAAAAAGCGAGTAGACAGAGCTCCTGGCGCACCCCAGGTGGGGGGAACAAGAGAGTCCGTGGCTGGACTTTGCCTGGAGGTTTAGATCTGATGTTTTAAACTGAGTTGCCTGTTTTGTTTTTTTTTTTTGAGAGGGCATTTCTCATATTTATTGATCAAATGGTTGTTAACAACAATAAAATTCTGTATAGGGGACTCAATGCACAATCATTAATCCACCCCAAGCCTAATTCTAAACAGTCTCCAATCTTCTGAAGCATAACGAACAAGTTCTTACATGGTGAACAAGTTCTTACATAGTGAATAAGTTCTTACATGGTGAACAGTACAAGGGCAGTTATCACAGAACTTTCTGTTTTGATCACATATCATGAACTATAAACAATCAAGTCAGATATGATTATTCATTTGATTTTTATATTTGATTTATATGTGAATCCCACATTTCTCCCTTTTTTTAATTAATAAAATGCTGGTGGTAGGTAGATGCAAGATAAAGGTAGAAAACATAATTTAGTGCAGTAAGAGAGTTGCCTGTATTTTTTACTGGTTCCTGCCTGAATGCTGTCTTTTGTTTTAACCAATCTCACTGAAGAATTCCTATATTCCTAGTTTGGTATTTTTACCCTAAAGAATTAGTGTGACTCTGACTTTGCTTAATGTTTGACACAGAGTTTCAGTAGGAGTTTCTTTGCACATTGTTGCATTGTTCTGAAGGTAATTACCCCGCTTTGCTTTTTCCCCCGAGGCCCTCACCCTACTCTGTCTAAACCCATGGTCTCTGCTCAGTAATTTTCAATGGTCATTCCCACTGCCATCAGATAAAAATGGAAAATGTCCACTGAATTTAACTAGAAAGTCATGAACAGGTGTAATTTCAGTGGGTTGGTGAGGGCTGAAGCATGTCTCAGTGGACTCGGGGTTGAAGGGAAGAGAACACTATTTTAGATTCTCATTTTACGGGAGATGGGAAAACAGCACAGGAAATGGATTAGAGACAAAGCAGTAGTTGTTTGAAGATTCTTGAATGTAGTGAAATACTAAGGCCACAAACGCTGCACAGAGGGAGAGGACAAAATAATCGATAGTGGAGGCTGTACAGAAAGCAAGGAGACACGACAGGTCAGGGTGAGATCATTTCTCCCACCAGTACCGCTGGGAAGACCATCTCCCAGAGACTGGCCAGGGGCGAATGGGTCACAGGCTGAGACAGTCTCCACCTACAGCCTTCGTTTTACCTGTGAGGTCCACAGGGCTTGGGCCATGTTCACTGATTTGAATGGCAATTCATGGTAGTTCAAATAGTACTTTGAATTTCAAGTGAGATACTCTGAAATAAACGCTGGGGTAGGTACAACAAAATCAGCCAAGACTTTGTCCAGTCCAGGAAAGGAGAAAAAAGGCAGAAATGAAAGAGCAGTGAAATGGTATTGCTTAAGAGCCTTAGAAATTTATATTGAATAAGACAAACATAATTTGAAAATCTCAGTGTAAAACTACTAAGTAGCTTCACATTCTGCCTACATCTTATACAGCCCTGCTAGATTATTGCTGCCATGTATAAATTATTTTTTTTGCCATCTTTTACTTTGACAAACTCAAATGAAAAAAAGAAATATTCCTTCAATTCCTATGTCCTGCAATATGGTGATCTTTGTTTAAAGTCATGCTACAGATTAAAGAATATAAATCTCTGTGAGAAAGAAAGAGACGGGGAAGGAAGGAAGGAAGGAAGGAAGGAAGGAAGGGAGGGAGGGAGGGAGGGAGGGAGGGAGGGAGAGAAGGAAACTCAAAAGCAGCATTCTCTGTGAGAGTAAACACAGAAGCCTATCAATAATCTTGAGATGTTCGTGTGGTCTTCAGAACTTTAGACATCTATTTGACAAATAAAAATTACATTTTAAAAAAGCTGAGTGTACTTTTTATTCCAATTGTCAAATGCAGCTTAACTGAATGATGAAGCGTGTCCTGGTTGTGGCTACAAGTTAGTGTTCATTTTCTACTCTCACACTAAGCCTGTACTCAAAGCTGAAACAGCTGCTCTGATGAGAATATTTCCAAAAAGCTTATCCTTCAGGATCATCAGACAGAAAACTCTAAATCATGCAGAGAAATCGTAACTGCAGCTCTGACATCTTCATCTCAAACTCCTTGCAGCCAAGCCCTGCTAGGTGAAAAGCAATATACAAACCTTTGCTTGACTTTAGTGAAACCGTGCCCGTGACACACATTCTCATTTCACTGAGTAACTTTCCAGATTATACATTTTCAGATATGCAAACTCAACAAAATCCAACATGCACCCAGAGTAACCTGAAATAGACATTCAATTGTTTACACCTTGTTTTAACTAATAACAAAAGAAAGCATTCTCTCTTTGTCCCCACAGCCTGCATTTTTTACTCATGTGCTCTTCCAAGAGTCGTTTATATTGCAATGTCCTAATAACATCCACGCTATCAACCCCAGCACCATGTATGTTGGAACAGGTCTGATTTCCAGCAAGCCCTCCATTTATTCATTTCCATTATAAATACTAGTTATCATCCTCTTCCTCAGCCCTGGCCTATGTAGCGATGTATATTACAGAGCTCCCCCCTCAATGGTGGTAAAGATGAGGGTGTCTATTCATAAGAGAAAAAAAATCACCAGAATTTACTGTATGGTTATGCATGAAGAGCTGAACTAAGATATGCACACTGATTAACAATCCTCGTGACAACTATTAGTAGCATCTCTATTTTACAGGTTAGGAAACTGAGGGTCAGGAAAGTTACCTACTTCCCAAGAGACGTAAACCATTCCACTCATTAACAGGTAGAAAGTTGAAAGAACCGACCAATTACAGATTTTTTTTTAACTACATGACTTTCTGATGCAATCACTATATGCTCAAATAGGGAAAATTTTTTAGGATACTGGAGAAAGTCCAAGTAGCAAAAGGTGCCACATGGTTGGTAGGAAAAATAGATTGCAATGTGATCTGAGTAGCAATCCACTTGCAGTATCGGTAAGCAATGTACACTTAAGAAACTTCTTTAACTGTTCTGAGTCTTATATTATAGACTATTAATTGGAATTCCGTTTATATTAGAGGTAATGTTTATTAAAAGCCTATCATTAGAGATACAACAAACAGGAGTTATTGTCAATACTTCAGTGTAAATACTGGAACAATCACTGTACTCTCTGGCCAAGAAAGTTTTCAAGTAAAGAACATGGTTCTTTGGGGCTAAGCTATATCCCCATGTGCCTTTGCTGATTCTAAGAGAACAAGAAATATTTCATTGTTTGTCAAGATCTCTGCTTCTCTCCTGTTTATTCTCCAAATACGAGTTCTCTTTAAATCCAGATATAGACAAGTGTCGTGATTCACTCATTACTCTCACCTACTACATGATTTTTCTTTCACATACAAATGTAAGCAGAATAATTCCAGGTTCTAACTGACAAAGCAGATCCGTGGTTATGCACTTATGCTCTGTGCAAGTCACCAGCACGTGTCCCTTCCTGGAGGCCACCTTACTCTGCTCACTCCACAGCCTCGCCATGGGGTCTGAAATCCTACTCTCTATCCGGAGGGCACGGCTATGAGCTAAAATCCAAGCTCACTGGATCCCTTTACTCCATTTATTTTCCTCCCAGGATCTACTACCAACTGGAATTATTGGGTCACTTGTTTAGTTGTCTGTCGCCAGCTACCACCATGTAACTTCAGGAGAGCATGGCTTTACTGTCTTGTTCACCACAGCATTTCTAGAACAGCACCTGATGCAAGGTAGGCATCATACCATTTACCCATCAGTGCCGTCCCCTGCACTGTGACATGTTCAGACATTTCTGCCTCAGTGGTGATGAGAAACCACAGCAAAACAAGGCTGTCTGCTCTGCAGGCTCCTGGGATACACTATTAACTCACAATGCACGTCAGCGTCATGGGCCTTGCGTGAGGGGATGACTCAAGCTCAGCCCACAGGATTACTACAGCTCAAACTCCATCTGTACTGAAATTTTGCTCACATGTTTCTCTACCACATCCCTAAACTAACCATATCCCGTAACAAGGCAGGGTGGGGAGAGGGTCTTCATTGGGAAGAAGGAAAAAAATGAGCCAGTTGGAAACCTTGTGAGAGTGGAACCATTGACAAAAATATAGAAAAATGTACAGGTCTGAAATGCTTCACAAGGCAGAGGCTCACCCTGCCCGTCCCTCTCCCTGGGAGGCACTGGAAGGAGCTATAATGCTGCACCCCAGTGAATTTTAAGAACTTAATTTAGTATCAGGGATTAATTAAAGCATTGGAAGGAACCCGACTCATTGTCCCTGACCAAAGTCATTAAACAATGCTATTTTTGCACGTATTATATACAAAGCTAAGACTAATCCTCATTTTCTTAAAGTTCAATGTTTCACAATTGCACATGCAGAGGCGAGAGAAAAATCGAGCAAACTCCAAGGCAATTAACTAGAAATGTAAAGCATTCTCCTGTTTCTTTAAATATTTCATGGAAACTGTATAGACAAAGTGTATGATGGCTTCCACACATGAATCCTTCTCTTTAGAAATGACAGCACCTATTAAAAGTTTAAAAGTATTGTCTATTACAAATATAAATGGGATTTCAAATATTATGGGTTCCAAAATGTTTCTTTTCTATGTGGTAAGAAATGAAAGTCTTTAGGTCCAAAAAGTATCTTTCAAAAGTAAGCATTTTACACTTTCTACATCCATTATTACATTTTATTATGGGAAGAAGTCATGGAATATCGCAACTCTATTCCCTACATTGGGGAAAGAGCTGTTTCAAGATATGGACAGAGGGTTGTTTGAATGGATCTTTATTATTACGGATTTTCATAACAGCTACTCTGAGTTCTTTCCAGATTCCATCACATTCGAATTTGGTGACTCATATGGTCAGGGCACCAAGTAGGTCTTCCCTTCTCCTCAAGAAGATGTGTACATATTTTGACAGATCCTTAGGGTCATGTTGAAAAATAAATTGTCACTAATTTTCCTCTCCAGTGTCAACAGTTTTTGATGATTATGCCCCTTCTGAAATTGCTGGTGTTCTATTGTTGTTTTCAAGGTCCACTTAAGTACCCAAATCTACTCACACTTCTATCCCTGGTATTGCAGTTTGGAAAACTGTAAAACATTACAAAGCAAAACAAAGGCTGTCTTTCAGGAAAGATGGCGATCTTTATTTCCATTTAAAGGAAACATATAGAGCTTTTAACAGGCTCAGAAGCCTAGATGTTGAATACCTTATCCAGGGTCATATAAGTTATAAACGGCAGGTCTGATTCCAAACTACATTCTCTCTGCTGGCATCTCGGGACCCCTGTTCACATGAGTGTTAAGCTGCTGATGCTTCTGCACATGGGTTTCCTGCATTGCCTGGACTCGGACAGATAAGGAATTGAAATGCTGTCATTTTCTATGTTTATTCATTCAAAAAACCTTTTTCAAGCACCTGGTGCTGGGTCTTATGTTTGCAAAAATAAATTAAACACTGTTCTTGGCTAGAGGAGTGCTTAGCCTAATTAGGGAGGAAATCTCATGAATTACATAAAGAAAGGGGAAAGAAGCACTACTTTTTTTAACTTAAAAAAAGTTCACTGCTCTTAAAAAGGAATGTGGAAGAGAGGACTGAAAATGCCCTTTGTAATAACTGAGGTGTGGAGGTAGGGTAGTGGGGTGCCTGAAGGGGTAGGCCTGGGGGTGTGACAGCTCCCAGAAGATTTGTGGAAGAATTAGGCAGACACAGAAATTCTTGTCTACCACATGTCAGACTAGAGTTTTTTGGAATGCATGCTTGTGCAACTTATTCCCATGCTGAAAACTGTTTCATGGTTTCCTGCGATCAAGGTAATTGGTTTGCAAGCTGTTTGCAGTCCACCTGACCTTTTCAAGTAAAAGCTTAGACCTAGAAGCCCTATAACTAAGGCAGATTAAAATGCAATTTATTTGCATAAGAATTACTCCCAGTCCTGTGAGTCTTAAGCATCTAGAAAACAACTTAAGGAGCAAGAGGCACTCCTCAGCACATCATTAATAGGCACCATGTCTACGGATTAGAATTCAGAGCTCTGCTACAGGCCAGAAGCATGGACATCACTAGGGAGCATGTGAGCACTGCTGATCCTCAGTCCCCCCAGAGGTGAGTCAGGACCACAACAGAAACAGGTTCACATGCACAGAGAACAAACTAGTGCTTGCTAGAGGGGAAGCGGTGCGCAGACAGGTGAAATAGGAGAATGGGGCTAGAGGAACAAATGACCAGTTGTAAAATAAATAAGTCACAGGGATGCAAAATACAGCGTGGAGGATATTGTCAATAATATTGTAATAACTTTGTATGGTGACCACGCTTACCATGGTGAGCATTTTGTACTGTAAATAACTGTGGAATCACTGTGTTGTGTACCTGTAACTACTATAGTATTGTATGTCAACTATACATTAAAAAAACTGTTTTCAAAAAGAAGCCCTTTAGTAAGATTCCTCAAGGGAGGAACAACCTAAGACAGGCACAGTCGCAGGGGGGTCATCAGGTGAGAAATTGGGGGTCAACAGAGGTGAGGCTTAGAACCTCACCCCCCATTTTGAGAAAAATCTTCTGCATCTGTGGATGTTTTGTTGCCCTTGTCTAGCTTGGATTAATACTTAGTCTATAGGCACAGACCTGATCATCTACACTTGCCTTCTTACAGCACTAACTTATGCTTTCTATTTTTATCTTGCATCTACTTACCACTTCAGCATTTTATTTAAGAAAAAAAAAAGGGAGAAATGTGGGATTCACATATAAATCAAGTATAAAAATCAAATGAATAATCATATCTGACTTGATTGTTTATAGTTCAGGATGCGTGATCAAAACCGAAAGTTTCTGTGATGACTGCCCTTGCACTGTTCACCATGTAAGAGCTTGTTCACCATGTAAGAACCTGTTCGTTATGCTTCAGAAGATTGGAGACTGTTGAGAGTTAGGCTTGGGGTTGATTAATGATTGTGCATCGAGTCCCCTATACAGAATTTTATTGTTGTTAACAACCATTTGATCAATAAATATGAGAGGTGCCCTCAAAAAAAAAAAAGAAGCCCTTTAGAGATCCCCAGGAGAAATACAGACTGAAGTGTTCTTGTGTTTTGCAGTTTTCAAATAATGATCTCCATCCACTTCTGCCATCCCACCCCCACCAAGGTGAGCTTCCCCCAGCAGCAGCTCGGAGCGTCCACTTTGGGCCCCTGTCCCAGGTGCATGGGACACCTGCTCAGACCACACATGTGCCTTCCCCCTTACTTCACTGTCCGGGTTTACTTGTTGAGCTGCTTTCTGCCCTCAGCCTCTGACAATTAGGAAAGGAAACATTTCCAGTTAAATTGCTGCTGGGCTGGGTTTGTTCTCCTTGTCTGTGTCACTGCCGCAACAAAGAATTGAAAGGCAGAGATGGTAGTGAAGCCAAACGAAAGTTTTATTTCAATGCATTCCAAGGAGGAATGGGCCTGAGTCAAGGCAGACAAAGGCCTCCATACGTTAGGTGGGAGGTGACTCTTTGATTGACAAGGTGGTGTCATTTGATTGGCAGGTCCACCTACAGAGCCAACCCCCTCCTTACGCACTTCCTTTCCTGCATGAGGCGTGGCTTGGGCAGTTCTTAGTTTTATTCGATTGTGCCCCAGTTGGGATCCAGTTGGGACCGGTTTAGCATGGCCCCTGTTGGAAAGGAAGTTATCTCACTGCAAAGCCTTTGCTTTCTTTAGGTGGGGACCCTACCCAGGCAGAGTTTAGGCAATTTTCTCCTTGAACTTTATCTTCCCCTCCCGTGTATACTCATGTCTATAATGTCTATATTTCTACCTAACTTTCCTAACAAAGTGAATCATGTCTAGCACATAAGATGGGCTGTGTCAATTTTGAGACAGAAATTGGATGAATATTGGAGACACAGCCTATCCTTTGAGACACAGGACCAGGGCTCCCTGCTGGCTGTGGCCTTTCCCCACCCCTCAAACAGATGTGCTCTCTCCCCGTGACTCCTCACAGCACTTAGTGTCATTCTAATATGAGAATACTCTGGTTTCAGGTGGTTTTTTTTTTTTTTTTTTTTAGTTTATTTGATTTTCATCATATCTCCTACCAGACTGTATATCCTACCAGATCCCTACCAGGGATGGAAGACTCTGTATTACTTACCATGTGTAAATCTTACCAGATTATTTCTAGGATGGAATTGATTTTTATTGGTAAAAGAAGTAAATAAAGGGGAGTGAAATGAAGTCAAATGACCTAAAGTCTAACTTTCGCCCTGTCAAAAACCATGCCACTTAAGTAGCTAATTCAAACTTCACTTTTGTTACACAACTCAAGGACTGCATTATCTGTGGGCAGAGGCAGTGATAGTGTGTGAAACGGCTGCCAAGCCTATCAATTTCAATTTGTATTCACTGGAATCACAAAACTGGAATCCATTAGACAAATAGGCTTTAATTCCTAGCACACTAGAAGCATGTGCTACACTTAGAAAGAATGCAGAGAATAAAAACAAAGATTAGCACTTGGGAACAAAATTCCGTGAATTTCAGATTACGTAAAGTTCGTTTTTAAAGGAAGAAAATCTAATCATGAAATAAGGGTTTAAATTAGTTTATTTTAATTATTCTCCCCAAACTTTCATTTCAGAAAGGTTTATGAGGAGGCTTAAAAGGCTTAAAATATCACAAAATGGCATAAACTAAAGTAAGGAAAAATACAAGTGGGAGTATGAAATGAAATTGAGTAAGGCCTAAAGATGAAGTAAAATGTTATGAAGACATTTGCTTTGTCTTTTTTCTAATGTATAAGTAGACAGTGGAGATCCTGAAGTTATTTTGTGCTAAGCTTTTAGCAGCCATCATAGAAAAGGAAACATTCCCAGTTAAATGATTCATATCTAGCACATGAGATGGGCTGTGACAGTTTTGCAATCAAGATCTGATGAATATTGAAAACACGGCTAGGAAACAGTCTTCCAATAAGTATTTGGAATGGAGGGCGCCCATTTAGTGCTGTTTTGTTTTTTAATTTCAGCTTTATTGAAGTATAATTGACATAAAAATGTAAGATATTTAAAGGATACATTGTGATGCTTTGATATACATATGCCTTGTGAGGATTCCCCCATCCAGCTAATCAGCATGTCCATCACCTCACTTTTTTGTTGAGAATATTTTGAGTTCTACTCTCTTAGTGAATTTCAATTATCCACTAACAGTGCTGAGCGTTGAAGGAAGATTGGTATGTCTTGGGAGACAATGGAACTGGGTTTGGGTTGGCCGCCTCTCATGAAAGTCAAAGATTCTATTAGGAGATAGTAACCTGCCCAAAGATAAAGCCACAATTTTATTAGAACAGTTATTTCACATATTTTCTAAGACACTGATAATGAAAACCTCTAAGTCGCTGTCTAATAAGTGAGTCCAATAACGTTAACCTTGAAAAATTTAAAGAGGTTTAAGACAGCCACAGAGTGCAAAGGGGGAAAGAAATGTCTCAATGGAATAAAAGGATTTTATTGTACCTGGATTTAACTTTTAACTTCCTCCAAAATCACATCCGTCATTTGGCTAGATGGAACACTGACTGGAAAAGTTTATTAGAGATAGTTTTAAAGGCATAGGAAAAAAGATGGTGTAAAAGTACATTTAAATGTTTATGATATTGGCATTATAACTGATATTGATTTTTCTTGAAACTGTATTCCTTGAAATCTCTGCAAAGTGTGTGAACTGGTATTACAATCAGAAATGCAACATGCATATTAATTAATGATGAAAATACAAAGAAAAAACATATTATTCCATTGCAAGATGAATGAAGACTACTTTCAAAGGTTACCAGAGGTAGAATTCTGTAGCTGGCAGGGAGTCTGACTTTTGTGGCCAAAATATTCTGGCCATTTTCAAGGGAAAAAAATCACAAATTAATAAAGATAAATTGCCTAGATAGATTTTAATGAAAGTGAACATAGGACAGCAGCGTATTTATTACCTTGAATTGGTGATTTACCCACTTGGTAACCATTTAACCAATTGAGTGAACCATCTCATACTAGAATATATATTGTTTAAACTCTCTGAGCACATCTGGTCTTATCTTATTAGTAAAAATTCAGGTAAAATTTGGGACCTCTTCATATCCAAGGAAATTATGATTTTAAAAACTTAGCAAATAGCAAAACACATGAAAGGAGACACAGAATCACCTGCAGAAAAACACATATTAATTCAAGTTAAATTAGGTATATGCTGGACCATGGATAAATCTTGAAATTGACAAGCACAATTTAACACCCACTTTTCTTCAGAAATACAACAGAATTTAAAATGGAAGGGAGAAAAATAAATAAATACATTCAAAAGAGCAGACAACTTTTAAATTACAGGTCAAGCAGAATCAGACCTTTATTAATGCATACGTCCATTCATTAACCAAAATGTTTTACACACAGTTACATACCAGCTTCTGGTGAGGCCTTGGTGATGAAGTCATGAACCCAACAATCACAGAGCTTTGCATCCAATGGGGAGCAGATGATATGCTGAAGCACAACCGAATGTGCTGTACAGGGAGGATATCTCAGGCAGAGAAGCCCCCAAACAGGAAGAGGTCAGGCTGAGAGTAATGTCTAATTTTAAACCTCACCTCCCTAATGCATTCCCATAAGTAAAATCAACCACATGTGAACTCTCCAGTACACTGAAAATGAAGCAGAGGGTTGTTGTCCAATGCAGATTTATTAAATTAATTAGCTGACACTGAGGCCTTCCCCTTCTCCATCCTGGTCATCACTCCATCTGACCCACCTTAGCACTCAAAAAGTCATTATTGAATGAATGAATGCTTTGTAAGTAAAGGATTGCTTATTTGAGGACTTAATGTTACTTTTCATCACCTCTCTTGAAGATTCACAACAAAATGTTCATATGTCTGGGAAGCTACATCCAATATCTAAAATTTACCTTGGAAATGATCTTAAAATGTTAACATAATTTGAGAATCATAAAAAAAGTAATTAAATTGTTGAAATTGTTGAAATCACAGCTCTTGTAAACATGAAGGATACTGACCCAGATATGCTACCAGACAGCCCTGTATTCTATTGCATCGTGTTTGAATCTGCATTCTATTTTCAGAAGAGAATGGTACAGTAACTACTAAGAAAGTTTTGTTGACTTTTGTCAGAAGAATTTTATTCCGTTAAGTGTGGTTTTATTTCACAAAACAACAACAAAAATATTCCAGCAAATCATCTCTGATTTAATATGAATGGGAAAATTTCTCCTTAAAAGATGATTCTTGAGGGGGCGGAAGATGGCGGCGTGAGTAGAGCAGCAGAAATCTCCTCCCAAAACAACATATATCTATGAAAATATAACAAAGACAACCCTTCCTAGAATAAAGACCAGAGGACACAGGACAATATCCAGACCACATCCGCACCTGAGAGAACCCAGCGCCTCGCGAAGGGGGTAAGATACAAGCCCTGGCCCCGCGGGAGCCGAGCGCCCCTCCCCCCAGCTCCCGGCGGGAGAAGAGCAGGCAGAGCGGGAGGGAGACGGAGCCCAGGAATGCCGAGCACCCAGCCCCAGCCATCCGGGCCAGAGTGCAGGGCCCTGGATACTAGGGAAACAGGGCAGCAAGAACAGTGAGCGGGCACCGGAGGCCGGGCGCCAGAGGACATAAGAAAAGCGCGCGACCATTTTTCTTTTTTTCTTTTTTGCTGTTTTGTTTTGGCCAGCGCTTTTTCGAAGTCTTAAAGGGATAGGGACCCCAATACTACGGAAAGAGGGCAGCAAGACGGGTGAGCACAGGCCTGAGGCTGGCACCCTAGAATAAAGAAAAACGAGCGCCCACCTTTTTTTTTTTTTTACTTTAAAATTTTTTTTTTTTTGGTGGTCGTTTTGTTTTGGCGGGTGCTTTTTGGAAGTCTTAAAGGGGCAGGGCGGGTCACTTAATCCAGAGGTAGGGAATCCGGGATCTCTGGGCACCCTAACCCCTGGGCTGCAGGGAGCAGGGAGGCCCCTTACGGAGATAAATAGCCTCCCAGCAGCTCCTGCTCCAACGCGACTCCACCATTTTGGAGCAGCTGCCCGAGCCAGGCCACGCCCACAGCAACAGCGGAGATTAACTCCATAGCAGCCGGGCAGGAAGCAGAAGCCCTGTCTGCATGCAGCTGCGCAGCACAAGCCACTAGAGGCCGCTGTTCTCCCAGGATAGGAGAGCCACAAACCAACAAGAAAGGAAGTCCTTCCAGCCATCACTCGTCCCAGCTCTGCAGACTATTCCTATCACCATGAAAAGGCAAAGCTACAGGCAGACAAAGATCACAGAGACAACACCAGAGAAGGAGACAGACCTAACCAGTCTTCCTGAAAAAGAATTCAAAATAAGAATCATAAACATGCTGACAGAGATGTAGAGAAATACGCAAGAGAAATGGGATGAAGTCCGGAGGGAGATCACAGATGCCAGAAAGGAGATCACAGAAATGAAACAAACTCTGGAAGGGTTTATAAACAGAATGGATAGAATGCAAGAGGCCATTGATGGGATTGAAATCAGAGAACAGGAAAGCATAGAAGCTGACAGAGAGAGAGATAAAAGGATCTCCAGGAATGAAACAATATTAAGAGAACTGTGTGACCAATCCAAAAGGAACAATATCCGTATTACAGGGGTTCCAGAAGAAGAAGAGAGAGGAAAAGAGAGGGAAAGTATCTTAGAAGAAATAATTGCTGAAAACTTCCCCAAACTGGGGGAGGAAATTATCGAACAGACCACGGAAATACACAGAACCCCCAACAGAAAGGATCCAAGAAGGACAACACCAAGACACATAATAATTAAAATGGCAAAGATCAAGGACAAGGAAAGAGTTTTAAAGGCAGCTAGAGAGAAAAAGGTCACCTATAAAGGGAAACCCATCAGGATAACATCAGATTTCTAAACAGAAACCCTACAGGCCAGAAGAGAATGGCATGATATATTTAATACAATGAAACAGAAGGGCCTTGAACCAAGGATACTGTATCCAGCACAACTATCATTCAAATATGACGGTGGGATGAAACAATTCCCAGAAAAACAAAAGCTGAGGGAATTTGCTTTCCACAAACCACCTCTACAGAACATCTTACAGGGACTGCTCTAGATGGGAGCACTCCTAGAAAGAGCACAGAACAAAACACCCAACATATGAAGAATCGAGGAGGAGGAACAAGAAGGGAGAGAAGAAAAGAATCTCCAGACAGTGTATATAACAGCTCAATAAGCGAGCTAAGTGAGGCAGTAAGATACTAAAGAGGCTAACCTTGAACCTTTGGTAACCACGAATTTAAAGCCTGCAATGGCAATAAGTACATATCTTTCAATAGTCACCCCAAATGTTAATGGGTTGAATGCACCAATCAAAAGACACAGAGTAACAGAATGGATAAAAAAGCAAGACCCATCTATATGCTGCTTACAAGAAACTCACCTCAAACCCAAAGACATGTACAGACTAAAAGTCAAGGGATGGAAAAACATATTTCAAGCAAACAACAGTGAGAAGAAAGCAGGAGTTGCAGTACTAATATCAGACAAAATAGACTTCAAAACAAAGAAAGTAACAAGAGATAAAGAAGGACACTACATAATGATAAAGGGCTCAGTCAAACAAGAGGATATAACCATTCTAAATATATATGCACCCAACACAGGAGCACCAGCATATGTGAAACAAATACTAACAGAACTAAAGGGGGAAATAGACTGCAATGCATTCATTCTAGGAGACTTCAACACACCACTCACCCCAAAGGATAGATCCACTGGGCAGAAAATAAGTAAGGACACAGAAGCACTGAACAACACAGTAGAGCAGATGGACCTAATAGACATCTATAGAACTCTACATCCAAAAGCAGGGGGATATACATTCTTCTCAAGTGCACATGGAACATTCTCCAGAATAGACCACATACTAGGCCACAAAAAGAGCCTCAGAAAATTCCAAAAGATTGAAATCCTACCAACCAACTTTTCAGACCACAAAGGCATTAAACTAGAAATAAACTGTACAAAGAAAGCAAAGAGGCTCACAAACACATGGAGGCTTAACAACACGCTCCTAAATAATCAATGGATCAATGACCAAATCAAAATGGAGATCCAGCAATATATGGAAACAAATGACAACAACAACACTCAGCCCCAACTTTTGTGGGACGCAGCAAAAGCAGTCTTAAGAGGAAAGTATATAGCAATCCAAGCATATTTAAAAAAGGAAGAGCAATCCCTAATGAATGGTCTAATGTCACAACTATCGAAATTGGAAAAAGAACAGATGAAGCTAAGGTCAGCAGAAGGAGGGACATAATAAAGATCAGAGAAGAAATAAATAAAATTGAGAAGAATAAAACAATAGCAAAAATCAATGAAACCAAGAGCTGGTTCTTCGAGAAAATAAACAAAATAGATAAGCCTCTAGCCAGACTTATTAAGAAGAAAAGAGAGTCAACACAAATCAACAGTATCAGAAATGAGAAAGGAAAAATCACGACGGACCCCACAGAAATACAAAGAATTATTAGGGAATACTATGAAAACCTATATGCTAACAAGCTTGGAAACCTAGGAGAAATGGACAACTTCCTAGAAAAATACAACCTTCCAAGATTGACCCAGAAAGAAACAGAAAATCTAAACAGACCAATTACCAGCAACGAAATTGAAGAGGTAATCAAAAAACTACCAAAGAACAAAACCCCTGGGCCAGATGGATTTACCTCGGAATTTTATCAGACATACAGAGAAGACATAATACCCATTCTCCTTAGAGTTTTCCAAAAAATAGAAGAGGAGGAAATACTCCCAAACTCATTCTATGAAGCCAATATCACCCTAATACCAAAACCAGGCAAAGACCCCACCAAAAAAGAAAACTACAGACCAATATCCATGATGAACCTAGATGCAAAAATACTCAACAAAATATTAGCAATCCGAATTCAAAAATACATCAAAAGGATCATACACCATGACCAAGTGGGATTCATCCCAGCAATGCAAGGATGGCACAACATTCGAAAGTCCATCAACATCATCCACCACATCAACAAAAAGAAAGACAAAAACCACATGATCATCTCCATAGATGCTGAAAAAGCATTTGACAAAGTTCAACATCCATTCATGATAAAAACTCTCAGCAAAATGGGAATTGAGGGCAAGTACCTCAACATAATAAAGGCCATCTATGATAGACCCACAGCCAACATTATATTGAACAGTGAGAAGCTGAAAGCATTTCCTCTGAGATCGGGAACTAGACAGGGATGCCCACTCTCTCCACTGTTATTTAACATAGTACTGGAGGTCCTAGCCACGGCAATCAGACAAAATAAAGAAATACAAGGAATCCAGATTGGTAAAGAAGAAGTTAAACTGTCACTATTTGCAGATGACATGATACTGTACATAAAAAACCCTAAAGACTCCACCCCAAAACTACTAGAACTGATATCGGAATACAGCAAAGTTGCAGGATACAAAATCAACACACAGAAATCTGTGGCTTTCCTATATACTAACAATGAACCAACAGAAAGAGAAATCAGGAAAACAACTCCATTCACAATTGCATCAAAAAAAATAAAATACCTAGGAATAAACCTAACCAAAGAAGTGAAAGACTTATACTCTGAAAACTACAAGTCACTCTTAAGAGAAATTAAAGGGGACACTAACAGATGGAAACTCATCCCATGCTCGTGGCTAGGAAGAATTAATATCGTTAAAGTGGCCATCCTGCCCAAAGCAATATACAGATTTGATGCAATCCCTATGAAACTACCAGCAACATTCTTCAATGAACTGGAACAAATAATTCAAAAATTCATATGGAAGCACCAAAGACCCCGAATAGCCAAAGCAATCCTGAGAAAGAAGAATAAAGTAGGGGGTATCTCACTCCCCAACTTCAAGCTCTACTAGAAAGCCATAGTAATCAAGACAATTTGGTACTGGCACAAGAGCAGAGCCACAGACCAATGGAACAGACTAGAGAATCCAGACATTAACCCAGACATATATGGTCAATTAATATTTGATAAAGGAGCCATGGACATACAATGGCAAAATGACAGTCTCTTAAACAGGTGGTGCTGGCAAAA
Source organism: Manis pentadactyla (assembly GCF_030020395.1). NCBI lineage: Eukaryota > Metazoa > Chordata > Mammalia > Pholidota > Manidae > Manis > Manis pentadactyla. Next base: position 14,058,172 of record NC_080020.1, read on the forward strand.
CTGGACAGCGACATGTAGTAGAATGAAACTGGACCATTGTCTAACCCCATATACAAAAGTAAACTCAAAATGGATCAAAGACCTGAATGTAAGTCATGAAACCATTAAACTCTTGGAAGAAAACATAGGCAAAAACCTCTTAGACATAAACATGAGTGACCTCTTCTTGAACATATCTCCCCGGGCAAGGAAAACAACAGCAAAAATGAGTAAGTGGGACTATATTAAGCTGAAAAGCTTCTGTACAGCAAAAGACACCATCAATAGAACAAGAAGGATCCCTACAGTATGGGAGAATATATTTGAAAATGACACATCCGATAAAGGCTTGACGTCCAGAATATATAAGGAGCTCACACGCCTCAACAAACAAAAAGCAAATAACCCAATTAAAAAATGAGCAGAGGAACTGAACAGACAGTTCTCCAAAAAAGAAATACAGATGGCCAACAGACACATGAAAAGATGCTCCACATCGCTAATTATCAGAGAAATGCAAATTAAAACTACAATGAGGTATCACCTCACACCAGTAAGGATGGCTGCCATCCAACAGACAAACAACAACAAATGTTGGCGAGGCTGTGGAGAAAGGGGAACCCTCCTACACTGCTGGTGGGAATGTAAGTTAGTTCAACCATTGTGGAAAGCAGTATGAAGGTACATCAAAATGCTCAAAACAGACTTACCATTTGACCCAGGAATTCCACTCCTAGGAATTTACCCTAAGAACGCAGCAATCAAGTTTGAGAAAGACAGATGCACCCCTATGTTTATTGCAGCACTATTTACAATAGCCAAGAATTGGAAGCAACCTAAATGTCCATCAATAGATGAATGGATAAAGAAGATGTGGTACATATACACAATGGAATACTACTCAGCCATAAGAAAAGGGCAAATCCAATCATTTGCAGCAACACGGATGGAGCTGGAGGGTATTATGCTCAGTGAAACAAGCCAAGCGGAGAAAGAGAAGTACCAAATGATTTCACTCATCTGTGGAATATAAGAACAAAGGAAAAACTGAAGGAACAAAACAGCAGCAGAATCACAGAACTCAAGAATGGACTAACAGGTACCAAAGGGAAAAGGACTGGGGAGGATGGGTGGGTAGGGAGGGATAAGGGGGGGAGAAGTAGGGGGGTATTAAGATTAACATGCATGGGGGGGTAGGAGAAAAGGGAGGGCTGTACAACACAGAGAAGGCAAGTAGTGATTCTACAACATTTTGCTATGCTGATGGACAGTGACTGTAAAGGGGTTTATAGGGGAGACCTGGTATAGGGGAGAGCCTAGTAAACATAATATTCGTCATTTAAGTGTAGATTAGTGATACCAAAAACAATGCAAAAAAAAAAAAAAAGGGCATTTCCTGTGTGGTAACCTCCAACGAGTTCTACACAAGGGTATAAAGGGCATATAAAAGTGTAGGCAAAGGGTCTGTTTGTGTTTATACAGAGGATCAAAGCCTAATTGGGCTACCCGGAAAATGAACTAAGATACGATATGAAAAAAAACTTCCAACATCAGCACTCTCTGGAAGACTCATGCCAGAAGATGATCATCAAAAAACCCCAACAAAGATCCACGCACTGCTACAGCTGTAGATGCACTCATCCCACCAGCTCCTGGACTTGCCATGGGAATGAGGAAGGAGGTAACTAAGCTGGCCTGTGCATACAGTAAAACAACAAATTTGACTGGATCTATACTGTTGGAACTCAACCAAGAATTTGGAGAAGTGCAAATTGTAGCGCTCCAAAGTCTTAAAACTACAGACTATTTACTGTAAAAAGAACATAAGGGATGTGAACAGTCCCCAGGAATGGGTTGTTTTAATTTGTCTGATTTCTCTCAGACTGTTCAAGTTCAGTTGGACAATATGCACCATATCATAGATAAGTTTTCACAAATGCCTAAGGTGCCTAAGTGGTTTTCTTAGTTTCACTGGAGATGGCTGGTAATTACAGATATGCTTTGGTTATGTAACTATACTCCTATTATGTTAATGTGTGTGCGCAATTTAAGTAGTAGCTTAAAACCTATATATGCTGAAGTTACTCTACAAGAAGAAATGTCAAAGAAATAATCAATCTTCCCATGTTTTCTGCCGCCTGCTACTTCTATAGCTTTTCTTCTTCCTTCCTAATTACAACCCTTAAATAGAATTCGTGCCTCATATCAAATTTACCGAGTATCATAATTCTTCCAAGTGGTAAAGATACCTCAAGACAAATGCTGGGCATAGAAGCCACAGGGCATAAATATGCAAAGAAGTAAAAAGCTAACCTTTTCAAACAATAAGGCTCCCCTCTCACTTACCAACTTCACATTTCCCTGTATGGCCCCGGAAGATGACTGGTTAGCCAGAGACGGGTAAGATTCCTCAAGGGAGGAACAACCTAAGACAGGCACAGTCGCAGGGGGGCCATCAGGTGAGAAATTGGGGATCAACAGAGGTGAGGCTTAGAACCTCCCCCCTCATGTTCTGAGAGAAATCTTCTGCATACGTGGATGTTTTATTGCCCTTGTCTAGCTTGGATTAACATACCTACCACTTCAGCATTTTATTAAAAATAATAATAATAAAGAGAGAAATGTGGTATCCACATATAAATCAAGTATAAAAACCAAATGAGTATTCATATTTGAACTGACTGTTTATAGTTCATAATGCATGAGCAAAACCGAAAGTTTCTGTGATGACTGCCCTTGTACTGTTCACCATGTAACTTATTCATTATGTAAGAATTTGTTCTACATGTAAGAACTTGTTTGTTATGCCTCAGAAGATTGGAGACTCACGAAAATTAGGCTTGGGGTGGATTAATGATTGTGCATTGAGCATTGACTCCCCTATACAGAATATTATTGTCGTTAACAACCATTTGATCAATAAATATGAGAGATGCCCTCACAAAAAAAAAAAAAAAAAAGGTCAGACTTCCAATGGTAAAATAAATAAGTAACCGGGATGTAATGTATAGCATAAGGAATATAGTCAAGATATTGTAACAGCTTGGTAGGGTGATAGCTGGAACCTAGAATTATGTATATAAATGTTCTACCACTGTGTTGTACACTTGAAACTAATGTAATGTAATACTGTGCGTCAACTACCCTTCAATAAAAAATAATTATTTAAAAAAAAAAATCTATTTTCATTTGTTTTCATGTAATAAACCAATTGCCCCAGCACAATTTATTGAAAAGTCTAGATCTCCTCACTGATTTGTAATGTCCTTCTGTCATATAATGAATTTCTTCATATTTATGAGTCTATTTATGGCCTTTCTAGTTGTAATACAGCACTATTTTAACAACTATAGCTTTCGGATTAGTCTTAATATTTGGTTTGGGGGGAGCTTCACTTTTTTTTTTCAGCTTTTCTTGGCCTTTCATGGCTCTTTGTTTTACCGTTCAAATTATAATCAATTTGCCAAGTTCCACTTATTGGGATCTTGATTATCATTGCATTGAACTTAAAAATGCAATACCACTAAAAATCCCCTAGGCACTTTTTTTTTTTTTTAGAAATTGACAAGCCAGTTCTAAAATTAATATTAAACCATTTAGATTTAGCATATCCAAAGCAGTCTTTGAAAATTATCAGGTTGGAGGACTTAACACTATTTGATATCAAGACTTATTATGAATCAGTATTATGTGATACTGACATAAGGACTGACAAATAGAGCAATAGAACAGAAAAGAGAGTACCAAAATAAACCTACACCTATATTGACATTTGATTACCAATAAAGTCACCAAAGAAATGCAAAAAGAATAGAAAATCTTTTCAACAAGCAGTGTCAGAACAACTGAATATCCATATGGGAAAAAAATGAACCCTTATACCTATCTCAAAACACACACAAACATTAACTCAAAATGGATTATAGACTGGAATTTAGATGCTAAAACAACAAAGCTTCTGGGAGAAAACATAATTTCATGACTGAGCAGAAGGGGAAAATCTACTTAAAACTGTAAAAATTCTGTAAGACTAGCAAAAAATGAAAAACTGCTCACAAATTTGTAAATGGATGCTGTTACAAAATGAATAGAAAAGCTACATACAGGGAGGGAATATTTATTTATCTGATAAAGACTGGTTTATATAGATCTCTTTCAATCTAATAATAAAAAGTCCAATAAAATATGTGCAAAAGATTTGAACAGACACTTCACATAGTATAATATATGAACAGCTAATAATAAAGCATGTGAAAATTTGCTGAACATTATTAGTCATCAGAGAAATGCAAATTAAACTCTAATGAGATACAGCTATACACCCATTAGAATATTAAAAAGACTGACAACACTAAATGCTGGTGAGGATAAGGGGAATCAGAACTCTCATGCACTATAAGAAGGAATGTAAAATGTTAAGCTTCTCTGCAACAAGGTAAGGTAGTTTCTTATAAAAATAAACACACACCTACCTTTTGGCTCAGCAATTCCTTCTAGATATTCACCCAAAAGAAGTATATGTACACAAAGAGATTTGTACAGAAATGTCCATAACTGCTTTATTTATAAAAGCCAAAAATTGGAAACAGCCCAGTGTCTATCAACAGGAGAATGGAAAATAAATTATATTATATGTTAGGTCAAGAAAGCCAATGCAGGAGTTCAGACTGGTGACAGCACAATTTAATATAAGTCTTCACTACAGAGGCAGTGAAGGGCTGAGTTGGAAAGAGTACAACCCTAAAAGGAAAAAGTTTTGGGGTTTTATATTAACAAGTCTTTAGCCAAGTGGATGTTTGCAAGGGTCTGGCAAGGATGCAGGTACAAGAATTTCTGTTCTTGGTTAGAGGTACTTGAGCCCTACAGCTATTCCCAAGGTCTGAACAGGATATTCTCCAGCTCCTCTACAGGCCTAGGATTTCTCTAAGAATTAACTCAAAATATCACTAGTTTTCTTATTTCTGCCTTCTCTACAGTATGTTCATATTTGACAAAATGTTACTAGATAATAAAATGGCACAACTATTAATACACTTCTTGATCAATTCCAATTCATTCTCCAAGATCCATTTCAAAAGGCAAGTGCCCTATTAATACATAGTTTGTTAGTCATGCCTTCCTGTGTTCTATCTCAATCCTCAAGCTCATTACAGAATATTATATTTATGTATCTGTAATTAGCCCCATCTCCATGTGCTCACTGTAAATACACTGACAGCAAAAGCCATGTTCCAGGTAATGTCAAAGTTAGGTAAATAAATTAAGGTTTTTCCATTTTGGGGCTTCCTAACTCAAACTCATGATCCAATTAAGTTGTGGATTCCACACTCGAGCACTTTAAAATCTAAAGCAAACCCAATTTATTAAGAGTAAAGCACAAAAATGGAAAAGAAGGGACGGGTGCCCCTGTTCCTCCAAAAGAGACTAACGCAGAATTTAAGTTTGAGGATGGATGTTGTCCACACTGGATGTGATAGTGATGATTCCCTCTAAGATTATGAGTTCATGGCTACTAGTATCCCATCTTTAATCATTTTTATTAAACAGAAAGGTATCAGGTTCAAGGTAGGTCTCACAATATCTGTACAACTCCTTTAGCTTACTTAACAAAACATGCTGAGTAACACCAACATGTTTCATGGCCATGTCCCAGTGAGCAGCACAAAATTATCCTTAATTCATTATATACTCTAAATCTAACACACTCAATGACTAAGGCTAATCGTACTCCATACGCTCCTTACTTTATTTTTTCTCAATGCACAAAATCCTAACAAAATTCTTTTAAAAACTCATTATAGGAAATCTGACACTGCCTTTCATTTCCTTATGCTCCCAAGTAAGCTGTTAAACTAAGCGTTAAGAAACAGCCCATGTAGAATGTCTTTCTCTTTGTTTTTCCTCTCCTGGCTGGCACATTTGTTAATCTGTGGTAGGTACAACTTGAATCTTTGCTTAACTGCATAAAAGCAAGATTAAAATACTTTAAAAAATTTATGAAATCCAAAGAAGAAATTCACATGGCCAACAGGCATATGAAAAGATGCTCCACATCACTAATTATCAGGCAAATGCAAATTAAAACCACAATTAGATATCACCTACCCCAGTTAGGATGGCCAACATAGAAAAGACTAGGAACAACAAATGCTGGCAAGGATGCAGAGAAAGGGGAACCCTCCTACACTGCTGGTGGGGATGTAACCTAGTTCAACCACTGTGGAAAGCAGTATGGAGTATTACTCAAAATAGAAATACCATTTGACCCAGGAATTCCACTCCTAGGAATTTACCCTAAGAATGCAGGATCCCAGTTTCAAAAAGACATATGCACCCCTATGTTTATCACAACACTACTTACAATAGCCAAGACATGGAAACAGCCTAAGCATCCATCAGTAGATGAATGGAAAAAGAAGATGTGGTATATACACACAATGGAATATTATTCAGCCATAAGAAGAAAACAAATCCTACTATTTGCAACAACATGGATGGAGCTAGAGGGTATTATGCTTAGTGAAATAAGTCAGGCGGAGAAAGACAAGTACCAAATGATTTCATTCATCTGTGGAACATAAGAACAAAGCAAAAATTGAAGGAACAAAACAGCAGCAGACTCACAGAAACCAAGAATGGACTAACAATTGCCAAAGGGAAAGGAACTGGGGAGGGTTGGTGGGAAGGAAGGGAGAAGGGGAATAAGGGGCATGATGATTAGCACACATAACATGGGGTGGGGAACATGGGGAAGGTAGTATTACACAGAGAAGACAAGTAGTGACTATAGCATCTTACTACACTGATGGACAGTGACTGTAATGGGGTATGTGGTGGGGACTTGATAATGGGGGGAATCTAGTAACCACAATGTTGCTCATGTGATTGTATATTAATGATACCAAAAAAAAAAGAAGTGAGAGGTAAAATGAGAAACCACAGATTTTCTTCCATCTGAAATTCCTTATGGTTCCATTACAGATTATTTCAAAGCTTTTTAAATAATTTTTTCAAAACCAACAAAGAGCACAAAGGTGAATTTTTGAAACAATAGATCAAGAATTTGAACCAGTTCAGAGCTGATTTCATCATTAAAGTTAATGAACCTTTTAAACTGTAGTGTCAACATGAAATTGAAAGTTATTCTTGAAGTCTTTTCATGACTATTCATGGAGAAGAAGTTTTAGGTTCATTAAATTTTCATGCTGCATATTGCAGAAAGTCATAGCTTGAAACCCCATAGCCGAGAAACCTTCTGACTTCTGATTCAAATTAATTTATGTCATGAATTTATAGATATGTAATAGGTATTTTAACCTACAAAGAGTGCAGTAACTAGAGTGATGGCTATTTGTTTTCTACCATGTTTAGTGCCAGTGTCTGAGTGAGCACATTTAATAATGTACTCATACATTCATAAAGTATGTTACGGCCACTTACATGTTTATTCCAGTGTGATACACCATATGACTTCCTAAAGCTCAAGCACAGTTCAGAGTCTCCAAAGACTTTAATACATTTTTTGAAGGTGATTATTAGAACACAAAAGTTTCCGAAAGGGCATCTGATACAGTGGATATCAAGTTATTTTAATTGAGGAAATTTTTTGAGAATCTTATAAAGGTTACAGATATTGTCCAAACAAATGCACACTCATACAGAGTTTATAATTTTATAAATTTCAAAGAATACTGAAATCCAATCCTTGGAACCCAAGTTAAGTATTGTTACCCTCTTCTTAGGAACCAAAGCCAGGACAGGTGCAGGACTCTGCACTTTGGTGGCTGAGTTGGGCTGAAACCCAAGCCCTTGCTATCTGAGGTCAATACTGTCTTTCCTGCATCGCCTTCAGAGGTGAAAGAGGTGGCTGGAACTAAAAACACAGGATTAGAATTCAAAGTTCTCATTAGTTATGGAATTAACTCTACATAAGATATAAACTGTAACAACCGCAGCACAATATATTTAGTGGAGAAAAACAAACTATCTGAAGTCATAGTCTAAGCACAAGTGGCCAAAGTAAATCCCATAAACTGAGCACAGGTCATCAATGTAAAGTGGTTGATAGAAGGGAGGTGGGAAAGGGGCAGATTAAGGGAGAGAAGAGAAGGGAAAGGAAGAGCAAAGAAGGGAAGAAAAGAGAAAATGTATTTCCTAGTACAGAATTAAGTATTAGTCCAAAAAAACCATACTTCTACTAAGGTTAACTCTGGTCAATCCACACAAGTAAATGAAAATAGGAAGATGATATGAAAGTCTGTCATAAAGTAACTATAAAAAGGAACAAATATTCTCTGAACCTGTTTTAACTCTCAGTAAGCTGGGTTGTGGTAAGAGAAAGGCCTGTGTTCAGAGGCGCCGCCTGAGGGGTCGTAGACAAAGGTTTTGGACAGAGCTTGTCTCCTCCCGCCCGAGCTGGGAGCTGGCTGGAGCCAAGATCTCAGGTCTGGGAAGGAAGAAACTATTCTGCATATGAATGAGAGGGAGAAATATCTGGGATTCTAAATAGTGCGAAATTTGGGAGAGGGAAGGACAGAGATGGGGAGGAAGAGGACAGAGACAGGGTCCAGGGAAGAGGCATCAGGGCCGTGCTTCCTGGAATTCTCTCTTCCTCAGAAGCCCCAAATCTGGAGATGGCTCTGAAGCACGCAGAATGTGTGATGTGAGCAGTTACTTGACGGGAACCACTGAATGGATGAAGATTCCTTTAGGGTGATGTGGGGGTCAAAACAAAGCTGTGGGTCATAAGAAAACCTTTTCCGAGACTCACCCTTCCAGTGATGATGTGAGATGATAGAATACCTCCTGACGAGACAAGAGAAGTGAATGAAGTAGGCTTTGTGACACAGCGTTAGGCTACTGCTGACCTTCTAAGGATTCATTAGAAGTAGGATCCTCTGCTTGGGACCTCGCTTGACTTCAGGTAACCGAAACTATGGACAGCAGTGCTGGATATGGGAGGGCTCCTGTATTTCCAAAGACGGTAGAATCCTATCTGGAAATGTTAAGCCTGAATTAGTTATCCAAGAGATTGAAATGATGTGGTACAAAACTGCCTGAAGTTACCAAAACCTACTAACCATCTTCTTTGGTATCTTTTCATGTGTGGTTCTTAAGAGTCTGTGATCTGTTTTCTTCAAAGGACTTTATATTTTAAAATATTAAAGAACACTATTAGAAACAAGAATTTCAGATACTGAATTTAAATATATATTAGAAACAAGAATCTCAGATACTGAATTTAAATATATCTGTGAAATTCAGTCATGCACATGGATTTCATTAAGTTCAATGAAGCAAATAAAATCTGTTGTTATGAAAGGGACCTTTGACAGCTTATAATTACATAAAAATAAATCCATCAGTTGAGAGTAGAACAAATTAAGATGTCAGTGTTGATGGATCTCATAACTAAATTTTTAAGAAACATTTTAAAACTCAGTAACTTTTTCTTGTTTTATGTAGTTATATTAAAATGGTGAAATTAATTTTGCAGCACCTTGACAGTAACCATTTAATTCTTAACACATCACGAAAATTAATTTTTAGAAATAGACTAAAATATATTGTATTAAAATCTGTTTAGTTAATTAAGCCATGAAAAATTAAGGTAGCAATTGCAATGGGAATGCAATTTAATTGAATACCTGAACTAAATTTATAGATTATAAGTAAATGATTGGCTCTAACAATTCTAAGTAGGGATTACAATATTAAACCTCAAAGTGCCATTATATAAGTTAAAGGTTTATCAGAAAAGTGGAAATTGGTATCTTCTAACTAGGTTTTCAAATAGTGAGATCAAGTTTGGGGCGGAAAAATTTATAGACAAAGAACTTGAAGACTTGAAGTTTCTAACACAGTAATTCAAGTACTATCACCAAAGAATAATATAAGAAAATAGAGGCAATGCTTCAGGTTGATTTAAACAATCACTTAACTTCACACCTGTTTGTTTGTAGTGAACTCCTATTATGAAACCAAAATACTCTCAATTTTGAAGCTAAAGTCCAAACTTAGGATCGATAATCCCTCGTATTCCTTCCTGGCCTTCAGCCCTTCTTTCCCATGGCTGTGTGCCTTCCCCATATCCACAGCTTTCCTGTTCAGAATACCCTCTTTAATTCTTCTGTGGCTAGTTGTTTGCCCCGTCAATCAGCTGTCAAGACTGATCGGGAGGTAAATTAATTTCTGGTCTATGAATAATTCTACCAAAACCCAACACATAGCTGCCTTGTTTCCCACAGCTGTGTCTCAGAATGTCGTAGATGCACAAACAGCCTGATGGTGCTCAACTTAGCTGAAACCTCTGGGGAAATAATGTTCTGAAAAAAAATTTGTTTTCAGAGAACAAAACTTGCTGGGGACAAAAAAAGATAGACTCCTTTAATATTTCTATATTTTTAGTCTCAGAAAGCAATGCCCGCTCTCAGATGTTTCCAAGTAAGTAGACCTTTCACATATAAGATTTTATGAACATCAATTAATTACAAACTTTGCTAACATTTCCATAAAACTGATTAGAATTACATTAGATAGGATTGGATTATCTGTGCATATACATTTCAAATGCATAATTTACTATTTAATCTTAATAACAGTATTACCATTTTTCTCATTAAAAACCATTAAGTAGTGTTCTTCATTGTTTTTGTTGTTACAAGTCTCCTTTCTAACTATGTCTACTGTGCCCCCTAAAGGATATTGGATAATCCCAGATCGAGAGGGTAGTGAAGGGCATTCTTGGCAGTGGTAGTAGCAAGATTCTTTTTGGTAAATATTAATCGCCAACAATAGTTAGGACAGGTTAGTGTTGCAGGCTTCACTTAAAAGATAACCTCAAATCAAAATCTGTCACACAGACATTCATTACAAAAAAGGGCAGAAAATAGCCATATAGCCAGTTTTGTAAAAAGATTTATTCAAAGCAAATGTGACAATATCTCCTTGGAAAACTTTGTTAACCATGTTTCACAGGCAGGTCCTTCTACGAGGTGCCTTGGAAATCCAGCCCAAAGTTCTGCTCCTGGGCTGCTTGACTCTCAACGTTTAGTGAATCCATGCAATTATGCGAGAATCTTTAAAGCCTTTTTAGCTAGTCTATATACCTTAAATATACATATTTTCTATAATCCATTTTGCTCATTAACAAGCCACAATTGTCACCAGGAGAAACCCATTTCTAACATCCGTTATGCTAACTTCCTGGCTAAATATGAAGAAACTCAAAGTACTGAATATCAAGGTAGCTGCTCCGGAACGCAGTGCTTCAGGGGAGGGAGGGGACACAGGAAACCGGGAGAGTGGCTTCCCGCTGGGCAAGAACGAGGGAGTCTAACCATTAGGGAGCACAATGAGGGCTGGTAAACTTTACTACTTTCTGGTCTGACGTGGGACATGTGGACTTCACAATGTGATAACTCACTGAGATTTACATTATGCTGTGTGCTCTTTATTTTATTCTAAAATTATTTTAAAGAAATAGCTGAATTGATTTTCATCTTGAAAGTGTTCAAATTAAATTTAGAATTCTATTTAAAGAGGTTTTCAGATTAAAAAAAAATCCCAAATCACTTGATATTTTAAGATAGAATCAGCAATATCATCAATCTATACTCCTCTCAGATGCAGCTCTGAGAAGTTTCTGAAGAAATACTTCATCATGTAAGAAAGAGTGCATTATGTAATCGTTGCCCAGCTTCCCACAAAGGTGTTCTGTTTCTTCCCCTAGATATCTTCTTGGGTAGTATGATCATTAACTCAATAATTTAATAATAACAATAATATGCAAAATTTGCTATAGCTTATGGCCAATATGGAATAGAAAAATGAAAGAGATAATTCCAAATAAAATAAGAAGAATGCACTCCAGCCTAGTTTACTAACAAAAAGCAACATGTGGGAGTCTGGTTCAGTTAAAGGATATTCCACTCTGGGCTTGTAAGTCTAGACATATCTTAGCAATTTTATCTTTTATTCCTAAGAAAATAAATAAATACAATATTGAGAATCACAAGATAAAGTTTGGTGAAAGGGACTTTCAAAGTTGCCATTAAATGGAGCAAAGATATTACACAGAGATGCTGAGGTACTATGTCTCATTTCTTTCCTGGTGAAAGTTTCGTCTTTCTGACTTTAACTTTGTTTCAAGAAATAGTATAGCTAGATGTTTGTTTGCCCTAGAAGGTAAACGTCAAGTCAGGAGAGGCATCAGTTCTTCCTGAATTGCATGTAAAATCCAGTCCAAAAGGATCATGGTACAGCTCAGAGCGAAGCTTCTCCATCCAGCCATACCACCTCACTCGGATGTCCAGTTTCCAGGCACCTGTGTCCCCACTCCCACCCCAAAGGCCACTCCCACCCCCAACTAGGACCAGGGGCAGTGGAGGTCAGGAGAAAGCAAGCTGAAACACACCACATTCATATGATTAAGTTTTGTGCTGGCTTCACTTTTGTTAAGTTTCAAAGTCATGAACTGTGCAGCGTGTGTGTGTGTGTGTGTGTGTGTGTGTGTGTGTGTGTGTGTGTGTGTGACCTCTTCCCGTTGTCTCAGCCAGTAATCACCACAGCAAACTATGACTTGGAAAAACTTATATGGTGTGCTGGCATGGTTTTATTAACTTTCTGTTGCTTTAAAGCACCCACAGAAACAACAAAATATACGATTTTTGTTCAGTTGTTTGGCTGAGTACCAGTTGTGTCTTAATGGTTTCTTGTAGCTCTTCTTCTATAATAAATAAACCATAGCTTTTGCTCACAGTGCAAATTATCAGAGGCCCCATGCTGAGGGAGTAAGGTCAAGGGTTTATCAGCTCAGTATGGACTATGGAACACCCACCATCCTATCTTGAGAAAACAGTGAGCACTTCAGCAATGTTCTTTCTTTGGATTGCTCACAATGCTACTGAAGAGCATTACCTAAAATTGTGATCTTGGTGGCTCTTTTATGGAAGTGAAGGATGAAATTATTGTCTAAAACTCACCAGTTTTTTTCCCAGCTGTATTCAAGAGGCTAGCAAATTGCTTTCTGGTGTGAACAGTGGCATAGGAGAGCTGGTGAACAAGCAGGCAAATGCACACCTCGCCATCACCACCGCGCTAATCAACGTGGATGAAAAGGGAAGGACATTTCCCTTCTTTAAGTTATTCGGAAGAGTTGGAAAAATTAGAGTCACAATAATAAATATGCACACTAATAATAAAACTCTGAAGAAATATACATGAATGAAACCAACTAAATACTTCAAAAATGCTAGCAATGGTTGATTAATGGGTGTTGAAATTTGTTTGCAAGTTTCTATCTTCCAAATGCTCTATAATAAAATTAAATTATTTTAAAGCTATAAAAAATTAACGTGTTAATATGTATTGTACATAGAAAAAATATGTTCAAAAATAATATAACCAATATTTCATATATGGTATATCTGTATACATACCCATTATACATAAATATATATATGTATTTCATTAGTGTGTTAAGATCTTTTCACCTGAATTGTAGAAATGCAGGCAACATTTTCTACATGAATAAACTGAATCATCTTAGTTTAAATATTGTGTTTAATAAATCATTTTAGCTTTTGTTTCAATTACTTCTATATACAATTGCTTCAAAAATCCACCTCTTATAGTTATTTTCTAATATTATATTGCTACTTTACAACATACTTGGTGAATTTAATAGAATTTAGTTGAATTTTGAAATTTCACATTATTTTAAAATATGTAGTATAGTTACTTATTTCTCAATAGTGTATAAACAGAATTCTGGAAGTTCAAATCATCTCACACAATGAAGTGATAATTAAGAAGTTATTAATTAGTCATTTGCTTTTCCAAAAGTACTAGAAATGGATCCCATATTTACATTCAGAAAGCAAAACAAAGAAAGAGAAATAGAAAATACCTGACTTCGCACATCCAAGATATCATTGCATATTCTTGAAATCTTTTGCATTCACACAGAGATACATTTATTCTTTAAATAAAAGTTATTCTATAAAACTGCTCTATATTTGTCTTTTTAATCACTAATATGGACACCTTTTCAAGTCAACAAAAACTTACCTTCTGTTTTTGATGCAAAGTAGTGTTCCACTGACAACTACACAAAAATTTATTTAACCAATGACTTGTTGATTGGAAATTTCAGTTGTTTACTAGTTTTCACTACAATTAACAATACTAGGACAATCTCAAAGTTCATCTTTGCAACATTGCCTAACTACTAAAACAAATTCCTAGTAGCAGATCATTGTTTCAAAATGAGCGTGTATTTTAAAAAGGTTTTGGATGTCTAATGCTAATTTGCCCTCCAGGTATCTTGTGCTAATAAAAAACTCTGATTAACAGTTTATGGACTGTCCTTTGTCCAAAATTCATATAATACTAAACACTATCATTTTTTCAGTGTTTGCCAATCTAAAGGACAGATAACACATCTTGTTCTTATTATCAATTTGTTAGTTATTAAAATGATGGAATATTTTCCTTATATCTATTGTCCATTATGGTTCTTTGTGTATATATATTGCCTGTTCATGTCTTTTAACATCATATTAATAGTTTGCAGTTGCATATTTAATTTCCCTTATTAGTTTTATTCTCTAAAATCCCAAGTGTTTAGGGCAGTGTTTGTCAATGGAGGATTCTTGGCACTGTTTGCATTGGGAATGGACAAGTCTGCATTCAGGGACTATCTGCACACTTGTGGATATCCATCACACCTGGCCCCTAAGAGTCAACAGCGCTCCAGGCTTTCAACCAAAATGCCCCCACTTCCTTCCAAATACTCCCCAAGAAGGCAAGAGCACCACCGGCTTTGGTTGAGAACTATTTAATTGAACATTTTTGTTATCCTTCTATTTTTCTAGTTTTACTTCATTTGTATTGACAATTGTAAATAAAATTCTTATCATTATCTTCTAGCTGTTTTTGAAACTTCCGGTAAATTATTGAGTTTCACTTTTAGTACAATACCTAAGACCTTTATTTTTAAATGATTCATGGTCATTCAAAAGCATTTCCGGTGGGGGATCACCCGTCAGAGACATTTTTCATGATCTATGCTGACAAACCAAGTGTCATGAGTCCAACCAATCTCTCCCCTCAAGCGGCTGGCACAGGACCAAATCAAAGGCTTCCACGGGTGTGTGAGCACATATGATTAGTGCAAATGAATTGTTTTGAGGCAACGGCTTCAGCAGAGTCTGGGAAATCTAGTTTTGAGTTTTCCTGAATGTCTGTGAGAGAAGGGGATAGGAAAAAATCTGAGTTAGCATATCCAGGGTCCATCGTATTGCCACTTTACTTTTTTATTTTTGGTAAATTATGTTTCTCCTTTTCTCTTAATTTTTAACATTTCCTTTGTTCCTTTACTTCCTTCATTTTCCCCCTCAAATGGCCAGCCAATTATACTAATCTTACTTTTGACAATTTAGGATTTTAAAATTATACAGCCGGTTTTATTCTAATGATTTTATCATTAGAAGAAAAAATACATTCGTCTGTCAACATAAAGAACAAACCAACTTCTGTAGGTTTTCCCATAACAGAGATCTTTACAGTAGATTTATGTCCTTCTCTATTCCCCCTAATGCTTCATATTTTTCTTAAATATTTAAGAGTACTTCTAGAGATAATACATGGTGGTATAGTTTTATAGTCCTTATATATATATATATGAAAATATTCCTTTTGCCCTTTGGCATAAATGTTATATTAGCAGGAATCAAATCATACCGAATCATAAACCTGCAAATGTATTTATTATCCCCTAGTATTCAGTCTTAACAAAAAAATTCTAAAGTGAAACTAATTCTATCTCCTTACAAATCATGTATTTTTCTTTCCAGATGTAGTCAAAAACTTCTCTTTTTTTAAAATTGAAGTATAGCTGACATACAATATTATATTAGTTTCAGGAGTATACCATAGTGATTCAACATTTATACACATTACAAAATGCTCACCAAGATAAGTATAGTTACCATCTGTCACCATGTCAAGGTATTATAATATTGTTAACTATATTCTCTATGCTGTACTTTTCATCCCCATTACTTATTAATTTTATAATTGAAGTTTATTTTTATGTGAAAGAAAATTTTAATTATCATTCCTTAATTCTGCTTTAAAATGGTAATATTTTTAAGTACATAATCATGTCTTCCCTCATTTTAAGAGAAATTTTCTCATCTTTTTCTAGTGCTACATCTCTTTCTCCATCAGTTCCATTTTTTACTTTCTCTAAGCTCCCGTTTATTTACTTACTGTACGTTCAGAATCTATCATCTAAGTAGTTTGTATTTGCTCTCCTAAATATAAGTGTGTCTTTCACTTCCATGTTGTGGAGAGGAATTATTCTCTTATTCAGTCTTGCATGGACTTTGTTTTCCTTTCTACTTAAGTGCTGGTAATGCCTGATTCATCATTCACCCAAAGATGCTAGGCCTCTCTTGTGCTCTATTAAATTTTATTTCTGTCAGACAGGCATAACTGAGACCTGCTAGTTCTCAAATCATCCTTCATGCTAGAAGATACAACAGAGATTTTAATGAGTTGCTTTGTGGTACTAATAGCAAATAATTAAAGGACAAAAAAATAAGAGAAAATAATTTTAAAATGAAAACATCAAATAGATAAAATGGGTGAAATGAGATGAGATGAATAAATGGGGAAGAAAATAGTGGTGGACAAAAAGATAGTAGAGAGTAAGAGAAAGTGAAGAGAGAGCATAATGCAACACAAAACAGAAAAGAGTAGGAAAGAGAGAGAGAGAAGTTGAAATAAAAATGCCTGTTAATATGAAAATGAGGAGAAAAGAGATGAGAATTAAGAATGACAATGACATGCAATGTATAACTTGCATGCTTTTAGAATTTCTTAATTAAAACAATTTTACAATTATATTAAAAGTGATTAACTTAAGACCTAGTGAAATTTAACAGTGGCACAAGACCATGACAATAATTTTAATTATTCTAGACTAAGATTATGGAACATGAGAAATGGGTAGGGGTTTCACCTATGAAATATTCAATGAAAATATTCAGTGAAAGAGAAGAAATGTAGAAAGCTAACAGGAATATGAATAAAAGTATATTATTCTATGGGATAAATAATTGTCAAGAAATAACAGATTTTGTCAAATTGCAATTATTACTTTCACACACTGAGGTGCATCTACCATACTGAAAGAGAAAGACACAAAAGGTCTTAGGGGCATAGAGTCCACTCTGTTTCTTTGTCTGACCGCTCCCAAGATGTTTATGCACTGCAAGAATCTGGGCAATTAAATTTTTTATCACATAATCACAATGACTTAACTGAAACGAAGGAAAATTGAAAAAACCTATAGAAAGGTAAGCATGCCTGTGGATAAAATTGCAATATTTCCAGAATCTCTCACCTGGCCTTAGTGCGCCTCCGTATCAGTAGGTGACTGCAAATAGGGGTGGAGAGCTAGCGTGCATGGGGAGAAGAGAGGTTAGGTGGGGCCTTTCTGCACCCAGGTTGTGGGACAAGGGCAAGCAGAAGTAGAGGACTGCTTGTAAGCAATAAATGGGTTTCTCCCACTTTATTTCTCCCTTTGATTGATTTCGGCTTCAAAGGTTATTTGCCCCTGGCTGGGAACATATTTTCCCCATGGAATTATAGCATCTTTAAAGGAGACTTCAGAGTCTGTTGCTATAGAATAAATAAATCATTAACAGGCCATCTCTCATGCATATTAGGAGATTTTAGTGAAAAAATTGGTGTGGAAGCTTTAAAAATGAAGGTCTTCTTTGAGCAATTGCCCTAGGTGGGGACAGTAGTGGCCCAAAATTCTTAGCCTGCCATACCTGGAATAGCTTTTCCATCCTACAGTGGTGGCTGGGCAAGTGGAAAGGCCCAGATCCCTCAGCCACGCTTACCTGGAATAGCACTTCTGTATGCAAGTTGGGGGAATGGAGATGAGCACAATAGAGGCCTGTCCCTCCCAGAGAGAAACCAATTTCCTAGTCTGCAGACTCGGGGAGAGAGAGGCCATCTTCTTGGCTGCAGCCACCCATAGCAGCACTTCATTACACTAAGCTGGGGAGCTGGAGGAGTGTGGCCCAGGGGCCCAGATTCTTGCTGTACTTGTTACCAGCAGGACACGTCATGTTTCCCTAATTCTTGTTTTCTCAAAGGAAAGAATTCAATCAAGAGACTTAGGACTTAGGACATTTTTAAACAGCAGGAGTCTATTAAGCAAAGCATAAGTACACTCTTAAGAAGGGTGTAGAGCTGGTGTCTGGAAACCAGAAGGAGGATTGGTATTAGTGAGATTGGCTTTTACTTTTTCTTAAGAAGGTCAGAAGTCCTGCTCTGCATCTATGTCTTTTGATTTACAGCTCTAGGTTGTATAACTTTTTTCGCAGTACCCAGGCTCCTTACCCCTAAGTACCTATGAGAAGCCTGCAGGGGGGCCAAAACCACAGTGCTAATTTGATTTATATGTTATTTTAATGAGGTGGGGTTACTTTTGGACAAAGTCTTCTGACCTTGCGCATCATGCTCTGTAATCAGAGAAGCACCTGTGCTCTTGGGCCTCTTAACAATAGAGGTGTCCTTAACTGTCTGGGCCTGCTGATAAAGCTAGGCGTCCCTGACTGTGGACCTGGGAACTAAGGAGGGCTTAGGGGCTGGCTAGGGAGAAGTCGCCCTTGGTGATGGGCTGGTCCTTTTGTCCTGCTTATGTCTAATTGCCTACTATAACATACTTAACAAGACTTCGCAGATTTCTATGAGTATATGTTTCTTCATTTGCTGCATGCCCTTAAGACAAATTCCAGAGACTTTAAATGATTATTTTTAAAATAATTTTTACCACTTATGGTGGTTTCAATGGGAAATTCAATGTGGAAATCCTCACATCACCATCCCAATACTTTGCCTGTTTATATTTATCTTTCCCTCTAAAGTTTCTATCTGTGTTGCAATGTAAGTAAAATGTTGATTTTATGCAAACAGTATAAAATATATTCATAATGCATATAATTTACAAATAACTATATATTAGGTTGCTCAGAATACTTTGACCTGTTAAGGTGCTCCTTCAAAACCATTTGGAGACTTCCTGCCAGGTACACACTCTTGGGTTTTTCCATACACCACTTTGGATATATTTAGCTTTTCCAGCAGGAGAATTATGGCAAGTGTTCTGGCTCCTCAGTGCTCTCACCATCTGTAGCATGAAACTGTTTCTGGTTGTTTCTTTCTAAACCAACAGAAGAGAAGTCTTGACTCTGAGATCATTTGAATTTTGGCAAGTAAAATACATTAGTAACTTTTAAATTCTTCCACACAAATACACAAACTGCAGCATTACTGGAGAGTATGGATATTTTTAGAGCAATAATTTACAATGCTTTTCATTATGCTGCCTGTGAAACAGGTAGAAAAATCATTAATACATCTTTAAAAATATATCTCAACCTACATCAATCTTATTTATCCTTGTGGGAGTAAGTTGTTTTAAAAAATAGATGTCACTATCACCTGTGCGGCAGAGAATAGTGAAACTTTATGTAAGCGTTTTTTGGGAAGTTGCCTTATCCCCTTTAGATTTCTACCTTTGAAAAAGTTTGTTTTAAAAAAGATGTAATGTAAAGGTTGTAACATTTCTGCCTTGCAATTATCCATTTTGTTACATGAAAATAGTTTTAAATAGTCCGGCATCTGCATGTTTCTACGTGTTTTCAAATATGGGAGCATGTCTCCATTTAGGAAATGATAAGACGAATGATCCTTTCAGGGATGTGTGTGCCCATTTCCTTTCTCCCAGCAACATTCATCAAACATCGTCAGATGCCCATACCATTCTCCAGACACGGAACTGCGAAAGCAAGTCCCCACTCTGGTTGAAGGCTGCCCAGCGCACGTGCAGATGTCAGCCAGTAAGGGCGCTACTTGAATACACAAGCACTACACACGACACTTGTGTGTCTTATGATCACAATTAGACGAACATCTTTAGGCCTTAAAAAAAATGTAGAAAAGCAGCTTCTTAAAAGTAATGGACTGGCACACACACTATTTCAGATCCTGGCTCAAAGAGCTAACGTGCAACATTGTTTTTGCCACAGCCAAGAATTCCGAAGGACCCTAAAGGGTGCCCCCTAGCGGCAAGACAAGCGTGTCTTGAGAGGAAACTGCTTCTGAGGCCCCAGTGGCTCCAGGCTGGGTGGGGGTCTTGCAAAAGGTATTTCCCCGCAGGGACGCCCTGAAGCGCCGGGATAGGAAGGCGCCGACTCTCCTAACAGTGGGGCACCGGGACCTGAGGTGGGGAGATGCTGCTCTTCCCGAGGGCGCCGAGCCCAGGTGCGCGAGGCAGACGGGGCTGGTGGGGAGACACCCCCGCGCGGGTCAGAGAGGAGCCTGGGGAGCCGCCGACGCCGAGAAGCGCTCCTGCCCTGCGGCGGCGCGCGCGGCCGCGGGGGACGAGCGGGACGGGGGAGGCCGGGGTCGCGCGCAGGGGGCGTGAGGGGCACGGGGTCCTCGGGCAGCGGGAGTCGGGGAGGGGCGCGGGTGGGTGGCGTGGCGGGGGCCTGCGAGTGGTGCGCGGCGGGAGCGCGAGGGGACGCGCACTCTTGCCCGCCTGGCGGCTACCCCGCTCCGCGGGGCTGGGGGACCGGGGCCACCGGGGGCGGGCACGGGGCTGCGCGAGGCGCGGGGCTGGACGGCCGGGCACGAGGCGGGCGCTGGGCGGGGCGTCCGGGGGTGGGGCGTGGGGAGGGGTGAGCGCGGGGTGGCCGTGGAGCGGCCCGGGGCGAGCCCCGCGGAGCAGTCGGGCCCCCACTTTCCTGGCGCCCGGGACCAGGCGGGGCTGTGGGCACCCGCCGGCGGCGGAGCGGCGCCCCCGCCCAGGAGCAGAGCGGTCGCTACGATCGCGGAGCAAGGAGGACGGAGCCCGGACCCCGCTGCCCGAGGAGACACGGGCTCATCCCGCCTGCAATGAGGGGAAACGCAGTGGTCCTTCCCGCCCGCAGACCCCGAGAAGTACAGCAGGTAAAGGGGGTAGCCGCGGACCGCCACTGCGCTCCCAGTCTCCCCAGGTTTCCTCCTCTTGCATGCCCCCAGACTAACTGCCGGCTGCTGGGCGCCCCTCTCCCTCTCCAGCCTGGGCCCAAGGACCCACCGCCGTCTTCCAAGCGGGCTCCCCAGCCCCGTCTGCTCCCTCCGCTCCTCTGTGCCCCGAACAGCGTTGCCCTCCTCATCCGCCGGCCGGCGGGGGCTCTGGCACGACGGGGAGGTGTAGTTGAGAAGTGTAGTTTGGTCTTTGGCCAAAAAACTTTGCTAACTGATGTGCACTCTGACATGACTGAAATCCGTTGTACATAGTGTGTGTGAGAGAGGGAGAGAGAAAGGGGGTGTGTGGAAATGAGAGAAGATAAGAGTGAATTTTTTTTCTGTGAATTGGTTTTGCCGAAACATTGCCCTCGACTGCTGACGAGTCTATCCTTGACATTAGTAAGCAGAGTCCCTGCACCGAGACAGTGCAGAGTTGCGGAGGGCTGACGTAGGCAGTTCAGAGGGGAAACAAAGATTACTTAAAATCACAGTTGGCTCATCACTTGATGATCCCCGCCCCATTATACCTGCTTGTCTCCTGAAGCACCTGTGGTTGGTATTTTTGTATTTGCATGTTATCACTCGGTTAGATCAAAGTTAGGAAGTTGATCATTTTTAAATCACGACTGGACAGTGGGATGTTTATAAATACTGGTACAATACGTACAATTTATCTGTGAAACCACTATTCATCAAGTGATACTGAATGTTGTACAAGTAGATTTATAATAATAGCCCTTCGTTATATGCAGAGTATTTTTGCATTAAGGCTTCCAGGTGTCCATTAAAGCAGGTAAACCTGTTTGTAAAGCAATGGAATTGCATTTATTTTTTTAAAAAGCAAACTTTTTTTTTGTATGGCTCTTCTTGGGATTTTCTTTCTTTAATGTGAGCAGGTGATTGAGAAACTCTGAAAAGTAGGTCTCACAATATTATTGAAAAACATACTTAAACTAATCTCTTGGGTTTTGGTGATGGAATATTTTACGAAAAGGTTCAGTGTCTCTGGTATTAAAACTTCCTCTGGAGGAAATGTGCTTCCAAACAAAGTGATTAGCGTATGTATCCACTGCACATGTATAAAAATATAATGAACTTTTAAGGATGTTTTCAAGTATTTCACCTTTCCTAAATCCTATGTTCTTTTCATGTTTAATGTTTGTTTTTGCTCAATCAGACATTAAATACAATATTGAGTGGATACTACACATAAATCATTTATGCATACAGTACATTTACACTTGGGGGCTTATGAGTGTATAAGGTGTCCTGGAGAACAATTGTAATAAAAAACTATACAGCAATGAATAATACATTTAGTAAATTAAAGTCATTGGAACTACATAGCAGACTGTAAAAGAAATAAGGAAACTTTCATGTTTAACAAATAATTTGCTTTTTTAAACGATTAAAACACCTCTCAGAGATGAGGATAATAATGCTCATTTCGTTTTTAAAGAAGCATTGCTGGAAGATATTTAAAGTAGATTATATATATATTTTAATCTCTATGTATATATATATATATATATACATACACACACACACATACACTATTACAGTTCAGTCACCATCATTTCATTATTTGGTGTATGGATTTTTTACATCTATGAGATTCTCATTTAGATATTTGGTACTTAAGGTCATGTCCTGCAAGAGCACCTATTTTACTGTAGGTAAAGTGGGCAAGTATCTATGACCACAGTTACAGTTAAACAAAAAAGGTTAAGCTAATTTTATTCCTCTAGAATTGTATTTTAGGAAATGATTTATATGGACATTTACAGTTATGGTATAATAACCAAAACATTTGATTTTCTAAAGACTTAGGTTCCTTGTGATTTAAAAAAAATGCCCATTTCATTGTTTCCTGTAGTTAAATTTATATGAAGTAGACACACCTGTTATGTGTTGTCAGTGGTACAGAGTTACCTACATAGATACCCCTTGTTTGAAGTATATTTGCACTTAAGTTTTTGAACATAACACCTTCTAAATTAGGAAACAATGTAACTACATATAACAGTTTGTCTTTTTAACATATCTTTTTATAAGAGGGAAATATTTGTGCTGAAATAGAAGACAACAGGAAAAAGGAGATAGTAAAGTGATGTTTCCTAACTATTTGAAGGTGATGGACATCTTTGAAAATCTGGTGATAGTTACAGATCTGAGGATCTTGAAAAATCTGGACTTGATTTCAAGAGGCTAACAGTTCTCAGAGAGTTTTGGACCCCTGGCTGAGGTCACCTACATTAGATTCTCAGCATGTAGGCTTGGTTGTTGCACGTACAGAGTCTTGAGTCACTCCATTATAACAATTATACATTCATAATTAAATTAATAATAAAACAATGAAAACCCTGTTTAGAAAGGTAACACAAACCAGGTATTAATTTATAAAAATATGCTTATGATATTTTGCCAAGTAGACTATTTGTTGCTAGACTTTTTTTCTAAAAATAACATATAATAACTCACCTGAATGACAAAAAAGGAAATTTTTTAAATATGAAAAACTTAACTAAAGTCATATTGCGTTGCAAACAAAGGCCTAAGTAGCAACCAAACTTAAAAAGGCAATGGCTATGTAAGAGTCGTGCTTTTATAGAGAATGTCTACATGAATCATTGAATTATTATTATTTTTTTAAATAATTATTTTTTATTGAAGGGTAGTTGACGCACAGTATTACATTACATTAGTTTCAAGTGTACAACACAGTGATAAAACATTTATATACATAATTCTAGGTTCCAGCTATCACCCTACCAAGCTGATACAATATCTTGACTATATTCCTTATGCTATACATTACATCCCGGTTACTTATTTATTTTACCATTGGAAGTCTGTCCTTTTTTTTTTTTTTTTGTGAGGGCATCTCTCATATTTCTTGATCAAATGGTTGTTAACGACAATAAAATTCTATATAGGGGAGTCAATGCTCAATGTACAATCATTAATCCACCCCGAGCCTAATTTTCGTCAGTCTCCAATCTTCTGAGGCATAACAAACAAGTTCTTACATGGAGAACAAATTCTTACATAATGAATAAGTTACATGGTGAACAGAACAAGGGCAGTCATCACAGAAACTTTCGGTTTTGCTCATGCATTATGAACTATAAACAGTCAGTTCAAATATGAATACTCATTTGGTTTTTATACTTGATTTATATGTGGATACCACATTTCTCTCTTTATTATTATGATTTTTAATAAAATGCTGAAGTGGTAGGTAGATACAAGATAAAGGTAGAAAACATAGTTTAGTGTTGTAAGAGAGCAAATGTAGATGATCAGGTGTGTGCCTGTAGACTATGCGTTAATCCAAGCTAGACAGGGGCAATAAAACATCCACGTATGCAGAAGATTTCTCTCAGAACGGGGGGGTGAGG
Source organism: Manis pentadactyla (assembly GCF_030020395.1). Lineage (NCBI taxonomy): Eukaryota > Metazoa > Chordata > Mammalia > Pholidota > Manidae > Manis > Manis pentadactyla. Next base: position 14,082,651 of record NC_080020.1, read on the forward strand.
TTCTAAGCCTCACCTCTGTTGATCCCCAATTTCTCACCTGATGGCCCCCCTGCGACTGTGCCTGTCTTAGGTTGTTCCTCCCTTGAGGAATCTTACCCGTCTCTGGCTAACCAGTCATCTTCCGGGGCCATACAGGGAAATGTGAAGTTGGTAAGTGAGAGAGAAGCCTTATTGTTTGAAAAGGTTAGCTTTTTACTTCTTTGCTTATTTATGCCCTGTGGCTTCTATGCCCAGCATTTGTCTTGCGGTATCTTTGCCACTTGGAAGAATTATGATACTCAGTAAATTTGATATGAGGCACGAATTTTATTTAAGGGTTGTAATTAGGAAGGAAGAAGAAAAGCTATAGAAGTAGCAGGCGGAAGAAAACATGGGAAGATTGATTATTTCTTTGACATATCTTCTCGTAGAGTACTTCAGCATGTATAGGTTTTAAGCTACTACTTAAATTGCGCACACACATTAACATAATAGGAGTATAGTTACATAACCAAAGCATATCTGTAATTACCAGCCATCTCCAGTGAAACCAAGAAAACCAGTTAGGCACCCCAGGCATTTGTGAAAACTTATCTATGATATGGTGGACACCGTCCAACTGAACGTGAACAGTCTGAGAGAAATCAGACAAACTAAAACAACCCATTCCTGGGGCATGTTCACATCCCTTATGTTCTTTTAACAGTAAATAGTCTGTAGTTGTAAGATTTTGGAGCGCTACAATTTGCACTTCTCCTAATTCTTGGTTGAGTTCCAACAGTATAGATCCAGTCAAATTTGTTGTTTTACTGTATGTACAGGCCAGCTTAGATATCTCCTTCCTCATTCCCATGGCAAGTCCAGGAACTGGTGGGATGAGTGCATCTACAGCTGTAGCAGTGCGTGGATCTTTGTTGGGGTTTTTTGATGATCATCTTCTGGCATGAGTCTTCCCGAGAGTGCTGATGTTGGAAGTTCTCTTTCATATCGTATCTTAGTTCATTTTCGGGGTAGCCCAATTAGGCTTTGATCTTCTGTATAGACGCAAACAGACCCTTTGCCTACACTCATATATGCCCTTTATACCCTTGTGTAGAACTCATTGGAGGTTACCACACAGGAACTGCCCTTTTTTTTTTTCTTTGTTTTTGGTATCACTAATCTACACTTACATGACGAATATTATGTTTACTAGGCTCTCCTCTATACCAGGTCTCCCCTATAAACCCCTTTACAGTCACTGTCCATCAGCATAGCAAAATGTTGTAGAATCACTACTTGCCTTCTCTGTGTTGTACAGCCCTCCCTTTTCTCCTACCCCCCATGCATGTTAATCTTAATACCCCCCTACTTCTCCCCCCCCCCTTATCCCTCCCTACCCACCCATCCTCCCCAGTCCCTTTCCCTTTGGTACCTGTTAGTCCATTCTTGAGTTCTGTGATTCTGGTGCTGTTTTGTTCCTTCAGTTTTTCCTTTGTTCTTATATTCCACAGATAAGTGAAATCATTTGGTATTTCTCTTTCTCCACTTGGCTTGTTTCACTGAGCATAATACCCTCCAGCTCCATCCATGTTGCTGCAAATGGTAGGATTTGCCCTCTTCTTATGGCTGAGTAGTATTCCATTGTGTATATGTACCATATCTTCTTTATCCATTCATCTATCGATGGACATTTAGGTTGCTTCCAATTCTTGGCTATTGTAAATAGTGCTGCGATAAACATAGGGGTGCATCTGTCTTTCTCAAACTTGATTGCTGCGTTCTTAGGGTAAATTCCTAGGAGTGGGATTCCTGGGTCAAATGGTAAGTCTGTTTTGAGCATTTTGATGTACCTCCATACTGCTTTCCACAATGGTTGAACTAACTTACATTCCCACCAGCAGTGTAGGAGGGTTCCCCTTTGTCCACACCCTCGCCAACATTTGTTGTTGTTTGTCTTTTGGATGGCAGCCATCCTTACTGGTGTGAGGTGATACCTCATTGTAGTTTTAATTTGCATTTCTCTGATAATTAGCGATGTGGTGCATCTTTTCATGTGTCTGTTGGCCATCTGTATTTCTTTTTTGGAGAACTGTCTGTTCAGTTCCTCTGCCCATTTTTTAATTGGGTTATTTGTTTTTTGTTTGTTGAGGCGTGTGAGCTCTTTATATATTCTGGATGTCAAGCCTTTATCGGATGTGTCATTTTCAAATATGTTCTCCCATACTGTAGGGATCCTTCTTGTTCTATTGATGGTGTCTTTTGCTGTACAGAAGCTTTTCAGCTTAATATAGTCCCACTTACTCATTTTTGCTGTTGTTTTCCTTGCCCGGGGAGATATGTCCAAGAAGAGGTCACTCATGTTTATGTCTAAGAGGTTTTCGCCTATGTTTTCTTCCAAGAGTTTAATGGTTTCATGGCTTACATTCTGGTCTTAGATCCATTTTGAGTTTACTTTTGTATATGGGGTTAGACAATGGTCCAGTTTCATTCTCCTACATGTAGCTGTCCAGTTTTGCCAGCACCACCTGTTGAAGAGACTGTCATTTCGCCATTGTATGTCCATGGCTCCTTTATCAAATATTAATTGACCATATATGTCTGGGTTAATGTCTGGATTCTCTAGTCTGTTCCATTGGTCTGTGGCTCTGCTCTTGTGCCAGTACCAAATTGTCTTGATTACTATGGCTTTATAGTAGAGTTTGAAGTTGGGGAGTGAGATCCCCCCTACTTTATTCTTCTTTCTCAGGATTGCTTTGGCTATTCGAGGTCTTTGGTGTTTCCATATGAATTTTTGAATTATTTGTTCCAGTTCATTGAAGAATGTTGCTGGTAGTTTCATAGGGATTGCATCAAATCTGTATATTGCTTTGGGCAGGATGGCCATTTTGACGATATTAATTCTTCCTAGCCATGAGCATGGGATGTGTTTCCATCTGTTAGTGTCCCCTTTAATTTCTCTTAAGAGTGACTTGTAGTTTTCAGAGTATAAGTCTTTCACTTCTTTGGTTAGGTTTTTTCCTAGGTATTTTATTTTTTTTGATGCAATTGTGAATGGAGTTGTTTTCCTGATTTCTCTTTCTGTTGGTTCATTGTTGGTATATAGGAAAGCCACAGATTTCTGTGTGTTGATTTTGTATCCTGCAACTTTGCTGTATTCCGATATCAGTTCTAGTAGTTTTGGGGTGGAGTCTGTAGGGTTTTTTATGTACAGTATCATGTCATCTGCAAATAGTGACAGCTTGACTTCTTCTTTACCAATCTGGATTCCTTGCATTTCTTTGTTTTGTCTGATTGCCGTGGCTAGGACCTCCAGTACTATGTTAAATAACAGTGGAGAGAGTGGGCATCCCTGTCTAGTTCCCGATCTCAGAGGAAATGCTTTCAGCTTCTCGCTGTTCAATATAATGTTGGCTGTGGGTTTATCATAGATGGCCTTTATTATGTTGAGGTACTTGCCCTCTGTTCTCATTTTGCTGAGAGTTTTTAACATGAATGGATGTTGAACTTTGTCCAATGCTTTTTCAGCATCTATGGAGATGATCATGTGGTTTTTGTCTTTCTTTTTGTTGATGTGGTGGATGATGTTGATGGACTTTCGAATGTTGTACCATCCTTGCATCCCTGGGATGAATCCCACTTGGTCATGGTGTATGATCCTTTTGATGTATTTTTGAATTCGGTTTGCTAATATTTTGTTGAGTATTTTTGCATCTACGTTCATCAGGGATATTGGTCTGTAGTTTTCTTTTTTGGTGGGGTCTTTGCCTGGTTTTGGTATTAGGGTGATGTTAGCTTCATAGAATGAGTTTGGGAGTATCCCCTCCTCCTCTATTTTTTGGAAAACTCTAAGGAGAATGGGTATTATGTCTTCCCTGTATGTCTGATAAAATTCCGAGGTAAATCCATCTGGCCCGGGGGTTTTGTTCTTTGGTAGTTTTTTGATTACCGCTTCAATTTCGTTGCTGGTAATTGGTCTGTTTAGATTTTCTGTTTCTTCCTGGGTCAATCTTGGAAGGGTGTATTTTTCTAGGAAGTTGTCCATTTCTCCTAGGTTTCCCAGCTTGTTAGCATATAGGTTTTCATAGTATTCTCCAATAATTCTTTGCATTTCTGTGGGGTCCGTCGTGATTTTTCCTTTCTCGTTTCTGATACTGTTGATTTGTGTTGACTCTCTTTTCTTCTTAATAAGTCTGGCTAGAGGCTTATCTATTTTGTTTATTTTCTCGAAGAACCAGCTCTTGGTTTCATTGATTTTTGCTATTGTTTTATTCTTCTCAATTTTATTTATTTCTTCTTTGATCTTTATTATGTCCCTCCTTCTGCTGACCTTAGGCCTCATTTGTTCTTCTTTTTCCAATTTCGATAATTGTGACATTAGACCATTCATTTGGGATTGCTCTTCCTTTTTTAAATATGCTTGGATTGGTATATACTTTCCTCTTAAGACTGCTTTTGCTGCGTCCCACAGAAGTTGGGGCTGAGTGTTGTTGTTGTCATTTGTTTCCATATATTGCTGGATCTCCATTTTGATTTGGTCATTGATCCATTGATTATTTAGGAGCGTGTTGTTAAGCCTCCATGTGTTTGTGAGCCTCTTTGCTTTCTTTGTACAGTTTATTTCTAGTTTTATGCCTTTGTGTTCTGAAAAGTCGGTTGGTAGGATTTCAATCTTTTGGAATTTTCTGAGGCTCTTTTTGTGGCCTAGTATGTGGTCTATTCTGGAGAATGTTCCATGTGCACTTGAGAAGAATGTATATCCCGCTGCTTTTGGATGTAGAGTTCTATAGATGTCTATTAGGTCCATCTGCTCTACTGTGTTGTTCAGTGCTTCCGTGTCCTTACTTATTTTACTGCCCAGTGGATCTATCCTTTGGGGTGAGTGGTGTGTTGAAGTCTCCTAGAATGAATGCATTGCAGTCTATATCCCCCTTTAGTTCTGCTAGTATTTGTTTCACATATGCTGGTGCTCCTGTGTTGGGTGCATATATATTTAGAATGGTTATATCCTCTTGTTTGACTGAGCCCTTTATCATTATGTAGTGTCCTTCTTTATCTCTTGTTACTTTCTTTGTTTTGAAGTCTATTTTGTCTGATATTAGTACTGCAACCCCTGCTTTCTTCTCACTGTTGTTTGCTTGAAATAAGTTTTTCCATCCCTTGACTTTTAGTCTGTACCTGTCTTTGGGTTTGAGGTGAGTTTCTTGTAAGCAGTATATAGATGGGTCTTGCTTTTTTATCCATTCTGTTACTCTGTGTCTTTTGATTGGTGCATTCAGTCCATTTACATTTAGGGTGACTATTGAAAGATATGTACTTATTGCCATTGCAGGCTTTAAATTCGTGGTTACCAAAGGTTCAAGGTTAGCCTCTTTAGTATATTACTGCCTAACTTAGCTCGCTTATTGAGCTGTTATATACACTGTCTGGAGATTCTTTTCTTCTCTCCCTTCTTGTTCCTCCTCATCGATTCTTCATATGTTGGGTGTTTTGTGCTGTGCTCTTTCTAGGAGTGCTCCCATCTAGAGCAGTCCCTGTAAGATGTTCTGTAGAGGTGGTTTGTGGAAAGCAAATTCCCTCAGCTTTTGTTTGTCTGGGAATTGTTTAATCCCACCGTCATATTTGAATCATAGTCGTGCCGGATACAGTATCCTTGGTTCAAGGCCCTTCTGTTTCATTGTATTAAATATATCATGCCATTCTGGTATGGCATGATAATATATCATACTCTTCTGGCCTGTAGGGTTTCTGTTGAGAAATCTGACGTTAGCCTGATGGGTTTCCCTTTATAGGTGACCTTTTTCTCTCTAGCTGCCTTTAACACTCTTTCCTTGTCCTTGATCTTTGCCATTTTAATTATTATGTGTCTTGGTGTTTTCCTTCTTGGATCCTTTCTGTTGGGGGTTCTGTGTATTTCCATGGTCTGTTCGATTACTTCCTCCCCCAGTGTGGGGAAGTTTTCAGCAATTTTTTCTTCTAAAATACTTTCCATCTCTTTTCCTCTCTCTTCTTCTTCTGGGACCCCTATAATATGGATATTGTTCCTTTTGGATTGGTCACACAGTTCTCTTAATATTGTTTCATTCCTGGAGATCCTTTTGTCTCTCTCTCTGTCTGCTTCTATGCGATCCTGTTCTCTGATTTCAATTCCATCAATGGCCTCTTGCATTCTATCCATTCTGCTTATAAACCCTTCCAGAGTTTGTTTCATTTCTGCGATCTCCTTTCTGGCATCTGTGATCTTCTTCCAGACTTCATCCCATTTCTCTTGCGTATTTCTCTGCATCTCTGTCAGCATGTTTATGATTCTTATTTTGAATTCTTTGTCAGGAAGACTGGTTAGGTCTGTCTCCTTCTCTGGTGTTGTCTCTGTGATCTTTGTCTGCCTGTAGCTTTGCCTTTTCATGGTGATAGGAATAGTCTGCAGAACTGGGACGAGTGACGGCTGGAAGGACTTCCCTTCTTGTTGGTTTGTGGCCCTCCTCTCCTGGGAGAACAGCGACCTCTAGTGGCTTGTGCTGCGCAGCTGCGCGCAGACAGGGTTTCTGCTTCCTGCCCGGTTGCTATGGAGTTAATCTCTGCTGTTGCTGTGGGCGTGGCCTGGCTCGGGCAGCTACTCCAAAATGGTGGAGTCGCATTGGAGCAGGAGCTGCTGGGAGGCTATTTATCTCAGTAAGGGGCCTCCCTGCTCCTTGCAGCCCAGGGGTTACGGTGCCCAGAGATCCCGGATTCCCTACCTCTGGATTAAGTGACCCGCCCTGCCCCTTTAAGACTTCCAAAAAGCACCCACCAAAACAAAACAACGACCACCAAAAAAAGAAAAAAATTTTTAAATTTAAAAAAAAAAAAAAAGGTGATCGTTCGTTTTTCTTTATTCTCCGGTGCCAGCCTCAGGCCTCTGCTCACTGGTCTTTCTGCCTTGTTTCCCTAGTATTGGGGTCCCTATCCCTTTAAGACTTCCAAAAAGCGCTCGCCAAAACAAAACAGCAAAAAAGAAAAAAAAAAAAAATTGGTCGCGCGCTTTTCTTATGTCCTCTGTCGCCCAGCCTCCAGTGCCCGCTCACTGTTCTTGCTGCCCTGTTTTCCTAGTATCGAGGGCTCTGCACTCTGGCCCGGATGGCTGGGGTGGGTGTTCGGCAGCCCTGGGCTCCGTCTCCCTCCCGCTCTGCCTGCTCTTCTCCCGCCGGGAGCTGGGGGGAGGGGCGCTCGGCTCCCGCGGGGCCGGGGCTTGTATCTTACCCCCTTCGCGAGGCGCTGGGTTCTCTCAGGTGCGGATGTGGTCCAGATATTGTCCTGTGTCCTCTGGTCTTTATTCTAGGAAGGGTTGTCTTTGTTATATTTTCATAGATATATGTGGTTTTGGGAGGAGAATTCCGCTGCTCTACTCACACCGCCATCTTCCGCCCCTCCTCATTGAATTATTTATGTGAAATTCTACGGGTTGTGTTGTCATTGAGGCTGTGTTGCATTTCACAGGTGTGGTGATGTACAGACATTTGACTGCAGATGGCTTCTGAGGGTAAAGGAATGTTTATATTTTCCATCATCTCTGCTTGGCCAAGCTCTCCTGAACACTGGCCTGTCTTTGTAACCATGGTTTCTGTCTCTATATCCTCCTTTAAGAGTCTTGACTCCCTCTTTATAATCCACCCACAATTCAGAAAGATTTGAGGTAAACAACCAATAAATTATTCCCAGATAAATTCCTACTTACATTTGCTCGTTTACCTCTGGTTTCTAGCATTCTAAAGAGTGCTGCGTTTACACTGATGGGGCTCCTCTTTTATGCCAGGCACTTTGAGTATTCCACTTCACCACGTCTTCACAAGCGTCCTGTGGTTAAGGCCCCTCTTAACATAGAAGGAAATAGTCCAGAGAGGCTGTAATTTGCCAGGGTGGTTACTCAGCAGGGCCAAGTAATAACAAGGGCCTGATAGCAAACCCACGCTTTCCACCAGCACAGCACCCAAGAAAACTTTTATTATTTGCGTTTTATTCTTTGGAATATGCAATAGCTCAAATGATTAGATCATGTAACTAGTGCTAGTAAGACACTGACTCAAGGGAAATGAAGACGATTTCATTTAAGGTTAATATTAAGTACTATAAAAGAATGCATATCATTAATCTTAGTACTGTTAAAAACTCACAGAATTTTTTTTTGGAAACTGTAGAAGTCTCTTATGTCTTCATCCTATAATTAAAATGTTTTTCTTTGCTTTTTAGTAAGTTAGGTAAATACAGGAGGTTGATAAAATAATACCTTACAAAACAGTATTCCATTGGCAAATTTTGAGGTGCATTGAGCATAGTAGGATGGTATTTTAGCCCATTGGTACTTTTTTATGAGAGATTTAAATTTTATTAATGCTTACCTATGCAGGTGATAATTCTATGGCCCTTTGTATATCATATTTTATTGCATCATTTTTGCTTTTCTTCCTTTTTCTTTTCCAATTCCTGAACTTTGAGGTGTACCTAAGTGGAGGCAGGCATGACTGACCCACCTGGAGTGCTAAGGGAAACGTATTGTAGTCTCTTTATTTGACCTGGCTCGTGCCCAGGCAACTCTCCTGCAGTGTTTCTTTAAAAATAGCACATGCTCTGCTTAGGGCTCCATGTGCTGCCTCCCACCGAGAGTCTTTCCTCAACTCCAGAAAAGCAGAAGGCACCATCTCTTTGTCTTGTCCCTTCCTCCTTCCTTTTCTCTCACTGTCACTGGGTGGATGTTGGCCCTTCTCGTTCCTGTCTTCCATTTCTTCTTGGGTGGCTGATTCCCTCATTCCCCAGCATGACAGTTTAATTGCTCAAGTGGTTTGTAATTTTTTGTGAGCTCATCGACACTGAGAGTTATTCTTAGACAGCAATCTCAAATGTACCGGGTGTGAAAGTGTCTCCAGGAACAGCTTTGCTTCTGCATCTGCTGGGATCCCAGGGTTTATGTGGGTCCTGGAGCAGTTTTTACATAAATTTCATGCTTTAGGATTACAGCATCACATGTTTGTTCTAAATTTGGCCAAACTCAGACTCACAAAATACACAGGCTTGGGGTTGGTACAAGCTTCTGACTTTGCTTTTTTTCAGTGGTTCATCTTTCCATTCACCACCTTGGAGGGGAGGGAGCCTCTTCTTGTACTGTCTTTGCATGTTGGGAGCTCAGGCCTTGCTCTGGCCAGAGGCGAGTCTCCAATCCTTGTTGGGCATTAGGAATCAGCTCGGCCACTAGGCCCATAAGTGGGTCTAATAATCTGAATACCTCTGTGTATAGCACCACCTCCCAGCTGTCCCTGGGTTTGATTTCCATCCTTGTTTCTAGTCCTTGGATGTTTTCCATTCTTTCCTATAACTTTATACATATATGTATATATATATATATATGCAGATACACACATACATAGAAGTTTATATATACACATATATAATTGCATTTTGTACAAGATTTCTGTGTCTTGGTGCTAAAGTGGTGCTTTCTCATACCTTCTCTGTTCATTGTAAGGACTCATATGTGTGATACATTTCATTTTGGGGGAGCAGTTTCCATGCGAATATTTTTAAAGAGAATTATGAAATAAATTTTATAATTAAGTTGAACTTCATATTCTCAGCTAGACTTACAAAAGAATTCATGATGTTCATTACCTAAATTTTAAAACAGCCAAATTTTAACCAACTTCTGAAATTTTAAAATTAGAGATGTTAAATGATTTATTAAGTATTTAATGATGGTATAATAAAGATAACTCTTAATTATTTATGTTGATTATGTAATCTGTGGGTTATTTAGGTTGGTTATCCAACCTGTTGCTTATTCTTGAGCTGTCTATATCTTTACAATTAAATTTTGTTTTTATTTAATAAAATTTCTTCCAATGTGGTTGGAAAATGAAAATAAACATCAGGACAATCAATTTTGTTATTGATTAGAGTTTGAGAAATTGGTTGCTTACAATTAATAATTAAGGTTTTATTATTGGAATTAAGGTTAATTATTAAAAACTCAAAGCATAGTATGAATTTGGAATCAAAATAGGTACTTAGTAAGTACCAGTTGATTTTAATTTTTTAATTTTTTTAGAAGGTAGAGGGAATGTAAAGATTCACCTCTTGGATTAACAGTAATAATTAGATACAATAAATTAATTTTTTTAATAATAAAATCTAACTAAAATATGACTTGCATATCTTACAATATTTATTTCCACTGAGATATATCAGGATTTGGCAAACTTTTTCTGTAAAGGGCCAGATAATAAATATTTTAGGCTTTATGGGCCATATGGTCTCTGCCACAAATACTCAACTCTGCCGTGGCAGCAACCGTAGAGAAAGTGAAGCACATAAGCATGGCTGTTGCCCAGTAACACTACTTGCAAAAACAGGCAGAGGCTTTCTTTAACACACAGACCATAATTTGCCAAACCCTGATCTATACTCATCAAAACAGTGAATTATAAAGAAATAATGTTTTGCTGTGAAATATTTCTCTACAGAGATTGGTATTGTCAACCTTAACAATTCAACAACAAAAGCTATGGAGCAGCAAATGAGTTTGTTCAAGAATAGCAGAGGAATTGCAATTTGGGACAGGCAAACAGTGGTAAACCACAGACAAGTCCAGAGAGCAATTCAGAACAGGCAAACTATGGGGAAGCACAGGCAAATCCTTTTTTAGAAGAAAGAAGGGATGCAAGAAGTGTTGTCTTGAACAAAAGTTCATTGGAGGAAAATGAGTTTGAAGTGGAGGTGGCTTCTCATTGTCTGCAAGCGAGGGCAGCCTGGCTATTGCAGAGCTAAGAGGACACCTCGCCCCTTCCTGCTAGACTGTGTGAACTGTGGTGGGTGTAGTGTGGAGAACTCCCCCCTTCATGGCTTCCCAACTCGGTTTTGAATGAGGTTCCTTTCATTCATTTTTACATGTCCCCCTTTGAACAAGATCTTTCCTCAAAAAGCATCACTGATCAGGAGTCAGGTTTTCTGTCTCCTGTGGTTTTGTCCCTCTATGCTAGGAAGAGCTTTTCCTGGTTGTCATGCAGGAGGGAAAGAGCATGGTGATTGGAAACCATTTAAGGTCACATTGAGCAACAAGGAAGGGCAGGAGGGAGAACTCCCAGGCATTTCCCATTCAAAGTCAGTATCTTATCAAGGGCATAAGCATTAGAGATTATCTTGAAGCACTGACCCAGCATCACCCTATAGGGTATGTCATTTCTGCAAAGATTTGACAGGCAATAGTCACAAAGCTTAAAAATGATTATACTAAACAAAATGAGGAGCAAAATGATGAATCCAGTTTATATAATGGTCTTAAATCAGGTGCCCAAACCTGAAGGTGACCAGCTAAATAGATCAAAAGATTAGGGGTCAGTTTTCTCCTAGCCTGAAATAAAAAAATTGCTCCAAATTCCCAAGGTTACACCCTTGCAATGACCTGGGAGATACAAATGATGATGTTATCTTTCCAGGCCAGTGCCAGAGTAGAGGGAAAATGAAGAAGAAGGGGTTTTATGCTTAAAGTATGAAGGATATCATCTGGTATGGAAGCAGTTAGCCTTGATGTCAGCTACGTTTCTTCCTGGTCGGTTTCATTCAGAAGTCTCAGCGTTTGGGGCTGGACATCAGGGGGAGAATTCTTTATCTGTGAGGTGTGTACCCAAAGGTCAAGTCCCTGAAGTCTGGCTGCCATCTGGATAGTGAGAAGTCCCCGTCAGGGAGGTTCAAGGGCAATGTTTGTTCTTAGTGATTCCAAATCTGAAGTATGGGAGAAAACTGGAAATGTTAGTCTGGAGAGTCATAGCCAAATACCTTAGGAGACTAGAGGAATTTAGCATGTCATCCAGGTTACAGGTATATAACAAAACCGCAAAGATGGCAGGATTAGAATCTAATACAGATAAAGGTGCAAACGTATTTTTTCTCTCTATAATTATCCTCGTTATTATTCTCCGAAGATAATAGCAGTAAAGTTGATTTGTTTGCATTAAACTTGGCCTGATTATTTACACAACTGTAGCAGGAACAGTGATTTATCATTATAAGCTTTTTTAAGACTGCTTTGCTGAAACTTTTTATAAGGAATCTCAGATTGAACTTTTAAAAACCTGAGGCCAGGACTTTATTTGCTCCATAAAAGTCAACCTTAATCCCTTAAAGCTGGTCATATCTAAGTCTGTATCTCTCTCTTAAATATGACAATCCAAAGTCCTGGTAATATAACCAACATTATTAATTCTGTTCTGTTTTAAGGAGAATAGATTTTCATTGAATTTATGCAAATAACTAATTATATTGCCATAAGAAAAACTCTTTAAGAGTTTCCTAACTCTGGAGAGATCAGATAGGGAAAAAAAGAGAAATGTTCCATCTTGGTTCACAAAGGTACATTTTACTAAATTTCTATAGTCATAGATAGCTTAAGAGGAAAGGTTTTCTTGTATCTGGAAAACAAAGATTAAAGAACCAGCAATATTTTCAACAAAAATGCATAGAAGTTGTAATCATCCTCATCAGTTCATTCAGTCCCAAGTTACTAATTTTTGTTTGAGTCCAGTTTTTCCATTAGTTCTGAAAATATTATTCAGTTCAATTTTATAATCTCAAAGTATGAATCACTTTTGTAAGTACATTTTTGCAAAAAGTTTTAGAATAGGACAATAAATGTAAATGACAGAAGACTTAAAAATGTCCATTATTAAAGATGTGATGAGAGTACATCACAGAGGAATTGATAAGGAAATTTGGCTATTTCTGTAACATACATTTTAAGACAATAACTGGAATTATGACTGGCAGCATTATGCAGAGACATCTGATTTTCAGGAATTTCATAGGATTTTTAGAATATTTATATTAATAATATTCATCTATACAATATAGCCTAAGAAGGTTTATCATCAGTTATTTGGCTGTGCTTTCCATGTAATTTAAGGTATCAAAAAAGCCTAATTAGTTTCACATCTTCATTTTTATAAGGACAGAGAACAAATCTTTTGAGATATTCCAGGGGCCCTCTGGAAAAATCCCAAATTAGCTCAATGTCAAAAAGGCTTGTTAGAATTCAACCTGGGGATGTTTGTCAGAAATATCAAAAGAGTTTAAAACACTATGTCAAACTGGGTCGTAGACTGCTGTGAAACTATACTTAGTTATCTATTTAACCATGAGGTTAGTAGAGGATGCTAAAGGTAAATACAGAAAGGCACATAGTTCTGAACCAAAAATTTTAAAGGTTCAGAAGACTCAGTTTGCTTAGGTAACCAAAGTCTGGTAAAGACAGCAAGCATAGGAAATTATTTTGAAAAAAAACACAGACTCCTTCTTTTTATTAAAAAGGATTACTTTAAATGATAAAATCTTTTACAATCTCTTATCAAAAGCAGACTGATAGTCCAAGAAAAAATTGTACTTTCAGCAAATGGAAGAAATTAAGGTTTAATTTTATATAAGTACACTTTGATATTAAAGCTTATTTTTAAAGCCCTTATAAGAAATCTATTTTATCTTGTCTAACCTGATCATACATAAAATTATTTCTTCAAAATTCCTTTTCCACAAGCCTTCTACAGCTTATGTCTGTTTTAGTTCGTCCCTTATTCTCTTTCCCTTAGAAACAGTCAGCTTTACTTTAGGACAATATCATTTTTCATTTCCCTCAAAAATTCATGTCCATTCCTCATACCTTTTCTAACCAAAACTAAAAATAGCCTACTTTCCTGGAATACAGAGTTATTTCTCTTATTATTTCAAATAGCCTTAATTACATATGTTAACTAGAATTCTTAGTCCTTAGAAACCTTCATTTCTATTGAAAACTAAGCCATTGTGAACTGTTAGATCAGCATTTTTTAGGTTGGCAATTTTATGAAAACATTTCATAATCCCCATATACATATGCTTCCTCATGGTACAGTTTTTCAGTATGGAACCAAATATGTTTAGTGATCTAAAATCTTTTATTTCTCTGTATTAAGAAGCCAGAATTGGATAGACCTAAGTTCAGTAATTAATGTTTCAGGATCTACCTTATTAGGAAATCATCTGGTTATTCAATGAATTTAACTTAACTCATCATTTAACTAACCAAAACTTTAAGGTTTGAGGTTACAAAAAAGATTGGGTTAAACTACTTGAAAAGTTCACCTAAAAGTGTTTTATCCTAGTTATATCAATTTAATTTACTTATTTTTAATATTGTGTTTAGATTACACACAAAAACTTCATGAGACTTTAGACAATTAGCTGTCAGCCCAGGCTATTTTCTTGCTGACAAATTTCATAACAGAGATAACATGAACTTACTGGACTTATAATAAACCTAGGTGGAATAAAGTTTTATATTTAATGCTAGTAACTCTAAAGAGACACCTGCTTTAATTGAACCAACCTGAAACTAGCTTTTATATTGAATATTTTCCCAGATGATGTGAACCTGAAAAACACCTGGGTTTCTATTATATTTCTGAGTAATCTATATAAGTACTCCATTTCCAAGCCAATTAAATACAGCTCCTTCTATAAATTAGTTGGCAGTATCATCCAGAGATATAAAAATACTATATCTATAATGTAAGTACATGTACATAAATAAATGCATAGACAAATGCAAATATAGACCTTAGAAGGCACTTTCAGGATCTTTTCTCTGAATTTTAAATGATCTTCCCCCCTTTTATTTTTCTTCTGGTAAGAATTACCTTCCTAAAATCTTTGCTTTAATATTTACTATAATATTTATTATAATATTTATAATCTCAGAAGCACAAGAAGGAATCAAAGTTCTTCCAAGAAGGACTTTGGTTTCTTAAGGTCTATCATCTACAAGGCTTTTAGCATAAATAGGGGAGGTTCTGGGACTGGTGAAAGGAATAGGTAAACCTTGAATTGGCGCTAGAGTTGCATTTATAGTTTTGCAAAGATTTGTAAGATAAGGACAATTGAATTGGTTGCAGCCTAAATGGCGTCATGGTTTTATCCACCCTTCAAATTACATGATCTTTTATAGTAAATCCTTTTACAAAGACCTCAGAAGGTTCCTTTCTTTGTGTGCCAAGTATATAGTTTCACTTTAACTTAGGGGAAGAGAGCTGAAAAAAAAAACCCCATCAGGCTCTATCAGCTTTTGTTATGAATTCAGTCAAATAGTGGCCTCCATTTCTTTCCCCTTTTTTATCTATTTAATATCAGGAGGTAATCCACCTGTAAAAACTTTTGAGAATACTCCCTGGGTTTAAGAAATTCTTTAACTATGTTGCTTAGTCCATAGAGTGAGATAGTGAAAGGTATAAAGTAGGTGGGCGCAGGGTAGAAGGAAAAAAGCTAATGCCAGGAACAAAGACCAGGGAAGGCAAAATAGCCTTCAAAAGCTTTTTTGTCTTCTTTCAGTTGTTTGCCTCAGTTAATTTAGAAATAATATTTTCTAAAGAGGTGATTTTAGAGTCTTGGATGCATTTGGAAAGCTCCAGGTACTAATTAAAATAGGCATCCCATCCAGTCTGATTTTAGAGACAGTCTCCTAATTTTGTTCTTTGAAAACCGTATTTGGAAATGTCAAAAGTTCCCCATAATGAGCCTTAGAATTCAAAATTGTCTTTGGTTAAGTTGGTCCATTTAGTTAAGAATGCACATGAAGAGACATGATAGTTTTATTTTTGTTTAAAGCATAAACTAGCTCACATCCCAGAAAGAGAACCCTCCTAAGAGAATTTAGAAAATTGGGATCCCATACTTCAAATACAGGCGTTCAAAAAACAAATGAATACTTCCCAAAGGACAGTGACTTAAAGAAAACAGTTTCCAAATAGAGTTCAACCAAAAGGGGAGAACTCAAATCCAAGAGGAGACTTACCAAGCTGAAAAGAAAAAGATGACCCACAGAAATGGAGAATGCAAGGGGCTCAAGCAGATACTACACACAATTCTGGGGATCATCCCTTAGGGATTCTTCTCCTTCAGATCCCACTTCTGACACCATGTAATGTAAAAATTGAAGGCTATTAAGCAGCAAATGAGTTTTTTGGAGAATAGCAGAGGAATTGAAATCCAGAACATGCGAACTATGGTAAACTGCAGGCAAGTCCAGAGAACAAAGGAGGACAGAATCCTCTTATGGAGAGAAGAAGGAATTGGGAGGGGTTGTTTTGAATAAAAGTTCATTGGAGTAAAATGAGAGTTTGAAGTGGTGGTAGCTTCTCAATGGGTACAGAGGGTATCTTGCTGTTTCTGGGCTGGGAGGATAACTTCCTTCCTGTGTAAACTGCAGTGGATGGGGTGGTAGTATGAGATCACTCACTATAGAGTTCTCACTCTATTTTGAATGAAGTTTCCTCTATTCATTTCCACAACATATACATGAACATAATTTTTTTGAGAAATCATGTCATATAAAATACTGATATAATCATACTCAGAAGATCCAGTGAAGAAGGAATCAGTCCCCATTTATCTTTTATTTATTATCTCTTCTCATTTCTTGCTTCAGAGAGAAGATCCAGCAAAGAAGGAATCAGTCCTTGTTTATCTTTTCTTTATTGTCTCTTCTCATTTCTTGCTTCAGAAAATGATATAATTCACACACTTCAAAAAAAAGTTACTTTCCTCTCTATAGCTGAAATCTCAAGTTGAGTAGGTCAGTATTGCAACCTACCTTTAATTTGTAAAAATTAGTATAAAGAAAGGTTTTCCTTTTTTGAAAAATAATACTTTATTATATGCATCACTGTGAATATGCTATACTTGTTGCATTGCATTACAAATCATCCTTTAATTTTATCACTATACAAAATTGTTGTGATAACCCAAAATATTAAAAATTAGAGAAATTTATATATCTAACCAATATTTTAAAATAGAAATTGTACCTATCAGTAAGCCTTGATTATCTGCATATTTATTTTATAACTTTATTACTGCATGCAATAATCAAATGATATGCAGCAAGAAAGCACTTTTCCTTTAGGAGAATAAGTGAGATTTGTGTGAATTTGGAAATTTTAAAAAACTAAAAAGTATTTATAAAGCTTGACTCTTGACATTTGAAAAATTACAATTTCATTAGATTAAATATTCTTAGTTCCATACTCAGAAGGGTTCTATATTTTTTTTGTGTTGATTAATTTAAAAAACATTAACTACATATTGTAAAGTGATGTTATCTTTTATTTTTACACTTTAAACAGCTAGAAGATATTTTTCCAACTCATAGCTTTTGGTTATATGTAGACTTTATTTTCAAATAAACAAATATTCCAGGGTAATGAAAGGAAACTTATTTGTACAATCTTTTGTTGAGAATATTTTTCTGCAAATAAATGAGCTACTTTTATTAGATTAGAAAGTGAATCCAAGGTTTGGAGGTGTTCCCTACTAGCAGAAGGGAAGGAGAACATGGCAGAGCCTATAGAATACAACATGTAGCCTGTTTGTTCCAAGGACAAATAAGTTTAATCTTGTGGTGTTAAGAACCACTGAAATTTCACATGAAGATTATTTCTCTTATGTTAGAGAAGTAATAGTGTACTATAAAAACCAAGCAGTGTGCAAGTGAGGATATGGAACAATAAGAGCTCTCATTCATTGCTAATGGGAAGGCAAAACAATGCAGCCACTTTGGAAAACAGTTTGGCATTTTCTTACAAAACTAAATATACTCAAAATATTCAGCAATCATGTTCCTTGGTGTTTACCCAAAGGAGTTGGGTAATATATTCATCGAAAATGTATTGATACAGAAATCTGCACATACGTGGTTTATTTATAGCAGCTTTATTTGTAATTGCCAACACTTGCAAGTACCAGTATGTCTTTCAGTAAATGAATGGATACATTGTGGTACATCCAGACAATGGAATATTATTCATCAATAAAAAGAAATGAGCTAGTAATCTACAAAGAGACTTATGTGACTATAAGTAAGTGAAATAAGCCAATATGAAAAGGCTGCATACTGTATGATTCCAATTATATGACATGTTGGAAAAGTCAGAGTTGTGGAGACAGTAAAAAGAGTAGAAATTACTGGGTGAGGGGACAAGGATTAAGAGATGAAAAGGCAATACAGAGGATTTTCAGGACAGTGAAAATACTCTGAATTAATAATAGGAATAAAGCTGGCAAATTCACAAATATGTGGAAATTAAAGAACACATTCCTGAACAACTGATTAGTTAAAGAAGAATTCAAAAGAGATATTTTTTAAAACCTTGGTGAAGAAAGTGAAAATGCAACATGAAATACCAAAACCTATGGAATGCTACAAAAACAGTTCTAAGAGGAAAATTGATAGCAATTAAAGCCTGTATAAAGAAAAAGTAAAGACCTCAAATAAACAACCTTACTTTACACCTCCAGGAACTAGAAACAGAAGAACAAACTAAGCCCAAAGTTAGCAGAGGGAGGAAAAAAATATCAGAATAGATGAAATAAAGAATAAAACTGATAGAACAGATCAATGAACTAAGAGCTGGCTTTTTGAAAGGATGAACAAAATTGACACAACTTTAGCTAGACTAAGAAAAAAACATTCAAATAAATCAGAAGTTAAAAGGAATCATCACAGCTAATACCAAAGAAATATAAAAAATAGTAAGAGACTACTATGAACAATTATACATCAACAAACGGGATACCCTGGAAGAAATGGGTAAATTCCTAGAAGCATAAAACCTATCAAGACTGAATCATGAAGAAATAGAAAATCTGAACAGACCAATAACTAGTAAGAAGAATCAATAATCAAAAATCTCCCTACAAAGAAAATCCCAGGATCAAATGGTTTTCCTGATGAATTTTACCAACTATTTAAAGAATTAACACCAGTTCTTTTCAAACTGTTCCAAAAATTTGAACAGGAGAGAGTAGTCCAAAGCTCATTTTACCAGCCCAACATTACCCTGATACAAACTCAAATAAGGACAAAACAAGGAAAGAAAATTATAGGAATATTCCTGATGAATATAGGTATAGAAATCCACAATAAAATATTAGCAAATCAAATTCAGTAGCCTATCAAAAGGATCATACACTATGATCAAGTGGTGTTCAAATTGAAAAGGAAAAAGTAAAGTTGCCTTTGTTTACAGATGATATAATCTTACGCATAGAAAATTCCACAAAGACCCCACCAAAAAAACTATTAGAACTAATAAATGATTCAGTGAAGTTGCAGGATACAAAGTCAACATACAGAAATCACTTGTGCTTTTAAAGTAACAATCAACAATCTGAAAAAAAATGAAGAAAACAATCCCATTTACAATAGAATCAAAATGATGAAATATTTGGGAATAAATTTAACCAAGCACATGAAAGATCTGTATGCTGAAAACTATAAGAGTTTGATGAGAGAAGTTGAAGAAAGACACAAAAAATGGAAAGGAGAGTGTTTATGGATCAGAGGAATGAATACTGTTAGCAAGTCTGTTACCCACAACCTTCTACAGATTCGGTGCAATCTCTATCAAAACTCCAATGGCATTTCTCACTGGAAAAGAAAGTGTGTATGAAACCACAAAAGACTCCAAATAGGCAAAACAATCCTGAGAAAGAACAACAAAACTGGAGGCATCACGTTTCCTGATTTCCTGATTTCAAACTACTGTACAAAGTTATAGTAATCAAAAAAGTGTGGTACTGGTTTAAAAAAAAATAGACACACACACACACAAAATCAGTCTGATTTAAAAATGGGCAAAAGACCTGAGTAGACACTTTTAAAGATATACAAATGGCCAGCAGGTAAATTAAAAGGTGCTCAATGTAATCATCATGGAAATGCAAATCAAAATCACAATGAGGTACCATCTAACACCTGTTGGAATGTTTTTTATCCAAAAGACAAGAAATAACAAGTGCTGGCGAAGATGTGAGAAAAGGGAACACCTGTGCACTGTTGGTGGAAATATAAATTGGTGCAGCCACTATGGAAAACAGCATGGAAGTTCCTCAAAAATTAAAAATAGAACTACTATAGACCAACAATCCCACTTCTGGGTGTATACCCAAAGGAAAGGAAAACAGTGTCTCCAACAGATATCTGCAACCCCACATTCTTTGCAGCGTTATTCACAGTAACCAAGAGAGGGTCTAAGTGTCCATTAATAGGTGAATAGATGAAGATGTGATATATATGTATGTAATGTATATTATTATCCTCAATTCAAAAATTATCATTAATTATTATTAGCAAATAAATGCCTGATATCTCCTGGACTAAATTTTTGAGTACTGAAATACAAATTTGGTATTTTTAAAAAGGAACAAAACAATAGGGGGTGAAAGGTAAACTTTTTTAAAGAACTTTTTTCAGGAGACAGTTTTAGATTCATAGCAATATTGAGAAGAATGTACAGCAATTTCCCATTTAACTCCTGCCCCTCACATACCTTTCCCATTATCAACATCCTGAACCAGAGCAGTGCATTTGTTAGAATCGATAACCTAATGTTGGCATGCCATTGCCATCTGAGTCCATAGTTCACACTAGAACTCATTCTTGGTATTGTACATTCTATAGGTTTGGGCAAATGTACAATAACATATATCCATCAATAGGGTATCATAAAGAATAGTCTCACTGCCCTAAAAATCTCTGTGTTCCACCATAATCCCTTCTTCACCATAAACCCCTGGCAACCCCTGATCTTTTTACTGTCTCCATAGTTTTGCCTTTTCCAGGATGTCATATAGGAATATAATAGGAATCATACAGTTTGTAGCCTTTTCATATTGGCTTCTTTCACTTAGTAATATGCATTTTTCCTCCATGTCTTCTCATGGTGTGACAGCTCATTTCTTCTTATCACTGAACAATGTTCCATTGTATGGATGTACCACATCATTCATTCACCTACTGAAGGATGTCCAGGTTGCTGTAAAAATTTCTTAAATGCAAAAATTACTTGACTTCCTTTTCTAAAAACCCTTCATTCAAAAGGAGCAAATTTTCTTTTTATTACTTTGATGTGGAAAGAAGAAGACCTGGAATTATCTCTCACAGTGTACAATACAGTTTGCATCCAAATAATTGCCTGTGTTCTGGAAGTTTGTTTGCAAATATGAATATATTTTCTAGCTATGTATCATAATATTATGTTGTAAGAATTTTTTGAAAATGCTTCCTTAAGCTTAATGTAGTTAAATAATCATATTCTTTGTTGCACAGAGCCTAAACATACATTCATAGCATCACTGCTGTGTTTTAATTCTTATTGCCAAGAATATGTCATGCTGAGAAATGGCCCAAAGAACAAGGACTCTGTCCTGAGAAGATGAGTGGGATGAGTTCACAATGACCGTTTTGTAGAAAGGAACCAAGTGTAATCCTGGGAGAGAAGGAGGATTCTGCACACCCGCGGGCAGCATAGTAGGCACAAGGGCCCCATCTGTTCGGGGATAGACTGACTTGTGACCTGAGCAGGAATTTTTCCCTGCCATATCTATAAACCAGAAGTAGGTTCAATGTTTATACAACACAGCCTAGATGTGAAAAGTTTAACTATTTCATATACAAAAAAAATATCCTCACTTTTGGAACCTAAAGCAATTACTTCCTTCTATTGAGTTGAAATGGACGGTTAAAAATGACGAAGCTTTCAGTTGCTCCTAAGGCATAAAGGTGAACTGGAAAGAATCATGTTGTTCCACGAGAGAGCAGTCACGCTGCCACGCATTGGAAGCGGGATGAGATCCATAAAGGAACGGAGAATCCTGAAAGTCTGGTTTGAGCAAATGTCAAAAATTGTCCCCTTTATTTTCAACTTCATTTCTGGGCTCTCTTTGAGCTTTTACTGGAATGAAATGCACTGTTTTCCTCTTTCTTGGTTATCTATGATTTTGAAAAGGACCAGAATTCTTTCAGGCAAGGATCCATAGAAGGGTGTACAGTGGCCACAGGTGGTTTTCACAGGTAGCTGATGACCCGTTAGCCCTATGGTAAGGACACATCGAGGGACAGACTTCCACCGTGGGGATGGCAACGTGAGGTTCATGCTCACACGCTGCTTTCCTGCACTCACTCAGATGCAACAAGGAGAGTGAGAAAGTCATTCAAACTCCATGTTTGGCAAAACTAGGTGACAACTAAAACCCAACCATGGAATTAGTTGAAAATTATCAAAAAGAATGGGGATTGAGCAGAAATGTGCCTGAAAGAATACCAAGAGAAGATATCAGAGCTGCTGCAGACTCAAAACCTAAGTGGTGTGTCCGTTTCGAAGGTGAAGGGGACTTCCTACGTGGTGCAAAGCCTGAGCTCCTTACTTACTATGAGGAGGATGAGATGCACGAGCTGACAACGTCCTTTGCACCCGGCTTGGTTCCAGGATGCAGAGTACATGGGCAGGCGAGGACTCACAACTAAGCCCTGTGTCCAGGAGGCAATCTCTCTGTGAAATAAAGGCACAGGACAGATCTTGCATTATTAAAAATGAAAGAATAAAAACAGCTGACTGAGAAGTCCGGACTGGACAGGCACAAATACTCTGTGTCATGAAGAAACTTCCAGTCACGCCAGAGTGTATCCCCTACCTGGCACAGACCTGAAAGAAGCTATTTAGAGACAGAGAAAGTGACAGCTCCAGGTAAGGGCTCATTAGAAGAAATGAGCAATATTTCACTAATAATGTCAAACTTTTTCATTTCATTTCTACATCTAGTATTTGGAATAAAGACTTATCCTCTTACAACAGGTTGCAGTGTTTTGAAGCTGTGTTTGCCAACCTGGACTACCCATTAGAATTGCCTAGGGAATTTAAAAAATACTGATAACCTATGCCCCTATCTATACAAATACACAGAATTTCTGGAGTGGATCATAGGCAGTGCTATCTTATACAACTCCTGGTTGATTCTGTGTGCAGCCACAGTTGTGAACCATTGTTCTTCGATCCACAAGCTCTCTGGCCTTATCTGTCCTCCTCTCTCACTCTGTGACACCCCCCCACCCCCCACCCCCACAAAACCCTGTTTGTGTTTCTTGATCATTAGGAGGTCATTCCTGCCTCCAGTGCCTGCTTTGCTGAGCTGCCTCTGTTGCACTTTGTCCTGCTCTTTCCATGACTGGTTCTTATTATTCTGAGACTTCCCTGACCATTGTATTTAAAATACTCTCCCCATCACCCTATTTATTTCTTAATAAATTTGTCACTGTGAGAAATTTTCTTGTGTGTTGTTTTCACATGTTTTGACTGTTTCAACTAGAACATAAGCTCTAGGAAGACAAGACCTCCTGTCTTGTTCATGGTGGTATCAACATCTAGAACAGTGTTTGACACCTAGAAGTAGGTGCTCTTTGCATCAAAAGCAGCAGAAGTGGCTTATCGAGATTCTGATAGTCTTTCCATGTCACTGATTCAGATAAGACAAACCAACTCAGCATCCCAGAAAAACAATTTTAGAGAGAGTCAGTCATTAATCCCATTAACTAATCTCCACATACAATAGTAAGCAAGGCATTACTTTTCTGACTTGGACAAGAACTGAATTTCTAATCTGTTCCAGTAAACGTAAAAAGAAATCAGTAAACAAAAGCAACTCATGTATATAACAGAGATAATCCTTGATGAATATTTTCTAAATGAATCATGAATGACGGACAACTGCTGTTATCATTCACTCCATTGTGCTATTAATAATTTCCCAAATCTAAAGTGCCCAATTTTTACATTTTAGTAGCTCTTAATTGGGAAGCGTAGTATAGTTGAATTTGCAGAAGCACTTCCTTTTTTTAGTGGAATAAAAACAGTCATGATCTTAAAACCATCAGTCTTAGGTTTGATAGGATAAGTATATGAGAGACTCAAGGGCTTTGCATAAGGTTTCCTGAATTACTAGTGTGCCTGTAATTTCTTTATTATTACTATTTTTTTTTAATTTGGAAGTGCCTTCTTAAATTGACCCTGGTCTTCTCTTGTCAAATCAAGTGATCTTTCTCTACCTTCGTCCTTGACATCCCCAGAGCACATGATGACATTGACTGGTCCATCCTTCATGTATGCCACCATAGAGGAAGTCAGTGTAACCCACAAGTTCTTATTGCACAACTGATGGCAGAGAGCTGTTCAGATCTGTGTTCATCACCTCTCTTCATGTTTTGAGACTCTTTGACTCCTAGTACCATCACCCCTCATTCTTATACTTACTAGTAACTAAGTGAATTCCACCACCACCAGAAAAAAGCGAAAGCAAAGCAAAGGCATGTTCTTTATTGCATTGGTTTGACTAAAACTTGTATTAGATGCTAAAGTTGCAAATTATCAAAAGCCAACTATAGAGTTTTGAACAAAAAAGGCAATTTACTGACTGATGTAACTAAAAAAGTACAAGGTTAGGGCTGATGTAGGAATGCCTTGATCCACAGACACAATTATCATCAGTTTTTCTCCGTCTCTCAGCTCTGCTGTCTGCTGTGTTGTCTTGTTTTCCTGACTGCTGACAAACCAGGCTCAAATCACTCTCACGTTCAAGTCAAGCAGGAAAGAAAGTGTGTCTTCCTTGTCACTAAAGCAGAAACCGTGGGATCTGCTCTGATGGGGCCTGGGCAGCTTGGAGGGAGTCTGAGCTAACCTCTGTGGCCAAGCGGATGCCGTGCTGTGATTGGCCTGGCCTGTGTTCCATGACCCCCCACTCACCTGGGGATGGTGTTTATCCGCTTGACCAAACATATGGACTGAAAGTGGGGTACCGGTGATCCCCCAAAAAGCAAATCCAAGGGTCATTACCAGAAATGGAGTTATAGGATGTCAAGAAACAAATAAAAGGCGTGTACTTAGAAATTATTTTTGAACCAATATGTTCATTTTAAAGACATTTTTAACTTTTTTAATCTCTAATTTTTTAATTATAAAAATTTATCTCCTTTTAAGGATTAGCGAACACATGGGATCTTTGTGCTACAGTGAAGAAACTTGTGGATTTGCAAGATTTTCTTCTTGTTGAAAGTTACAGAACCTAATACCTGATATCAAACAGCTTTCTTTCTTTCTTGGTAAGCAGCTGAACTGGCTCATATACATGATGTGCTTAGACCAACAACCTTCATTTTTTTCCTTGCAGTCCTCCTTTTCCAATTAAAAAGAAAAAAATGGACCTTGTGATCATTTGCTAATTGAGGAACAACTACACACATTAGTTGAAATGATTTAAATTAAGCTTTGGTGGGTATCTGGCATGGCCAACTGGCAAATAACAATGGCCATAGCTAAGAAAGAGAATAGAAGAGAAAAGAGGTTGGAGAAAAGTGGGAGGGTGGTAAAAATACGGTTCGTTTTCAACATGATGACTTTGAAATGGCCATGCTTATAAGTCTTTAAACATGAGGGATCCACGCCAATCCTCTTCCAGTTGTCATCTTCACCACTGTCTTTTCTCCACGTCAGCATCAAGTCCTTGCTGCCCTTAGGACCTCACAACATAGCGTTTCTGTCGTCATGATCCCTCTAGTGTCCAAGTACATGTTTTCAGTGGAAGAAAGGTTTTCGAGAGCACAGAATTTTGCACACTTCTTGGTGGATGGACCGAAGGTGGGAGGTCAGGAGCCCAGGGACCCTTAGGAAGTAACATGAGCAGGACAATGGTTGGAAGCAAGTCAAGTTTGCTGCACGGAATGACCAGTAACTAACTTTGAAACTACAAAAGTGTTCCTGTTTGTTGTTGACAAATGGGGATTATTTGATACCAAAAGCTAAACCATAAGGAAAACCAAAAAAAAAGGATAATTTAGTTTGATCGTCTAAAAGTGCTTATGGTCTAGCTTATGAAAGCTAGCTGAGCACATTAATGAGCAGGCATAACATTAAGTCAAATGCTTTTATCATACTAGGTGTATCATTAATAAATATGCCAAAATACCTTTATCATAAAGGCTGCATTTGTTATAATCTGTGATTCATAAATTTTAATTCTTTTTGAAAAATTCACTCTCAGCATTAAGAAATAATTATAATAGCTACCATTTATATGTGTTTCACTATGTGTCAAGCACCTTTTGTACGTTATCTCATTTGTTTTACTAGCCTTAAGAGGGGAGGTGATATTATCTCCAACATTAATAGCAGAAAATAGACCATTAAAGAAGATAACTAACTTACCTAACATTAAGCAGCTATTACATGGAAAAAATGACTTTAAAACTCAGCTGACCCCAAAGCCTGGAATTTTTGGTGATTTGTTTCTATTATCTCTAGGGAAAGAGGAAGTAAGAAGATTTTTTATTAATACCATATAATGTTAATCAGAACTAGACATCAGAACATCGGCTGAGTTGTCAAGTCAAAGAAGTTGTCAGGAATCTGAGCCTGATTTGGGGGGTTCTAGGGAGCTGAACGGAAGTCATCAACCCTGAAGATAAGATTCGGAAGGCCAGAGGTGAAACTCATACCATAAAATCAGAGAGAATTCTAATTCCTCTAAAGGGAAGATGGCTTTTGGACTTGAATATCTGACCACACGAGTCATCTCTATCTACCCTTGCTCACAGTTACCCACACGTTGTCTCTATCTCCACTCCCGAAGCACCTCACAGGTGACCTATCTCATCATTTCATGTCTGTGTCCCAGGAGGCCTCCGGGAGGAGCCCAACAAGCTCTGAATATGTGGGCTGCATCTCGTTCTCTCCTTCCCAAGGAGCAAAGTTTGTAGGTGCTTCAAACACGTGGGTAGTGATCTCCAAACTTACTTGTGAGTAATAAAAAGCATAGCACTTCAGAGAGAGTGATGCCATATCTCAATATGTATTGACTCTTACACATTTATAGATTATGTTCATGTATTATTATGTGAAATATTAAATACATTTGAAACATGCACAAATATTGAATAGCACAAATAGAGAATAGCCTCTGTTATGTAGTAGATCCACCACAAGGATGTGTAGTTGTTAAGTGCTGATTTTTACGGGTTTGAGAAGATTGAGAAGATTCACATCTGTTCATGCCCAAGTGCTGAACCAACTGAGTGACCGTGAGGCAAAGGGAAGTCTAAATGCCATTGTCCTCTAAATGTCCTCGATGTGCAGCAGCAGGGCGCTTCCCAGCGCCCCACATGGACTCCCCCACCCTTGGGCAGCTCTGGATGATCACAAGCCCTCGGGAAGGTTGCATTTGGAAACTTGCAGCTTGAAGGATCTCAGTGTAAGAAATGTACTCTTCAGGCAAGAAGGTCCCTGAAGAGGGAGGGCTTTCACTGCACATGCCTGCCTTCTTATGCCAGCTCACCAGGGGATGAGTCAATCCACTTTCCCCAGGAAATGACTAGAAGTTGTAGAGAGAGTCCAAGAATGTTACTGCAGGAGGAGAAACCTAGAAGGACTAAGTGTTTCCTACATAAATGGCCATTTTGACAACTTTTCAATGTCTGACATGCTCTCAAAGTGTCTGGGCACAGATTTCCTATTCTTCCATATCCAGACTGCCAATAATTTTTGATTCAGCTATTTTCCTCCAAATTTATACCACATATCTTCCTTTGCATAAAGTCTACCATCATTTACTCTCTAATCCTTGATCAGAAATTTATGATTAGGGTAAAGAAATTTTAAGAACATCCATGAAATATTACTGATTTCACATTTCATTTGCCCTGAAAGCCATACTTTATTACTGTTATACTGCCCTCTTCTGGGTAAGTCTTACAATATCACCCTGATCATATGTTAGCTGTGCACTATAAAACTGATATCATAAAAAAACAGTGTCTGGTGTAACTATGCAAAGTTCGGTTCATTAAGGACTCACCATATGTAGGTGCTGAGCAAGTTCATAGTCCAGTTGAGATAACAGGTATATAAGCCAGTGATGGCAAATAATGAGTTTATAAGTGCAAATAATTATAAGTTTAAAAACACAGAAAGCTGATAGTGACATGTAAACTGCCTTTTGAAAGTTAAGTACAGGCATACCTCATTTTATTGCACTCCACTTCATTGTATTTCACAGATATTGCAGTTTTTTTAAGAAATGGAAGGTTTATGGCTGTCCTGCACCCAGAAAGTCTCTCTCTCTGATAGCAGCATTTTTCCAGTGACATATTGGCCACTGCATGCCTCTGTCACAGTTTGGAAACCCTCACAGTATTTCACACTTCTTCATTATTATTATAACTTAAATTGCTGCAATCCAGGATCAGACCTGATGAGGAGTTGCTTCTTAGGGATGAGCAAAGAAAGTTCTTGAGATGGAATCTACTTCCGGTAAAGATGCTATGAAGACTGTTGAAATGACAAAGGATTTAGAATATTATGTAATTAAGTCGATAGAGCAGCAGCAGGATTTGAGAGGATTGCCTTCACTTTTGAAAGAAGTTCTACTTTGGGTAAAATGCTATCAAACAGCATCTCATACACAGAAACCATTTGTGAAACGAAGAGTCAACTATGGGGAAAATGGAAGTTCCTGTGGCCGGGAGCCTCCCCCGACCCTAACCTACTGGACGATGTGATTGGCCTGCTGCTAGGCTACTGCTTCCACACCCTAGGCAAGGAGCTGTTACTGACTGAGTCACTGTATAAAGAGCTCTGCCCAGCGCTCTGGGTGGAGGCAGAGATGGAGGAGGATTACAGACCTACAGACTGCTGGATGCAGACGTGATTCTAGTGCTCGACCTACTGCAGATAGAATAAAGCTGGGTATAAACCCTTTTACCCCCAGGACATTTCATTTCCTTGTCATTTTTTGATCTCACCAAATCCACAGTGAACTTGCCCAGGGCTGAAACCCTCAGGCAAGACATGACCTATATGGCAAACCTCATTGTTTTATTTTAGGAAATTTCCACAACCACCCAAACCTTGAACAACCACCACCCTGCTCAGTCAGCAGCCACCCACATTGAGGCAAGACCCTCCACCAGCAAAAATAGTACCACCTGCTGAAAGTTCAGGTGATGGGCAGCATTTTTTAGCAGTAATGTATTTTTGATTAATATATGTATATTGTGTTTTGAGATATAATGCTGTTGCACACTTACTAGACTACAGTGCACTGTAAATGTAACTGCTATGTGCACTGGAAAACCCCAAAATTCATCTGACTCCCTTAGTTACTATATTTGCTTTATTGCAGTGGTCTAGAACTGAACCTGCAGTTCTCTGTAAAGAAACCTGTAGTAGTTAAACAGCAAAAAAAAAAAAGATGAGAGGTAACTCTAGTCCAAGATACAGTCAGACACTCAACAGCACTGTCACTTCTGTGGTTCCTTATGGAACCTAAACAAGGAGGGACAGGCCCCAGCCACGAAGGTGTGTGCCCTATCAAGAGCTTGGTACTGTGTCCTGAAGGTTCGCTAAAGGGCTGTAAGCAGGGGAGCGATGTGGACAGAGTTACCTGTTCCCCCCTTTCTCTGGCAGTCCCAGAAGTGTGAGATGGAAGCCAGGTCCTGGCTACAGCAGCAGGCTCAGCCTGCTGGCATGTCCTCCAGTGAGGTGGGGACCCCTGGGAGAGGGTGGACGGAACAGGGGATGCTTGGTGTAGCAGGCTGGCCAGTGAGGGACATTACCAAATCTGTCTTCTGTGACTTTGTGGAGGATGGAGTCACAAACCAAGGAAGGGCACAGAGCAGGTCTGGGGAGATGATGCATTTGGTTTTGGAGGAAGGTGTGAGGTGGTTTTAGCGAATTTATTCAGAAGGGCTTGCAGTTGCAGCTAGTGTATAAAGCCATAGGAATCATTAAAAATGGGGCAACTCTACATTCCCCAGCCTCAGCAGGGCCTGAATATGTCTAGTGTGTTTTACTAGTCAGTTTATTCCCCATATCTTCATGCAACTACCTCAAACTTCTCTATTTTTCTGAAACTTTGAACTGTCTCTTCCTCTATCACCACTCTCCCTCCACAGACACCTTACCCCCCACTTCATGCCAACAGCAGAAGTGATTAGTCCCAGGAAGACGTGTCCCCACCAGGAAGTGCCCATTTTCACGAGTTCTAAGCGTCATCTCCATAACCTAAGCACCTCTTCAGTGAGGGAGCAGCAGGGCTGTGTGTCCGGGCAGGGGCGGGTTAGAAGGAGAGGAGGCCAGGAGGACTAACTGATGGCCAAGGGAGGAGGAGGGTGAATCCCTGAAGGACCTACAGGCATCCAGGACTGTGCTTAGGAGCCGGAGAGCCAACAGACTTTCAGGCACTTCTATCCACACCCTTACCAAGCTATTTTACAGCTAGTGGGACATTAGACCTTGTTTAAGAACTCTTATGGCTGCATTCCATTGAAAACATATGAGATGTGCATGTACAAGTTACAAAGTTAAGCTAGACCTACATTATAAAGCTATACCTACAACGTTGAAGTTCCTGTTTTTATAGTTTCAAACTATTGTATGAAATCAAGATATTTTTTCTCTAAGTCATCCTTCTGCAGGACTAAAAATGGAAGTCGATGGAATTAAATAAATCTGTGAATGTGACTGGCGATCAAACACATAACTTGACTAGTATTTTTACAAAGCAGTGCCCCAAACATTGAAAAGGTCCTTGCTATAATACCACTTTACTGACTGATGAAGTTCCCTCAGTATGTAACCTTTAACATGACATTTTAACCAGAAGATTGAGTTAGGAATTAAAATTTTTTGACTTTGCAGACACATACTGATGCAAAAATACATCTTATATCATTATTGTTAAATATACATTTTTCTTAAGAATTGGTAGTTGTGCTATAATTTTATGTCTAACTGAATTGCCATAATAGGAAAAATAGTGATATACAGAGAATTCATGAAAGATTTTTAGAAGTCTTATGAACAAGTGCATGATTAGTTGACACTGTATCAGCTTTTAATTTAAGGCCTGCAGCTGTTGGTGTAAGAAGCATCAATGTCAGAAGAAGCTAGAGTATGAATAAATAGAATAAGAGAAAAGGTCTCCTGAGAAGAAAATACAATAAAAAGTAATCATATAGATTATCATTACATTGCTTCTCATATTCAAGGTTTAGTGCTAAAATACATAATGTAGTCAGTTTTAATCCATGCTGCTAGCCAGACTATATAAAAATAATGCAAAAGGAAAGATTAGGATTATGCAAAAGCTTGCTATTAGTTTTTTCTTTATACCTTACAAAAATGAAATGACCTAATTGTTATTCTTTTTTAAATAAAGAAAAACATCGATCATGTTAGTTTGCTAAGCATACTATAAATTAGTTTACTAAAAAGAACTCACAATTTTAACATGTAGTTTTTTTTACCTTCTGTTTGTCATTGTGATCATTACGTGAGGTTTTTCTCTTCAAATATTAAGTTCTTCACTTAAACAGAGGCTTAAAAGTTTTTCTTAAGAAGTGACTATTATATGAAAATACGCAGTTTTCTTGGATGAGAGAGGTGTATACATTTAATACTAATCAAGCTGCAAGGGATAAGTGCTGCGTGTCGGTTTGAAGTGATTTTTTCATGACTTTTGTCAACATTAAATTCTACTGGAAACTAGCCCCAAAGTGGTTTGCTATTCATTTAAGGTAAAGTTTATTTTTAGAAAGGTATAATTATATAAGACTATCATGATTCAGGGTTTAAATGTTGGCTTTGTAAGAATTTTTTTATTTTGGCACACTTAGGGCAGTGTCCTGGAATTGGTGCCCAACCAATCTGAAGTGCGGTACGAGCTGTTTATGTCACTGAGTAAAATTAGATTCGCCTGTTGCTAATATGAGGGGATGAAACATGAGCCAAGGCCAAACACGTGAGAGACTCGTCTCTCAGGCATAGCTGGTAAAGCCAAAACCCTTCAGGCTTCTGCAGGCAAAGGGAAACTTTGAAACACTCTGTCTCCGGTAGATCTCCAGCTCGTTATACTTAATTCGCCGGTGTGCTTTTTCATACATCCAAGGTAAGTAAGCAGTTTTAATGTGGGTTTTATATCATTACAAAATACAGCCTAAAAACCATTAGGCTTCAGGATTCTTGATTTTGTTCTTCTTAGGTGACATAATAGTTAATTAGATTTAAAATGTTGAATAAATTTCTCTCAGAATGATTATATATTGGGTATCAATGAAATTTAGCTTCTCAAACTCTTCAGTTATTCTGATTACTAATATGCTATATAATTTTAGCACAATTTATATTTCTTATGCTTTTAATTTGTAAAATATAACATTTCTGTATTATTGGGCATTAAACTGTGTAATGTAGTTAATCCAGACAAAATATGGTCTTGTAAGAACACCTAATTCGACTCTAAAATTTTTGTGGTGTAATTACTTGTGCTCTACATTTTGTTGATAGTTTTGTGACAGACATTAAAAGATAGATTAAAATCAATGAGAACAAAAATCCACGTCATTTGATAACTTGGGAAGAAGGGAAACAAAAGCGAAGTCCCAACTTCAGTTGTCTAGTTATTCTTGAAGTGAAAAAGAGAAGAATAGTTCTTTCTGAAAATCTGAGAAAAATAAAGTGTTGCTCAAAATACATATGAAAAAGTAAATAGGGTAAAAGTTAAGCATGTGCTAACTAACGTTCTGGCCTACTGAAGTTGTCAGTTCTTTCTTTGGGCTTCCTGAGTTAAAAGGGAGCAATCAGAAAATGAGTTTTTAAAGGAAAGCATAGAAACAGATAATAAGGGAAAACAACTCAACTGGCTGAAAGATTTGCCAGCAGGGTGGAGTAACTCACTAAGACAAAACGAAGTACAAAACGTGCGGTTTATTTTTCACTGATTTTCTTGGAAGCATTTTATAGAGATTTGAAGAGACAGGTACTTTTCTTTCAAAACCAAATGAAAAGTAGTCTTTCAACACACTTAAGTATCAAATTCCAAACACTAATAAATTCAAGTTTCCAAAGATGCTGGTTAAGCTTGCAAGTTAAAATGCTGAACGTAAAATAGCTCCATATTGTCCTTTAAAAACT
This sequence comes from Manis pentadactyla, assembly GCF_030020395.1. NCBI lineage: Eukaryota > Metazoa > Chordata > Mammalia > Pholidota > Manidae > Manis > Manis pentadactyla. Next base: position 14,115,449 of record NC_080020.1, read on the forward strand.
ATATTTCCTAGACATTTAAGTTATACCGCTCTTAGACTGCATATGAAAAATCAAAGAACAATGGTAAATTCTGACCAGGCACCCATTTTATTCCAATTGCATATTGGGTAGGACCCACGGTTCTGCCTTTGCCCCTCAGCTGCTGGCCCATCACCCGCTGCCTCTTGCTTCTCCCCAAATAAGCCCAGCCTACTAAGCCTGCCATTGCTGTGATTTCCTAGTGGGAAGGAAAGAAACTACAGTCGTGAGTGTGATTCTACTCCCATTCCTTCAGAACCTGCTTCTGCATTTCCTGCTGTTCTTTCATCCTTTTCTGCTCATCTCAGGCAGCCTCTGTCTAGCTTTATTCTTCTCTGGACCTTCTGCAGGGCCAGATAGGTCTGTGACGTTCTCCTGAGTGTTGTAGAATTCCTCACCCACTATACTTGCCATCCCAGACTCCATTTTTAATTTTTATATGTTATTATACCCTAGAAAATTTTATGGGAAAATTGATACAGGAGTACTTAGCAATTTGTTGATTTGCAGAAGGCACAACACTTCTCTCAGAATCCCTCAAAATGTGCCTTGTCCCGTGAAGCCTCCTTGGCTTCAGTATGGCCGGTACACAGAGTACCACTGATGAACGTGAGCTGGGAGCAGGAGGGCGTGCTGGTACCCAGAGAATCTGGGCTTTGTCCCCAGCAGGGAGCCCTTTGAACAATACAGCAGAAAGGTAGCTCAGCCCATTCATCATTTGGGAAGGTCTTTCTGGCTGCTGCGGGGAGTGGGTTAGGGCGTGGGAGAGGGACGGAGGAGGGGTTACACGGAGTCAGAAGTTGGCCTCACTGAGGACTGGGGAGGGAACTGCAGGGAGGAAGCCCTGGAGAAAGGAACATAAAACCAGGCTTCACCTTTGTTTGTTTTACTCTTAAACATTCTTCATTTTATTTGTGAAACATCTCCGCAAAGCACAGTATCAATGAAGAGGCAGTGGTTACAAGTTCGGACTGTGGCATCAGACTGCCACGTTAGAGCTCTCAGGCCTCCTATGAATGACTTCCTTACCCTGGGCTCGGTTTCCTCGTTTGTAAGAATGGGAATGACCACAGTATCACCTGCTAAGGTCATCGTGGGTATCAGATTCAGTCCATGCAAGCCACTTAGAAATGTTCCGAGAGCTATAGGTCCTCCATGGCACTGCAAGAAGGAATTCAGGAGCAGACATGAAGTGGTTGGGCTTTAAGAGTTTATTTGGAAAACAAGGTTATAGAGAAAGGCAAGAGCACACCCCCAAGAGTGGGGGCCCGGGCAGACCCAGAGTGGGCAGCATGAAGGGAACAACAGGGAGCCCTTTTTATATAAAGGGAGATGAATATTCACTAAGGTTTCAAAGGGAACAGGTGGAGTCTTTTTGGGGCTCAAGCTCACTCTACCCTCACTTCAGGCAGAGGGATTTTGACTATATTTGGTCCCCGTCAGAACCGTCATGGTGCAGGATTTGTACTATGCTAATGACAGAGGGGCAGGATTTGTACCATGTTAATGGATTTTGGGGTGACGTTTGGATCAGTCTCCACCATGTTTTGGCCAGTCTGTTCTCTATATTCTCCCTCCACATCCCACGCACGCAGCTTACACAGAACGTGTAGTATGTAAGCAAGCATCTAGCTGAACGTAAACACCACACAGTCCCCCCCCCTCTTCTGTCTGGCTATCTGCCTACTAAAAGCCTCAGAATGATAAGTGATTAGAGTCTCTCACCTGTTTCTCCTGGACCCCCTGAGACAGCAGCTGAAGCCCTCTGTAGACAGAAGCATTTAGGCTGAGGATATTTCTGCTCCAGCAGAGAATGTTCTCCACATACAGTGAAGGCTGCCCAGGACTATGTACATTCCAGAGTGCAAATAGAAAACCCTCCCAAGATGTTCTCACCAACTGACCGAAAATCCCTAATGACGCCTTTAGTATTCATGAATGGAAAAAACATCAAATGACTGCTTAGGTTCCCTATGAACATTCTTCTTTCATAAGATATCTTAGATCTTGATGGCTACTTTACATAAACATTCCAAAATGTCAGTCTTGATGAATCATAGATGTATGCCGTCCCTGCACCAGAATGTCTTTGAATGTGTGTTTTCTAACATCGGAAAATCACTTTAAATCATCACATTCCAATCCTAAAGAAAAGGTGACTATATAGAAGTGAATCATGGCCCCAAAGTCCTCTGAAACTTTTAATGAACTGTCAAAGAAGTTGGAAAATTGCATATACATTACACTCGATAAGAACCTTAATTATGTCTACCTCAAGAAGAATTTCTTTTGCCTTAAATCTTTTATAAAGAGAACTGAAACTTAAAAAAAAACTCAACTTGGTTGATAAATTTAAATGACTTTCTTTTCTTAAAATCTGTCTTTTGTGTGGATATTTTTCAGAGTTAGAATTTAGTTAAATGCTGTTTTTAGAAACTAGGTACATTGAGATTTTCAGGGGAGGGGTCTCTAGTTGTTCTGCCTGAAAAATCCAGCTTCAGTTATAAAACTCCAAAGACTTAATGAAGTAGACAACAGGCTCCTTTATTCTCTGTTTGATTAAAGGTAGTTTCCATGTGTAACTTTCACTTAAGAATATTCCAAACTCTGTCTTCCTTTGTAAGTTATGTCAAAACTCAAAGCCATGTCTACACGGGATAAATGGCACTCTAAGAGACCCAGGCCCCCCGTACAGGACCGGTACATCCCAGCTCCTTCTCCTCACCTTATCTGCTCTCACTGCCTGAGTGTGCCTCTTGAGAGCATTCCTCTAATAAATCACAAGTATGAGAATCCTCTTCTCAGACTATGCTTCCAGGAACCTGACCTAAGATAAAGTTGAGCAATGTTCTTCTGATAAACCCTTACATGTATCTGATCACTTAAAAAAAATCCCAATTGTTCCAACAGCAATGGTTTAGACAGGTTTCCCCAGGAAACCCTCTGTGCTAGAGGTTTTCATACTGGTTTATTAGACAACACCTTCAGTAAAAACACCTGTAAGAAACAAGGCAGCAAACGCAGGCAGAAGGAGGCACTGAAGAGCAGCGTACTTGCAGTAGAGCTGGGGTGGCCCTTCAGAGTTCTCCGCAGAGTGAGGAAGGGGCTGGGCATTTGCATGCCTCCAGGGATGGAACCGTGTGGGACATGCCATCAAAGGGGCAGCTCAGCCCCATCAAAAGTAATTCTCATCATCACCCCCGGCAACGGGAAGATTGAGGGGCCTGGTTCTGCAGAGTGGCCTGGGTGGGCACCACTCTAGCCCACCCCTTGCATCCCTCTAATTCATCTGCCCCATACACCTCATTAAGGAACAGCTCCCCCAAGATTCTAATCAACCTCTCTTCCCGAGGAAACCACTGAGGGAATGTCAGTGGGATGGACTCACCCCTCCACGGCTGCAGCTGGTCTCCAGAGGGCAACTGATGCCCACCATCCTTCCTTCTCACCCACCACCCCAGCCACCCATTCATTCTCACCTAACACCTGTGCCTGTCTAGGCAGTCTGGTTTGATGGCCCTGACATTCAACTCAGGCTTGAACCCTTCTTCATCACGCTCTCATTTATCAGCCTTTGGCTGAGCACCTTTCCATCTATTAAAATGGTCTGGGAAGGAAGCGGTTGGGGGCGCTGTTGGGGCGGCAGAGGTGGCAGCCACAGGGACCCCTCCAGCCTCCAGCAGCCTGCAGCTGCTGGCCCCCAAGAACCAATGCTGTGCTTTGGATTGAAGAACGACTGGGTCGGCGCCGTGACCGGTGAGAGGGAGGGGGTGTGCGGCGGGGCTGGGCAGAGCACCTCACCTGCCCACTTTGCCTCCAATCAGCTCCACCTAATGAGACTCAGAGTCATGGTGGGCCAAAAATATGAGATATCCAAAATACAACAAACACCAAAATACAAATAATAAAAGGGCATCCCCAGGCAAAGGTCAGAATTTTTGGCAGCAAAGCAATGCAGACAAAAGCAAAAGCAGTGATAAACAATCTTGTTAAAATACAAGAAAGCTAAAAATCAGAGCTCCGAGTTGATACCATTGCAATCCAACCTTCTGGTGGAAGAGATGTAAGGTCAGACGACAGAGTTACACGCCAGCCTTTGATTGCTTGGGACCAAATTCGAGAAGATGCTTTAAAATGGGAAAGAAAAAGGTGGTCAGATTTACCTCCAATTAAGAAAAACTTTTACATGGAGTCAGAAATGACAAGTTCTATGTCTCAAGTGCAAATAGACAACTAGAGGAAAGAAAATTATAATGTGCAATGACTTAAGGGATGGTGAGAAACGTCCCATCCCCAATCCGACTTGTAAATTTGAGGATGCCTTTCAAAGTTACCTTAAGTTATGAAAAACGTTAAAAAGGCAGGTTTTCAAAAGCCAACACCAATTCAGTCACAAGCATGGCCAATAGTCCTGCAAGGAATAGATCTTGCAGGAGTGGCCCAAACTGGGACAGGAAAGACCTTATCCTACTTAATGCCTGGATTTATTCATCTTGATTCTCAACCAGTAGCTAGAGAAAAAAGGAATGGGCCTGGCATGCTGGTCCTTACACCCACTCGAGAATCAGCTCTTCAAGTGGAAGCTGAATGTTCTAAATATTCATATAAAGGTCTTAAAAGTGTTTGTATATACAGTGGTGGAGACAGAAACGGACAAATACAAGGCCTGACAAAAGGTGTCGATATCATTATTGCAACTCCAGGAAGACTGAATGATCTGCAAATGAATAATTTTGTCAACCTGAAAAGCGTAACCTACTTGGTATTAGAAGAAGCTGACAAGATGCTAGATATGGGAATTTGAACCCCAGATAATGAATATTTTATTAGATGTGCACCCAGATAGGCAAACTATTAGGACAAGTGTGGCGTGGCCATCCGCTGTCCGTCGGGTTGCACAATCTTACTTGAAAGAGCCGATGATTGTGTATGTTGGTACTCTGGATGTAGTTGCTGTAAGTGCCGTGAAACAAAATATAATTGTCACTACAGAAGAGGAGAAATGATCTCACATGCAGACTTTACTAGAGAGTATGTCTCCTGAAGACAAAGTCATAGTGTTTGTCAGCAGAAAGGCTGTTGCTGATCACTTATCAAGTGACCTGATTCTCCGACACATATCAGTAGAATCTCTTCATGGCAACAGAGAGCAGAGTGATTGATCGAGAGAGAACATTAGAAAACTTTAAAACAGGTAAAGTGAGAATACTGATTGCTACTGACTTAGGATCTCAGGGACTTGATGTCCATGACGTCACACACGTCTATAATTATGATTTCCCCCAGAACATCAAAGAATATGTGCAGAGAGTGGGGCGCACTGAAGGAGCTGGGAAGACTGGAGTGTCAGTTACCCTTATCACCAGAAATGATTGGAGGGTTGCCACTGAATTAATTAATATTCTGGAAAGAGCAAATCAGAGTGTCCTGGAGGATCTTGTGTCAATGGCTGAGTGATACAAAGCAAACAGACGGAGAAAGAAATGGAAAAAAAACTGGGACCACCCCAAGGAAAACCCAAGAAGTTTTATTAATGTCTGTTGTAAAGTACTACCGACCTACGTACAGGAGAATTTATTCCTTTTTTAGAGATATACTATTTAAGATATATGGAAGTATTGGGAACATGCTAATGTAATGAAGAAACTGATTCTTAAAATTAACAGTGTTTAAAAATGAAGAATCAATATTTTATACTTTAATAAAGTCAAAAGTATTTTAAAAATATAAAATGGTCAGGGGACACCAAGAACTGCTGTGTTGCTACCTGGGGCACAGACACGTGCTTCCCACCCAGTTACTATCAGAATGATGTGCCATCTCCTCCAACTGGCCTCTCGATATGAGAAGCTCAGGTGACTGACGGCAGCTTGAAGATTAATGGGGCTCACGTTGCACCCCCTGGTAGAAGCATTCCTCACTGGGAACAGACTGCCGCATCCACAGAGCCCATCGTTGTGGGGATGGGAGGCACAAATGTCCTGTGTAGGTCATTAAAAGTGACGGTAAGAAAGACCATTCCCACTCTCACCCTTGGTTCCTAGACCACTGTGGACACATGGCCGTAATGGCGGTTGATACAGTGAGCACAGACTGCATCCCTTGGAATCTCCGAGCTGGAGCCTCAGCTGCAACTTTAAAAGTCTGTCCCATCACCTGACGCCTTCTGGGAACTACAGTAGATGCTGAGAATAGTAGATCCCATAGCCAAGCGCTATAGCGGCTTTGCTGTAAAACGATCGTTTGGTTCATTGCAGTGTTCAGTGGCCAATCTTCCTTGTGCCGTCTGCCTGCTCCCACCCTTGGTGGGCCCCTTCTAGCTTGCAGTGGATTGCTGCTGCTCCCTGACCTTGTGCCTCCTTAGGTTAGACCTGAGGTGTGACAGAACTCAGGTCACAGTGGGAAGTACTCACATGTGGTCACGCTGTGTCTTAGGGTCAGCACCCTATCTCCACCAAGGCCCAGTAGTACTTAGGAAAAGGTTTTTCAAATGATATGTGATTCTCTGCTGCAGATGGCATGGCCTTATTCCAAAATGCTAGAGTTTTATATTGCGATTCTTGCACCAAGGTTTGTCATAAACATCACCTTCCATCTTTTCCCATCACAGACCCTCTTAACCCCATAGTGTGCCCGCATGTCCAGCCTGAGAGCCCTGTGGGTCCTGCTCAAAGATGACAGCCCTTGCCACTTAGTAAATGAGCAGGATATGCAGGGCCCCAAAAAACCTCCTGCAATTTGGCAGGTTCCAGAGCCTGGGTGGGGTTCCTCTCACACCCCCTTGCACACATGGATTCCACGAAGCCCTCCAGCACATTTGTCGCTTTCACCCAGTACAAGATGGCCCAAATCCCTTCTGAATATATGAAGACAGGGGAAAATACTACAGCCTAGCACATGTGAATGTGAACTACTTTTGGTCTTCGCTGGTGAGAGAAATAGGGGAGGTGCATTTACCAGCTTAGCAGGGCCACACACGCCCCAGGAGCCAGTCAGGCTGCCAGGCGAGCATGCCTCATCTGGCACAGCAGCAGCAAGCGGCACCTGCGAGATCGAGTTTGATGTATGTGGGATATATCTGGTTTTTCCGAGGTCCAGATTGGTGAATTTGGGTGGGAGCATGGTGAAAGCACTAACCCGGTCCTTTAAGAGTGGCACTGATCACTGCCCTTCTTCCTGGGATGCAGAGGGCATGAGGGCAGTTTGAAAACTTTTCTCTAGATTTTCCCCATTGGAATACCTCTTAACCCGCAGGCCAAGGAACTTCGAATGTGGGAGTTCTGCCAACTACCGGGTATATCTATCCCAATTATACATTTGTTGACCAAGGAAACAACTCCTCGGTAGTTCCACGGACCCACTATGAGCCAGATCTGGGCCAGGATTCCACTTATCACCTGGTCCCCGTATGTCTTCGCGCTAACAGAAAGTCCATGATGACGCTTTGTGCTCATGGTTTTAATAGTAGAACTAGACTCAGTGTCCTGTGTCCTCAGAATGCTCGAGTCCCGTTTCCCCACTGTGCGTTAATGCAACGAAATGGCCCTCGGTTCAGTCGGAGCACGGTGGGGCTGACCATTGCTGTGTACGTTTGCACCTCCCTCCGGAGACCTGGCCTCTCCACAGTAAAGGATTTCCTGGTCAGGAGACTGGCTTGTTCTGGAAACTGAGCAAAGAGCTGGGACTCCTTTTGTGGGGGCCAATGGCCTCAGCCTCCTGATTATCCTTCCCTGGTGTCTTTTGACTGCATGGATTGAGGTAACTCCCTTGTTGGCTGCCCATCCATCCTCCACAATTAGCTTGGCGATTCTGGATTTTGTCTTTCTCTAAGCCTAAGCCGCTGGTTTCTTTAAGCTGTGAGGGGCTGCCTGAAAGTGTGAAACTACCATCTTCCAAGACCCTTGCCTAGTGTTAAATTCTGCATTACTGGGGGGTGCCCTCCTATCAACAAGTGCCTCTTTATCCAATTCTATATTCTGTCTTCCTTGAGGCATCCTGTCATCTCCTGCTGATACATGCTGGAGAGGCCCTCTGGGATACGATCTCTTTATTTCCTTGTCAGGCCCACTCTTCCCTACCTGGGTTACCTTGGGATTTAACCTAACTATTTATTGGTCAGGTGGCCCAGAGGGGAGGTGGTGAGCATGTTGCACACCCTCTGCAAGTAGAAGGGAGGAGTGGACCACTCTGCATCCCCAACATCCCAGGGTGTCTGGAGTTTACAGCTCCTCAAGTGCATTGGTCCCCATGTCTCCTACCAAGTCCCAGGGTCCCTCTCCCACCCTGCCAGGTCCCTGATCCTGACAGAGCAGACTTACCTAGGAGGAAAGTCACTCTTCCGCGGCGCTCTACTGCTGTTATAAAGACCGCTGCTCAGCTGGCTCTGCCCTTTAGTTACAGGAGGTGAGAGGCTCTGCACAAGCTGCCAGGGAGGCCCCCTGAGTTTTACAATTCGCCTTGCATCATCTCAGACTGGAGTCATCTTTCTTCAACATCTTGAAGGAAATCAGCAAAGATACCAATCCTATTGTCCTTATGATTATTACTTTATCTGAAACCTTTAAACCCCTTATATATTGCCCACGAGTAAATTTTCTACCACTGATGTTTTATCCCAGTTCATCATCAGGGACAGTTTTAACAATGAGGCCTGCATGCCGTGATATATCAGTACTCCGCCTGCTGCCTGCATTGGGGTCCCCACTGCCAGTGGCTGCAGGTGATCCAGCCAGAATACCACTTCAGACTTCTTCCCTGGACTACTTCTGGCCACCAACTCTGCTATAGCAGTTTCTCCAGAAAAAAACAGGAGACTGAGATTTGCATAGAGGAAGTTTATTAGGAAATGTTCTTAGGAAGAACAGCTCTGAGGGAGTGGAGGAAACAGGATTGAGCAGAAGGAGTTCAACAGCAATGCAGTGAAAACAGAGGTCTTAACCATCCTACACGGCTGGCTGGGGAGAGGGGAGGGTGCTTTCTGAACCCAGACTGGCCCTTCAGGGATGTCCTGAATGAACGTGGGGCCCAGTCCTGGTACCACAGTCACTTAGCTGCTGGGAGGAACATCTCTTTGGGAGAGTCAGTTCCCTTCACCAAAGACAGTTCCAGAACAGGGATCCTGTTGGCAACTGTGAGCAGGAAACAGTCCTGGGAGCTGGGAGAAGGACTTCCTTGGTGCCGAGGGGAGGTCTGTGAGGCACACCACACCATCTGCTATAATAATTCTCTTAATGTTTCCTGGCTCTTTGATTATTTGATTTTTGCATGAGTTTTTGAGAAAATAATTTTCATTCTTTACTTGTTTTACTTATGTAGGTATGACCAAAGTACAATCATGTAAAACAACAAATTAAAAACAGTATTTAATGGTGGAGAATTAATCTTTGTATTATATTCATCCATTCAATCAACTAATACTGGCAGTATTCTAGGCGATGGGACTGGCCAGGTGCCTAACAGTAAAAATACAATCCTGCCCTTGTGGATATGGGATAAATAATAAGAGAACATAGACACGCTATTTTTTTGGATGTTCAATAAGATAGGAGACTGGAAACAGGAGAGAAAATTTTGTGTATCAGATTAATTTGTATGGTTCAGAAGTAAGCAAAAAAGTTAAAACTACCAGCAGAACTCCCAGTATAAATTACACCTTAAAGACTTGTTAAATTCAACTAGACAATCATCCCTTTACTCTCAACATAGACAAATTAGACGTCATTCTTATTTTGGTGATTGCGTTGGTTAAATAATATTGTTATCAAAACATTTTAAGGGGACAAAAAATATAAAATAAATATTTAAGTTTTTTATATGTTAAGAGGAATTGATAGTGAAAAGAATTTTAACATAATGATTAAAGTATTTTAGTATGAATCTACATGGAAAGTACGTATTATATAAATAATATACATAATAATATCAGTAAATTGGTAGTTGATTTTTGATTGATTATATTAATGATATTATAGAGTTTTGATTTGATACAAATTGTGTCTGTAGTACTAGTTTCCAGAACTTTGTCAAAATGTAACATCATCCTATTTTATAAATACATATTCTTTGAAATAATATTATGGTCTTGCTTCAAAGTCAAAAGACCATGAATTTTATTCATCATATCGGTAATAGCAAGTATAACACCCATACTAAACATTCTAGGAGCAGTGAGCTACGGTGACAAATCTTAGGGAAATACAGGCCTCCAGATACGCAGGATATATAAATATGTTGGGGATATAGCAGAGCAAATATTATAAGGTTAACCACATTGGTTCTGAATGTTAGATGTCCAATGATAATAAATGGCTTTGCTTGGGAGAATGATAGTATTCAGAGACATGATAATCCTTATGAAACTTAACATTCCCATGACATTAAATGTTTGTACTTCACTGATAAGACTTCTATTCCATCTGCTGCAAGGACGAGGCCAGCAGGTGCAGAGGTAGCACTGAGGACTTAGAGGAGAGGTGTGACATCACTAGTAACATTAGGACAGTTTTTTAAAGTTATGATGCCAATCAACAGCCCTGAGAAATTGTCATGTGTTTCAAAATTTTTTCTTGAATAACTGCATAATTGAACTCTGTATTTGGTAATACCTTTTTGTTGATAAAGCATTTAGAAAATATTATGTAATCAAATGCTCCACATATTTGCAGGTACTTTCTGAGTAATTTGACAGAACACAACATCAACAACAAAACTTTTTTAAAAAGTAACCATATACCGTTTTCTAAAAAGCTACATAGGAAATCAAGAAATACACCCTCTTGTTCATTATGGACCATCTAAATCGAAGAAATATATTTTTTAAAAGGCAAAGAGATCCGCCCAGCTCAAATAATACCATGCCTTTCTTCTCCACTTTTGCTCAGGAGTCTTAACTGTAAGGCACTTTGGATCTCCAAGTAAATCTTGTTTGCATTTCCGCCAGAACTTTAGGAGGACCTCACACTGGAGCAGAGTTTGGGGAAGGGGTGCCAGTCTCTAGAAGGAGAGAGAAAGCAGCAAGAACTCTAGTTTCAAGGAACCAAGTGCAGAAAGCAGCATGAAATCGGTTCTGAGGACTGCATCTCATGGACAAGACTAAGTGTCAGAACCACAGGGCCCCGCCATAGAGCTTTCAGATGTGCTCCGCCAGATGCTGGGATATTTCCCAGCACAGGGTGATCAGGAGTTCCCACTGTGAGAAGAAGCCTGATAGGATATTTGAGTCACTTGCCTAACAATTGATGATCACAGAGTTTTCATCATAGAGTTAAATAAGGAATGTCTTTACAACTCAGTCTGTTTTCTATGATCACAAAGGAAATGCCTGAGATACTATAGTTGCAAAGCAAAAGTAGAAACAGTACTTTTCTGATGCTAATCATCCTCCCCAATCCAACTCATTCCTCCATCAGTACAGAACTGGGGTAAAATGGAACTGAAAAGGCTGGGCAGAGCAGCTAGAGTGGGGCTTCATCTGAAGTGCAGCGGGAAGCCACCAACTGAACTCGGGTGGCTCGTGGTCGTCTTGTTGTATTTGAAGGTCTTACTCTGGCACCTGTGGACAATCATATTAAGAAGGGCAGGAGAAGATGCAGGTGACAAGTGAAGAGGCTGGTAAAAAAAAACAGTGTGGATTGGAGCAGTGGCTGTACAGATTAGAGAGCAGGGTGGACCAAATCTTTAATTAGCATGCAGACATGAGACGACTTGCTAATAAAATAGGTATGGGGGTGACAGAGGAACAGCGGGGAGCACTCAGGTGTCCGGGGTGGTCAGCTGGGAATAGGTGGTGCTATTACTGATGGGGAAGAGAAAGAGGAAGGAGGAGATCCGGAAGAGGTAAGGTTGTTGAAAATTAAGTTAATTTTTGAGCAAGTTCAATTTGAAATACCAGGTGGAGACTTCAAAAGCAATCATCAGCTATATGAGTCTAGAGTTCTGAGATCTCTTAGATAGATATTAATTTGAGAATCATCAGCTTATAAACAGTTCATAAGTTGTTATTATAATGAATAGAATTACCTCAAAAGATCAAAAGAAGATGGTCCCAGAACAAGTGCAGGGGTAATCCAGCAGTTAGAGGAGAGAGAGACAGAAGCAGACAGCGGGGAGGAGACTACGAAAGAGGCGGAGAAGCAAAGTCCAGTGAGATGGAGAGCGAATCAGGAGATCACAGAGTCAACAAAACCAGAAAGGAAAATGTTTTCAAGGAGGAGTGGCCACTCATTTCAAATAAAGTGAAGAATAAAATAAATAAAAAGAAAGAAAGAAAATGAGCATAGGAAAATAAATACTGGATTTGGAAGCAAAGAGGTCGTGTGATTTCTCTGACATTAGCAAAGATAAAGATTGCAAAATAATTTTCTCAGAAAAATACCTTTATATCTAAAAACAATTGTTTTTTAGAAGAGTCTATCTGACTTGGAAGGAAAATAGGTCAAAAATAGTTGAAAACCATCTACCAAGTTAGTTCATTTTTTCTTACTCCATGGTTCATCATTGTAAGATTTACTGCCTTTGCATCTCTCATATATGCATTATTTAGGATTGTTTCAGGTGAAAGTGACAGAATTCCAAGTTAAAGAAGTTCAAGCAAAGATGGAACTTATTGATAATAAGCTCACTCTTCCTCATTCATCCTTCCTGGTTTCTTCTCTAGCAAGCTTGCTCCAAGTAGTGGGAAGAAGATGTTGGCAGTGCAGTGTCAGCAGGTCTCTGAGCTTCTGTACCAGGAGCAACTTCTCTCTCAGAGACTAGTGACAATGAGTGGTTGTTTAGACTCTAATATAATGCAGAGGAAAACAGTAGGTATCAGTAGGTACCTACTCTAACATGATACAGAGGAAAACAACAGATGCCCACCATAATATGATATAGAAGGAAATAGGTATCCACTCTAATTTATACAGAGGAAATAGTAGTTGGTGCCTACCCTGACGTGATACAGAAGAAAACAGTCAGTGCCCACTCTAGGGTGATGTAGAAGCAGACACAGCGTGGCCTTGGGCTTCCAGAAGTTCCTCATTGTAGCATTTTGTTAACATTAACTTGGCTCTCAGCCAACTTCTAATTTGTCTCTTCCCACTTGATGTAGGTGCACTAAATCAAAGGTCGATGTGGTTACTGGAGCATATTTGGTACCAAATAACACCTGACTCTGTTTTAGAGGCCAAGTCTCCAAAAATGATAGTCTCTGTTGTGATACTTCAGTGCATGCACTTCTACTAGACATTAGGATTATTCTTTCTCATGGGTCTTATTTCTGCCAACTTCAGTTTCTGGATGTTGATACTACTCCATAGTGAAATACTGTATAATCACACCACAAATCTTCAGATATCTGAGGTCACTTAATACAAACAAGGAAAAAACACACAAAAAAAGTATATTGGAATTGCCCACCTTTATAAACATATGCTGTTTAAAATAAGTTTATCTGGGAAGCAACCTAAGTGTCCATCAGTAGATGAATGGATAAAGAAGAGGTGGTACATATATACAAAGGAATACTATTCAGCAATAAGAAAAAAATCCTACCATTTTCAACAACATGGATGGAGCTAGAGGGTATTATGCTCAGTGAAATAAGCCAGGCAGAGAAAGACAAGTACCAAATGATTTCCTTCATTTGTAGAGTATAACAATGAAGCAAAACTGAAGGAACAAAACAGCAGCAGGCTCACAGACTCCAAGAAGGGACCAGTGGTTACCAAAAGGGAGGGGAGGGGGAGTGGTGGGGAGGGCGGGTGGGGCGGGAAGGATAAGGGGATTGTGGGGTATCATGATTGGTGCACATGGTGTGTGGGGTCACTGGAAAGACAGTATAGCTGAGAAGACAAATAGGGACTCTGTGGCATCTTACTACACTTGATGGACTGTGAATGTAGTAAACACATTGTTTCTCTTGTGAAACCTTCATAAGAGTGTATATCAATGATACCTTCATAAAAAAAAAGTCATGGGAGGGAAAAAAAACACTGAAACAAACTTTGGTTAGTTCAACTTTTTAAAAAAATTAACTCTTGCTTTAGCTTATAATTTCATTTCAACAAAACACTCTATTTCTTTTTTAAACCTCCTTTAATCTTTGAAAACTGCTATAGCACTTGTGTTTATTTGCATTTGTTTGGTTCACAGTGAACCTTTTCTTACCACGTATGAGTCATTTGTGTTTCTTTGATGTATCTACACATTTTCGCTCAAGTTTTATTGGATTAACTGTATTTTTAAGGGTATTAAGCTTGTCACATCTTGAAGCAAATATCTTTCCCAATTTATTATCTTAAGTTCAATTTTTCTGTCATGATTAGCTCACTCTCACATATGTGTGACGAGAAGTTCTAATACAAGGTATTATTTCATCAACTTCTTTGTAAAAGGTGTTCCTAAATGTTGGTGCCCACTAAATAATAATGTAAGTTATGACAAAAACACTCGGCAGGAAATACTTTGAGAATTAGCTAACTAATAAGGAAATGGCTATTTCTTGGAAGTTTAAAAGAAAATCAAGGTAGAACACACCCAGTGATCCTCAGTGCTAGCATGATCTAGTCAGCTTCAACTTAACGAGCACATTGACTTTCTCCTTCGCTGGGAAAGTGACCAACACATACTCTCACTTTTTACTTACTTCTTTATCCTTCTGTGTACGGGCTTATTTTAGACTCTCTGTTCTCTTTTCTTTGTGTTTTTGTCCTCTTGTCACTATCTTATTTTTTCATTACTATCACATAAAACTGTTTTACATCCATTTTACATTCATAACACACTCATTTGTCCAGTACATGCTTACAGATAGCCTGTCACAAGCAGCTAATTCCTACTGGACATGATGATGTAGTCACATAGTTGTGATAAACATCTTTGTCATTTTGATGGATGATGTAACATAATGGCACTAATTGCAAAATAAATTATGCTACATGGATATTAGACTTGGGTGACATAGTTTATGAAAACCTGTTTTTTTAATTAAAGTATCATTGATACTCAATCTTATGCTCAGGTTTCACATGAGCAACATTGTGGTTACTAGATTCCCCCTATTATCAAGTCCCCACCACACACCCCATTATAGTCACTGTCCATCAGCATAGTAATAAGCTGTAGAGTCACTATTTGTCTTCTCTGTGCTACACTGCCTTCCCCGTGGCCCCCCATATTATGTGTGCTAATCATAATGCCCCTTATTCCCCTTATCCCTCCCTTCCAACCCACCTCCCCAGCCCCTTTTCCTTCAGTAACCACTAGTCAATTCTTCTGTTCTGTGAGTCTGCTGCTGTTTTGTTCCTTCAGTTTTTGCTTTGTTGTTATACTTCACTATGAATGAAATCATTTGGTATTTGTCTTTCTCCTCCTGGCTTATTTCACTGAGCATAATCCATGTTAGTTGCAAATGGTAGAATTTGTTTTCTTCTTGTGGCTGAATAATATTCCATTGTGTATATGTACTACATCTTCTTTATCCATTCATCTATTGATGGACACTTAGGTTGCATCCACTTCTTGGCTATTTAAATAATGCTGTGATAAACATAGAGGTGCATATGTCTTTCTGAAACTGGGATCCTGCATTCTAAGGGTAAATTCCTGGGTCAAATGGTATTTCTATTTTTAGTGTTTTGAGGAACCTCTATACTGCTTTCCACAATGGTTGAATTAGTGTACATTCCCACCAGCAGTGTAGGAGGGTTCCCCTTTCTCTGCATCCTCACCAGCATTTGTTAGGATGTTGGCCATCCTAACTGGTGTGGGTGATATCTCACTGTGATTTTAATTTGCATTTCTCTGATAATAAATGAAGTAGAGCATCTTTTTCCTGTGTCTGTTGGCCATCTGAATTTCTTCTTTGGAGAAGTGTCTGTTCAGATCCTCTGCCCATTTTTTAATAGGGTTATTTGCTTTTTTGGTGTTGAGGCATGTGAATTCTTTATATATTTTGGATGTCAACCTCTTATAGGATATGTCATTTATGAATATATTCTCCCATACTGTAGGATGCCTTTTTGTTCTACTGATGGTGTCCTTTGCTGTACAGAGCTTTTTAGTTTGATGTAGTTCCACTTGTTCATTTTTGCTTTGTTTCCCTTGCCTGAAAAGATATGTTCATGAAAAAGTTGCTCATGTTAATATTCAAGAGTTTTGCCTATGTTTTCTTCTAAGAGTTTTATGGTTTCATGACTTACATTCAGGTCTTTGATCCATTTTGAGTTTACTTTTGTGTATGGAGTTAAACAATAATCGAGTTTCATTCTCTTTCATGTAGCTGCCCAGTTTTGCCAATACCAGCTGTTGAAGAGGCTGTCATTTCCCCCATTGTATATCCATGGCTCCTTTATCATATATTAATTGACCACATATGTGTGGGTTTATATCTGGGCTCTCTAGTCTGTTCCATTGGTCTATTGTCCTGTTCTTGTGCCAGTACCAAATTGTCTTGATTACTGTGGCTTTGTAGTAGAGTTTGAAGTTGGAGAGCATAATCCCACCAGCTTTTATTCTTCCTTCTCAGGATTGCTTTGGCTATTCAGTGTCTTTTGCGGTTCCATAAGAATTTTAGAACTATTTGTTCTAGTTTGTTGAAAAATGCTCTCAGTATTTTGATAGGATTTGCATTGAATCTGTAGATTGCTTTAAACAGGATAGCCATTTTGATGGTATTAATTCTTTCTACCCAAGAGCATGGGATGCATTTCCATTTATTACTGTCCTCTTTAATTTCTCTCAAGAGTGTCTTGTAATTTTGAGGGCATAGGTCTTTCACTTTCTTGGTTAGGTTTACTCCTAGGTATTTTATTGTTTTTGATGCAATTGTAAATGGAATTTTTTCCTGATTTCTTTTTCTGCAAGTTCATCATTAGTGTATAGGAATGCAACAGTTTTCTGTGTATTAATTTTGTAGCCTGCAACTTTGCTGAATTCAGATATTAGTTCTAGAGGATTTTGGAGTGGATTCTTTAGGGTTTTTTAGAACAATATCGTGTCATCCGCAAACAGGGACAGTTTAACTTCTTCCTTACCAACCTGGATGCCTTTTATTTCTTTGTGTTGTCTGATTGCCGTGGCTAGGACCTCCAGAACTATGTTGAATAAAAGTGGGGAGAGTGGGCATCCTTGTCCTGTTTCTGATCTTAGAGGAAAAGCTTTCAGCTTCTCACTGTTAAGTATGATGTTGGCTGTGGGTTTGTCATATATGGCCTTTATTCTGTTGAGGTACTTGTCTTTTATACCCATTTTGTTGAGAGTTTTTTTCATGAATGGGTGTTGAATTTTGTCACATGATTTTTCAGCATCTATGGAGATGATCATGTGATTTTTGTACTACTTTTTTTGACGTAGTGGATGATGCTGATGGATTTTTGAATGTTGTACTTGATGAATGAATCCTGCTTGATCATGATGGATGATCTTTTTGATGTATTTTTGAATTCAGTTTGCTAGTATTTCATTGATTATTTTGGCATCTACATTTATAAGGGATATTGGTCTGTAGTTTTCTTTTTTTGTGGTATCTTTGCCTGGTTTTGGTATTCGAGTGATGCTGGCCTCATAGAATGAGTTGGGAAGTATTCTGTCATCTTCTAAATTTTGAAAAACTTTAAGGAGAATGGATATTAGGTCTATTCTAAATGTCTGATAAAATTCAGCAGTGAAGCCATCTGGTCCAGGCGTTTTGTTCTTGGGTAGTTTTTTGATTACCGATTCAATTTCATTGCTGGTAATTGGTCTGTTCAGATTTTCTGTTTCTTTCTGGGTCAGTCTTGGAAGATTGTATTTTTCTAGAAAGTTGTCCATTTCTTCTAGGTTATCCAATTTGTTAGCATATAATTTTTCATAGTATTCTCTAAAATTCTTTGTGTTTCAGTGGTGTCATAGTGATTTGTCCTTTCTCATTTCTTATTCTGTTTATGTGTGTAGATTCTCTTTTTTTCTTCATACATCTGGCTATGGGTTTATCTATTTTGTTTATTTTCTCAAAGAACCAGCTCTTGTTTCATTAATTTTTCTATTGTTTCATTCTTCTTGATTTTATTGATTTATTATCTGATCTTTATTATGTCCTCCTTCTACTGACTTTGGGCCTCATTTGTTCTTCTTTTTCCAGTTTCATTAATTGTGAATTTAGACTTCATTTGAGATTGTTCATCCTTCTTTAAATAGGCCTTCCTCTTCCACTCTTAATATATTAGGTGTCATATTCTGTACTTTTTGTGTATCCCTTGACTGATTTTGTGAGTAGTTGATTTAATTTTGCATTTGCTTAGTAATTAATTGGTCTACTTCCTTTACTGGGGTTTCATTTTCTCTGGTGACAGCTATTTAGCCTTAGGAGCACTTCCATCTACAGCAGTCCTTTTAAAATACACTGCAGAGATGGTTTGTGGGAGGTATATTCCCTCAACTTTTGCTTATCTGGAAATTGTTTAATCCTCCTTTAAATATAAATGACAATCTTGCTGGCTAGAGTATTCTTGATTTGAGGCCCTTCTGTTTCATTGTATTGAATATATCATGCCACTTCCTTCTGGGAGTACAAAGCCCTTTCCTGATTCCCAGCCACAGTACCTGCCTCCGCTTTCAGGACCAGTGATCCACATGCAGGGAGCAGCCTCTGTATTAAGCCGTGTAGTTGCTGTAGGCAGGGCTGCCCTCTGGCTGGTCTGGAGCAATGGTAGGGGCAGAGGGTTTGTGTGCATGTGCCAGCAGGAAGGAAGAAGTGGCAGGCCGCTTATCATGATGAGGGGCCTCGGGGCTGTACTGCCCACCAGGGGAATGGGGCGCTTGAAGCTCCTGAAAGTTCCCAATCTGCTGGGCTGAGTGTGCCAGGATGATTTTGTCCACCTGTTCCTTCTCCTGAATCCTTGTGCCATTAGCAGCCCTCTCACTGTTGGGAAGTCTTTCAAAGTGCCCTCCTTTCTTTTGTCCCAGGGCAGCTGGTTGTGCAAACCTGTTCACTACACACAGCTGGAGTCTCAGTCTCTGACTCTGGTTTTCAATCCCTCTAATCTCCAGAGCACCATGCAATGTGGGTCTGTGCTCCCGACATAGATTTCTAGGGCTGGGTATTTAACAGTCCTGGGCCTCCACTCCCTCCTGACTCTGATTCTCTTCCTCCCGCCAGTGAGCTGGGGTATGGGGAGTGCTCGGGTCCCGCCAGGTTGTGGCTTTCTTACTTTACCCTTTTCCATGAGATGTTCTCTTTTCCCAGATGTAGACTGGCTGGTGCACTCTTATTTCTGGTCACTCTTTTAGGAGTAGTTGTATTTGCTGTATTTTTGCATCATATGTGGTTTTGGGAGGAGATTTCTGCCTTACTTCTCACTCCACCATCTTTTTTCACTCTCCATCTGAAAGACTTTGAAAAACAACTGTTCTGAAGTTTTAAAATTGAGATCATAGGTGCTCTAAAGAGGCTTGGTACAGCCCTGGTCAGCATGCCCTGAGGGCTGGCAGGAAGTCCTACCCCTGCACACACAGAATCTCCCTCATAGAAGCAAGGACCATTGGGAAGCTGCCCCCAGTGGACCTTCTCCAGTCTCTGCTTTATGTTAACACCTGCTAAAATTAACCACTAAGCTTATGGCAGAAAAATGTAATCTGAATCAATGTATGTGTAAGAGTGGACATAATCATCAAGCCTCAACCTTTTAACACACTTCAAAAACTGGTTTATTCTGTAATGCATTTCTAACTTTAGTATGACCAGAGCAAAGGACTTGTATTAAACATACACTCTGGCATTTCTTCATACTTCCTTGTGAAGTCCTATGTTATCAAATTTTGGAAATGTTACACATATGCTTGAAAAAAAGTAAGCACTTTATAGGGCTTTATACACATCCATTTGAACACATTTGTGTTGTCCAAGTTTTCTTTAGCCTTACTCATTTTAGAGGGTTTGGACTATCAGTGGAGGTATGATAAAAAATCCTCTGCTATGATAATGGCTTTCTCAGTTTTTTCTTGATGTTATTTATTTTTTATTGTATTTATGCAGCTGAATAGATAGAGATATAGGTATAAGTATAGAGGGATGGTTATTAGATGCATGCAAGTCTGGTATTTCTATAGTTCCTGGTGAATTTATTTATTTTGTATCTATAGTGTTAGAGCAATATCCTATTATCATGTACCCTGTAATTACGGGGGGTCAGATATAATATAAATAACAGGTGGCTCCTGCCCTTTGCTCCTGCCCCATCACCAAAAGAGTAGCTGAAGTTAGCCTCTTCTTTGGGGTAAGAGTAGGTGGTGACCTGTAGTGACGGTTGTGTCAGGCTGAAACAAGCATCCCCAGCGAATAAGGCACCTGTCACCAATAATTTCCCACTAATCTCCCTTGAAAAGGTTAACTGAGAGAGTCATAAAATCATTGCTCCTTCCTCCATAGAATCCCTGTACAAGCCCAAGGGCCCAGAGCCCTTCCCAGCAAACCCTCTAACAAGAAGTGCTAGCTGGAAGTAGTAGAGATAGGCACTCTCACTCTCTTCCGGCCTGGACTTCAGGCCCACAGTCTGTATTTATGCCTTCACTGTGGTGTTTTCATTAACTTTGCTATGTTTACAAAGTTGAAATCTGGCACCCATACTGGTTGAAGTTTCTTTGCTGTTGGTCTTTTCTGGATTGAGAATGATTTTGTTTAATAAATTTGAATTAATTTATCCAGCTCAGGAGCCCATACCTGTTTTCAAGTTAGTATCTTTAATGATAGAAATTTCTTGGCACTTCTTCAATCATTTTATTTCCTGTATTTTCTCCAGTTGCTCCCCCTGGGGCTTCAGTGAGATGTATTTAGACCTTCTCCTTCATCAGCCATGTCCTTAAACTTACCTTCACATTTCTCGTGTCTTTATCATGCTGTGATATTTTCTAAGATCTTTCTTCCTATACACTGATTGTCTTTTCGGCTGTATGTAATCTGTCAGCTATAAAGGAAACTGTCTTTATATGTTTTATAACTTTAAGCTATGTAACTCATTCTCTGAATGTTAAAATGTAACCAAATTTCTCATTTCCAAAGAGACTGTTTAGTTCTTTTTCAAACCCACCTTTCAAACAATCATGGTGTCAGCTCTTTTTGAACATCCCCCATGTATTCATGATCTCTGTGTCTGAAACTCCTGGCAATAGGCTATCCAAACTAGACATAGAGTAAATGCTAGTTGAAATTAAGAATGTTATTTAACAACATTTATTTAGTAGACACTCTGCTCAATTCACTGTATTATGTACTACAACAAGAATCAAAGACTGTAGAAGGTAGCATTCCTATCTTAAAGAGGCTTTATTTTAAATAATAAATCGGGACCCATGATTTCAAAAGCATATAATAACTGATATTTATGCAAAAATGTATTATAATGCTTCATGTCTGGAGCCCTGTCCATTAAAATGTTGATAACTATATTTTAGAGAAGCATTTAAAGCCAATTAAAATTAAGTGTACCACCACCAACATACTTTGAAAGATGGTTAACAGGGAAAAGAGTGTAATTTTTTAATGATAACATAAATTAGTTTTAAAAATAAAGGATTATATGAAAAAAACAATATATTTCTCAAGATGTACTAAAACTCAAAATTCTTGATCTTGGAATATAGATTTTAAGTTTTAGTATAAGGTATTTCATTAACTTCTTTGTAAAGGGTTTATAAATAGATCACAAAGTGCTATGCATTATTCCAGGGCAGTTTCTTGCCAACATGAGTACTACTTTGTAGTTGTCTGACCTCAAGGGCTGGAAGAATTGGGATGGTCCACAACGCTAATTATAGTAAATATCTGAAGGAAGCTAGCTGAACCAGATAGCCTCTGATGGTCAAAAATTGAATACACAGTGTCAAAGAAAAATGAAAGTCACCGTAAGTTCTGAGGAATATAAGCTAATAAGTTGTTAAACAACAAAATGAACTTTTTAGAAAAAAATCTGAGTGTTCCACTTCATCATTTAAATCATGCCTATCTCAAATAAAATCCTTATTTTATGCAATACAATGAACACTGGGAAATGGAAGGTTAACCAAAAAAGTTAAACTGGGCAATCATAAAGTGTGATATGATAAGGAACACAACTGGAAAAAAAACAGATTTGGGAACAAATCGAAATGGCTTTGGTAAATACAGCTCAAATCTGGAAGGGCTAGACAGCAGGTCTACCTTCCAAAAGCCAGCTTGTGGTCAGTATGTTCTGCTGAGGAAATAGGATCCATTCTCTTACTCAAGCCATCCCCAGAGCAGTGCACAGATGTGGGGTGACCCATAAGCTAAACAGAGTGCGTTCCTCAGATTCCTCTCCCCCGAAGAACCTCAGCAGATGCAGAAGAGCTCAGTCTCCTTCACAGCGAACAGCTGATCACCCTGACCACAGTCCGCAGTGAGTGGGTTTCAGCTCACTAAACAGTTGAGGAAACTCTGAAGTAATCTATTTTATTTTTTTGTTGTAAATTTAAATGGAAATAAAGTTATCTGGATATCTGTCCATTCGATGTTTGCATTTGATTTATTCAGCAAATATTGATTGAGCACATACTATGTGCCAGGTACTGTTCTAGGTGCCAGGGATACAACAAAATAACAAACTAGTTGAAAACCCTACCCTCTTGGGGCTTCTATATGGTGAAGTGAGCATTTACAGTAAAATAAGTAAAATATATAATGGGTCACATGGAGTTAAGTGCTATGGTGACAAATAACACAGGAAGGAGCATAGAGAGATAGGCAGTGAGTGGTGTTCGTGGAGGGTTTTATTTCAGTAAGACATCAGAGAGGGCTCTGTTGGTAAATGATCTTTGAGAAGACAGTGGAGTGAAAAAGGGGGAGCCATGTGCTCTGGGAGAAGACCTTCCACGTAAAGGAAATTTCAACTACAAAGTCTGGGAAGTTGGAGCATGCTTGGGGTGACTAGGGATGAGTAAGATCGATGTGACCGCAGCAGGAATGAGGGGGAGCAGTGGGGTAAAGACAGGACGGGCCATGCTCCTCGGGGTAAGGATTTGGGGTTTTCTCTGAATAAAAGAGAAAGCCGTGGGAGGGATTCATGGAGAGGTGGGACATGGTCCGATTGATGTTGTCAGAGGACCCCTCCAACCCCTGCTGGAAATTGACTTCAGGAGATTTCAGGGTAGGAGCAGAGAACAGCTGGGTGGCTGTCACAACCAGCCAGGTGAAAGACGATGCCGAGGATTGATCCAGTTCTGGATTAAAGGTAGTAATTTAATTTGTTGATTTGTTGATGGATTGGAGATGGTATAGAGAAAGAAAGATTTAAGAACAACCTGTAGATTTTTGACTTGAGCACCTTGAAGCATAAAGTTGCCCTTCAGTGAGGTGGGGAAATTTTACAAGGAGCAGGCTGGGGAGATGAGGCCAGGAGTTTTGTCTGGGACATGTGGGATCTGTGATTCCCAACTGAGTGTAGTAATCATGAGTTCAAGGTGAACGTGTGCTGGGGACCACGAGCCATTTGCTTATAGATGTGCAGGAGCTGAGGCGGGGCAGGGAGACGAACAGTAAGCGGCGAATGAGAAGGAGAAGTAGCAGAAGAAATCCAAGTGGGGTTTCTGGAAACCAAGTGCAGAAGGCTTTTCAAGGGGGATGCAACGACTGTTTGGCAAGTGCTGGCTCTAGGTTACATGAACACACTTTGTTTAGCAACACGGAGGCCAATGGTGCACTTGTGGGAGCAAGGTCAGTGGGGCAGCAGATGCGAAGCCTACTGAGGTCTAGAAAGAATAGAAAACATGTATAGTCAACTCACTCAAGGAGTTCTGCTGAAGGAGTGGAGAGATGGGGCTGCACTGCTGCCTTTTGTGAAATGTCTGCTGTTTGCTGTTTGGTGACAAAGAAGACCCGCTGTCCTGCGCGAGCCCAGGCTGGTGGCTGGCCCCATCTCAGACTCTTTCTCCAGTCTTGTATAGTTTTCTTCCAGTATTTAAAAACTGGAAACCTTATATTTACATATTATGAGTCCTCTTCCCAAACATGTCATCTGAAAACACTTTAGCATAGCACATTTTATTTTTATCCATTTAGCCTGTATCCCATTTAGAATTAGTGTCTCATGTACAATCATTGTTGAAAAAGAGAGTTAGACCACGTGCTGAATCTTTTCTTAATAGACTGTGTTCATAAATCACAGAATGTTTTAGTTAATACGTACTCAGAGGACTTACTCCATTGATCCTGCCCTATTCTCTGGTATCACCTCTGGGAGGTAGTTCAGTTAATGTTTGTCAAATTCAACAGTTCTTTCTTCCTTTCTTTTCATTCATTGACCCTTTTTCCCTTAAGGCCTTTATTGTATGCCTATTAATTGTCAGTTGTATTGTGAGGACACAGCAATGATCAAGACTCACATGGAGTTTGCATTCGAAAGAGGGGAAGTCAATGAACAAGTGAATAATCAAATAAACAGAATCCCAGGGCCAAATTAGGGGGGATTTAAGGGCAACCCTCATAACAGAATTCCCACTGGCCCTCCTGTAAACCACGTCCAAATTGCCTTAAGTGGATATTAAAGTTTTCCTAATTTTATACAAGCATGAATTAAAGCTTTCTATGGCAGGCAGGATGAAGTCCCCCAAAGATGTGCATGTTCTAACCCCTGGAACCTTCCATGGTGACCATGATTTCGCAGCTGTGATTACGTTAAGGCCACTGAGCTGCGCAGATTATCCTGGGTTACCCAGGTGGGCTCAGTGTAATCCACAAAGGCCCTCACTAAGGAGAGGCCGGAGGGTTAGAGGCAGAGGAGATGGGACAACAGGAATGGAAGTGTTGGCAGCTTCTAGAAGCTGCCCCGGACCCTCCAGAAGGAAGAACAGCCCAGCCCACACTTTGATTTTTAGCCCCAGAAAACCCATTTTCAGACTTCCGACCTCCAAAACTATAATAAAATTATGTTGAGTTAAGCAACTGAATTTGTGACCATTTTTTAATACTAGCACTAGCAAACTATATATAAGAGTATAGTTGGAACCCTGCGTGTGTGTGCATGTGTGTGTACACAGATATTTTTAGAAACCTGCTGTTTATAGTGATCTGTAGCAATACTGTAAAAGACTGTGCTTGATATAAAGTCAGACTCTCTGGCCACCCTTCCTGGTCCACCTGTAGTCTCTCAGCCTGTCCTTTAGAGAGATTCTGGAGCCACCACCATTAGTTCCAGGAATGACAAGAGCTTCTGAATAAATGCAATAGAGTGATGTGCTGGAGGGTGAGGAGATGACACGTGAGCCGCAGTGAGACCTAAGGGCCAGCAGAGAGTTTCAGGTGGGGAGTGTGCCTGGCACAGGGGTCCTGGGTGGGTGCTGACCTGCTCTACTGAAGAGGAGCTGGAGCATCGTGAGCCAAAGGAAATGGAGCAGATGAAGGTGAAGAGGCGAGCAAAGCCCTGCCTGCAGGGTCTGGAAGGCGGAGGAGTGCGGATAGTCTCAGTGTGGGAAGTAACGCGGAAGGTTGGAAACAGGAGTGACGGGAGCTTGCGTACATCCTGTTCATGCAGCCGCCGGTGGGGAATGTTTCCTAGAGGGGAGAGAGGACAGCTGGTTTGGCCGTAAGGAAGATGAGGGAGTTTGCAGCGGCTTGATCTGGTGCCGCAGTAGAAGACACGGACAGGAGCCGGGTTTGGGACGTATGCCGAAGGCAGAGTGGGTAAGACTTGCTGGTGAGGTTGGAAGGGAGGAGAGAGGCAGCGGGGATGACCTCAGGCCTTGGAGCAGCTGTGCGGGTGGTGGTGGACTCTGGTCTGAGGAAGACGGCCGACTCAGAGACATGGGTAAGGAAATGACGCCATTATGAAATCATTTAACACTTGCGTTTGGAAAAAGGTATATTGTAAGTCCTGAGTATTTGAAAACACTGCGTGATGAATAGCATCATTTTTTCTTTTTTAATGTGGAATACTTCACGAATTTGCATGTCATCCTAGCGCACGGGCCATGCTAATCTTCCCTGTATCGTTCCAATTTTAGTACATGTGCTGCCGAAGCGAGCACAATGGCATCATTTTTAATAATCAGTTACCACACAGGAAAATGCCTATTAACAAGCTGAGAAAAGATTTGAAGAATTATTTTAGACTATGACTTATTTTAAATAAGGACACCTTCAAAACATCCCTAAAAATAAATGTATGATCTCTGCATTTAAAAAATCCCAGAGGTAAATATTTTATATTTCCAAGTAATCATTTCACTTCACTATAATGAGAAAAGTCTTCATAATCTTGATTTTATAAATAAAACACACTTTCTTTTTTACTTTGTGTAAGGGGAAATGAATGATTTTTTCAGAAATCTCCATAGAGTTGAAGTTGTTATAAAGGCTCTTACTCCTTCCTCTTCTTTTTTTTTTAAAATTCAGGTATGATTGATATACACTCTTATGAAGGTTTCACATGAAAAAACAATGTGGTTACTACATTCACCCATATTGTCAAGTCCCCACCCTACCCCAATGTAGTGCATCAAGATGCCGCAGATCCACTAAGTGCCTTCTCTGTGCTACTCTATTCCCCCCGTGACCCCCGACACCATGTGTACTAAGCTGCTCTTTCCTCTTACATAAAACAATGAATATTTTTAAACGTGTGTGTGCTCACACACATATTCTGATCATTCTTAAAGTAGGTTAATACTTGGGAACTTCACTATAGTCAAAAGTTAGTAAGGTAGGTATCTTGTAAAGAGCTTTTTAAATTCTGAGTAATTTAGTAGCTGAAGAAAGATGTAATTTAATCATCTGACATAAAATTGAGTAATTGCTTCTATTTTTTAAAATACATAGATTAATCAGCTTGATTTTCCTCCCAAGGAGTCTTAAAAACTTGATAACGTGATTATTTTAAGTTGATGCTTCAATTCCAAGTTTAACTCTGCAGAATTTCAAAAGTTGATGTATATACGTGAATTCATTGATTAAAATCTGATACTATAGCTACTGGATTTGTTACATATGAAATATTTTGAATGAGAGATGATATATCACTCTGCAGTTGAAATACAGTGACGTGTTTCAAAGTAATATTTAAAAATAATTTAAAATATCTAAAATCTCTTAAAAAATCATTAGCTTGGAATATTTATCAATGGGGTAAAAATATGGTTAGACTCTTAGTCAATCAGTACTGACAGGCAAGTTCTCTCTCCACCTGCCTGTCTGCCCCTCCCTCCCTCCCTCCCTCTCCCCGTCTCTGCCCCTCTCTGCCCTCCTCCTCCTCCTGGCCTTCCTTCCTCCCCCTCCCCTCTCCCCTCCCCCTACTCCCCAAACTTTCCCCACCCCGTGGCAGATGGTACGGGAACAGTACACCACGACCACAGAAGGCACCCACATAGAGAGGCCAGAGAACCAGTGCATCTACAAAATTGGCATTTACGGCTGGAGGAAGCGTTGCCTCTACTTATTTGTTCTTCTTTTACTCATCATCCTCCTCGTGAATTTTGCCCTTACAATTTGGATTCTTAAAGTGATGTGGTTTTCTCCGGTAAGTATTGTCTTTTCCCTGGTGAGCATGCTCTTGTTTTGTGTGCTGTATCTCTTCATCTATATTGTATTGGTAAAAGCTTTCCTTTCATATAATTCATGTTTGCTTCCATTCTGGGTCAAAAGTTGCAGTAGCAAAATATTCATATAACATTTACTTTTTTAAAAATTTCACTGTGAACACGCTATGCATGTTTGGGTTTTTTGTTTTTATTGTAATATTTTTTCATTGGTCGTTATCTCTCTATGTTGGGAAAATTGTAATAATCTTGAGTCTATGGTTGAGCGAGCCAAAACTGCTTGACTCACTCACATTACAATTAATTCATTAATTTGTGGAATTGTATGTTTTTATTCATAGATATTTACCATTCATATTCATAACTAACATTCATAAAATGCTACTTTTCATTTTTTAAAAAAATCCATTTGAATATACTCTAAGTTCATGTCTACACTTCAACATTTAACAGCAGATTTAGTAAGTAAAATACTAGTAGTCTTAAGCAATTCACATTTTATTTTAAATATCCTAATGTTTTCAAGATAGCTGGGTAATTTTATATGCTCTGATAAGATTTTGTGTACTTTTTGAAAAGAATACTCATTTAATATAGAATGTCTTAATTTTGCAATCATGGTGAGGAAAAAATGCTACAGTGAATAACAGAGGTAGGTTAATCTGTTCCTTGCACGCATCTTGAAAGTGTGATAGAAACACAGGCCCTTTCCTATTGCAGGAACAGTTGTAGCATTCTGTCTGAAGTGCCTTCCGGTGATTAGCATCCTTTACTTTCTATGCAATTATGTCTTTCCTGCAATTATTTCTTTCTTTCCTATGTCATTTTATAGCCAATAGACATTCTTTATTTTGAAATGTGTGTTATTTAATATATTTAATATAAATGTAGATGATATATTTAATATAAATATATAGCATATTATAAATATTTATTATAAATTATATAAACATATTTAAATTAGTCCTATTTACATTGGATTTCTTCTTTAATACTTACAAAAAAATAATTTACAGTTTCACCATAGTATCTAGTTCCATTGGGCAGCTTTACTTTATGCAAGTAGCACAACATATGGTATGCATGTTTTGTACATCATTTTCATTTCATATCCAAATCTGAAGTGTTTTATTTTACCATTTTTGGAGACTGAGTCAAGCCTGAGGTCCTCAAACTATAAACCATGGCATCTGTCAGGGACACCTGCTGGCCAGAGTGGCCTGCATCAGCCTGCAGTCCACCCCTCAGTCGGCAGAACTGTGCTAGGAAGAAGACCTCTAGAAAGGCCTGGGAAAAAGGCGTCCTGCAGCCTGCAAGTGCAGGAGACAGCCAGATTTTAATAGTCCCTCAGCACAGGGGCCATGAGTTAGTTCTATCAGTCACCTTGTGATTGTGGTGCATGGTTGGCACTCAGTCAGCATATCTTGAATGATTAAAGATATGCATCATATTAGAAATAATGTGCACCAATTTTATAAACTTTATGTGAATGCAAAGTGAATATAGGCATAGTTTGGGCTCTTGTCTTATACTGTGCATTTAAAATAGCTTATAGGTATGATAGACTTAAATTAAGTTGTGCTAGCAACTGAGCCCACTTCAGCGATTAGGATAGCTGAGGACAGAGCCCAGCAAATTGTTTCCTGCCTGAATGCAGCTCTTCACAGTCTGCACTTTCCAGTGAGATGTAGTCACTGAGTATGGTATTTTCTTCAATATCAGGAATGTGTTACTAACTGGCAGTGAATATTCAGGGTTCTAAAGTGTTGCCCTTCAACAGAATAGGATGAACAAACACTAATATTCATGGGCTCCAAGGCAAGATCCACCGAAAGATTCTCCAGCCAAGAGCACAGGGCTTGAATCAGAAGATGGTGGGTAGGCCTGGGGCCTTACCCTCAAAGTGGGATGACATAAATGATGTGATTCTCATGTGTATGTGAGCATGATTCCTACAGGACATGAGGCTGTAAATGTAAATTAATTTGTACTTTAATTTTTTCCTGCTTTGAAAGACCACTATATATAAGATTTCATTTTTAAAATTTTGTTCATATATAAATAACATATATAAATATGTTATATATAAATATATATAAATATACATATATATAATAATAATAAATATATATAAATATCATATATAATGCCATAGAAGTAACATGACTATAAAAGAACCCTTCTAGATCTCTGGCACCAGAATGATAAAGTCAGGGCCTTCAACATTTGTAGAGAGCTATACAGTTTGGAACATGTAATGACCAGGATATAGTTCTCTACCTAAATCCAAGTATAATAGCCTATCTATTACCCCCACAAGTGGTCATTAGTCAGGGTTCAGTGAAAATGATAATTTCCCGAATTAGCAGAGTTTAGGTGGGCTTTCTCTGCTTGGATCCCCAATAGTATAGTAATGGCATGTTTATTACTTTACATAGACTATCATTTCAATCCACTTCTTCCCACCATCATGCTTTAATATTTCACTGTAGAAAACAATAAAGCTAACTACCAGTAATATATTTTTAAATGCCATGATCAATTTACAGGAGAAAGAAAGCAAAACATCACAAAATGAAACCACAAGGATACCAAAGAATACTGAGACTTTAAAAAGATAAAAGAATAAGAGACATGACTTAGACGTTGATAAGAGAACTAATATGAACTCAAAAAAAACCAGCTTTTCTGTGCCCATTGTGGGTTTTGGAGACCCCAAATCATGAGTATCTCACAAATCCAGTCCCAGTCTTAGAACTGCAACTTCATGTGAGGGAATTTTACAAAATTTATGTAAATGATATCCATTGAATATAAAGTAATATTTAGGAAATGCAACTGATACTAAACAGATTCTAGTACGTTCTATGTTAGCCACTGTAACAGTTAAATCAATTACTTAGGAAAGTGGACATTAAAAGAAATCAGTGCAATAAAATGGTTAGTTTATGTTTCCCTCACTATACTTTCCTTCCATAAAACTAATATTCAATATTAGTTTTAGTTATAGTGTTCCTTGATGTAGAATGAAATCTAAAAGTATTGCCAACAAGTGCTTTAAAATAAGGCATCTTTTATTTTTTTACTGTGTGATTCCATATTTTTATATATATAATATTTAAATATATACAATAAAAATACATAACCATGTACCTTAAAATATTATTTTAAAATATTTCAAGTGTGATTATTTTTATATTAAATTTGTATTAAATCAAATATAAAATATGTAACATTTTAATATAAATAATTCTAAAAAATGCAAGCAAAACTATAGTGACAGAAAGCAGATCAGTGATTGCCTGGGAAGGCAGGGACAGGGAGAGAAGAAAGGGAGGGAAAGATTACAAAGGTGCATGAGTAAACTTTTAGGAAAGATGATCTGTTCATTATCTTGATGGTGGTTATGAATTCATGAATGTATAGAAATGTCAAAACTTATATTGTACCATTTAAATGTGTACAGTTCAATGTATATCAATTACATCTCAATAACATTGCTGAAAAATTCCCATCTTCAGAATTCAGGAATTTTCTTTAAGTTTTTAAATATGATATTAGGTTTCCCTTAAATTTCCTTTATCAAATTGAGAAACTTCCCTTCTGTTCCTAGTTTGCTGAATATTTTTTTAGAAATTCATATTTCATTTTTTCAAATAAGGCATCTTTTATTTTTAAGAGCCTAAACAGATTTTTTAAAAAACCTTTATAGTCATCAATATTTGTTTGCATATAAACTATTTTAGTGTCTTCAATGAATGTAATTTTAGCAAGGTAAGATTAGTGATTCTGAGCCATCTACATTAACACTGGAAGTTAAATTTCTTTGGGCACTTTTATTTGGAGAAAAGGGACATAAATAGTCAAAACAAAATTGTAATATTTAATTTAGAATTAAGCTTATAGCTCTCCTCTAAAATATTTTGTGGACATATTTTATTTGTTTTCCTTCACTATGGCAATAGGCAACATTGCTCCTATTAGGAAGTCAGAAACCCTAAGTGTATTTATCCTTAGGAAGGACTTAAAATTAATTCATTTTGGAAGCCAGCAATTGGAAATCTTCCATCAGGGATGTTCCAATTAAGAATCTTCATTTAGCCAGAAAGTAAGGCCCTAATGGACTGCCTCTGTGGATATTTCCTTAGATAAATGTGTCCTCATAAGAAGACAGTGATCATTCATGGGAAGGTAGGAAAACAGTATGAGATGGCATCTGGATGTCATTTATTTCAGCCCTGTGATTGTGTAATTATTTAAAGAGGATTTCAAAAACTCAGGAAAGAATGCTTACACACAAATAACTACAGGCTGTTTTTGCACACTGATCCTTCAAGGTCATTAAAATAGTACCTTTGTAGTGATATTTTCTAACATATCTATTAACTATTTCATTTTATAAATTCTCAAAATTTAAAGATGATTGATTTGTACTAAATACATAGGAAGACTTGAATACATTGTTTATTTTAATGACCTTTATTTTCTTCATCTATAAAACACCAAGGCAGGAGAAGTATTTTCTGAAGCAGGAGGAAGGCTGGGAAAGCATCGTGTGGGAGCCAAAGGGGGCTGGTGTTTCCAGGACAAACGTGTCCAGTGTGGGACGCCGAGGAGAACGCAAAGGGAATGAAGTTCTAATGTGACCACAGATTTAATGGCATGATGCTGATCTCCCAAATTAAATCTTCTATTCTTTCTGCTAATTCTTTAGACTAGAAACTCCTTGAAAGCAGGCACCTTGAACAGAGCTCCCCATCTTCCTGTAATGCTTTTCACTTAAGAAATGCTAAGCAAATGTCTGCTGTATTGTGAAGACTTAAAAAGATATTTAGGTGATGGACAGTAACTGTAATGGGGTATGTAGGGGGGACTTGATAATAGGGGGAGTCTAGTAACCATAATGTTCAAATAATTATACATTAACGATACCAAAAAAAAAAGATATTTAGGATATTTTGGGGGTGGTGGTGATGGAGCTGTTCTGTATCCTGGTTACAATTAAAAAAAAAAGAACTATACACCTCAGAAGAGTCCATTTTATTGCATCTTAATTTGAAAAAAACTAATTAATTGTAAGATTCTTTTCTTATATGGTGTGGACACTTGGGTGTTTACTATAAAGTGATTCTTTAAACCTTGTATGCCCTTTGTATGTACACAAGACAAAAAAATACTGAATATTGAATTAAAAAACCTAAAGTTTTAAATAAAGCATTTAATAGAACTATAGAAAAATGCCCATGGGAAATCCACAAAAATGTGTAACTAATTTAAGTTGATACTAAAAGAAATGAACAAGAAATCAGTTACAAAAGCTCTATTGTCTCATCTTTTTAACAGATAGGAATGGGTCACTTGCATGTTACAGAAGATGGACTTCGCCTAGAAGGGGAATCAGAATTTTTATTCCCCTTGTATGCCAAAGAAATACATTCCAGAGTGGTAAGAAACTGATGAAATATGTAAATAATTTTTTTGTTTTCTGAAAAGTAATGATTAAGTACAGAAATGTAATATATTTCAGAGAAGAATTCTTAGAATGCATACATATACACACAATCATGGTGTGCTTTTTATTTAAAAAAATTTGGCTATAATGTTGTGGAACTCATCTCTGATACTAAATTCTAAAAAGATTCCATTTTCATGTGTTTTACATCTGAGTTTGGTGGCATCAGTAATTTAGATCATAATAAAGTAAAGGTTTAATCATTAAAACCTTTATCAAAAACAATCTAAACTTCTTTCCATCAGTGCAAGTAATTTAAATACACTTATTTCCAGGCATTTAAAATTATCTGAGAAGCTTAAAGAGATATAAGTTTCCTAGTGTTATGAATACTATTATGTCCTGTACTAATTATACTAATTAGAGATGATGGTTCTGTAGGCTTCTCTGTATGTAGATTAAACATCACCATTAAATAATTGTGTGACTTCAAAAGTAAATCTGCCTCAACATTATCTTAATTTACCTCCATGGAATTTATAACAAGTAAAGCCAGGCATAAGACAAATAATCTTTGTAATATGTTCTATTTTCCCATATGTGACACTAGGGACTCTGTAATAAACACTTTGTTAGAATACTGATTAGGTGGTATTATCTAAATAAAATGTTAAAACTTCACCCAGTCATAATTTACCAACTGAATGAAGAACACATTCCTCATTTTTCTACCCATAATTCTAGATATGAAAGGATTTGTCGGTACCTCCTACATGCAGAGGTTGAACCACCTATTGTGGGGTAATGGGTCAGGAAACAAAGGCTGGCCACTGAGAAATACTCAGTCTTGTAGGAGAAATGAAGTACGCTCCTAAATGACACACCCAGTCACCAAGCTCTACTATCTGAATGATACAGTGTAAAACTTACATATAAATACTGACTACAGAAGAGAGTTCCTAGAGAATGCAAAGCACGTAAGTAGTTATTAGGCTCTATTGTGTCACATCTGGTAATATCTTCATCAATGCAGGCAAATGATCTGGAATATCACATCCTGATACACACATGAGCCTGATTCTGTGAGCTTATTCAGGTCATACACTTACTTTAATCATGATGGTATTTCACTGTATTAAATAGACTGTTATGTGGGAACATGAGGAATTAACACAGCTTTTGTAAAATGGAGAGTCAGATGTGAACAAAGAATTCAAATATTAGAACTTAGTGATTTTTTTCCTGCAGAGTTATGTTAACTGACCACCTCCAATATTTTTAAAGAGATAAGATTGGTGATAAGACTGATATCCTGGTGACTAAAATCAGGTGATTAGATCATAGCAACTTTAATATCCTGGAATTAATAATACTTTTAGTTATATCTTATCAGACTTGTTCATATCCTATACCCTGCATACTTTAAAAATAAACAGGGAGCAAAATTATATAATTTTAGATAATCACATTTTAAAGTCTCACAGTGATGCATTAATATATATATTAACCAATACATAAAATTATAGAAATATTTAGAATAATAGTATACAATCACAGAGCTGTATTTTGTAACTAACATGGCTTTCCAGTAATAGGTTTAACTAAACAAAATAATGCCTTGTAATTTCTGTATGCATTGATGTATTATTATGTTATTATATATTATGTTTTTGTTCCAAAGATGAGTCTGGGAAGTAATTCCCCATAAAATTACAGAAATTGCCTTATGAATTTGCAAAGTTTGACACATTTATGTATATTATTGGACTGGAAAAATTTCCTAATTATAAGTATAATTCAACATGATACTCTGGCTTCTAATATATGATTACTTGACCTTTTAAAATTACTACATGAAGTCCTCAAGATTGTTCTTGAAGTTCGTGATTGAAACTCATCCATCCTGCCCACTAATCCAAACATACAGCAATTACATCTAATAAAACAAAAAGGTTGTCTTTAAAAACATACAGACATTGTCAAAAGCTAAATGGAACAAAAACACACAGTTGTAAACCTTTCCTTGAAATCTAATTGCACTGACCGGGACTCTGGCCAGGTCTGTTGCAGGAGACAGTAATGAAAGGCAGGAAATAGTTGCAACTACAGCCCGTGCTTGAACAGGGAGGAACCTGCAAAGATGCCAGACCAGTGAGCACAGAAGTCTTAGCCCACTGTTGTAAGACTGAGACCCAGGAATCTGAATGAAACAATGATAAAGCCTTTAGACAGGATGGGTAAGTCCAGAAATTAAAATACATCCATGTGGGAGCTTGAGACTGAAATTTCAAACCACATAGGGAAAATTGCATCTAAAAAAAAAACAAATAAATCACAAAAAAAGAGAACTAACTTCCAAATAAGTAAGAATAATCAGTCTGAAAATGACTGGGAAAGCACACTTAAGAATCCCAAAGAGAAAAGGCTATTTTTTGAGTAGTTTTCATTTAGAAAATCAAGAAGTTATAAAATCAAACAGGTAATGTAAGACAGAAACAACAGGGAAGAGATTTACTTTCTCTCATTAAACAACTAAAATTTTGAGAAAATATCTGAAACAATGGCTTTTGCTATAGTCTTAATGTTCATATGTTGAAATCCTAACCCCCAAGGCGATGTACTAAGAAGGTGGGCCCGCCCTAGGAAGGTAATTAGGTTATTCGATAAAGCCCTCATGAATGGGATTATACAAGAGTCCTGAGAGACCTCCCTCATCCCTTTTGCCTCGCCAGGTTATAGCTGGAAGGTGCATTATGAACCAGAACGTGAGTCTCACTAGACATCAAATTTGCCAGCACCATCATCTTGGACTTCCCAGCCTGCAGAACTATGAAAAATAAATTGTTGTTTCTCAGTTTCTAGTATTTTGTTATAGCAGCCCAAATGGACTAAGACAGTTTTCAAGTATTAGATATGGCAGTTAGGACACTTAGCTCTGAGAGAGAGAAATAAAACAGGTGAGCCCCAG
Organism: Manis pentadactyla; assembly: GCF_030020395.1. Lineage (NCBI taxonomy): Eukaryota > Metazoa > Chordata > Mammalia > Pholidota > Manidae > Manis > Manis pentadactyla. The sequence continues at coordinate 14,151,385 of NC_080020.1, forward strand.
TTTACTTCCTGGAGAGTTTCTAAGACCACAGTGAGAGAGGGATACCATTGTAGAGATGTGTGTTCTCCCTGAGTTGAGGAGATATGGCTGGGATACAGGGAAAACCAGCCAGTCTGAGGTCCTCAAGGCAGAGTGCTGCAGAGGAGGGAGCTGCTACACACCAACAGCGCTCCAGAGATTGCAGAGAGTTCACCCTCCTTCACCATCTCCCACAGTTAGTCCACAGGTAAATACTTAACAATGTATATATATATGCGAGTAAGCTACCTGAGACTGAGGAAATAATCACTCAACAAAAACAGAAGGAATACATGGAATTCACATGGGTTTGGGAACAGCTCATATTCCCACTAGCCATAGTGGGAGAATTTCATAAGTCATGGGACATTGGGTAGAATGCTCAGAAGAGTGTTGGCTCAGGAATGGCACAAGATTGGCACTCAAATAAATGCTGGTCTGCTCCTATTGAATAAAGCTTAACAGGAAGCCTTGAAAATATACTTTTTCCAAGTGACTAGCTATATCCCAGAAGAAAACTCAAGAAAAATACATCCCATCTGGGTACAAAATTTAAGGAAAGCATGGGTATGTTAAGGAGAGATGTGAAAGAAAGACAAGAAACATGCAACTTAATCTTCTAGAGATGAAAAATGGAATTAAAAAAATCAATTAGTGGGATTAACAGATTAATAGCAAACTGGTCACTACAGAATGAAAAATTAGTAAATTTGAAAATATAGCAATAGATACTAATCAAAATGAAACATCGTGAAAAAAGACTGGAAAAAATTAAGAATATCAGTGAACTAAGGGACAATGTCAAGGGGTCTTAGGTATGTGTAATTGGAATTGCAAAGGGAATTGAGAGAAGGGAGGACAAATATTTGAGGAAAAAAAGTGATTTTTTTCCAAGTGTAATTAAAATCTTAAACCCACAGATCAAAGATGCTTACTGAACTCCAAACAAAAGAAACAAGAAACTACATTAAGGCACATCATAATTAAATTGCTTAAAGCTAGAGACAAAGAGAAAATCTTCAAAGCAGCCAGAGGAAAAAGACATATTATGTACAAAAGAACAGGAAAAGATGACAGCAAACTTCTAGTTGGGAATAATTCAAATGAGAAGCCCAGCACATCAATTTTAAAATACTAAAAGAAACACCAGCCAATCTAGAATTCTATACCTAGAAAAAATATCTTTCAAAACATAAGTCAAAATAAAATCTTTTCTCAGACTTAACAGAGCTGAAAAGAATTTACTTCAGCAGACTGGCTGGCACTACAAGAAATATTAAGGGAAATTCTTATGTAGAGGGAATCTGAGAACAGATAGAAATTTGGATTTTAACAAAGGAATAAGAAAACCAGAAATGGTAAATATGTGGATAAATGAAAAATAATATTTTTACTAGTTTAAACATTTTAGAAGATACTTACCTACAGAAGAAGAAATTATGACAATAGATTTTTGGATTTACAACAGGATAAAAGCAAAGTATATGACAACAATGAAACAAAGGCCATGAGAGAAAAAAAAATGAAAATACTGTTATAACATTCTTATATCATACATGAAGTGGCATAAAATTACTTAGACCATGATAAATTAAAGATGTTTAGTATAAATCCTACACTAAACACATACCCATATAATATAGTTAATATTTCAACCAAGGAGATAAAATCAAATCACAAATAATAATTAATGCAAAAGGAAACAAGAGCAAATTGGATAAATAGAAAACAAATAGCAAGTGGGTAGATTTAAACCAAGCCATATAATAATTACATTTAATATAAACGATCTAAACATTCCAATTGAAAGGCAGAAATTGTCATATTGAATGAAAAAAACCAGACCAACCATGTACCATGTACAAAAAAACCACCTTAATTACAAAGACACAAGTAGGTTAAAAGTACAAGGATAAAAAAAAAGATTAACTATAGTAACACTAATAAAAAAAAAAGTCGAAGTGACTATATTAACAAAAGACACAGCAGACTTCAAAGCAAAGAGAGAAAGATCTCAGAGATACATTCAAATGATGCAAGAGTAAATTCATGAACATTTATGTTGCTAAACATTTATTTATACACCTAATAGCTAAAATTCAAGCTACATGAAGAAAAATTGATAAAAGTGCAAGAAAAAAATTAGAAATATCCATATTTATAATAATAGATTTCAATATCCCTCTCTCAATAACTGACAAAGCAAATAGAAAATCAGTAAAAATATAGAAGACTTAAACACGATGAGCCTACTTGATCTAATTAGCATTCACAGGGCACTCTCTCCAACAACAGCACAAGTTATTTTCAAATGCACAAGGAATATTTATCAAGATAATATTTTAGATGATAAAACAAATCTCCATAAATTAAAAGCATTCGGATCATACAATGTATGTTTTCTAACCACAATGAATTTAAGGAGAAAGCAGCACCACAAAAATAACTGAAAACTTTCCAAATATTTGGAAATTAAATAAAACATTTATACACAATCCATTGGTCAAAGAAGAAATCAAAAGGAAAATTAGAGAGTATTTTGAACTGAATAAAAATGAAATTATATATATATATATATATACATATATATATATATATATATATATATATATATATGTATATATACAAAACTAGGGGGGTGTAGTCAAAGCTTTTCTTGAAGGGAAATTTATAACAAATTCTTACATTAGAAAAGAAGAAAAACAATGACCTCAGCATACAACTTGAGAAACTAGTAAAAGAAGAATAAATTACACCGAAAGAAAGAGAAGAAATGAAAGAATAAAAAACAGACATCAACAAAATAGAAAACATAAAAATAGAGAAAATCAATGAAAACCATAAGCTGGTTCTTTTGGAAGAACAATACGACTGATCAACCTCTAACCAGACTAATCATTGAGAAGAGAAGACATAAATGACCCATATCAGAAATGGTAGAGGGGACACGACATACCCTACAGACATTCAAATAGTGGTAAGGGAATATTATGAATAATTTCAGGCCAATTAATATAATATATCCACTGATAATTTTCTTACTGTTTAGTAGAATTCTTAACATACACATGCTGCTTTAATGACTAAATCAGCCTCTGCTATGCCCATATCAGGTTCAAATTTGAAGTAATTATGTACATACATGAAGTGTCCATAGGTGGTTATTAGGAATTCTTGGGGCAGTTGAGGTCCATATTTGGTCCTCCCAATGCATCCTTACATTGTTAATAGTCTTTTTATGCATCTTTCTCACAGCTATTTTTGTAGCTCACACACTGGAGAAAAGATAACATGTCTTGTGGCTAAATGTAATGTTGAATGATATATTTACGTTATCCAGTAAATGAGGGTCAGAATTCAATTCAGATGAGTGAAAAATATTCCCTTTCTACCTTGCTGTCATTCTACAAATGGCATAAACTTTTTCTCAAGGCTATCACGAGCTAACTATGAAAACCAAAACTCATTCACAAACTAGTTCTCAACTTCCTCATCTAGAAAATGGAAATGATATTCCTGTACTTGTTAATAAAATCGCAGGGTTTTTTATGTACCTGTTCATGGTTTTAAGGTACTTATCAAAAATGTAGATTAACAAGCAAGTGCAATCCAATGTAAAAGCTTTTGTTAAGTAGTACAGGGACTTTGTATATCATTTTGTTGTTAATATATAGAGAACTTTCTGCTTTATCTTGTGAGCAACAGAAAATCTAGCTAGTAATGCATAAACTTATAGGAACTTTTTTTCTCACCTAACAGAAGCTGGAAGCAGTAGCTATAGCATCAGTTTGGCACCTCACAATATTGGGGTCAGTATCTTCTCCATCCTCCTGACTTCTCCGTGGTGGCTAGATGTCTGATAGGCCACACCCAAGTCATGTGGCCCCATGAACTATGCAGTGCCAGTGCATGCATGCATCCCTTTCATCAGGAAAGCAAATGCTTGCCTAGAAACCCCCGGCTCCACCCATAGCAGATTTCAGCTTATATATCATTGACCAGAATTGTGTCACTTTGATATCCATAAGCTGCAAGACAGGCTGAGAAAGCAATTCACCTTTTCAATCCATTATAGTGTAAGGAAGAAAAAGGAAGGGGTTAGACAGTGCCCACTGGCCCAGACAACCAAGGCGGTTCCCTGAATAGCTTACCTCGTCTAGGCACCAGAGTGGGACTCATAGCTTTCGCCTGAGCCCTGTCCTCCCAGCCCAGAATGATAGAAAAAAGCATGGAAGTTGACATCTAATGAGTGGGTTCCATCATGGAACTTTCACTTGCTGTGATTTAATCTCTTTGAACTCAGTTTCCCCATCTATATATAAGGAGCAACGGTATCTACTTCAAAACGTGGAGGAGAAAATGAGAGGATGGATGCTGAAATTATTGGTAAATTGTTAACTCATTATCATTTATTATCTACTATCTAACTATTTCTAATTACCTAATCATTTTCTAACAATGCAAAAACAAGTATTAAGGTCATATCATCGGATAAAATGTGAGATGCTGATAGATCCATCTGCTTCCAGAAAGTGAGTTCAAGAATCGCTGACCTGCTGGATAGAATGCCAAGCACTCTTGAAACTTCTTTCCTGCTGAAAAATCACATTATTCCCTACAACTTTCAAAGATATTTGGTTCCCCCTGAGTGAACCACAAACCCACCTGAATCCAACAGCCAAATTTCTGCATTCCTTTTGAAGAAAATTGTTCATATAAAAGCTAACAGTCTTCTGTAAAACAAAACCACCCATTCAGAACTATGATACTGCAGAAAGCACTTCGGTGTTTATAAAGCCACTTTTATCTTCCAACAAAAGCTCAAAACACATAGGCATCCAACAACTTTTAAAACCTCTTTTGAAACTGTGAGAAGCTTTTGCATTTTGAAAGTAAGTAGTGTTATATTATAGAAAAGCTAACCATTCTCTGATTTATCTTAAAATATATTGTGTCTTGGAATTAAATAATAGGAACTGAACTTCAAATTTCTTGGAAAAGATTAAAAACTGGTTAAATCTTGACTGTATTTAGATCTTCACCTTGAGAACTGACTTGGTACATTGTAATCTGTGCACAGAAACAGTATAAACTCATAAAATTATTATATTTTATGGGAAAAATTTACATACTCAGTAAAATCAAAATTTTTAAATAATTTTAGCCACAAATTTATAGGATCACAGGATCTGAGACCATGGAAAAATCATTTTATGTAAATGCTAAATTTAAATACAATATAAAGATATTGTCACTTGAAATAGTACATATCTGGCTAATTTTATAAATCCCTTTCTAGGACTCATCTCTGCTTCTACAGTCAACTCAGAATGTGACCGTAAATGCACGCAATTCTGAAGGCGAAGTCACAGGCAGATTAAAAGTAGGTGAGTCTGACTTCATCACAGTGCTTTGCATGGGTTGTCCATGAACAGTTGTGCTGAATGGATAAGTCTGTTTTCTCTTCTAGAGAATTAAAGTTATTTGTGAACAATCGAAGTATGAATTTTCTAAATACCATGCTGTGTTGACCACAGAGAATAATTAGCATCACAGGGAGGGACAGTCTAAAGTATTTTATTTAAAGTTATGTTGATTCCAAGAAATAAGGGACCATTCAAGTTAGTAGAAGAAACACAATGAATGTTGCAGAATGCAAAAAAAATCACAGACCAGAGGAAAGGAGCCAGAGTAGCTGGCCTAGAGGGAACAGAGACCAGGTGCTGTAAACAAAAAGCATTGCCCTCCGTCTCCCATCTCTTCCCCTCCGCCTCTTTCTCCCCTTCCTCTCACCGCCTCTCCCTCTGCCCACGTACCTCTCTTCTCCAGTGTATCTCTGCCCCCATCATTTTCACTTGGGTGTTATGGCTTCATCATATCTAACCTGCAGGACCTGCAGGACCTCTCCAGCTCATGTGATCGGCTGCAGTTCTCATCACCCAACACCGACCAATTTAGTCTTCAGTTGCACAGACTGAATCTAAATTCACACAAAGTACTCTAATTGGTCCAACTAAACTGTTCAACCAACTGTCCTTGGGTCAACTATGTGCACCCATCCAATCAGCTAAGACCAGAGAATAAGGTCACATGGCAGTGAAGTCACATGGAATCTTGCACACTGAGGAAAAATGATTAGAGAGAAAGAATATAGATGAAAGAAAAAACAGAAGAGCAAACTCCCTGGTAAAAGTCATGTATATACCTTCTAGGTACTATCAATGTTCTATAGATTTGCTAAGTCTTAAGAAATTGGATGGCCCTTTTAATTATGGGGAAACAGATGAGAAGTGTCTCTCTTCTTTAATGACTGTTTTTACAAAAGAGAATAATGTTACCTTGGAAACTACACCATATATTAACCTGACTCCTTTCAGACTAATACAAGGAAGGATATTTTATGTTCTGTTTTAATCATCATAACTTATTCTAAGTAACAAGTTATACTCTTTTGCTTACAAGTTTGATCACTAAGTCCAGTGAAATCCTCAGTCTAGAGATGAACCTGAGTTTATCCACGATACATGTTGCTGAAACTTGCCTAAATCAAGTTTTCTTGATGAATTATGTAGCAGTATGATTTATCTTTACCATCTTTTCTTCTTTAACTGACTGTAACTTTTAAATGTTTGAGAGATTTTTGCCCATCTTTTGTCATTCACTCAACAAACATTTATTCAGTGCCAATGTGCTAGTGTCTACATTCTGTCAGGTAATTACTAACACATAAAGAATATGTTATTATGTCTTGAGAGCTCCAAAAGTAAATAATTCCTTTTATATTCTTATAAAAATGATGAATACAAATACTCATTTCCTTATTTAATTCTTTGTTGCATGTGGATTTTCATATATCATACAAGGGAGTTAGCAATAATACAAGTGTGTCTCCAATTTCATGGATAAGAAAGCACCAAAAAAGTTAACTTTTTCAAGAACCCAGACCTAGTTAGTAAAGATGCTAGTCACACCAGGACTGGCTCTGGGACTCACTTCCCTCGGCCAGGAGTGTTTCTGCCAGCCAGCCCTCCCTAGCTTTAAACAGATATCCTTAAATGATGGCATGCACTGTCCTGGTTACCACAAGTAGGGTTCCCATTTTTGTCACCAAGAGCTTACTAAAAAAGTTTCCCTTTGAAATTAGTTTACTATAAGCTGCTAACTTCAAATCTTCAGTTTTAACCTTGGTATTCCATTACTGATACAGTGTTAAAATCACTGATTTCTATTAAACTTAGGTTGAAAAGCCTCTGCTACATTGAGAAACCTGAAGCAGAGGGCAGCATTCAGCTCAACAAATCCAAGATTGTTTGCAGCAAAGGACTTCCTACAGTCTAAACATTCCAGCCCAGGAGAAGTTAAATCTAGCCAACCTAGATATTAAAATGTGATTCATGTGAATTAGCCAAATTAATCCTGTCAAATTATATGAATGATTGTTTATTGCTAAGCAATTACTGAAAGAATTGGTAACCAATGAAATCGAAACCAAAAGTCTTAAATTCCAGAAAACACTTAAACACAAGCACCAATACCTAACATTTAAAATCCTTGAACTAAAAGATATTAAATCATAAGCAACAACAATGGGAACCTTACTAGTTATAAATGCAGTTAATTTTCTGTTGATTTCAAATAGCAAAAAAAAACCACCCCAATTCTGGTTAGCTTAAAAATAAGACACACCCAGAAATATGCAAGCTGCATTCAGATGACTTGGCAGAGTGTGGCAGTGTGGGTCCTGGAAACAACACCGAACCGCCCAGCAACCTGTGCTGGGTGCAGCGTCTGATCAAGCAGGACTACCCCCCTCTCCCTCCAGAGCTTCCACTGCAGTCTAATCCCTACACACCAGTGCAGAGATTTTCCGATTGCAACCAAACAGACCCAGTGGGGGAGCAGGTGACATTTATGGCAGAATTTGGTCACTGCCTCCCAGATATCTAAGTCATTTTTCTGAGTGCTACAAGGACTGCTGTGCTGCAATCACACTATCTTAGATCCAGGTCTTTGAATGACATTTGACAAAGCTGAGAAGAATCTCATCAATTCACCGAGTTTGTTAGTTCTTCTTTGAACTTCTGCACTGACATGCTTAGCTTCGGCAGAAGACTTTATACACTCAGAGCATGACTGGTATCAAGGATATAAATGTAAAACACAAGAATAAAGTGAATATAGTATTGCAGAATTTAATGCACACCCTATTAAGAGACAGCAATGCAACCTTAGCCAAGATATCTTTGGGTGTAATGACTGAACTCAACAGAAGAAACACTTACAATGATGCCAAACGGTCACAGTTATCCTAACTTCGTATTTCTCTAAAGTCACCAAGATGTTACTTGCTGCTCTGAATTCCTTCCCAGGGAAACAGGAGAAACAGGGTGGAGACTCAGCTTCTGAAGACGAACGACCTTCTAGTGCAAGTGAACCACAGGGAAGAGAGGTCCCCGACACAACACAAGGCTGGGCAGGCCATGAAAGTCCTCAGGAATCAGAAGAACAATAGCAAGAGAGGTTTGACTTTTGAGCGTCTACAGGATTAAAGATCCACAAGGTTCTGCAGAAAAATTGCTAAAGCACCAAGAGTACCCCAAGGAGGACTTTGAGGTGAGGAGGATGCTAAGGGTCCTTCCACCCAGACTGGCAGGAATTCACAGGCTTTCTTTCTTAACTTTGCTCACTTTATGCAGAGGTTTCTGTAGGCCCTTCAAAGAGAAGTAACAAAGATCCTTCTGTTTGCTGCACAAGCACATCATCATTGGTCGGGACTGAGGCCAACAATTTTATCATCCACAAAAGCTCTAGGGAAGTCATGACAGTAGTAATCAGTGCTATGAAAGAGGTAACAGCTCGGGGTGCGCTAGCTGTGACTGAGAGCCTTCTGAGATCTACCCCAGTGTACGACACACAAACACAAGACTGATGATGTCTGATAGAACTTTGATTCAGCTCCTGAGCATTAAATCCTCGAATGCAACAGAAGAAATTCTGGTATAATCCTACAGAGGCCTCTATGGAAGCAAGAATGCAAGAATATGGGGAATTAAATGCTAAAGAGTACAGCTCAGGAGCAGACATTCTAGGGTGAGAAAGAGAAAGAAAATGATGAAGACGGGTGGGAAAGGAACCCAGGAGGCTGCTGAGGGCGAGTGTGTTGACATGTACTGTTCTTACACAAAGAACAGCAAGAACTTTCCAAGAATCTTGCCCGAGAGCTCAAAGAGGAGTGGAAAGCCAAAACTGCCACCCTTAGAACTAGTCAGGTTCTAACCCAGGATGACTTCCAAAAAATCTGCCTGCATTTTTCTCCAACTGAAGCATGAACACAATGCTGCCCCAGGAAAGCCCCCAAAATGAGATATATTGAAATAGCACCAATGGACGCAGAGACAGGATACTTTCAATACAATGAACACGTTCATAAAAGCCCAAGTCGGAGGAGGAGACAAATATTAGCAACTGCAATGGCTAGAAAGACAGACAGAAAATAATACGTTAGGGATATTGCTTTCCATGCATGCCATCAATTCTCAAGGACTATGTTTTCAGTTTTCAGTGTCATTATTCTCTTTAGTCTGTAATTTGTATTTCCCTCTTTTAGCCAGAAGTTTATTTAATAAAGGATTTTTTAATTTCTGCATGGATGGGCCATGTTTTGTTTCTGTTAACCAACGTTAATGCTACTGCATTGTGCTCAGAGAGTATTTCTTCATGGCCTTTCCACTTTATGAAAGTTACTGATGTTGTTTGTGATCTAATTTATGATTAGATTTTGTGAATGTGCCATGGGCACTTGAGAGGAATGTGTACCTATTATCAGAGTTTCATGTTAATATATGTCATAATACTTGCCTTATTAAGTTTTTAGATCCTCTATCTCCTTACTTATGTTAAGCAGGAAGAAATGAGCAGGATGAGAAGAGGGCGGAGTCCACCAACAACTCCGGGAGTTAATCAGATTAAGCCCGAGACCTAGCAAGGACTCACCCCCTTTGCAGTGGGAGTTCCTCCCACACACCCTGAGTCTGGGCTGACCTTGAGGCTTGCCGCGGCTAACGCAGGGGAGGCAGGGCAGAGACAAGGGACAAGCATCATGGTTCATTTTCCTAAAATATGCCAAGATTAGCATAACAAGAACAGGAAAGACTCATCTTAAGGCTAAGATTCCACTTTCAAAAGAAAATCGGACACTTAGACTCCTAACATTCTTTAGTAATTAGCCAGCGACTTGTCTTCACTGATGTATTTCCACTACTTGAGGGTGGTCACTGTCTTAGAGAGAAACAAAAGGCTTGTCCTACAGAATCACCTAGAGGACTGGCTATAGACAATGATACAGCATCTCTCACCAGAGATAAACATCATGAGACCTCCTGACAAGCCTACACCCCCCCCAACCCTTTATCCCATTCTTGAGACTCCTTGAAGGACAGAATCCCGGTTTTGGGGAGCGCCTCCTCTTCTCTGAGGTTGCCCGCACTCCCTTCCTGGACTGTGTATTTTTAAAAGACTTCTCACAGCTCAACTTATTACATTTTGTCTCTGTGCTCTTCTTGTCACTCTGTTATTCCATTATATTTTCCAGACTTCAAGCATACGTCTTCACTCTCTGTCCTGCTTCAGATTAGTAAGGAGGGGCTGCTGAGAGCCCTGATTTGGGCTGGCCCATTCCCAGCACCTGGGTGGCCCAGACTACAGCTATACAATCATGCTCCTTAGTTGCTTGCCTAAAAATCTCTTTTCTTTGCCTTTAGGAAATTCTCAGAACACACTTTCACTCTATCCAGTGCTCTGTGGCTCCCCTAAATCCTGGGGTGGTGTAACTCCGGGGAAAAATCCCGGGGCAAAAATACCTTCAAAATTGAAATTAGCCAAGGGAGAAATAAAGTGGGAGAAACCTATTTATTGCCTACAAGCAGTCGTCCAACTTCTGCTCTCCCATGTCTCTTGCAACCCGGCTGCAGAGGAAGGGACCCCACCCAGCCTCTCTGGTCCAGAAATGCCCTTGCTCACCCTTGTAATTCCCTACTGATATGGAGATGGACTACTGCTCTCCACCCCTTGGAAACACCTATTGATATGCAGATGCACTAAGATCAGGCTGGAGATTCTGGAAATATTGCAGTTTTACCCGCAGATGGTAAGAACTTAGTCCCCACACAGTGCAGATTCAAGCAGACCCTGGATGCCAGGTGTCACTGACTGTAAGAGTTGGCAAAGGACTGTGCCCTGTGCAGAGCAGCAGTTCAGTGAGCTTCCCTTTCCTTCCTCTCTGCTTCATTCCAGTAAACCTGCCTTTATCTACCCTGACTCTAGCCCGTTCATCCCTTAGAGTGCATTCACATAAGACTTTCATTCTGCTTCACAGCTGTGTGTCTGCCCTTCAGTTCTTTGTTGCCGTGGGGACAAGAACTGAGGAGAACAAGCTCATCACCCCAACACTTACGTTTTAGCCCATTTGATCTCTTGCTCAAAGTGGTGTGTTTGGACTACTTTCATTAGTGTGTTCTTTCTATGGGTGCTCCTGTCTTTAGTTTTTGTGTCCTAAGAGTGGTTGCTGTGATACCTGAGCACAAATGTAAGTATCCTGTCTGTGCTGTGGATTGCTGTCTTTCTGTTATGTGAATGCTCTGGACTTGAATTCTGCTCTGTCTGACGGGGGGCCAGCTGTCCTGGCGCTGCTGTGGCCCTTGCCTGCAGGGCTTTCATCTGTCCCTTCAGTGACCTTCTTCTGAAGCCCCTCGGTTTTCTCATCCTGCCTCTGCTCACCACACAGCCTGTGCGGGGGCAGCACTGGAAACAGGAGTGTATTAATCAGAGCCCTGGGGTTTGTTAATTTTCTCACATTAAACATACACTGAATGAAGTAATGAGTTGGGAGGCAATGAGTCTAAAATTCATGTGAAGAAATTAAGCTTGTAGGGGGGAAATGATGTTTCTGTCATAAAACAGAAAGAAGGAGTGAAGAAGACACAGATGCCTTCAGGGAAAGGAAAGGGCAGAAACCCGAGGGCGTTGTGCAGCGGTGATGTCCGCTTTCTCCGAGGAGTAAGAGGTGGGACCTCCTCCGAAGATAAAGGCAGAGGAGAGAATCTGAGTATGGCTCATCTTCTGGGGTATTTGGCCTTTAAGGTGAGCCATTCATGAAATGGCCTTTCACCAGCCTCACGTTTCTGAATACGCAAGCCTTAATGGGTTAATACACAAAAGAACACAAATTTAAACAATGTGAGTAAAAGGATTATATTATTTTGGCAAGTTTCCTGAAAAAATTAATACAATTTATTAATATTTGGCATAAATTAATTTTAATAGTATGATAGATCTAGGCTTAGAATTTAAGAAGTTTAACCACAGAGTAAAAAAAAAACTATTGGTGATGAACTATTTAGTAATTTGGAATTGCTGGATGACATAGCATGTGTAGAAAGAGAGATTTTTGATGCTGTTAGAAAACAGCATAAAACCTAAATGTGATTTATCCCCACTAGGATGTTTAGACATTTTAACAGTGAGGTATTAACAAAGGGCCACGTGGGGGAAGCTGCTCGGGCTGAGAGTGGGGGTGGGGATTGATAAGGGCCTGGCTGTACCTGTTTGAGTTTTTTTTAAACCTACCAGTAAGAACAAGACATGTAAAGGAAAGATATAACGGGCTTAGGCGACATCCGGGGAAGACTGTGAACCCTGTAGTACTCAGCCAATGAGGAACCAGGGGAGGGACTCCCGCACTAGGAGATAAATTATTGGCGCCAAACTCCCCAGGTGTGCCTGCCCACCAGACACCCGATCTTGCAAGACCGTCATTAAAGCCTCGCTCCGCTCTGCTCTTTGTCTCCGTGTCCACTTATTGAATTTGGACCAGTGAGTGTGTTTCTCACAATGCTGCACACAGTAAGCTCTTGATAATAAACTGTTCTAATTAATCCTTCAGGTCCCAAAATGGTAGAGGTCCAAAGTCAACAGTTTCAGATCAATTCCAAGGATGGCAAGCCACTGTTCACTGTTGATGAAAATGAAGTTGTGGTCGGTACAGACAGACTTCGAGTAACTGGTATGTAGTAACTCTGGTTTTTCTTTATTGAGATATAATTGATATAACTATATTAGTTTCGAGTTGAAACCTAATGATTTGGTATATTTCATATATGCAATATATTTGATATATTGATATAAAATACATTTGATATAAAATCTCATATTTATATATATTGTAAAATAGTCACGATAACTCTAGTTAACATCTGTCACCTCACATAGTTACAAATTTTCCTTGTGATGAGAACTTTTAAGATTTCTCTAGCGACTTTCAAATGTACAATACAGTATTATTAGTGATAGTGAGCACACTGTTCACTACATCCCCTAGGACTTACTTATTTTCTAACTGGAAGTTTGTACCTTTTCACCCCCTTCACCCATTTCATCCACTTCCCCCACAACCCTCCCACCCCAACCTCTAGCACCACCAATCTGTTCTGTGTACCTGTGAGTTCAGAATTTTGGGGGGTTTTAGTTTTTGAGATTCTACATGTCAGGGAGCTCACACAGCATTTGAATTTTTCGGTCTGACTTATTTCACTGAGCATAATGCCCTCAAGTTCCATCCATGTTGTTGCAAATAGCAAGACTTCCTTTTCTGTGGCCGATTGATGTTCCATTGTGTATATATATCTATGTACATATACATACCACCTTTTCTTTAACATTCATCTGTAGTAACTCTTGAGAAAAAGAACACCCCCTGTAGTGCACTCCTGCAAAAGCAAACTGTATTTTCTGCAAGGTTATGCCGGAATCTTTCTGCCAGGTAAAAGGGTGGTTTGAATCAGTTGACTTTTCTTCATGGCATTTCCTTTGAAATTCTTTGACACTCTCCTAGAAGAATGAAATCCTCCTCACAAAACTTTGCCCTCTCTTTTCTTGCACCACATCATTATTTTATCTCTTCCCAATTGGTATAATGCAAAGACACCATAAATTCTTTTACCATCTGTATGATATTCAAGTATCTGTTTTCCATATAACTGTTGCAAAAGAAACTTCTTCCCAGTTTTTTTTTAATTCCCATTATAATGGGTATTTGAAGTCCCTATATTTCCACAAAAAAATTTATTTGAAATCAAGATTGGATGGGATTCTGATGGACTCATTTTTAGGACTGAAAAGAATGAATTTTATGGAAAAATATCTTAGGAACATATTTTAAGTTTACTTGCCAAGCTTCTGTATATTACATCAAAAGGCAAACACTGATTAAATTCATCCTAGTACTATTTTCTGTACTATTCTGAAAACCAGTTGCAACTTAATTCTCTCACACATCATCACCAATACTCATGAATGAAAAAGAAGTAATGTTCCCTGACCTAAGAAGTAGACTCAACCTTAATAGAAAAATTTATGTAATATATAATTCCTAACAAAACAAACTACACAAATTATAACCTGCGTTGCAGTGTACTCTAAGGCAGTAGGATCCCTGGTTTTCTTACTAAAATAAAGGACACTAGGACATCACCTAATTACAGGAAGCTGACTATTGCCTAATAAAAGAATGAGTAGGCTGCCATGTGCCTTGGTCATCAGAATCATCTAGTCACTGGTCAGGGAATTCGGGCTTTGCAGATTCCATTCGGACCTCAGTAATTACTAACTGTGATGATCTCAGGCAAGTTACTTAATCTCTGCTGGCTGTTTCCTTTTATAATAGTGGATTGATAATGTACTAGTACTAGTGTTGCTGGATGACGTGGATTAGTGTATACGAAAGACAGCAGAGGTCCTGATAGAACACTATTGCACTGCGGGGCAAAAAAGCGTGTAGAGGAAACAGTCTGATAAAACAGGTTAGATTGCTTCAAACCCAAGCTATCCTCCACTGGGCATCGGTGAAGTGAGCTTCTTCCTGGCCTAGGGCTTCTTCCAGGCCATGATGTCAATTTTAGTGGAACTGGTGAGAAAAACTGCTAAGCAACTATATGATTTATTGCCTGCGTGTATGTATGAGAATGAACACCTGGAGGGCTTGTTGACATACACATTGCCGGGTTCAGTGCTGAGTTTCTAAGTCAGTAGGACTGGAGTGGGGCATGAGGATCCGCATTTCCTACATGCTCTCAGGTGTTGCCAGTGCCGCAGGGCCAGGGACCACAAAGCCACACGTCAGCCTCACGTAGATGCTCCCTCTGGCATGTGCATCCAAGGTAGCCTCTTAAAAAATAAGCCACATGCTTCTTTTCTTTTATAAGTATTTATACATGTCTGGAGGCACACATTTCTTCCAAACTCCTCCTCTCCAGTGAACCTAACTAGAGCATATGCCCCGCCTGTAGTTGCTTTATACTTCCTTGTTGTTACGCCATTACAGTAAGACGGATTTCTTCTCTCCAGGGCAACCAGGAGTGGTGAGTGTATGAACAGTACAATTTTGACCCACACCTTAACTCTTCTCAGTTTTCTAATTTGTTCTCAACTTCCCTAAATTTTGTGATTAAAAAAATGCAAGAAATTCCACAATTGTGACTTCTTTCCTTTTTTCTCTCTATGCAAGGTCTCTGTCTATATCTTATATAATTCAGGTTTTCTCAGCCTTGCCATTGTTGGCACTTGAAGGCTGGGTAAAGTCTTTGGTGTGGGTTGGGGGGAGGCGGCGTGTGCAGGGCAGGGCAGTTAGCAGCATCTCTGACATTTATCAGGATTCAGTAGTATTCCTCTTGCCCAAGTTATGACAACCAAAACATCCCCAAACATTGTTAAAAGTCTCCAGGGTGAAGAGGGAGTTGCAGAATCACCTCTACTTCAGAATCACTGGTCAACCTTAAACCTATACTGCTTCTCTGGAATTTATTTAACATTTAGCCTTTATTTAATATTTACTATCTGCTAGTAATTAAGCTAAATACCTATAGTACAAAATAACTAAGACATGATTCCTTTTACATGATGTTTACATTTTATCTGGAAAGATGTAAACATATATTAGTTTGTGGAACGGTCTGCTAAGGACTGTAATCAGTGTTTGGGCCAAGGGCTACAGGAGCAGAGAACCAGACCGAGTTCCAGTCACCGCCAAACCCCTGAGTAGGTATGTGACCTTGAGCGAGTCTTTGATCCCTTCACGCCTCACACTATGGCTCCAACATGCTTATTCACTGACCCCTCATTGGTTAGAGGGTATCGCACCGAATTCAGCAAAGCAAATACAAGTTGATTGTGAAATTAAATTTCAAGTCTTGCAAAAGATGCAGATTTTCTGGACGTCAAAAGCAATATATGGAAAAACTGGAACTGCCGACAACCCAGGAATAAAAGAAGACATGGAAAGTTAGACTTACCAGCATGTAAAGTGAAAATGAACAGAGGTGATGTCCTGATAGGTACTTCAAAAGCAATAATTTTAAATATAATAAGATTAATATGTTCACCCTTGGAAAGACTGACAGTGCCCTCCATTTGTCTGTTATTATGGCTTTACCGCCAATGTTAAACGTTATGTTAACAATGTCATATTGTGCCACTGGGATAAGCAGAATTTTAAGTATGATCCCCAGTGAATTTTTCCCTTCTAAAATATCCTGACCTCTGTGAATATGATGAGATCTCTCCCATGATTATGTTACTTCTATAACAAAAGGGAGATCACCTGGAAGATGGCCTGGAAATTAGATCTTCATCATCTAATCTAATCACATGAACTCTTTCTAAATAGAGAGTTTTCTCTAGATGATAGTAGGAGAACTCACAGAAATTTGAAGTGCAAGAAGGATTTGTTACTCTGTTGCTGTCTAAAGACGGAGAGGGCCATGCAACAAGGAATAGGGTAGCTTCCAGAACCTTACAGAGACACTAGGCTCCCAGCAAGAAAAAGGGGGCCTCCCCCCTAAGACCACAAGTTACTGTATTCTGCCAACAACCTGACTGGACTTAGAAGCAGATTCTTGCCCACATCCTCCAGAAAGAGCCCTGCCTGAATGACATCTTGATTTTGGCCTTGTGAAACCCTGAGCATAGGTTCCAGACAAGCCCACTGGGTGAGACTTCTGACCTACAGATGCGAGCCGACAAATGCACACTGTTTTAAGCAGTTAAGTTGTGTTAGAAAAGTTGCACCAAAAGACAAAACTTGATTTATTCTTTGTTTATTTCACATGATTTCATAGTTTTTATTATTGTGACTAGGTTTTGTTAAATGTAAACTATGAGAATATTTTTATATATTTTAATTGTTAAAGATAAATTCCTATCAAAGTTTTTGTCCACTATACTAACCAAAAACAGTGGGTCCCTATTTTAAATGGACTGACTCCGAGTAGCCTCTGGAGTTTCTTGGATCAGCAAAAGCAGCAGCAGTTAACAGACAGGAAGGAGGAATGACCAGAGAGGAGACAGGACCAGCTTCACTCTGAGGACCAAGAAGGGGAATGAAATGCCCTTCTCTCCTCTCTCTCTCCTCTGGTCCCTTGCACAACTGCACTAAGCATGAAATGTAAGATGAGGGACTGAATGGCTCTTTCCTTAAGGTTGTACACTCCAAATTCCTGACTTGTACTGAGTCTAAATCCTGACTCATAAAGCCTTGCCATTGTCTTTGTCTTAAGTGCTCAAGGAATAAGATGAAATCTCTCTTTAATTCTTAAGCAGCTTCCATTTGCAGATAATAGGACTTGCATAAAGAAAACCCCAAAGACTCAACCAGAACACTGTTAGAACTCATCAACAATTTCCGTGAAGTTTCAAGATATAAAATCAACATACAGAAATCAGTTGTATTTCTAGACACTAATAATGAAACATCTGAAAAATAAAGAAAACTATCATATTCACAGTAACAGCAAAAAACAATAAAATATCTAGGAATAAATTTGAGGAAGTGAAAGATCTGTACAACAAAAGATATAAGACTTTTGAAAGAAATCAAAGATACAACAAATGGGAAGACATCCTGTGTTGGTGGATTAAAAGAATTAAATTGTGAAAATGTGCACATTACCCAAAGACATCTACAGATTCAACATAATCCCCATCAATTACCAATAGCACTCTTCACTGAAATAGAAAAAACAATCCTAAAATGTATATGGAACCACAGAATACCTCAAATAGCCAAAGCAATCCTGAGGAAAAATAATGATGCTGGAGGTGTCATGCTTCCTGATTTCAAACTAAACCACAAAGCTATGGTAATAAGAACAGTACGGTACTGGCATAAAAGTAGATTCATAGACAGATGGAACAGAATAAACAGCCCAGAATTAAACCCCCATGTATATAGTCAACTAATATTCGACAAGGGAGCCAGGAACACCCGAAGGGGAAAGGATAATCTCCTCAACAAATGGTGTTGGGAAAGCTGGATAAACACAGGCAGACCAATTTATTTGACATCTGTCTTATCCCACTCACAAAATTTAACTTGAAGTGGGTAGAAGGCTTGAACATAAGACCAGATACCATAAAACTCCTTGAAGAAAACGTAGGGATAAAGCTCCTCAACACTGGTCTTGGCAATGATCTTTTTTTTTTTTTTTTGGACACAACACCAAAAGCACAAACAAAAGCAAAAATCAGCAAATGGAAATAGATCAAACTTAAAAGCTTCTGCACAGCCATAACAAAAGAGAACAATTAACAAAATGAAAAGGCAACCCACAGAATCGGAGAAAATTTTTGCAAACCATTTATAAAATAAAGGGTTAATATCCAAAATATATAAAGAACATATACAACTCAGTAACAAAGAAACAAACAATCCAATTTAAAAATGGGCAGAGGAATTAAATAGACATATTTCCAAAGAAAATATCCAATACGGCCAGTAGGTACATGAAGCATGTCAGTATCATCTACTTATCTTGGACATGCAAGTCAAAACCACATGAGATATCAGCTCACACCCATTAGGATGGCTATCATAAAATAGATAAGAGATAACAAGTGTTGGAGAGGATGTAGAGAAAAGAGAGCCCTTGTACATACACTGTTGGTGGGAATGTAAATTGGTTCAACCGATTTATGGGAAACAATATGGAGATTCTCCAAATACTTAAAAATAAATCTAGTGGATAATCCAGAAATTGCACTTCTGTGTATATATATCCAAAGGAAATAAAATCAAGATATCAAAGAGATATATGCACTCTCATGTTTATTGGAGCATTATTTACAGTAACCAAGATATGGAAATAAGTGCCTATCAATGGATGTATGGTTAAAGAAAATGTGTTATTTTACAATGGAATATTATCAGCCATGACTTGACTTACTGCCATTTATGACAACATGGATGGACCTTGAGCATATTACATCAGAGAAAAACAAGTACTGTGTGGTATCACTTATATGTGGAACCTAAAAAAGTCTCATAAAACTCATAAAACAGTAAAATGGTGGTTACAAGGGGATGGTGGGTATGGATATAGGACAGATATTGTTGAAGGGTGCAAACTTGCAATTAGTAGTGAATAAGCCCTAGAGATTTAAAGCACAGTATAATGAATACAGACAACAATATTATAATCATCAAAACTGCTAGCTGACTAGGACTTCATTACTGCAACTAAAAAAAAAATGACAGTTAGGTAACATAATAAAGGTAAAATTATCACTGCAATGGCAATCATGTTACAATGTGTAAATGTATCAAATTAACATGTTGTATACTTTAAATTTACATAATGTTATATGCCAACTATATTTTAATAAAATGACATTTAAAACATTCTTAAGCAGCTTCCATATAGAATTCAGTCAACTAGGAAAATGAAGGTTTGTTTTAAATCAAACTTATGGAGGATATTTTATTTAAAAATTTTATTGATTCAGTTTGAAATCAACCTGGACCTTGAAGCATTCTCACTTCCCCCCCTAAAAAATTGAATTGGTCACCAAATGACTGAAGTTAACATGCCATTTTTATTAACCCCATTTTCAGAGCATATTATTGGAAGAGCATCAAACATCTTCTTAAAAAAATTAATTCTATACCTTTGCCAGAACCTGCTTCTGGCAGAAAATATTTTAGTTCCTTGTCAACAATTTGCTTGGCTGGGTTCACTCCTCAACATTAAGTAAGAAAATCTGGGTCCTTTAATGGTACACCATTTCCCACCACTAACGAGGAAGCCAAGATCTAACAATAAGCTAGTTCTATTTCTTCACCTCTCTGTGAAGCTAAGCAGGATTCCATGAAGGTAAAGCGATGACGTAAAAATGCTGGAGTTGCCACAAAGTCACTAACAGAAGAGGACCCAGAGAATAAGATTTTAATAACTAAGAAAATGAACATAAACAATGATGCCATGTCCAGGTCTCTTAAAATAACATGAAGACAGAAATCCGGAGATGCTTACAGATCATGATATTTTTTGAACAAGTACTTGAGGTCTCTGAACACCTTGTGATGCAGTTCTGTGGACAGCTGATGACCCGGTCCAAAAGTTAACAACCTTTAGCTGAAAGGAACAAAAGACCCAGTTAAATCTGGTGTAAACGATAAGGACATTTATTACCTTGCATGAGAAGTCTGGAGGTAGGGTAGCTCCAGGGTGACTGATTGGTCCCATAGTATTTGCTCCAGCTCTGCTCCTCTTCTGTATAACATTCGCCTTTTACTGGCAGAATGGTCCCATCAAATCCAAGCATCACTTCCCTGTGCGTGGCTTCTCTAAGATTCTGTAAGAGGGCATCGATGGCCTCTGGTGATCTGGCCTCTTTAAAGTACCCTTCCAACCGAAATAAATTCTCCCCTTATTGAACTGCTTGCATTTCTCTTATAAGTGACATTTAACTGGAGTTTTTTTACTCCAGTCTGACTTTTAATGAGGAATTTAAGACATTCACATTAATTTTGATAGCAGCTCTGTTTGGGCTTATCTATGTCATAATATTTGATGATTTTTATTTTTGAATCATACTGAATTTGGATCCAAAGCAAGCCTGGTAAAAGGGAAAATAGAAAGGGAACAGATAACACAGGGACTTGGTGGTCATTCTAAGGACTTAGGATTTTTTTTCAATGCAAGGGAAAGGCCTTAAGTTGTTTTGAAGGGGAACTCCTTGATTTGTTAACCATTTTAAGATCAGTATAACCATTACAAGGGTTAATAGAGTTATTTGGAGGAAAGAATGGGAACAATAGACCAGTTAGAAGAATGTTAATTGCAGTACAGGCAACAGCCAATGGTGGCCTGGGTCAGGTGGTGGCAGTGGTCAAAGAGGGGAGCTAATGACTCCAAATTAAGAACCGACATAGACAGACTTGCCACGGATAAAATGAGCGACAGGCATCAAGGGAGGGAAGCAAAGATGAAAATGTAAGGTTGAAGGCACTGGGGGGAGGGGTGAGCACGTGGGACACTGATGACGTGCCAAAGTCCCCCGCTGCTGCCCCCTCCCAACCTGAAAAATGTGCCTTAGGCCAGCCAATCCTCGAGCCGCTGTAAATCTAAGCTCTGCCTCCCCCTGCCTTGCTGAGTGTGACTTCCCTGGCCTGTGATAGCCAGACGGGGGAATATCACCTGGGAATGGCGCTCAAATAAACTGCCTGGCCCTTTGTTGCCTCTTGTCGCCGGCTTATTTCAGCTAGAATTTATCTTACAGAAAATATATTTGTTTCTGGGTGATGACATTACTCTCTAGGTACTGGAGGTACAGAAGAACATCAGCAAGGCAGAGACACTAGACAATTAATGTTTTAGATATGTAAATTGAAGATGACTGTGAAGCAGCCCATGGATCTGTCAAGTCAGCTATTGGATATGCGAGCTACCTGTGTGCTGCTCAAGGTGGATGTCCTGACTAGGGATAGAAATGCGGGCATCTCACCTAAGTTCTGAGCGATGCCAGCATCTGAGCCCAGGTAAAGGAGGAGCAGCCGTCAAGGGAGAGGAAGAGACAGACACTGTGGTGGGAGGCGCGTCACAAGAGCCCTTTTCCTGGTTCCACAAGTGACTGTGTTCCCAGAATTTGGGTCCAGGAAAGAGGAGGACAGAAACTGCCCTGACTTTGCCCTCCTGGAGGCCATTGTCGTCTTGACAAGCACACTCACTGAGGTGCTAAGGCAAAAGGCAGTCTGAAGTGGTGGCAGAGGACAGAGAGTGGGGGCAGTGGAGACATCCCGTGGGAGTCTGGCTGGAAAAGGAGAAACAAATCTTTTTGCATCACTTGAAAAGCCCACTTCGGTCTATAAATACTCAATGCATGTGTGGAATTAATCTTTATAAACAGTATCAATGTAGATGTAAAAAAAACTAACAAATGCCTGGGCTTTTTAACCCACTGTTTGAACAGAAGTATTAATATTGAACTCCATGGGGCATGTGTTGGGGAAAATGGGACGACTTGGAGCAATTTCCCCTCCAAGTGTTGGGCCCTGTCCGTGAACTCCGAGATAGCAGGGCCCCATCCAAGAACCTTCGGCTGCCGCCACCACCATGTCAGTTCTCCTCGTGCCACGATCTAACCACAGATCTTCACATGAATATCTTTCATCATAAATTGTTCTAAGAACTAGAAGAAAAGAATGGTGTTATGCAAATACTAATGATATCAGTAGAAGTGACCAGACCATTTACCAGACCTATTTTCAGTGACATGTTCTTTAAAAAATATAAAAGTTAACATTATAAGATGGAAATTTTTGTTTGTTTTTTTTTTGGCCTTTTTGATTTTACTTTCCTATATTAGTATGGTAATGCTTTTTTCCTTAAAAGGGAAATCCAAAATAGGTGCTAATGTAGGTCTTCCGTAAAAGTGAAGTAGCTTGACTCCACTTTTCCGAGACCTGGGGAGACTTCACTTTACCCATTTCCACTTACAAAAGGTGTCATCGGAATGCTCTGCTTTTAAATAGCAGGAGAAACCTGTGCTTGGACACTGCAGATGCAGACTGCAAGCTTGGGGTTGGGTCTAAGCCAGGGGCGGACCCTAAGAAGGGGAGTGGCCTGGGAAGTGGGAGAGGTCTAAGAAGGAGGTGGGGCCTCGGTTAGGCACCGCCTCTACCCAGGTAGAGCCTCATGAGAAAGGATACAGGCAATGTGGTGCCACATGGATCTGTGCATATGCCCATAAAATTAAAGAGGAGAAATATTTTAAATACAATAAGAAAAATAAATTTGTATTTCTATGTTGAATCCTTTACTGTTGTAGTAAACTGAATTATTCATTCATTTCTGTACACCAGTCTCATTTTCCTGCTGCTGAGCTGTTGACCTTGAAAATCATTGCCCACAACCTCCATATATTCACAGATGTCTATTTATTTTAAGAATCAGACCAACTGCATTTTACTATATCAAGTCTTCCCTGATGCCTTAAAGTAATTCTGCCCTACTGATGACCCCCAAGATAACTTTGCTACTAGCACATTACTTCCTATCATACCGTGTAGTATTTATCACTATGTATGAGAAGCCCTATAGCATACAGATGAGGGCTTTGGATTCAAAGCACAGCCCTGCCACTCACTGTATAGCTCTAGGCAAGTTAATTAAGCTTTCTGTTCTTCAGTTTCCTACTCAGGAAAACGGAAAGGTAATCTTATCTGCCTTGGGCTCTGAGCATTAAACAAGTGAGTATATGTCAAAGCACACGCCACTTCTATCTGTGCATCTCTGCATGTCTGCATCTGAACCAACAGTGTCTTGCATACAATTAGGTTCTCAGAGCAATGAAATTACAAAACACACTGATTCCTAGAAATTAGAAAGTTTAAAAATTTTTTCTAGACACATCCTGATGATGCGCCTTAAGACACACTCACAAGATGCAACTTTTACACATAAAATCTAAAGAATTACTCAAATTTCTACAGACTAAAACCTATGTAGTTATTCCATTCTTAAAAGAAATTACTTCATTTTCAATTTGGGAGAAAATGCTGCTCTCCAGGTTTAAAATAAGCCTGCATATTTGTAATTGCTTTAAAAACCGTTATTTTGTTTATAAGAACCTAGTGAAATCATGGTATGTTCAGAAAAGTAGAGAGGCAATTGGGTGTATTTCCTTTTCCCAAAAGCTCGAACATCTGCACAAATTCAGCAGCCAAGATCAGGATCTACCTGTACTTATATAGAGACTAAATGTTTGATTTGTCTCACCTTTGTAAAATGACACCTGTTTGGTTTGGTTTAGGGCCTGAAGGGGCTCTTTTTGAACATTCAGTGGAGACACCTCTTGTAAGTGCCGACCCATTTCAGGAGCTGAGGTAAGGATCTGTTCAAATAGAAACATGCTTTCTTCTAGAACGCACCTGGCTATGAGCTGGAATAATATTTTAGCAGTTATTACCACATTAGTTGTCATTATTCTCATGACAGTCTGCTTGTAGCTAGTCATCGCTTGTAAAATCCAGAGGCAACAACAAGTCCTACTGATTGTCCACCCTCACTGGCCCCGAGCTGCAGGCCCTGTCCTTGCTCTGCCCAGGTTCTGCACTCTTCCAATGCCTATTCCTGCCTCCAGCTCTTCCTCCTTCATCTGCCCTTCACACTGAAATCAGAGTGTGCTACATGGAACTACTTAAAGCGTTTCATTGATCTCGAGTCAGTGGTCGGAAGGTGAACAGCACCTCCCTGGGCACTGGTGGACCCCTGTGAGCTAGACCCCAGCTGGTTCCGCAGCCTGACCTGTTCCCCAAGCCCCTACTTCTCTGGGAGTTGTCCCATCTGACTAGAGATCCCTCTTTCCCTCGGAGACCCTGATGTCCCGCCATCCCTGGAGTTTTAATTTCCCTGATGTGGAATTATGACTCATGTACTTCACAGACTCAACATAGTTCCCTAAAAAGCATCAGCATAAATTTCCTGACATTTTCCACAATTTTAGCACAGGACATTAATGTATTCATGTTATACTACCATCGCTACATGTGCAGACAAGGCAAAACTTTTGCACCTTTTTGTGAAAGAGAATGTTGCCCTGTGTGGGCTTGCAAGTTGCAAAAGGCACTCTTAGAAATGTCAATGTACATTAAATTTTCTGAAATATGTGAACTGTTAGTAGAGCAAAGGGAATTATCAAACCAAGTGCACAATAAATCCGTATTTGAAAAAAAATTGGAAATCTTTGGTAAATCTTCTTTTCAACTGTGGTAAAATATACATAACATAAAATTTAACATGTTAACCCTTTTAAGTGTACAGACAAAAGTGTTAAGTAGATTCACACTGTTGTGCAGCCATCACCACAAGATGTCTCCATTTTGCAAAACTGACACTGTCCTTATTAAATAACTCCCCATTCCCCAACCCCCAATTAACTTAAAAATGTGAATGGGCGTAAAGGTTTTCAAAATTCTGTTAGGACTATTATGAAAATATTGCTCTTTCTATTCTACCAAATTTTAGAATGTGTGAGTTTCAGATATGAACATATTCAGCTTTACCATACCTGACTAATGTTCATCTTGTTCTTATGCTTGTTTATAATTCTGTGAACGGTGTAAGAATTTGTCTTTCCTCTTACTTGTACCAGTATTTGGCATTGTCAGGCTTAATGTTCTTTTTCATTCTGATGAGCGGTATATTGTGTTATTTTATGTTTTATTTCCCTATGATTAGTGTGACTAAGCACCTTTCACTATTTGTGTTTTGTTAAGGTTGCTTCTTCTGTGAATTGACTCCATCTCTTTTGCATCTTTAATTGTTTTTTTAAATGGATTTGTGGAGATTAAAAAATATACATATATAATGACTATTAACCTTTTCCCTATTACATTTATTTATAATGTTTATGTATTCAAAAGGTTTATTAATCATTTCTTTTATTACATCTGGATTTTAAACCATAATTTGAAAGACTTACCCTACAGAAAGAAGAGGTCGTCAGATACATTTCTTGTTTGGCTTCATTATTTACAGCTAGATCCCTGATCCATTTAGTTTATCCTTGTATGAGACAGAAGGTATTAGGTCTAAGGCTGATCTTACCTGTTCCATCTGGTCAACCAGAGGAGACAACAATCAGATCATTGAAAACTGTGTCTTTGCTGCTGCGATCTGAAATGCAACCTTTATCATCTGTCTGTGCACGTGGGTCTTACCCTATTCCCCTAGTCTGTCTACTGAAGTGCCACTGTTACTAGAAATGGGTCCTTGGTCTCATTGCAAGAAAGAATTCAAGAACAGATGCAAAAAGCCATTAAGATTTTATTTGGAGAATAAAGTTCAGAGAAAGACAAAAGTATACACCTGAGAGTTGGGGCATGGGCAGACCCAGAGAGGGTAGCAGCTAAGGAACAATAGGAAACCTTTTTTATATGAAGGGAGATGAATATTCACTAAGTGAGATTAGGTTTCAAAGGGAACAGGTGGAGTCCTCGTGGGGTCGGGGCTTGCTCTGCCCTCACGCCATCAGGTGCGGAATTTTTTTGCTATGTTTGGTTCTCCTGGGAACTGTCATGGTGTGAGGAAGCATGATTTCACTACTATGATAATGATGGAGCATCATGAATTTCACTGTGTTAATAAGTGTATATTGTGTTTGGAGGTGAATTCAGGTCAACTTCTCTTCATGTTGGAACCAGCCAATTTTGGCCAGTCTGTTATCTCTACCCTTATTCCCTATCCTGCAGTAATGGCGTGCACAGAATGTGCAGAATGTAAGCAACCTTCCCACCCAAGTTCCCATTGCTTTTCCTGCTTATATCAAGCTATTTACCTACTTAATACCAGTATACCAATCTTGTTAATTAAATAGGCTTTAGAAGATATTGTAATGTCTGGCAGGACTAGTCACATACATACACAATCACACCCTCCATCTATTCCTGTTATTTTTCCATATAAACTTGAGTGTTAACTGGTCTAGTTCAAAAACAGGTTATTCTTTTATTAGGATTATGTTAAGTTTGTAAATTAACTTAGGGAAAACTGACATTTGTACAGTGTTAATTATTTACCCAAGAGCATAGAAGTCTTTCCATTTGTTAAAATCTATTTTTGTACTTTTCAAGTATATTTATATGTTTCCTTTGTATACGTTTTTCACATTTCTTGTTAAGTTTATCACTAGGCATTTTAGTTCATCTTTTTTGTTGCTGTAATAAGTATAGTTTTGTTCTACAGTTATATCCTCTAATAACATATTGTTTTGTTTATGAGGATGACTGATTTCTGTATGTTAATTTTATGTCATCTGCCTTACTGACTTTTTATTGTCGGTTTGATCATTGGTTCACCAGGATTGTGCAGGTACACTCTCATATTATCTGCAAATTGATGTAATTTTACACCTTATTTCCAACTCTATGTCTCTAATTCCCCTTATCTAATTGCATTGCCCAATACCCTCACTAAAATGTTTTTTAAAAATGGAGAGAGTATACATCCTTGCCTTTTCCCTGTCTGAATGGAAATGCCTTAATGTTTCTCCATTAAGTAAGATAATATTAATGTGTGTTTTAAAAAGAAAGTAAATATCAATTTCTATTCTGTGTTCAGTAGGTGTTGAATTTTATCAAAGGCTCTTTGCACCTATAGAGATAGTCATATATATGTCCTTTAGATACATTAATAGAGTGATCATATTAATGTGTTTTCTAATATTGAATATTGCATTCCTGGAATAAATTCCACTGTGGCATGGTATATTATTTTCTTAAAATAGTGTTCAATTTTATTTGCTAATAATTTATCTAGAGCCTTCACGTTTGTATACATATGTAATATTGGTCTGTAACTTTTTCTTTTTTGTGTGCTATCTTTGTAAATTTTAGGTAACACTGTTTTTCAAGCCTCCAAAGTTGGAAAGCTTTCCCTGATTTTCAATGTCCTGAAATATTTTGTGGACCATTGGAATTTTCTGGTCTCTAAAAGTTTGGTAGAATTCTCCCTGGAACCATATGAGCCTCATGAATTTTTTAAGCATAGTTCCATAATAGTTCATTTCTTCTTTTATGGAAATTTTTCTATTTAAACTTTCTACCTTTAATAGGGGCCAATCTTTATCAACTGTATTTCCCTAGAAATTATTCATTTAATCTTGGCTTCAAATATATATGTAGAGTGGTCTGAAAATAGTCTCTTAGGAATTTTTTTAAATTCCTTCTGTTTCAAAGCCTTTTTAAACAACTCATTGATAAAATCGATACCTGTAAACGCATGACAAACAAGTGAGGCATTGACTTGCTCTAACACAGTGTGCATGACCACACCCCTCAATCCACAGGGTCATCTTTCACTTACCACAGGTACTCTCTCTGGTCTATTTACCTTAAACAATGAAAGCAGTTTATGCCTCCTGGTAACTGACAATTCAGGATGTGGCTTATTTACCAATTCTAGCAATTCCAAGAAAGAGGAAAAAAATCATATATCAAAAAGAAAAAATAATAAATGCTTATATTTTTTATAATAAATATTATATTTATAAATAAATAATAATAACAGTTTTAAAAAGTTTGAAGAATCCAAAGATTCATCCAATAAGAGAACAGCAAGAATTTATGCAAGAATTCATCGATGACTCCTCCAACTCCTGGGCTGTTATGTAAAGTGCTGTGAAGTCAGAAATGTGAAATACGGATGTACGAGATGAATACTCCAAATAGAAACTTTTAAGTTGTTCTTCCAGGAAAAGCTTACAAATACATGGGTTCTAGTTTTCTTTTAGCGTAAATGAATTTATTTAAGATTTAACTTTTACTCTTAACAAATAGAAACTTAAGTCTTTTAAGAATTAAGGTATTAAAAAAAGGTCCTAAAATGGACTTCTTAAAGATAATCTAAATTTTACAGTTCACTGACTCCTGTGGTAATTAAAAGTCTTAGGCTCCCACAAAAAAATCAAATCAGGCACAGATGGCTTGAGCATAGCCATCGTATCCAAGTGGCATTAGTTATCCTGTAATGCAATATAATCTTTCACAGATTTCCACTCATTGCAATGACATTCTGCCCCCTCTAGGCGTCAGAGATTATAAGCACTCCATCTGTGAGGTACAGCCTTAATGGATTTGGAAGATGATTTTATAGTTTTCATGAATTAGACAAATTATATATATTTTCAAAGTAGAAGCAAATATTTCAGAAATAACGATATCACAGGAGTAATTTGGATGATTATGGGATGGTGCCAGCATTGAGGGTGAGCAGTACTTAAAATTATGTCATGTTATGCATCTTTTAGAAGACACATTCTATGGAACTGTATGATTTTTCTTCTAAGTTGTTACGCTGGACTATTTAACTCAAATGAAAATAATTGAAGTCAGTAAGGATGCATGTGAGAACAAATCAAGAGCAATAATATTAATATAAGTAAGTGTCGAACTCTATCGACCTTTAAATGTATATTTTCTACAAGTTCAAGTGAAATAATTGACTATTTTAAATGTTATGGTCATCATAAATCATAATGACTATCACAAATCAACATGTAACTATTATTAAAATACACTTGTAATACAAATATGACCAACAAAATGTCTTTGCTTAGTTCATTAATAAACCAAAATACAAACTTTTTAAGCTTTTAGAACCAAAACACATTTCTTATATACAAAAAATATTAGTTATAGCAGTGAGAATATAAAGTAAACCCATATCCAGATCTCCATAAATATGACCCTCAGAGCTGAATGGTGGTCAAGTCTGATGAGCAGTGGATTGTCAAGCTTATGAACGCTTCACTTACTAATCATACGTTCATAGATACTGATTTTTACCTTGGAAATATGTGATCAGTATGAAATTTAGTTTATCCTTGTGGTATTCTCTGAAAATAAACCTTTAGGAACTTGGATGTGTTTGAAAACACCGCTTGACCACTGAGAAGGGAATGAGATGTTTTAGAAACACTTGTTTTCCATATTTAGGTCTTTAATCCAACTGGAATTTGTTTTTCATGTGGGGTGTAAAGTAGGCAAATAATTTTATATTCTTTTCCGAATGATTAAACAGTTGTCTCAGAAGTCAACCCATTCCTTGCAAATTTGTAATGCTGCTTTCGTCATAGGGGTATTTTTAATAGGCTATCTATTCTGGTTTGTTGTCCTATCATTTTCTTCCCCAACCATGCCTTCTTGCTATTCTCTCCTTAGATAATTGTCTAGGGATTTTTAGACTTCCATTTTTCCATACATATTTTATGAGCAGTTGTTCAAGTTTCATGAAAAATTCTATTGGATTTTGAGTGGGAATTACATTGAATTTGAGAGAGAATTTTTGTTCTTGAAATAATGAATTTTCTAATCCATAAATATATCTCTCCATTCACAGAGTTCTTCCTTTAGACCCTACAGTATTATTTTGTGATATTCTCTATTCAGTTTGGTCTATTATTATTAGAATTCATTACTAGATTGCTCATAGTTAATTCTATTGAAAATGAATTCTTTTTCTGTTACATTTTTCAAATACATAATTATAGATTTTTGCATGATAGTTTTAAGTTAGCAGTTTTGCTGAACCTTTTCATTAATCCTAATATTTTGACTTTTAAACCTATTGGATTTTACATAAAAGTAGTAAATATATTTAAAAATCATCTTTTTAATTATTACATTTCTCATATCCTTGTTTTATTGCTTTGGCTGGGGCCTTCAGTAAAAGTTGAAGAGTAAGAGATGACAGACATCTGTGTCTACTTTCTAGCTTTGAAAAATGCTTCTCAAGTTTCCAAGTAAAATTATGTCTGCTATCGATTTTTGGTAAATATCTATTATCAGTTTAGGAAAGGTCCATTTAAATTTCCTAGCTATCTTTTCTCTACTGTTTGAAACTGAAAGAGCAATTGAAGTCTTGGTATAAACTCATCTGTGAAATTAAAGAGACAGTGGCTTGAGGGAGGTGGGATTTTTTTCACTACTGATTTAACTTCTTTAATGTAAAGTTACTTTCTTGAAGTTTTCTATTTCTTAAGACCATTTTGGTTCTTTATTTCTTGCTATACACTTTTCCTTGTCACTTGAGATTTCAAAATTAGGGGCATAGAGTTATTCCTAAACTCTATGGCAAATATGTTCTCTGTTGCCTTAATGTAAGGTGTGTGTGTGTGTGTACAACATACATATATATGACTATATATATGACTACTAGGCCAGTCTTATGAATTAACATTGTTGGTATCTTCTATATACTTAGATTTGTCTTCTGTGCCTATCAGCTTCTCAGTGAGTTTTATTAAAACTCCCACTGTAACTTTTATATTGCTGATTTTTCCTTTTGCATTAATTCTAAGATGTATACAAGTCCGTGCTAACTAATCTTGGGAACTGTTCCTTTTAATTGTGAAGTCATTGCTCCTACTTTGTCTGATTTTAATATTGCTATACCTGTTTCTACTTTCTTTTGCACTGATTTACCTTTTCCCAAAACACTGTAGTTTCAGTATTTTTGCAGCTTTGTGTTTCAGTTGTTTCTTTAGGGATTAAATTTCTTGATTTGAGATTTTCTTTTCACCCCCTGTAGGTTTTAGTAGGTGAATTTGACCATTTATATTTATTATGATCACTGGTTTATTTGACATATTTCTATTATCTTATGTTTTATTTACTATGTTTTTCTCTTTCTTTTTCTGACCTTTTGTTGGATTAATAAATTTTTCCTTATTCTGTGCATCATATTTCCTTCTAAAGTTTCTATTTTTATTCTTTTAAATGATTTTTTACTTTATATGCATGGAGATAAATTAAGTTTATCATTCTCTCCCCAAACTAAAAAAAAAAATTTAGGAAGTTATTTCAACTTTGCTTTTACTCATCCCCTTTATTTTTTTCATGCAAAGCATATTTAGCTTTACCAATGTAGTTTATTGATTTTTCTAATGTGCACCACGGCTTCTTGCAAAATACTCTTTTTTTCTGGTTTTAATTTCCACAAATACACTTTTTTCAGTGAGGGTCTATATAGATAGTAGTAAACTTTCCTTTTAAGCCTGAAATATCTAGTTTTTTCTTAGTTGAATGAAAGCTAAGATAGAATATAATTTTAGGCTAACAGTAGTTTCATATCAGCCTTTTAAAGATATTATTCATTACTTTGGGTTCTTTGTAAGCAATCTGATCTTCATTCTGAATACTTTCAAGACTTTCTCATTAATCTTAATGTTTTGCAGTTTCTCCATGGAGTGTATGGGTGTTGGATATGTTTTGTTCATACTTGGGTATGGTACATGTCTTCAAGTTTAGGAACTCCTGGTATTTTTCAGTTCCAAAAGATTATTAGCCATTACCTACTTGTATCTGTGCCTCCTCATCATCTGGAGGATAGGGGCTCTTAACTTGTGGTCTGCGGATCCCTTGGGGGTCCAGGAATGGAATTTAGTAGGTTAATGAATTTGAATGTGGAAAAGAAATTCTTCATTTTCACTGACTTGCAGTTGACATCTAGCATTCCTTTCACTGTGCAAAGTAACAAACCTCAGCAGGATGGACAGTTCCTTTGGCTTGTCACCTACGGAAGCCACAGATATGTTCGTATCACATAAAAGTTATGACAAGTCTCTCAAAATACTTTACATGTTGTTTACTGCTTTGAAATTACAACACCTGTGCCTAGATCTTATTTAATGCATTACTAAATAAGCTCATAAATCACTATCACATATTTAAAGGTATTTCTACACTTGTATTTAAAAGTTACTAGTTTCCTTTCAAATTCTATGTTCTTTGTCGAGAAACATTAAATTTAAAAACATTAAATTCATAGACTTCAGCAGAGTGCCAAAATGCGCAGTCCTTGACATGAAAGGAGGTCAAGAACCTTTGTGCACGGCCCTCTGCTGTGATTCCTGCCTCCTACAGGAAGTCTCCTTCTCCCCCCACTTGCCTTTAAGATTTTAGGTTTTACTTTTCTTTTTTGCCCACTGAATTACCAAGTCTACATTCCAATATCCTATTCTTTTTTCATATGTGTCATGTGTACTAGTGAGTCTGCCAGAAGAGTTTAATTTTATTGCTTGAATTTCCACATACCTGGCTTTTAAATCTTTCTTTTCTATTCTGGTCTCGTTCCATGGCTGTTATTAATTCATCTCTTTGAACGCTCTCACTTTAGTTTTGTTTTAGTCCCTTTCTGACCGCTCTGCTATCCCCAGCTCCTCATGTGGGTAGATTCTCTCATGTGGCTTGAACATTCTGTGAGTCATCCGCTTTGCTCTTCCTCTGGGAGCTGCTGTCGTGGAGACTGCCTTGCAATTGTTTTTAATGTCAGTTTCACATTCACTTCTGCCCGGATCCTGCAGGGGTCACTGTTCTGAAACCAGCTTTCACATGTATGTCCCAGCTTGGGTCTTATACAAGGCCTGAATCATGTGGACTTGGGTTCCACACTAATGCATGGTTTATGACTTTCCAGTCACATCACAGAAGGAGCAGACTGCTTTGGGGTTGTGACCATGTTGTGTTTGAATTCCTGTCTGTATGCATGGAGCCCTTTTCCAACTCTCCCTCCCCCAGCAGTTGGCCACAACTCTTTCCCTATAGATTTAAAATACCAGCCTTCAAAGCATGTATCTGCCCATTACCTTCATGGGATCCACACTTTCAACTCTCACTCAACACTGGCTGTGTGTGTGTGTGTGTGTGTGTGTGTGTGTGTGTGTGTGTGTGTGCGTGCGCGCGCGTGTGCTGAGAGCAGGAGAGGGGCAGTGGAGCTCTGCATCTGCTCATCTGGCTTGACCAGACTCTTTAGAGTGATAATTTTAAAACCAAAATTGAATCTCATCATTCCTCTGCTTAAGTCCATTAAGCTGCTTAAACATCAGGTTCCTAAGGGCAGAAACTTCTCTGTCTTGTTGGCCACCTTTGCCCTGCAGACCCAGAAGAGCACATAATAGGCACTTAATAAGTGTTAAATGAACGCATACTTTACTTCCCACCACTTTTAGATAAAAGACCAATACAGGTAACACATTTGAGTAGTCAGCACAGTCTAGTGGCCAGTCTGGTCCAGATCTCCCACGACCTGGCCAGTGCGCCTCCAGGATCTGTGGTCTGACCACATGTGTATTTATGCTTCCTGGTCTCTCAGCCCATTTACAAAATTTGGGCTTAATTTTGTAATTAAATTTGGGCCTGAAAGAGCTTAAAGTTGAAACAGTATCCATTTTTCTGAATAGCACTAACATGACATAAACAATAAACACTAAGATCATAAATGATTGATCGATGAGTCACATTCTACAAACTTAATGAAAAATGAATATGGGCAAAGCTTTGGGAAATTACTGAATTTTACTTATCTTTATTTAAAAAGGAACACAACTTAAAGCTCACCTGTTTCAGCAACCAAATTATCTTAATTGTATTTTTGTAACACAAATTGTGTATGTATATGTGCATATGTGTGTGTGTATATATTAGATACATATGTACATATACACATATATATACACAGCTTATTTATTTTTTTTATTTGGATATATTTCTGTGATAGTGTCCAAAACTTTTTGCTCTTCATATAAATCCTGAGTAAATATTCATATAATCACATATTTGAAGAAAAGGGTAGATATCTAAGTAACAAACTAAAATACAACCAAAGACAGAAGAAAATTAAGTTCTTTCATACCTGACTGTTGAACATGTTCTTGGAAACGTATATTTAACAGCATTCTACTTTCAGGTTTTTGGTAACATGTGTCTTAACTTGTGCGGAAGGGAAATATTTCATCCCCAAGGCTAGAAAAGATGCAAAGGGCAAGAAGTTTGCTCTCCTCGAGGCATCATAGTATATTACGGTTGAAAACTAGTAATTAGTTCTGTTGAGGTCATTTTGTTGTTAGATAATTGATCTTTGAAACAGATGTACTTTCACTAGGGTCCTTAAGATCAGGTGGTCTGCCTGAAACGGACCAGGTCTCTACAGAGGGCTGGTCTCCTTTCTTCCTTTCTGTCCCCTTAGCCTACCTCTTTCTATCTATCAATCCAGGCAGGAAAAATGTAGGCAATTAGCAGAGGTCAAAATAGCACAACAGGCCGGCAGGCAGCAGACCAAGCTCATCTTGAGATACCAATGCCTCCCTATAACCTAAGCCCAACGGAATTTGACCAATAAATGCCATAGATATCTCTAAGCGTTTTCTCATACTATTTCAAAATGTGTAACAGACAAATTTTACACACTGAGATGTACATACGAAAATGAAACTTTGTTTTCTACAACAGATAGTGGTAGACAAAACACTCGCCAATTAAACGCAGCAACCCACTTGACTTAACAGTCTATCAAATACTCAGTTGGTTCAAATGCAAATCTGTGATCAGGGTACTTCTCTCTTCTTGAGCCATCCCCTTTCTCCTCTTACCCGCCCTCTGCCCTAAGCTTGCTCTCCAGTGGAGGATTACAGGTCATTTTCTATTCTATTCTCTGTCTCTCGTGGATCTTCAAACATTTCAGTCAATTGGCCTTTCAAACTTTTGGGCTGAGTCGGGTTGTGTTGGAGCAGCTGAAAACCTTTCCAAGTGATCACGTTGTACCGTGTAGGGAATCCAATCTTTCCTTGGCAGAGGCAAATTAGGGAATTTTTCTGGTCCAAATATTCCTAGTTCTGTACATGTTTTACTTAGTCACAGAGATTCTGATAAATCTTACAAAAACAAAGTCAGCTTAGGCCAGTCCTGATCCTATCAACTTCATCAGCTCAGTATTTTTCCAAAAGAAATCTTTGCCCTTAAATTTGTCTTTTTTCCCAAACAACTTTGTGTTTTAACTAAAAAAAGAAATCATTTTACCAAGTTATTCCCAAATAGCGTTTTCTTCCAGTAAGGCATGCCGGAGTGCCTGACCATGCCGTCTGAAACTACTGCATACCGTGGGGTTGGCTCAAGTTTTTATGTTTTTAGATGACACTAATTTCACTGACTCTCACTGACGGGAAGTTAACTTCTTTTCTGAACATTATTTCTGGATTTATCAATGAGTAATTTACAATATATGTACAAGAAGGACATAAATGACATGAAGATACTGTTTACCTTAGTTTATTTTCTATGCTAAGTCATTCATTGAGGGGTTCTTGGGTAGCTTTTTTTAATACTCTTTTTCTTGGTTTCTTTCCCTCATTTCAGGTTAGAATCCCCCACACGAAGTCTAAGCATGGATGCCCCAAAAGGCGTTCATATTAAAGCTCATGCTGGGAAAATCGAGGCCCTTTCCCAAATGGATATCATTTTTCATAGTAGTGACGGAATGGTGAGTTCAGTGGATCAGGCTCCTATTGATGTCCTGATGACACTCATGCCCATTAAGTTATCAGTATATTACATTTATGGTCGTTTGTGAACAGGTGGTAGTGTGTTATGAAAGGCATAAAGCAAACAATGTAAAAAGAAGGCAAAGGAAATTTAACACAGAAAGAAGGCCAAGAGGCCCATAATTCCATATTGGATCCAGACAGCTTTCTTGGACTGGTGTGTGTGCTATCAAGTCTCTTGTTATATTTAGCTTTGAAAAAAACCACTACGGATTTCAGATCTCACGGAGAATATCCATTCTGCATTTCCTGGTGATCCCACTTCCCTCAGTACAGCTGTCACTAGGGCCTCTCTGCAAATGACACCTGTCATCTGTTCTCACCAAGAGCACAGTGCAGCTGACACCATGTTTAATGAAAAGTAAATATGAAAAGAGTTTTAAAAACCAGCTACAAGGACAAAATCCAGAACTTCAAGTCCAGAAATAAAACATCACTGACATAAGCCAAAGTCATCCTGAGCCGCTGAAGCACGTGCTACTCAACATTAGAGGTGTCTCTGGGCCTATCTTCTCATTTGCTGAGTAGGGAAGGGATATTTGCTTAACTATGTCACTGGGTTATTAGACACCGGTGTGCTAAAATGGGTGACAACATTTTGAAATTATATTAAGTTAATATTAAGAGGAAAGGGTAGTTGAGGCAGCAAGTGTGGAGGGACCGGCCAACTAGCGGAATATAAAAATTGTCTGGAGCAGCCCCTGCAAACTGTAACTTAAAAAGTTATGCTGCCAGGAGGAGATAAAAGCAAAAGTGGAAATCAAGAATTTTAGACTCTCACTAAACCCTTATTATACATGTTCGCCAATGCAAAACTGACAATTGTCAGTATAAACTTAAAATGTGTTGCCTTGAAAAACTTTACACTGATTTTAATTTTGAACTACTACTTATTTCCGTGAATTAGGTGTCATGTTTCACAAGTAGCACAAAGCCTGACCCACGGTTACAGTTGCTATTTGTTATTGCTGGGAAGCCTCCTCAAAGTGCAGAGATGTCTGGCTTCCTACAAAATACTTCCAAAAAGGCAAATGATGGTGAGCAAGGAAGCGGTAGGGGAACTACCAGTGATTAGTTTGCTGGAAAAGCAGGAAAAAAGTAATGACTGGAAAAAAAAATTGACCAATTAGTCATCAGAAGGAGAGGAGAAGCCATCAAGTTAGGGAACAGCAAGTACACACAGACCCCAAAGCACTGGACAATAACCTACGTGGGCTCTGCTTGGAAAAAGGAATAGCCATTGATTTGTTTTACTCTGACAGTGTTCCAGAGCACGGCGGTAAAGCGTGGCCTGTGGTGCCACTGATCATTCCGGAGGGGGAACACAGACTGTGAACATGAGCTTATTGAAAGAGTGGCGCTCACAGATGGCAGCTATGTAAAATAAAGGCCCCATCTGACCGTGGGGGCTAGGAAGAGCACGATGCCTGCCCACATACACTTTAATTCCTTCTACCAAGTGAGGGTCCCACAATGGGTAAGGCATGGCTGCTCAGTGCCACAATCCTTATTTCCTTAGATTATCAAAAAGATGTCCAACTTTCTATCAATGGCCATTTATTTGCACTTCAATCCAAGTAAACTGTAATAGGAACAAAAAATCCAGTGGCTTTCATTTTGATTTAGTTGACTTTAGTTTATGTGTCTACTGCTTTTCCACACCTCACAGAAGGTAGCAGTTTCAAATGATATTTTTAAAATTAGGAAAATGGGTGATAGCTAATAAGATTTATCTAATTGCCTCTCATAGGAAAATAAATCAGGAGAAATTCCAGCATTTACAGATAAAAATTTAGACAAATCTATTCTTATGGCTTGTACTATATCCTCATGGGGAAGAGAAGATGATTCAGCATAAAGTCAAAGTAGATCAAAAGATAAATGTGAATCAGCCAAGAAATTCTATTACTTTGTCAAATTATTCTGAAAGGTATTTTTAGGGTAGCATCCTAAGTTTTCCTGGCTCAGTTAGCACACTGGGTGAAGGAAAAAAATGACTTCCCTCCAAGTGTGACAGCCCTGCCTGAACATAAAAGAGAAGCAGGCTTTGAAGGAATCAGGTAATTGTAATATGACTTGAATTAAGCCAGGTGGCTATTTCATTTTCTACCCAGAGGAAAAATAATTTGTTTGGAACATTTTTTATGAATTTCTTGCTTACTGTGTTCATTTCTGCTTTCATTGTTCATTTTCTCCCGAACAGCTTGTGCTCGATGCTGGCACTGTGTGTTTACCCAAGTTGGCTCAGGGCACACGGGGGCCCGCTGACAGCTCACAGAGACTCTACGAGATCTGTGTGTGTCCGGATGGGAAGCTTTTCCTGTCTGTGGCTGGCGTGGGTACCACATGCCATGAACACAGTCACATCTGCCTCTGAAGCACCTGCATTTCCGTGGGGTGCCTGCTTCCTTTCAGTGATTCAAAGCGCCCACCTCAAGCCTTCAGATGTGACATGCTGCGAGACCAAGGTGGCGGATGGGAAGGAGGGGGATACATCTTCAAAAGGAACCCAGAAAGAAAAAAGTGACCAAGTGTTCAGATGAAACCACGTGATCTCAAAACGGCATGTGGATATTAGACAAAAAAAGTCAGATATCAAAGATTCTGCAGATTCCACTAGATTTCCATCAGAACCATTATGACTTTTCATTTTTCACAGATTGTCAATCTAAATGCAATATAGAATGGCCACGTAGAGTTCATGATGTTGAACTGTGGATATCAAACTCCCCATTCAAGTAGCATCGGTAAATACTAAAATGCCCCCAAAGTTCTATGAGGTGTCTCCACTATATTACTCAAACCTGTAAGTTCTCTCTTCATTTTTAATGCAGTGTGTTAGGTTTCTCAAGACAATCTTCAGGTTTTGAAGCAATTTTGAGGTTGATCTGATTTTCAATATGTACTCAATAAATTACACAACATTAATCACGCTTTCTTTATAGTCAAAGAGCAATAAACATAAGACTACATTTTTCACAAACTTCATAGCTTGAGTGTCTTACTTTCTTTAATCAGAATTATTTCAGGTAGGTATTATTTTTCCAAGTTACTGGTGATACCAAAAAGTTTAGATGGGACAAGTCACAAGGTCATAATAGTATCTTTTGAAATTAAATTAAAATGTGACCCTACATTTGAATAGCTGTTTTTACTTCAAAAAGTTCTGATATGTTGTCTCATTCCATCCACCTGATAACTGTGTAGATGGGTCGATACTCACTTGACAAGTAAGGAAGCTACAATCCAAAGGGTTTTTCACCAGCAAGATCAAACCACTAGTAGGTGGTGGGACCCAGAGCTGCCCGCCTGTGTAGCTAACCCTACACAATAGATAAAAGGCTGGATATAACTTCCTAACACCTGACTCTCTCAGTGTGTGAAAATATGTATAGTACCAATTGGTTGTAGAAGTTGCTGTTAATCAAATAGGACACACTGACCCTATGAAAACAGGTTCGTTTTGTGTAAGCCACTCACTCACTTTGTGAAAGGCCCTTCATCACAAAGGGTGGTGGGTGGTTTGCTTTGCTTTTGTTTTAGCAGTTGTAATAATTAGAATCTCCAAACAGCTCAAGATATGGTGGGACCAACTTCCAAATTATAGGATTTACAACTATAAACATAAGTTCAGATTCTAGTTTCAGAACCGAGAGAAAGTAGAAAAGTGAACTCTTTATTTCTAATGCTGTTAGGAAAAGGTGTTCGTTTAACAGTGTGGCCCACTTATGACTCCTTGATTTTTAAGTCTCTAGTATGCAAACACTTGAAATCACAAAATAAAAATATGGTGCTTTCTAAGCAATTAAGAGCAAACTCAACTCTAAAGATAATGCTTCCAAAGTTTCAAGGGGTTGGGTTCTTTTAGATTATAAATTAGTGGTCACCTTTTACATTTAGTTAGGTCTTGATTTTTTAAATCGTCTGCTTTCTTGCATCTGCATTTCTACTCTCATAGTAAATAGTATTGCCACTTCTTTGTCATATTCGCTCTCTTGTTCCATGTTTATGCAAAAAAGTCTTCCAGCCTGCTTGACTAAATAACTTTTTTAATGCAAAAGTGTCCTCCAGCCTGCTTGACATACACAGGATCACATGGGATATTCATAAAATAGCTTGACTCTTATAGTACTGCCCCCAAAAAGTGGTTCTTAGATGATAAATTAAGGTAAAAAAAAAGAATCAAGGAGAAAGTATGGAGAATAAAATCTCTTCAATAAAAGATGTAAATTAGAACTTTTTGCTCCTTTCTTATATGGAATCGTCATGAAAGTTGTTAGAGATGGCTGCATTCTCCAAGTGATAAGGAAGCTACCAGTGGTTAGACTCAAAACATTGAGATAGGCTGTATGTAATTTAAGTTTTCTTTAATGATCCGAGGTCTTGATTATAAACATACCTAATGAGATACAGACACTGATACTCCTATACCAAGTGGTTATAGACCATTGAGGGTTGATAGTCGAGCAACCTCAAAAGATAGTCCTATTTCTTTTCCAATTTCCTCGCTGACTGAGCAGACGAGAGTTAAAAAGATGAAGATCAAAATATCAATCAGCCTTAGTAGTAAAGAAGTTTGATTTGCAGCAAAAAGGACTTCTAAGATTTAACAGCTGAGTAACACACAATCCCGTCGGGTGGGGGCAGAACCACAGGCTCCAAGCGCCCACAGCTCAGGAGGGCAGGGTGGGCGAGGCACCTGTCCTGCAGGCAGCCCCAGCCCCCATTCCGAGTGAAAGGGAGGGCAGGCGGCACCGGCTCAGGACCTCCCCCTCCCCCACACCCCCGCCCCCGCCCACCGACCCGCCCGCTGTGTCCGTCTCCTCGGGAGACAGTGCATTGGGGCAGGAGCTGCTCTGAAAGGGCACCGCCCCTCTCACTGCAGCTGTTAGGATGTGTCTGCTTTGTATAGCTTTTTGTCCCCTTCCTTCCCTGATTTATATTGCTCCTTACTCGGCTTCAGCAGTCTTTTCCATATTTTGAATTCCACTTCAAACTTGCTTTGGTTTGGAAACCAAATAAACTTTGTATCAATTGTAAACAGGCAGATGGAATCGGAGACTCTAAGTGCACTGCTGAGCAGAAGGCAGATTTCTAACCAGATAGACGGCGCAACTCCAGTCCTGTCCTCTTAGCCCCCAGGACTTTCATATTCGGAGCACACCAGTGTACATCCCAAGCCACTCACCAACTCTAAGAGAAAGAAGCATAAAGTTTAAACACATAATTATTATTTTGAAGTAAAAAAAATAACTAAATCTGACTTTGGTTTACAAGCCGACTAGGTTCCCGATGTTAAGTAGACAGCTCTCTGGTCTGTGGGTGACGGAAACCAGCCGCCAGGGGGCACTGTCCCCTCTGTGCCTCCAGCCCGGCAAGGCCTGCACAGCGCACTCAGGATCGGTGTTCTCCAATGGATGAATGAATGACACTACCTTAGGCCACATATATTAGGGCAAGGTAAAAGGGGGGGAAAAACCTGGAGAAGCCAAAGTTGTAGGAAACTCTAGCTGTGGACTGCAGCTCCAGCCCCTGCCGCGCGTTTCCGGCCTGCAGTGTAGGCCTGCCATGTGGACTACAGACTCACCAGCCACAGGCACGAGTCAAACCCTGGGAATAGATCTCTTCACAGTCACTATGTGCATATCTCAGACTGGTTGTTGTTTCTCTGGTAGAACCCTGATCGGTACAAGACTAAGTAAACTCTTGTGTAATTGCTCTTTTCTATCAGCACTACAGATTTTATCCTCAACATCTATGAAACATTTGGAGTACAGAAAATGTCGACTGGAACCAGTGGAAGAAAATCCCACACATCCCCAAGTCAGACCTGTGAACTTTTTATTCATTAAACACTATCTAAACATCTTACCAACAGCATTGTCAAGCCCTCAGCGCCCCGCCCCCGCTGCCCCACTTCTCACCCAGTTCTGCTGGGGACACGTGTGGCCCTCCTCGTCCGGCTGCGGAAGCCACTCCTGGGAGCCGCAAGGCCTATGGCCCAGGTGCTCGTCGGGAGCAGCTACTCCACACCGGCCGGCAGTCTTCATTTTCCTTTTAATAAGAAAAGCAAAACAGGGATAAAGAAAAAAACACAAAATAATGAAATACAAAATTAGTTCAGGCCCAAAATTCATTACCTTAATGTGAAAATCTAAAAATCTCCAAAAAATGAAAACTTTCCAAATATATGTGCTGCGAACTATTGATGGCAAAACCTGACCGAAATTTAGATGAGGCTCTGCACCAGGTCTATAGATTCCATTCTGAGTAAACATTCATAGGCATTACTGCAGAAATAATACTGTGTTTAATTAAAGGGTGCTGTCTAACCCTGATGAGAATGAGGTTATTATGTACTTGTATTAACTTTCTAAAATCTAAATTTTGATATACATTTGGATCCAAGGGTTTCATATAAGGGATTCTGAACCTACATTTTTTTTTTAAGAAAGCCTAGAGAAAACATAAAATTCCAACTAGATCAACTATCACAAAGGCCAAAGAGCAATTACACAAGAGTTTAATTAGTCTTGTACCGATCAGGGTTCTACCAGAGAAACAACAACCAGTCTGAGATATGCAGATAGTGACTGGGAAGAGATCTATTCCCAGGACTTGACTCGGGACTGTGGCTTGTGAGTCTGCAGTCCACGTGGCAGGCCTACACCACAAATATCCAAAATCAATAAAATATATTTCAAGTGCTGAGTTTCAAAGTAACAAGTACGCCTTAAGAAAGTGCCAAGAAAGAGAAGATCCAGAATTCAGGTAGCTCAGGACAGAACTCTCAGCCCCAGCCTTGCCAAACGTGAAGACTTGAGGCTCAGGTATAAAGATGAACATTTCTTATCTGTCAGTGTTCAAGTGTGAATTAGCACCAGACATGCAGCCCTCTCCTGAGATTAAGGTGAATATTAATTCAGCCTCTACCTACAAAAGAACCATTATTTAATGTATCTATTTTCAAATACATCTATATATTACATATCAACTAATGTTATTCCTTAGAAAAGGTGAAATAAACTTTTAAAGAAATTAATGAGCACTTAATAAACCTGTACATATTGAGCACTTTATATTCAATCATAAAAAGAAACCTACTAAAATTCCAGTAGAGAACACATAGGAAAATTCTAACCTAATATTTCCAATAGACACACATACACCCACATACAAACTTAATATGAGAAGATACTAAGTTTGGTTTTCAGCGAACTGTTTCTCAGGAAATACCAGTTACAATGATTTCATATGTACATTTACTTTATTAAAAGTATGGCACTTATTATAATAGCAGAAATAATTACATGGCTTCACATCCAGAAGCAATACAATAGTGGAGGCACAAACATTCCTTATTACCAATAAAAGGAAAAACAACTTTTATATGTTCCACAAGCCCTTAATTGCATAAAATATTATATTTAGCTTCATTTACAGCCAGCATACTTATATGAACTAATTATCATTACCTTTCACATTCTGCAAAAGAAATATCTGAAAGTAAATACATATGGTAAGACACTCAAACATGATGAAAATTAAATGTCAGTTCTAAATCATTCATGGGGAAAATACAAGCCGACAGTTCCTCTTATATAAACAACTGAATATTATCACAATGATTTTACGATTTTTTTAATGTTCCCAAAGTAAAATCCAAAAAGCTCCGC
Organism: Manis pentadactyla; assembly: GCF_030020395.1. Taxonomy (NCBI): domain Eukaryota; kingdom Metazoa; phylum Chordata; class Mammalia; order Pholidota; family Manidae; genus Manis; species Manis pentadactyla. Next base: position 14,195,280 of record NC_080020.1, read on the forward strand.
TAAGTGCCATGTTGAAAGGCAAAGTCTTTTTTTTAATCGCAGCACCTTTAGACAACAAAAGATTGCATCCTGTTTAACCATGCTATATAAATTATGACATTTGTGGAAAATAAGTACAAACAAAAAGCATATGTTCTAACCGTTGATAAATGTTATGGTAAGCAGTTCCCGGAAGCAATATTAACATCTGGTGAAAAGAACTGCCACCGCTTCGAGTTTTCCGTATGCTATTTTCATGAAAGGAAGTCTGTAAACATAAGGCGTAAACCATTTAAAATAAGGACGTAAAGTGCACTCAGTGCACCCCAAGGAGTACTCTCTCCAGACTCTTCATCAAGTAGTATTCAGGATAAAAACACTGTCCCATTTTTTAAATGTACTGAGTTTTTAAGATGTAAAATTGCAACAAATTCATAATCAGATCCAGCTGATAAGAAAATAATTCATCCAAAGAGGAGCCATTTAAGGAAATGAGAAACTCCAAAGACTTAATTCCCCTTGTTTAAACCAATGATATGTCCAGTGTTTCAACAGCTCCTTCAAAAATACCATGTTAAAAACATAAAATGACTTCATCTTAACCAGAGACATACACAGACCTCTATCTGACAACAGCTAAGCTTTGGTTACATAAAGTGCAGTTCAATAATGTGCTACCCTAGCCATTCAAATACATCTAGCAATTGTGCAGTTTACAACTATCTTCAAAATAGTTCTCTTCAGGATTCATTTAAGGTCTCCTATTGCTATTCATGTTAATAACAACTCCAAAATTCTTCCCAAACAATCTTCACTGTGCTTCACAATTCCTAAATAACTGGCAATGAAGCTTAAGGAAGTACAGCACTTCATATTTGTGTTACAACACATTCAAGATCTAGCTCTGATTTTTAAAATATTTTCACACTTTTTGTTGTATAAAATTTTCAAGTTTTATAATAATACAGGCAGTACATTCCATCACCCTCATAGCAACCTCAGAAGTGAACCTGTCATTTGGGATCTGTGGGAAAGGCAGCAAATCAGGGTATCTTGTTTTTAAGCTGTCTACACCGTAAGCTTCCAGTGTGTGGACGTCATTTGTGAGTCCATCAAGTTGCTGACTATATTCTTCTATTTTTTGAGCCAGTGCAGTTGGTTTCACATCTTTATCGGACTTCCCCCTTACAGCATAGTCAGCGGCAATCAAAGCTAACTTAGTAGAAAGGTAACATTTAAAGCACACCCATTCATTGGCATTTTTATGGAGGTCATTCCTAGCAGCTGAAAAATTTGCTCTGGCTTGTCTTAACCATCTGCGTGCTTCGACTGGATTGCCAACGGACTTGAAAGTGGGAGGCACAAAGAACCTCTGGGAGTAAGTCTGTCCAGGTGGGGGTGGGCATTTTTCTTTATTTTGTTGTTGCCTTTCAGATTTATGGCTCGTTGCCTCCTGATTCCACGAAGTATAAAATCTTTGAAACGAGTACTTGTCTGACTGAAATCGGGATGCTGAGGTTGGAAATGTTCGCCGTGAGGCTCTGTCTGCATTTTGATCTAGAAAAGCCTGTTTCTCTAGTCGGCTGATTTCATTCTGCAAATGTTTAAAAACTTCATTAGCAATGTCATGATTCTCTGGATTTTTGTCAGGGTGCCATTTCAAATACAAGCGCCTAATAATCTTTTTTCTTTCGGATTCTGGAAGCTTCCAAGCTTGCTCCACCACCGATGTCACTTCTTTTAAAATTTCTGGTAAAGAATTCACCTTAAGCTTTTTGGGGAAATGGTGTTTTGAAGATGAGGTCTTGTGGCTCTCTTTCCCAGAGGAAAGAGGAGGGATGCTTCGTAGACCAGGGGCTAGGAACTCAGTAGGGCTGGTGGGTGTAGAAGGGGCACTATCTCTACTTTGAGAGCTTTCCTCAGGCCTTGAAAACTTATACAGATCAAGAGAGCTAACTATTTTATATTCACTATAACCAATATCAATCTGATATATCTTTCCTAGAAAACTAGAATTGTCTGCATCTTCTCTTTCAACTTCTTGTACAATAATTGCATAGGTGTATGTTGGCTGGTAAGATCCATAGATGTCACCACCTTCAGCATCAACAAGGTACCCCACATATTCTCCTGGGTAAAAAACATTCATGGGATCCATAAGCAGAGTATAATGAATCTCAGCAGGTATTGGAGTGCCGGGCATTGGAAGTTCAAGTTTAGATGGTTCTGAAGAGTCATATTTCACTCCTAAACTGTCAAGCTTCTCACTGATTCTATAAATATCATTGCATCCCAGCATAGCAATTAAGTAGGAAGTGTCAGAAATCAAATTGTCAGTCGCTGATTTAAGCGTCATTGCTAATGCTAACAGGAAATTAATGTCTTTACTGTCTGAATGTTGTATGTACAGCAGAATGACCGCATTACCAAACCTCTTCAAAAAAGCAAAAGTTTCACTTCTACTATGGGGAATAGGATTAAAACCTTTAACTCTCAGTGTCGTTTGAAGCTTTTCGAAACAGGACACTTTCAATCCTTCTCTAAGGGTTTTGCAGAGTCTTATGGCTTTTTCTTCATTGGCCAAGAAAGCATTATCATTTTCATGCTTCATGATTCTGATCAGTCCTGTAATGAACTGTTCAGAAGACAAGAGTAGTTGCAACCTTCCCTGAAGAGAACACAATGCTCCAAACTGACAAACTTTGGGAGTCTCTTCATCTAACTGCTCTTCAAGGATACTGCTCAGTAAACGAGGTCTGAGTTTTTGAGGAAAGAGCATTATTAGCTTTGTATGAAACCCATGGTCTTTCCCTAAGTAGCACTGGCTGAGATCAACCAACATTTGCACCCCAATATTCCCTTGGATTCTACTTTTGTAATGTGGTGCATCATCAAACACTAAGATGCTGGACTTCACCAGTCTACCATCCTGGCTTGGAAGGTAAAGCGTAAGGTCTCGTACATTCTCAAGATCACCCCTCACCTTGACTGAATCATTTTGTAGACTCCTGAACAAACCAGAAACTACTCTCTTAACTGTACGCATTTCATTAGGATCTAACTGTTTTCCTTCAGAATTTTTGAATATGCGGCTCAACACTTCAACGTATTGCTTAGTTGATATAATATCTTCAGTACCTAAATGTTTGAACAACTGATGAAATGTGCCAAGTTCTAAAGGTAGCTTGTATAAATAAGGTTTAAAATCAGATTCATATTCTAGATTTATCACTACCTCTTCAGGCTTCAGAAGTTTCCAACCATCTTCTACCATCACAAAAGCAACTCCCCTCAGTTGAAAACGAAACTCCCTTTTTTCCGCACTGAGAAATTCATATATGCTCCTTAAGACCTTTGCTCTAGTTTTTACCATTTCTTCATCCAAAGTTGTTATGCTGCATATGTTTCTGCAGTTATTAATGACCTTATCGAGAGGGGGGTCCAAGTTAACACTAAGCATACTTAAAACTTGCTCAAGCTGTTCTTGTGGACCAAGGTCACTATCTTCTTGTTCTTTGATAGCCAAGGGTGTGGCTTTCTCCGGAAGAATAGGGCAGGATGTCCATAACAGCTGCAGCACATCACACTGCTTGAATTTTGGATTTACTTGTGCTCCATTGAATTTTATAAGAGGAAGTGTTCCATTTACCTCTTGATATTGAGGATGAAATCTAATGAATTCAGCAGGAGCCCTCTCAGGACATAAGAATGGTATTAAAGACAGTTCTTTGAGAAAATTTCCAGATAACAAATCCATTCGTTCTTGGAATATATGATGGAGAAGGATATCAACTGTATTTTGCAATGTTTCTTTAGACCAGTTTTCTGTATTAGCTCTCACACTGATTTCCTTGGCAAACTGCAACAACTGCTGCTGAGAAAGTATGTATTTCAGCCCAATGTTTCTTAAGAATTCCACCCAGGATGTCATAAATGCAACTGGATTTTTGGGCTTTATAAGTTGTTCCAATTTTTTAAAGAAGTCCTTGGGAATGAACAATTTCTCTGGAAGCATAACTTCAAAAACTCTCACAGTTCTATCATAGAAATGTTTTGCTTGCTTGAGTCGGCTGTTAGCATCATGGATTATCAATAAACTTTCCAGTTTTTCAAAAAGTTGTTCCTTGATCTCCGATAATTCCTCAATACTTGACAATCTATTCTTAAGATAGATCAAGTGCTCTAATTTTGCATCATAAGAGAGATTTTCAATTTTTGGTAAGAGGTGTTTCAAATATACCTCAAGATCATCTACAGGTACACAACCAAGCACCTCGTATAGTTCTTTTAAGTGTATCTTTTCTTCAAGAAATGCAGATGATGATGATTGTGTCCATTTTTCCACTTCCGCTGAAGGAATACTTTTTGTAAGTACATAGCTTGTTCCAAATTTTGCAATGTTCATATAGCGACCACTGATGGATTTGTAGCATGGAAGTGACTTTAAAACTTTTATGTCATCTTGGGACATCAAGTCACTCAAATTACAGTTGAAATACATCAAAAGTGCTTCAAAGTCATTTTCTACTAATTTTTCACTTCTAAATGTTGAACTTTGGACCATGTAATGTACAGCCTTCAAAATGCTGGTGGGGCTCTCTATGTTTGCTGTGTGACATGACAACAGAGGAACAAATGCACTGTCTTTGGAGCAGATTTTGTTCAAAGCAAGCTGAATACAACCAGCCTTCATGAGAGCATGAAAAACTTTATCACTCTGGGCATTTGGAAAAACTGCAATGTGCATGAGGCTTAGAGGCAGAAGCACATCACCCTCGGGAACCACCAGGTGACTGGCTGACACGGTAAACTTTGTTCCCGGAAGCAACGCCCAGTCTTTTAGGGTATCAACAACGACGTCAAACATTGGTTTTGTTTCTTCTTGATCTTCTTTCACAGTTACAGATTCACTGATAAAATGCCATGCGTTCTTCAGCCAAGACTCACTTGCAAAATTGTCTTTCCACTTTGTACAATTTTTGGTCTTATATTCACGAGGCAATACAGAGGGTAACAAATCAGCAAAGCTTGAAATGTCAAACACTTTTGCAACTTTACAATTCAATAAAATAGTACTGTATTTCAAATACAATGTGTTCATGAACAAGTCTTTGCGGGATGGAATCAATTCATGGTACGTTGTTAGAAACTTGGGTCGTTTTGCATCAAAAGTTTGTAAAACACTGTCCAGTGTAATGAGAAGGGGCAGTCCCTCCACTTCAATCCCATTTTCTTCTGCATCCTTAAAACAATAATCAACTAGAAGTTTTAAACTGTGAAAAAGTTTTAGGTTAGTCTGCTGGAGACGACAAGGCAGCTTCCCAATATGGCAGTTAGTATCAGGAGAGGAAAATGTCATTAAAAAAGACCTAACATCAGCAGGAGTTACATAACTAACAGGAATATCAGCATCTATAAGACAGTGGTACAGATTAGCAGTCTCATCACAGTTGTAAACCAAGTTGAAGCCAATTTCTAAAAGTAGGTGTTTCAGCCTATAGACATTCTCTGCTACTGTTTTGCGTGTTGTGATATTATAATCTGCATTTTTAAGGTGTTGTAATTCATCCTGCAGTAAATTGTCAAAAAACGGTCTCGTTTTATTTGAAGTAGACATATTAATCCAAGTTATTATAACTGCAGAGTGCAAATCGGAGCCATCAATATTTGGAGCTCGTACAACAGGTAAGAGACGTTTCATGTCCTCATGAATGCAGCTATAAAGTGCTTTCACTAGACAATATAAATCTGGTTGTAGATCAAGCCTGTTAACTGGGAAAAATGATAAAAACTTCTTTAAAGTGTCCTTTACAACATGAATCGGCGTGTTCTGTAAAACTGATAATGTTGGGTCAGAACCAGGGAAATAGCGCTTTTTTAACTGGATTAATAATTCAACATATGCAGGAGCTATTAGAGCTGTCATTAAACTGTTATTCCAGTCACTTCGAACACCGACTCCATTATCATCACGCCACAGATTCCTTCGGGCTGAATCTAGAGCAAAGTGGCCATTCACATGAAATGGCAATCCCGTCTCTAAAGAGAGGGGCAAAAAGCAGAAGGCCCTGTGGGGTTTTTTATAGTTGTGAGTGATGCAAGCAGCTACTCCTCCCCGTGGGAAGAGAGTAATATCCTGGTTCTTGTGAGCTGATATAACGCTCTTAGATACTTTCTCCATACTTGAAAAACCTGATCTATTACAAACTAGCCATGTAGTAAGGTTCCCTTCAGAGTCCTCAGTATCCATAGTATAGGTAATCTGCTGAACTGGTATGTCCTTGAGCTGCCTCTTTTTAGTAACACTATCAATCACGGATGCATGGAACTGTTTCCTTTTCAATCTGTCTCCATCAGTGATTTTGCCCTTTACAGAATACAGCACATTTAGAGCTCCAGTAGCTTTATCTATTTCACAAATAGAAATTTTTTCCATGTGATTAAGAAACATTAAAAGTTCTGCCCCATCAGACCGCAATTTGTCCAAAAGATTCTGGACCATTCTGTCTGATGATGGAACTGAAGAAATTTCTGAACCTTTTGCCATTTCTGCATTACGAAGAGGAAATCTAAACATTGTGCAATTATCCAGTTTAAAGTGGGTTCCCAAATAAAGATCCAGAACATCTGAGAATTGTGTCCTAAAATCGGCATCTAAATCTCTGAACATGCGTCCAGGACTAACAGATGTGGCTCCTGGGGCAAATCTGGCATGAGGATCAAAAATACACAGGATGTCATTGCCAGAAATAAAAGAAGGGCAGTCTGTAATATGGTACACAGAATTGAATCCTATTCCATACTGTCCAGTTTTATAAGGATTTCCTTCCTTGGTGCCTTTTCCAAGATTCTGAATTCCTCTGACATCATCTTCTGTAAAAGGTTGGTTGTTATATACACAAAGCGCTGGTCCCTGCAGTGGGGCCCATTTATCGTCAAATATTCTATCAACTGGATGCTGTCTAGGATCAAACACAAAACAGATTTCTGTGGCTTTTGCATCATCAGCATTTTGGAGAAGTTCCTTCAGCATCTCCTTTTCTGAAGGATAGGCATTAAGGATACTCTTAATTCTGCTGGTCAGTTTTTCTTTCTGTCCAAATTCAGTGCCAAGTGTTGGAAAGCAGATGTTGGACGCATATCTTTCTAAGGCTTTATGTCGCTTTGGTACTGCTCCGAGTTTTACGGCTACTTCCCTGGGTATGTCAGCATGACAATATTTTACAGTGGTATCCTTTACTTTTATCCAGGGACAATCATTGTAGCATAAAGATTTAGCAGGGAGAAGCTTAAGATTAGTGTCTGGTAGTAGTATTTTGCCATAATTTTTCTCACAAAATTCTTGTTTCTTTTCTCTGATGAGACTCCATATTCCTTCACTAATTATTCTCCGGCAAAGCTGAAAATTCTCTTCTGTTACTTGCTTTGTTCCTTTTTCTTGATCGATAGATTCCAAAACAAGGGCAAAATCTTCAACAGTAAATGACTGCCTCACACCCACACTTTCAAAAAGTTCACGGAAATTATTTTTATATTTATTAGGCAACTGATAAAGGTATGGTGCTGCTTCAAAATTCAAATGAAAAGCAACTTTTTCTGTGTCAACATATGCATTCTCAACTAGAATGAAGCTAAAGGGCTTTAACTTTTCAGTGATTGATATCTTAGTGATTTCATTTTGCATCATTGCTTCATGCAGGTATTTGTAGCAAGCATTGGTGATATTCTCCTGGTACAACGTAATGCCATCATCAACTGATTTTGCAACTTCTTTCAATTGGCTTATAACCAAATCAACTGTTGGCTTCCTTAGTAATCCCAAAAACTCTTTCACAGCCAGTGGCACTGAACCACAACCTCTGAAAGAATGTGAGTTTTCGTTTAGAATTGGCTGCAAAAGACAAACTATATCTTGATGCTCAGCTGTATAAAGGTCAGTTGCTGCAAACATGGTTTCAGGCTTAAAACCGTTACCTTTCCAGTCCAAAGAAAAACCTGCTGGTTTTGTTAGAAATGGAAGGAAGGGGATTGTTTGATATTTTGCAGCAAAATCCTTTGCTCTAGGATCTCTTATTTTTAGTTTTTCATCAATAAGACTTAATAGGATACTACTTCTTAGACAAGCAGCCACATGATCACTTTTATTAATTTCCATTACTGACTCTGCACGTTCTAGCATGTCATCCCATAAGATGTCATCTTTTGCCATACCTAACTGAACTAGTTTAATCAAAATAATAGGATTTAGATAGTCCTGAGAAGAACCATAAGGAAACCGTCCATCTTTAGTATCAAATAACTTTGCAACTCGTCCTTCAGGGTGGATTAATCTTGATGGTAAAACCAAAGGATGCCCCTCCAAAGAGCAGGGAATACATGGAGTAACACGAAGAATTCCTGAGAATTCATCAACTTTTTCATTTAGAACAAAATTCATTAAAGGATCTCTGAGTTCTGGTTCAATTTCCTGAATATTTGGAAAAAACACTTCTGAAAAAAACTGCTTCTCTGAAAATGTATTTTCAAGCAGGATTTGTTTGCAGCCAGCTTCTTCAAATCCTAATTTTACTGAAGAAGGAAGTTCAACAGCGCAAAGATTTTTTGACCCAGTCTTCTTGAGGTATTTCAAAAATATTTTGAAGGCTGCTGGACCAACATCTCTTCTTTTAAGTATAGAGTCATCTAGAAATCTCACATTCCTCATGGAAACCCACATAGATCCATCAGAGAAGACTCTGGTCAATTCTCTCCCTTTTTCATGAGCTATATCTTCATAAAATCCTTGACAAATTACAGAAAAATCATCATGAACTAAATCAGGATCAGGCCACACTGCATAGTAAGTATAATCCACTAGCTCCCCACTGATGGCCAGGTCACGCAGGACACTGACTGCCTCCAGGTAAGCCTTCACAATTACGCGTCTCATGAACGTGGTATTCCATCGCCCTTTCGTATCTGTCTTCCAGATTTCTTTTCTGTTTGAAGTAACAGCAAAGCACCCATTGATGTGAACTGGTAACCCTGTTTTTATTCGTAAAGGTAAATAGCAAAATACCTCTCCAACGTGTGGCTTCACTGCCCACGTCTGGTCCTGGACTTCAGACAGTAGAACTCCTACTGCCCCGCAAGGAACCAGTCCAAGCCTTCGTCCACTTTCACTCAGGGAAAACTTTAGAGCCTCTCCTGTATCCATGCAGGTACACAGAAGCCACGTGGTACACTCTACTGTTTTTTGTGGCAACTCATCCGATGGCTTTTTTGATTGGCCAGACTTAGCCATTTCAAAGAAAGCAGCTGGGTCGTCATCTGGACCTCTAAAAAGTGGTGACTGTAGGTCAGCAATCCTCCTGAATACATGGTGAAATTCTTCAACTGTGATCTGAAGAATGCAAGATGACTTTGGCACATCAGCAGGAACCTTTTTATTACTGCTACTGCAAGTCTTCATGAGCTCAGCAGCTTCTTTTAAAACACTTAAGACAGGTACATGCAATGCTTTGGAAGAGCAGGGTTTTTTTTTAATTACTATTGTATCTTGTGCTAAGCTGGGATTGGTTTCCTCAATTTTCAAGTACTTCAAATACATTGAGTTTACACTCTGAGTGAAAATGATAAGCCTGTGTCCACAAAGACTAAATTCATCCACAAGAGAATATATATCTGCTGTATTATAGCAGGTACTGCTAACTTCACTCACTTTTGCTTCCTGTTGAGTTCTGAAGGACAGTCGGAAAAGAGTTCCATTGTAGCTGTAAGGTGCTTCTATGGTCAAAGGTAAATGACAGCCAAATACATCTATAAATGGTTTGAACTGATTAGGAAATTTCCTAAGTCTTTTCTGCTGTTTACTCCAATTAATTTTGATCCCAGGATTAGATCTGTCTTTAATGTGTTTACTGATATGGTTTATGTTTGGATCAAACATTATCATGAATTCTCGACTCATAATAATGGGAATGTCCGTGATATGGTACACAGAATTAAATCCAAGACCAAATTTCCCAACTTTATCAACTTCTCCCCTTTTTAAAGATTCTCCTAATCTGGTTATGTTCACAAAATCTGAATCTGAAAATTCAGAATTATTGAATGACCACAGTGCAGGTCCATGACAAGCTGCCATTCCTGGGTCTAGGAGATTCTCTCTGATGTCCATATTTCTTCTCATATCAATCATGAAACTGCATTCTGTTGCATTTGCATCATCAGCATTTTGAAGTAGCTCTTTAAAAATATCTGCCACTGAAGGGTATTCTTCCAGAATATTTTTAATTCTTACAGTAAGTGGCTCTCTCTGCCCAGACTGCTCAAACCCCATGTTTTCAGGATTGATCAATCTTGTACTAAGGCATGGAACTTTCAGCCATTCTGCAGTTTTCATGGGTATGTCTTCATGCACCAAAATGATTGGTTCCACTGAATCTTCCAGTAAGTCATTAAGGTCATCAACTTTGATGTCACAATAACAGCATTCATGAATTGGCTTCATTATAAGCTTAGAAGGATTTCTGCTATGATGTATAGGAACTGGAGTGTTGGGGCTTGCTGGAATCTGATTGCTATATAGCCATCTGATAATATTCAACATAAGATGAAGATTTTGTTTGCTTTCTTGTTCACTGAGATCTTGGTCACTTTTGAGATATATTTTCTGAATGACCATGGAAATATGATCTGATGTCAACTCCTCTATTGAACCACAAGCCTTAAATAGTTGGTGGAATTTTGCCATGGTTTTAGGCACGCTATGCAAATAAGGCTGAAGGTCAAGATCATGGAATGGTTTTATCACAGCTTGAGTGAGGGGACAAAATTTTTTACCAGTCCAAACCCAAGGAAATTTTAAGGCTCTGAAAGCATCTTTCCCTTCATCTAAATGATCATGCATGAATCCATAAATTTCAAGCAGAATATGTTGGAATTGATAATAGTCTTCATCGCTAAAGGTTTTTGAAGTATACCAGTCAACAACAATTTTAAAGTGTTTTAGCACAGCACTGATACTAGGTTTTGTGAAGATACCTAAAGCTTTTTCCAAGTGTATATGGGTACTTTCAACAAGAGGAAGTGAAGAGCCAACCAGAATTGCATGGGCTACATCACACATATCTGGTGGTACACAAAGATTACAGAGATTTCCTTTCCAGACCAAAGAGCCTGGATAATTTGGAGGCCTTTCCTTACAAGCTGGAACCCATTTTATTTTCTTCAATGTCATCTTTCCTTCAGATGACTGCAACAGTGCATGATTCTTATTTAAAACCAGTAAGAGAGTTTTGGCTTTCTTTAGAAGAATATCCTGTGGACAAGAACAAGCCTGTAAGGCTTCAATTTTTTTTGCCACTTGCACAATATCTTTCTCTTTGAGACTGCATTCATTTTTTAAACCAATCTGTCTCAAAGAGTGAAGAATATCTGGTGAGGTAAAAACTGAAGGTGGGAAACAAGTTTCTTCTTCATTAAAGAAGAGATCCTTTAGTACTTCTACATCAGGATCAAAGAGTTCACTGGCTGATACCATGTGTTCCTGTGAAATCTGAATGAATTTTAATGGCATTAACCAGTCAAGCACATTTGGATTCTCATTTTTAAGAGAGGATAGATTCTCAAGGATCCATAACATAAGGTGTGTTATCTCTTCATGTGAGTAAAATGCATTTTCAATATCTCTTAAAATAAGCTTTAAGCAACTAGTGGTCTTTAACTTCTCTATTTTCAACAGGTTTGCCAAGCGAATAGTAGCTTCATCGCTGCTGTCTATCACGGAGACAGAAAGCCGCAGGTCCGCGGGAAGGGCGGCAGTATGGTGCAAGACCTTACAGCCCTTCAGTTTTGTATAAGAGGAAACCCCCTGATCAGAGAGATGGTTAATTCGCTTGAATATTGTCAATTCCTGAATTATTCTTTTCTCCTTTTCACTGCTCTCAGTTAAACTAGCTAAGAACTTCCTCAGAGCATCTTTGTGTGTTGGAAGTAGCGAAGCTATTTGATTACACAATTTCTGCAATGGCATTTTCTCCATTATCTGCAAAACAGCACTTGGCAATGGCGAGTGAATGTATTTTTTAATAAGTGGATGTTGTATAGAGGCATCTAATTTTTTAAGGACAATCCCTCCAAGTTTTTGTACAATGTCTGCTAAAAATTCTGGAAGCTGGACTTCAGATTCATCATCTAAAATGACTAATGATGGAACCCTGAGTCTAATGAGTTCCACACATGTCTGACCTTCTTCTAGTGTAGTTCTGGGGATAAGTGGCATCTCATCAAATAAAGTCAGATCTTCTGAAAAATGTATATAGAGATTCTTCCAAACCATTTTAAGCCATGAAACAGATGGGTGATTTTTGTCTTCGTCAAATGGATACCATTGAACGATCAACTCTCTGCCAGGCCAGAATGTATTCATTACTTCTTTGATAAGACGTGCAAATCGTTCTGGATTTAGAAGCTGCAGTTGAGTACATGGCCTTCCTGTAAATCATATACAGAAATGTTACAAATACATAGAATTTTATTGTAACCTTTTAGCTTTCTATTCTTGTACATTAGTACTAGAAAGTCATTTTAGAGTTCTAAGTATACTGTAAAATTGCAAAAATTCAACACAATTGAGTTAAATAATTTTTAAATAATGAGACAGAATCTACACATACATCCATATTTATAATAACCCACAGGAAAAAATAATTCTCTCTGGAGTGCTTATTTTAAATAAATATATAAAATACATTTACATGTGTTTCAAAAATTATCCTATAGTGTTCTACAGATGGAATCAATATGGAAAGTAATTCTTAGTGGTTGTTTGTCCACAAATGAAAGCACCAAAGAAAATGTGGATAAAGTTTAAATAAGTATCCTTTTATTTAAGGGTAATTTATACGCAAACCTAGTAGGAATTTTCTTTTCTTCATGTTCCAGGAGCCATGTGGCCACATGGGCTAAACAAAGGGGCACGAAGCCTGAGCCTCCGTCTGGACAACCAGCTTCCAAAGCTGAGGCAAGACCTGCGGAGTTTCCTTTCTCCACTAAGTACACGTGTAAGTTAGGTGCCACTTAATCTTCCTGGGACTTGAATTCTCTCATCTGGAAAAAGGATGGGGATAAGGCTCTAGGTCTCCAGACTGTTCTGCATACATGCCCAAGGATGGAGCAAACTCACACCTTCCCAAAGCAGATCTTACATAGCTACTAATGACCTACTAATGTGTGTTCTTCAGAGCCCTGGTACTGTGCAGAAATGCTTCAGGAACAAGACACAGAAGCCAGAGAGGCACACAGTGAGGGCAGGGGCTGGATGTTTAATAAATGAGAAAACTAAGAAAATTTTATCTGGGGAAAAAGGTTTTTGCTGATTTTTAACCATTGGTTTGGAAAATAACATTTTATTTCTAAGTGCATTTTGTACCTCAGAGCATTTATGATACCAGTAGGAACAAAATTTTAAGATAACATTATATACCTTATAAGTATGTATTTGCCCATAGAGAGAAATAAAAAGCATCTCAATCTTATAGAAAACATTCCATTTTCTCCCTATATATGTACAATTTTTATACCCTTAGACTATTTCTTTAAAAGGCGTAAAAGAGCTCACACTCAAGCCCTTAAAACTTTTGTAAATCATTATTTTTTAACCAAGGAAGGACACCCTTATTTCACCAACTTACACATCAAGAAAAGACCTCTACCTTCTACCAAGAAAAGTATCTTTCATGAGGAGACATTTTAAAATTAGTGCCATACAAGTTTAAGCAAGGGCACACTTTTACAACTTTTAGAAGATGTCAATACCCAAGTTCTGAATATTTTCAGTTTTACGTTGTATGATATAGGGTAATTCAAACAATAATATTTAAGAAATCGTAAAATCTTGTCAGTGGTCTAACTAACTAGCATAGCCTCTTTGGTCTATAAAGCCCATTAAAATATAATTTTATAATTAATTTTAACAATGTCCTATTGAATTGAATTAACATAATAAAATACCAAATCATAAATAAGACAAGGATATAATACCAATGATACAATACAGTTAGCAGTTAAAATTCAGAACACTCAGAAACAAAAGATTAAACACACTATATTCTATGTTAATAACTGCAAATGACATGCACTTTGTAAACAATCACACCTAATACCCTTGTATGAAACTTCATGATTTATAGAATACATACCTACCTTCAGGAAAATTATCTACTACATAAAATGCCAAACACAGCCCCCACCACATATAACATGCAACTAACACACCAGTCATGCTCAACTGAAAAAAAAAAAAAAAAACAGAAAATAAAGGAGAGAGAAACTGTAGTAAGACACAATTCTGAGTACATAAACTGGTTTAATTCAAAGTCCTGGTTTCCTTCTATTTTGTATTTAATTAAGCCCTTTAGCTTTTCACCCTAAAAGTATAAATGTTAACATAGAAAATAAGTCTTCACGTCCCAGGTTAGAAAGCCACTGAAATTGTAAAGCACCTCTAACAGTATCAGCAAAACAATTTTTATTGCATTTTAATAAATGACTTATGTTTTGTGGCCTAGCCTTTAAAATTATCAGCACTGTTAAAAGAGGGTAACTGTATAGTGTCAAATGTTCCTAGACATAGAAAGGTTTTATCTAAACTATTATCAAATATGATTGCTTAATTTAGAAAGAATTCTTTCTTACAACTTTTCACTTCACTATGTATATAGATCAGTTCAAAATAACATCAACACACTGAATCCCTATTCAAGCACTGCATTGTTTTTTACTGTATATGTTTACGTTCAGCACTAACTTTGAGAAAGATTTTCAACATGGATGGAAATAGGCTATCACAGTGCACTTCAAAATTCGCTTAACCACGCAATCCCGGCCCTGAACGCCTTCACTCACAGGGAGGTCACTGCGCTCAGCCTGGCTCTCGCTGCCTGCTCTGGGGCCCTGGGGCCCTGGGGCCCTGGGGCTCTGGGGCCCTGGGGCTCTACGGCTCTGGAGCCCTGCGGCTCTGAGGCCCTGGGGCTCTGGGGCCCTGGGGCTCTGGCGCCCTGGGGCTCTGCAGCTCTGCGGCTCTGGGGCTCTGCGGCTCCATGCAAGCAACTGCTTCCTACACTTCCCTTGCGCAGAAAGTGCGGTGGCAGCTGTGGTGGCTGGTGGGTTCTGACCACGCTCCGCTGTGCGGATACCCAAATCTCTTTGGGAACATGTATGTGATAGAGTGAAGGTCCAATCAATGGTAATCTGTAGATCAGTCAAATCTTGAAGAAATCAAAAAGGGAAAAAGGAAACGAGCAGCCAAAGGAAGGGAGGCAGCCCTGTGCCAGCTAAGCACTCCTCGGGCACAGTGGCAGCAGCAAGCAGGTCCCGCAGAAACCTCCACGCTAAGGTGGATCACGCCGAGATGGTTCAAAAATACACTGGTGACCAAATTTCTTCTCAAGAAGTCAACACTGACCTTCTGCTGCTGCCTTCCTAGTTTCCAACTTGAACAGGAGATGCAACAATAACTAGAGAGAACACAGACGTAACCCAGAGTCCCAGGGCAGGTATAACTACACAGCCTGCTTCCATGAGGATTTTGTTTTCCTCTTTCATTACACTTTGAGTATAAAAGATACACTGATTAAGGTTTAAGACTATATAGTCATAGTAGCTGTGAATAAGCCACTTTTAATACAAACTAAACGAGAAACCAAATTCAATATTTACGTGAATTACCAGTGTAACAATGACTTGGTTTCTAAGTTAATTTTAATATAGGTACAGCCTGCTTCAAAGAATAGATTGACTCCAAAAATAAAATTTACTATACAAAGAATTTCCATTAAGCAAATCTTGCACCCTCTAATTTTCCAAGTGAAACATGAACTGGGAGAAGGTGAGTCAACTCAACAAGGTGAGTCAAAAACTTCCTACTTAAAAAAAAAGAATCCACAAGTACAACAACAAAGCAAAACTGAAGGAACAAAACAGCAGCAGACTCAAAGACTCCAAGAGGGACTTTCTAGTGGTTACCAAAGGGAAGGGGTTGGGGAAAGTGGGTAAGGAGGGCGGGGGAAGGGGGTTAAGGGGCATTATAATTAGCAATCACAATTATAGGTAGGTCATGAGGAAGGCAGTACAGCACGAAGAAGACAAGTAATGACTCTATAGCATCTTATTATGCTGATAGACAGTGACTGCAATGAGGCCAGGGGATGGGGGGGTACTTGATAACATGGGTGAATGTTGAAACCACAGTATTGCTCATGTGAAACCTTCAAAAGATTGTATATCAATGATACCTTAATTAATTAAAAAAAAAC
The DNA here is from genome assembly GCF_030020395.1 of Manis pentadactyla. NCBI lineage: Eukaryota > Metazoa > Chordata > Mammalia > Pholidota > Manidae > Manis > Manis pentadactyla. The sequence goes on from NC_080020.1 coordinate 14,211,557, forward strand.
AGAGTCCACAGCATGGTTCACTATGTATTGTAAGAACAGTCAGCGACTGTTCCTAATGGAAGCTGTGTGGCTGCTGTCCTCCCAGTGTGCCATGGACAGGGGTTCCTTGCTGTCCCCAACGTCAGCACGTGAAGCCCTGCTTCACGGCAGGGCTCCAAGGTCTTCTCACTTTAGTCTCGGAGCCCAAAATTCATTCCCCTCTATCCTTTTTAATCTTAATATACATGTGTATTGTAACAGAGGTGCAATCACTTTCTCTTTCCCATTAGTACCACAGCTTCAAATACAAATTTCAGCATAATTCTTTCATTTGAGACTAAATGTTATGAAATGAATGGTTACAAGTCATTTAAATGTTTTTTTTTATTATGGCATGTATAACAACCATGTATGTATCTATATTAGTTTCGTCTCTCCTTTAATAGTTACTATAATCAGAAAAAAAAAATTGACATAATTCCTAGCTATTTAGGTAAATGAAAAACCAGTATTCAAAGAATCAAACGAACAAAAACTTCAAGCTACAAATAAACACAACATTTAGTCAGTTATCATACCTGAATATCCCCAGAGAAGTTGTTGTGCTAGAATATAATTAAATCCATTCTTAGGAAAAGTCAGAATTGTCACAATTTTCACAATGGTACAGGTATTATTCTGAATCTTAAGAAAAGACTGTCTGCAGAATCTTTACATGTCATTATGCAAATGAAAAGCCATAAGAAAAACTCTAAACAGAATATTCATTTAAGATTTAAAATGAATTTCCATGCACAATAAATCCAAACTACATAAAGACAGAACACCTTAAGTCAGAAAGAAAGCAAAGAAGCAAGGAATATGTATTCTACATGCATAAATTACATTTTCATAACAAAAAGTTATTTGATAAGCTCCCAATGGGATTTCTGTTCAGGCTATCATCATATAATATTCAGACAGTCTAGATAAGAATTAAGAAAGGAAAGCTATATGATTTTTTTAAAGTTTTGGAGTATCTCTACAAGGTGAGGATGCATTAGTTCTGACTTCGTGATAAAGGGAGGTCTTATCATATATTTCCACCGCTTGTTTACAGTAACCCCCAATAATTACAAACTTCAGAGAACTGCTCTGCCTGAAGCAAGCATTTGGCCAAGTACATCTCTACAACTGTGAGATGTTTGTATATCTGGGTGCCTTTGGCTAACCTGGGTGGCTAATACAGAGACCACTGGTCCTCCCAAAGGAACTGAAGCTCTTCTAACCCTAAGGCCCTTCAATCGCTGTAGAGGCACTCTTGCCAGCCAGTCAATACTGACTGAGGGCTAGAGACATAGAGATGAACAAAACAGACATGGTGCCAGACCTGTATCATAGTGTAATGCAGACGGCAGGTATTAGTTAAATTATTCTAAGTGATTAAACCGGAATGTATCAGGGCCGTGAGGAGTTCAGGCCCTGTCAGTCCACAGGCACCATGTGCAGGTGAGCATGAGGTAGCGAGATGACGGATGGGGAAGGAGAGCAGGTGTGCCAAACCCGTGGAGGGAAAAGCATGCTGCCTTCCAAATCTGAGAAAGCTCAAGGGAGATAATGAAGGAGGTTATTAATAATCATCACCGAAACAGCAAACACTGATAGGCCCCCTCCATGTACCAGGTATCTTTACAACACTTGGAAATGAAGCCAGATAATGAAGAGCTTCATAGGAAATGTTAAGGATTTTGGCCTTTGTTCCAAAGAAAAAAGGGAAACCTTTGAAAGATTTTCGTAAGTGAGCAAATAATATTTTAGAGAGACAGTCCTAGCAGTACCATGCTGTATGAACTAGAGAGGCAAGAAAGGATGTAGGGAGATTTTTGAAGTTATTTTCACATTCAGGTGGGGAGTGATGTGACCTGAATGAAGGGGAAGGTGGGGTCAGGAGGGAGAAAACACGGACCTTTGTTCAACAAGTAGCTGTGAATACTGACCCAGAACATCCTCATGGCACAAAGCTTGCATCAAAACCTTGGAATACTGCTGATCTATATGCCTGAAGTTGGCATCTAAAATTGTTACTTTTTCTGAAGATCTATCTCTACATACCTATATGCGATGTCATTATCTCTGTGATGAACGCATGAATCACCACAAAGTTGTGTCTAAGTGGACAAAGTCAATACACTACCCCCCGGCCATGAAGTTTGCAGTACCCCCCTAAAACTGAGATGGAATGCATGCCCCCCTCCTTCTTATCCTAATGTGATTATTTGACCGAGGGCCTGTCATAAAGAATTACAATGTAATGTGCATTGCTGTCTCCACTCAGCTGTTAGAGCCTTCAGTTTTATTCATCTTTATATTATCTCCATCTAGCATGATGCCTGGTACATAGGGAAATTCAAACAAATGTTTATTGAAGAATCTTTGGTCATGAAATGGAGCAAGGCATGAAGCCATATGTAATAAATAGGTATGGAAAAATTTTAAATAGAAATAGGATCTTGGTGCCAGCCTATTAGGCACTGCTATAATTTGTCTGACTTAACTGTTTTGTTTTTCTATTTATTTCCTCCAAAACCAATTTAGCTGCTCTTCTAACTATTCCCCAATTTCTGATAGGCACCCGATTACTGAAGTAACTTAATACAGAAGTATTCAAACTCTTTCATGTCTGCATCTCTCCAATGAAGTGATAGCATAAGCTCTATTCTCTCATTGCCGTAGAGAACAAACGAGGTAACAGAAGATACTTACTTGGAAAAGAAATACTAAATCACAGATACAATCTCAAGACTTGCCTTTTCGCCTGGTGCCTGTGTCCCCAGCACTGTGCCCACTGCACCCAGGATATGAGAGCATTCGTGCACCCAACTGGGTGCATGCACTGGGAACACAAAAACGGAAGAGGAGACTGCTCCTGCCCTCGAGGGTGCTGTGGTCCAGCACGGCACAGGGAATGTGAAGGAAGCCTCTCCGGCGAGACTTGTGGGCTGAATATTAAAGGGTGAATACAAGTTATCAAGGATGAAGAGAAGTTATCAAGACCAAGTGAAGGATGGAAAGAGTATTCTAAGTTTTGTACCATGTACAAAAACACAGATATGAGGAAACTTCATTCAGATTTAAAAAGTCTGTTCCAAGCACTCACCTTGAAGCAGGCTCTGTGTGCACGGTGGGACACCTGACAGGGCTCTGCTCTCACGAGAGTAGGGAGCACTCAAGTTCCCCCAACCGCCCTGCTTGGAATGGCAAGAACAGATGAGGGACACTGAGTGACCCAGTGCCAACAGGACGGCAGCTCACGGTCATGGGAAGCCCCACCTTCCACACTAACAGGACTAGGTCATCCTGAAGGATCAGCACTGGCAGGGCAGCGCCAGCAGAGGAGGGACACGATCAGGTGAATAGCAGGCCCCGGAGGGAGGGAGGCCACGAGGAGGGAGCAGCGGTAACGCCCCAGGAAACACAGGAGCCACAGTACAGCTCACAGGAGGGTCCAAGAGAGACCGTAACCAATAGAACCACCCACAAACTGTGAGGAGTAAAGACGGCAAATGGAGGATTCCTTCTCGAGCAACTCCATGGACCATGGGTACTTTTCTCAGTAAGATCATTCAGAAGGAGCAAGGGATTTGGGGAAAGGATGACGATTCAAGTTACGAAAACATTGGCTTTGAGATACATATGGAACTCCAAGTGATAATGATAATAGCTGCCATTTTATCAGCATGTATTATGTGCCAGAGACTGTGTTAAGCTGTATATATTATGTAGACATTGTCTGATCTTCAGAGTAATGCTACTATAAGTATAACTTTACAATAGAGCTTTTCAATAACATGCCTGCTGCAATAATGCAAAATTGTATAAAAGTTTACTTGCAAGTGCCTGCCATCCTACATTCAACCCTTATTCTCATTTCATAAACCTTGTAATAGAGCAATCTTGCACTTTATGTAACTTGATCGTGATGGCCCCACATATACTCTGATGGAAGGATGCTACTGTATTACCAGGCTATGAATGAGAAAACAGAAGCTCAAAGAGTCACACAATGAAGGAGCCGTGTTTGAGCCCAGATTTGTGTGACAGTGAAATCCAGGTTTGTAACCACTACACTGGGCCCTGGGACTGGGGTGGCACCTGAAGACATGAAGGTCAGCACGCACACATGATGGTGGGTACAGGGGAGTGAATGTATGCACTCAAAGAAAACAGAGACAAAATAAGTAGGAGCTCCCATACACTGGGGTAAACTAAGGAATAAGAATTCACAAATAATTCCGAGAACAGGCAAGATAAGGATACCAAGAGAGAATGGTATTATAAAAGACAAAGAGTTCAAAGAGGGAGTGATCAATAGTATCAAAGCTTCAGGGAGATCAGGTAAAAAGAACAAAAGCCCACTGGATTTAATAATAAAAAAATCATTAATTGGTGACCTCAGCCAGGCAATTTTATTTGAACAATAGTAGAAGCAAAAGCCTGTTTGCAAAGTTAATGGATGATGAGGAAGCATAGATAATAAGTGTCCACTGCTCTCTCCAGAAGCTGGACTATGATGCAATGCAAGAAAAGAAACCAAAGTCAGGGTTTGTTCTGTTTTCTCCCAAATGGGAAAGACTGAAACATGTTTAATTGCTAATGGGAAATGTACAGTAGATGTAAACTGTGATAATGTAAGCAATAAGTTAATATTCAGCTCAGAGTTCTGAATGTAATACAAGTATAAAGGTAACTATCAAATAATGACACAGATTTTGCTTGAGCTATCGAATTAGAGAAGTACCCATTGCAACATCACATTTCAATTTATGCAGCAGTACTTTCAAAACTGGCCAATTTTTACTGAAAATCAGTAAATAAAAGTCCATTTGATTGTCAGCGAAACAATCAGTCATTATTTATAGCAAAAATGTCAAATGTTGTTACATATTTGTGATACTTCCTACTATCAAAATAATAACTCTTGCTATGCAAAACTCCGACATGCTCTGAAGCATGTCGTGCCCGCCACCCTCTGCCTTCCTATGGTTCCGACAGAGCAGCTCACCTGCCCGCAGCCTGTGACCAGCAGGCTCGTTTTAGACAAGGCTTTTTGGCATGTCTCATCTTCCCCGTCATTACTTCCCTAGCTGTGCACATGAGTGATGGCTCTCCCACTGCACACCATGATGCCACCTATCCATTCAAGTCTCCAAGGAAAACTGGGATGCAAACCAGAGCCGCCCAGTGAGCAGTGTCCCACCAGGGTGAACTGTCATGGGAGGGGCCTCACTGAATCCCACGTTCACCTCGGGTCGGAGGCACAGATGGTGCGGGACTCCCCGGGCTGTCCCTTCCATCCATCATTCCCTCTGAGACGACCTTCCTCTTGGGATTCTGTCCATCACTAAGTTTCCCCTTGTGTGGAGTATTTCATTCTGTAAGCAGAGTCAGGCCTCAACAGCTGTGCAGGCCAACAGCACAACATGGACCGAGAAGCTCCTCGGTGTCTCTGCTCATCCAAAAAGCAGACATCCTACACCCCGACAATGTGCCTGGCCCTGTGCTAGACTACGGAGCACAGAGATGGACACAAAGCACCTGTGCTTCAAGTTCACAGCCGTGTCAAGGAGACAAAGACAGAGAGCTTATAAATAAATAGATATTTTTAATGCAAAATAATAATAATAATAATAATAACTCTTGGCCTCTCTATTCCCACACTAATGCCCTGCTTCTGTCTCATGCCACCAGAACATGGAATGACTTAACTGATTGGTAAATTTGGAAAAGGAATCCCCACCTGCTCAGGAAGTCTCTCAGGGCTGCTCTCCAGGCTCCCCTTTGCAGGGGCAGCCCGGGTAGGGAAGCCTGTGCTCTTCTAGTGCTGTCTGTGACTAGACTGGCGGGCTAATAATCCACTTAATTCTGGATTCAACAGTAGCCATCCACTGCTTGCCATAAGGCATGATCCCCAATATCAGAATTATCAGTAAAATGGGGTGATTTCTGACATCTGTCCGCTGGACTCCCCTCTCTGCATATCTCTTCACTGATTCTAGTCTCAGGGAAGGAAAGCCAGGGTGACGTTCATAGGGTCCCCATCAGCTCCCATGACATTCAAACTTTCATAACAAAAAATTAATATCAAAACCTATTTTTTACCTAGAACTAACAGTATAAAAATAATAGGGATTAAAGACGGTGTGAGAGGAGAGACAGAGGCTTCCTCCTAAAACTGGATACAATTAGAAAAAATAGTTGGCGCAACTAATCCTGAGAGAGCAACAGGAAAGAGGATGGCATGAGACTGCACACACCTGGAGAAAAAAGCAGACCTCACCGAACGGGGTAATGTACCAGAGCTGTGGCTCTGCGGGACCTGAGCCCCTCCCCGACCCCAGCTCACTGGCAGGAGGAAGAGAAACGGAGCAGGGAGGGAGTGGAAGGCTTGGGACTGCTAAATACCTAGCTCCAGAGATCTGCTCTGGGAGCACAAACCTACATTTAATGGTGCTTTCATGAGACTCGCATGGAAAGTTAATACAGGCAGAGTTCCTGGGGAGACTGGGATTCCGGCTGCTTGTGGAAAGCAGGGATCCATATCTGGCTGCTCTGGGACAAAAACTTATACCTGTGTGACCGGCCCACTGGCTCAGGCAGTGGAGACAGGCACAGCAGCCGGGAGGCGGGGAACAGCTCTTTCCTCCCCCCAGGCACCAGTACCTGCTCCCCTGCGACCCCCGACATTGCTTCAGGGGCTCAGCAGCTCCAGAATAGAGCGTCTGGACACTAGACGGCGCCATGTACAAACATGAAACGCCAAAGGAACCTTGTCCAGAGTAAAATTGTTAATATAACTCCAAGAAAGATTTAAATGATATAGACCTCATGACTCTTCCTGAAAGGGAGTTCAAAATAAAAATCATCAACATTCTAATGGAGGTACGGAAAGACATCCAAGAACTCAGGAATGAATTCAGGTTGGAGATCTAATTGCTGAAGAGCAGGATGGAGGGTATTAAAAGCAGGCTGGATATGGTGGAGGAGACAATAAATGAAATAGAAACTAGAGAAGAGGAATACAAAGAAGCTGAGGCACAGAGAGAAAAAAGGGTCTCTAAAAATGAAAGACTATTGAGAGAACTCTGTAACCAATCCAAGTGGAACAATATTCGCATTATAGGGACACCAGAAGAAGAAGAGAGAGAAAAAGGGATAGAAAGTGTCTTTGAGGAGGTAGTTGCTGAAAACTTCCCCAGTCTGGGGAAGGACATAGTCTGTCAGGTCATGGAGATCCACAGATCCCCCAACACAAGGGACCCAAAATGGGAAAGAACAAGGATAAGGACAGACTGTTAAAAGCAGCCAGAGGCAGAAATAACATCACATACAAAGGAAAACCCATCAGACTAACAACAGACTTCTAAGCAGAAAACTTACAGGTCAGAAGGGAGTGGCATGATGTATTTAATGCCATGAAGCAGAAGGGTCTGGAACCAAGATTACTTTATCCGGCAAGATTATCATTTAAATTTGAAGGAGGGATTAAACAATTTCCAGATAAGCAAAAGCTGAGAGAATTTACCTCCCACAAACCATCTCTACAGTCTATTTTGGAGGGACTGCTATAGATGGAAGTGTTCCTAAGGTTGAATAGCTGTGACCAGAGGCAATAAAACCACAGTAAAGAAAGTAGAACAGCCAATTACAAAGCAAATGCAAAATTAAATTAACTATCCCCAAAGTCAATCAAGGGATAGACAAAAAGTACAGAATTTAATACCTAATATATAAAGAATGAAGGAGGAAGAAAAAGGAGGAGAAATAGAAAAGAACCTATAGATTGTATTTGTAACAGCATACTAACTGAGTTAAGTTAGACTCTTAGATAGTAAGGAAAGTAACCTGGAACCTTTGGTAACCATGAATCTAAAGCCTAAAATGTCAATAAGTACATACCTATCGACAATCACCCTAAATGTAAATGGACTGAATGCACCAATCAAAAGACACAGAGTCACTGAATGGATAAAAAAACAAGACCCATCTATATGCTGCTTACAAGAGACTCACCTCAAACCCAAAGACATGCACAGACTAAAAGTCAAGGGATGGAAAAACATATTTCATGCAAACAATAGGGAAGAAAAAGCAGGTGTTGCAGTACTAGTATCAGACAAAATAGACTTCAAAACAAAGAAAGTAACAAGAGATAAAGAAGGACATTGCATAATGATAAAGGGCTTAGTCCAACAAGAGGATATAACCATTATATATATATATGTACCTGACACAGGAGCACCAGCATATGTGAAACACATACTAACAGAACTAAAAGAGGAAATAGAATGCAATGCATTCATTTTAGGAGACTTCAACACACCATTCATTCCAAAGGACAGATCTACCAGATAGAAAATAAGTAAGGACACAGAGGCACTGAACAACACAATAGAACAGATGGACCTAATTGACATCTATAGAACTCTACATCCAAAAGCAACAGGATACACATTCTTCTCAAGTGCACATGGAACATTTTCCAGAATAGACCACATACTAGGTCACAGAAAGAGCCTCAGTAAATTAAAAAAGATTGAAATTCTACCAACCAATTTTTGAGACTACAAAGGTATAAAACTAGAAATAAATTGTACAAAGAAAGCAAAAAGGCTCACAAACACATGGAGGCTTAACAACACACTCCTAAATAGTCAATGAATCAACGACCAAATTGAAATGGAGATGCAGCAATATATGGAAATAAATGACAACAACAACAAAAAGCCCCAACTTCTGTGGGACGCAGCAAAAGCAGTCTTAAGAGGAAAGTATATAGCAATCCAGGCATATTTAAAGAAGGAAGAACAAACCCAAATGAATAGTCTAACGTCACAATGATCAAAATTGGAAAAAGAAGAACAAATGAGGCCTAAAGTGGGCAGAAGGAGGGACATAATAAAGATTAGAGAAGAAATAAGTAAAATTGAGAAGAATAAAACAATAGAAAAAATCAATGAAACCAAGAGCTGGTTCAATGAGAAAATAAACAAAATAGATAAGCCTCTAGCCAGACTTATTAAGAGAAAAAGAGAATCAACACACATCAACAGAATCAGAAACGAGAAAGGAAACATCATGATGGACTTAACAGAAATACAAAGAATTACTAGAGAATACTATGAAAACCTATATGCTAAGAAACTGAGAAACCTAGAAGTGGATAACTTCCTAGAAAAATATAACCTTCCAAGACTGACCAAGGAAGAAACACAAAATCTAAACAAACCAATTACGAGAAAAGAAATTGAAGTGGTAATCAAAAAACTACCCAAGAAAAAAACCCCCGGGCCAAATGGATTTACCTCAGAATTTTATCAGACATACAGAGAAGATATAATACCCATTCTCCTTAAAGTTTTCCAAAAAACTAGAAGAGGAGGGAATACTCCCAAACTCATTCTATGAAGCCAACATCACTCTAATACCAAAACCAGGCAAAGACCCCACCAAAAAAGAAAACTACAGACCAATATCCCTGATGAATGTAGATGCAAAAATACTCAACAAAATATTAGCACACCGAATTCAAAAATACATCAAGAGGATCATACACCATGACCAAGTGGGATTCATCCCAGGGATGCAAGGATGGTACAACATCCGAAAATCCATCAACATCATCCACCACATCAACAAAAAGAAGGACAAAAACCACATGATCATCTCCATAGATGCTGGAAAAGAATTCGACAAAATTCAACATCCATTCATGATAAAAACTCTCAACAAAATGGGTATAGAGGGCAAGTACCTCAACATAATAAAGGCCATCTATGATAAACCCACAGCCAACATCATACTGAACAGCGAGAAACTAAAAGCTTTTCCTCTGAGATTGGGAACAAGACAGGGATGCCCACTCTCCCCACTGTTATTTAACATAGTACTGGAGGTCCTAGCCACGGTAATTAGACAAAACAAAGAAATACAAGGAATCCAGATTGGTAAAGGAGAAGTTAAACTGTCACTATTTGCAGATGACATGATACTGGACATAAAAAACCCTAAGGACTCCACTCCAAAACTACTAGAACTGATATCGGAATACAGCAAAGTTGTAGGATACAAAATTAACACACAGAAATCTGTGGCTTTCCTATACACTAACAATGAACCAATAGAAAGAGAAATCTGGAAAACAATTCCATTCACAATTGCATCAAAAAGAATAAAATGCTTAGGAATAAACCTTACCAAGGAAGTGAAAGACTTATACCCTGAAAACTATAAGACACTCTTAAGAGAAATTAAAGGGGACACTAACAAATGGAAACTCATCCCATGCTCCGGCTAGGAAGAATTAATATCGTCAAAATGGCCATCCTGCCTAAAGCAATATACAGATTTGATGCAATTCCTATCAAATTACAAACAACATTCTTCAACGAACTAGAACAAATAGTTCAAAAATTCATATGGAAACACCAAAGACCCCGAATAGCCAAAGCAATCCTGAGAAGGAAGAATAAAGTGGGGGAGATCTTGCTCCCCAATTTCAAGCTCTACTACAAAGCCACAGTAATCAAGACAGTTTGGTACTGTCACAAGAACAGAGCCAAACACCAGTGGAACAGAAAAGAGACCCAGATATTAACCCAAACATATATGGTCAATTAATATATGATAAAGGAGCCATGGACATACAATGGGGAAATGACAGTCTCTTCAACAGATGGTGCTGGCAAAACTGGACAGCTACATGTAAGGGAATGAAACTGGATCACTGTCTAACCCCATACACAAAAAGTAAATTTGAAATGGATCAAAGACTTGAATGTAAGTCATGAAACCATAAAACTCTTGGCAAAAAACATAGGCAAAAATCTCTTGGACATAAACATGAGTGACTTCTTTATGAACATATCTCCCCAGGCAAGGGAAACAAAAGCAAAAATGAACAAGTGGGACTATATCAAGCTGAAAAGCTTCTGTACAGCAAAGGACACCATCAATAGAACAAAAAGGTATCCTACAGTATGGGAGAACATATTCATAAATGACAGATCCGATAAAGGGTTGACATCCAAAATATATAAAGGACTCATGCACCTCAACACACAGAAAGCAAATAATCCAATTAAAAAATGGGTAGAGGAGCTGAACAGACAGTTCTCCAAAGAAGAAATTCAGATGGCCAACAGACACATGAAAAGATGCTCCACATCGCTTGTTATCCAAGAAATGCAAATTAAAACCACAATGAGATATCACCTCACGCCAGTAAGGATCACCACCATCCAAAAGACAAACAACAAATGTGGGTGAGGTTGCAGAGAAAGGGGAACCCTCCTACACTGCTGGTGGGAATGCAAATTAGTTTAACCATTGTGGAAAGCAGTAGGGAGGTTCCTCAAAAAGCTCAAAATAGAAATACCATTTGACCCAGGAATTCCACTTCTAGGAATTTTCCCTAAGAATGCAGCAGCCCAGTTTGAAAAAGACAGATGCACCCCTGTGTTTATCACAGTACTATTCACAATAGTCACGAAAAGGAAGCAACCTAAGTGTCCATCAATAGATGAATGGATAAAGAAGATGTGGTACATATACACAATGGAATATTATTCAGGCATAAGAAGAAAACAAATCCTACTATTTGAAACAACATGGATGGAGCTAGAGGGTATTATGCTCAGTGAAATAAGCCAGGCAGAGAAAGACAAGTACCAAATGATTTCACTCATATGTGGAGTATAAGAACAAAGAAAAACTGAAGGAACAAAACAGCAGCAGAATCACAGAACCCAAGAATGGACTAACGGTTACCCAAGGGAAAGGGACTGGGCAGGAGGGGTGGGAAGGGAGGGAGAAGGGCAGGGAAAAACAAAGCAGGCCTTATGATTAGCATGTATAATGTGGGGGGGCACGGGGAGGGATGTGCAACACAGAGAAGACAAGTAGTGAGTCTACAGCATCTTACTACGCTGATGGACAGTGACTGTAATGGGGTTTGTGAGGGGGGACTTGGTGAAGGGGAGAGTCTAGTAACCATAATGTTCTTCATGTAATTGTAGATTAATGATTATAACATGAATTTTAAAAAATTTGTAATAATAATAGGGAAATTGAGGGGCGGAAGATGGCGGCGTGAGTAGAGCAGCGGAAATCTCCTCCCAAAACAACATATATCTATGATAATATAACAAAGACAACCCTTCCTAGAATAAAGACCAGAGGACACAGGACAATATCCAGACCACGTCCGAACCTGAGAGAACCCAGCGCCTCGCGAAGGGGGTAAGATACAAGCCCCGGCCCCGCGGGAGCCGAGCACCCCTCCCCCCAGGTCCCAGCAGGAGAAGAGCAGGCAGAGCGGGAGGGAGACGGAGCCCAGGGCTGCCGAGCACCCAGCCCCCGCCATCCGGGCCAGAGTGCAGGGCGCTCGATACTAGGAAAACAGGGCAGCAAGAACAGTGAGCGGGCACTGGAGGCTGGGCGACAGAGGACATAAGAAAAGCGCGCGACCATTTTTTTTTTTTTTTTGCTTTTTTGCTGTTTTGTTTTGGCGAGCGCTTTTTGGAAGTCTTAAAGGGATAGGACCCCAATACTAGGGAAACAGGGCAGCAAGACCGGTGAGCAGAGGCCCGAGGCTGGCACCGGAGAATAAAGAAAAATGAACGACCACTGCTTTTTTTTTTTTTTAATTAAAAACTTTTTTTTTTTTAATTAAAAAAATTTTTTTTTCTTTTTTTTTTTTGGTGGGCGTTGTTTTGTTTTGGCGGGTGTTTTTGGAAGTCTTAAAGGGGCAGGGCGGGCCACTTAATCCAGAGGTAGGGAATCCGGGATCTCTGGGCACCGTAACCCCTGGGCTGCAGGGAGCAGGGAGGCCCCTTATGGAGATAAATAGCCTCCCAGCAGCTCCTGCTCCAACGCGACTCCACCATTTTGGAGCAGCTGCCTGAGCGAGGCCACGCCCACAGCAACAGCGGAGATTAACTCCATAGCAGCCGGGCAGGAAGCAGAAACCCTGTCTGCGCGCAGCTGCGCAGCACAAGCCACTAGAGGTCGCTGTTCTCCCAGGAGAGGAGGGCCACAAACCAACAAGAAAGGAAGTCCTTCCAGCCGTCACTTGTCCCAGCTCTGCACACTATTCCTATCACCATGAAAAGGCAAAGCTACAGGCAGACAAAGATCACAGAGACAACACCAGAGAAGGAGACAGACCTAACCAGTCTTCTTGACAAAGAATTCAAAATAAGAATCATAAACATGCTGACAGAGATGCAGAGAAATACGCAAGAGAAATGGGATGAAGTCCGGAGGGAGATCACAGATGCCAGAAAGGAGATCACAGAAATGAAACAAACTCTGGAAGGGTTTATAAGCAGAATGGATAGAATGCAAGAGGCCATTGATGGAATTGAAATCAGAGAACAGGAACGCATAGAAGCTGACATAGAGAGAGACAAAAGGATCTCCAGGAATGAAACAATATTAAGAGAACTGTGTGACCAATCCAAAAGGAACAATATCCGTATTATAGGGGTCCCAGAAGAAGAAGAGAGAGGAAAAGAGATGGAAAGTATCTTAGAAGAAATAATTGCTGAAAACTTCCCCACACTGGGGGAGGAAGTAATTGAACAGACCACGGAAATACACAGAACCCCCAACAGAAAGGATCCAAGAAGGGCAACACCAAGACACATAATAATTAAAATGGCAAAGATCAAGGATAAGGAAAGAGTGTTAAAGGCAGCTAGAGAGAAAAAGGTCACCTATAAAGGGAAACCCATCAGGCTAACGTGAGATTTCTCAACAGAAACCCTACAGGCCAGAAGAGAATGGCATGATATATTGAATACAATGGAACAGAAGGGCCTTGAACCAAGGATACTGTATCCAGCACGACTATCATTCAAATATGACGGTGGGATTAAACAATTCCCAGACAAACAAAAGCTGAGGGAATTTGCTTTCCACAAACCACCTCTACAGAACATCTTACAGGGACTGCTCTAGATGGGAGCACTCCTAGAAAGAGCACAGCACAAAACAACCAACATATGAAGAATCAAGGAGGAGGAACAAGAAGGGAGAGAAGAAAAGAATCTCCAGACAGTGTATATAACAGCTCAATAAGCGAGCTAAGTTAGGCAGTAAGATACTAAAGAGGCTAACCTTGAACCTTTGGTAACCACGAATTTAAAGCCTGCAATGGCAATAAGTACATATCTTTCAATAGTCACCCTAAATGTTAATGGGTTGAATGCACCAATCAAAAGACACAGAGTAACAGAATGGATAAAAAAGCAAGACCCATCTATATGCTGCTTACAAGAAACTCACCTCAAACCCAAAGACATGTACAGACTAAAAGTCAAGGGATGGAAAAACATATTTCAAGCAAACAACAGTGAGAAGAAAGCAGGGGTTGCAGTACTAATATCAGACAAAATAGACTTCAAAACAAAGAAAGTAACAAGAGATAAAGAAGGACACTACATAATGATAAAGGGCTCAGTCAAACAAGAGGATATAACCATTCTAAATATATATGCACCCAACACAGGAGCACCAGCATATGTGAAACAAATACTAACAGAACTAAAGGGGAATATAGACTGCAATGCATTCATTCTAGGAGACTTCAACACACCACTCACCCCAAAGGATAGATCCACTGGGCAGAAAATAAGTAAGGACATGGAAGCACTGAACAACACAGTAGAGCAGATGGACCTAATAGACATCTATAGAACTCTACATCCAAAAGCACCGGGATATACATTCTTCTCAAGTGCACATGGAACATTCTCCAGAATAGACCACATACTAGGCCACAAAAAGAGCCTCATAAAATTCCAAAAGACTGAAATCCTACCAACCAACTTTTCAGACCACAAAGGCATAAAACTAGAAATAAACTGTACAAAGAAAGCAAAGAGGCTCACAAACACATGGAGGCTTAACAACACGCTCCTAAATAATCAATGGATCAATGACCAAATAAAAATGGAGATCCAGCAATATATGGAAACAAATGACAACAACAACACTAAGCCCCAACTTCTGTGGGACACAGCAAAAGCAGTCTTAAGAGGAAAGTATATAGCAATCCAAGCATATTTAAAAAAGGAAGAGCAATCCCAAATGAATGGTCTAATGTCACAATTATCGAAATTGGAAAAAGAAGAACAGATGAGGCCTAAGGTCAGCAGAAGGAGCGACATAATAAAGATCAGAGAAGAAATAAATAAAATTGAGAAGAATAAAACAATAGCAAAAAGCAATGAAACCAAGAGCTGGTTCTTCGAGAAAATAAACAAAATAGATAAGCCTCTAGCCAGACTTATTAAGAAGAAAAGAGAGTCAACACAAATCAACAGTATCAGAAACGAGAAAGGAAAAATCACGACGGACCCCACGGAAATGCAAAGAATTATTGGAGACTACTATGAAAACCTATATGCTAACAAGCTGGGAAACCTAGGAGAAATGGACAACTTCCTAGAAAAATACAACCTTACAAGATTGACCCAGGAAGAAACAGAAAATCTAAACAGACCAATTACCAGCAACGAAATTGAAGTGGTAATCAAAAAACTACCAAAGAACAAAACCCCCGGGCCAGATGGATTTACCTCGGAATTTTATCAGACATACAGGGAAGACATAATACCCATTCTCCTTAAAGTTTTCCAAAAAATAGAGGAGGAGGGGATACTCCCAAACTCATTCTATGAAGCTTACATCACCCTAATACCAAAACCAGGCAAAGACACCACCAAAAAAGAAAACTACAGACCAATATCCCTGATGAACGTAGATGCAAAAATACTCAACAAAATATTAGCAAGCCGAATTCAAAAATACATCAAAAGGATCATACACCATGACCAAGTGGGATTCATCCCAGGGATGCAAGGATGGTACAACATTCGAAAGTCCATCAACATCATCCACCACATCAACAAAAAGAAAGACAAAAACCACATGATCATCTCCATAGATGCTGAAAAAGCATTTGACAAAGTTCAACATCCATTCATGTTAAAAACTCTCAGCAAAATGGGAATAGAGGGCAAGTACCTCAACATAATAAAGGCCATCTATGATAAACCCACAGCCAACATTATATTGAACAGCGAGAAGCTGAAAGCATTTCCTCTGAGATCGAGAACTAGACAGGGATGCCCACTCTCCCCACTGTTATATAACATAGTACTGGAGGTCCTAGCCACGGCAATCAGACAAAATAAAGAAATACAAGGAATCCAGATTGGTAAAGAAGAAGTTAAACTGTCACTATTTGCAGATGACATGATACTGTACATCAAAAACCCTAAAGACTCCACCCCAAAACTACTAGAACTGATATCGGAATACAGCAAAGTTGCAGGATACAAAATCAACACACAGAAATCTGTGGCTTTCCTATACACTAACAATGAACCAACAGAAAGAGAAATCAGGAAAACAACTCCATTCACAATTGCATCAAAAAAAAAAAAATACCTAGGAATAAACCTAACCAAAGAAGTGAAACACTTATACTGTGAAAACTACAAGTCACTCTTAAGAGAAATTAAAGGGGACACTAACAGATGGAAACTCATCCCATGCTCGTGGCTAGGAAGAATTAATATCGTTAAAATGGCCATCCTGCCCAAAGCAATATACAGATTTGATGCAATCCCTATGAAACTACCAGCAACATTCTTCAATGAACTGGAACAAATAATTCAAAAATTCATATGGAAACACCAAAGACCCCGAATAGCCAAAGCAATCCTGAGAAAGAAGAATAAAGTAGCGGGGATCTCACTCCCCAACTTCAAGCTCTACTATAAAGCCATAGTAATCAAGACAATTTGGTACTGGCACAAGAGCAGAGCCACAGACCAATGGAACAGACTAGAGAATCCAGACATTAACCCAGACATATATGGTCAATTAATATTTGATAAAGGAGCCATGGACATACAATGGCGAAATGACAGTCTCTTCAACAGGTGGTGCTGGCAAAACTGGACAGCTACATGTAGGAGAATGAAACTGGACCACTGTCTAACCCCATATACAAAAGTAAACTCAAAATGGATCAAAGACCTGAATGTAAGCCATGAAACCATTAAACTCTTGGAAGAAAACATAGGCAAAAACCTCTTAGACATAAACATGAGTGACCTCTTCTTGAACATATCTCCCCGGGCAAGGAAAACAACAGCAAAAATGAACAAGTGGGACTATATTAAGCTGAAAAGCTTCTAAACAGCAAAAGACACCATCAATAGAACAAAAAGGAAACCTACAGTATGGGAGAATATATTTGTAAATGACAGATCCGATAAAGGCTTGACGTCCAGAATATATAAGGAGCTCTCACGCCTCAACAAACAAAAAACAAATAACCCAATTAAAAAATGGGCAGAGGAACTGAACAGACAGTTCTCCAAAAAAGAAATACAGATGGCCAACAGACACATGAAAAGATGCTCCACATTGCTAATTATCAGAGAAATGCAAATTAAAACTACAATGAGGTATCACCTCACACCAGTAAGGATGGCTGCCATCCAAAAGACAGAGAACAACAAATGTTGGCGAGGCAGTGGAGAAAGGGGAACCCTCCTACACTGCTGGTGGGAATGTAAGTTAGTTCAACCATTGTGGAAAGCAGTATGGAGGTACATCAAAATGCTCAAAACAGACTTACCATTTGACCCAGGAATTCCACTCCTAGGAATTTACCCTAAGAACGCAGCAATCAAGTTTGAGAAAGACAGATGCACCCCTATGTTTATTGCAGCACTATTTACAATAGCCAAGAATTGGAAGCAACCTAAATGTCCATCAATAGATGAATGGATAAAGAAGATGTGGTACATATACACAATGGAATACTACTCAGCCATAAGAAAAGGGCAAATTAAATCATTTGCAGCAACATGGATGGAGCTGGAGGGTATTATGCTCAGTGAAACAAGCCAAGCGGAGAAAGAGAAATACCAAATGATTTCACTTATCTGTGGAATATAAGAACAAAGGAAAAACTGAAGGAACAAAACAGCAGCAGAATCACAGAACTCAAGAATGGACTAACAGGTACCAAAGGGAAAAGGACTGGGGAGGATGGGTGGGTAGGGAGGCATAAGGGGGGGAGAAGTAGGGGGGTATTAAGATTAACATGCATGGGGGGGTAGGAGAAAAGGGAGGGCTGTACAACACAGAGAAGGAAAGTAGTGATTCTACAACATTTTGCTATGCTGATGGACAGTGACTGTAAAGGGGTTTATTGGGGGAGACCTGGTATAGGGGAGAGCCTAGTAAACATAATATTCGTCATGTAAGTGTAGATTAGTGATACCAAAAACAAAGCAAAAAAAAAAAAAAAAGGGCAGTTCCTGTGTAGTAACCTCCAACGAGTTCTACACAAGGGTATAAAGGGCATATAAAAGTGTAGGCAAAGGGTCTGTTTGTGTTTATACAGAGGATCAAAGCCTAATTGGGCTACCCCGAAAATGAACTAAGATACGATATGAAAAAGAACTTCCAACATCTGCACTCTCTGGAAGACTCATGCCAGAAGATGATCATCAAAAAACTCCAACAAAGATCCACGCACTGCTACAGCTGTAGATGCACTCATCCCACCCGTTCCTGGACTTGCCATGGGAATGAGGAAGGAGATATCTAAGCTGGCCTGTGCATACAGTAAAACAACAAATTTGACTGGATCTATACTGTTGGAACTCAACCAAGAATTTGGAGAAGTGCAAATTGTAGCACTCCAAAGTCTTACAACTACAGACTATTTACTGTTAAAAGAACATATGGCATGTGAACAGTCCCCAGGAATGGGTTGTTTTAATTTGTCTGATTTCTCTCAGACTGTTCAAGTTCAGTTGGACAATATCCACCATATCATAGATAAGTTTTCACAAATGCCTAAGGTGCCTAACTGGTTTTCTTGGTTTCACTGGAGATGGCTGGTAATTATAGATATGCTTTGGTTATGTAACTATACTCCTATTACGTTAATGTGTGTGCGCAATTTAAGTAGTAGCTTAAAACCTATATATGCTGAAGTTACTCTACAAGAAGATATGTCAAAGAAATAATCAATCTTCCCATGTTTTATGCCACCTGCTACTTCTATAGCTTTTCTTCTTCCTTCCTAATTACAACCCTTAAATAGAATTCGTGCCTCATATCAAATTTACCGAGTATCATAAATCTTCCAAGTGGTAAAGATACCTCAAGACAAATGCTGGGCATAGAAGCCACAGGGCATAAATATGCAAAGAAGTAAAAAGCTAACCTTTTCAAACAATAAGGCTTCCCTCTCACTTACCAACTTCACATCTCCCTGTATGGCCCCGGAAGATGACTGGTTAGCCAGAGACGGGTAAGATTCCTCAAGGGAGGAACAACCTAAGACAGGCACAGTCGCAGGGGGGCCATCAGGTGAGAAATTGGGGATCAACAGAGGTGAGGCTTAAAACCTCACCCCCCCTGTTCTGAGAGAAATCTTCTGCATACGTGGATGTTTTATTGCCCTGGTCTAGCTTGGATTAACACATAGTCTACAGGCACACACCTGATCATCTACATTTGCTCTCTTACAACACTAAACTATGTTTTCTACCTTTATCTTGTATCTACCTACCACTTCAGCATTTTATTAAAAATAATAATAATAAAGAGAGAAATGTGGTATCCACATATAAATCAAGTATAAAAACCAAATGAGTATTCATATTTGAACTGACTGTTTATAGTTCATAATGCATGAGCAAAACCAAAAGTTTCTGTGATGACTGCCCTTGTACTGTTCACTATGTAACTTATTCACTATGTAAGAATTCGTTCTCCATGTAAGAACTTGTTCGTTATGCCTCAGAAGATTGGAGACTGATGAAAATTAGGCTTGGGGTGGATTAATGATTGTGCATTGAGCATTGACTCCCCTATACAGAATTATTGTCGTTAACAACCATTTGATCAATAAATATGAGAGATGCCCTCACAAAAAAAAAAAAAAAGGTCAGACTTCCAATGGTAAAATAAGTAAGTAACCGGGATGTAATGTATAGCATAAGGAATATAGTCAAGATATTGTAACAGCTTGGTAGGGTGATAGCTGGAACCTAGAATTATGTATATAAATGTTCTACCACTGTGTTGTACACTTCAAACTAATGTAATGTAATACTGTGCGTCAACTACCCTTCAATAAAAAATAATTATTTAAAAAAAAAAAATAATAATAATAATAGGGAAATTCCCAGGAGGCAGTTACCATCACCCATATGGCCAGATTAAAATACTAGAAAGGCTAGAGATCAGGATTATTAAATAATCATGAGAATGGCAACCTTGTACTTAAACTGAGATAAAGAAAGGCGACCATGAAGACAATTTCCAGACTGAGCCACACCTCCTGGGGGGCATACAGCAGCAGCAGGGGCACCCCGTCTAGTGTTCACAGCCCCGAGAAACTGAACCAAGAGCCAGAGACAAAACACAGGGCTACGGTATAAACCCCAGAGTAAGAAATCAGAATCCAGTAGACGAGAAAATTAAAGACAAAGAAGGAAAGTCAACTGTGTAAAGATGTCAAACTACCTAAGTAAACGTGTGAACTTAACTCGTCCCTACAAACATAACAGGCACCCTGTCCACCTGAGGCTGGAGAAGCAAGCTGTGGCCATGCCCTGTGCCACAGGGTATTTGAAAATTTCTGAATAAAAGCAGTATTATTCTGTTGGCCTTCCACCCTTTTAATTGATTTGGTTCTGTATATTTTTTCTCCAATTTCCAAATCCATACCCACCTCAGAAACTACTGGCCATTAACAAAAAGTATTCTCTTCAGAAGACAGTAATACATTATACTGTGAAAAGCCACAGCAGTGAGAAAGAGTGACCCACCGGTCCAGGCAACCACCGGGGTGGGTTCACAAATATGAGAGTACATAGAAGAGACAAACACAAGGCGTTCACACTGCATGATTCCTTTCAGGGAAAGTACGATGACCAGCTGGTCAATCTACGCCGTTAAAAGTCAGGACCATTGTTACCCTTGCGTGCGTGTGACTGGAAAAGGCTTGAGAGGGGTTTCTGGGTGTAAACAGTCTTCTGGTTTTTGATCTAGGTGTTTGGTTTGTAAAATCTAATTATGCCTGTATCTATATGTATACTTTTCTATATATACATTTGTTTTTATGTAATGTTTGTATACAAGAATATAACAGAGAATTTTAAAATAAGGAATTCTAAAACTTTGGAGCAAAGAACTGCAGGGCTGTAGCAACCCACACTTAACAACCAAAAAGACTACTTTGAAGATGGCGATTCCCAATTAAGTGAGTGACCTTGTCACAGTCACAGATCCATCGTGGTGAACAACATTTACAGGCTTGTTTTCCTTTGGTCTCACTTTGACTCCAACCTTAATTTGCCTTCCCCATTCCAATACCTTTCACTTATATTTAAATGAATAAAGTTGTATGATTATTAGCAACTTTTCCTCTCATCATTGTCTGAAAAGGAAGCAGCCTATAAAAGGTATGCTATAAAAGGCACATCGCAAAGAATATGCTTTACAACCTTAGCCAGTGGGGCAAATCCAGAAATTTTCAGGCCAATATCTGACTTAGAAAAAGTTCAGGCAGCAGTCTTATATGAGAAAGGATGCTCACAAAAGGTGAAGGATTGTATTAAACTTACAATCATGGTTGTTTTTTTATCCCAACCATTGTCTTTTCCTAAAGAGAATTCTCAGTCAAGGGCACCCACCCTTTGCTGAGGCCCCAGGAGTCCCCTTCCTGACACTGCTGCAGAAGTCACGCTACCTGTCTGCATTTCCTTGAAGCTGACCCAGCAGGGCCACACAGGCCTGTGAGGGCAGGGCAGGGTGGGCAGCTCACAGGTGGAAGAGCTGACGACCTTGAACTCGACCTCTTTCTCTCCTCG
The DNA here is from genome assembly GCF_030020395.1 of Manis pentadactyla. Classification (NCBI taxonomy): domain Eukaryota; kingdom Metazoa; phylum Chordata; class Mammalia; order Pholidota; family Manidae; genus Manis; species Manis pentadactyla. The sequence continues at coordinate 14,233,492 of NC_080020.1, forward strand.
TAATCTAACCAGCAACTGCTGTCCTCACTATACCAAGCAGGTCACAAGGGATGAGGCTGGGGGTTCAAATGAGAAATGGGAAAGCACTGAAGGACTGTAAAGCACTGGGCAGGTACAAGAAATTATTTCCATGGATGTACACCACCAACTGTGACAGGAGACATTTTTAAATGAAGTATCACCTTCAGATTCTTTTAGATTTCAGAACCTAGTACTGAAACTTCTTTAAATAGAACAGTTACGTTAGGTTGAACCATAGGAAATTGCTGACTTATAGATCTAACATGGACCTACTCGTGACAATTTCATATTGGTTCAATGTAATACAAAACTTATAAAAAGTGTTTATATTTTTATACATAAGTTTATTAAAAAATCTAAACTACTATAATACCTCGGGTTTGCGCAGCTTCCTTTAAAGCAGCTAGAAGGTGAGGCTTCAAGTTATCCGAAATAAATCTTCCTTCAAGACCAGGAAAAAGGGACCTAAAAAGTGAAGGGAGCATCACAATTACAATTGTTAAACGATTCCATGGTAAAGAAATTCAACCAAGTAATTTCAAGCCAGTTAAATTGCTATTTTAATAAATTATAATGAACACATCAGATCACACGGCAATACTTTCCAATCAAATATTATCCAGGCTTCACTTTAAAAGGTGAGGGCACCATGCCCTCCAAATCTGGAAATAGTCTATACATCTTAGAATAAAATCAATTAAATTTTCTGAAATGTCAATCAATACACATCTTCAATTACAAAGACTGAATAGACTATTTTAATTACTTTAAGTTAAATTCATCAAAATAATTCATCGTTAACTAATCTTATTATTAACACTTTACAAGCTTTGCTTTCAGTGTTCTGTTGAAATTTCCAAGAACAATTGCTTGGATAACTTTTTAACTGATAAACATCTGAATGCTTTTTCACTTTAGAATGTAAAAATGCATCCTTTCATATTTGAACAAAGTATTTCTGCGAAAGTCTTCCTAACTGTAAAATCTGTTGCTAACTGCTGAATTCCACAGTAAAGGACTCTAATTGCAGGTGGGGGCAGAGGAATCCCTAAGAGGAGACCGCAGTCTAAGAGTGGGCTCTACCTTGGGTAGTCTTCTGAGGTAATATAAATAACATCTTGATCTGATACAGATGAGGAGAAGGGAACAAAATGTCCACTTTGTAAAGGCAGCAGCTCCAACCCAAGCAGGTCACTGTAGGCTTGGTCGGAGAGCACGAACTCCAGGAGGTGCAGCTTTTCCCCGGCACAGCCCGGCTGCGCACACTTCCTCAGCACCTGGCGCACCCACGCGGGCGTCACCTTCCTCACAGGCCTCCCGCTGGAGGCAGCGAGCTGAAGAGCGGCAGCCAGGTTTGCTGGCGCCTTGACAATCTGCTTCCCTGAGCTCTGGAGGTAGCTGAGCACACTTTTCGTGCATTCCGAACCGTCATCAAGTTCTGAGAAGTATGCCTGCTCCAACCTGACCCAGTCGTGGCTGACTGAATGAAGAACCGCATTCTGGAGCAGCTCATCAAACAGAGGCTCTAACAGCGGCCGCCAGTGCACCTTGACTTTGCTCGCATCAGGCCAGAGCCTGTAGATGACGTCAACCGACAAGGGGAAATCGGAGCTCTTTTCTGTCTCCAGACGTTTTATGGAATCTAAGATCAGAGTAGCATAGGCTTTCGGGACAACATTCACAATGAGAAATTCATTCCATAAGGCTGCCGGATCTCGCCACTGGTCCAGCTCTCTCCACTTGATGCTTCTGCGATTGTCAGTCAGGCCAAAGAACCCGCTGATGTGAACCGGGAGCCCCGTTTTACTTTCCTCACCAGGCGGTAAAGGAAGAAAACAAAATGCTTTTCCTGAGAAGTCAGATGTTGCTCCTTTTTCTTCATCATCTCTGCTTGATAAAGACATGGCTATTCCAATGATTGGCACAAATTTCAATTCATCAGCTAAAGAATCAAGTTTACTGTTAATCCCTCGCCCTCCCACACTGTTACACACCAACCAGGAGGTTCCTTGTGCATCCTTAGCACTCTCATCTTCTAGAGCTATGTTTATGTGGTATGTTACACAGGTTATACTGCTGCTCGGGACCTTGTTACAATAGTTACTTATCGCAGCTCCCAGAATCTTCACGGAATCTGACCGTTCACGTTTCAGGGCCTGATTCTCACTCGCAGTCACTCTGAACAGCAGCTTCTCTGTCCCGCCAGCCTCGCGGACATGTAAGGAGACATCCTGCACGCTTTTCAGAAAGAGCAGCACGGTGTCTGCATCTGCCCTAAAAGATTCAAACAACTCAAGAACCTTTTGCTTATTGTAGAGGTTACCACTAAGCTGTGAAGGTTGTAGGCGAAGAGGGAAACGGAAAAATGTTCCTGGAAAATGGCCGTTTATAAACGTTTCCTTGGTGCTTCCAAAAATGCCAATAAATGGTGCAAACTGGTCTGAAAGTTCACTAATTTCTTTGCTATCATCTTTAAGATTCCAACACTGGCCTGATTCATGTGGACCAAAAAGTGTTTGATGGGGATCTAACATCCCAATCTGGTCACCACTAAAGATACAAGGAACATCTGTAAAGAAAAAATTCAACAGTCACAATCAACTCTGAAATTTAGAACACAATTATAATCATAGTTGCAATGCATACATAATTGCTGTCAAAATATTGCACATGAAAAAGCATGAGCCATAAAATGATTCCAGAACGGGTTTATCTAAAACCAAACTAAATTAGGCTTTGGAAATATAATTATTGGACCATTAAAAATAAAAATTTCTCTTTTGATTAAAAAAAATACCAGGCACAGAGACTTTACATGATTATTGCAAAAACCTAAGATACATCTTTAAACACTTATTAAACAATGAAAATTTTGTATTCACACTCAGTGCCCACAGGCATGTGAACCAATTAAACACAAACAGAGCTGCATCCTATGCTTAAAATAAAAATTTCAACCACAGATTCTCTGAAAAAAAGAGAGAGGAAGAAATAACAACGCAGGCAGTTCTGCCCCCCCATGTTACTCCGTGAGCATGTGCCCTGGATGAGTTTGGAATGAGTGCCTTGGGTTGGTCCTCAGCCCTGTGCCTCTCAGAGGACAGCCTCTCAGTCTAGGAGCATCGCGCCGTGCTGAGCCTACGGGCAGTGCCACAAGGTACATACCTGTGAGGCATGTAGCATGGGCCCTGACCTGATTATCAGCTGCTTCACCTGTCTCTCAACCAAAGACAAAATGATACTTAAACACTGGCAGAAAAAGTGGGTATGTTGGATGTGCTGTATTGTGAGAAATTCTTCACCATGGTGCCTTTATAAGGACTTCCCAAGGGTAGTTTTGACACGTTTTGCCTTACATGCTGACTTAAGCACCTACCGTTAAGCAAGAGTCAACCACAGTAAGTCCACCTTTATTTCATCCACTGCATGCTCAGTGTCACTGCCGCCTATTCCTAAGCGCTCAGGTGTTTTAAGTAGGTAATGTCCTGGCCACCAACCCTGCCGCTAACTCAATCAACAATGAGTTATACTTGTCTACACTCCCTTGGGACAGCACTCGCTCTGAATACTGAACTCAGGCCAGGGAGACTCCTGACAGTTGCAAAGCATGACTCATGACCTTTGCAAAGCCTCAGATTAGAGACTAGCACTCCAGTTAATGCTGTGCACACAAATATACACGTTCCCAAATCTGGACCAAATCCACAGTGAGAAGCAGATGCTGGCAGTCAGTGGAACTCCCTAAACAATTCATTTCTGTCCAACAGTCTCCACACTTTTGAAATTCATGTACGTGCCCTCATAAACTTAAAAGCTACTATATACACAGACTGGGGGGTAACTCATGAATATTAATATTCATTAACCTGTAACTCGCAGAATGTTACATTCATGTATTATAGTTATATAATATTATATGATTTAATATCTAATATTAACATCTAATATAACATCTAATATAATTAATATTACTTATACATTATAATAATATAAATGCAATTTAAAAAATAGGTTTACTAAAACTGGGCTACAGTGGAGGTGACCTTATGTCGCACTGCCCAGGGCAGTCGCAGTTTAGGCCAGCTCTCTGACATTAATGTTAATCTCCTTCACTCTGAGGGGTGCCCCATTTGAATGGTGAATTAACACGGTCATCCTAGCAATAGCTTGGCCAGCCCAATCTCTCCTTCTTTTGCAAGTTCAAAATGCAAAAACAGTCTGAAAGTAAACCATAACAAGGGTCAAGTCCATAAAAAAACCTTTCCCATGAACTATAATAAATAATAAGAGCATTGATTCTAGAAGAATAGCCATGCATTCTTACACTAAGAGTTTCAAGTGTTTCCAATTGTAACTGTGTAAGTTTCTGGTAACTATAAATCCAAAACCTCCTTTTAATTCTAGGTTCAAAACATTACTTCAAAATAATCTTTAAAATATTCATAAGTTTAAGAAGAGCAAAATTTTTATGAGGAAATATACAGAGCCCAGATTACTTTAAAGATCTTCACTTTGTCAGTTATTAAATACCACTGGGTAGTATACTCTCCTCATTCATCTCTTGACATTTAAAAATATGTACAAGAAAATCTGTGAAAATCAGTTTGTATAACTAAAGATTGTCAGTGTAAAATTTTTTACAGTACAAGCATACCTCACTTTATCATACTTAGCTCTACTGCACTTCAGATGCTGTGCTTTTTACAAACTAAAGGTTTGTGGCAACCTTTTATTGAGCAAGTCTGTCAGCACTACTTTCCAACAGAAGTTGCTCATCCCATGTCTGTCACATTTTGGTTATTCTCACAATACTAAGAACACTTTCATTATTATGTTTGTTATGGTGATGTGTGAACTTTGATGATACTACTGTAATTATTTGGGGCATGGTGAACCTCACCCACATAAGATGGCAAACAGTTCATAAATGCTGTGCTCTGACTGCTCACCAACTGGCTGTTCCCCCATCTCTCTTGCTCTCCTTGGGCCTCCCTATTCCCTGAAACACAATACTGAAGTCAAGCCAATTAATAACCCCACAATGGCCTCTAAGTGTCCAAGTGAAAGGGAGAGTCACAGATCTCTCACTTTAAATCAAAAGCTAGAAATGATTAATCAGTGAGGAAGACATTGTCAAAAGCTAAGACAGGCTGAAAATGAGGCTTCTTGCACCAAACAGACAGCCAAGCTGTGAATGCGAAAGAAGTCCTTGAAGGAAATTGAGTGCCACTCCAGTGAATGCATGAATGATAAGAAAGCAGTCTTGTTGCTGTTATGGAGAAACTTTTAATGGTCTGGATGGAAGAGCAAACCAGCCACAACATTCCCTTAAGCCAAAGCATAACCCAAAGCAAGGCCACAGCTCTCTTTGGTTTTGTGAAGGCTGAGAGGTGAGGACGCTGCAGAGGACAAGCTGGAAGCTGGCAGAAGGTGGTTCATGAGGTTCAAGGAAAGAAGTCATCTCTGTAACATGAAGTGCGGAGTAAAGTGTCAAGTGCTGACGTAGAAGCTGTAGCAAGCAATCTGGCTAAGATAATTCACGCAGGTGGCTACACTGAACAACAGATTTGCAATGTAGATGAAACAGCCTTCTATTGGAAGAAGATACCATGTAGGACTTTACTAACTAGAGAGGTGAAGTCAATGCCTGGCTTCAAAGATTCAAAGGAGAAGCTGACTCTCTTGTTAGGTGCTAATGCAGCTGGTGACTTTAAGTTGAAGCCAATACTCATTATGCATTCAAAAAATCCTAGGGCCCTTCAGAATTATGCTCAGTCTGCCTTGCCTATGCTCTGTTAATAGAATATCAAAGCCTGGATGGCAGCACATCTGTTTACCACATGGTTTATGGAATAGTCTGAGCCCCCTGTTGAGACCTACTGCTCGGAAAAAGATTCCTTTCAAAATATTCCTGCTTATTGATAAAGTACCTGGACAGCCAAGAGAGCTGATCATGATGCACAACAAGATGAATGTTGTTTTCGTGGCTGCTGACACAACATCCACTCTGCAGCCTATGGATCAAGGCACAATTCCACTTTCAGCTCTTATTACTTAAGAAATACATTTCATAAGAATCTAGCTCCATAAATTGTGATTCCCCTGATGGATATAGGCAAAGTGAATTGAAAACCTTCTAGGAAGGATTCACCATTCTACGTTCCATTAAGAACATTTATGATTCAGGGGAAGAGGTCAAAACACCAACATTCACAGGAGTTTGCAAGAAGCTGATTCCATCTCTCATGAATGACTTTGAGGGGTTCAAGACATCAGGGAGCACGTCACTGAAGATGTGGTGGAAACAACAAGAGAACTAGAATTAGGAGTGGAGCCTGAGGATGTGACTGAATTGCTACAATCTCACGATCAAACTAGAATGGACGAGGAGTTGCTTCTTACAGATGAAAAAAGACAGCAGTTTCCTGAGATGGAAGCTACTCTCAGTGAAGATGCTATGAAAATTGTTGAAATGACAACAAAGGAGTTAGAATATTACATAAACTTGGCTGATGAAGCAGTGGCAGGATTTGAGAGGATTGCCTCCAATTTTGGAAGTTCTGCCACAGTTAAAATGCTGTCAAACAGCACTGCATGCTACAGAGCTAATGCTCATGAAAAGATGAATCAACTGATGCAATACACTTTGTTGTTGTCTTATTTTAATATTTTAAGAAATTGTCAAGGCCATCCCAACCTTCAGCAACTACCACACCCAGATCCATCAGCAGCCATGCACAGTGAGGCAGGACCCTCCACCACCAAAAAGATTACCCCTCGCTGAAAGCTCAGATGATGGTTAGCATTTTTTATCAATAAAGTGTTTTTTAATTAAGGTATATACATTGTTTTTTTTAAATATCACACTGTAGCACACCTGACAGACTACAGCATAGTGTAAACGTACTATTATATGTGCTGGGAAACTAAAGAACTCATTTGATTTCTTAACTGCAGTATTTGCTTACTGCAGTACTCTAGAGCCAGACTTGCAGGATGTCAGAGGGACGCCCGTAACAGTTCTGTGTAGGCTTTTCAAGAGCTACATTTGAGACCTCACACGAAATGACAGAACAAATTACACTGGTTCCACCAAATCATGACATTAACATTTAGCACCACATGATGCTTTGGTTGTAGTTGCCACGGTAACGTTAGATAACTCAAAACACACTAATTATTTCTGTAATATAATTCTTCCCCCAACAGAGAATTTGGAAAAGATGCCTTAAAAACAGTATCATCTCTGAAGTTAATCAAATAAATTTACAAAACATAAGCTAAAATAATTTTCAATATCAAGACTAAAAAGCCAAATACTATACCTGTTATATGATAGACAGAATTGAACCCGATTCCAAATCTTCCAACCTTCAAAGGGTCATCCTTTTTCCTGCTTCGTGCTATTTCTTGAATGCCGTTCCAGTCCTCTGAGGTGAAAACTGCATTGTTGTATACATAGAGAGCTGGCCCTGGGTGTTAAAATGTACACACAGGTGTTCAGCAAGAAGTAAGCCAAAGTGTTTGATTCTCTCAAGAACTTCCTCAATATTAAAATGGCTTATTTCATGAGAAGATGGAAAGAAGTGAATGGAATTAACTCTACTTATAATTCTGATTGCTTTCACAGTAAAAATAACACAAATCAATGGTAATGATTGCCAGCAAAAATAAATTGTTGGCCATATATCCAAAAAGGAAAAATTAAGGGTGTTAAATAGTACTGAGATACCCAATATGGAAGGCAAGCAAGGAAATTGATCAGTGTAGTATTTTGTAAAATCTGTTCCTAAATAGCATATTTGAATTTTCTTTTTTTTTTGTAATGGGATTACCTGTAAATGTACCGAGGAGACTATCTTAAGAAACCTCGTCAATATGTTATTTCATAAGGTGAAAAAAAATCCTCTAGCAATGTTAATAATCAACTTATAAGTGGTTGTTTTTGTTTTTGTCAACCTCTGGATTTTTCTACATTATTTGTATAATTTTTAAAAAGCATTAATATGACCAATTTTTAAATAAGCACTTCAGAATAATACCATCCTATCTCCAAAGTAGTTCCTTTAAAAGTTATATTTATAATTCTGGACAAAATATTTTTGGAATTCTATTTTTGAGACTTATCTTCAGATCTCTAACATTCTTTGAATATGTTCAACTGTAATAACTCCTATTTTAAAATAGTTTTTCTTTAAAAAAGCTACTGAGGGCACAGAGATGGAAAAAGCAAGGCAGAGTGAGAAGTGAGGCAGAAACCTCCTCCCAAAACCACATACCACACGAAAATACAGCAAATACAGCTAATCCTGAAATAGCAAGCCAAAGAATGCAGAACAGACTGCCTACATCTAGGAAAAGAGAAGACCTCACAGAAAACGGTAAAGTAACAAAGACACGATCTGGCAGGACACAAGCCCTCCCCCCACCTCAGCTCACAGACAGAGGAAGAGAAACAGAACTGGGAGGGAGTAGAAGCCCAGGACTGCCAAAAACCCAGCCCTGGAGATCTGGTCTGGGAGCAGGAACCTACATTACATAGTGCTCTAGAGATTAGTGGGGTTGGAAAGCAAATACAGGCAGAATACTTGGAGAGACTGAGATTCCAGCTGCTTGTGGAGAACAGGTATGAACAACTGGCCCCTCAGGGACAAAAGAAAGGTGGACACTTTGAAAGATTTCCCAACAGCGAGAGGGGTGCTAAAAGGGCAAAGATTACAGAGAGGTTACTCCTCAGGAAAAAGGGTAGGTGGACAAAACCATCCTGATACACTAAGCCTAGCAGGTTGGGATCTCTCAGGAGCTTCAGATACTCTATCCCCAAGCTGGCAATGCAGCCTCAAGGACCCCCCACTGCCATATGCAGCCTGCCACTCCTTCCTCCAGGCAGGCACTGGTTCGAAACCTGCAGCCCCAGCCATCATGCCAGGCCAGCCAGAGGGTGGCCCTGCCTACAGCAGCTACAGGACATAGCTCAGAGGCTACTCCCTGAACACTCAGCCCACTGGACCTGGCAGTGGTGGCAAGTGCTACAGCCAAAAAGTAGGAAAGAGCTCTTTCTTCCCAGCAGGCACCAGTTCCACTTACCTGCAACACCCACTGTAGCTACAGCTGCTCAGCAGCTCCAGAGAGTAGAGCTTCTGAGCACTAGAGGATGCCACCTACACAAAGTTATTATTCTAAAGGCATCACTAAAAAAATGAAATGGCAAGAAAATTTTGTACAAACAAAAATATAGCAGAAGATGCCAGAATGAGGGCTAAGTGAAACTGAAATCAACAATCTTCTTGATAAAGATTTCAAAATAAAAATAGTAAACATGCTCATGAAGCCACAGAAAAATAGGTTATTCAAGATCTCATGAAGTCCTCTTTAAGAAAGACAGAAACTTTGAAAAATACAGTATCTGAAATGAAAGGTAAAATGAAGGGATTTCAAAGTAGATTAGATGAGGTAGAGGACACAGTAAATGGAACAGAAATTAGAGAACAGGAATACAAAGAAGCTGAGGCACAGAGAGAAAAAAAGATCTCTAGGAATGAAAGAATATTGAGAGAATTGTGAGATGAATCCAAACAGAAAGATATTCGCACTATAGGGGTACCAGAGGAAGAAAATAGAAAAAAAGAGACAGAAAGTCTCTTTGAGGAAATAATTGCTGAAAACTTCCAAATCTGGGGAAGGAGATAGTCTCTCAGGCCATGGAAGTGTACAGATGTCCCAACACAAGGGACTCTAGGAAGACAACACCAAAACATATAATAATTAAAATGGCAAAGATCAAGGACAAGGACAGAATATTAGAAGCACCCAGAGAGAAAAAAAAGATCAGGTACAAAGGAAAGCCCACCAGGCTATCATCAGACTTCTCAGCAGAAACCTTACAGGCCAGAAGGGAGTGGCGTGATGTATTTAATGCAATGAAGCAGAAGGGTCTCAAACCAAGAATACTCTATCTGGCAAGATTATCATTTAAATTTGAAGGTGGGATTAAACAATTTCCAGATAAGCAAAAGTTGAAGGAATTTACCTCCCACAAATCATCTCTACAGGGAGGAACTGCTATAGATGGAAATGCTCCTAAGGCTAAATAGCTGTCAACTGAAAAAATAAAACCACAGTAAAGGAAGTGGACCAATTAATTACTAAGCAAATGCAAAATTAACTACCCACAGAGTAAGTCAAGGGATACACAGAGAGTTCAGAATAGGACACCTAATATATAAAGAGTGGAGGAGGAAGAAGTAGTGAGGAAAAAAAAAAAGAACCCTTAGATTGTGTTTGAAAGAGCATAATGAGAGTTAAGTTAGACTGTTAGATAGTAAGGAAGCTGCCTTTGAACATTTGGTAACCACGAATCTAAAGCCTGCAATGGCAATAAGTACATACCTATCGATAATCACCCTAAATGTAAATGGACTGAATGCACCAACCAACAGACACAGTTACACAATGGATAAAAGAACAAAACCCATGTATATGCTGCCTACAAGAGACTCACTTCAAACCCAAAGACATACACAGACTAAAAGTGAAGGGATAGAAAAGAGAGTTCATGCAAATAACAGGGATAAAAAAGCAGGAATAGCAGCACTTGTGTCAGAAAATAGACTTCAAAACAAAGAAAGTAACAAAAGACAAAGAAGGACATCACATAATGATAAAGGGGTCAGTCTAACAAGAGGACATAACCAGTATAAATATCTATGCACCTAACATAGGAGCACCCAAATATGTAAAATAAATACTAACAGAATTGAATGGTGAAACAAAATGCAAAGCATTCATTTTAGGAGATTTCAACACACCACTCACTCCAAAGGACAGATCAACCAGACAGAAAATAAGAACACAGAGGCACTGAACAACACATTAGAACAGATGGACCTAACAGACATCTACAGAACATTCTACCCAAAAGCAGCAGGATACACATTCTTCTCAAGTGTACATGGAACATTTTCTAGAATATATGACATACTAGGCCACAAAAAGAGCCTCAGTAAATTCAGAGGACTGAAATTGTACCAACTAACCAGCTTCTAAGACTAGAAAGGTATGAAACTAGAAGTAAATTATGCAAAGAAAACAAAAAAAGCCCACAAATGTATGGAGGCTTAACAACATGCTCCTAAAAATGGGTCAATGACCAAATAAAAACAGAGATGAAGCAATATATGGAGATAAATGAAAACAACAACTCAACACCCCAAAACCTGTGTGATGCACTGAAGGCAGTTCTAAGAGGAAAGTATATTGAAATACACACTCACTTCAAGAAAGAAAAATTCCAAATGAACAGTCTAAACTCACAATTAATGAAACTAGAAAAGGAAGAAAAAACGAGGCCCAAAGTCAGCAGAAGGAGGGACATAATAAAGATGAGAGCAGAAATCAATAAAATGGAGAAGAATCAAACAATGGAAAGACTTAATGAAAGCAGGAGCTGGTTCTTTGAGAAAATAAACAATAGATAAATGACTAGCCAGATGTATCAAGAAAAAAGTATACACACATAAGCAGAATCAGGAATGATAAAGTAAAAATCACTACAGACACCATGGAAATACAAAGACTTATTAGAGAATACTATGAAAAATTATATGCTAACAAACTGGATAATCTAGAAGAAATGGAAAACTTTCTAGAAAAATACAACCTTCCAAGACTGCCCCAGGAAGAAACAGAAAATTTGAACAGACCAATTATCAATAATGACATTGAATTGGTAATCAAAAACCTACCCAAGAACAAAACCTATGGACCAGATGGCTTCACGGCTGAATTTTACCAAACATTTAGTGAAGACCTAATACCTATCCTCCTTAAAGTTTTCCAAAAAGTAGAAGAGGAGGGAATACTTCCAAACTCATTGTATGAAGCCAGCATCATTCTAAAACCAAAACCAGGCATGCACCACAAAAAAAGAAAATTATAGACCAAATATCCCTGAGGAACATAGATGCAAAAATACTCAACAAAATATTAGCAAAGCAAATTCAAAAATACATCAAAAAGATCATCCATCATGATCAAGTGGGATTTATTCCAGGTATGCAAGGGTGGTACAATATTAAAAAATCCATGTACATCATACACCACCTCAATAAAAAGGATAAAAATTACATGATCGTCTCAATAAATGCTGAAAAAGCATTTGACAAAATTCAACATCCATTCACGATAAAAACTCCCAACAAAATGGGTATAGAGGGCAAGTACCTCAACATGATAAAGGCCACAGATGACAAACTCACAGCCAACATCAGACTCAACAGGGAAAAGCTGAAAGCTTTTCCTCTAAGATCAGGAACAAGACAAGGATGCTCACTCTCCCCACTTCCATTGAACATAGTTCTGCAGGTCCTAGCCACGGCAATCAGACAACACAATGAAATAAAAGGCATCCAGATTGGTAAGGAAGAAGTTACTGTCACTGCTGTTTGCAGATGACATGATGTTGTACATAAAAACCCTAAAGAATCCACCCCAAAACTACTAGAACTAATAACTGAATTCAGCAAAGTCACAGGGTGCAAAATTAATACACAGAAATCTGTGGCATTCCTATATACTAATGGTGAAATAGAAGAAAGAGAAATCAGGAAAACAACTTCATTTACAATTACATCAAAAAGAATAAATACCTAGCAATAAACCTAACCAAGGAGGTGAAAGACCTATACTCTGAAAACTACAAGACACTCATGAGAGAAATTAAAGAAGACAATAGTAAATGGAAATACATCCCATGCTCATGGAAAAGAAGAATTAATATTGTCAAAATGGCCACCCTGCCTAAAGCAATCTACAGATTCAATGCAAACCCTATCAAAATTTCGACAGCATTCTTCAATGAATTAGAACAAACAGTTCTAAAATTCCTATGGAACCACAGCACAACCTTGAGAAGGAAGAATAAAGCTGGGGAATTACACTCCCCAACTTCAAGCTCTACTACAAAGCCACAGTAACCAAGACAATTTGGTACTGGCACAAGAACAGAGCCACAGACCAGTGGAACAGATTAGAGACTCCACACATTAACCCAAACATATATGGTCAATTAATATCCGATAAAGGAGCCACGGACATACAATGGGGAAATGACAGTCTCTTCAACAGATGGTGGTGGCAGAACTGGACAGCTACATGTAAGAGAATGAAACTGGATCACTGTCTAACTCCATACATAAAAGTAAAGTCAAAATGGATCAAAGACTTGAATGTAAGTCATGAAACCATAAAACTCTTAGAAGAAAACATAAGCAAAACTCCCTTGAATATAAACGAGCAACTTTTTCATTAACATATCCTCTCAAGCAAGGGTAACAAAAGCAAAAATGAACAAGTGGGACTACACCAAACCGAAAAGCTTTTCTGTACAGCAAAGTACACCATCAGTAGAACAAAAAGGCATCCTACAGTTTGGGATATTCAGAAATGACATATCCAGTAAGGGGCTGACATACAAAATATATAAAGAACTCACATGCCTCAACACCCAAAAAGCAAAACCAATTAAAAAATGGGCAGAGGATCTGAACAGACACTTCTCCAAATATGAAATTCAGATGGCCAACAGACACATTAAAACATACTCCACATCACTAATTATCAGGAAAATGAAATTAAAACCACAATGAGATATCACCTCACACCAGTTAGGATGGCCAACATCCAAAAGACAAGAAACAACAATTGCTGGTGAGGATGCAGAGAAAGGGGAACCCTCCTATACTGTTGGTGGGAATGTAAATTAGCTCAAGCATTGTGGAAAGCAATATGGAGTTCGCAAAAAACTAAAAATAGAAATACCATTTCACCCAGTCTTTCTACTCCTAGGGAATCTACCTGAAGAAAACAAGATCTCAGATTCAAAAAGACATGTGCACCCCTACATTTATCATAGCACTATTCACAATAGCCAAGATAGAGAAGTAACCGAAGTGTCCATAAGTAGATGAATGGATAAAGAAGATGTGGTACATATATACAATGGAATATTATTCAGCTGTAAGAAGAAAACAAATCCTACCATTTGCAACAACATGGATGGAGCTAGAGGGTATTATGCTCTGTGAAATAAGCCAGGCGGAGAAAGACAAGTTCCAAATGAGTTCACTCATCTGTGGAGTATAACAACAAGGCAAAACTGAAGGAACAAAACAGCAGCAGACTCACATACTCTAAGAAGGGACTAGTGGTTACCAAAGGGAAGGAGAAGGGAATCAAGAGGCATTATAATCCACAATCACAATATAGATAGGTCATGGGGAAGGCAGTAGAGCATGGAGAAGACAAGTTATGACTCTGTAGCATCTTACTATGCTGATGGACAGTGACTGTAATGGGTATGTGTGGGGTGACTTGACAATATGGATGAATGTTGAAAGCAATGTTGCTCATGTGAAACCTTCATAAGATTGCATATCCGTGATGCCTTAATTAAAAAAAAGCTATTGAGGTATAACATATATACAATAAAGCACAAAGATTTTAAATGTATAGCTTGATGAATTCTTACAAAGTGAATAAACATGTGTATTCTCCATCCAAATGAATTATAGAGAACATTCCAGCACTCCTGAAGCCTCTTCTCATGCACCTATAAATTCAAGCACGGATATGGCATTGGTGGTACATGAAATAAAACTTGTTTCTCACTAATTATTGATTCTTACCCTGATATTGGGACATATCTTTTGACCAAAGGGTCTCTGTTCCATATTGAGTTTCATCATATAAAAATTTAACTTCTGTAGCCCCAGCATCTTCTGCATTCTGGATTAACTCCTAATCAATAAACACACCAAAAATTAAAATATTTAATAATACAGTAATCCACTGCCCATCTTTGTATTTACCTATAAAATTTATAAAGTGATTACATTTAAATAAAGAAAACCCGCTGTTTGCCTCAGTAAGATCTGGTCTGAAAACTACTGAAAGTAATTGTTACATGCACATGGGTGTGACTGAAAAGATTAGCAGACCTCCAATGACACATACCTAAACTGAATTTTTTAATTTGCTATCTCTTATCCTCTAAATATAAACCCTGAGATTATTTATAACTCTGACTCTTATTTACAATCTTCCCAAAGCCTACATTCAAAAGAAATCACTCCATTTCCAAGAGCTGCAGATACCTCATTCTCGAGCAGTTACCAAACACACACCTTTATTTATCATCTGCTTATCAAACGTACTTGCACTTGGAAAAAAAATGTATCAATGTATATTACTAATTAATATGCTGCATTATTGAGGACTTAAGATATGAACAAGCCTTTCTCCTGTACTAAGCTGAAAGTTTCTTGAAGGTCAGGGCCCTGTCGTAAAGAAGGCAGTAATATTTGTTTGGTAGATGGTGGGTGAGTGGATGGCTGGATGGCTGGCCAGACCTCTTAAATGTCAAAAGCGAAGGGCCACTCCAAGATTTACAGTCTTCAGCGGTTTCGAAAAAACCCTATCTCAACCATGCCAATCACTTTGGAACACCTACCAAAAAATGTTGTGCTCTGATCCATCTAAAGAGAGCTCCAGACTCTGAAATAAGAGTCCAACCCCTAGAGCCAACACCACAAGCATCCCAACTGGAAATGCACTCCAGAGACATCACTCCTAGTTCATTCTGGACCTCATCTAACATAAAGAAGAGCTGGCATGATGGTCGTCAGGATGAGCTCTGACTCGGGCAGACCAAGTCAAGCGGCTATCTCTGAAATCAATGGGTCTTTAGAATCATGGTAATTCACCCCATATTACTACATTCATGAACCTCTAATGTTGGGGAGAACTATTATTTTCTTTTTTTGCTTTCCCAGTATCTTGGTATCACTAAATGGGGAGGTGGGGATGGGAGGGATGGGCAAGAACTGAAGAAAGTTTGCCGTGATACTATAGCAATGCCAACACAAAGCCTTTATCAGAGCAAGCGAAACAGTGCCCACAGGACGTAAGACTGAGTGAGGAGACTTTGCAGATTCAAAGAGCTCATGCTGAGATCAGGTAGGGCCTTTGGTCCGGCCCAGTAGCCAAAAGCCTGGGGTGTCTTATCCTACCTATTGTTCAACCCAGAACATGAATATTTGAACCATGTCCCTATCTGCCTCTCTCTCAGCTACAAATTCTTCCTATTTACCAACTGACTATTTCTTACAGGATTTTTAAGACCAATTCCTACCCTATTTGTACAATGGAATCCCTAAAAACTAGCAATCTTATTTACACTGGGATATCATAATAAAAAAGATAAAAATAATTAAACAGGGCAGCATAATACAATGTTAACTTACAAAATTATAGCACTTTAGAGGCTGAATCCTGTTTTCACTTGGATATCTATTTGTGATTTTATGTGTATTTTAGGGAACAGAGATGAAGAAAACTGGAGACAAAATCCCAAGTCCCAGGCTCCAATGACCAATCTCAAATTGAACAAAAAATAGGATGGTTGTTTTTTCTCAAGGGATCTCTTTCAAATTGAATTTGAGAAGAAGAGTGAAAAAATGGGCCAATTTGCATATACTCTTGGGCAAGTCTTTAAAATATCTCTGGACCTGCTTCAGCAAATACCACAAAAAGTGGTGGTCTGTCTCAGCCTTTTGGAAACCCCTATTAAATCTAAAGCAGTTGAATTCCACTAAAATATCCAAAGAGCAAGGATTACATGGAGCTGGCTAGCACACAAATACATACAGTAAGCAAGACAGAAGAATACACATCGGCTGCTTGCTAACTATAAGAATGTACAGAATACAAGAGGACATTGTTCACAATGGCTGCCTTCTTCCCTGATAGGATCTCAATACCTCACTTTTGAACCCATGAGACCCTACTCCTATTATCACCAACCACATTTTTGTTTTAAATGTATTCTAGTCACCTCTCTCTACCCTGCATAACAACCCAAGAACCACACTCTTTCCATCTCCACTTTCCAATTATCTCAAAATAAAAATAGTTTTCAAATTAACCTTGTGTGAACCACTGATGTCTATTCTGAAAGATGACCTTAAACTCTTACAACATACTGTCAGATGCAGCAACCCTCAATCAGCACCTATCCAAGTGTGACTATTAAATAGACCTCTTCCTTATTCTCTAAATATCTACCATGTAAAGTAGAAAATATAATGAGGGCAAAGACACTGAAGGTAATAAAAATTAAATATATTAATGGGAAGGAAAATGCATAATAATTTATCGACTTTTACCATTAATTAAGGTTTCCTATTAAGCTCAAACACAAAATCTAATTTTTTCAGTATCTTCCATTATTGTTTTCTTTTATGGTTGTTCAGTTTTTGGGTTTTTTTTAATGAGTGTATTTAAACTAAAAGAACATATTGTAAATAGAAATAGTTAAAATAATTACCCATTAAATAAATTCTCCCAGAAGCAAACCTCTAAATCCAAGGGTCATATGGACATATGTTCATGGCACCTGAATGTGGGTTTTGTGTTATTTTAGTTGTTTGATCAGTTGGTTCATTTGTGATGCCCCTGTACAATGTTTTACATAAAATTACATTATGTAATTACATAAAATTACAAAAAACTCTCCCTAGAGCAACAGTGGGCTTGATTGTAGCACACAAGAGCTTAGTAAGTTCCTTTGCCTCTGAAACCTCTTGTATTTACACTGATTGCATTCTCAGCCCATCCTATACTGCGTGTGAGATCCAGGTGTGGAGGGAAATACATGCAGCCATTCAAATCCAGATGCACTTTTCAAAAACTTAAAACTAAAAGGACTTTAAGTAATTTTACTTCCATCTCATTTCTACCAAAGTAAATTCACACCCATGCACAACACATGTCCTACCTTCAGAATCTGTCCTCCTTCTGGGTATCTTCTTAAAATGTCCTTAAGAAAATCAACAAGTGGTGGAGTGGTTTGACCAAATCGACCTACAATACACAACACATTCGAAATGACTTAGAAAAAAATCCCATGGCCCGTTACCAGTGTGTTATTTGGTTCCAAAACAATAAAGTTATACAAGTTGTGACTTCATTCATTTTACTGCACTACTCTGGGGTGAGAAATCTACCTGACTGACCACATTCAGTAGCAAGTAAGACAGATTCAATTTCATCAGATCTCAAGATTTTTAGTTAAACTACAAATTCAGTTTTTAAAACACTATCAAAAATACACTAAATGCCACAAAATATTAACTCAAAAAGAAACAGCATAAGGAGGGGATGGGGGAGGCAGTGTCGGCTCTTCTCCAAGGCAAATGAAAAAATGGCACTATTTTGTGGATTCTTTGCCATTAAATAATAAGCCAGAAATAGTTGTGCCTATTATGACATTATTAATATTGTCAAACTCTCTTAATATTCTGCTTGTTCTGAAATTCAGCACAGTCGCTGTCTCAGTGGCTATCCTGTTCTAATACCCTTCTGCCTTTCCTAAGCTGGAGATTCTTAGCACTGACTGACCAGACCAGGTTATCTTAGGCAGGTGACAGCAAAGTACAGGGAGTTTGGGGGGAAACGAACTAGCGTTTCAAAAGCACAGAAATTTTTTAAAATTTGTATATAATTGAAAGAGAAATCAGTGCTTAAAATAATAAAATCATCAGTATATATATATATATATACACACACACATATATATATGTGTGTGTGTGTGTACACACACACACACACACACACACACACACATATAGTATCACATCCTTCTGGTGCAAATGCCCATCTAGACTAAGCCCAAGCAGGGCTCTGTCCCACAGGTGACTGTATGCCACACGTTCTCACAGATCACTAGCTCCGTGGCTCTTGTTCTCCTCGGGCCCTGATATCCCTGTGGTATACACCTCCATTTCACTTTTAAAACATAATCTTTATGCAACTAAAAATGGCACATACTCCTGGTAAAGTCAATATTATACCTCCCCCTTTTAAGCCTTTTGATTGAAGGTTTACAAAAAGATGACAGTTTTTGGAAGTCAGATCTCCAATCTTGATCCAGTCAGATAACTGAAAAAAAGAAAATAAAGTGTATGAAAAGCAATATCATTCCTAATGCCGTAAATTCAAAACTTCCCCTCAATTTTTTTCTCATTTGAGAAATAATGCTTGTTAGCTGTTCTTATCAGAAAATAAGCTGCCCTGGAGAAGCAAACATTTCAAAGAATAGAAATTAACTCAAAAACTTTTTTTAAAAAACCTGAAGGTTTTTCCTTTAATTACACACATTTTTGCTTTAAAATAACTTAAATATTTTGATGATGAGTCAGGATCATCAACATAAACAAAATCATTCTTTTGATCAGCATTTCCAAAGTGTATTGCTCAGAACAGAGCTCCAAGGGATGTCAATGGATGTTACAGGACCAAAGAAAAAGTTTTAAATTAGTTGGAATAATACAGTTTTTAGGGCATTTTACATATTAATAAGTATGCTAACTCTTAGAAAGGATTATCTCACAAAGTTTACCCACAATTTTTTTTCATAGTTTTTAAGGACATCTTATAGGTTATTGTTCCTAGAGATACACTTTGGAAAGTACAGCTGTAGATGCTACTACTAAAAGGTGTGCAGCAAAGGGAAGGGACAAATGAGGACCCCAGACTCTGAGGGTGCTCTGGTCTACAAACATCCTGAAACTGGCTTTCCTGGAAAACTCCTTGATACTTGTTTTTCTTTTGGGGATTGTCCTGTTTCTCATACAGGCAGGGTACAACATGTGTGAGCATGACCTGCAGAGCAGTGTGATCCAGTGCCTTTTTTGAAAAGGTAGATAACCCAAAGCCAGATTAGCCTCCTCCCCAGAAGCCCTCTCTCAAGTGTTACTATGGAGTGACCTCTTACAGGTCAGCTGTCCACAAACATTACTCCCAACCTCACCTGAAGAACCACCTCTGTAACTTATACCTCCCTGACAGATAGTAAAGAACATCACTTACGGTATCAAAACCCAGCACTTCCTACAGTCTCCCACCACCCCGACTGACTGCCTCCTGTTTCCTGAAGCTCAGCCACTCTCACTGCCTCCCTTCCAGCACTTGTCTCTCCTCTTTCACTTTCGTCTCAACAGCAGTGGCACCTTCTACCTAGCTGCTTGTACTGGAAAGCTCCAGGGAAAGTTCTCTCTCTCCAAGCCACATGTCCAAAGCCTCTAGGTCTCAGCATGTCCACTATCAGTATGTCTCATGTCTAACTTGCTCTCCACCATTTCCAATTGTATATTGTTTAGGTTATATATTTAGGTTATACACACATGCATATATGTAGATGTACATATGTATATATACATATACACTCATACGTGCATACACATGATAAGACTCTTAAAACAACTACAAAAAAGACAACAGAATAACAAACACAAAGGGGCAAGGGAAGACAGAAAGGATGCAGGCTAAGGAATAAAAGCACAGAGGTAAATATAAACTGCCAACAGTGCCCTAGTTCTTTGGTTAGATGAGGTCATCATGGTTGTTCATTATACTATTAGTTAATTAACTAATTAATTACTAAAAGAGAGCCAGGCAGGCATAAACCAAGGTTTGCTAGTCCAATTCTGTATAGATAAGGTATGTTTAAAGGAAGAAAGGCAGGAAGGGTGGAATGAAATGTACAATGCAGGAGGAAGTATCCAGATCTTAAAGAGGACTGGGAACGGAAGAAGACAGGAGTAGAGCCATGTTAGTGATCACATGTACCTGCCCATGTGAGTTGCATTTTGGTGGACTGTAATCAGTGGCCTATCAACAAGGAGGTGACTTTCCTAAAGACAAATCAGGCAGCCCAGATAACCTCACCAGTGCCATCTGCTTTCTCCTCCTGAGCCTGCCAAGCTTTGAGGGTTTTGCTTGGTTCTTTCTCCTTCCTGAACCCTAAATCACTCCAACCAACCAAGTAACATTGGTCCTACTCATCTCCAGAGGCAGTGAGATCTTCAAAGTTGTCTGTTTTAGTCTTTATAGTTTGTTTTTAAAAGAGGATGATTATAAGATAATTTGAACATCGGGTCTCTATCCATGCCAGCCTCAGCCTCCCTTAAAAACCTCAGAGATGCTCGTTTTCATTCACTATAAAATAATAACTCACACTCCAAATTATTAGCAAACAATATAGTATTAACTGCAATCCAGATCTCCCAACACTTCTTCCTTTGTTCAGGACACAAGAGAGGTTCACAATATTCCCAGGTTGACAGGAAAGACATTTTATCAATTAAAAACCAGGAAAGTTAACCTCCTGGTTTGAGCCTCAAGTACATTTGGTATGGAGAAAAAGAACCAGAAATATGCCCAGCGATAATAAACAGCTTCAGTCTCTCCATATGATAGGAGGTAAAGTGAAGAACTTTCAAAATTCCACTTCCAGGCCAGGAAAAGCAAAAAGGACAAGGAGAAAGAGGCCAGCAGGTGGCCCAGACAGACTGAGGACTAAGTACATGCCAGCTGCTAGCTGTGTCCAAACATCGCCTTACATAAAGGTGACCCTCTTTGATGGCTGGCACATGTTAGCAATGCTCAATTCACCAGTTCAGAAGTCACAGGCCTGTCCTCTGAATGCAGATAAAACTGCCCTCTGCTTGTTTCCTGAGTGAGCTCCATCCTTCTTTAAAGTTCATGTTTAATGCTTTAAGCTCTTCTCTGTTTTGAAGAACTTTATGTTTAACTTTTATTTATTCCCAATGGACATCCTGAAAGATTCTCTATGGTGTAGAATAGTAAAAAGTCCATAGACTTTGGAATCAAGACAGACCTAGCTTCAAATTTTGATTTGATATTTCATTTCTCTGAATCTTAGCTTTATACTTACATAAAATGGAATAGCAATAACTAATTCATAAGGAGGTTTGGAGTAGCAAATAAGATGATATATGCTAAGTACTTAAAAACTGTGTGTGGAACACAGTGAACTGCTCAATAAATGCTACTCTAATTGCCAATGCATTTTACTAAAGTACTGAAGGAGAAATGTGCTAGGCAGGTTACTTCCATAATTGCATCTCCCGCCCTGACCTCTACCTTGAGCTTCAGTCCCAGATCTGTGGCTGCCTAGTCTAGACTACTAACACAGCAGAGACCTTAAAATTGGTTAGAATTCATTTTATCCCATTACTATTAGTCTCCTATACATCCTTGCCTTTCAGTTGCCCCTCTGAAGTTGCAGCCTAGAACCTCATTCCCTCATGACAGCACCAGTGTCCTAAGCCGCCACAACCCACTCAATACAAAACACTCCATGCACCACTGCCATGGTCACCATCCCATATCGATGCCTTGCACAGACACCTCCAAAAGCACTTCTAATGGCAGCACCAAGCCACAGCTGAGTCTGCATATAGTATATGTAGGGGACAAGATGACAAAGCAGAACCAGAGGAGCAACCAAAGCAGTGGGTATAGAGCCAGAAGAGCAGACCCAGGAAAGTTAAGAGAGAGAAGGCGGCTCAGAAAAAGACGTAAGAAGGACAAGCTTTGCTCTCAATTCTGTCCAAAGTCCTCAGTCAAGTCATTGTCTGTCTTCATGCCACCAAACACCTTTGGGAAGCAGAATGGAGGACTGTTCCGTGGAGGAACACAAGTACAGGTTAACCAGAAATCTGTGTCTAAGTAGGAAGAGACAGAGAGTGGACCCAGGCACACAGAGGTCAAAGTCACATTAAGGGATTAGAAATCACAAGTACCAAGTATTTTGCCAATATCTGTACTGAATAGGAAGGAAATGCAATACTTGAAATATCATTCCACACAACTCAAGTATCCCTTGTATATCTGTTCAACTCTTCTTTTAAATCCTGAAAATGGTGTTCTTTTACCATATAAAAAAGTAAGGATACTTATTAGGATTAAAGAGTGAGTTAATTTTCAGTAAAACATCTCCATTTAACACCTCCTTTAAGAAAACTGTATTTTCATCAATTTTAAAGGATACACAGGCATACATCTTTTTATTGTATTTCCCAGATACGTGTTTTTCCCACAGATTGGCGGTTTGTGGCAACACAGAGTAAAGCAAGCCAAGTCTATAGGCACCATTTTTCCAACAGCATTTGCTTCTTCATGTCTGTGTCACGTTTTGATAATTCTCACAATACTTGAAATTTTTCATTATATTTGTTGTAGAGATCTGTGATCAGTGATTACAACTCGCTAAATGCTCAGATGATGGTTAGCATTTTTTAGCAGTATTTTTTAAGATATGTACATTTGTTTTTTAGACATAATGCTGTTGCACTTACTACACAACAGTACATATTATAAACATAACTTTTATATGCATTAGGAAACCAAAAAATCCATTTGGTTCACTTTATTGCAATAGTCACTTTATTGCAGTGGATTAGAACCAAACCCACAATATTTTGAGGTATGCCTGTATATGACAATATGAAATACTCCTATTTTCCAAAATTTTGATTGGCTAGGTCATTCATTTGCATTAAAATATGATATAAATTTACCCCTTGAAATAATAGGTTCTGTATTAAAGTGTGTCTGGAGATCCTTTCAGTCCTAAATTTCTGTGATTCAAAAATGGAGGAAATTTCTAAGACATAAAAGGTGAAGATATTTACCAGCATTCCAGTTAACTTACATAACACAATTAGAAAAATATGAGTAATGATTAAGTCATTTCAATGATGATGTCTCTAAACAAGAACATTTCTTAAAAGCTCTCTTGTCTATGATGCCCATCAAAAAAGTATTTTAATTTCAGGAAGTGAAAACTCAGACCAAATCTGAGGGGGGGTGCGGGAGGCATAAATGTTGAAATGGTAAATTAACAAAAATTACAACTAACGATAGGAACATAGTCGTGTCATTCTGTTCATGTTATTTACAAAGCATTATTTCCAGAGAGACCATTAAAAGAGCATGTCTTCATGAAATAAGATCAAGCCTGCTCAGTTCCACCCCCTAGCAAGTTGCTGTGCCAACACCCTTGGCACAGATGGCACGCCCATCGTCCTAAGCAGAGGGGACCGGCGGCCTTACCTCCCTGTCGCCGAGCCACAGCCGCTGCTCTGCCACCGGGAGGCCCGTCTCGGCGTAGATACGCTCCTTGACATCACGCACAGTCCAGGACGCCGGCACCGCCACGGTCCTGCAGCCCACGCAGCCGCGGAGCACAGTCACGCGGAGCCACCTGTGCAGGAGGCAAGGGGACCGTCAGAGCGGCCACGTGAGACCCCTGCCGCCGAGCGCGCGCTGCTGCCCCGGATCTCCTTGCGGGACCCTCGCGGCCCTGGCCCGGCCCGGGCGGGATTACCTGTCCCCCATCGCGAGGCCCTCACTGCGGGCCCGCGTCCGAGCCGGCGCCTGGTCACGGCCCTCCGCGGCGGTCCCGGAGGCCCAGAACGCGGCGGCATCAGACGAGGCGGAGAGAGTCTCACCCGCTGTGGAGGAGCCAGCGGAGGCGGCGGCCGCGCGCTCCCCGCCCTCAAGGGCTCCCGGAGGCCCGCCCGCGGGCACGCGCCCGCCAGCAGGACCGTTAGCTGTGGAGCCGCCGCGCCCGCCAGGCTCCCCACCGCCCCAGCCCGGCCCTTCCCGCCCCAGGCCACGCCCTCCCTCTGGCCACGCCCCTGGCCCAGGAGCCCCACCTCCTGCTCTCTCCCCTCAAGGCCCCGCTCCCCACTCCGGGACACGTCCCTCCCCTCGGGTCTCTCCCCTGCTGCCAGGAGCCGCTCCTCCTCCCAAGCCGCGCCCCATCCGCCGGGCCCCTTAGTTGAAGGGTTCCCTCCCTCCAGCACCCGCCTCACCAGCCCCGTCGCGCCCACCAGGACCCGCCCCACCAGCAGGCCCCCCGGCACAGACCATCCCGCCCCTACAAGCCCAATCCTCCTTGACAGCAGCGACAGCCTCATTTAACCGGGGGTGCGAATGCACTTTTACAGAAGATGTTATTTTTCATGATGGAGTTTAACAGTGCCATAAAATGCAAAACTAGACATTTCTAGGACCTACATCTCCTCCTTAACTCTAACGACTTAATCTTTGGAAGCATCTACAAATAAGATTTAGGACGGCCTCTTAAGCACAAAAGGGGAACGTGGTGACTGCTGAACTCAAGTGTCCTACTTGGCCTCATTTTCTGTTTCTTTGTGAGGCAAAAATTTAGGATCAGTGTTTCAGTTTGCTGGAGGAAGGAGTGTGATACACATATCCTATGACATGTTAAAATATATGTAACTTACTTGGCAATATTATACTGCTGTTAGCAATACCTGCAAACTCCTTGAAATCAGAAACATGAGTCTCAGAGTTGCTGGAATCTCCCCAGAGTAACTAATGTCCCCTTGTATTTGAAACTGTGGCTTGATGATATTTCAGAGAATGTCAATCCTTTCCCCTGTCTTATTTTTCATAGAAATGGATGAGACACATTAAAAAAAAGCAACATCTAGTGAGGCTATCTCATGAACAAATAAACTTGTGTACTTATTATTTAAATTCCTCAAATAGAATTAAATTTTGGTGTCAAACCTAAAAAGGGTATTAGTATATTTCAATTGCTTCTTCCCCTCCACACACACCCCCCCCACACACACACATACACACACACACTATATATATATATATATTACTCAGAACCCATTACCGGTAAAAAAAATACACAGGATAACCTTCCAAGTGTTCCATTTTTTCCTTCTAACCGTATTTAAAAGATATAGTGCTGTAAATCAGGCCAGTGTTTCCCTACTTATAAGTAAGCATGTTCAAGCAAGTAGAGAATATGCTAATTCAATACAAAGATTAGAAAAACTCTAGTGTATGGATACTAACTTCTTCAGTTAGACAAGACTATACAAGAAAATGCATTAACATACCAAGAAGCGGAAAGAATATGAGCTCCCACCCCTCTGCCAAAGCACCACAGTGCACATATCCCAGGGCAAACCCATCCTGTGCTCTCTCCTAGGGGGCCAGGCAAAGGGGATGTGGCGGGAAAGGAATGTGGGTGCCGAGCTGAAGACTTGAAAGACAAAGATCCGGAGAGGGTTTCACAGGGAGTGGAGCAGATGTGTCTGGGGAAGCAGGCTGATTATAAGAAGCTTTGAACATCTGGAGTTCAAAGTATACTCAGGATACACTTTAAAGTGTTAGCATGGGAAATATACGTCTGGAACTCAGGGGTCAAAGCCAAGGACACAGATTTAGGGATCACTTGTTTAAACATTCAGGTAATATTTATTAAATGTCTCCTATGTCCTAGAGGGACACATTTCTAAATGACAGGAATATAACAATGAACAAAGTCCCTATCTCATGCTTATTTTCCAGGGAGGAAGACACCAATAAGCAAATAGACAAATAATGTACAAATTCATCCTATAACATTAGCCATGGAGGGGTAGGGACTGTTTCAAAGTGGGGGAGGGAATTGGGGCAGGATAAGAGAGTCAAGGAGCTGGGTGATCCTACAACTCCTTTCTAAGAAGCGACATTTGAACAAAGGCCTGCAGGAAATACAGAATAATGAAATTGTCCAGAAAGAGCTTCTGGGAGAAGAAAAGGGTGATAGGGTGACCTGTGTAGCTCGTGCTCCCATCACCTGTCTCTGCCCTGGGTTTGCTGTCACTGCCTCCTGCTTGTCTCCAATCTACTCCCCGACCCGCCACATAGTCAAATGTGGAATTGGCTTTACTGGCATGCTGATGGCACCCCGAGGCCTGGAAGGGGTCCTAAAACACAGTAGGTGCTCAGATGAAGGAAGGAAGGGAGGCCTGGAAGAAGGAATGATTGGAGGAGGGCAGGGGGAGAGGGAGAAAGGAAGGAATGCGTAAATACCTGGAAAATATAAAAAGGTAGAAAGAAGCTCAAACGCTATTCATAATCCTAACACCCCAATACAAACATCTGTATACATAGCCATTAACTTAAGGGTTCTCAATATGATTGCAATTATACTACAGCTACATGGTATTTTTTCAACATTTTTGTCACTGTATAAATCTCATTTCTAATAACTGCCTAATTTTCCATTGAGAAGAAATACCATAGACTACTTAACCTTACAGATACTTACATGGGTATTTTAACATTTCAAAGGTGCACAAACTTCAATAAGTAACTTTGTTCATAAACTTTTACCACTACTTATGATAAGGACATTTGAAATAATGATGTATTCTAAGCATTTTCTGTTGAGCCTTGACTCATTCTTTAGGAGCTTACTGTCAAATGCAGAACAGCAAGAAGCCAAACTCCTCCCTTCTTTTAGAGTAAGTCCAAACTCAGTAAGAAATGGGGAGTCCCTTTGAGCCTATTTCAGTTGTAGAGATGGGCCAGTAACAGAGTTTTATTACACAAGCTCGACTTGGCAGGACAGAAGCAGAAAGCCCTGCTATTCCTTCTCAGGACCCCTGTTTTAACTTGCTCTGCTGCTTTCTTGCCGTGCCCTGGACGACATCTGGCATGCAATGGGCCTACCTTCCCCATCATTCCCATGATGAAAATCTTCCAATCCCTAAAATGAACTCATTTTAGTAACTGAAAATCCTATCCAGGGTAATAATCAAAATGCAGTCTAATCCAGTGTAAAAATTCTTAAACAGTAACTGAGCTCCCTCCGTTATGGTCCATTCTTAGCTTCACACACCATGCCCACCGCCATCCGGAAGCACAGCTCAAGGCTGAGAATTATCTTCCCCTGAAACCTTGCCCCCGATTTTATGGAATGGAATGTACCCAATAGCATGTCTTTGATCAGAGGGAAACGGTAAATTAGTCCCTCCTGGAGAATGTTCACCAGTTATGTAAAGACGAAGTATAACAAATCATTCTTTCTTTGCTTAATGAGTCAGCACAGGCTAAGTTTAGCTTGAAAATAAAAAGTGAGGATATTTATGGGCATGCCGTTCTGCGAAGTTCTAAGGAATGAGTAAAAACCACAAGCCAAATAGAGAAAGGAAAGGACCTCTAAGGGAGAGGAAACAGCTCCTGCAAAATCATGGAGTGGAAAAATAGCAACAAAACTGAGGAATTCCCAGTAGTTACATATGATTGGATCAGAAAGTAAAATGCATGGAAAGGCAGAGGAAATACCATCCTAGAGGGGTTTGCAGAAACCTAGTCATGTCTCCCTTATGTCACATATGGGGTTACCTGAAGGGAATGGGGGGCCACTTCCGGTTTTAGTCAGGTTAGGTGATCATAATTACCTTCTATGGAGATTCCTCAGGCACCAGCACTCAGGGTGGCTTGGAAGGAGACAAGACTTACAACAGGAACAAAACCAAAAAATATATATATATGAGATTAACTGAGAAGCTTCAAGAAGAGAACCACCATGTATCGCACAGATTAGGTGCCCACAGGATTCAATGACTAGGCCATTGCTTCAGAACCTACACAAATTTCCCAATGACTGTAGGATCAAGTTCAAGTCATTCTGCAGGACATACAAAGTCCCTCACAACTTAGCCTCACTCAGCCTTCTCAGATTCTTCTCAGGCCACCCCATATCCACAATACAGTTGGTCTCCATGACCAGCTGACAAGATGTAGCATTTATGGAATCCTTACTATGTGCCAGGCCCCTATTAAAAGCTTTATGTGATTTAGCTCATTTGATCTTCCCCAAAGCCCACAAAGTCATAAAACCTCGATTTTCAGGTAAGGAGAATGAAACTAGAGCTCTGACTTGTAGTTCCACAGCTGCAAGGGAAAGGGCCAGGATCTGAACCCCAGCAGTCTGACTCCAGAGCCCAAGAGCTATTAAGAACTCAATGACAAAAGTTACAAAACACAGTCACTTCGTGCCGCCGAGCTCTCCTCACGTGCCCCACTGCATCATCCCCCTCTTCCTGCAATCCTCTTCTCTTTCCTTTCTGTCTGGTAAATCCCTAAGTCCTAGTCCTGGGATCACTACTTCCCCCAGCTTTCTTCAACTCTTCCAGGCTGCTGCTTTTAATATAACTTATACGTTGTATGTTCACACTGGTATTACAGCATGTTATCACATTTGTATCAATTATAGTTAAACTTTATTCATTGCAATGGGGGCTCCTTTGCATTCCTCTTTGTATCTTAAGGGCTTAGCACAGAGTAATATTCAATAAATGTTCCTAAGACATTTGAGGGGTGAATGGATGACTGCACAAAGGTAAACAGCAACTTCAGTCCTCACAACAGTCAACAGGGTTTGGTTTTGTTTTTGGTTCTGTCCAAAATGCTTTTGGCTACAAGTAACTGATTGCCTTGTAGTTGCTAAACTGATGTACGTTTGTTTTTCTCACATGTCAAGGAGTTGGGAAGAAGGCCACTATTCAACAATGTCAAGACCAGCATCCCAGTGATACTGAGAGATTTTCTCTACTTGTCATAAATGGCCAGTACAGCTTGAATAAATCCATATGCGAAGTCAGAAGATGGGGGGAAAGGAAAACATCAGTTCTATCGGCTTTATCAGGAAAACTAGAATTTACCTAGCGAACTTCTGTTTCTCTTTCATTGGCCAGACTTCATCACATGGCCACCTAGAGCCGCAAGCAAAGCAGGGAAGATGAGTATTGAGCTTTTTAAGCCTCTACAGTAGGAGGTTCCAGCAAGACAGTAGGGATTGGTGAGTGACTAGTTAATTATCTTTTGGTTTTTACTTTTTTAAGTTAAGAGGATTCAGGATTAATCAGCTAAATTAAATCATGTTATTTAATTTAAATATTTAAAAATTTTCATTTAAGGATGTATTTATTTACAAGATGTAAACACTTAATATTTAATAGGAATCAAAGTGCTTAATTTTACAATGTTTCCAATTCTATGCCTTTGACCAAATATATATGTTACTCAATATATTTACTATATGTAAGTAATTTGCATTCATATAGCTAGAAAAGAAAAATTACTTTGTGTGTGCTTTTTCACTTGAATCAACTTCAGTAATTCCAATAACAGACCTTTTCAAACTGATCAGCCAGCAATTCAAAACCCAGGTAACACTTATTCAAAAATATTAGTCAGCTGTCACTTACAAAATGAAAGGCTAATTAGGTTAAAAAAAATTTTTTTAATACAGATGATTGCTAATGAAGGGAGACACCCCCAAATGATACATTCCAACATCCATATAATGTGTAACATATAATGCAATTCTGTTAATCATAATGGCCCCCACAGGTTACTATATTTCTTCTCAAACCTAAATATATCACTTGATGTGTTTGGTTTCATTTATTAAACTACAATGACATTTCTTGAATTAATTTCTCATTAAATCTACCATAATGAATTTTAGGAAAAAGTGTATCACCATGTAACTCTCAATGACCCCTACGAGTCTCAGCCTGCAACCCTATCTGCAATATTGCTCTAATCGACATGGTAAAACTATTTTTGAAGTATCTGCATAAGTATTAGAAAATAATATAACTGCTAAGTTTATAAAGCCTGATTAGTGACATATCAAGGCACATTTTTTTTCAAGGTTAGTGGGAGGGAAATATTTCATGCAAGTAACCTTTCTCTGCCTTGGGAGGGGAATTTGGGTAAATCCCATGATTTTTCTGCTCACTCCTATATAATGACAGTCCTATATAATGAAGCTCACGTTTGCATAATGGAGAGGAGGCAGAAAATAAATACACAGGTATATAATATGCAGAGCAGAAATAAATTCTGTGATGAAATTAAGTTACAAAACATAATTTCAATTCTCTAATCAGAATAAGTCCAGCCAAAATTGTTAAATAAAATTTCAACGTTTATTCTGCATTCAAAGGTCAGCTTTCTCCGGGCTGCTGCCATCAGCGCCCCACACCGAGATGAGTAATCTGCCTTCAGGGAGGGAGAGGAGGTGGTTTCTGGTCCCCTTCTGTTCTCCCAAATAGGAGCTGCAGTTTGACCCCATCAGGCCAAAGCCCTGCAGGCAGGAAAGGCAGGAGGACAGCCTGTTCCCACGAGGCTGGGTGGCTCGGAGCTGCATGGGTCTGCCAGGTAACTGTGCTCACCCCCTGCAAAGCCCGGTCCCTCAGGACCTCCCTGTGACGGTCCTCATGACCAGGTAAATTCAGTCCTATACCCACTGGTCACAATATACCTGCCACAATCTTGAGGAATTCCACGTCACCCCCCACTTCTAGCTGCCTGGCCGTGCCTCCCCTCAAGCAGACCCCACAGGAGACGTTCCAGTTCTACCCTGACCTCCTGCAGCCCCAGTCAGCTCAGGTGTGGTCCACGGAAAATTCTCTCATGTGCCTTACCCAACAAGCCTGGGCAGGGTGGGTGGATGCCAGGAGAGCCACCTCCCTCTGTTCGTCAGAGTGCCTGGGCCCAGGCCTGCATCAGCCCAGACCGCAGCACACAGGCGAGCACGTGTTTTAAATTCCCTGTGTGGGTCACCAGGCTTGTAAAGGGGAACCCCTCTCATCCTGTCCACCACAAAGACATCTCCACCAAACTTCCCTATGCTCTCTATACTCTGGCTGAGGGGGTCTCAGTCACAGAACTTGCCCTGAGGCCCTTTGTAACTGTGCACACAAGGAAGGGTCTGTCCCCCAAACACTCTGGCGTCCACCACCACTGTCAGACCAGGGCAGGAGGCACTTTATTCCAGCACTTTTTTAAGCACTTTTTTACCCTAGACATACACTAGCCATCAGAACAATCCAAATCATGTTTTCATAGAGCCCAAGAGAAGACAGGATATGAATAACATGTAAATCAACAAAAATATGTGTGATACACCCATATAAATATATTATTAAATCAAAGTTCGGGCACTGCCAGAATTATAGCAGTTAAAACAACACCGAGCTCCTATGAAGCTCACGTTTTCATAATGGAGAGGCAGAAAATAAATAAATACACAGGTATATAATATGCAGAGCAGAAATAAATTCTGTGATGAAACACAGTGGGCCAGGAATAGAAAATGGCCTGGGCTGGGTACTGTACAACATGGACGCCTTCTGGGGACAGAACCAAATCTGGTAAGTGAGATGCATGTAGAAAGATTCTTTGGGATGAAGGGGATTTAGGAAGCACTACCCCTACCCATATGCAAACTGTAAGGATACGGTTTCTTCTCTGCAAAAAAGAAAATTAGCTATTCTAGTTCATTCTCCATTCAACTTGCCTAGTATCATAACCCTGCTTCAAGTATCTAAAATTAAGATGGTACTCATTTCAGAACCCTATATATTCTACCCACTACAAATTTCTAAATGGAGCATCACTTCTGAAGTCAATTAAATACCTATTTAATGGAGGCATTCTTCAAACTGCTGAATATTTTGTTTCATATTGTGTGTACAGGCACTTGGTGACTAACTGCTGCTTTAAGGGGAAGCATTTCATTTTTGTTGACATTCCCACTTGTGCGTGAGGTTGTGTGTGTAGAATCCTGAGTGTGTATGCTCTAGGCTTAGGCGTGCAGAAGGCAACTGTTACCATTCTTTGAACCCACTGTGTACTTTTATGAACCTGAATCCTAATGAACTGCTAGGATTAGGATGTTACCTATTGGTATCCACGTATCACCACATGGATGGAAGCCAGCTGCAGGACTTCCAGCTGTCTGTGCCTAGGAAGTCTGCACAAGTTGAGTGAGGAAACCTCCATATGTGTCACATCCTAGAACACCTCGTGCATTTGTGGCAGGATCTGCACAGCAATCAGGGGGCTGGGCGGCAGGTAGCGCGCACACCCGACAGGAGGAAGAACAGAATGCTAGATGGGGCTGTTAACACTACGTTTACCTTGGCTAGTAGAAAGCCATGTGTCTCTGTGCTTATCTCCTAGAGCCTTCTTCCCTCTGACCTTCCTCTCTTCCATGTCTCTGTGTTACTGACCTTGGTATGTTTGATAAATCCCTGCATTACAGCTTTCCATCAGATTCACCTGACCTTGAGAGAACATGACAAGGACATTTTTCTGAGTGAGGCGAGCTGATTCTGCACTAGCTTTTCTCTTAACCCTTCTCAGGGCATCCCACGCTTCCTGTCCCACCTCCCCATGGTCCACCCACTACCCAGTGGCTCTGGCAGCACCATCCCCATCTCCTCTTTCCTCTCCTAGGCCTTTCTGGAAACACGTATTCCAATACAAACACAGTTGCAACAATTTTGAGTCCAGTCCCTGACTACATGTAAAATGAATTAGTGACCCAATGTCTAAATAAAACCATGAAGGGAGGCTTCAGGTGGCAGTCAGGGCCCCGGAGAAGACACGGCGACAGAAAACAAACAAAACCAAGGGAAAATAGTGAGCTGAATGGAAAGTCATGTACTGAGAGCTTCCCGTGTCACTCAGGAGAAGTCACAGTCCTTAGCCTACAAAACACGTGCACGTTCCCAGTCACACCGCCTCCTTGCTCACTGTCACCAGTCCCTGCCTCAGCTCCCCCGGCTCTCCCACCACAATCACCTGTGGCCCCTTTCAGTTCCTGAGCACCAGACCACATGCCCGCCCCAGGGTCTTGGCACGTGCTGGACCCCTGTGTGACAGGATCTTCATCCAGATGGCATTTCTCTTCACCTCCTTTATGTCTGCCTCAAATGCCATCTTTATCAGGACACCTTCCTGACCACCCTGTAAAAGATAGTCACTCCCAATGCCATGCCCAGCACTTCTCACCCCCATGGAATTTCTTCCTCCCCCTCACAGCATCTATCACCGTCTGAAATATATCCAGTTGTTTATTTGTACAATGTCTGTCTCAGCAAACTATGTTGTGCACTCCATGAGAGAGAAGCCCGTTTAATTCACTGTCCTTCCCAGCACAGACGAGACCAGCCATACCTGGGGTACTCTGTAGACTCCGCTGAATATGTGAATGGACAAATGCTCGCTCCGCATGCATCCTGGACTCCCGGGGGGACAGTACCCGCGTATCTGTGCCTCCACACCCCTCCCTCCTGGTTTCAGCCTTTGGTTCTTTGGCCTCCAGTCCTGGGGCCCCAGCACTGCCAGGCTCCCTGCAGCCATGGCTGTGTGTGGCTCTGATGGTGCCCGGCTCCATGTCGTCTGTCCCTTCTGTGCAGTGCTTCTCCGCCTTACTCCCGGGAGCCTGGATCCCGGCGTCTTAAACTCAGTCCGCAGGTGCCAGCTGATACCAACCTGCAGGCTGTTGAGCAGGACAGGTCCTGCCACTGTGGCTTCCTCCCCAGGGCAAGAGACCACCAGCAAAGTGGGAGAATGAGGTCATAGTCATGTTTCACTTCCTTAAAGAAGATTCTTAAAATCTGAGTGAGACCTCACAGCTGAAACCCTCTGAACCTATGCCTGGGGGTTAAGATTAAAAACCTTCTGATGACTCTCGCTGAAAGATGCAACTAACAAGAGACTTCAGCTTTCTTGTGCCAGAACTGCTGGCTTTTGCATCACGATTGCATGTGCCCTCCCCAGACCCTCCTAGTTGGCCTTGGAGTGCCTTCCCATCTGTAGACCCGTCCTTCTCCTGCCCCATGCCAGTCCTGTCTAAGACAGGAAGTTCCGAAGGTCCCCTGGGCACATTAACAACCCCCTGCAGTGGGTCAATGACTAAACCACACTCTCTGCTCCCCGACACTGCAGCATCGGACAGTGGGACCCTCCCTCGTCAGCCTGCCCTTCTCACATGGGTCCCATCTCAGTGCCACACCCCATTCTGGAATGAAAACTCTGTTCAGACTCAACTTAAGAGTTTTATAGAGTAGTGAATCACGCGACAGCATGGATCAACCTTGAGAACAGCACACTAAGGAAAGGAAGCCAAGTACTAAGACCTCACATCACATGCTCCCATTTGTATGAAATGCCCAGATTAGGCAGATCCACAGGGACAGAAACTAAATGACTGGTTGTCAGGGGCCGGGGACGGTGGGATGGGGAGTAACTACTCATGGATTTCTTTTGGACAGGATGAAAATGTTCTGGAATAACGATGATGGTTGCACATC
Source organism: Manis pentadactyla (assembly GCF_030020395.1). Classification (NCBI taxonomy): domain Eukaryota; kingdom Metazoa; phylum Chordata; class Mammalia; order Pholidota; family Manidae; genus Manis; species Manis pentadactyla. Next base: position 14,268,372 of record NC_080020.1, read on the forward strand.
CAGGTGAGTATCCTAAAAACCACTGAATTGGACCCATTAAAATGGTAACTTTTGTGGTTATGTGAATTATATCTAAATAAAAATAATAGCATCGTGGTTGGTGTGAATTAATCACTGTACATCACGTGCAGAATCCCTCTGGGCAGAAAGATACTTGAATGTGGCTACCTTGACTTTCCTGGTGAACTCAGTGGTCCATTCATTTAACTGTATTAAGATGTTCTCACTCTTTTTCCAGAATGGACAAAACATTTTTGCTCCCAAATATGTACATAAACAAGGTAAAATGCAAGTTCCTGATGGGAACATTCAGGTTCCACTTTTCACACTCATCTCCCACTCTCCAGTGACTGTGCCCCCTCCCACCCACCCTTCCACGCTGTGCTCCAGCCTCTTCAACGCCCCACGCGCTCAGTGACGTGGCCCTGCACATATTCCCTTTCCTCCTTCAGTGTCTACTCCGCCTTCAGATTCAGTCTTTGTCAAGGAAGCCTGACACTTCACAAGGCACCAGGCCTCACCTCCACCTCCCAGGTTTGTCCCATCTGGGTCTCTGCCCTGAGCTAGCTGAGGGCAGGGCACTGGGCACCCCAAGCGCCCCATGCGGAGCCTGATGCAGAGTGGTCCCTTTAATGGAAGTCTGCATCTCCAACCAGAGATGCTAGTGGCCTAGGCAGAATTCCCCCAGCAGGCCACACTGAGTAACCAGTAAGCCAGACAAACGATAAAACTTCCCTTCACTTTGTGCCAATGTAGACACAATCGCTTAACTTTTATTTTTAGTTACATTAGATGTGCTGAGGGAAATGATGTCATGCTTCTGAATTAACATTCCTGCCTTTTTGACTTCCTAAGAGGGGGTTATAAATTCCCTCACATGCTGTAAAAGTCATGAGAAGATAGAATTGTACAGACTTTACATGTAATTGTACAGACTTTTGAACCTATTGTTAATTTTAACAAGAACTAGTACGAGTTGTTCAGTTGCCAAAAATCCTAGGTTATTCAAAGACAGCTTTGCCAAAGCAAAATTAACGAGTAAAAGCCTGGAGAGTAGTGACACTTAAACATATCAATTGAGTAATGCAAAGGGACTGGGCATCGGAAAGGAGACACATGACTCAGACCCTCGGATACTGTAAAGGTGACACATCTTGAGCTATATCAGCCATTTCAGGGAATAATAAAACCACATGTGGTTTCTGAATCTCTCTTCCATTTATGATGACCTTTGATTAAACATCCTTTCTCAGAACATTTTATAAAAAATATGGAGACAGAGTGAGGTGGCTATAACAGTACATACACTGAAATAAGTTTACTGCATGTTAATAATTAGAATGTTTGAATGGAGTCTCAGCCTTAGACACAATGGTAGGAAATTATGACCTAAACCTATAAACCATTCCATCCTAAAACTGATTAAATTGAATGTAAAAAGGAAATAGTATGAGCAACCAATACCACGTCTTGCTAATGGGTTTCAGCCCTGGGCAAGTTCATGATGGATTCAATGAGACCAAAAATTGACTATGGAATGCTCTTCAGGTGAAAGGGTTTATACCCAACTTTATTCCCACAGTGGCAGTTCAGTCACTAGAATCCCATCCACTCAGAGTGAGTCTGCGTGCGGCAAGCCAGTCTCGGCCTCTGGGCCTCTCTGCCCCTGCAGCCGGGTCACTCTCTGACCTCGGCACTGCCCCCACTCCAGTCTCTGCTCTCCTGCAGCCCTGCAGCCCAGAGCACTGGGCACAGCTCTTCCTACAGAATCAGGAACAACGTATTGCCCACATGTGTGCAGTGAGTGGGCCGACCAAGGCCAGGTGAGAATCCTGGCCACAGGGACCTTCACTTTCTCCCCACCATGATACACTTCTTTGTTTTTTTAGCCATTGTTATTCTTCCAGGCAGTTGTTTTCCTTCTGTTTTGTCCTTTACTTTCCTGGATTGTGTTTCCCTTGCACCCAGCTCCACCTTGCCCCTTGTGGGGCAGTGAACCAGGCTCTTGCAGGTGACAGGAGCTGTTCCAGATCTGGGAGGCCCAGCGCCCCTAAAAGCCACAGGTGTCGGGAAGAGGAGCACAGCTCTGGCCTGGGCGCATGGCCTCACGGGGACAGGCAGGCTGAGACCTCAAGATGGCCGCCTCCACGCCCTCCTCGCCCAGCCTCTTCACACTACTGTTTTGCTTTGGCACCCAAAGAACAGTCTCCAGCAATGCCAGAAACAATGGGAATCAGGTAAAGCGTGTCTTGGGTGCTCTCAAACCTCTTTATCTCAGCATCACCTCCTTGTCCTCCTGATGTACCCTACCCTTTCCTCCACCACTTCCCCAGCTCTGCTGAGTTCAGTAAGCTTTCAAGGTGCAGGCATTCTGTGGGGAGCTCAGAAATCAAACGTAATGGTGAATAACAACCCACTGCCTGCAAGGAGCTGGAAGAATGGACCAATACACAAACATAACAAACATAATTTCCATATGAAAGGAAAAGTGCTAACATAAAGGAAGCCTGACTAAGTCATTAGTTGCTATAAATGCCAAGATATTGTCTTTCATTAACAGGGCTTTCCTGGACTTGCGCGGTGGCTTCATGTCCCCGTGAGGACAGAGACTGCACTCCTGGGTGATTTTATAGCCAGAATGAAATCTGTTTTTTCATTTTCCCCCTCCTTATCTTTATTTCCAAGCACACTGCAGGGTTCAGCTCCAAGCCAGGTCTGTCTGCCCCCTTGTTACTGGTTCTAACTTCCCATCCAGGCCACACTTCAGTTCCTCAACTTCCTTCCTCATCATGAGGGAAGTCTCAGCCCAAAGTGGCCCTGGTATTCCCATCTTGTGCATTTTCACGTGTCTGTGTGTTTACAAAGAATGTTTCCTTTTCCTCCCATCTCCTTGGATGTTCCTGAGAAAGGACAACGCAGACGGGGTAGCTGTCGGGAGCCCACACCATGCTCCATGGCCGTGGCACTGTCCTGGGATCGCTGCCTGCTCCTCCACACAGGAAGGCAGTGAAAGGGTCTTCTCCACAGCCAATTCCTCTCTGTCAAGTATATTTGTATTTTAACAAATAAAAAAGGGGGTTTTAATTACTACTGCTCTGTGGGAAACTGGCTTCTTATTTTGGGAAGATTAGTCACCCAACTGCTTCTGAAATCATATCACAAAGAGTTGTTAATTTTAAGCAGCAATTGAGATGGTCAGAAACTTAAAACCCATGCCTAATAATAATGCATGCTATTATTTAAGCACTTATTAGGCTCCAAAAACTTCCTATTTAATCTTCACTAAAATCATATGAGGCATTTTTATTCCTACTTTAGAGGTGATGAAAAATCGATTCAGAAAGGTTTTAACTACCCATGACCACACAGGGCCAAGATCTATCCGTACCTTGAGCAAACCCAAAAGCTGGGTTTTTAATCACTGAACATATCTGCATATGGGGTTCTTATTGATGGAACTAGAGATGTTTAGCCTAGAGAAAAAAATGATGCCAGGAAACATGTTATGCTAGTCAAGTGTGAACATTTCTGTGGCTGGCTCCAGAGACAGACAGATTTTGGGTCCACCCTCATGAAATATACTCCAACAACTGGAACATTGCTCACTTTTATTCATCAACAACTACACTTTGGATCCTTCACATCCACTATCATATTTAATTCCCAGGTAAACTTGCAAAGGAGACATTATTATCCACCATTATAAGACAGGCTGCTGGACCCAGAGAGGATAAGTCATTTGTCTAAGGTTTCCTTGCAAATGCAAATGTTAAGATCAGAACCCTGGTGTCCATTCAGTTTCCCTCATTCTGACCTGCTCTCTAGAACTAAGAGTAAAGGGGAAATAATTTGCTTGAAATTCCAAAATACCATGCAGTGTCAGCATGCCTTAGGGAAAAAAGAGTGCCCTAAATTCTCTCCTAAGGGCTAATCCCAAGCTAGTATTTTCAACCATGTAGCAACTTTACAGTCTGTCTGGATGTTGGCAACATGCAAGACCACACACACACACACACACACACACACACACGACAACACTTGTATATGATAAATATGTTAGTTTGAATTACGGAACATAGAGGTATTCCGCGAAAAGTGGTGACTTTACAATTAGCTACCTCTATTCAGTTCATCATAGTCAATTGCGTTGTTTAAAAATATACGTCCTCTTATTTAGTTTTGAAATAGTGTCTCAGAGATTGGAGCCAAGATGTCGGCGTGAGTAGAGCAGCGGAAATCTCCTCCCAAAACAACATATATCTATGAAAATATAACAAAGACAACTCTTCCTAGAATAAAGACCAGAGGACACAGGACAATATCCAGACCACATCCGCACCTGAGAGAACCCAGCGCCTCGCGAAGGGGGTAAGATACAAGCCCCGGCCCCGCGGGAGCCGAGCGCCCCTCCCCCCAGCTCCCGGCGGGAGAAGAGCAGGCAGAGCGGGAGGGAGACGGAGCCCAGGACTGCCGAGCACCCAGCCCCCGCCATCCGGGCCAGAGTGCAGGGCCCTCGATACTGGGAAAACAGGGCAGCAAGAACAGTGAGCAGGCACTGGAGGCTGGGCGACAGAGGACATAAGAAAAGCGAGCGGCCTTTTTTTTTTTTTTTCTTTCTGTTTTGTTTTGGCGAGCACTTTTTGGAAGTCGTAAAGGGATAGGGACCCCAATACTAGGGAAACAGGGCAGCAAGACCGGTGAGCAGATGCCTGAAGCTGGCGCTGGAGAATAAAGAAAAATGAGTTGCCATTTTTTATTTAATTTTTTTAATTTTATAAATTTTTATTTTTTTTTTTGGTTGTTGTTTGTTTGGCGGGTGCTTTTTGGAAGTCTTAAAGGGGCAGGGCAGGACACTTAATCCAGAGGTAGGGAATCCGGGGATCTCTGGGCACCCTAACCCCTGGGCTGCAGGGAGCAGGGAGGCCCCTTACGGAGATAAATAGCCTCCCAGCAGCTCCTGCTCCAACGCGACTCCACCATTTTGGAGCAGCTGCCCGAGCCAGGCCACGCCCACAGCAACAGCGGAGATTAACTCCATAGCAGCCGGGCAGGAAGCAGAAGCCCTGTGTGCGCGCAGCTGCGCAGCACAAGCCACTAGAGGTCGCTGTTCTCCCAGGAGAGGAGGGCCACAAACCAACAAGAAGGGAAGTTCTTCCAGCCGTCACTCGTCCCAGCTCTGCACACTATTCCTATCACCATGAAAAGGCAAAGCTACAGGCAGACAAAGATCACAGAGACAACACCAGAGAAGGAGACAGACCTAACCAGTCTTCCTGACAAAGAATTCAAAATAAGAATCATAAACATGCTGACAGAGATGCAGAGAAATACGCAAGAGAAATGGGATGAAGTCCGGAGGGAGATCACAGATGCCAGAAAGGAGATCACAGAAATGAAACAAACTCTGGAAGGGTTTATAAGCAGAATGGATAGGATGCAAGAGGCCATTGATGGAATTGAAACCAGAGAACAGGAACGCATAGAAGCTGACATAGAGAGAGATAAAAGGATCTCCAGGAATGAAACAATATTAAGAGAACTGTGTGACCAATCCAAAAGGAACAATATCCGTATTATAGGGGTACCAGAAGAAGAAGAGAGAGGAAAAGGGATGGAAAGTATCTTGAAAGAAATAATTGCTGAAAACTTCCCCAAACTGCGGGAGGAAATAATCGAACAGACCACGGAAATACACAGAACCCCCAACAGAAAGGATCCAAGGAGGACAACACCAAGACACATAATAATTAAAATGGCAAAGATCAATGACAAGGAAAGAGTTTTAAAAGCAGCTAGAGAGAAAAAGGTCACCTATAAAGGAAAACCCATCAGGCTAACATCAGACTTCTTGACAGAAACCCTACAGGCCAGAAGAGAATGGCATGATATATTAAATGCAGTGAAACAGAAGGGCCTTGAACCAAGGATACTGTATCCAGCGAGACTATCATTCAAATATGATGGTGGGATGAAACAATTCCCAGACAAACAAAAGCTGAGGGAATTTGCTTCCCACAAACCACCTCTACAGGACATCTTACAGGGACTGCTCTAGATGGGAGCACTCCTAGAAAGAGCACAGCACAAAACACCCAACATATGAAGAATCGAGGAGGAGGAACAAGAAGGGAGAGAAGAAAAGAATCTCCAGACAGTGTATATAACAGCTCAATAAGCGAGCTAAGTTAGGCAGTAAGATACTAAAGAGGCTAACCTTGAACCTTTGGCAACCACGAATTTAAAGCCTGCAATGGCAATAAGTACATATCTTTCAATAGTCACCCTAAATGTTAATGGGCTGAATGCACCAATCAAAACACACAGAGTAATAGAATGGATAAAAAAGCAAGACCCATCTATATGCTGCTTACAAGAAACTCACCTCAAACCCAAAGACATGTACAGACTAAAAGTCAAGGGATGGAAAAACATATTTCAGGCAAACGACAGCTAGAAGAAAGCAGGGGTTGCAGTACTAATATCAGACAAAATAGACTTCAAAACAAAGAAAGTAACAAGAGATAAAGAAGGACACTACATAATGATAAAGGGCTCAGTCCAACAAGAGGATATAACCATTCTAAATATATATGCACCCAACACAGGAGCCCCAGCATATGTGAAACAAATACTAACAGAACTAAAGGGGGAAATAGACTGCAATGCATTCATTCCAGGAGACTTCAACACACCACTCACCCCAAAGGACAGATCCACCAGGCAGAAAATAAGTAAGGACATGGAGGCACTGAACAACACAGTAGAGCAGATGGACCTAATAGATATCTATAGAACTCTACATCCAAAAGCAGCAGGATATACATTCTTCTCAAGTGCACATGGAACATTCTCCAGAATAGACCACATACTAGGCCACAAAAAGAGCCTCAGAAAATTCCAAAAGATTGAAATCCTACCAACCGACTTTTCAGACCACAAAGGCATAAAACTAGAAATAAACTGTACAAAGAAAGCAAAGAGGCTCACAAACACATGGAGGCTTAACAACATGCTCCTAAATAATCAATGGATCAATGACCAAATCAAAATGGAGATCCAGCAATATATGGAAACAAATGACAACAACAACACTCAGCCCCAACTTCTGTGGGACGCAGCAAAAGCAGTCTTAAGAGGAAAGTATATACCAATCCAAGCATATTTAAAAAAGGAAGAGCAATCCCAAATGAATGGTCTAATGTCACAATTATCGAAATTGGAAAAAGAAGAACAAATGAGGCCTAAGGTCAGCAGAAGGAGGGACATAATAAAGATCAGAGAAGAAATAAATAAAATTGAGAAGAATAAAACAATAGCAAAAATCAATGAAACCAAGAGCTGGTTCTTCGAGAAAATAAATAAAAAAGGTAAGCCTCCAGCCAGACTTATTAAGAGGAAAAGAGAGTCAACACAAATCAACAGTATCAGAAATGAGAAAGGAAAAATCACGATGGAACCCACAGAAATACAAAGAATTATTAGGGAATACTATGAAAACCTATATGCTAATAAGCTGGGAAACCTAGGAGAAATGGACAACTTCCTAGAAAAATACAACCTTCCAAGACTGACCCAGAAAGAAACAGAAAATCTAAACAGACCAATTACCAGCAACGAAATTGAAGCCGTAATCAAAAAACTACCAAAGAACAAAATCCCCGGGCCAGATGGATTTACCTCGGAATTTTATCAGACATACAGGGAAGACATAATACCCATTCTCCTTAAAGTTTTCCAAAAAATAGAGGAGGAGGGGATACTCCCAAACTCATCCTATGAAGCTAACATCACCCTAATACTAAAACCAGGCAAAGACCCCACCAAAAAAGAAAACTACAGACCAATATCCCTGATGAACGTAGATGCAAAAATACTCAACAAAATATTAGCAAACCACTGCTACAGCTGTAGCTGCACTCATCCCACCAGCTCCTGGACTTGTCATGGGAATGAAGGAGATATCTAAGCTGGCCTGTGCATACAGTAAAACAACAAATTTGACTGGATCTATACTGTTGGAACTCAACCAAGAATTAGGAGAAGTGCAAATTGTAGTGCTCCAAAATCTTACAACTACAGACTATTTACTGTTAAAAGAACATAAGGGATGTGAACAGTCCCCAGGAATGGGTTGTTTTAATTTGTCTGATTTCTCTCAGACTGTTCAAGTTCAGTTGGACAACATGCACCATATCATAGATAAGTTTTCACAAATGCCTAAGGTGCCTAACTGGTTTTCTTGGTTTCACTGGAGATGGCTGGTAATTACAGGTATGCTTTGGTTAGGTAACTATACTCCTATTATGTTAATGTGTGTGCGCATTTTAACTAGTAGCTTAAAACCTATACATGCTGAAGTTACTCTACAAGAAGATATGTCAAAGAAATAAATAATCTTCCCATGTTTTCTTCCACCTGCTACTTCTATAGCTTTTCTTCTTCCTTCCTAATTACAACCCTTAAATAGAATTCGTGCCTCATATTGAATTTACTGAGTATCATAATTCTTCCAAGTGGTAAAGATACCTCAAGACAAATGCTGGGCATAGAAGCCACAGGGCATAAATATGCAAAGAAGTAAAAAGCTAACCTTTTCAAACAATAAGGCTTCCCTCTCACTTACCAACTTCACATTTCCCTGTATGGCCCCGGAAGATGACTGGTCAGCCAGAGACGGGTAAGATTCCTCAAGGGAGGAACAACCTAAGACAGGCAGTCGCAGGGGGGCCAACAGGTGAGAAATTGGGGATCAACAGAGGTGAGGCTTAGAACCTCACCCCCCCTGTTCTGAGAGAAATCTTCTGTATACGTGGATGTTTTATTGCCCATGTCTAGCTTGGATTAACACATAGTCTACAGGCACACACCTGATCATCTACATTTGCTCTCTTACAACACTAAACTATGTTTTCTACCTTTATCTTGTATCTACCTACCACTTCAGCATTTTATTAAAAATAATAATAATAAAGAGAGAAATGTGGTATCCACATATAAATCAAGTATAAAAATCAAATGAGTATTCATATTTGAACTGACTGTTTATAGTTCATAATGCATGAGCAAAACCAAAAGTTTCTGTGATGACTGCCCTTGTACTGTTCACCATGTAACTTATTCACTATGTAAGAATTTGTTCTCCATGTAAGAACTTGTTCGTTATGCTTCAGAAGATTGGAGACTGACGAAAATTAGGCTTGGGGTGGATTAATGATTGTGCATTGAGCATTGACTCCCCTATACAGAATTTTATTGTTGTTAACAACCATTTGATCAATAAATATGAGAGATGCCCTCACAACAACAACAACAAAAAAAGCACACACTTCCAATTGTAAAATAAATAAGTAACCAGGATGTAATTATAGCATAAGGAATATAGTCAAAATATTGTAACAACTTGGTATGGTTATAGCTGGTAGCTAGAATTATCATGTATATAAATGTTGAATCACTGTATTGTACACCTGAAACTAATGTAATGTAATACTGTGTGTCAACTCCCCTTCAATAAAAAATAATTTAAAAAAAAAAAAAAAAAGAAGAAATAGTGTCTCAGATAGAAGCCCTAGCCAGAATTTGATTAAATATCCTGTGGTCAGAAGGATTTGAGAAATATGAGTTCATTTGTGAAAAATAAATGGGAATCATTTATTTTTGTCATATTTTATTTTTACATTTCTCTTATTAAAATAGTTTTAAAAATATATTCTTATGTACCCCATTTCTAAATATCTGGAATAGGACTGATACTTTCAAGGAACAGTTCAAAGGTTGATCATTATTTTATCCCTGTGTAGAGCCAAAGCCACAATAACTTGGAAATAGGAATCATAGAGTCATATTCTACAAAATTACAGATCTGTTAAATAACGTATTTGTGAAAAATAGCACCATTTTTTCATTTGTTTGAATTAAAAGAGGAACATGCTACAGTCTCCCTCACACAAAAGGGTCTATAAAGGCTGCACACATTTGCTGTCTTAGAGAACAATTAGGGGTGCTGGCCAGCAACTTCTACTGGAGGGGACACAAAGGAAACACTAGTTAGAAATAGGTCAAAAGAGTTTTTTTAAGGAAAATTGGGAATAAACCCATTAAAAAAACAAAACAACCGGATTTTACATGAGTACCACAATTGAATAGAAGCTTCATCTGTTAATATCCTACATTTTGTTCATTTCCAAGACTATTTCAAATTGTAACAGGATTTCATTGGATAAATTAGATAGTTACAGAGTATAAAAAGATGTCTATTTACTCGCTGGTTAAAAAAATGAATATTCCTGAAGCAGCAAGGACAAAATTTTTAATTACATAAAGTATATAATAATATTCAAATGTACATTTTTTCAGAACTAGCCCAGGTCTAAATTTAAGCAAATCATACAACTGTTCTCTATTTCTATAATCCTTATAAATCCTTATAAATTAAGCAATTTACATAAAAAATTATCAATTAGAAAACTAAGATAATTGAATATAGTTCAGAAAACATTTTTAATTATATTGGTAATTAAAATGATATGTATATTTGTCTTTTAAGTCTTTTGTCACTTTCCTGTTTTCTAAATATTTTCCATTTTTTGTTAAATAATCTCCATGAAGATATTGTTAATAGAAAACAAATATTCCAAGAAAGAAATACTGGTTATTCTCAGAAACCCTCTACTTGCACAGCCAGTCGGCCACCATGTCTAAATGCTCTACGAGGGCAAATATCTTTCGAATCCATTCCCTCCTCTTGTTCATACTGGTTTAGGTCCTACCCTCTCTTATCAGGGTCCCAACTATTCTCACTGCCCAAATCCTTTCCCCGCCAATCAATCCTTCACACTGCCACCGGGTCATTCTATAAGAGTATGACTGAATCTCTCTCAGTCACGATATTCAGCACTTCAAGTTACCTGCATGCTAAAAAGCACTTCAAGGGACAGGCTCACCTTTCCAACCGTGTCCCCACCCTTCCTTCCTGAAATCCCCCCCCCCGAGCTCTGCAGGCATATTCACGTCTTGTACATTTATTTGCACATCTCTGCACGTTCTGTTTCCTCCTGCAGGATCTGCCTCCTCCCTACCTGTTATATTCTTCACCACTCTTGATGGTGCAGCTCACATGTCACTTCTGTTTTGGTCTTCCCTCTTTAACCAGCACTGCTCAAGGAAAAAATGAGACTGGGTCCTGGACAAATATGTCTCCTTTCTTAATCTCTCATAATACTCTATATACCCATCAATCCCAGTTCTTTTCACATTCAAAAGCCATGTATTTTTGTAGCTGCATCCCCCTCAGAAGACTATGAACCTCTTAAGAACAGGAAACAGGTCTCAATGTCCCATCTTCACATATCCAGTGTCTGGCACAGGAAGTGTCTATGGTGTGAATAACGACTGAGATAGGTAAGTAGGTAATTATGATATCTTTTTCTCTAGAGAGCTGGTGAAAAACTACAATTTCAGACTTGGATCATGTAAAAGGAAAGCACTGATCTTATATTTAAGCCATTAAGTGCATGAATGGGGTGTTCAAAATGCCTTAAAATTTCAGGAGATGGATACAAAACCCATTAGAGATGGGAAGAACGTAAGAACACAACTGAGATTCTAGTCATCAATCAATGCTGTGGGTAAAATTGCAGTATTTCCAAAATCTCTCGCCTGGCCTTAGTGCATCTCTGTATCAGTAGGTGTTTCCAAAAGGTGGAGAGTAGTCCATCTCCAGATCAATAGGTAACTAAAGGGGGAGTGAGGGCATATCTGGACCAGAGAGGTTGGTAGGGTCCCTTCTTCTGCAGCTGGGTAACAAAAACACGGGCGAGCAGAAGTGGACAACTGCTTGTAGGCAATAAATAGTTTCTTCCACTTTATTTCTCCCTTTGACTGATTTGGTTTCACAGGTATTTTCACCCAGGATTTTTCCAAAGGAGTTACATCTAGGGGTACTCAGCAGGACCTCTGAACCCGAAATCTGTCTACATGGGTGTGACACTTGGGCGGGCTGTCCTGGTGAAGGGCTTTGTGTGCTGTAAGAGGGACTTACACAGAGTCCCGCAGCAACACGGGACAACAGTAAAGGGGCCGATACCCCTTGTCAGGTGGCAGAGAGACTAGACTGGGCCTCTGTCCAGATGAGGATATCAGTATGCCATGACTTGTGTGGGCACAGCTACTGGGCTGTTGGTTGCTTTTCCTACATGTCGTGCAGATCAGCAAACCACCAAGAGGAGCTTAGAGCATCTCTTCACAGCCTATGACCAGCTGAAGATGAATAAGAGCAATCAAGGCACCCACTTCAGTGGACATGCATTATAAGAATGGGTGCATCAATTAGGAATAAAGTGGAAGTTTCATGTAGCATATAACCCTACCAGCACAGGCATGATAGAGAGGTAGAATGGTTTGTTGAAATCTGGCCTGAAGTTGGACACCAACAGTCTACAGGGCGGGTCATTTCATTTATGGGCAGTGCTCTGGCATTTGAATAAGAAGCCCCTAAAAGGAGCCTTGAGCCCTGTGCATATGCTAATACCCATTGCTGCCTCTCCTATACAACTGTGTGTGCAAACCAATGAGGAGTTACTGAAGCCACGATATGGCCAGCAGAGCACCATCCTGCTGCCAGCCCCAACTGCATCAAACCCTGGACATTCTGTTGAGTGGACGTGGCCCTGGACATTTCAACACATAGACCAGAGATGGCTGGCCCTCTGGAACCTCGGGGAAAGGCATGTAAGGTGGCCTCCTGCATGTGCCTGAAGTAACAGCAGAAGTGGCCCACAAGATTTGCTTTAACATACTGAAGCAGAGAAAAAGGACATAAACAAATTTGGCAGAATTTCCATCATTGCTGAATCTGCACAATGGGTATATGGGTGTTCACTGTAATAGTTTCTTCTACTACTGTGGATGCCTGAAATTGTTCATGATGAAATTTTTTTACAAAGTCATGAAGGAACACCAAAGAGAAGCATAATATTTCTGTCAATTCTGCAAAGACAGGGTGAAAGCCCAGGCATCTCACCACATACACCAAATATCACCCCTTTGCCCATGAGACCTCTCTCCACCTGCTCTTGGCCCCGAGCTGACCTGTACAGGCTGCATCAACAGGGCCACCATACACTTTGGCTGCCGGTTGCATTGGGTTATCCTGAGTTTGACTGGGAACTCTGACTGATAGACCACTCAGCACAAAAAGGTTGTCTATTCTATCAGTGAAGGGAAAGGCACTAACCTTAACCTATAGATAATTCACTGTTATGAAAAGCAGCAGGGTGCCTGATTGGCGGGAGAAATACTGCAAAGCATTCCTCAGAGTGTTTTTCCCTTCTGCCCTCATCAAATGCCTTCCCTTGCATGGATTTCTCAGCCCCCTGATGCTGACAGCGCTAATGGTGAGTCACCTGTTGAAGTCCAAACAGTGGGCCAGAAACACTCCACGAGGGTTCAGAATCACACCTGCAGGCTGAGTTCGCCTCTCCCAGGAATCAGCAGTCAAATGGAAACCACTGCTGGAGCCCACAGCAGGGAGCTGTGGGGAAACCAAGTTGGTCTTTTCATTCCCACCTGCTGAGGATCACCTATCATCAGGAGTCATCCTGCACCCTTTGGATGACTCTTTCTAAAGATACTGTGTGGTGCTCACCAGGATTCTCCCCAGAACCTCTCTCTGCACCTTGTGTTTTCTACTGGATGGCCAAAGACACTCCACTAGCCCCTCCCCAAAACAGATCATGGCTTATGTGGACACACTGAGGGGATGATAACGGCAGGAAGGAAAATTCCCTCAACCCATCAAGAGGGATAAGACAGACCACTTTGGACCTGCTAGTGAGGCTGGGATGGTGGAGGGAAGCACCTTTCCTGCAACAGATACTCTGGGGTGTGGGAGTGGAAGCCATCAAAGATGGCTAGACTCTGTGCTAGTGTTTGGCTAACAGAGTAATAAGAACAACAGTTACCTTTCCTTGGGCACTCTGTCAGATACCAGGCTGTTTTACATTCGTGATCTCTCACATAATATTATTGTAGGCATTATTTTCCCCATGTTAAGGAAAAAGTAACATTCAAAGCCACATGACTAGTAAATAGCAAAGTTGAGGTTCAAACCAAGCATGTCTGGCTTCAAAGTTTATAGTCTTTCCATTATGCAATTTGTTTTCTCTTAAAGGAGGCAGGAGGGTATTTGTTGGGAGTTTTTGTTTGGATGCAGAGGTATCTAAGGAAAAGAGGAGAGACAGAGAAGACACAAAAGGGACAGGACAGAACTATCTTGCCCCCCTCTGGCCACACACAAGGGACTGGTTTTGAGCCCATGAGAACTGAAGGTCAGGTGTGGTGTTCACGAAATACTGGACAGCACCAGGTCCATGCAGCACTTCTTCCCTCCTAGACGACAAAGTCAGCATGGGCTTGAGGAGGCCGTTCCTCTCCCCTCACCATCCCATCCACAGCTGGCACAGGTGCTTTGGCTTCAAGAAGTCCATGGGGTGCAGGGGATAATGTCTCACAGAGGCACCTGCTGCAGCGGCCGTGACAGGTCCCCTTGACTGAGAGGCTCAGGTGGAAAGAACCTGAGCCTATATAAAACATCATCACCCGAGGATGCCCAGAAATAGCCAGGGAAGAGTTTAAGCAGACGAGAGGATCCTGGGTGTTGAAGTCTTGTCAGTCAGGTGAAGCTTTGAGGCCACAGCCATATAAATATTAATTGACCGCAGTTATACTTGTGAAGTTGCAGTAGCAACTTGGGAACTGTGCAATAGTTGCTAATCCACTTGTTCTTTCTTTGGACCCCTGTCACCCTGGCTGTTTCTGGGTTCCTGCCACCAGATCCGTGGCTCCAAGCCTGAATCCATTCCTGTCCCTCCGGAGAAGTATAGGCTGGCTCATTTCCTGGGCCCTCTCCTGCCCACCTGCTCTTCCTTGTCTGGACCTAGTTTTCATATACTTGGACTCAGCTTCCCTGAAGCTCTGCTCTCCCTTCTGAATTTTAATGACTGCTATTGTGGTACAGTAAAAAATACATATCTGGTCTTTGTCTGGGTCCTGGCATAGAGCTTCTTGGCTCCTAAAACCCTTGGGATTTTCTGAGTGACAGGAGTCTCTTTTGTATGAGGTAACTCATGGCAAGGCCCATAGAGAGCCTCAGGATTGGGGGGCTGGCACCAAGGAAGCCACTGTCAGCTCCAGCCCCACCCTCCAGGGAGGAGAGAGGGGCTACACACCATGTTCATTAACCAATGGCCGATGATCAGCCAGCCATGCCTACATAATGAGACTTGAAGAAAACCTCTGAAACAGCAAGGAGGCTAAGGGAGCAAGCGTCCAGGCAGGTGAACCCATGGAGAGGCAGTGTGCCAGAGAGGGCACAGAAGCCCGGACATCCCCTGCCCCCAATTCTTACCCCGTGCTTCTCTTCCATTTGGCTGTTCCTGAGACATACCCTTTATAATAACCTGAAGTTGTGAGGAAAATGCTTTCTCAGTTCTGAGATGTTCTAGTGAGTTATTGACCTGAGGTAGGGAAGAATCATGGGAATCCCTGAATTTATAGTTAGGGTGGCCTGGGGACTGCATGTGTGGCAGGCACCCGGAGTGGGGGCAGTCTTGTGGAACTGAGCCCTTCGCCTACAGATAGGCTGTGCTGACACCAGGAAGTTTGTGTCAGTGAGTCGTCGGACATCCAGCTGGCGCCAGAGAACTGGGGAGTTGACGACTGTCAGAGAATGACACAACACCCATCACAGTCAGCGTGCTGATATTCTTCTTAAATGTACTCACAGTTCCAACACTGCCAGATGGTAAGGATATTCTCACAGCTTTGCTCAACCGACTGACACGTGAGCTGCCCCAGAACCGTCAGGTGAGCAGTACCTCCAACTCCAACATTTTTACAGGATCCTTCGCATCCTGGCCAGAGCCACCAGCATCTCCCACCTAGGCTGTGCTAACCACCCACAGTGCAGCTCCCCACTTCTCCCCCAGCCTCTGCTGGGCAGTTAGAAGGATCCTGTAAAAATGGAAGTCAGATCATGTCACTCCTTACACCCTGCAGTGGGTCCCCGCTTCCTTCACTGAGTCTGGCATCTGGGCGACCCCTGTGACCACACCTTCACCTGGCCCACCCTCACTCCTCCAGCATGCCAGCCTCCTCCTCACTCTTGGAACATGCCAGGCAGCTCCCACACAGTGGCTCTGCACACACTTCCCCTAACAGCTTATGACTGATCCCCTCGCTTCCCCAAGTGTTTGCTCAGACTTCACCTTCTCCATGAGGTCTGTCCTGACCATTCTGTTTAAAATTGTGATGCATTCCCCTGTGAGCCCATTCAACTCTCACCTCCTTTTCTTTTTGTTCCATCGTATAAGGTACTTCTTTATTAGATCCATTGTGCTCTGTCTCCCCTGGCTGGAATGTAAACTCACAAACATCAATACCTATCTCAATTTCATTCCCTGATGCATTGGCATGCAATACATGCTCAGTTCACGTGGGTTGAATGAGACTTTAACAGCAGCAGTTCGTCTGGAGATCCTAACTGGAAGGGCTGCACTGCACCCCCAGGTTGGATGTCGAGGCGGACGCACTGGGCAGACCCCGGAGGGACGCAGGAGAGGCGGGTCCAGCAGGGACGGGGCTTGAGCCTGAGCAAGCCTCTCTCCTGGAACGGACTTCAGAAGGCTGCCCTGAACCCTCTTTTCAGTGAGCCTCCTGGGCCTCCGTCTCTCACCCACCCAGCCCAGTTTTAACAAGAATCCTGCTAAATCAGTTTAGCAAAAATCTCTCTGCCCTTACTATCTGATCACCCCAATAGCTAATCAAACTCCCGCCCTCACCCTTGATACCTGATCACCCTGGCCACCTTCAGCAAGAATTCTGTCCAGCTGGTTTAGCAAAGATCCCCACCCCCCTCCCATGTCCTCTTATTACATTAATACATCATCGGAGCAATCCTCTCACTTGGTTCCTTGGCTCTAAATTGCCAACTGTCTTTGCTGTATTCAGAATTGAGCCTAATCTCTCTCCTCGATCACAACGGTCATAACACTTACTCCAATAGTCCTGAATAGTCTTCCTTGCCGTTACAAGTATCAAAATAATTTTTTCTTTAACCAACCCTATGTATGAGTCTGAGCAAGTCACATAACTTCAATTTTCCCATCTGTCTAGCACCACCCATAAGAAAGGATTTCAGACACTGCCACCAGCCTGAATCAATCCCAAATATGCCAAGCTCCCTGGCACATAGTAAACAGAATTGTTCTCTTGCCATCCTAGGGGATGGTTTCCCAAATCCGGGCCACCCTTCTGTACCCAGGAATCTGCTCTTTGTGCTGTCACATCCTCATGCTCCACAGTCTGCCTTCCTGACAGCAACGGAGAGAGAACCAATCCCAAAACAGCCTTCAACAAGTGAGATTAAGTCTCAAGTTTTAGCTTAAATATTCAGATGGTATATTCAGCAACATACCTCCTTTCATTGTAGCATAAACATTTCAGATAAAAAGTCAGATAAAAAGACTTCTTAAATTTAGCTTAAATTTGAAACATTGAAAAACCCAATATTTGCTGTTTTCTTTACCTTCAAAAATATTTATTCATTAGACAGAGGAAGTGTTTCAGTACAACTTGCCTCCTAGCAAATCAGGATTAATCAGGACTGCTTGTTACTTAACCTTGTGAATGCATAAAAGTATTGAAACTACTTAATGGATTTCATTTTTACTGACCAATTAGGATATTTGCAGCTGTTTATCGGATAGATAATCTAACTTATTTTCCCAGAGTATTTACATAAGGCCAGTTCTCTGAGAACGGCCTGAGTGTTAACGCTGTGGTTCTGAGCAAGTCTTCACTGCTTACACCCCTGAAAACCACCCCAGAGATCAAGAAGCCCAGACGGGATCCTTCTTGAAAGCTTTACAAATTGTTATCTTGCTCCAGGAACAAGGAGACCAGACAATCAAGTTTTACACATATACGGTCTTAATAAGACAAGTATTAAATGTCTCAGTAAAAGTGTGTTTATAAAAATATTGATGCTTTGACTCTCAATTCATGTGTATTCATAAATGTTGCTTTTTCTAGTCACATTTTAGTTTTAAGTAGGTATATAAATAAGCTTTAAGTAACTAAGTACATAAATTCTGAGGAAATTCTAAAGTACCCAAAGCCTATATAATCTGCAAAGATACACTCAAAATTAGTATAATTTTTTCCAACTATAAATAGAATTTATCCCCTAGTTACTGCAGACAATCTAATCTGCTTATTTTCCAACATGTTAGATGTTGAATAATCAATCCTGATTGTTGAACATTTCTACTTAGCATCAAATTTATGACAGCATCAATGATTCTTCATAATCACATCTCTTTAAAATAAACTTATAAATGAAATTATTTCTAACAAATCAGTTAACTGGTAAGTTCAATGAAAATGAATTCACCTTTAATTTGAAAAACATTTACTTTCAAAACTAAAGAGGAAGCACTACGTGGAAGCATTTCAGAAGGTAAAAAAAAAAAATCCACAGAAATACTGTGAGATAAAATGCATGCTGATACATGAGTACACTTGTCTCATGTTTAAACAATTGAGCACCACTAATGGTAAGAAAATTCATCTCAGATGGCTTCTTACAATACTAGAAACTAAAACAATCAAATATCCTAATTGGTCAGTAAAAATGAAATCCATTGAGTAGTTTCAATACTCTTATGCATTCACAAAGTTAAGTAACAAGCAGTCCTGATTAATTCTGATTTGCTAGGAGGCAAGTTGTACTGAAACACTTCCTCTGTCTAATGAATAAATATTTTTGAAGGTAAAGAAAACAGCAAATATTGGTTTTTTCAGTGTTTCAAATTTAAGCTAAATTTAAGAAGTCTTTTTATCTGTTGACATCATTAGGTTACAAGATGTGAAGGCTTGCCTGATCTCTATGGCACTAAAATTTCATTTATTGAACGTACTATTTGAAGGCAGCATTCAAAACCAATGAAAGAGTGTTTTGTTACATGCTTACGAAAAAAAAGAACACATAGAAATTTCAGAGATTACTATAAATATATATAAATATGTTTTTGCATAAATCCTCAAGCTTATAAAATAAGCATATGTCCTTATAAAATAGCAACTAAATTTGAGGAAGGTAGCAAGCATTATTTTTATCATCATAGTTTATAAAGGAAAAGCAGGCTTCTCACTCTCCTTTCTCAAATTACTTCATGCAATTCCAAGTACTTCACCATTGTTTATATAACATTTTTCAAATAATCAAATGGCCAGTAAGAGGTAGTAATTATCCATCTGATGAAGGAGAAAATGGGAAACTGTCCATTACAACAGCCACAGCAGGAGACAGAAATCCAAAACCATCTGGACAAATGTAATGGTCTGCAGCCCGAGCCTTGAACTAGCGCACACAACTCCAGCTAGAACGGGAGGACCTACACTCCCTACACACTTCTACTTCCAGAAAGCTCTCCTTAGTTTGCCTACCTGTGCTTCATTTGGGGAAACCCAGAGAGCCTTAAAATCTCAATGCAAACTGTTGTAATTTAGAACAATAACTCATTTACCTATTCCCCTCGGTCTCCATGTTCACTTCCGGAGTATCTGTCTGTGCAAACCATGAAAATATTTTCCTTTCTTCTAAGCCTTTCGCTTGTGTTCCCTTTAAGTGGGCGTTCCACGTTCAGCTCCGCCCGGCCAGTGAAAAGCCGGCCTTCCCCTCCGCGTCCCCTCATCATCCGATGCCCGAAAGCATTGTCACAGCCGTGTCTGTGCTCCTCCGAGCAGGGGGACGCTGCAGTCTGAACGTCGGGGCCGCCTGGATTATGCCTTCTCACCCAACAGGCCACGCAAGTTCTTCGGTAAATAGTATTGATTCGCTAATTGTTTTTTGGCTTTGCCTCAAAGCATAAGTAAGCTCTTTTCATCTGAGAAACTCCTGCGTTTCCTTTGAAGGCTGGGGGAGGACGCTGCGGAAGATCCTGGAGACGGGGTTCCTCACCTCATCTCAACGGAGGTTAAACACTCCCCGGCGAGCACCCTGCTTCTGGTTCCGGTGCTCCTGCATCTTGCCATCACTTCTGCGACCCTGAAAGAAAAAGTAAGGGAGGGTAAAGGAAGGAGCAGGGAAACGTCCTCAGCGTAAAGTCACTGAAATGTGATTCCTCGTGGAAGACGGCCGTGGTTCTCCACTCAGGTGACTTTCTAATTATAAACTGCCCGTCACACCGCAGCCCTGCCGAAGAGCACGGCATTAATCCTTCTCCCCGCAACCAGAGGCACACGTGTGTAACTAGACGGGAAACCAAAAACATTTCTACTTAATTTAGTTTCATTTTCTCACTCCCATACATTGCTTCTCATTCCTCTATTTCCCTTCTTCCAAGTGAATGAAATACGTGCTTCACAGAATGTGCCTTTTTTTAAGGAACAATACCCTTAAATCCAAACATATAACTTTACACATCACACATGCTTGAAAGCAAAGTATCTACAGTACAAAAGGAAAAAAAAAATGTGTCTAAAAGCCAGTCTTTATTTTGCTACTAATATTCTCAATAACCACTGGTGCCTGTGATAGTCTAAGTTTTAAGAAATAAAATAAAAAAGAAAATGACAAACTTTTACAACAATGATCAGAGGGACACATGAGATTGCATTTTGTATCCATTCATGCAACTATCATGGTTATAAATACTTCATAATTTTCAAGGTGATCTCCTAGATATTACCACATTTCTTTGTGATAATATCTTCTTTGAAGTAGACTGAACAAGAGACATAGAATTGCTAATATATGCTAAGAAACTGGGTCACATGAAGTTAGGTAACTTTAAATGCACTCAACTAGGAAATGAGGGACTGGAAACTGGAAAACCAGCTCCTGACTTTCTCTGTGGCTGCTACCCAACCATGTTTCATTAGAGACAAAAGTGATGCACAGATAATAGTCTAAGCTATACTTCCAATGCCATAGATTCTTGGATTCATTAAAACCCATGAAAAGGACTAAAAATTTACTGTAAACACTTCCCCAGCAACTTGCTATGATAAAAACAGTATTAGGCATCATGGGTGAGATTAATGGAATAAACCAATCCAAAATCTTATTATTCTTTCATATAAAATCATATATCCTAAAATTTTGATTGCCATGTGTCAAGAATTAGAGAAACTCTGTATTTAAAATTACAACTAAAGAATTACAATTAAATGAAGAAGTTCTATAACAGGATGAAATCCTTTTGTTTGATAGTGGATTTTAGAAATTGGACTCTTCAACTTGAAATGTTTAAGTTAAGAAAGATTATGTATAATAAAGTGGAGAATTATGGTCAATTTCTTTGTAAAACAAAGAGGACTGGAGTAATTCTATGTTATTGCCACCTGTAAAAATCTGATTCCAGACAAGTATATCTATTTTTAATTCATCAATAATTCTGAGAAAAGGAATCAATCCAAATATGTCCTTGAAATAAAAAAGATTTTGTCAGTTAAAATGTCATTTTAAGTATAACCATAAAATATGAATATATTGCAGAACAGATACAGGTTTATGACAAAATAGGAGATTCCAAGGGAAGTCTGGAATTAGTTGTACTTGAAGTAAGGCTGCCAAGGCTTTGCCTTCAGCCCGCAAAGGTCACCTGTTGATGGTGTTCTGTCTCCGTGGGAACATTAGAGGGAAATAAATACAGATCTGAGTGGAACGCTGCATGTTCATGCTTATCAACCTCACTGAATAGAGAGTTCCATCTCTAACTCCAGTTTATCAATATCTTTAAAATACATATTCTGTAACTGGAATATTACTTCAAATTACATGGCATGTTTCATAAAACTGCTAAACAGCATAGAGACCTTTGGCAAATTATACATTCATAACCAAAAAAAAATCTTTGAATAGTTTTTCCTAGATATCTCTGAGCCCTAATGAATGTACTATTATCAAGCACATTTATTTCTATCATTTCTAGCAACATATGCGGACTTTGCCCAGTGTATTGCTTAGGCCAAGATATAGTCTTTCTCCTGCCTGCACTGAGTTACCAGTCAAT
Organism: Manis pentadactyla; assembly: GCF_030020395.1. Taxonomy (NCBI): domain Eukaryota; kingdom Metazoa; phylum Chordata; class Mammalia; order Pholidota; family Manidae; genus Manis; species Manis pentadactyla. The sequence goes on from NC_080020.1 coordinate 14,290,448, forward strand.
ACTCTTGTCAAATGTGCAAGTACATTAACATACATATGTTCTTGATGAGCCCATGCTGGGTCCCAGGGACCACTGTGTCCCTAACAGCTCCCAAACTCTCTCTCTAGTAATCCAATCTTTAAATTTAATATCACCTCAATAATTAACACCTAACCCACAATTTAGAATTTTGAAAAATATTATTTCCTTTATTGACACTGGCAGGTTTGTACATGTGCATCTCTGCAGGAGCTGTCTTATTGCTCAGAAACTACCCCCTATGATTGAACAACTGTGTATGCCAATGAGATCGTGCATGTGGATGAGAGAAGGCAACCTGTTGCCTGGAACATCAGTTTCCCAAACTATAGTCACTGATGAATCACCCTCATATTTTTTTTTCATATTTGCGATGCAACATAATACACTTAGGGGGGATCTTTGGCCTATTTGTGGACCAGCTGTTCATTATTTATTTAATAGTTTTCCTTAAAATGGCTCTACTTAAATAAATGTATTACAAAAGGAAACTTCCCATCCACAAAATAAATGGAAACCTAGTATCATGTGTCATAAACAGAGGGTAACTACAATGATAAATAAAATTAATGCAAAGGGAATCTTATTAAATTCTGGTTGGAGACAAGTACCATGAGAAACACTGAGTCTCTGACCTGTTCTTTCTTCATGAAAAATGGAGATTAGTGAATTTATGGTTACATTTACAAGCCTTTAATGATTTCACTCGGAATGAAAAAAGGTCGAAAATAAGTATCCATTTCAAGAACTTAGAAAAAAAGTAATGGGGATAAATCAGATATGAAATCAAGATGAGAGCAGAATTAAGTGGAAAACAAAGATACAATGGAAAATACCAGCAAAACCAAAAGAGAGTTCTTTAAAAATACTAATAAAATTGGCACACTTGTGGCAAGACAAGACATGATAAAAACAAAGATATCACACACATACAGAAAAACAATATTGGGAATGAAAATGGGATACACCAGAAATCAAATAAGAGAATATTATAAAAACTTTAAGATAACAAATTTGCAAATTTTGAAAATAGACAAATTCCTGGAAAAAAATATGAACTACCAAAATGAATTCAAGAAATGAGTCAATCCTATTGAAAAGATTCAATCACAGACATTTAAAACCTCCCCACATAGAAAACATCAGGCTGTATGGTTTTACTGATGAGTTGTATTAAATTTCAATAAACAGGTAACACTAATATTTTATAGATTTGACCAGGCAACATAAAAACAGATAACAAAGCCAAATACTTTCATTAGGCTGATAATATTCCCAAATTAGATTATCTAAACTACTTTGGGACAATGCAAAACAGGAAAATTACTGGTCAATCTCACTTAGGAACACAGATGAAAGTACATATTAGCAAGCTGAATCCAGCAATGTATAATAAAAATAATACCTTATGAGCAAATTGATGGATTTGTCAGAGGATAAAATTCAACATCCATTAATGACAGAAAGAAAGGAAGGGAGGGAGAGGAAGGAAGGAAGGAAAGAAGGAAGGAAGAGAGGGAGAGAGAAAGGGAGGGAGGGAGGAAAGGAGGAAGGAAGGAAACAAAAACCATTTGGTAAATAGCAAGCAGACAAGAATTTCCTTAAAGGAAAACCTCATACTTCCTGTCTCTACTTCCATCCAACATTTTCCTGCAGGTGCTGGCCAGTACAAGACAGAAAAAGCAGAAGAGCAAGGAAGGATAAAGGGTGGGAGGGGGAAACAAGATTGTCACTATTCATAGATGGAATATTCCATAAAAATTTAAAACTGAATTAATAATAAAGTGTATCAAGATTGCTGATACAAATTCTACATACCAGCAAGAGGGGCTTTTCAAGGCTTTTTTTTAAAAGAGCCATTTATAATAACAGGAAAAAATAATTTCCCTTGCAATAATTATAACAAAATGACTTATAAAGAATCTTAGAAGAAAATGGGTAACTTTAACAAAAGACATTAAAGAGGTCCTTCCTAAAAGGGACATATGAGCTGGATAAGACAGCTAAATATAACTGAAATGTCAACTCTCCTAAAATTGATTTTTTCATTCAAGGGATTTCCAATCAAAATTCCAACAACATTTTTAAATAAAACTTGACAAGGTGATTTTAAAAGTTTTAATCAAAAACAAAGTAACAAGAATAAAGAAAGACACTCCAGAAGAGTAAAAGATTTGCTTTCCTAAATATCAAACCTTAATGTAAAACCATAATAAGTAAGTTAGTTTGGTATTCACACAGGAACAGAGTAAAAAGCTTAGAAACATACTTAGGCATTAAGAGAAATATGACAGAGGTATTTAGAGAGCTCAGTGGGGAAAGCTGGGCCATTTAAAAAAATGTTACTGGGACAAGTGGTTATCTACATTAAAAAAATTTATCTGTACTTCATACTGTACACAAATATCAATGACAGATGATTGAGGGTATATGTGAGAAAATCAAACCTTAGAGTTTTTAGGAAGAAATATAACAGAGTGCCTTTATTACCTCAGGATAGAGAAGAATTCCTTAACCAGCAAATAGAAAGTACTCTCCATAAAATAACAGATGTCACATTAAAATGAAGAACATCCATTCACCCAAGGCAAGCTACATAAATCAGTCAATATTTGCCACACAGATAATTGTCATAAGTTGTGTGTCCAGGATATATAAAGAACTACTGACAATAAAAAAGGAAACAACCTAAAAAGAAAAGTGGGTGGATTGGCTTAAAGATGGTGATGTGAGAGATGAGACACAAACCTCCTCCCAAAACCACACATAATATGAAAATATAGCAAACACAACTAATACTGAAAAAGCAACAGGAAAGAAGGCTGCGGCAGACTGCCTACACCTGGGAAACAGAGCAGACCTTACTGGAAAAGGGTAAAGTACCAACGCCCTGATCCGGCAGGACCCAAACCCTTCCCCCACCCCAGCTCACTGGCAGGAAGAAGAGAAATATAGCAGGGAGTGGGTGGAGGCCTACAACTGCTGAACATCGAGCCCTGGAGATATTCTCTGGGAGCAAAAACTTACATTACATGGTACTCTGGAGATTACTGGGGTTAGAAAGCTAAGACAGGCAGAATACTTGGAGAGACTGAGATTTCAGACACTTGTGGAGAACAGGCACCAAAAAACAGCCACTTTGTAACAGAAGGTGAGCACTCTTGCGAGACTTCTAACAGTGAGAGGGCTGCTAAAGGGGCAAGGGCTGTACAGAGCTTGATGCTCAGGAGAAAGGACAGGTGGACAAAATTGTCCCAGTGCAATCAGCCCAGAGGTTGGGAACTTTCAAGAACTTCAAGCACTCCATCGCACTGGCTGGCAACACAGCTATGAGGCCCCCTACCATGATACACAGCCTGCCACTCATTCCCCCCGGCTGGCACCAGCTTGCAAACAGGCTACCCCCACCACTGTGCCTGGCCAGCCAGAGGACGGACCTGGCTATGGCAGCTACAAGTCCATAGCATAGAGGCTCCGCCCTGCATGCTCAGCCCACTGGCCCTGGCATGGGAAACAGGAAAGAGCCCTTTCCTCCAGACAAGCACCAGCACCACTCACCTGTGATCCCCGCCATCTCTCCAGGGGCTGAGCACCTTGAGAGAGTAGAGCTTCTGAATACTAGAGGGTGTCACCTACAAATGTGAAATGTCAAAGGAACCTGGTTCAAACCCAAATCCCACAAACACTAGAAAGATGGCCAAGTGAAACTGAAGTCACCAATCCCACTGAAAGAGACCTCAAAATAAAAATCATAAAAACACTCATGGAGCTACAGAAAAATATTCAAGAACTCAGGGACAAATTTAGGACAGATATTCAATCATTAAGAAATTCGGTATCTTTCTTAATGATTAGAGAATAGAAATTAGAGAAGAGGAATATGAAGAAGCTGAGGCACAGAGAGAAAAAAAGGATCTCTAGGAATGAAACAATATTGAGAGAACATTGTGACCAATCCAAACAGAACAACATTCACTTTATAGGAGTACCAGAAGAAGAAGACAGAGAGAAAGGGATAGAAAGTGTCTTTGAGGAGGTAATTACTGAAAACTCCCCAAATCTGGGGAAGGAGATAGTCTCTCAGGCCATGGAGGTGCACAGATCACCCAAAACAAAGGACCCAAGGAAGACAACACCAAGACATATAGTAATTAAAATGGCAAGATCAAGGATAAGGACAGAATATTATAATCACCCAGAGAGAAAGAAAAGATCACATACAAAGGAAAACCCAGCAGGATATCATCAGACTTCTCAACAGAAACCTTAGAGGCCAGAAGGGAGTGACATGATATATCTAATGGAATGAAACAGGAGGGCTTCGAACCAAGAATACTCTACCCAGGAAGACGATCATTTAAATTTGAAGGAGGGATTAAACAATTTCCAGATAAGCAAAAGTTGAGAGAATTTACCTCCCACAAACTGATCCTACATGGAGGGACTGCTATAGATGGAAATGTTCCTAAGGCTAAATCGTTGTCACCAGGGGAAATAAAACCACAGTAAAGAAAGTAGACCAATTAATTACTAAGCAAATGCAAAATCTAATCAACTACCCTCAAAGTCATTCAAGGGATGGACAAAGAATACAGAATATGATACCTAATATACAAAGAATGGAGGAAGAAGAAAAAGGAGGGGAAAAAAAAGAACCTTTAGATTGTGTTTGTTATAGCATACTGAGTGAGTTAAATTAGACTCTTAGATAGTAAGGAAGTTCCCTTGAACCTTTGGTACCCATGAATCTAAAGCCTAGAATGGCAATAAGTACCTACCTATTGATAATCAGCCTAAATGTAAACAGTCTGAATGCACCAATCAAAAGACACAGATTCACTGAATGGATAAAAAAACAAGACCCATCTCTATGCTGCCTGCAAGAGACTCACTTCAAACCCAAAGACATACACAGACTAAAAGTGAAGGGACGGAAAAGATATTTCATGCAACTAATAAGGAGAAAAAAGCAGGAGATGCAGTACTTGTATCAGACAAAATAGACTTCAAAACAAAGAAAGTAACAAGAGACAAAGAAGGACATTACACCATGATAAAGGGGTCGATCCAACAAGAAGATATAACCATTATAAATATATATGCACCCAACATAGGAGCAACTACATATGTGAAACAAATACTAACAGAAGTAAAGAGGAAATAGAATGCAATGCATTCATTCTAGGAGAATTCAACACTCCACTCACTCCAAAGGATCAACCAGACAGAAAATAAGTAAGGAGACAGAGGCATTGAACAACACATTAGAATAGATGGACCTAACAGACATCTACAGAACTCTACACCCAAAAGCAGCAGGATACACATTCTTCTCAAGTGCACATGGAACATTTTCAAGAATAGATCATATACTAGGTCACAAAAAGAGCCTCAGTAAATTCAAAAAGATTGAAATTGTACCAACCAGCTTCTCAGACCACAAAGGTATGAAACTAGAAATAAGTTACTCAAAGAAAATGAAAAATCCCACAAACACATGGAGTCTTAACAACATGCTCCTAAATAACCAATGGATCAATAACCAAATAAAAACAGAGATCAAGTAATATTCAGAGACAAATGACAACAATATTTTAACACCGCAAAATCTGTGGGATGCAGCAAAGGCCGTGCTAAGGGGGAAGTATATTGCAATACAGGCCTACCTCAGGAAAGAACAATCCCATATGAACAGTCTAAACTCACAATTAATGAAACTAGAAAAAGAAGAACAAATGAGGCCCAAAGTCAGTAGAAGGAGGGACATAATAAAGGTTAGAGCAGAAATAAATAAAATCGAGAAGAATAAAACAATAGAATCAATCAAAGTAGGAGCTGGTTCTTTGAAAAAATAAACAAAACAGATAAACCCCTAGCCAGATTTACCAATAAAAAAAGAGAGTCTACACACATAAACAGAATCAGAGATGAGAAAGGAAAAATCACCACAGACACCACAGAAATACCAAGAGTTATTAGGGAATACTATGAAAAATTATATGGTAACAAACTGGATAACCTAGAAGAAATGGACAACTTTTTAGAAAAATAACAACTTTCCAAGGCTGACCCAGAAAGAAACAAAAAAACTGAACAGACCAATTACCAGCAACGAAATTGAAATGCTAATCAAAAAACTGCCTAAGAACAAAACCCATGGACCAGATGGTTTCACTGCTGAATTTTATCAAACATTAAGTGAAGACCTAATACCCATCCTCCTTAAAGTTTTCCAAAAAGTAGAAGAGGAGGGAATATTTCCAAACTCATTCTATGAGACTAGCATCACTATAATACCAAAACCAGGCAAAGAAACTACAAAAAAAGAAAATTACAGTCCAGTATTCCTAATGAACATAGATGGAAAAATACTCAACAAAATATTAGCAAACTGAATTAAAAAACAGATCAAAAAGCTCATCCATCATGATCAAGTAGGATTTATTCCAGGTATGCAAGGATGGTACAATATTAGAAAATCCATCAACATCATCCACCACATCAACAAAAAGGACAAAAACCATATGATCCTCTCTCCATAGATGCCAAAAAAGCATTTGACAAAATTCAACATCCATTCATGATAAAAATTCCCAACAAAATGGGTATAAAGGACAAGTACCTCAACATAATAAAGGCCATATACAACAAACCCACAGCCAACATCATACTTATCAGCAAGAAGCTGAAAGGCTTTCCTTTAAGATCGGGAACAAGACAAGGATGCCCACTCTCTCCACTTTTATTCAACATAGTACTGGAGGTCCTAGCCACAGCAATCAGACAACACAAAGAAATAAAAGGCATCCAGATTGGTAAAGAAGATGTTAAACTGTCACTGTTTACAGATGACATGATATTGTACATAAAAAACCCTAAAGAATCCACTCCAAAACTACTAGATCTAATATAGGAATTCAGCACAGTTGCAGGATACAAAATTAATACACAGAAATCTGTTGCATTCCTATACACTAATGATGAACTAGCAGAAAGAGAAATTAGGAAACAATTCCATTCACATTTGCGTCAAAAAGAATAAAATACCTAGGAATAAGCCTAACCAAGGAAGTGAAAGAACTATACTCTGTAAACTACAAGACACTCATGAGAGAAATTAAAGCAGACACAAATAAATGGAAAAACATCCCATGCTCATGGATAAGAAGAATTAGTATTTTCAAAATGGCCATCCTGCCTAAGGCAATCTACAGATTCAATGCAATCCCTATCAAAATACCAACAGCATTCTTCAATAAACTAGAGCAAATAGATCTAAAATTCATATGGAACCACAAAAGACCCCGAATAGCCAAAGCAATCCTGGAGAAGGAAGAATAAAGCTGGGGGAATTAGGCTCCCTGACTTCAAGCTCTATGACAAAGACACAGTTACCAAGACAGTTTGGTACTGGCACTAGAACAGAATGGTAGACCAATGGAACAGATTAGAGAGCCCAGATATAAACCCAAGCATACATGGTCAATTAATATATGATAAGGGAGCCATAGACGTACAATGGGGAAATGACAGCCTCTTCAGCAACTGGTGTTGGCAAAACTGGACAGCTACATGTAAGAATGAAACTGCATTACTGTCTAACTCCATACACAAAAGTAAACTCAAAATGGATCAAAGACCTGAGTGTAAGTCATGAAACTATAAAACTCTTAGAAGAAAACATAGGCAAAACCTCCTGAATATAAACATGAGCAACTTTTTCCTGAACACATCTCCTCGGGCAAAGGAAACAAAAGCAAAAATGAACAAATGGGACTACACCAAACCTAAAAGCTTCTGTACAGCAAAGGACACCATCAGTAGAGTAAAAAGGCATCCTACAGAATGGGAGAATATATTTGCAAATATATTCAACAAGGGGTTAAAATCCAAAATATATAAAGAACTCACGTGCCTCAACACCCAAAAAGCAAATAACCTATTAAAAAATGGTGGAGGATATGAACAGACAATTCTCCAAAGAAGAAATTCAGATGGTCAACAGGCACATGAAAAGATGCTCCATGTCGTTAATTATCAGAGAAATGCAAATTAAAACCACAATGAGATACCACCTCACACCAGTTAGGATAGTCAATATCAAAAAGACTAGGAACAACAAATGCTGGCGAGGATGCAGAGAAAGGAGAACCCTCCTACCCTTTTGGTGGGAATCTAAATTAGTTCAGCCATTGTGGAAAGCAATATGGAGGTCGCTCAAAAAAACAAAAACAGAAATACCATTTGACCTGGGAATTCAACTTCTAGGAATTTACCCAAAGAAAGCAAAATCTCAGATTCAAAAAGACATATGCACCCCTATATTTATCGCAGCACTATTTACAATAGCCAAAATGTAGAAGCAACCTAAGTGTCCATCAGTAGATGAATGGATAAAGAAGATGTGGTACATATACACAATGGAATACTATTCAGCCATGAGAAGAAAACAAATCCTATCATATGCTCAGTGAAATGAGCCAGACGGAGAGAGACAAGTGCCAAATGATTTCACTCATTTGTGCACTATAACAATAAAGCAAAACTGAAGGAACAAAACAGCGGCAGACTCACAGACTCCAAGAAGGGACCAGCGGTTACCAAAGGGGAGAGTTGGGGGAGGGTGGGAGAGGAGGGTGGGAGAAGGGGATTGAGGGGTATTATGATTGGTACACATACTGTGGGGGGGGTCAAGGGAAAGACAGTGTAGCACAGAGAAGAAAAGTAGTGACTCTGTGGCATATTATTATGCTGATGGACAGTGACTGCAGTGGGGTGTGGGGGGGACTTGATAATATGGGTGAATGTAGTAACCATGATGTTTTTCATGTGAAACCTTCATAAGAGTGTGTATCAGTGATACCTTAATAAATAAAACGAAAAGAAAAGTGGGTGCAAGACTAATTTGTACATACCCTTCTGCATGTATAATATTTTCATTTAAAAATTAATAAAAATTAAATTTATACTACAAGTTGTGTCTTTTACCTGGGATAATATTGAAAATAGGTTTATAACATGATGAAGAATATATAATGACATCTTTCTTTGAAACAAGTGTCTTGAATAGCTTTCATTTGTTATCATAATAGCTGTTAATTAAGAATGTGTGGAATGATAGAGTCTATGCAATATGAGTTTTTTAAAATGAGGAAAGAAGGGAGAGGAAGCGATGGGGGGCAAAAAGGGAGAGACTTGCAAAAGAGGTCAAATCCCCACTCCATGAGCTCATTTCTTTGGTGCCTCCTTGAGTAGCACCTACTCCTTCCAGCCATCCTCTCTGTTAAGAGACCACGCATCCTATACCTTGTGAAACACCCCATCAGAAATTTTCCCCAAAGCATTCCTAAGTATTCCTTAGGGTTCCAAAGATCCTATAGTACCAGTAAACCCTTCCTAGTTAATATGAAATTCTGCACGTGGTATTTAAATCACAGTACCTTGCACTAGTGTAGTCCTTTAGAATTACATACATTGTTTCATGTGACCCTCAAGATGACCTTATAAAAGAGGTAGCACAGATAGTTTCCTCATATTATAGGTTTAGAGATAGACTTTCAAAGAGTTTAAAGCATGATAGAAAGGGACAAGGTGACTAGAGACCCCAGGCCAGTCTATGGCAAGTTATATAGATGCTCGTTTACAATGATGTCAATCTTGGTAAACTCTAGCTCTAGAGCAGCAGTGTGGAGGGAGAGACAGAATGTGCCCACCCCCACTGTGCCCCTTGGCACTGAGCCATTTCCAGGTCACACTGAGGAAGTTGCACAGCTCCAAACGAGCTCCAGACCCCTCGTTCATGGGATTTCCTCATTAAACCGGACCACTTGTCAAATACCAATACCGAAATGTGTACAGCACATTAAGATTCATAAAGCAGTTACTGTTTAGTTTATTCTCATAATTTCTTTGTAGTAATCCAACACCAAAACATATAGGCAAAATTAATATTAAAAAGTCTTTTTTTATTCCCAATTCATGATTTCATACAAACAGACACATACACCTTTATTCAATTCAACAAATATCCATTTCTCGGTGTGCCATAATTATACTTTCTAAATATGCAGATATATGAACACATCCCCACTTGCAATTAGATATGTACGTAGTTCTACTTCATTTTTATTATTTTAAACTCCAGAAATGCTTTTTGTTCCTTACTAATTGTATGATTAACACTGTATAGGATTTTTATGCTGTTTAATACTCCTCTTATTTATAAATCTTCATCTGACAATGTATCCACTTTTTAGTGCTTCAATATATCACACATTTACTTTTATAAATCCTGAACAATGACATTGCATGGAAGATAAAAGCTAGCAATCTTTTATATGGCATCTGATATGACTGAACAGCAATCTAATGCAATTTAAAAAATAAGAAATGTGAACCTTCAAAGTAACCAACAAATTTAAGGCACTTCCTCAAGAAGCAATCAAATTCATCATGATATAACAAATCCAATACTTTTTATTGCTTTCATGATGATTTTGTGTTTATGTGGTTCATTAATAAGGCCAAGAAAATTAGCATATTTCAGATTTAATATACAGTTGGAATGTTGTTGATAGTAAATTATAATGCAGTAGAATAAGATTCTCACGTAGAGATATGGTATTTTTAACTTGTTAAAGTGATTTCATGGACAGCATCTCATTTTAGCTTCACCGTGACTTGGTAGGGCATCATTAACTCCATTTACAGATAGGGAAACTGATGTCCAGATAAGTCAAAGAACATATCTTCCGGGACTGAGACACAAGTCCTTCAACTTCCATCTCTTATGTTATCTCCTTCTGTTGAGAGCCTGACATGGTGCAGGCCCTTGAGTTATTACCTCCTTCTCTTCTCACACCATCCCCAGTGGGAAAGAAAGCTGCTCCCACCAGCATGTTGGGGAGAGTGGCAGCACGGTGACCACAACTTTACAATCACTCCATCTCCTATGCTCAACTTTCCTCACCTGTAACACAGGGCTAGCTTGCCCCATCCACATGCAGATTCATCGTAAAGACAACTGGACCTATGTCTAAAGGTCCTTAATAAACTGTGCACAACTGTTGCCAATATCAGATGCCACTCTTTTTGCTAATACAATATTCTTTAACACAGGACGTAACATGACATGTATTAATGATATTGTCTGCTTGCTGATTCATGTCCTTCTCTCATCCATCAAGGGTCCAAACAGCCAAAGCTCTATAACTGCTCTTAGGGAACGGGACTGGGACATCCACCCTTGCCCGCAGTGGAATCGGTTCATTTGGCTTTGCAGCCTGAAGCCATTGCCCACAGTAATAGAAACACAGTGTGTCCATTCAGTGACCTCTTCTCCTGCCAAGCAAAAATACCCTATTTTGGCAATCTGGGCTTTCCCAATAGTAGTCGGATTTGGCACAACATGTGATCTCATTTAAGGAGTAGGAAAGAAACCTGCCAGCCCACTTATTCACTTAAGGTGAGGATTTCTTTGAGTTACACTGAGCCCAGAGACTCGGGGTCTAAATCATGACCATTGTATAAGTAAGTCGTGATGCTCCCTCAACCAAAAGCTGCCCTTTGGTAGAGGCAGGCAGAGAGGAGTGTGGGATAACAAAGTGCAGACTTCGCCAGAACGAAGAAGGACAGAGCAAACCGCCCAGGAACCAGAACATGGATACCAGGCTGTCACCCAAGGGAATGAACAGAAACATCTTTCCTGCTTGAATGAAAAAACTATAAAATCAGGAGCAATCCATTACTCTTTTTCCTCTTCGATATGACATCCCTTCCTTTTGTTGAATGGTGTCTATTACACTTTCGAACCATATCCTTTCTGCATGGACTTAGCACTGGTAAGACCCCCTGCTCTCTGGTGGGGAGGAAGGGGCTGTGTCCTGAGGGAAGCAAGGGCATTTTGGGTGACCTCTACCCCTTTTTGCTTTTTCAGGGAGTCAGCATTCACGGCACACCCTCTGCAGCCTTACCTATCGCAATAGCAGCAGTTTCTACCGAAACAGTCTTTAACCCATTTATAGGAGAGAAAAGAGCCAGAACTACCTTTTGCGATCTCCTGAGAATGGGATGCACACCATTCTAAGGATGGGAATTAGAAATCCACATTGCTTTTTATCATGTGTAACCAAATAAATTCAGACAGTGAAATTATCTATGATGTGGCAAAAATTCACCCTTGAAAATCCCTAACATTACAAAAACAAGGAGCCACAGACAGACCAACTTAGAGCCCCAGAAAGCCTCTGCTGGAATTACCTGCAGAATAATCGCCTTGGCTCCTTAATGTCAGAACAAAACATGAGTCAGCAGAGACTTTAAAAGAGGCATCTTTGCAAAATGGAAAAGTCATATTAATTTGTCCTGTAAGTCCTGTAAGTCCTATAAGTCAATAGAGCTAATTGCTGAGGTAGGGATTTGGGGGGCTAGCACTAAAACAGAAGCTCCTCAAAGTCTTAGGTCACCTCTAAAAGTTCAATTCACCTTCAAAGACAAAATTTTGCATAACAATAATAAACCATATGGTAAGTTGGATAGTATATGAATTATATATCAATAAAGCTTTTATATATTAAAAATAACTTATATGATTAAAATCTACCTCATTTGATAGTATCTGGCTAATATCATTATCTGGCATTTTGAAGGGAAAAATAATATTCATTCATTCATGTAAAAACCAACTTTTCTTTGGGGATCCTGCCAGGTAAAGCCATGCCAGAGGCTTTATTTTCCTATCACCTGAACTCTGAGGTGGAGATTATTAACCTTTTATCAGTCCCACATAGAAAGGAAAAAATTGAGGCTCTAAGAGATGAAGTATCACAACTACATTTTCAAAACCAAGTTATCTGCCTTCACATAAATAACATTTAAAATCTTGGGTATTTTTTTTTTCACCCATTAGCAGGGCCTCTGGGAATATGAAGGTGAGTTGGATATAATGTTTTTCAGGACCTGAATTTTCTTAGGATGGTCACTTAGCTTAAACATTTGATAAACAAAAGTATTAATAAATGACACTAGTGAGGTGTTTGGCATATCATGGAAAACTGATAAGGATTGGAAGCAATTTATATTATAAGCTTAAAAACCTAACAAACTAACATCTTTACACTCAAAGTTACTTTTATTTAATTTACCAACTAAGGTTCTGTAAATACAGGGTTGCCAGGTTTAACAACTAAAAATATGTCTGGTTAAGTTGAACTTCAAATAAATAACAAATAATTTTTTAGTATATGTTTATCTTATGCAGTATTTCCTATAATGTACCTAGAAACCCTATTAGGACCTTTTTTCAATGGTTAAATTTATCACTGTATTAAGAACAAGGAGAAAGGTTAAACCTCCACTACTATGTACAATAGTACACAAATTCTGGCTACCTCAATACTTCAAATACATACTCCTCTCTAGCACTTAGTACTTTAATGAAATAAGGAGATTTGTGAAGTTTAAAGAATCACCCATGACAAAATTCAGGTGGCTATGACTTATTTAAAAATGTTGTAGTTTCAGAACATGTGAGAAGAATATGTGGTCCATACTTTCCCGACTAGAGGACAGACTCACCGTCTAGCCCAGGACAGAATGTTTAAAACAAATGTTTGTAGTGCTGCTGTAAGTGGATCTCAGATTTCTCCTTACAAAAGTGAGAAGGAGGAAAAAATCTTGAGCTTCATATCACCATAAATTCTAAGTGGCACAAGACAGGGACTGTGGTGTAGGGAACAGAGGGCAGCGCTTGCAGTCTTAAGACTTGCTGCTGTTCAGCAAGAAAAGCCAAGTTAGAAACATCTGGTAAACCTCATCAGTTTACAGATAGGAAATAGTTGGGGCTGTATACTGTCTCCTAAGCTTACATTTTATAACCTCCAAAATGGGGTTGCCTGTTCCATAAGGCTATTGTCAGAGGGAAGAGAAACAACACATATGACAGGAGCCACATTACTTGATCAAATAATTGTTATAAACTGAATGTACCCCAAAAACTGAATTTACCCCAAAGACAGCTATATTAATTAAGCACCCACGACTTAAAGGAAATGTAAAGATTATCTACTTTGTACCTCTGATCTTAGAGATGGGGTTAAATGACGTTCCACTTAGCACAAAAGAAGCCATGGTCGAGGGGAGGGGTCGGAAGATGGCGGCGTGAGTAGAGCAGCGGAAATCTCCTCCCAAAACAACATATATCTATGAAAATATAACAAAGACAACCCTTCCTAGAATAAAGACCAGAGGACACAGGACAATATCCAGACCACATCCACACCTGAGAGAACCCAGCGCCTCGCGAAGGGGGTAAGATACAAGCCCCGGCCCCGCGGGAGCCGAGCGCCCCTCCCCCCAGCTCCCGGCGGGAGAAGAGCAGGCAGAGCGGGAGGGAGACGGAGCCCAGGGCTGCCGAGCACCCAGCCCCAGCCATCCGGGCCAGAGTGCAGGGCCCTCGATTCTGGGAAAACAGGGCAGCAAGAACAGTGAGCAGGCACTGGAGGCTGGGCGACAGAGGACATAAGAAAAGCGCGCGACCATTTTTTTTTTTTGCTTTTTTGCTGCTTTGTTTTGGCGAGCGCTTTTTGGAAGTCTTAAAGGGACAGGGACCCCAATATTAGGGAAACAGGGCAGAAAGACCGGTGAGCAGAGGCCTGAGGCTGGCACCGGAGAATAAAGAAAAACGAACGACCACCTTTTTTTTTTAATTAAAAAAAATTTTTTAATTAAAAAAATTTTTTTTTCTTGTTTTTTTTTGTGGTCGTTGTTTTGTTTTGGCGGGTACTTTTTGGAAGTCTTAAAGGGGCAGGGAGGGTCACTTAATCCAGAGGTAGGGAATCCGGGATCTCTGGGCACCCTAACCCCTGGGCTGCAGGGAGCAGGGAGGCCCCTTACGGAGATAAATAGCCTCCCAGCAGCTCCTGCTCCAACGCGACTCCACCATTTTGGAGCAGCTGCCCGAGCCAGGCCACGCCCACAGCAACAGCGGAGATTAACTCCATAGCAGCCGGGCAGGAAGCAGAAGCCCTGTCTGCGCGCAGCTGCGCAGCACAAGCCACTAGAGGCCGCTGTTCTCCCAGGAGAGGAGGGCCACAAACCAACAAGAAAGGAAGTCCTTCCAGCCGTCACTCGTCCCAGCTCTGCACACTATTCCTATCACCATGAAAAGGCAAAGCTACAGGCAGACAAAGATCACAGAGACAACACCAGAGAAGGAGACAGACCTAACCAGTCTTCCTGACAAAGAATTCAAAATAAGAATCATAAACATGCTGACAGAGATGCAGAGAAATACGCAAGAAAAATGGGATGAAGTCCGGAAAGAGATCACAGATGCCAGAAAGGAGATCGCAGAAATGAAACAAACTCTGGAAGGGTTTATAAGCAGAATGGATAGAATGCAAGAGGCCATTGATGGAATTGAAATCAGAGAACAGGAACGCATAGAAGCTGACATAGAGAGAGACAAAAGGATCTCCAGGAATGAAACAATATTAAGAGAACTGTGTGACCAATCTAAAAGGAGCAATATCCGTATTATAGGGGGTCCCAGAAGAAGAAGAGAGAGGCAAAGAGATGGAAAGTATCTTAGAAGAAATAATTGCTGAAAACTTCCCCACACTGGGGGAGGAAGTAATCGAACAGACCACGGAAATACACAGAACCCCCAACAGAAAGGATCCAAGAAGGGCAACACCAAGACACATAATAATTAAAATGGCAAAGATCAAGGACAAGGAAAGAGTGTTAAAGGCAGCTAGAGAGAAAAAGGTCACCTATAAAGGGAAACCCATCAGGCTAACGTCAGATTTCTCAACAGAAACCCTACAGGCCAGAAGAGAATGGCATGATATATTTAATACAATGAAACAGAAGGGCCTTGAACCAAGGATACTGTATCCAGCACGACTATCATTCAAATATGACGGTGGGATTAAACAATTCCCAGACAAACAAAAGCTGAGGGAATTTGCTTTCCACAAACCACCTCTACAGAACATCTTACAGGGACTGCTCTAGATGGGAGCACTCCTAGAAAGAGCACAGCACAAAACACCCAACATATAAAGAATCGAGGAGGAGGAACAAGAAGGGAGAGAAGAAAAGAATCTCCAGACAGTGTATATAACAGCTCAATAAGCGAGCTAAGTTAGGCAGTAAGATACTAAAGAGGCTAACCTTGAACCTTTGGTAACCACGAATTTAAAGCCTGCAATGGCAATAAGTACATATCTTTCAATAGTCACCCTAAATGTTAATGGGTTGAATGCACCAATCAAAAGACACAGAGTAACAGAATGGATAAAAAAGCAAGACCCATCTATATGCTGCTTACAAGAAACTCACCTCAAACCCAAAGACAGGTACAGACTAAAAGTCAAGGGATGGAAAAACATATTTCAAGCAAACAACAGTGAGAAGAAAGCAGGGGTTGCAGTACTAATATCAGACAAAATAGACTTCAAAACAAAGAAAGTAACAAGAGATAAAGAAGGACACTACATAATGATAAAGGGCTCAGTCAAACAAGAGGATATAACCATTCTAAATATATATGCACCCAACACAGGAGCACCAGCATATGTGAAACAAATACTAACAGAACTAAAGGGGGATATAGACTGCAATGCATTCATTCTAGGAGACTTCAACACACCACTCACCCCAAAGGATAGATCCACTGGGCAGAAAATAAGTAAGGACACGGAAGCACTGAACAACACAGTAGAGCAGATGGACCTAATAGACATCTATAGAACTCTACATCCAAAAGCAGCGGGATATACATTCTTCTCAAGTGCACATGGAACATTCTCCAGAATAGACCACATACTAGGCCACAAAAAGAGCCTCAGAAAATTCCAAAAGATTGAAATCCTACCAACCAACTTTTCAGACCACAAAGGCATAAAACTAGAAATAAACTGTACAAAGAAAGCAAAGAGGCTCACAAACACATGGAGGCTTAACAACACGCTCCTAAATAATCAATGGATCAATGACCAAATAAAAATGGAGATCCAGCAATATATGGAAACAAATGACAACAACAACACTAAGCCCCAACTTCTGTGGGACACAGCAAAAGCAGTCTTAAGAGGAAAGTATATAGCAATCCAAGCATATTTAAAAAAGGAAGAGCAATCCCAAATGAATGGTCTAATGTCACAATTATCGAAATTGGAAAAAGAAGAACAGATGAGGCCTAAGGTCAGCAGAAGGAGGGACATAATAAAGATCAGAGAAGAAATAAATAAAATTGAGAAGAATAAAACAATAGCAAAAATCAATGAAACCAAGAGCTGGTTCTTCGAGAAAATAAACAAAATAGATAAGCCTCTAGCCAGACTTATTAAGAAGAAAAGAGAATCAACACAAATCAACAGTATCAGAAACGAGAAAGGAAAAATCACGACGGACCCCACGGAAATGCAAAGAATTATTGGAGAATACTATGAAAACCTATATGCTAACAAGCTGGGAAACCTAGGAGAAATGGACAACTTCCTAGAAAAATATAACCTTCCAAGATTGACCCAGGAAGAAACAGAAAATCTAAACAGACCAATTACCAGCAACGAAATTGAAGAGGTAATCAAAAAACTACCAAAGAACAAAACCCCCGGGCCAGATGGATTTACCTCGGAATTTTATCAGACATACAGGGAAGACATAATACCCATTCTCCTTAAAGTTTTCCAAAAAATAGAGGAGGAGGGGATACTACCAAACTCATTCTATGAAGCTAACATAACCCTAATACCCAAACCAGGCAAAGACCCCACCAAAAAAGAAAACTACAGACCAATATCCCTGATGAACGTAGATGCAAAAATACTCAACAAAATATTAGCAAACCGAATTCAAAAATACATCAAAAGGATCATACACCATGACCAAGTGGGATTCATTCCAGGGATGCAAGGATGGTACAACATTCGAAAGTCCATCAACATCATCCACCACATCAACAAAAAGAAAGACAAAAACCACATGATCATCTCCATAGATGCTGAAAAAGCATTTGACAAAGTTCAACATCCATTCATGTTAAAAACTCTCAGCAAAATGGGAATAGAGGGCAAGTACCTCAACATAATAAAGGCCATCTATGATAAACCCACAGCCAACATTATATTGAACAGCGAGAAGCTGAAAGCATTTCCTCTGAGATCGGGAACTAGACAGGGATGCCCACTCTCTCCACTGTTATTTAACATAGTACTGGAGGTCCTAGCCACGGCAATCAGACAAAATAAAGAAATACAAGGAATCCAGATTGGTAAAGAAGAAGTTAAACTGTCACTATTTGCAGATGACATGATACTGTACATAAAAAACCCTAAAGACTCCACCCCAAAACTACTAGAACTGATATCGGAATACAGCAAAGTTGCAGGATACAAAATCAACACACAGAAATCTGTGGCTTTCCTATATACTAACAATGAACCAACAGAAAGAGAAATCAGGAAAACAACTCCATTCACAATTGCATCAAAAAAAATAAAATACCTAGGAATAAACCTAACCAAAGAAGTGAAAGACTTATACTCTGAAAACTACAAGTCACTCTTAAGAGAAATTAAAGGGGACACTAACAGATGGAAACTCATCCCATGCTCATGGCTAGGAAGAATTAATATCGTCAAAATGGCCATCCTGCCCAAAGCAATATACAGATTTGATGCAATCCCTATGAAACTACCAGCAACATTCTTCAATGAACTGGAACAAATAATTCAAAAATTCATATGGAAACACCAAAGACCCCGAATAGCCAAAGCAATCCTGAGAAAGAAGAATAAAGTAGGGGGGATCTCACTCCCCAACTTCAAGCTCTACTATAAAGCCATAGTAATCAAGACAATTTGGTACTGGCACAAGAGCAGAGCCACAGACCAATGGAACAGACTAGAGAATCCAGACATTAACCCAGACATATATGGTCAATTAATATTTGATAAAGGAGCCATGGACATACAATGGCGAAATGACAGTCTCTTCAACAGGTGGTGCTGGCAAAACTGGACAGCTACATGTAGGAGAATGAAACTGGACCATTGTCTAACCCCATATACAAAAGTAAACTCAAAATGGATCAAAGACCTGAATGTAAGCCATGAAACCATTAAACTCTTGGAAGAAAACATAGGCGAAAACCTCATAGACATAAACATGAGTGACCTCTTCTTGAACATATCTCCCCGGGCAAGGAAAACAACAGCAAAAATGAGTAAGGGGGACTATATTAAGCTGAAAAGCTTCTGTACAGCAAAAGACACCATCAATAGAACAAGAAGGATCCCTACAGTATGGGAGAATATATTTGAAAATGACACATCCGATAAAGGCTTGACGTCCAGAATATATAAGGAGCTCTCATGCCTCAACAAACAAAAAACAAATAACCCAATTAAAAAATGGGCAGAGGAACTGAACAGACAGTTCTCCAAAAAAGAAATACAGATGGCCAACAGACACATGAAAAGATGCTCCACATCGCTAATTATCAGAGAAATGCAAATTAAAACTACAATGAGGTATCACCTCACACCAGTAAGGATGGCTGCCATCCAAAAGACAAACAACAACAAATGTTGGCGAGGCTGTGGAGAAAGGGGAACCCTCCTACACTGCTGGTGGGAATGTAAGTTAGTTCAACCATTGTGGAAAGCAGTATGGAGGTACATCAAAATGCTCAAAACAGACTTACCATTTGACCCAGGAATTCCACTCCTAGGAATTTACCCTAAGAATGCAGCAATCAAGTTTGAGAAAGACAGATGCACCCCTATGTTTATTGCAGCACTATTTACAATAGCCAAGAATTGGAAGCAACCTAAATGTCCATCAATAGATGAATGGATAAAGAAGATGTGGTACATATACACAATGGAATACTACTCAGCCATAAGAAAAGGGCAAATCCAATCATTTGCAGCAACATGGATGGAGCTGGAGGGTATTATGCTCAGTGAAACAAGCCAAGCGGAGAAAGAGAAATACCAAATGATTTCACTTATCTGTGGAATATAAGAACAAAGGAAAAACTGAAGGAACAAAACAGCAGCAGAATCACAGAACTCAAGAATGGACTAACAGGTACCAAAGGGAAAGGGACTGGGGAGGATGGGTGGGTAGGGAGGGATAAGGGGGGGAGAAGTAGGGGGGTATTAAGATTAACATGCATGGGGGGGTAGGAGAAAAGGGAGGGCTGTACAACACAGAGAAGGCAAGTAGTGATTCTACAACATTTTGCTATGCTGATGGACAGTGACTGTAAAGGGGTTTATAGGGGACACCTGGTACAGGGGAGAGCCTAGTAAACATAATATTCGTCATGTAAGTGTAGATTAGTGATAGCAAAAAAAAAAAAAAAAAAAAAGGGCAGTTCCTGTGTGGTAACCTCCAACGAGTTCTACACAAGGGTATAAAGGGCATATAAAAGTGTAGGCAAAGGGTCTGTTTGTGTTTATACAGAGGATC
The DNA here is from genome assembly GCF_030020395.1 of Manis pentadactyla. NCBI lineage: Eukaryota > Metazoa > Chordata > Mammalia > Pholidota > Manidae > Manis > Manis pentadactyla. The sequence continues at coordinate 14,310,953 of NC_080020.1, forward strand.
AAAGCCTAATTGGGCTACCCCGATAATGAACTAAGATACGATATGAAAAAGAACTTCCAACATCTGCACTCTCTGGAAGACTCATGCCAGAAGATGATCATCAAAAAACCCCAACAAAGATCCACGCACTGCTACAGCTGTAGATGCACTCATCCCACCAGTTCCTGGACTTGCCATGGGAATGAGGAAGGAGATATCTAAGCTGGCCTGTGCATACAGTAAAACAACAAAATTGGACTGGATCTATACTGTTGGAACTCAACCAAGAATTTGGAGAAGTGCAAATTGTAGCGCTCCAAAGTCTTACAACTACAAACTATTTATTGTTAAAAGAACATATGGCATGTGAACAGTCCCCAGGAATGGGTTGTTTTAATTTGTCTGATTTCTCTCAGACTGTTCAAGTTCATTTGGACAATATCCACCATATCATAGATAAGTTTTCACAAATGCCTAAGGTGCCTAACTGGTTTTCTTGGTTTCACTGCAGATGGCTAGTAATTACAGATATGCTTTGGTTATGTAACTATACTCCTATTATGTTAATGTGTGTGTGCAATTTAAGTAGTAGCTTAAAACCTATACATGCTGAAGTTACTCTACAAGAAGATATATCAAAGAAATAATCAATCTTCCCATGTTTTCTTCCACCTGCTACTTCTATAGGTTTTCTTCTTCCTTCCTAATTACAACCCTTAAATAGAATTCGTGCCTCATATCAAATTTACCGAGTATCATAATTCTTCCAAGTGGTAAAGATACCTCAAGACAAATGCTGGGCATAGAAGCCACAGGGCATAAATATGCAAAGAAGTAAAAAGCTAACTTTTTCAAACAATAAGGCTTCTCTCTCACTTACCAACTTCACATTTCCCTGTATGGCCCCGGAAGATGACTGGTTAGCCAGAGACGGGTAAGATTCCTCAAGGGAGGAACAACCTAAGACAGGCACAGTCGCAGGGGGGCCATCAGGTGAGAAATTGGGGGTCAACAGAGGTGAGGCTTAGAACCTCACCCCCCCGTTCTGAGAGAAATCTTCTGCATACGTGGATGTTTTATTGCTCTGGTCTAGCTTGGATTAACACATAGTCTACAGGCACACACCTGATCATCTACATGTGCTCTCTTACAACACTAAACTATGTTTTCTACCTTTATCTTGTATCTACCTACCACTTCAGCATTTTATTAAAAATCATAATAATAAAGAGAGAAATGTGGTATCCACATATAAATGAAGTATAAAAACCAAATGAGTATTCATATTTGAACTGACTGTTTATAGTTCATAATGCATGAGCAAAACCGAAAGTTTCTGTGATGACTGCCCTTGTACTGTTCACTATGTAACTTATTCATTATGTAAGAATTTGTTCTCCATGTAAAAACTTGTTTGTTATGCCTCAGAAGATTGGAGACTGACAAAAATTAGGCTTGGGGTGGAATAATGATTGTGCATTGAGCATTGACTCCCCTATACAGAATTTTATTGTCGTTAACAACCATTTGATCAATAAATATGAGAGATGCCCTCACAAAAAAAAAAAAAAAAAAAAAAAAAAAAAAAAAGGACAGACTTCCAATGGTAAAATAAATAAGTAACCGGGATGTAATGTATAGCATAAGGAATATAGTCAAGATATTGTAACAGCTTGGTAGGGTGATAGCTGGAACCTAGAATTATGTATATAAATGTTCTACCACTGTGTTGTACACTTGAAACTCATGTAATGTAATACTGTATGTCAACTACCCTTCAATAAAAAATAATTAATTAAAAAAAAAAAAAAAAAAAAAAAAAAAAAGAAGCCATGGTCGAGCTAGGACCATAACCTGTGATTCCCATCCAGCGCTTCTTCCAATTTCATTATGTTCCCCCTTAGGTACTGGCACAATGGCGCCATCCTAGACTTGGAAATCTGGTACAATGTGCTAATTGAAGGAAAGGTGGCAAGGAGACACAAAAAATAGAAATTAAAATAGTAACAGGATTGGCAATACAAAGAACAAATTGCCACCCAGGTTGTCCAAGATGAGAATAGCGACAGAAACCGTCCTGATTTCCAATTTGGCACCCTTTGCATCAACTGCATTTAGCCGTTCTCACTTGGACTCAATGGCAGGACAGTCACTATTCCCATCACTTGGGCCAGCATCAAGGATTTCATAGGAGCTCTATCTACAAAGGGAGTTGGCCTTCCCTTCTCCAATAGAACACTTCTGTGGCAACATGGAAAGGTCAGCACTACAGGTAAGTGGTCCTTAGTATGTACTGAACATATTTTTTGGTACTTAATCAGAGCTGATTAAGATGTACTTGGTCAAAAAAGATCATTCTAAAATGCATTACTTTAGGGAAAGGATATGAGAAAGCACATTAGCAGGTTTCTGTGTGGGTGGGTGGATAGGTAGATGAGTGAGCTGAATGGGAAAAAGACAGAAGCCCTGCAAAATGGGTACATGGTGCCAAGTGCTGTGCCAGTGCCTTCCCATGCAGTTCCTTGTTTCAACCCTGTGACAGCTGTGTGAACAACAATTGCTGGCATCTAACATGGGAAGGACCTGCCAAACACAGAAATTAAGGGAGTTCTAACTGCGGAGCCAGAGCATGCCAGAGCCATGGTTTGAACCTGCAGTTTCTGAGGGAACATCCAGCATAACCCAACAATGCAAGAGGTGCTTCTGGTGTAAGCTCACCTTGGCCTCAAACCTGTGATCAGGCTTCTCTTCCTATTATTTGAAGAATAGAAAACACCATATCAATCATGGGAAAGAGCTTACCAACCAAGCAAAGTACAAGGAAAATACGGGGAATATAGAAAATCTGGCTTGTTTGAAAGGGAGACTGAAGCAGTCTCGACCAAAAGAAAAGAAGGGGAAAACTGGCCAGCCCCAAAGCCAGAGAAGGTAAATGATGAAGGGCACAGCAAGGAGGAAAGAGGAAAAGGAACTGGAAAAGAGCGTCACTTATCCAAAGCCAAAGAAGGAAAAGAAAGCTGGTTGGTCATCGGTAAATCCTCGGGACATAATCACCATGCGCATTAACCTGGTCTGTATCTGGTTATCAACGAGCAGTTCAAACAAAAATAATGTGGGAGATTTACCTTTCACGTGACAAAGAAAATGGGATTGTCAGTTATTTTATCTGCACTGGTGGTGACATAGAGAGCCCCTCTCGGAGAGAACTTCAGGGCAGCTTGTGCTTGGGAAGCACAGGAATCGACCTGCATCCCTCCTTTTACTTAAATAGAAGCAGCTTTTATCCCTCAGAGAGGACAAAATTAAGCCAACACCATTTATATATTAGAAACAAACCCAGCTCTCTGCGCTGAGGCACTAACCTTGTCTGGAGAAAAAGTCTCAGATTTTTGTTGTTAAAACTGGGAGGACACTCTTTCTAAGAATTTAATGATCGCTTCTTAAAAGAAAATTGAAAAGCTACATAAGATGTTTTTAACTAAAAAAAACAGGATTTTTCAAACATTATTATATAACTACAGTACATGGAATCATTCAAGGGCATGCTGTTTAAAATGAGGACACTTACTATAAACTCAACTATAAGCGACTGTGAGAATCCCACTTTATTATTCAGCAGGACTCTTGACCCCACACTCCTTACAGCAATGGGCCCGTTTTGTGGCCAAACACCGCAGCCCAGGGCGGAGTTTAGCTGACAAAGCCGGCGGCCCGAGCGTCGCCCCCACAGCCATCTCTCTAGTAACGCTGCAGCTGGCGCCTCACCCTCCAACTCGCGAGCTGCCAGCCCAAACCGCACATTTTAAAAAGCAGCCATTACCCGCAGCTGCACAACACCTGAGAGAAGACTGTGTGCCCTCTCACGCGGCGGGGACCCTAGGAAGGTGGTCACGGGTCTCCGCAGACGACTGCAGTGGCGGCCCGACCCGGTTCCGACCCGGCTCGGAGGGCTGAATGGCCCGCCCCGCCGCGGGCCGCTCTCTCCCACGAGCTGCTCCACTTCCCCTCCCGCTGTCACCGAGCTGCACCCGCAGATACTCACTGCGGCCTGTCAGCACCGCGCCTCCGCGCCTTCGTTTTCCTTTTGTCCCACCGGCAGGTTGCAGCGCAACGGTCCCCGCTGCCGCCCCGGGACCGGCGGACGGCAGGCGATGCCGCAGTCACCGCGGCCCCGCCCCCGTCGCCCCCGCCGGCCTTTTTTTTTTTTTTCTTTTTAAAGAGATAGGACGATCGTCCGCCTGAGGTTTCAATAACGCCGCAGAGTGCGGCATAGCGGCTCAGGCTGGCGGTGCCAAACAACAGGGAGTGCATTTTCAATTCTCTCCAAATCGCAAGATTAACTTTAGGAGGTAGGCATGGTGGCAAAGACTGGCCCTATTAAATGTTAGCAGTGAGACAAGCCAGTCGTGGGTCTCATTTACTTCATCGAAAAGGAAGAGCTGTGAACAGGCAATGTCCAGACTGGAAAAGTTACAGAACTTAAAAAAATTAAATACAAACACATCAGCCACACACTCGCTGATAAGATACAATAGCATGTTATATTTGCATTGCAGGTTATAGCTCACGAAGTGCTTTATGTATTTTATTTGGATTTGGTTATGAAGTTTCAACAGTTAAAAAGAAAAAAAGCACTCAATATGCTTGGTAAACTGTGAAATGTTATAACTATAAAATGTCCTAAGTCTTCACCATTACTATCAACGTAATGACAAGAATATTGTTACAGTAAATCAAATACAATTCTCTCTTCTCACTTCCCACAAAGGGGGGACGCGAAATACCAAGAGAGTCTGCTTTTGTAAATACCTGCCCCCTACCTGCCTTGGGTGTCCCATAGGCCTCATTATAGGCTCCAAGGAGAACTGCCTACTTCATTAATAGAAGTCTTATCTAGAATTGGTGCTTATCTAGAGTTGCTGGAGCTTTGAAGCCCCTGGTTGCTTCCTCTGAGTAAAACACCTAACCCAGCTCAGCAAACTCCAGGCCTGGAAAGGCTAGCTCTCCTGGGGAAGGCCACAGCAGGCCACAGAGGGCAGCCTTCACTTCCACGGCACAGCCACCTGCCCTCTGCAGTGCGGCCCTGTGCAGGGCTGCCACTCAAGACACCAAACCTAATGGCATCTCTTCCACATCCTAGACTCGCAGACCCAGTTATATGTGATGTCCTAGGAGAGAAGACAGAAATGTCTTGTCCTAACAAAATCACCATGCGACCAGCTTCTACCAGGGAGAAACAGTGTCCCGAGAAGCCCTCTCACCTGGCCTCCCCGTAGTTCTGTGTGGCCCCTGCCGGGGAGCCCGGCCCATTCAGAAGCTACTTCGCCTCTTGTAGGGCTATTGGGGTCATCGTCTAGTTCCCTGCGTGCACACCTGGTGATCTCTGTTTATAACCGTGAGCTAGTAGAGCCCCAGAGGAGCAAAGTTATAAATCACAAGTATGGGTGACTCCCCACTCCCCCATCTTCCTAGGAAAGTGGGTGCTAAAGAAAATCACTGTGTTTTGCTAAGGGCAGGGGTGGCGGGATGTACGGAGTGGAGACGCAGAGAGCAGATCACCCTGCGAGAGGGATGGGATGGCCCTGCTAGAAGGGTCTCCTGGAGAGGGGATCCCGGGCAGAGGGCAGACTTCTCACAGAAAGTGGCGGGAGGGGCAGGGCAGGTGAGGGAGAGGGAGGACAAGGGTGTCTAGGATGAGCGTGACTTCTGGGAAAGAGATGTAGAAAGTGAACTTTTAGGAAGTCATGCTGCTGGGCGTGCAGGGGGACTCTGCCTCTGACACCTTCTCAAGAGCAAACCAGCAGTGGGATTCCCGTGGCTGGGTTTGAGATCCTCTGCACAAGACCCCGTGCTGAGTCACATCCAGCTCTGGGAGCAAGAAGACGTGTCTGGGGGACCAAGAGGCTGCTGCAGGCAGGATGCTAGGGCTCTCTGCCCTCTGGGCCAGATGCCTCAGTGTGGATGGCCCTGCAGTGCAGCCTCCCTACACCACCCCTACCCCAAAGCCCCCCCCCCACTTCACACCCTCTACCCGACTCTCTCCTTCTGGGCAGTTATTGCAGCCACCCAGAGGCAGGCTTTCTTTACCCCAGGCCTAGATGACTCCAACTGCTTCTTTGCTCTCTTAGATATATTCTTTATTCATCAAAAGTGAGTCTTCAAACTGCTCCCTGCTTCCCAATGGCTCTGTGTGCAGACAGGAAGGTGGGTCTTGGGCTCAGCCTATACCATCCTCACATCCACACAAAAGCAGTCAGTTATATATGGGGTCCCGTGGTCTTGTGCTGTCACTTATTTGGTGATATTTTTGCAACTAAAGGGCAAAATCTAGTTATTTTTCTAAAATGACAGTTATTGTTTTATGCTAATTAGAAAGGCAATGTCTATTTAGAAAATACAAGTAATAAAACCCAAAATGCTACCATCTGAAATAAGTGTTCTTCATCTTTTGAGATCTATGCCATCTATATGTTTTGTACCCAGTTTTCCCACTTAACTTTACACTGAGACTATTTCTCTTTCATTTATTGAGAACATATTTTTTAATACTGGCATGATAGTTCTTCTTAGTTATACCATAATTAATTCAACCAAGTCCCGACTGTTGGACTTCTAGTTGATATATATTGTTTTCAGAAAGGTTATGCCGTTTTGCCCACCTACTCACACTGCATAAAAGTGAAACTCTGGGGGGCTCTCTTGTCCCCACCCGGCATGAGCCAGGAGCTCTGTCCTCTCACTTCATCTCTAAATAAAAGCCTCTCACTTGCTCTCCTAAAAAATTTTTTAAAAACTACGGTTTTGTAGAAATAGCTTAGTGATGTAGAGCATAAGGTGTCAATACGTTCACAAGCATTGCACATGACATGCTTTTTACCGTTACAATAACTTGCTTGTGTTTGTATGTGGCTTTACCTGCACTCTGAAGGTGGTTTCATGTATAACATCAGCCCTGGACCCCTGCCGCTGTCCAGATCCACAAGCACACTCAATAAACCATGTGACTTCAGTTAAATGCATGGTACCATTTATAGTATTCAGGCTTATTATCAAAAAATTTAGTCTTCATCCTAAAAATGTCAAGAAGCGAAAGGTTTCTGATCAGTGAATCATGAATCTTCCATGTTCTGGTCAAAGATTGACTGTCAATGTACACATCTTCACCTCCCCTTAAGCTGACGCTAGAAAATGGTGTAACAAAGCATTATCTAGCTCCAGACTTGCCCAGAATCTTGAAGGCTTAGCCAGACTTTGCCACTTGTCCAGGGCTTTTAACAAGCTAGTGTCACCAACCCAATGGCTCCTTCTCCTGGGTGACTCCCAGCCATTGTTCTTGCCCTGGCCCATTCGTCCTTTCCAGCCATGTCATATGGCCTAACCTTCTTCCTGTGAGGCCTGAAGACCACCCAAGACCTTCTTGACCCTCTCCCACAAATTGTATGAGTCATATTTTTATCAACTCAGAAATGGCCACCAAGAGATGTTGCACCCTGAGAGATGTCAGCTCAATCTCAGTATCTACTCATAATTCTGGAGTCTTAGCTTTCATATCTTTGTCACGTATTCTGTTGACTCACCTGTGTGTACATAATGCAGTCTTTCTCAATCTCCACAATGCTTTTGGCAGTTTAGTAGGGTAGATGTGGATTTGGTCCTGATAAACCAGTGAGTGTCTAGGCAAGTCAGCTGTGCTTTTTGACCCTCAGTTTCTTCATCTGTGAAATGGGAATATTAAAAACTACCTATACAACCTCAAGACATTTCTAACAACAGCAATAAAACCCCCCGTGATGTGTTCTAAGAAGGACACACACACCTTCAGGTGTGAACATGTGAACAGCAGGAGTAACAATGAACAGAGGTGTGATATCGTAGCACTCTGGTTCCATGGGTGCAACTGAGCCGGCCAGCAAGGGTACCAGCTGTGCTGTAGATTTCTCTCAAACCCCCCACAGCTTCTAGCCCGGGGTGGAGGTGTAGAAGGCGTGTGACCAATGTTAGCTGAACAGGGGGGGTGTGGGATACAGCCCACCTCTTCCTCTGGCCAATTCGTTCTCACACTTTGCTGTGTTATGTGGGGGACCAGAATATGCTGCTATTACTTATGACCCTTCAGCATAAAAATTATTTTGAACTGAAGACAGTGGAGAAGCAACCGACACAGAAAACTCTTTATCCTCCTCTTACCAGAGAGGGCTTTGAACTCTTATCAGAGCAAACTTTGTTAAAACCACCCCTATCTGCTATTAATTTCCCCTTACATTTACCTTCCCATGGTTTGCCACTTTTAAAAGCCTAAATCCCGTCTCCTTTGTCTTCTCACATCTCTACAAACTTACTGTTCTTTGTTAAACTCTTACATGAGTCCCAAGTTCTAAGCACCCCTTTGAGTTAGGACACATCTAGTTTCTCCACGTGTATGCACATGGCACACATTATTAAAATTTGTGCACTTTTTTCTTGTTACTCTGTCTTTTGTCAGTTTAATTTCCAGAGTCCCACTGCAGGACCTGAGAGGGTAGAGGGAAAAAAATGTTTTCTTCTCCTACAGTTACAGACTCCCATTGGTTCCCTGAACTAGTTTCTAAGAAGTCAGTTCCTAGAACTTGGCTGTGATTTAACATGCCCTGCAGTTTTTGAGCACTACAGTGTTCCAGAACAACTGAGTCTTCTGAGGCATAGTCGCAGAGACGTATCAACAAAGACTATCACTATATAGCTTTCTCATAAGTAGCTTTCAGAACAAAGCCAAAAACATGTTCCTTTTGTCCCTGCATCACAATATAACAATATTACAGTGAAGAATAGCTAACTTCTTGCATCTTAATTACAGCATAACCAATTCTGCCACATGATGCAGTATAGGCAAAATTATAATAAATTTTTAAGGTGGTGCTTGAAGCTGCCTTGGTCACTTAAAAAAAAAAGAGCATACTAGTTTACAGGATGATCAACTATCAACTCACTGGAAAAGTAATACCCATGCCTCCTTGAGGCCACAAAACACAACATACTAGTTGTGGTCTTATAAAACTTGAAAAGTGATTCATTTTAAATCTATAAAAATCAACTAATCAGAATAACACTGTTGGTATTTTAGAGGGTATAAATCAGTCCAGATTATTTCCTAGCTATATGGTGCATCAGTGACCATTTATTTACTTACAGTATGTCCTCTATCTGTAAGGCCTGAGCCTATGGGCCGCAGTGCATAGCAGGAAACCAAACAAAGGCCCCACCCTGTGGAACTTAGATTCTAGTGGGAAAGACCAAATACACAAAAATAAGCATATATGCCAAAGGTCAAATAATTGTCACAAAGAAAATTAAGTAGTGTTGGGAGGTACATTTTAGACAGAGAAGGAATTCAATCAAAAATTATTGACTGGACATTTATCATATGTAAGGGTTATAAAGTATAGAATTTCAGGTTTTGAATCAGAGCTATAATTCTTAATTTAATGGGATGAAGTCAATAATAAAGAAAAAAGATCAAAGATAGCCACTCTCAATTTTTTTCTTTCTTTCCTTTTTGTTTAATACTCAAAATGTTATTTAACTTTTAACTGTGCAAGCTCACATATAGTTGCATTCATAAATGATTCAAACTTTGCAGCTAAAACTAACTTTCCTTTATTACCAGCACATTCCCTATTTCTCACCTCAGCAATGTAACCAATATCATACAGTGTGTCTCCTTCTAGAGTAAATCTAGATTTTTTTCCATATTGCATACTCACACAAACATAGCAACATATAATACAGAATCTTCAAAGCAATATAAATTGTACGTTCCTTTCTACAACTTGTTTTTTTTACTCACAATCTGTCAGCAAACATTCTTATATTTCGACCCCATTCTTTCTAACAGTGTATTTAGTTCTTTCTTAATAGGTATTAAGGTGATTTCCAACTTGTATTTTTAAAAAATAAATCTGCATTGCTTTTCTGTCTATGTGACTATATTCCTCAGGTGGGTAATATGGAGTAGAATGGCTGGGTCATAGGACTTAAATTTTCAATATGTATTGTTTAATGATTCTATCCATTTAAAGTGCTTATCTTGGTTTAAAATTTCACCATTAGTGTATCCTTTGCAAAATTAGAGCCACAATATACTTACTGTTTAAGACTGCATTTTCTTGCACATAACAAAACTCTTTGAACATTTTTCTACATATTTTTGTCCTTTTAAAACATAATTTTTAATGAAGGCATATTTTTGCATCTCAGTTGCATTATAACGTGCTTTGAGTTAATTTTCCAACTATTGGATATTTCAGATATACCTGATTACAGCTATAATCATTGTACCAATTTAGGATAATTCCCTTATACTATACTCTTTAAAGTTAATACAGTATCAAACAAGATGGACATGTTTAAAGCCTTTTAGACGAGACTTGCCAAATTGTTCTCAAGAAAGACTTTCAAGAAAGACTTCATCCATCGACATTCCCACCAGCAGGGAGTAAGAAGAACCACATTCCTTTTTAGATGAGCATTCCAGGAGTTTCTTGGGATTTACAAGGTATGAGGAAGTCATACAGGGTTTCATGAGGATGGCGGCCCCATGGTGATGCAGGGCAATGTGGCACAATGGCTCAGACATCGCACCGACTATGCTCAAGCTCTGGCTTCCCACTGCCCCTGTGGGCCCTGGACACACAACTTGTCTTCATGCTGTTAGGCAGAAAAATGGGTATGAGCGGGGTGGAGAGAGAATAAGGCCAGTAAGCCCACTCAAAGGGACTCGAAGAGTTAACCAGATAAAACTAGAGAGTCAGAAAAGACTCACAGAATTAACAAGCAAATCAGTTAAAGCTCCAAAGGCCACAAGTAACTTGGAATGTCCAGATATTCCCCAGATAATGAAAAGTATCCCAGCACAGCCCACGTCTTCACTGTGTCAATTAGATCATGCCATCATAGGATTCACTTTAGCCTGCTCAAAGGCCCAGCTTTTTCTTTAACCGAACCTGCATGCTGTTTTTTTTCCCTCCTCCAACCCCTAATCAAGTAATTTGTAACCTGGGCAAGAGACAAGCACCATGATCGATTTCCCAAATAAGCCCAGATATAAACAGTATAGTAATAACAGGAAAGATTCCATCTTAAAGCTACAGTTCCATTTTTAAAGGCAGCAAGTTAGGAAATAAGATTCACATACTCTTTAGCAAACAGACAATAACTTGGGGGCTGGGCAGGCAGTCTTGATTGATACATTCCCAAAGGGAAGCTGCTCTCCTGGAGAGGAAGCAGATCAGTAAACTTATTGTGTTACTTTTGCAGAATTACCTAGAGGACTGATAATAGAAGAGAAGAGACTTAATGTCTCTAACCAAAGATAAACATCTTCAGACCACTTAACAACTCTATAACCTGTAACCCTCTGTCACATTCCTGAAAAATCCTTAAAAGGGGGAACCCCCAACCTTTCAGGCACCTCCTCTTTGAGGATGCCCACACTTTCTCTCTCTTTAAGTGGGTAACTTTAAATAAAACATTCACTCTGTTTCACTACTCTGTCTCTGTCCTTCAATTCTTTGTTGGGGCAGGGACAAAAACTGAGGAGAATAAACAACCGCCCCCTGACAATGCCTCAGCTACCTTAAATGTAAAATGGGTATGATAATAATACTTACGGAGTGTTTGTATGGAATAAATGGGCCTATATACATAAAGCTTTCTGCACCACACCTGGCTCAGCCCTTCGATAAATATTAGCAAGATTTATTATATCATTGCTGTTTCTATGATATTCAGGATCAGCAGCATAAAGTCCAGTGTTCATTTATTCAATATATTCACTGAGTACTCCCTATGAACGAGACACTGTGATAGGTAAGGTAGGTGGCATTCTCACCCATGTGACAGATTTATTTGAGAAGTCATTGGAAGACTGTCTGCTTCAGGAAGCACTGTCTCTGGTGAGTGAAGGCACTTACATATGCACATGTGTTTGCCTTTTTGCCTTTGTTTTTGGGAAGTGAAGAGGAAACTTTAATGCTCACTTATAATAATTGTGATGTTATTGGCCCAGAGATGCATTGTATCAATTTCTTTCTCATTCTGACACTTTTTTCACTTTGCATTTCATTATTATTGGCCTTGCTCTGGGTAAGTTGCATATAGATATATAACTGTATACTTTTATATGTAACACCTGTCATGAGTAAGGAGCCTTTTCATTTAAACAGATAAAGATTTTCCAGAAAAGAATCAAAAGCAGAAAGTATAACAAAGTACAATCTACGAAGAATACTATCAATAAGAGGAAGGACCAGTATTTGTGAAATGTATCTATGTAAGTTCCGAAAAGATAAAAAACGGTGGGGGGCAGGGGCTTGAGACTCTTTGACCTTCGATTTCTTGGGTCCCTGAGGAAATTAGTGGTGGAAACTGATTTTAAAGTGGAATGGAAACTAACATTTATTTCACAGCTACAGAGTTCCAGTCACTATGTAGGGGACTCTAAAGCTTTTCTTAGTCTTCACAACAGTAGTTCTTCAGGCGGGTGTTATTTCCCCATTAGATGAAGACACGGATGTCTAGAGTGATTTAGTCCAGGGTTCTGTAACTATCATCCTTGTTCTCAGAAGCAAGTACCCAGTATCTCCAGTCACACACCCTCTGTCCCACATCCTTTTTCCCAGGGCTGGGTGAGGAGAAAGACAAGGGTAAGCCTCTTTTCAAGAGGCCTAAAGCTGAATAAACCACTTATTGGCTTAAAAGAAGAATGTATAATATTTTTTAGTAAAAAGTATGGAGAGCCGGAGCCAAGATGGCAGCGTGAGTAGAGCAGCGGAAATCTCCTCCCAAAACCATATATATTTTTGAAAATACAACAAAAACAACTATTCCTAAAAGACAGATCAGAAGGCATAGAACAACAGTCAGACTACATCTACACATGCGAGAATCCAGTGCTTTGCGAAGGGGCGGCTGGGCAATAATCAGAGATCCCGGCTGTGCGCAGCTGCCCAGCACAAGCTGCTAGGGGTCGCTGTTCTCCCAGGAGAGGAAGGCCACAACTAGCAAGAAGGGACGTTCTCCCAGCCGACACATGCACCAGCTCCCCACAACTACCTCTATCGCCATGAAAAGGCAGAAGAATTTGATCCAGACCAAAATAACAAAGACAACCTCTGAGAAGGAGATAGACCTAACCAGTCTCCCTGAAAAAGAATTCAAAATAAAGGTCATAACCATGCTGATAGATCTTCAGAGAAATATGCAACTTCTAAGAGATGAAGTCCGGAAGGAGATTACAAAGATGAAACAATCTCTGGAAGGACTTAAGTGCACACTGAATGAGGTACAAGAGGCCATTAATGGAATAGAAATCAGAGAATAGTAACGCAGAGAAGCTGAAACAGAGAGGAATAAAAGGATCTCCAGGAATGAAAGAATATTAAGAGAACTGTGTGACTAATCCAAACGGAACAATATTCGCATTATAGGGGTACCATAAGAAGAGAGAGAAAAAGTGATAGAAAGTGTCTTTGAAGAAATAATTGCTGAAAACTTCCCCAAAATGGTGGAGGAAATAGATGCTCAGACCACGGAAGCACACAGAACTCCCAAAAGAAGGGACCCAAAGAGGACAACATCAAGACACATAATAAATAAAATGGCAAAGATCAAGGACAAGGACAGGGTATTAAAGGCAGCTAGAGAGAGGAAAAAGGTCACCTACAAAGGAAAACCCATCAGGCTATCATCAGACTTCTCAACAGAAACCTTACAGGACAGAAGAGAATGACATAATATATTTAATGCAATGAAACAGAAGGGCCTTGAACCAAGAATACTGTATCCAGCACAATTATCATTTAAATATGAAGGAGAGATTAAACAATTCCCAGACAAGCAAAAGTTGAGGGAATTTGCCTCCCACAAACCACCTCTACAGGGTATGTCAGAGGGACTGCTCTAGATGGGAGCACTCCTAAGGCTAAATAGATGTCACCAGAGAAAATAAAATCACAGCAAAGAAAGCAGACTAACTAAATACTAACTAAAGACAAAAAATAAAATCAAATATCCAGAAAAGCAGTCAAAGGAAACACAAAAGAGCACAGAATAAAACACCCAACATATGAAGAATGGAAGAGGAGGAATAAGAAGGGAGAGAAATAAAGAATCACCAGACAGTGTTTATAACAGCTCAATAAATGAGTTAAGTTAGACAGTAAGATAATAAAGAAGCTAACCCTAAACCTTTGGTAACCACAAACTTAAAGCCTGCAATTGTAATAAGTACATATCTTTCAATAATCACCCTACATGTAAATGGACTGAATGCACCAATCAAAAGACACAGAGTAACAGAATGGATAAAAAAGCAAGAACCATCTATATGCTGCTTACAAGAGACTCACCTGAAACCCAAAGACATGCACAGACTAAAAGTCAAGGAACGGAAAAAGATATTTAATGCAAACAATAGGGAGAAAAAAGTAGGTGTTGCAGTACTAGTATAAGACAAAATAGACTTCAAAACAAAGAAAGTAACAAGAGATAAAGAAGGACATTACATAATGATAAAGGGCTCAGTCCAACAAGAGGACAGAACCATTATAAATATATATGCACCCGACACAGGAGCACCAACATACCTGAAACAAAGACTAACATAACTAAAGTAGGAAATAGAATGCAATGCATTCATTTTCAGAGACTTCAACACACCACTCACTCCAAAGGACAGATCCACTGGACAGAAAATAAGTAAGGACACAGAGACACTGAACAACACACTAGAAGAGATGGACCTAATAGACATCTATAGAACTCTACATCCAAAAGCAACAGGATACACATTCTTCTCAAGTGCACATGGAACATTCTCCAGAATAGGCCACATACTAGGTCACAAAAAGAGCCTCAGTAAATTCAAAAAGATTGAAATTCTACCAACCAACTTCTCAGACCACAGAGGTATGAAACTAGAACTAAATTGTACAAAGAAAGCAAAAAGGCCCAGAAACACATGGAGGCTTAACAACATGCTCCTAAATAATCAATGGATCAACGACCAAATTAAAATAGAGATCAAGCAATATATGGAAACAAATGACAACAACAATACAAAGCCCTAACTTCTGTGGGATGCAGCGAAAGCAGTCTTAAGAGGAATGTATATACCAATCCAGGCATACATAAAGAAGGAAGAACAATCCCAATTGAATAGTCTAACATCACAATTATCAAAATTGGAAAAAGTAGAACAAATGAGGCCTAAAGACAGCAGAAGGAGGGGCATAATAAAGACCAGAGAAGAAACAAAATAAAATTGAGAAGAATGAAACAATAGAAAAAAATCAAGGAAACCAAGAGCTGGTTCTTCGAGAAAATAAACAAAATAGATAAGCCTCTAGCCAGACTTATTAAGAGAAAAAGAGAATCAACAAACATCAACAGAATCAGAAACGAGAAAGGAAACATCATGACGGACCCCACAGAATTACAAAGAATTATTAGAGAATACTATGAAAACCTATATGGTAACAAGCTGGAAAACCTAGAAGAAATGGACAACTTCCTAGAAAAACACAACCTTCCAAGACTGACCAAGGAAGAAACACAAAATTTAAACAAACCAATTACGAGCAAAGAAATTGAAGCATTAATCAAAACATTACCCAAGAACATAACCACCAGGCCAGATGGATTTACCTCAGAATTTTATCACACATACAAAGAAGACATAATACCCATTCTCCTTAAAGTTTTCCAAAAAATAGAAGACGAGGGAATACTCCCAAACTCATTCTATGAAGCCAACATCATCCTAAAACCAAAACCAGGCAAAGACCCCACCAAAAAAGAAAATTACAGACCAATATCCCTGATGAATATAGATGCAAAAATACTCAACAAAATATTAGCAAGCCGGATACAAAAATACATCAAAAGGATCATACACCATGACCAAGTGGGATTCATCCCAGGGATGCAAGGATGATACAACATTAGAAAATCCATCAACATCATCCACCACATAAACAAAAAGAAGGACAAAAACCACATTATTATCTCCATAGATGCTGAAAAAGCATTCAACAAAATTCAACATCCATTCATGACAAAAACTCTCAGCAAAATGGGTATAGAGGGCAAGTACCTCAACATAATAAAGGCCATATATGATAAACCTACAGCTAACATCATACTGAACAGCAAGAAGCTGAAAGCTTTTCCTCTGAGATCAGGAACAAGACAGGGATGCCCACTCTCTCCACTGTTATTTAACATAGTACTAGAGGTCCTAGCCACAGCAATTAGACAAAACAAAGAAATACAAGGAATCCAGATCGGTAAAGAAGAAGTTAAACTGTCCCTATTTGCAGATGACATGATACTGTACATAAAAAACCCTAAAGACTCCACTCCAAAACTACTCGAACTGATATTGGAATACAGCAAAGTTGCAGGATACAAAATTAACACACAGAAATCTGTGACTTTCCTATACACTAACAATGAACCAATAGAAAGAAAAATCAGGAAAACAATTCCATTCACAATAGCATCAAAAAGAATAAAATACCTAGGAATAAACCTAACCAAGGAAGTGGAAGACCTATACCCTGAAAACTATAAGACACTCGTAAGATAAATTAAAGAGGACACTAACAAATGGGAACTCATCCCATGCTCCTAGCTAGGAAGAATTAATATCGTCAAAATGGCCATCCTGCCCAAAGCAATATACAGATTCGATGCAATCCTTATCAAATTACCAACAACATTCTTCAACAAACTGGAACAAACAGTTCTAAAATTCATATGGAAACACCAAATACCCCAAATAGCCAAAGCAATCCTGAGAAGGAAGAATAAAGTGGGGGGATCTCGCACCCCAACTTCAAGCTCTACTACAAAGCCACAGTAATCAAGACAATTTGGTACTGGCACAAGAACAGAGTCACACACCAGTGGAACAGAATAGAGACTCCAAACATTAACCCAAACATATATGGTCAATTAATATTCAATAAAGGAGCCATGGACATACAATGGGGAAATGACACTCTCTTCAACAGATGGTGCTGGCAAAACTGGACAGCTACATGTAAGAGAATGAAACTGGATCACTGTCTAACCCCATACACAAAAGTAAATTTGAAATGGATCAAAGACTTGAATGTAAGTCATGAAACCATAAAACTCTTAGAAAAAAACATAGGCAAAAATCTCTTGGGCATAAACATGAGTGACTTCTTCATGAATTTATCTCCCCGGGCAAGGGAAACAAAAGCAAAAATGAACAAGTGGGACTATATCAAGCTGAAAAGCTTCTGTACAGCAAAGGACACCATCAATAGAACAAAAAGGTATCCTACAGTATGGCAGAATATATTCATGAATGACAGATCCAATAAAGGGTTGACATCCAAAATATATAAAGAGCTCACACACCTCAACAAACAAAAAGCAAATAATCCAATTAAAAAATGGGCAGAGGAGCTGAACAGTTTTCCAAAGAAGAAACTCAGATGACCAACAGACACATGAAAAGATGCTCCATATCGCTAGTTATCAGAGAAATGCAAATTAAAACCACAATGAGATAACACCTCATACCAGTAAGGTCGCTACCATCCAAAAGACAAAGAAAAACAAATGTTGGTGAGGTTGTGGAGAAAGGTGAACCCTCCTACACTGCTGGTGGGAATGCAAATAAGTTCAGGCATTATGGAAAGCAGTATAGAGGTTCCTCAAAAAGCTCAAAATAGAAATACCATTTGACCCAGGAATTCCACTTTTAGGAATTTACCCTAGGAATGCAGCAGTCCAGTTTGAAAAAGACACATGCACCCCTATGTTTATTGCAGCACTATTTACAATAGCCAAGAAATGGAAGCAACCTAAGTGTCCATCAGTAGATGAATGGATAAAGAAGATGTGGTACACATACACAATGGAATATTATTCAGCCATAAGAAGAAAACAAACCGTACCATTCGCAACAACATGGATGGAGCTAGAGGGTATTATGCTCAGTGAAATAAGTCAGGCGGAAAAAGACAAGTACCAAATGATTTCACTGATATGTGGAGTATAAGAACAAAGAAAAACTGAAGGAACAAAACAGCAGCAGAATCACAGAACCCAAGAATGGACTAACAGTTACCAAAGGGAAAGGGACTGGGGAGGATGGGAGGGAACAGAGGGATAAGGGCAGGAGAAAAAGGGGGCATTACGATCAGCATGTATAATGTGGGGGGGGGCATGGGGAGGGCTGTGCAACACAGAGGAGACAAGTAGTGATTTTACAGTATCTTACTACGCTGATGGACAGTGACTGTAATTGGGTTTCTGGGGGTGCTTGGTGAAGGGGGGACCCTAGTAAACATAATGCTCTTCATGTAATTGTAGATTAATGATAACAAAATAAATAAATAAATAAATAAATAATAAAGGAACTGAAAATGGCTAGATGAGAACATATGCTCCATAAACACGTAGGTTTGGTCCCAGCCTTTCTTAGTTTTTAATAAAATTACACATGAAAGTTATCTGCCTTCTGGTGAAAATGCCTAAATCATAGAAGGATTAAGAGGAGCTGGTATCAAGCACACTTGTGAGGTCATAGATAGATAGACAGATAGATAGATAGATAGACAGACAGACAGATAGACAGAGATCACAGGTAAGACTGAAATCTGCCCTGAGTGTCCAGATCTGGATAACCAAGTAAACAATAGTAGTTAATTTTAAAAGCATGTATTCTGGAACCAAACTGCTTGTGTAACAATTCAAATTATGCCATTTACTAGTCATATATGCTTCACACATTACTTAACTTATGGAGGTTATTATGAGGATTAACTAAATGAACACATGTGAAGATATAATTATTATTATCCTCTCCCATCTAGTTAAAGAATACCAAAAGCTAAGAAAATTCTATAAAATCATTAAAACAGCACTTTTATAACACTTCACTCAATTTAAAGCAAAGTTATTTTTAAATTCTGCCAAGCAATGTGTCCTAATTGATACTTAATGAAATTCTAGGCTATGATTTCTAAAGGATGGGCCTACAGCCTAACTGAGGTCATCATCTCCAAACACAATCACCTAACCCACACCCTACCTCCCATTATGGACCAATTACACTTCCACTGATCCTATTGGCTCGGTGAAAGTTACACACAGAGCGGAAAGGTATTCATCACCTTAAACAGCCACTCGATAACTGCATCGCCTAACCAAATGACCTATTTGCTCAGCCTCATTTCGAACATCTGTAGAGATACTTATGCTGAGATACTGAGAGGATTAAAGGAAAGAACGAATGAAATGTCCCCTCCATCCATAAGAGCACACAGCGCTTCTCAATTCATGTCCATTTCCCTTTATGTTTAATGTCACCTTTGGATATTTTTGACAAAACCATCTATAGGTTAAGCTGTGCACTTCAACAAAGATGCACCCTTTTAATCGTTCCTTCAGAAGCTTTACTCCATAACCAATATGGAATTAGAATAGGCTGAGAATAATCTTCTGACAGAATTAAATAAGACTGGTATAACTTTTGGAATGGATTCCCACTTCAAAGAAATAAGATAAAGTATCACCATAACTGATGAGAATCCTATGATTACTATCACTTTCTATAAGAAGCCTCAAGAAATACCTAAATCTAGTCTATTTCAATTCATTCAAACATCATTTTCGGCAAACATTTTGGCAGCCAAAACGATGAGACTAAATAATATTCAACAGATTAACCATATTCATGTAGTAGAAATACATTCCACAACTAATTTAATCTGGGCGTACTTACAAGAATAGCATTCTTCAAAATGAAATGTTCCATAGGTAAAAGATAATTTTCTGAGGTGGATGTTTTCATTTAAAAACCCACCCTGAAACCTTCTAAGCCAAAGTATTCTCTTCCACATGTAGAACTCTGATTTAACCAAGTATTTCTTTGAGAGCTGTACAAATTCAGAGCTGTAATTGGAGTTCTGATTCTGCCAGTTGCGAGTGCGTGGTACGGCTTCTCATTCACACAATTATTGTGTATCTCATGTGGTTCTTTCTTTTTTAGTGTGTATAATAGTGATCCTTTAGAGAGCTGTGGATTTAGTCTGGAGATTAAGAACAGATCATTGAGACGGCAAAGGATTGCTTTTACAAACACCACTGACCATTTGGTCCTAAGTTTTCACGAAGAATTGACATAAGCAGCAGACATGTACAGAAAAAGGCCAATTTAAGTGTAAAATAGCTGCACACTCAAAGCCTATGAACAATTAAGATAGACCAATCAGTTACTACCACAAACACAGCAGAAGCCCTTGAACAAGGTTTGATTGACAACCAATATCCTTCCATTTTAACAGTCTATTCGAATTAGTACTCAAATTCTTGAAGTGCACTGCAACGTTACTCCCGTTTTCCAGGGAATCGGGTGACAAATTGCGTATTAAGAATTAACGAGAGAACTGGCAGTAATATAGAACGTCAAAATCTGAGGGTTTAAAAAGCATAAACCTCCATAAGCAACAGCCAAGAAAAAGACAAGTGGGCTTATATATCGTGTCACTCTTTGTTTCTGTCTTAAAACATTGTGTATAAGACACCGGAGGCGGAAGTGAAATAAATGAACTTCAAAATCGGTCAAGTGCCACTGACACTCGCACGCGGGCGCTCATTTGTCCACGGCGAGCCCGCCTTCGGCAGAGACCGCGGAGAGCCGCCGCAGCCCCCCGCCCCGCGGGGAACGCGCTCTCCTCAAGCTGTTCGGACAACCAACCGGGAGGAACGTCTCCACTCGACGACGCCAGCGAAAGCACAGCAGGCCGCGCATACGGCCTGGACGCTGCCGGGCCACCCCGGCGAGGAGCCCGCTTCTGGCCCTCTCCGCGGAGGACCGGGCGCTGCCCGGGACCCCGAGCTCAGGGGCGCCGCCGCGGCCGCCACAGAGCCGCGGGCCGGGGGCCTCCCCTGTGCGGCGGAGCAGGCAGGGCCCCTCCACCCGGGCGGCCGCCCACCCTCGCGGCCCGCCTCCCGCCCCCATCGGCGCGCCCGTCCGGCCCTCCGCCCGCCGCCGCGGGTACTCACGCACAGCTCCACCACGTACGCGTAGTAGGACCAGACGCCCACGCAGGTGATGAAGGGCACCGGCACCCAGCCCACCGTACGCTGGCAGCAGCGCCAGAACGTCCACGGCGCCATGTCCCGCCGGCGGCTGCAGCTCCCGGCGCCTCGGGCTCGTGCGGCGCTCCAGGGCCCAGGCGGCGCCAACGCCGGCGACCCGGCGGCTCCGCGCTCAGCGGCCCCGCCTCCTAGCGAAGCGACGGTCCCGGGCTTCTCCGCGGCTCCTCCCCGCGCCGCGCCCAGCCGGGTCCTGCCCCTCGCCTGCGTCCTGCCGCTCGCGCCCCGCCCTCCGCAGCCGGGCCGAGCCGGCGGGGCGGGACTGATAGCCGGGGGCGGGGCGCGGGGCGGGGGCGCGGGGGCGGGGCGCGGTCCCATGGCTGGAGCGAGGCGCTGGGCCGGCTACCTTGGCTGCTTCGTGAACTTGGGGCTCTCAATGCCCAGGACTCGCTCTCCTGGGGCGTCGGTCCCTAAATGGACATCAGGCGAGGAGCTCGCACTGTTGAATGGCTCCTCCAAGGAACGGTGAGCGTCTCTGGCTAAGATCCCTGTATTTTCAAGTAATTTACTCCATGTTTCAGACGGAACCCGTGCCTGTCATTTAGGATGGAAGCCGTGGAGAGTCCGTCATTTTGATTTGAAACCCGAATTTAAGACTGAATTGTGAGAAGGGAGTAATAGCGTTGTCCTTCCCCAAAACTTGGAAACGAAATTTCAGTAGTTTATTTACAGTTGGAGGATTTGCTAAACAATTATGCTTGTAATCATAACCAGACCCTAGAAACATCACTGGGAAGAAAGACATACTAATACAAGGTTGAAAGCATCACAAGTAATTCTAAACCGCATTTCCTGTTACTGTCGGGCCTATTTTGCTTAGACTAAGACTTTAATTAGCTGTTTCTATCCAAGGTCTCCATGAAGCAGAAACTGTGATATAAAGGTACTAAAGGCAAACAATATTTTATCAGTGCACACTAGTGCCAGAAATAATAAACAATGTGTAAAATAATTTGTTCTTCCAGATTTTATACCTTGAAAGTCATATGGCAAAGCTGACAGTAGATTCAAGGCATTAATGTGGATCAAATTCAGTTTGGTTTCCAGAGAGGCTCCTTGAGAGGGTTAAGCTCCTAGATGGAATTTGGATTGATGTGGAAGACCGTAATGCCTTTTCCTCTCCTGCCATCTCTTCAAATCAGAATCGTCCTACTAAAGCTCAACACAAATGCCATGTCCTCTAGAAGTCTTTCTTGATCACATCAGCTGAACATGATTTCCCTGTTATGCCATTTTGCTTATTACACATTTATTAGTTTCCTAGGGCTCCCATAACAAAGATGGCTTAATAGAACAGATATTTATTGTCTCACAATTTTGGAGGCTAGAAGTCCTAATTAAGGTGCCAGCAGGGCCACAGTCCCCCTGAAATCCGTAGGGGAGAAGCCTTGCCTCTTCGTAGCTTCTGGTGGCAGCCGTCAGTCCTGGGTATTCCTCAGTTAACAGCTCCATCACCCCAAGCTTGCCTTTATTGTTACTTGGCAGTTTCCCTTCCTGTGTCTAAATCTCTAAATCTCTTCCTCTCGTATTGGGCTAAGGGCCCACACTACTCCACTATGACCTCATCTTAACTAATTACATCTGCAGTGATCCCAGTCCACACATAAGGTCACATTTTGAAGTACTGGTGGTTAGAACTGCAACACATCACTGAGGGAACACAATCCAACCCATAACAACAGGTGAAGATTTTTATGCTAATTGTAATTAACTTACCACTAAGATAAGACCCTTGAAGGTAGAAGTATTTCTTATATGTCCTATTTTCTCCACAGTGCCTTGCAAGTGGGAAATACCCAGTAAGTATTTGTTGAGGGGGCATTTGAAGGCTTCTGTTGTGATCTAGCTGTCTTCATTTTGGAGCAGCCAACAAGATCACATTAGTTCTTGATTTCTCAATGACTGTCACGTGTTCTAAGAAGGTGTTGATCCTATATGGGATCTAGAAAACATTTACGATCTGGTTCCTTGTCCTTGAGATCATTCCAGTGAGTATACACATTTTGAGAATGTCTCTATCTTTAGTGACTAGATATGAGTTAATATTTCCTGGTCTGTAAACAATAGGAGCCAGCCTCTTTAACACCTTCCTTCCTTTTCTGTTGGGATGATGATTTTACTCCATCTCTGCTACTGATTGTGACAGTACAGATTCATTTAGAGACTTTGGGCAAAACAGTGAGGTGAGTGGAATTACATTTTAAAACAATCATTTTGGTCATGGTGGGATGAATGGATTGAAGGGAAGAAAGACTAGAAAGAGAGCAGTTAGGATGCTATTGCAGTCATAAGCAAGAGGTGGTGGTGGCTTGAATTAGCGTGTGGCCGTGGATAAGGTGATAAGGAAGCCGTTAGGACTTCAGACCAATTTTGATGCACCCGCTCTGCTCCAAAAACATACTAATAGTAGATATAAATAGAAAAATAGAAAACCAATGAGGTAAACTCAGGCTCAAACCTCCATCCCCACCCTCGATCCTCCCCAGCCCCCAACAAGGGAAACAGAAAAAACTGCTGATCAAGCACTAGGATTGTGGCCTTTCACGGAGAATGGAGGACACACTGCAGCTCCCTGACTGGAAGTGAACCAAGCTGCCGGCTGGCCTGGGGACCGGATCGGTGGTGTCCCCGTTGTTACCACCAGCTAGAAACCTCATAAAGCCATTTTAAATTCTGGTTCTGAAGTGAAGACTAGGGAAAAACAAGGGTACAAGAGGCAGCTCCAAAACTGTTAGAAAAGGTTTAGGGAAGCCACGTGATATGGAAAGAGTGAAGAAGAAAAAAACACAAACTCATAAATTCAGAATTAAACCACAATTCCAAAACAAACAAATAAATCTAATATTAAGAAAGAATGCAAATAATAAACCATCAGAACTTGAATTCACTCGCAGTAAAATTTATTTTATGAGGCAGTCTTACTGTTGAAACAGTATACAGTGTGCCCAAAGAGGTAACTGAAGGAGTAACTTCTGTCTAAATCGAACAAGAAACTTTGAAACCAAATAATAAACAAAAGTGGAAAAAGAACAGGTGGATTTGAAATATAAGTTGAGCTGAGTTATGTGGGAGAGTGAGTCCCACAGAGCTCCGAGTCCGGGGACCGAGACTCAGGACATCACAGGCCAGGTGAAGGGCAAGGACAGTCACCCTGGGGCAGGTGCGCTCGGGGGTGGTTCCAGGAAACACAGGATGTCCGCATGGCTGAAGGAGGAGGGGTGGCATGGGTGTTTGGGAGAGTCAAGGCAGGGGTGCCAGAGCCCTGAGAACATGGGAAGGGGTCGTATTGTATCGCTATGGGAAGGAAGCCTTTGAAAGTAACCTACAGCAGGTGACGTTTTCGTGCTTACTCCGGGGCTTGCAATGCATATTTACAAAGATTCTACGTCCCCTTTCAAATAACTCCACGTAGTCCACGGCAGTGCAGGCATGTCACCCCAGTGTTCCTGATCCCCCCCTCTCGTCCCTTATAGTATTGCTGCCATTCCACTCATCATAAGCTATACTCACCCAGTACATCGTTGTTATTATTATTTTGAGCAATTACCTGTTAGACTAATTAAAGAACAAAATATTTTATCTCCATCTCTTCCTTCTCCAGTGCCCACCCTTGATTATGTAGAGCTGAGTTTCTGACCCATATCCATTTTCCTTCTTTCTGGGGAATTTCTTTTAAAATTTCTTGCAAAGCAGGATACTGGTGACATATTCCCTAAATTTTTGTCTGAGAAAGTCTGAGACTCTTTGATTGCTACACTTTTGAAGGAAAACTTTGCTGGCTGTAGAATTCCAAGTACTGATTTTTCTACTGAGAATCTCATTTGTTTTGTTTTTGTTCTTACATATATTCAACATGTACTGATCCTAGGAGGTATTTTAGAAACATATATAAGGCTTCTTTTTTATCTTCTAGTATCATAGTGCCTAGAACATATTAATAACACATTAATTCCATGTTATTTTATTCTAAATTGTTTTATGTTAGTGCATTAGGTTATTTAAAAAGTAAGAAGTTAGGAAGTAAAGGACATATACTCTGAAAACTACAAGACACTCTTAAGAGAAATTAAAGAGGACACTAACAAATGGAACCTCATCCCATGCTCTTGGCTAGGAAGAATTAATATTGTCAAAATGGCCATCCTGCCCAAAGCAATATACACATTTGATGCAATCCCTAGCAAATTACCAAAAACATTCTTCAGTGAACTGGAACAAATAGTTCACATATTCATATGAAAACACCAAAGACCCCGAATAGCCAAAGCAATCCTGAGAAGGAAGAATAAAGTGGGGTGGATCTCGCTCCCCAACTTCAAGCTCTACTATAAAACCACAGTAAACAAGACAATTTGGTACTGGCACAAGAACAGAGCAGAATAGAGACTCCAGACATTAACCCAAACATATGTGGTCAATTAATATACGATAAAGGAGCCATGGACAATACAATGGGGAGATGACAGTCTCTTCAACAGATGGTGCTGGCAAAATTGGACACCTACATGTAAGAGGATGAAACTGGATCACTGTCTAACCCCATACACAAAAGTAAATTCGAAACGGATCAAAGACCTGATCATGAAACCATAAAACTCTTAGAAAAAAACATAGGCAAAAATCTCTTGGACTTAAACATGAGTGACTTCTTCATGAACATATCTCCCTGGGCAAGGGAAACAAAAGCAAAAATGAACAAGTGGGACTATATCAAGCTGAAAAGCTAGTGTACAGTAAAGGACACTATCAAGAGAACAAAAAGGTAACCTACAGTATGGGAGAATATATTCATAAATGGCAGATCTGATAAGGGGTTGACATCCAAAATATATAAAGAGCTCATGCACCTCAACAAACAAAAAGCAAATAATCCAATTAAAAAATGGGCAGAGGATCTGAAGAGACCATTCTCCAAAGAAGAAATTCAAATGGCCAACAGACACATGAAAAGATACTCCACATCACTAGTCATCAGAGAAATGCAAATTAAAACCACAATGAGGTATCACCTCACACCAGTAAGGATCACCACCATCCAAAAGACAAACAACAACAAATGTGGGCAAGGTTGTGGAGAAAGGGGAACCCTCCTACACTGCTGGTGGGAATGTAAATTAGTTCAACCATTGTGGAAAGCAATATGGAGGTTCCTCAAAATGCTCAAAATACAAATACCATTTGACCCAGGAATTGCACTCCTAGGAATTTACCCTAAGAATGCAGCAGTCCAGTTTGAAAAAGACACATGCACCCCTATGTTTATCACAGCACTATTTACAATAGCCAAGAAATGGAAGCAACCTAAGTGTCCATCAGTAGATGAATGGATAAAGAAGATGTGGTACATATACACAATGGAATATTATTCAGCCATAAGAAGAAAACAAATCCTACCATTTGCAACAACATGGATGGAGCTAGAGGGTATTATGCTCAGTGAAATAAGCCAGGCGGAGAAAGACAAGAACCAAATGATTTCACTCATCTGTGGAGTATAAGAACAAAGGAAAAACTGAAGGAACAAAACAGCAGCAGATTCACAGAACCCAAGAATGAACTAACAGTTACCAAAGGTAAAGGGACTGGGGAAGATGGGTGAGAAGGGAGGGATAAGGGCAGGGGAAAAAGAAAGGGAGCATTACGATTAGCCATGTATAGTGTGTGTGGGGCACGGGGAGGGATGTGCAACACAGAGAAGACAAGTAGTGATACTACAGCATCTTACTACGCTGATGGACAGTGACTGTGATGGGGTGTGGGTGGGGGACTTGGTGAAGGGGGGAGCCTAGTAGACCTAATGTTCTTCATGTAATTGTTGATTAATGATAACAAAATAGAAAAACAAGAAGGTTATGCTACTTATGAATTTCATTTCATGATGGCAAAAAGGGCATTATAAAATATTTTTTTTAAATGGTGGTGGTGTGGAGGTTGAGACCACTTATCTAGATATTAATCCCTTGTTGGGTTTTGGTATTTCCAAACACTTTTTCTCAACCTATCACTCATTGGTTAACCTTGTCTTTATTATATATTGTGCTTTAAAAAAAAAAGTAGTTTCATAGAGATATAATTCACATACCAATATAGTTCACCCATGTGAAGGGTACAATTCAGTGTTACTGGTATATTACTAATTTTAAAAACTGTGTAAAATACATGATAATTTTGACATTTTAAGTGTGCAGTTCGGTGGCATTATATTCACAGCGTTGTGCTACCATCACCACTATGCATTTCCAAAATGTTCATCAAACTACCATCTGTACACATTGAGGATTAAGTCCCCATTCTCCCTCCTCCCCAGCCTTGGGTAACATCTGACCCACTTTCTGTCTCTGTGAAGTTGCCTATTCTAGGTACCTATATAAGGGGAATCATACAATATTAGTTTCTTTTTGACTGGCTTTTTTTACTTAGCTTAATGTTTTTAATGCTCATCCATGTGTAGCATGTATGGAATTTCATTTTATTTTATGGCTGAATAATACTCTTTTATAAGTACATACGTTTTGTTTTCCATTCATCTGTTGATGGACATTTGAGTGTCCTTTTGGCCAAGTGTATAGTGATGTACGGAACACTGGCATGTAAGTATCTTCTTGAATTCCTAGAAGTGGAATTGCTTGATTATATGGTTATTCTACGGTTAGATTTTTGAGAAACCTGCTTACCATGAATGGCAGCACCACTTTAAATTCCCACCAACAATGTATGAGGGTTCCAATTTCTCCACATCCTCATCAAAACTTGGTTATTTGCAATTTTTTGATAATAGCCACTCTAATATGTGAATTGGTTTTGATTTGTGTATCTCTAATGGCTAATGATGTTGAGCACTTTTATGTGCTAAGTTGCCATCTATGTATCTTCTTTGGAGAAATATCTGTTCAAGTCCTTTGTTTTTTAAATCTGGTTACATATATGTGATTTGTGAATATTTTCTTCCATTCTGTGAATTCTTTTTAGTCTCAAGAGTTTCCTTTGATACAAACACATTTAAAATTTGATGATCAAATTATCTATTTTCTTTTGTTGCCTGTGCTTTTGGTTTCATATCTAAGAAATTATTGCCAAATCCAAGGTCATGAGCTTATCTCCTGTGTTTTTCTCTAAGAGCTTTATAGTTTCATCTCCTGATTGGAGTTTGTTGAGCTTCTTGGGTGTGTATATTCCTGGCTATCATGAGATTTGGGAAGTTTTCAGCCATTATTTCTTCAAAATATTTTTCTGCCCCCTTTTCTCTCTCTCTTATGCTGGGATTGATATAATGCATCCTCTTTTTCATTTGATACTGTTCCACAGATCCCTCAAACTGTTCATTTTTCTTTCTTTCTGTTCCCCATAACTGCATACTTTCAAATGCATTATCTTTAGATTCACTGATGCTTCCTTCTGCCTGTTCAAGTCTGTCACTTAATGCCTCCAGTGAGTTTTTCTGTTTGGTTCCTTTTCATAATTTCTCTTTACTGATATTATCATTTTGTTCAGACATCATTTTCTTGATTACCTTTATAGTCATTGTCCATGATTGCTTTAGCTCACTGAACATATTTAATGAAGTTGGTTTGATGTCTTTGACTGTTAATTCCAGTATCTGATATTGGTATTGTTCAGGATGGTTTCTGTGAAATTCTTTATTTCCTGTGAATGAATCATGCTTGCCTGTTGCTTTATATGTTTTGAATTCTTTTGTTGAGAACTAGACATTCTAAATATATGTTGTAGGAAATCTGGAAATCAAATTCTCCCACTCCTTAGGGATTGCTTGTTTTTGCTTTTTGTGGGCTATATCCAGCCTTGTTTTTTGGCTTCCCTATTTCTGCAAAGTGTGTATTTCTTGTTGTGAGGTCACTAAAGCTTCTTTTCCATTTTGTTTGTGGCCAGCTAGTGACCTAACAAAGATTTCCTTAAATGTCTGGCTCCCAAGAGGAGGGGAGAAGGTCTTGTCTCTCTAAATCCCCTATAGCTGGGGAGCTGCTTCAGCCCGTGGGTGTGGGGCTGACAATGGCTGAACTCTGTGCTGGCCCTTCAGTGATCAAAACCAGCAATCAGCTCCCAGAGCACAGTCCTGCCCCTTGGGGGACAAAGTTCTTTTTGCCCACCGGGGCTCAGTAAGCCTCATCAGAAATGTAGGCTGACACCTTCACAGCTGCCTACTGCTGGGCTGCTAACTGCAACCTTGCAAAAGGCTCAAATTCTCCCAAAGTTACCCGCCTCTTCATCAAGCTCCCCACAGATGCTCGACCTGTTCTCCCGGGCTCCAGAGAACCATGGTAGTTACTTCACACAATTCCTGCCAGTTCAGTAGTTGTTGAGGTAGAGGGACAGATTCTTGGATCTCCCTACACTCCCACCTTCCTTGACCTCACCCTCTTCATTATGCTTTGATTTTATAGTTTAACTCCCTGAGGCTAGACCTATTTTTAAGTTTTGGGAGGGCACTTCAGTGTTTCTATCTCTAGCACCTGTTCTGCTTTCCAACCACATTTAGAACACTCGCCCTCCATGTGCAAGGCAGAGCCAGCCCAGAGCTGTCTTGTAGTTCTCCTACGAGGGTTCCTGAGAGAGCGCTCCTCTTTTCCCTGCCCAGTCCTGTAACAGGAAGCTGAAAGACCAGGGTCCTGCACACGTGGGGATACTACTTGTATTTCTCACTTTCCTTCTTTCATCGTGTCACATATTTTCTGAGCAATACTATATGCCAGCTCTTGATGGATGCTGGGGACAGAATTAAGAGAATTAAGAGTCCTCGTTCTTAACAAGCTCATAGTTGAGTGGGAGAGGCAAATAAAAATTCCAGTATATCTTGATGAGGTTTGAAAGAGGTGAAAAAACGTAGCTGGGACAGCTGAGAGGAGGGGATGCCTAAATGCGTCTGGGGGGAAAGCAGGAGAAAAACGAAACACCTCACAACAGAGGAAGTGGCACGTGAAGACCTCAGCCAGGTAGGAGCGTCTGTGAGGGCAGCACCAGCAAGAGCAAATGCCTGGGGGAGTGAGATCATGGCCAGTTGGGATGATGGCAAGTGATTTCAGCATAGGTGCGTGGGGCCAAGTGTTAGGAGATGAGGCCAGAAGGGTAGGTGGGGGTGTCTTGCCAATGGGTTTCAGCCCCGGGAAAGTTCGCTATGGATTCAATGTGACCAAAGAAATCAACAGCAGAATGTTCTTTGGGGAGAAAGGGTTTATTACCCGGCTTGTTCTCCCAGCGGTAGGTCGAGGACTAGCATCTCTGCCTCCGAGCAGAGCATTGGGCCGAGTTCTCTATATAGCGCAATAATAGCTTATATCCTAAAGGTGTGGAAGTGGTAGCCTAGCAGCAGGCCAGTTACATCATCAGGTGGTTTAAGTTCAGTGAGGATCCTGGTTATAGGAACCCCAACTTCCTCACACTCCACCCCTCCAGGATTCTCACCTTACAATCTACATGCTTTCAATCTTCCGCGGTGGTCCCTGTGCGAGAAAGCTGGAGCACTGTAACCGGATTCCACAATAGCAACAGAGGATAACAACTTAGAGATAATAACAAAAATTATAATAATCCTCAAGCCAGAGGAGGTTCCTAATAACAAAAATAATAATCCTCAAGCTAGAGGAAGTTCCCAATCCACAAAGACATTAGGGGCAATAAGACACATGTTTTAATGCCACCAATATAGGCAAATCTTGTCCATCAGGTAGGCTGCATGCAAGAGAGTGGTCCTGTGATAGGACTAGCAGGAAGGGGGTCCCTTCCATGTCTATATATAGTGCTACTGGAGGTGCATGCACTGGCCATAAAGATAAAACAAAAATCCCTGGTAAGATGCTCCTACCTTCTGGCCATTCAGGATACACTACTGTGTCCTTTGGTGGCCACTCTGCTGTTATTCCAGGAATACACAGGAGGCTAGCTTCCAGGCCTTGTCCCCAGGGTGCCAGTAGAGCCAGCCATCATTGGTCCATGTGTCCAAAGGTCCAAGGCCACGTCCACTCAATGGAGTCTCCACAGTTTAGTGCTGTTGGTAGTGGCAGCAAGATATTATTCTGGTGGCCAAAACTTGGCTTCAACAATTCTTCCATGGGTTGTTCTTGCGATGTATAGTGGTGGCAGCAATATGCGTTAGCATGTCTACAGGGCTCAGGGATCCCTTTTGGGGTTCAAATGCCATAGCGCTGTTCATAAGAGGACTGACCATCCCCACAGGCTATTGGAATCTGACTTCAGTACAGATTTTAACAAACCATTTACCTCTCTATCATGCCTGCTGTGGTAGGATTGTATGGCACATGAAACTTCCATTTGATTCCAAATGTTGCACCCATTCTTGCAGTGCATGTCCAGTAAAATGGGTGCCCTGATCACTCTCAATCACCTGTGGTTGGCCATAGGAGGCAAAGAGACACTCTAGGCCTCTTTTGGTCTTCTGTTGGTCTGCAGAACGAGTAGGAAAAGCAACCAGGAGTCCAGTAACTGTGTTCACACAAGTCATGGCATACTGGTATCCTTCTGAAATGGGCAGAGGCCCAGTATAGTCTATCTGCCACCTCACGAGGGGTGTCAGTCCTTAGCTATTGTCCCTTCTTGCTGTGGAACTTGATGTAAGTCCCTTTTGGAGCAGACACACTCCTGCCAGGCTCTACTAACTTCTTCAAAGGTCAAAGGCAGGCTCCACCAACGGGCTACAGCCCACATTGTCTTTTGCCCTGCATGCAACAAATGCCGATGTAACCATTGGGCTACATCAGAGGCAGGCTTTCCTTCTAGCCAATGTATCTGGGCCAGTTTACCTGTTTTATCACTTCCTTGGATGCCAGTGGCAAATGACCTGTCACATGGTATACTGTAATTATTTTAGGCTGACCACAGGCCCATAAGCCTTGCCACAATTCTTGCCCCCAAAAGGGTCAGTGACCAACCAACCAGTTGACATGGTACTAGGTTGGTAGCCGCAGGGTCAAGCCCCGATAGACAGCCCAGCTGTAAGTGCAGACGACTATAGGGGAGGGCTCCTGGCTGATCACAAACCACACAGGCCACAACTCTGCCCACTGGCTGCTCTTTCCTTTACCATCTTCCATCCATGTTCTCTCAGTCTTAGGATGGAAAGCTACGGCCCTCCATTTTGGGGGCTGCCCACGGCTGGAGCCATCTGTGTACCATGCATCTTCAGGTACAGGGGCTCTTCCCTCCCAGTAAGGACTTTAATGGTTCTGAAGTAAATTCTTCCTGCCTTTCACTAGTATATGTCACCGGCCCCAATAAGCATTGGGAGTTCTTCACTCAAGAACTAGCAAAGAGGGCACCACACTGATGTATGTAAGCACCCCCCTTGGCCAGTGTGGGTGTTTGCGTCACACTACTCGTTGGTTTTTGGGTCCAGTCTCATACCCACCCCAAGATGGGATAGGTGGTTATTACCTTTACCAGGGCCATTCCAGTGATGGGTTCTGCAGCCAGCAAGGTGTGACACACGGCAGCCAATTGTTTTTCTATCAAAGTGTATTGTACCTCTGCCCCTTTCCAGAGTTGTGACCAGAATCCAATAGGTTGGCAAGTTCATTCAAGCTGCTGACAGAAACCCCAGCCATACCGTCTTCAGTCACATGAACATCCAGCTCACAGGGCCTTGATGGGTCTATCACACTCAGGGCCTGCACGGCCTTGACTGCCCATTTTGCTGTAGTAAAGGCAGATGCACATGTCTCATCCCAGTCCCACCTGATGCCCTTTCATACCAACCAGTATAAGGGCTTCAGAATTTGTGCCAAGTGCAGGATAAACACTCTCCAGTAGCCTAAAAGACCCCAAAACTCCTGTAACAATGCCACAGTTGTAGGATTAGGAAAGGCCTGGACTTTGTCTATGACTGCTTCTGGTATAACTTTGGTCTTAACTGACCAGACGACTCCCAAGAGTCTGACAGACAAACCAGGTCCCTGAACCTTGATGCTATTCGCAGCCCATCCTTTCTCCTGTAGATGTTGCAGCATTCTAGGTGCTGCACCTTCTAGATCTGAAAGAGAATCGGACGTGAGCATGACATCATCAATATAATGGTACAGCTGCACCACTGGCGGTTTCTCCCATGTAGCCAAGTCCTGGGCTACAAGCCCATGACAGATGGTGGGGCTGTGGAGGTATCCCTGTGGAAGGACTGTGAAAGTCCATTGCAGTCCTTCCCATGTGAAGGCAAACTGTTCTTGACTTTCCTGCTCAATGTCAATGGGAAAGAAGGCATTAGCAAGATCTACCACATAATGGTATGTTCCTAGTTCATGGCTGAGGGTCCATCAAGCCTGCAATAGAGGGGACAGCAGCATGCATAGGGGGTATGACCTTATTCAGTTCTCTGTAATCCACAGTCATACACCAGGAGCCATCTGGCTTTTTTACAGACCACACTGGGGAATTGAAAGGACTATGGTTGGGCTTTATAATACCCACCTTTTCCAGCTCCTGGAGAGTTTCTCCAATCTCTTTATGCCCTCCAGGCAGTTTGTATTGTTTGGTATTAGTCACCCACTGAGGCACAGGCAAAGCTATGGGTGGGTGCCTAGCATGTCCCCTCAGAACTGCCTTCACCACACATACTCTCAGTCTGAACTCACCTGCAGTGGTCTGCAGCCATAGACCCTGCAGGGTATCAATCCCCAAAATATATTCAGGGATAGGAGATATATACACAGTATGCTCTTTTGGGGGTAGATGCCCTATTCCTAAAGGGGTTTGGGCTTTTTTCACCCTGATAGCCTTCCCCCCATATCCATCTATGATAGTGGGCATCCTGGGGAACCACTCAGGGTTACCATGAATCAGTGAACATTCAGCCCCTGTGTCCACCAGAGCCAGGACACATTGTATGCCCATTGGGGACCAACAGATAGCTATTTCCACATGTGGCCTAAGGTTCCCCCCTGGTCCCTCAGGGCAGATACCTTGACCTTTCCCTCAATCAAACTGTGTTCCCCAATCACCTTCCTGTGTGGGCTCAAGTGAGGTTGGCTCACTCCCAGCAGGAAGTCTTGGAAACACACAGGCCAGACTCGTGGCTCTGTCTCTGGCCTCTGCCTCTTTGGTCTGAATGGCTGGAACTGCTGCTCTGGTTTCAGCCGTTGCCATAGCTCTAGTAAGATCCTATTTGACTTCCCATCTAATTTCCTTCCATTTGCTCCTGCCCATATTAAATCAACCCACATCTGGGTCGTTGTAACCTTCATAGGGCCCTGTAAATTCTTGTAACAGGTCTTCTTTCCGGATTCTCATTGCTTCAGCCTCCCCTAAGTCCACTACTGTATGTGTCACCTCACTTATGAGATGCCCTAAGTAAGGGGAAAGAATGGCCACAAGAGACCCATAGAGGGGATGTAGGAGCCGTTTGAAGTACAGTATTTCTCATCCCAGTAGTGAAAATCTCTTCATCTGGGCCATAATTCTCTGGACTATAGACCACATTTCTTATGCCTAGCTCTCGTAGCACCTGTTGGAGCTCAGCATACATCTGCCATCTAACAGGAGAGGATGGCCGATCACCCAGATTGGGCCACACAGCACTAAGTGCAGCCATAAGCCACTAGAAGAGGGGGTGACTCCCTGGGGTCTGATGTGCATTTTGCAATTGCTGCCTCAAGGTGGGCTGCACTGTCAGGGAAGCCAGCTTTCCCATCTCTGATCCCGACAGAACAATTCCATCCACCCCTAAGTTCCATAGATGCAGGAGCCAAGCTGATACTGACTCTGAGGGCTTCTGCCTAAACCGGGAGCCCAAATCCACCAGCTCAGCCTGAGTATAGAGGTGGACCATAGCGTGCTCCACGACCTGGGGAGGGGGCTGTTCCTCTCCTGGGGGAACTTACAGCTGCTGGGTCTTTATTTTCTTTACAACCACTGGGCGTGCTTCCAATACAGGAGGCGCCAGTGCCTCCAGCATCACCCCTTCACCCTTCCCCAGCTCCTCCATTTCCGGGGCTGATGGCACCTTTCTCTTGCCTCCCCCAAGTGCCTCCTCTGCTACGACCTTTACCTTTCTACTGTGCCTCGCAGCAATGCCAGCTCGGTCTTAAGAAGGTCTCTTACCTTCAGCTCGACGCTTCGCAGCTGACGTTCTCCGCCTGGGCTTCCCCCTCAGGAGTGCATCCTTTTCCTCAATGGCCTCTTCCTCCTTCAGAGCACCTGGCAGCGCTGCTGTCTCGTCTCCAATGGCCCCTTGCTGCCGGCGCTCTCGTGCTGCCTCCTCCCACATCAAGGCCATCTCCTTCCTCAGGGAATCCAGAGGTTTGCAGCTCATGTTCTCGTGCTGCCATTTCTTGGGTCTCCTCTGTAGACCTTTTTAAGACTGTGAGGAGCAGTCAACCCACAGTCCCCACTGCCTCATGGGCACCCTGCTTCTCAAAGGATCTGCTTACTATACCAAGAGCCACCCCTACTGCCTCAGGTGTCACCTCCATTTGCCTCCAGTCCTGGGGTGGGGCCCAGTCCTCTAGGAGGCAAGCCACCTCAGATCACATACCCATTGGGGGATGATCCACTGTCTCCCCATTCACAGGGGCAGCCCGCTGAAGCACCCCTCCCATAAGGGCAGCCTGTCTTTTCCCTTGGTCAACAGTGTTCCCTGCCAACTTTTGCCAGTTGTCTTGACAATGGGTTTCAGCCCCGGGCAAGTTCGCTGCGGATTCAATGTGACCAAAGGAAATCGACAGCAGAACATTCTTTGGGGTGAAAGGGTTTATTGCCCGGCTTGTTCTCCAGCGGTAGGCCGAGCACTAGTGTCTGCCTCCACGCAGAGCACTGGGCCGAGCTCTGTGTAGCACAATAATGGCTTATTGCCTGAAGGTGTGGAAGCGGTATCCTAGCAACAGGCCAGTTACATCATCAGGTGGTTTGAGTTCAGTGAGGATCCTGGCCATAGGAACCCCGACTTCCCCACAGGGGGCGAGATCATGTAGGAGTTGAATTTTATTTTATAGGTGATTCTAGTGTCATGGACTGTCAGTGATAGAGGGGTATGCTCAGATTATGTTTTAGAAAAGTTAATCTGGTGCGAAGGCAGATCTGAAATGAGAAGTTAACACCAGTTAATGAGGGTCTACTCCCTGCATTTCACATAGTCTCATTTAATTCTCAAAAAACTCTTACATTGGAACTACAGTCATTCCCACTTTCTCGATGAAGAAGCAGGCACAGAGAGATCAAGTACCTTGTCAAAGTTGAGAGAGTTACTGTGCAATGGACCTGAGGTTAGAATCCAGGTAGTTTGACTCCAGCTGGATGCTTACTCCCTGCGGTTTTACCAGGGGCCAGGCCTGGAGGGTGATAGGACTCTGCTGAGGGAATCAAAGTAATTACTGACCAGGGCTTGGACTCAGGCCGTTCCAATGGGGCTGGAAGGTGGAGAACAAGTTCGGGGGATTCTGAGGAAGCAGAATTGAAAAGTCGCTATTCACCGTGGAGGCATCAGGGGTGAGATTCCCGGACAGCTGCCTGGTTCCTAGTTAGGTCGGTGGGGAGACGCTCACTGACACAGTGGGACACACGTGCAGAAACACGGTTTGGGGAAAGCGGAGAGATGATCAGGTCAGTTTTGGAAATGCTGAGTTGGAGACACCCAGAAGGTAAGAGGGCCACGAATTCAGGGTAGAGAAAGATGCCAGAGACGTGAATGAGATCCCTCGCGGGTGGACAAGGAAGACAAGTGAAGGCTGGGCTCAGAATAACTGCCACCTCTCCCTGCCTTCAGGGAGCAGCAGAGAAACCCAAGCTGCCACAACATTAGGAGACTCAATGATCATTTGTTCAATAAAACGATAGCAAAGAAATGACTGAAGGTTCAGTTTAGATTATTAGGAGTCTAGCTGCTTTCAAGGTAGTTTCTCCACACTTCTAAGAAGAGACACTGGCAGATCTAGTTTGCTTATTTGACCCAAGTGTTTATCCATATTTTCAAACAGGATCAAGTTGTTTTGCAGCAATCACATGGTAATGACTAAAACGAATTACTCATTTTCAGATTTTTTCAAGTTGTAGACCATTTCCTTTTGGCTTGGAGAAATGTACCTTCAATCTCTTGGATACTCTTGTTTTAAGGAAGTCTACTCTTCTCTAACATTGCTCTATTTAAAAAATTTTTACTGTATAATTACGTAGTTTAAATGTTGGTTGGTTGGCTTTCAGTTTTCATCACTAGACTGTCTGCTCCGTGACAGCAGGGACCACTGTTCTAAGTCACCGCTGCGTGCTCAGGACCCGGGTGGGTTCTTGCTGGCACCCTCACTGTCTACAAGCCTCTCCTCTCTCCCTCCCTGCCTGGTCCGCACCTTGTCTCTCTCCTTTCTCCTCTTTCCTCTCCTTCTCTCCCTCCCTTTTATTCAACAAATAATGTGTTGAATACCTTCTGTAAGTCAGGCACTCAGCTAGACTGGTAGGTAAAAAATGACTAAGGCACTGTTTTTGCTCTTGATTTAACAGTTTAGCAGAGACAAACTTGGTATATGGGCAGCAGCTTGATGTCTAGAATTTCACCCGGAGGACAAATGGGGGAAAAGAATCCTGGTCAGGAGGAGCTGGTGTGTGTAAAGCCCTGGGGATTGGGCCATGTGAAAAGCACACGGTGTCTGTGGGGTGCGGTCAGGTATCTTGTAGGGCTGGAGTGGAGTGCTCACGGGGTGCTCACGACAGTGGGGGAGCGAGAGTCCGTGCAGGGAAGGAGGCTACGGAAGTGAGGGCGAGACTGTGACGACACCAGAAACTACTCTTACTTTTGGATTTTTATACCCCTGCTCTTTACGCATAAGGGCATCTGGACAGACAGGTGAGGAGAAAGTTAGGTAATATTTTTGTGGCTAATGGAATAAATGGGTGGAGGATGCACACCTCTGCTCTTCTGCATTGTCTATCTTTTGTTTTTACAATAAAGGAAAAAAATTAGTTATTTCTAAAATAATGAGTTAGAATCAGCAACAAAATAAATTTATTTTTTATTAAAAAATTATTTTTTGACTAATACTTGGATGAAACCTTTTACCACTTGTCAATCTCAATCTAAACTATAAGAGTCTCCCAATTTAGCGTGTTTCAAGGCCTTCCAATTAACGTATTTCAATACCTTATCCTTTAACAACTGTAGGAAAGAGGTTTTCCTTGCCCCATTTATCAGACAGCTAATTAATTTTCAATGTAAGCTCATGGTTCTGGCTTTATTCAACAGGTTATAATCCATTACTGATATTAATTACTTTGATGCTCAAACTGTGTCAGATTTAGCTCGGGAAGCTCCCTCAAGTGGGCTCTTGCCCTCTTGATGTGTCCCGTTATGTTGTGAGCACTTCCTTCCAGGCATGAGATGTCCCAGGCTCGTCGTGAACTCAGTCACTGATCTAGGGACTGATACATGTTTTAAATGTCTCCAATATTTTTGAGAAGCATATTTAAAACATTTAAAAAACCCCTTACATTTAAAAAATACCATTTCATGATACCTTTATATATT
Source organism: Manis pentadactyla (assembly GCF_030020395.1). Taxonomy (NCBI): domain Eukaryota; kingdom Metazoa; phylum Chordata; class Mammalia; order Pholidota; family Manidae; genus Manis; species Manis pentadactyla. The sequence continues at coordinate 14,349,576 of NC_080020.1, forward strand.
TAATGCCAATTAATTTCTAGTGCCACTTTAAATATTTACCCACAACCCAATATATACCCCAAGAGATCCTGATTTTGTGATCAAGATTATCCCAATTACACAAGTTTTTAAGAACATAAACTAATGAGGTTGGCAAGGAATGAGTATTTACTTTAAAAAAAACATGGAAAACAAAGCATACCTTGATAATTTTTGGCTTTATAAATACTTTATTCTGTTTCCAGATAGGATACTGAAATTTATGCTATTTTTAAGATAACCAATATGCAGCCAACTAAAATAAAATATACAAGAACTTTATGATATGTAAGATACAGATGAGAAAACCCAAAATGTTTTTACCTTAATTTGCCCTATAAGGAACATCAGGATTTGTGGAATTGAAACTGGCCTTGTATATCAATTACCTTTTTCTATAAGTACTTGCTGATCCTTCTAGAGGGTATATTGTGTTTTTATGTCTAAGAAATCAGCGTTTTCCATCTTATCAAGTACAAAGCATTACTTCAGTCCTAGACATTCTGACAGAATACCTGTTTTTATAAAAGATTACTTTCATTTTACTAAGTTCTTTAATGAAATTGCATTAAGAAATTATTTTATATCAGAGAATAGCCAGAGAACAAATACAAGGCATATTTATATTTCAAAGGAAATCAGTAAGACTTAAGAAGAAAACATTTAGTACTTAAAAAAAAATCCCATATTCTGACATTTGGAGTAATATAATCTCCATGTTATTTTTTTTTAAAAAGGATGTTTTCCAGCTTGTTTCCAGACTTCTTTCACGCCTTTAATGCTTTCTTTTTTCACACATTTCCAGTATTCTTGTATACTTAGTTGTTGTGGTACCTGTTCAAAGTAAAAATTAAGGAGTCATTCTCTTTTAAGGGTAAGCATGACTTCATGTGTACTTTGTTACTATTACCCACACTCCTCCAAAAAATATTTGAGATGGATGATGTTGTAAAGATGACTGCAACAGAAATGTAAAATAAGGGTAACAGATAAAAAGTGACTGCGATGTAAGAATACCCTTACAGTCTCTAAGGAATGGAGGCAAACTGTTGATTTGCTTTCCTAAGTTGGAAATAAATAGTTTTGCTTTAATGAATCCATCATGTATGTTCATTTGAACCCATTGTTTCCAGACTTCTTTCCATAGGGGCCTCCCAAAGAAGACAATGGAGACTTTGGGTGACCATGTTTCATATATTAGTTTTAAAGTGTCATTATTTCATAATGTTTCCCATTTCTGGTGAACTTTAGTTATGGGGGATAAAAATTGTCAGTCTAAACCTTAACCTTGGCTAAATTAAGAAGAATGAATAGGTCACAGTATATTAGATAAGAAGCCTTAAGAAGAAATAATATAATTCACCTAAGTGCTTTGTGAATTAAAAGTTCTGTGTGGTTATTATTCCTCTCAACGGAATGAGAAAGAAAGGTTAAAAAATGTTTGGGTCCTGGTGGCAGGAGCACTGTTGCTGGACACCTGCCAAATGAAAGCAAAAGTCCATTTTAGATTATATATGTATATTGTTATTTCTTATCATTACTTCCCAGCTCTTTCCTTTAATGGTCTCTGGGAAGACACTTGTGGGCAAACTGTTAACAGCAAAGGTTGACTTAATTTCTGGTAATGTTATAATATTTTTTTCTTTTGGTATCATTAATATAAAATCACATGGGCAACATTGTGGTTACTAGATTCCCCCCATTATCAAGTCCCCACCACATACCCCACTACAGTCGCTGTCCATCAGCATGGTAAGATTCTACGGAGTCACAACTGGTCTTCTCTGTGCTATGCTGCCTTCCCCGTGCCCTCCCCAACGTTATGTGTGCTAATCGTGATGCTCCTTATTCCCCTTCTCCCTCCCTTCCCACCCCCACCCTCCCCAGTCCCTTTCGCTCTGGTAACTCTTAGTCCATTCTTGGGTTCTGTGAGTCTGCTGCTGTTTGTTCCTTCAGTTTTTGCTTTGTTCTTAAGCTCCATAGATGAGTGAAATTGTTTGGTACTTGTCTTTCTCCACCTGGCTTATTTCACTGAGCATAATACCCTCTAGCTCCATCCACATTGTTGCAAATGGTAGGATTTGTTTTCTTCTTATGGCTGAATAATATTCCATTGTGTATATGTACCACATCTTCTTTATCCATTCATCTACTGATGGACACTTAGGTTGTTTCCATTTCTTGGCTATTGTAAATAGTGCTGCGATAAACACAGGGGTGCATGTATCTTTTTGAAACTGGGATCCTACATTCTAATTTGTGGGTCAAATGGTAGGGAATTTGATTATTAACTATGAGGTGCTGGATGACAACACTGCTGGTAAATATGTTTGCTAATGGGAATCGTATTTGTTTATTTTCCATAGCTTATGTTTGTAGCAGGAAAATGAATTTGCTTCTCTAAGTTGTAAATAAATAGCTTCTTCTTAAAGGAACCTACCATATTCTGTCTCTCCACCTCCTTTCCTTTCTCTGGCCCAGCTGTCATGTAGTCGTCTCTGGACCCTTGTTTTCAACCTACAGACTGCTTTCTTTCTTTTTTTAAAATTTTTATTAAGATATGATCGATATACACTCTTATGAATGTTTCACATGAAAAATCAATGTGCTACTACATTTACCCATATTATCAAGTCCCCACCCATACCCCAATGCAGTCACTGTCCATCTGTGTAGTAAGATGCCACAGATTCACTATGTGCCTTCTCTGTGCTACACTGTTCTCCCCGTGACCCCCCACACCATGTGTACTAAACACAATACCTCTCAAACCCTTCTCCCTCCCTCCCCACCCGCCTTCCCACACCCCTCCCCTTTGGTAACCACTAGTTCCTTCTTGGAGTCTCTGAGTCTGCTATTTTGTTTCTTCAGTTTTGCTTCATTGTTATATTCCACAAATGAGGGAAATCATTTGGCATTTGTCTTTCTCTGCCTGGCTTATTTCAGTGAGCATAATGTCCTCCAGCTCCATCCATGTTGCTACAAATTGTAGGATTTGTTTCTTTCTTATGGCCGAATAGTATTCCATTGTATATATGTACCACATCTTCTTTATCCATTCATCTACTGATGGACACTTAGGTTGCTTCCATATCTTGGCTATTGTAAAAAGTGCTGTGATAAACAAAGGGGTGCATATGTCTTTTTAATCAGAGAACTTGTGTTCTTTGGGCAAATACCAAGGAGTGGGATTCCTGGGTCAAATGGTATTTCTATTTTTAGTTTTTTTGAGGAACCTCCATATTGCTTTCCACAATGGTTGAACTAGGTTACATTCCCACCAGCAGTGTAGGAGGGTTCCCCTTTCTCCACATCCTGGCCAGCATTTGTTGTTCTTAGTCTTTTCGATGCTGGCCATCCTTACTGGTATGAGGTGATATCTCATATTGTGGTTTTAATTTGTATTTCCCTGATAATTAGTGATATGGAGCATCTTTTCATCTGACTGTTGGCCATCTGAATTTCTTCTTTGGAGAACTGTCTCTTCATATCCTCTGTTCATTTTTTTAATCAGGTTATTTGCTTCTTGGGTGTTGAGGTGTGTAAGTTCTTTATATATTTTGGATGTTAACCACTCATCAGATATGTCATTTACAAATATATTCTCCCATACTGTAGGATGCCTTTTTGTTCTGTTGATGGTGTCTTTTGCTGTACAGAAACTTTTAAGTTTAATGTAGTCCCATGAGTTCATTTTTGCTTTTGTTTCCTTGCTCAAGGAGATGCGTGCAGGAAGAACTTGTTCATGGTTATATTCAGGAGATGTTTGCCTATATTGTCTTCTAAGAGTTTTATGGTTTCATGACTTACATTCAAGTCTTTAATCCATTTCGAGTTTACTTTTGTGTATGGGGTTAAACAATAATCCAGTTTCATTCTCTTGCATGTAGGTGTCCAGTTTTGCTAACACCAGCTGTTGAAGACGCTGTCATTTTTCCATTGTATATTCATGGCTCCTTTATCATATATTAATTGACCATATATGGTTGGGTTTATATCAGGGCTCTCTAGTCTGTTCCATTGGTCTATGGGTCTGTTCTTGTGCCAGTACCAAATTGTCTTATTTACTGTGGCTTTGTAGTAGAGCTTGAAGTTGGGGAGCATAATGCCCCCACTTTATTCTTCCTTCTCAGAATTGCTTTGGCTATTCGAGTTCTTTTGTGGTTCCATATAAATTTTAGAATGATTTTCTCTAGTTCACTGAAGAATGCTGTTGGTATTTTGATAGGAATTGCATTGAATCTATAGATTGCTTTAGGCAGGATGGCCATTTTGACAATATTAATTCTTCCTATCTATGAGAACAGGATGTGTTTCCATTTATTGGTATCTTCTTTAATTTCTCTTAAGAGTGTCTTGTAGTTTTCAGGGGTATAGGTCTTTCACTTCCTTGGTTAGGTTTATTTCGAGGTATTTTATTCTTTTTGATGCAATTGTGAATGGAATTGTTTTCCTGATTTCTCTCTCTGCTAGTTCATTGTTAGTGTATAGGAGTGCAACAGACTTTTGTGTTTTGTATCCTGCAACTTTCCTGAATTCAGATATTAGTTCTAGTAGTTTTGGAGTGGATTCTTTAGGTTCTTTTTATGTACAATATCATGTCATCTGCAAACAGTGACAGTTTAACTTCTTCCTTACCAATCTGGATGCCCTTTATTTCTTTGTGTTGTCTAATTGCTGTGGCGAAAACCTCCAGTACTATTTTGAATACAAGCGGGGAGAGAGGGCATCCTTGTCTTATTCTTGATCTTAGAGGAAAAGCTTTCAACCTCTCACTCTTAAGTATGATGTTGGCTGTGGGTTTGTCATATATGGCCTTCATTATGTTGAGGTACTTGCCCTCCATATCCATTTTGTTGAGAGTTTTTATCATGAATGGATGTTGAATTTCGTCAAATACTCTTTCGGCATCTATGGAGATGATGTTGTTCCTTCTTTTTGTTGATGCGGTGGATGTGTTGTGCTATCCTTGCATCCATGGGATGAATCCCTCTTGATCAAGGTGTATGATCCTGATTTATTTTTGAATTCGGTTTGCTAATATTTTGTTGAGTATTTTTGCATCTATGTTCATCAGGGATATTGGTCTGTAATTTTCTTTTTTTGTGGTGTCTTTGCCTGGTTTTGGTATTAGAGTGATGCTGGCATCATAGAATGAGTTTGGAAATATTCCCTCTTCTATTCTTTGGAAAACTTTAAGGAGGACAGGTATTAGGTCTTCACTAAATGTTTGATAAAATTTAGTGGTGAAGCCATCTGGTACAGGGGTTTTGTTCTTAGGTAGTTTTTTGATTACCAGTTCAATTTTGTTGCTGGTAATTGGTCTGTTCAGATTTTGTTTCTTTCTTGGTCAGCCTTGGAAGGTTGCATTTTTCTAGAAAGTTTTCCATTTCTTTTAGGCTATCTAGTTTGTTAGCATTTCATTTTTCATAGAATTCTCTAATAGTTCTTTGTATTTCTGTGGTGTCCATAGTGATTTTTCCTTTCTCAGTTCTGATTGTGTTTATGTGTGTAGACTCTTTTTTTCTTGATAAGTCTGGCTAGGGGTTTATCTATTTCACTCATTTTCTTGAAGAACCAGCTCTTGCTTTCATTGATTCTTTCTATTGTTTTATTCTTCTTGGTTGTATTTATTTCTGCTCTAATCTTTATTATGCCCCTCTACTGACTTAGGGCCTCATTTGTTCTTTTTCTAGTTGCATTAATTGTGAGTTTAGACTGTTCATATGGGATTGTTCTTCTTTCTTGAGGTAGGCCTGTATTGCAATATGCTTTCCTCTTAGCACGGCCTTGGCTGCATCCCACAGATGTTGCCGTGTTGAATTATTATTGTCATTTGTCTCCATATATTGCTTGATCTCTGTTTTTATTTGGTCATTGATCCATTTGTTATTTAGGAGCATGTTGTGAAGCCTCCATGTGTTTGTGGGTGTTTTTCATTTTCTTTGAGTAATTTATTTCTAGTTTCATACTTTTGTGGTCTGAGAAACTGGTTGGTACAATTTTGATCTTTTTGAATTTACTGAGGCTTTTTTTGTGGCCTAGTATATGATCTATTCTTGAAAATGTTTCATGTGCACTTGAGAAGAATGTGTATCCTGCTGCTTTTGGGTGTAGAGTTCTGTAGCTATCTGTTAGGTCCATCTCTTCTAATGTCTTATTCAGGGCCTCTCTACTTATCTTCTGTCTGGTGGATCTGTCCTTCAGAGTGAGTGGAGTGTTGAAGTCTCCTAGACTGAATGCATTGCATTCTATTTCCCCTTTTAATTCAGTTAGTATTTGTTTCACATATGTAGGTTCTCCTGTGTTGGGAGCACAGATATTTATAATGGTTATATCTTCTTGTTAGATTGACCCCTTTATCATTATGTAATGTCCTTCATTGTCTCTTGTGACTTTCTTTGTTTTGAAGTCTATTTTGTCTGATACAAGTACTGCAACTCCTGTTTTCTCCCTATTAGTTGCATGAAATATCTTTTTCCATCCCTTCAGTTTTAGTCTGTATATGTCTTTGGGTTTGAGGTGAGTCTCTTGTAAGCAGCATATAGATGGGTCTTGTTTTTTTATCCATTCAGTGACTTATGTCTTTTGATTGGTGCATTCAGTCCATTTACATTTAGGGTGATTATCAATAGGTATGTACTTATTGCCATTTCAGGCTTTAGATTCGTGGTTACCAAAGGTTCAAGGTTATCTTCGTTACTTTCTAAGAGTCTAACTTAACTCACTTAGTATGCTGTTACAAACACAATCTAAAGGTTCTTTTCTTTTTTTCCGCGTTTTTCTTCCTCCTCCATTCTTTATATATTAGATATCATATTCTGTACTGTTTGTCTATCCCTTGATTGACTTTTGGGATAATTTATTTTTGCATTTGCTTAGTAATTAGCTGTTCTACTTTCTTTACTGTGGTTTTATTACCTCTGGTGACAGCTATTTAACCTTAGGAACACTTCCATCTATAGCAGTCCCTCCAAAACAGACTGTAGAGATGGTTTGTGGGAGGTAAATTCTCAGCTTTTGCTTATCTGGAAATTGTTTAATCCCTCCTTCAAATTTAAATGATAATGTTGCTGGATAAAGTAATCTTGGTTCCAGGCCCTTCTGCTTCATGGCATTAAATACATCATGCCTCTCCCTTCTGGCCTGTAAGGTTTCTGCTGAGAAGTCTGATGTTAGCCCAATGGGCTTTCCTTTGTATGTGATCTTATTTCTCTGTCTGGCTGCTTTTAATAGTTTGTCCTTATCCTTGATCTTTGCCATTTTAATTACTATGTGTCTTGGTGTTGTCTTCCTTGGGTCCCTTGTGTTGGGAGATCTGTGGATCTCCATGGCGTGAGAGACTATCTCCTTCCGCAGATTGGAGAAGTTTTCAGCAATTACCTCCTCAAAGACACTTTCCATCCCTTTCTCTCTCTCTCCTTCTTCTGGTATCCCTATAATGCAAATATTGTTCCGTTTGGATTGGTCACACAGTTCTCTCAATATTCTTTCATTCTTAGAGATCCTTTTTCCTCTCTGTGCCTCAGCTTCTTTGTATTCCTCTTCTCTAGTTTCTATTTCATTTATCGTCTTCTCCACTGTATCCAGTCTGCTTTTAATACCCTCCATTGTGCTCTTCAATGATTGGATCTCCAACCGGAATTTGTTCCTGAGTTCTTGAATATCTTTCCATACCTCCATGAGCATGTTAATGACTTTTATTTTGAACTCCTTTTCAGGAAAAGTCATGAGGTCCATGTCATTTAAATCTTTCTCGGGAGTTGTATTAATTTTACTCTGTACTAGGTTCCTTTGGCGTTTCATATTTGTATATGGCGCCCTCTAGTGTCCAGAAGCTGTAGTCTCTGGAGCTGCTGAGCCCCTGAAGCAATGTCGGGGGTCGCGGGCGAGCGGTACTGGTGCCTGGGTTGAGGAAAGAGATGTTTCCTGCTTCCCGGCTGCTGTGCCTGTCTCCACTGCCTGAGCCAGTGGGCCGGGCACACAGGTATAAGCTTTTGTCCCAGAGCAGCTGGATATGGATCCCTGCCTTCTTCCACAACTGTCTGGAATCTCAGTCTCTCCAGGAATTCTGCCTGTATTAGCTTTCCAACCCCGTAAAGACACGAGTATCATGAAAGCACCATGAAATGTAGGTTTGTGCTTCCAGAGCAGATCTCTAGGGCTAGGTATTGAGCAGTCCCAGGCCTCCCCTCCCTCCTTGCTCCATTTCTCTCCCTCCCGCTGGTGAGCTGGGATGGGGGAAGGACTTGGGTCCTGCTGGGCCACTGCTTTGGTACGTTACCCTGCTCTGTGAGGTCTGCTCTTTTCTCCAGCTGTATGTAGTCTGGCGCAGTCCTCTTTCCTGTTGCTCTATCAGGGTTAGTTGTATTAATTATATTTTTGTATTATATGTGGCTTCAGGAGGAAGCCTCTGTCTCACCTGTCATGCCACCATCTTTAATCCCCTATAGACTGCTTTCATGACAGTGTTTGCAGTAGATTCTAATTTAATAAAATTTTGAGTTTTCTTTCTCTGATAGTTAAAGACCAGTAGGTGAATTTGAATGAATATTGATAATAGCTAACATTTACTTCAACTGTCTTAGCCATTCTATTAAGTATTCTACATTTAATTCTCACAATAATTCCTCTTGGTAGATTGTATTAGTTTCCTCATTTTACAGATGAGGAATCTGAGGCTCAGAAAATAATGTGGCTTTGCGAGATTTGGTAGTAAGTAATAGAGCTGGGATTTGAACCTAGGTATGTCTAACTACAGAGCCCAAAGTAAAATTCTGGGTCATGATTTCTGATGGTGGTTTCTGATTAGATTTAGATTTAAAAGGAAAAGCAAAGAAAAATATTGGCTATCATTTATAGGAGATAGCTCTGGTGTAATTATAGCTTATCATCTCTTTACAAATGATGAAGTCCAGTTAGGACTATACATTTGCTCAAATTCTGTTTATTATCATTCACTTAAGTTACATGTAAACAAGTAGTCATTTAAATACTCAAATCTGTTACCCATAAGCCTCGATGCATCCTGTTTTTTAACACCCCAAGAAACTCCTCGTGGCTCAGACACTCATCGCCATCCAAATCAAAGAGCTTGAAGACGGTGTCCAAAATATTGTTGGAGAGCTCCTGTCCTGTTGCCACTTTGACAGCTCTCTTAAACTCCGCTGAGAAAGGAAGCACAGAACAACTCATCAACTGTGTGAAAGAGTCTATGTGGAATTAATCTAAATTTTTGTTATTTGAAGAGCAAGCACAAATCTAAATATTTATAATTTGGAAGGTAAAACAAAACCAAAAATACTCATCAAGAACATATTCAAATAAATTTGCCTGAGAAATGCCATGAACAGAACTGCAAGATATTAAGTAGGCTATTTTAATCTAATCAGTATTAAACCTACATATTTAAATATTCCCTTCTCAGGGGAAAAGTAAGAAAGTAGAAGCAAATAAACTAATTCCTTAATGTGAGTGTCGGTGTTGTAAATCTAGAACAAGCACACTGAATTAATCAGAGGGACAATGAATTGTTTTACTGATAACTGGCTCCTTGACTGATACCTTCCAGTTGTTAAATAGACTGGCATTGTTTATAAATGATAAAAATTAAATAATTCATGTAACTTACCTAGTCTGACAGGGCGATGAGCTAAACTAAACATTTGCATGGCAATAGCAAAGTCTTCCAAATGGGTCGTAAAATGACAGAATGACTTGAATTCATCCAAACTAATGTTCTAATAAAATAAAAAAATGAGTTTTTGTTATAACTTTCTAAATACATTAAATGACATTATGACTATAAGTGAGTCCTCTTTTCTGTCATAAAGCATATAAACAATCTTCCTAAGTAAGTCTATTAATAAGCTTAATATAAGAATAACAATTACAGATTTCTGAAATTAGGAGGAACCCCAAGAGACTAAGGGCAGGGCCACTGTGTGTGGCTGTGCATTCTGCAGGCTATGCCAACAGGGGGCCTCCTGGAGTTGTGCAGTGCAAGACTTGGGGTGGCCCTGTGATACAGACCGAATTGTATCCCCTCAAATTTCATATGCTGAAGCCCCAATTCCCGACTGACTGTGTTTGGAGATAGGCCTTTAGGGAGGAAGCTGAGGCCAAGTAAGGCTAAAGGCCCAATGCGGCCACAGCTAATCCACTAGGACCGGGGTCCTGACGAGGGGAGGAGACACCAGAGCTCCTTCTCCTCCACGTAAGCACAGAGGAAAGCGAGAAGGCAGCGGTGTGCGGGCTGGGAGAGGAGACCTCCCCACACGCCAGCCTCCTGGGGCCTTGGTCTCGGACTTCCAGGCTTCAGGATGGGAGAACATTTTTTGTTTAAGTCACTGAGTCTGTGGTATTTTGTTAGGACAGCCTGAGGGGACTCACACATCCTGTTCAGTGGTCCACCTCCTCGCTGTTCTGCTTTGCTTTATCAGAGAACACAGCTCTGACTAACAGCACTGGGTTTTAGAGTTCGATGGACCTGTATCGAACTTCCAGTTCTGCCATTTACTGTGTATGGTTTTGGCCTCTCTAAGCCTTAGGCAATAACCTTTCAGGGACTAAGTAATTACCCAAGGTCTAGAAAATGGAACACATCAGGATTTGAACCTTGTTCCGCCTGACTTCAAACCTATTCACTTAAAAACAAACAAAAATAAGCTTTAAAGAAAAACCTAGGTTTTCCAATGAAAAAGTAAACAAAGTGTGAAAATTCTTAATTTGAAAGTAACTTCTTCCCTCCCTGCCTGAGAAAAAAGTTTCTCTTTGTGGGGACCTTCTGGGTCATGCCCTGTGCATGTGTGTGGCTTTACTCAAGCTTCACTGCTTTCATCTTCTGATAATTTATAGAGTTTTAATTTAAAAATTTTAATTACATTTCTAAAGAGGTAAAATACACACGTGGAAAAAAAATTCCAACAGCACAGTGGATAGAAATGAAAATTTTCTTTCCTCTTTTGATCTCCAGTTCACTTCCCCAGAGGTAAAGCACTGTTACTGATTCCTTGTTATATTTCCAGAAATATTCTACTCATACAAAAGAGCATCAATGCACACATACACCCTTGTTTTACACTTGGGAGCATTCTCTTCACATATTCTACACTTTGCTTTATTTTCTCAACAACAAATCTCATCAGCACAACTAAGACTGGTTGTTTCTCTGTATCATGATCTGAAAGCAGGCACTGGGTGCAACCTTAATTTCTACTTTACTGATAGGTGAGAAATGTTGTCATCAATGTTTGAATCTGTATGTCTTTAAGTATGAATGAAATTAAACATGTTTCACTTTTATGTTTTTATTAGTCATTTTTGGATTTCTCTGGGTCCTCTGCCCAAATTTTTAATGGGTTGTTAGGTGCCTTTTGCTGGGACATAGTTTTCCATGAGCCTTTCATGATTCTGCTTATCTTGAAAACAGAGGCACTGACCCCTTTTTTGTTCCAGACTGTCTTTCCAAGGACATTTGTACGGTGAACAGCCTTGGTACAGACAGTGTCTCCCTTGGGAGAGGACAGCTTTGTGTACTGCCCATTAGAAAAGATTCAGGTTTCCTAAGGTGAGGTTCCCAGGCTGGGGTGCACATCCACTTGTGGGCGGCACCTGCAGGGGCCGTGAGGTGTTGTCCCTGTGGGAGTTGGGAGGCAAGAGAGGACCGGCACACGCTGCTGCTCTGCTGCAAATGGTGACGACGGTCTTTGTCTCCGACCCAGTAGTCTGTGCCTCCTGCCAGCATCCATGGGATGGTGCAGGCAAACTTGGAAAAATGATGAAAATCTAAGATATTTTGAAGTCACTAACACTGATTTCTAAGATCCCACTATAGATTAAATAAGTAAAATGTCAGGTCCTTTAAAATTGTTTTTTAAAGATTTTGTTAGAAATCAAAGAAATTGAACTATTACATGTGATACCAGTATTCACCCCCTTTTGTTACATTTTTCTTTTAACTTTATAATTTTGGGGGTGATGAGGGGACGCAGCAGGATTTTAACTTTAAGAAGTAATTTTATAAAAATTTCCTCGAAAACTTGTGGGTTTTACATACAAAGATATATATACCCCCCTCTAAAATGAATGTTTCCAAGTTTTCTTCTATATTTACTTAGTTTCATTTTTCTCTTTAACATTTAATTTTTTGGTCCATCTGGAACTCATTTTAGAGTAAGTAGAGATTTACCTTCATTTTCTCCCTCAGATGGCTAGTAAACTCTTCTAATGCCATTTATTAATAATTCTTTTACCCAACTAGTCTGCAATAAGTGTTTACATATACAAAGTTTCCCTGTGTATTTGGGTCTATTTTTGGACTTTACATTCTGTTCAATTGTTATGTGTGTGAATTTCAATTGTCAGTAACATTTTAGTTACCAATATTTGATGATACAATTTAATATACTGGCATTCTTTTAAAAAAGTAGTTCATTTTTTATGGGCAGTTTTAAGTTTACAGCAAAACTGCGGGGAAGGCACAGGGAGTTTCCATGTGCCCACCCCCTAGCAGTCTTCATTGAAACTTTTATGGCTCGTCTGGCCCCCTCTTGAGAATCCGATGGCATTTTCACTGAAACCCACTGGTTCTCTCCCAATTCCTGTACACACAGAATATTACACCTCACCTCCTTGCAGTTAGGTGGGGTCATGTAATTAGTCTGGCCGGTAGCCAAGGGTGATGTTTCCAGGCCAAACACTTACTTGCTGGAATGTGACTCATTCCTTTCTTTTCCTCCACAGCCTCTGAGGCTGGTGTTTCTTCAGACGTTAAAGCTCCAAGACGGTGGAGCCTTGGAGAGTCTGGGCACCTGAGTGGCTCTGTGGGCGTCAGCCCGCAACGGACATGTAAGAACTGACCTGTCCTCGCGTCAGCCTCGGGAGCTGCAGCATTAATTTGCAGCAAACCCTGAGGATCTGACCATATAACCATTACCTTTATAGATTAATTTTAGGGAAAACTGCTGTATTTATAATACTGAGACTTCCTATTCAGTAATAAGGGATGTTGTTATAGTTAAGTTTTCTTTTGTATCCATCAAGACTTTAAAGTTTATTTTTTGTTATATTTATTTTTAATTGTTAAATATTTTACTGTAATTGTAAATGGGACCTTCACTATATTTTCTTCTCTTTTTCCTCACTATAGAAATAGCTTTAAAAAATTATATTAAAACACATGCCCAAATGTTTTGGAACAATAAAAGTCACTTGAAATCTCACTGCAATATACCAACCATTATTAATAGTTTGGCAAACATCATTTCATGCACCTCATGCACACACACACACACACACACACACACACACATGTGCACGCACACCATTATATATATCCTAAGTTGCAGAAGAGCTACTTCTAATAACTAGCATTATAACAGATACTTTCTTGAATTTTTATTGTTTCTGATGGTTTTTCAACTTGATTCTCTAGGGTTCTCTGGGCATATTTCCACACATATGCACACAAAGACAACTATCATCTTTCAAATTTTATACTCTTTTATCTTGTTAATTTGTACTGGCTGAGACTTCCAGAATAATAGAAAGTAATAATGGTAATAGTGGACATTCTTATCTTATTCCTGACATTATTGGCAATGCAAAACTCCTGTTTGTTATACTTAGTCTATCTTAGGTAATAGTTCATTCTTAAGAAAACAGTATGTGGAGAACATTTCTCAACTTGATTTTATGCTTAAACACCAGAGTAACACATTTTGATTAATTTGGAAGTTACTTCATTTAATTATATATAAATATGCCTAACAATATTTCATCTTTATCACAGGCATAATAAAAGGGCCATACCAACCTCTCCTGCTGACAACTTCTCTCTCACATTTTTCCAATAAATGTCTTTATTTTCAGTGTTAGTGAAAAAAAGTAGCCACTCTGCAAAGTCTTCTTTTCTCATAAAATTCAAACCTTTAGAGAACTGAAGGAATTCCATTTCTTGGATCTCTGTTTGTAAATTTTCCATAAATCTAATGTTAAAAACATACAAAATCGATGTAAGTAACAAGTAGCTTAATGTTGTAAGTGGGATTGCGAAGCACCTTTTGTTACCTGTTCAGTGGGTGGCTTCTTGAAAAGGTGCATCAAATGAAGCATCTGTTTGTACAGAGGATTGTGCAGGAGAAGGGATGCAGGGGCTGATTAGTTCCCGCACTTGCTTCAGTCTGACACTCCCTATATTCAAGTTGTTTGTGCAAATTAGAGCTGGCAACCTACATTTTGATACTTAAAAGACCTGAAAAATTATGTAAAATGTTGCTTTGATACATCCATGGCAGTTTTTTTTCATTATCAATAATCAGAGGAACTTAAAATTCAGCTGCCATACTCCTTTTAGAATGTTAATCATACTTAATACTTCTAATATTTTTCAGATACTAGAACTAATTAATGTGATCAATGGCTTTGTATCAAAAGTTTAGATTTGTCTAAAAATATCATCTTTGGGACAATAACTTATGTCTGTATGACAACATTGTTTTTTTTATAAAAACATGGTGCTTTGAAGATTGGAGACTGACGAGAATTAGGCTTGGGGTGGATTAATGATTGTGCATTGAGCATTGACTCCCCTATACAGAATTTTATTGTTGTTAACAACCATTTGATCAATAAATATGAGAGATGCCCTCTCAAAAAAAAAAAAGGTGCACATGAAGTCTTTGCTAATTGAAAAACAGTGACTAGTACTAAAATCCTAATCATAATTCTCAAGGGCATAATTTTATTCTCCAAGTAGTCAAATGTTTATGAAATGAACTAAATATAAAGATTAAAAATGGGCAGATAATTTTTGAAGATTTCTAATTATCAGGTTTAATTTGTGTTCAACACATTTTTCTTAAGTAACAGAGTAAAATCTAGAATATAAAATTAATAATTTGCTCTTTAAATGTAAGCTTTATGCAGAAAATTAACAATTTTGATAAAAAAATCCAAGCCTTCTAATGTTAATAAGAAACACATTTTAATAAGACATCAGTACAATAAAAAAACAAACAAACAAAAAAAAAACATGGTGCTTTGATCAAACTGCCGTCAACAGCTTCCTGGGCAGGGTACATGTTGAAAGGATATCAGATTAAAATATAGTTTGAAAAAGAATCCAGAAATGCTGTCCTTGATTTGTTTCTAACTAAACCATTTGAGATATATTATCTCCATGAATTTTAGTATGTTGCTGATACTTTATTCACCTTTCTACATATTAAAAGATCTGTACTATCTGTCATGGCACAATTTAAAGGACACATAGATGGGATGGAAAAGAGTTATGTCCTAGTTCAGTGGAAGAAAAACTGTCACTGTTAGAAAACTACCTGCTTTGGAGTCTACATTTATCCCATTAACCTTAAAAGAATGCGGAGTTTGATTTCAGGCTTCTATCTATGTGGTAAGAGTCTGTTATAGAACATTTTCTGAATGTATTAAATATATAAATTTATCAATGTTGTGTGTCTTTTGGGGTCAAAGAAGAATTTTATCTAAAATTTGAAGTATTTCAAGTTTGGGAGGATAAAGAGTCTTTAACTGATATGTTTTGTCCTTTGTTTGACTGACTTACACTGTGCAGTGTGATGACATTCATTCATTCTTAACTAGGATGTTAAAAGAATGCTTTACTTGCAAGTGTACACTGAATTAGGGAAGTAGAAAAGACAGAATAAAAGCATCACGAACTCGTTCCTTTTACTTTTTCTTTAGGCTCTGAAGCTTTAAGTACTATATACTTAATTAGTGTTAAATTACACATTGTCAGCTTTAAGCTGTTTTTGTCTTAATTATAGTACCTTTGAGGAACATAAGTGTATTATATGATGATAACCTTTTCTAAATCTAAAATTAGAGATCTAACACTATGAAAATCTGGACCATGATACCGGACATAAATTTATGAACCTAAGAATTTATAGTACATTCTGAACAGATGCATTCTGAACAAGTTACATAGTTTATAAGTTAGTGGATTCATTGGAAGCAATGGGAAAAATCTACCTTTCCTTATCTGGGGTTTCAAGGCCATGGCACCCTGGAGACGGCTCACACTAGCTGTGAGTTTACTGTACACACATCTTCCCACCTTTGCTTCATGTCTGGTGGCTTGAAATTAGCTTAGCAGAGTATTTACACTACTAATTATTAAATGCTAAAAATGAAAGCTGTTCTTCCTGAGGGCTGATCATTAAACACATTTACCAGAATACTACTGCTGACAGATATTTTTGAATTGATAAAAAGTACTCACGAATTTAGAACACCCTTGACAACTGGTATTTCAGAATTTAAAAAAATAGTCCTAAAATGTACATTAGGAAGGTGGTGGAGTAGAAAGATCCTGAACTCACTTCCACTCAAACCTACAGTTACATACGGATCATTCCCTCTGAAAAAGACCTGAAAACTAGCTGAAGAGCTCCCTCAGAACAAAGGATAACAGGGCCACAATGAGATGGTAGGAGGGGCAGAGATGTGTTTTCACTAGAACTCTAGTCCTGGCACAGTGACCCACAATCATGAGGGATCTTACAAATATGCAGTTTTTCCCAAAGAATGAGGGGTTTGTACCCCACATCAGGCACTCCAACTCCTGGGATGTTCTCTGGGAAATGAGGCACTGGTAGGTGCCATTTTTGCATGCACACTCCATCTTGCTAGCACTAGTGGGTATCATTTTTGTGGTCTCTCTACCTTGCTCAGTGCTGGTGGGCTTGCCCTGCCCCTGTGCTCTCATGTGGCCTGGGAGAAGAACAGATGAACACAGTGAGAACTTGAACAAAGAGATAGAAAATATAGGAAAGTACCAAAATAAGTCATAGACCTGAAGAATAAAATAGCTGAACTGAAAAAACACTAGAGGGGTTCAATAGCAGTTTAGATGAAGCAGAAGAAAGGATCAGCAACCTGAAGTCAGGACAGTGGAACTCAACCAAACAGAGCAGGAAGAAAAAAAAGTAAAGGCAGCCACACGGACCTCTAGGATGTCAAGCAGAGTGACTTTGGTATGATGGGGGTCCCAGAAGGAGAAAAGAGGGAAGGGCAGAAAAATTATTTAAAGAAATAATGGCTGAAAATTTCCTTAACCTAGGGAACGAAACAGACATCTGGGTTCAAGAAGCAGAGTGTTCCAAATAAGGTAAACCCAAAGAAAGGGATACAAAGGCACATTATAATTAAAATGTCAAAGGTTAAAAATAGAGAATCTTAAAATTTCCAAGAGAAAACAACTTGTTACATAAAAGAGACATCTCTCCCATATCTACCCCACCATGCCTGAAAAAACTATGAGCAGATTCCCCAGCAGAAACTTTGAGTGCCAGAAGCTATGATATATTCAAAGTACTGAAAGGAAGAAAACTTAGAACCAGGAACACTGTACCTGGCAAGACTATCATTCAGAATTGAAGAAGAGAGAGAAGAGTTTTCCAGACAAAAAAAAGCTTAAGAAGTCTATCCCCAGAAACATTAAAGAGACTTCTTTAAGCTGAAAAGAAAAGGCACTAACTAGGAACAAGAAAACATGAAAATAAAGGTCCCACTAGAAAAGGCAAATACATAGTAAAGATACGGGAATAATTGCTTATAAAGCTAGTATGAATTTTAGAAGATTAAAGAGGGAAAATAAGCTATATTACAATAATTAGTTAAGGGATATGCAGTATAAAATGTTGTAAAATATGAAACAGTTACCAAGGGGAAAGGGACTGGGGAGGATGGGTGGGAAGGGAGGGATAAGGGGGAAAATAGGGCATTAGGATTAGCACACATATTGTTTGGGGGCCACAGGAAAGGCAGTATATACAGAGAAGGTAAGTAATGATTCTATAGCATGTTACTATGCTGATGGACAGTGACTGTAATGGGGTATGTGGGGGGGACTTGATATTTAATTGGGGGAGTCTAGTAATCATAAGGTTCAAGTAACTGTACATTAATGATATCAAAAAAGAAAAGTAAATGTTAACATCTAAAAAATAAATAAATAATTCATTAATGTTGGAAAAAATAAACCCAACATGTAATTCCAAATATCTATAGTTTGTTACTAATCCTAGGCAAGATGAACACATCACTGCCTGGGTCAATAGAACACATGAAGATAAATGAAAAAAAAAAGTTGTAAAATATGAAAAACAAAATGAGAGAGAGAGAGAGAGGCATAAAAATGTAGACTTTTAGAATGTGTTAAATTTTAGTAGCAATTTAAAAGATTGCTGTACAAATATATGCTATAATATGTGATTCTCACTGTAACCACAAAGCAAAAACCTAAAGAAGATACATAAAAACATGGGAGAAGTATTTAACACTAAAGAAAGTCACCAAACTACAAGAGCTAAAGAAAAAGAAAGGAACTAAAAAAATCCAGAAAACAATTAAAATGGCAATAAGTACATACCTATCATTAATTATTTTAAATGTAAATGGGCTAAATTCTCTAATCAAAAGACAGAGAATAGCTGAATGGATTAAAAAAAAAAACAAGGCCCACCTATATCCTGCCCACAAGAGACTCACTTCAGATGTAAAATCCCACAAAAGACTCAAAGTGAATGGACAGAAAAAGATACTCCATACAAATGGACATGAAAAGGAAGCTGGTGCAGGTATACTTATGTCAGACAGTTCAGATTTTAAGACACAAATAATAATAAAACAAGAAGAAGAGTATTACAAAACAATAAAGGGGTCAACCCAACAAAAGGGTGTAACATTTGTAAGTATTTATGCACCCAACACATGAACACCTGAATATATATGGTAAAATATAACAAGAGCTAAAAAGAAAAATCGACAACAATACAATAACAGTAGGGCACTTTAATACCTCACTTACACCAATGCATAGATCATCCAGATGGAATGTCAGTAAGGAAATACCGGCTTTAAACAACACGTTAGACCAGAAGGACTCAATCTGTACAGAACATTCCATTCAAAGGCAGAAAAATACACATTCTTCTCAAGTGTACATGGGACATTCTCCAGGAGAGGTCACATGTTAGGGCACAAACAAATCTTAATAAATTTAAGAGAACTGAAATCATACCAAACATCTTTTCTTGCCACAATGGTATGAAACTAGAAAATAATTACAACAAGAAAACTGGAAAAAATCACAAATACATTGACATTAAACATGCTACTGAACAATCAATGGGTCAATGAAGAAATAAATAACTTGAAATGAAAGCAGAAATACAACACCAAAACCTATGGGATGCAGAGAAAGCAGTTCTATGAGGTTAAGTTCATAGTGTTACAGGCCTACGTCAATAAACAAAAAAACCCCTAAAATAATCAACCTAAATGACCTAGGAAAAAAACAAATGAAGTTGAAAGTAAGTAGAAGGAAATAATAAGGATCTGAGTGGAAATATGTGAGATAGGGACTAAAAAGACACTATAAAAGATCAATGATATTAAGTGCTGGCTCTTTGAAAAGTTAAAGCAAACTGACAAACCTCTAGCTAGACTCAGTGACAGAGAAGGCTCAGATAACACAAAAAAGGAGATACTACAACTGATACCACAGAAATAGAAAATGCCATAGACTGTTTTTAACAATTATATACCAACAATTTGGACAACCTAGAAGAAATGGATAAATTCACAGAAACATAAAATCTTCCAAGAATGAATCATGAAAAAATAGAACATTTGAACAGGTTGTATACTAGTAAGGAGACTGAATTATTAAGGTAAAAAACTCCCATAAGACAAAAGTCCAGAACCAAATAGCTTTATTGGTGAATTCTACCAAACGTTCAGAGGGAATTCAAACTTATCCTTCTCAAACTCTCCCTAAAAACTGAAGGGGAGGGGAATGCCCCCTAACTCATTTTACAAGGCCAGCAATACTCTGCTACTAAAACCAGACAAGGACACCACAAAAAAAGAAAATTACAAGCCAATATCCCTGATGAACACAGATGCAAAAGTCATCAACAAAATATTAACAAACCAAATTTAACAATAAAAGGATAATGTACCATGATCAAAGGATGTTTCAACATCTGCATATCAATCAATGTGATACATAATATCAACACAGTGGATAAAAATCATAGGATTATCTCAATAGATGCAGAAAAAGCATCTGACAAAGTTCAATATCCATTTATGAGAAACACTTAACAAAATGGGTGTAGAGGGAAGGTAACTCAGCATAACAAAGGCCACATATAACAAGCCCACAGCTAACATCATACTCAATAGGGAAAAGGAACAAGACAAGGATGACCACTGTTGCTATTTTAATGCAATATAATATAAAAATCCTTGATCGAATTGGGCAATAAAAAGGAATAAATGGCATCCAAATATGAAAAGAAGTAAAACTTTCACTATTTGCAGATGACATATTATATATAAAGCACCCTAAAGACTCCATCTAAAAAACTGTTAGAATGAATGAATTCAGTAAAGTAGCAGGAAACAAAAATCAACATACAGCAATTTGTTGCATTTTCTAGATACTACTAATGACCTACCAGAAAGAGATTAAGAAAACAATCCCATGTACAATTGCATCGAAAAGAATAAAATAACTAGGTACACATTTAGCAAAGGAGGTGAATGACCTGTACACTGAAAATTGTAAGGAACTGGTAAAAGAAACTGAGGAAGACACAAATAAATGGAAAGATAGTCTGTGATCATCGATTAGAAGACCTAATATTGTTAAACTCAAAATGTCTATAACTACTCATACTACAGATTCAATGCAATCCCTATCAAAATCCCCACAGCATTTTTTACAGACCTAGAACGAATAGTTTAAAAATTTTTGTATAGCCACATAAGACCCAAAAGTGCCAAAGCAATCTTGAAAAAGAACAAGGTTAGAGGTATCATACTCTGATTTCAAACTATACTAAAAGCTAGAATAGTCGAAACAGTATGGTTAAGGGCATAAAAACATTTCAAACTATACTAAAATATATAATAATCAAACAGTATAGTATAGGTATAAAAAAACTGATACACAGGTCAATACAACAGAATAGAGAGCCTAGAAATAAACCCACATGTATATGCAGCTAATTTATGGCAAAGGAGCCAAGAATACAGGGTGGAGAAAGGACACGCTCCTCAGTAAATGGTGTTAGGAATATTGGACAGCTACACACAAAAAATGAAATTAGACCATTACCTTATACCATAAACAAAAATTTACTCAAAATGGGTTAAAGACTTAATGTCAGATGTGAAACCATAAAACTCTTAGAAGAAAACAGATGGTAAGCTACTTGACATTAGTCCTGGCATTGAAGTTTTGGATAAGACTCCAAAGGCAACCAAAGAAAAAATAAGTAAATGGGACTACATCAAACTAAAAAGCTCTGTACAGCAAGGAAACCAACAACAAAATGAGAATGCAACTTACTAAATGGGAGAAAATGTTTGCAAATCATACATACAATAAGGGGTTAATATCCAAAATATATGAAGAACTCATACAACTAAAAACAAAACAAAACAAATAAAAAAGACCCCAACCAATCTTTAAAAAATGGGCTGAGGATCTAAATAGATACTTTTCCAAAGAAGACACACAGATGGGCAACAGGTACAGGAAATGCTCAACATTACTAAATTATCAGAGAAATGCAGATCAAAACCACAATGAGATACCACCTCACACTTTGTACAGTGTTGGCAGGAATATAAATTGGTGCAGCCACTGTGGAAAACAGAATGGAAGTTTCTCAAAACATTAAAACAGAGCTACCATATGATCCAGCAATTCTGCCTCTGGATATTTACCTGAAATAAATAAAAACACTTATTTGAAAAGATATATGCACCCCAATGTTCACTGCAGCATTACTTAAAATAGCCAAGATACAGAAACATCTAAAGTGTGCATCAATGGATGATTGGTAAGAAGATGTGGTGGATATATTCAATGCAATACTACACAGCTATAAAAAAGAAGGAAATAGGCCATTTGTGACAACATGGGTGGACCTTGAGGCTATTATGTGAAGTAAAATTAAAGTCAGACAATGACAAGTACTATGACTTCATTTATACATGGAATCTAAAAAACCAAACCAAACCAAACCAAACTCATAGATACAGAGAACAGAGAGGTGGTTCAAAGTGGAAGGGGACCAAAAGGTATGGGGAGGATGTAAAGGTGGTCAGTGGAATGATGATGGTTGCCAACTAGACCTGTGATCACTTTGTAGTGTACAAAAATCAAATTATTAAGTTTTACACCAGAACTCGATATCATGTTACATACCAATTTTGCTTCAATAACAAGAAAAGTACATCAGTATCAACATCATTCTAATTCTGCCTGGTGAGCAAACTTGAGACCAATTTTATTCCTTCCCTAACCATTTCTTTACTACATCTCAAGTCACCGAGTTATTTTTAGTTTAAAAAGTTACTGGAATAGAAAATGAGATAAAATATACCACACTGGAGATAAATTTGGGATTATTTGTAGTCACTATTTTAAGGCTACCCATCAAGAGTTTAACAGAAGGGAGAAGACATGAAGAAGGAAAAGCCCCCAAAAGTAGGAGAGCAGAGGGAAAAGAAGACAGGGGAAAACGTCACAGACGCAGGTGCGGATACAGGGGCTGCAAAGGCCACCGGCAGCCGCCTGAGGAGCCCGAGCACCAATACTTTCTTTCCTGAACTATGGATAGACACAGACAAAAAACTGAATTTTCACAATTAAATTACCTGTTGATTTCATAAGAATGGGCAAACACCAAAATTCCAGAAGACAGATCTTAAATTATACTGTAGTTTTTATTTACATGGCTAAGTGTATTTCAGTTGGAAAATCTTGTCTAGTTGTAAAAGTACAAGATCCCCAAACAAACAACAAATTAATCTACATGCTCTCTCATTAGAAGGTAAGTTTGTCTTGATACGTGGTAGTACCTACTTAGTATGTCTGTCCTTCTCCCTGGAGCAGTGCCAGCTCCCTGAACGCCCATTCAGTGCACCCAAACGCCGACCAGGGAACTGGGGGACCAACTCCCACAGAAGCTCTGTGACCACATGAACCACGTGAGACAAACCTGGGTCCCATCCCTGCCTCTTCGGTCTCTGAGGTATATGACCCTAGACTAAGTCTCTTAATCTTGTCAAATCCTAGTTAAAAAAAGGGAAGACTACTCTCTGATGTATGTAAAATACTTACACAAATGCCAGGCACAGCGTAAGTGCTCAACAGAGAGCAGCTGTGGTGGCACAAGGATGTACGTAACTTTCTTTTCCTCTCTGTCCTTATGTAAGCCCAGACTACTCTTAATTGCTTTCGCTGCTTTCTTGCCAACATTCCGACTACATCCTAAGCATCCCTGGGCTACTGAAGGCCTTCCTCAAGTGCAGCTTGAAGATGACTGTACAGTAACTGCACACCGGGGTACCAGCAGAAAGCCGTGGCTACACCGTCAACCCTTCCGGACAGCACAGAGAGCTCTCTTTTTAATTTTACACAGTGGCTATTTCAACTCCTTTATACACTCTACAAGTCTTATCTTACTGGCTTTCTATCTGTCTTTAGCAGACTGCTTGCCCCAACCTCTCAGATAAACTAGAAATCATTATTTAGGAAATTCTCTCATTTTCTTGCTACCACTCCAGAAATGTGCCAGCGCCTACACCCATTTCTTTCCCCCAACTCTCATCTCAAGGAAGGAGTCCCTTCCCCGTCGACGGCTGCCACACCTCCCTGCATTCTGAAAACCGTCTGTACTCCTGCATTTGCTCCTCCTCAGGGCCCTTGTTCCTCCGGCCCTTCCCATTCCCCTCCCATGCGGTCTTTCCTCTTTGCATCCTCATTAAACATGTGGGGACACTCCCCTACTCCCTTCCCGCCACTGGCTCTGCTCTTCCTCTCTTGGGGTCTGTCTTCTTCAACGAGTTATCTGTGTTTCCTTCTCTACTCACCCCTCACTGCGCCCTCGGCCCACTGCAGCCTGCCTTCTGCTCCCACTATCAATGTCTAAGCGACACTTACCATTTTCTTACACTTACCATTTCTTACTTGTGCTCTCTAAGTAAACAAATACCAGGCATTATCTTTGATTTCTCCTTCCCTCCCTCCCTCCCAATCAGTCACCAGTATTAATTCCCTTTCCTTAAATAACTCCTTGGATTCTGCCACTCCTTTCTGTTCCCACTGCCACCACCTCAGCCTAATCACCATCAGCCCTCCTCCAGTGATGCAGTGGCCTCTTAACAGATCTTGCCCTGGGTGATTTCCTCAGCCAGTCTGCCAGACCTGCCAATCACCTTACTCTCCTGCTTAAAAACCTTCAGTGGCTCATAAGTGTTCTCATCCCAGCACAAAAAGCCTTCAGAATTTGGCCTGTTTACCTTTTCACCTTCCTCTCTTGCCAGTCTCCCCTTTAAATTTCTCCTTAAGTCACAATGAACTTACAGTTTCTGAATTTGCCATGTTTTCTCTTGCACTCATATATATTATTTTACCTACTTAATAATCACTGGGTTCAGGAGAACCACCCAAATGACCCAAAGACTCATGGAAATAATAACTGGTCATTGTTTTAATTCAAGTTCAGATGGTTTGTTTTGTATTAAGAATAAACTGATGCAAGGGAATGTCTCTTTTAGTTGCAAACATTAAGTTACTAAAATAATTACTGTATTCTATAAAACAGATATTCTCTTAACATGTTAAGATATATTTTTGAGCATAGTAAACTTTACATTTCATAGGTTTTGTTCTCAGAGATAAACAGTACATAGAGGCACATATAGTATGTAGTTTTACGGTCTGCAGTTAAATGAAAATAGTCCATTGTTCCTTCATTTCTTACTTAAAAAATCTTTAAATGAACATAAATACTTGTATTTTACCTTCGAAATTCTCTGTAATGAAGTTTTCTTTCTCCTCTTTTTCCAAAGAAATGTATCTGAAGGGTTGTATTAATTTCAGGTTCTTTTACTGTTGGTTTCTATTAAAAAAATGACACAATTAACTTCAAGTAATTATAATAAACAAAAATGGATCCTGCAGCCTGGAACTCCTAGGACATATTCATAAAAGATTCTTAATAACAAGAACAAAGGTGGAGAAAAGAGATGTAACCATTCTGTTACTTTGCATTAACACTATGCTATCATCACCTTTGCTCAAGCAGGAGAAAAAGAATGAGGGCTACAATACTCCATCTACTCAAGGTAAACTTCAGCAGTAGAAAGAATCTTAGGCCAAAAAGAGAGCTTAGAATGGTGAAATAGATGTTATTTATTTCATATAATTATTTTATCACAATAATGTTATGATCTCTCAGCATTTTCCAATGAAGCAGGACTGAGAAAATCAAAGCAGGAAAGTCTTTGAGCTTCTGCTGAATGTTAGAACTACTTGAAAACACTTGCTTCTCCTAAGTATAAAATTAATAGGTGAGAATTCCATTAATGGATAAAACAGATTCACAGATTCTTCCTCCTTCAAATAAAGTAATAATAAAAATAGTAACAGAATGGCTAAAAAGATTATCAGCAGCAATTAAGCAACAAAATGGAGTACAAATATAAACCAAATATTTTGAAAAAGACTGGTTAAAGAAACTAGACTGAGGTATTGGATGGCCTAGCATGTCTCATCCTACCCCAACCCTTTATATCTAAAAATAGCACTAGCAGGTGAGATTATGCCACTATTAGAACTTGAGTAAAACCTTCAATTTAGTGACAAGTAGACTAGGTGGGCGAGAAGGCAGCCCTGGGGCAAGTCACGGGAAATCTCAGAAGATCCTTTATAGCCCGATGGGACGTATGCAGAGACAGTGAGGGTTTTTCCAAGGCCTACCTAGAATCTTTCAGGGCACAATGTTATATTGAGGGGATAATGAGAAGCCCACAGAGTGGGATACACCTTGGAGGGTGGGGTGGTCTGTGGTCTAGAACATTTAATGGGATCACAGAAGAGTGAACAGAATCGGTCTTCCAGTAAGGGCTGTGTTTAGCCCAGGGGACTCTCTTTCCTCTTTCCTCTAAAGAACAGTGGATCAGAATGGAGCATCTACAACTCAGAAGGAAAAAAGATGAATTAGTTCCAGATAAGGTGGGAAGAGTACTAAGGAAAATTTCATTTATGCTCCAGCAGGGCAAAGAGAAAATTTAGACAGACCAAGAGTATGAGCACAAGAAATGGCGTAACAGTTACACAAAGGCACTGTAGCAAGAGGTAGAAAAGAGCAAATCAGGCAAAAGATACAATAGGCACAGTGTAGAAGAACACATAATCCAAGAAACAAATGTGTATCCCCACGAATACTTTGTTTAAATTTTTTGTATTTTGAGGTAATCATAGATGCACATGCAACTGTAATACAGAACCATCTCTTGTAACATTTACCCAGCTTCCTCCAACGCTGACATCTTGCAGAACACAATGTTACCACCCATAGCGCCAACATACAGAACATTTCCTCCAACGCGGGGGTCCTTCCTGATGCTCTTCCAGCTACACTGAGTTCCCTCCTGCTCCCACCTTCACTCTGACCTCTGGCAACCATGAATCAACTCCTTTTCTATAATTGTGTCATCTCCAAGTGTTAGATAAGAAGAATCATACAGCATGTAATTTTGTGGCATTGGCACTTTTCATTCAGTGTAATTCCCTAGATATCGATCCAGTTTGTTGCTGTATCAATAGTTCGTTCCTTTTTATTGCAGATTAGCATTTCAACGTATGGGTCACTATAGTTTACCTGCTGAAGGACACCTGGGTTGTTTCCAGTTTTTGGCTATTACAAATAAACCTGTTAAAACTATTCATGGACAGGTTTTTGTGTGAACATAGTTTTTCATCTCTCTGGGGTGGATGCCAGGAGTATGATTACTGTTTCATCAGAGCACAGTGTCGTTTTACATTCCTACCAGAATGGATGAGTGCTCCAGTTTCTCTGCACCCTTGCAGTCACTTGGTACTGTTAGCCTTTTAGTCACTCAGAGGTGTGTTGTGACATCTCATTCTGGTTTTAATTTGCATTCCCCTCATGATTACAGATGCTGAGCATCTTTTCACATGCTTATTGGCTATTTGTATATCTTCTTTGGGAAAATGTCTTTTCAAGCTGCTCTGCCCAGTTGGGTTGTCTTTTCTTACTGAGTTCTAGGCATTCTTTATATATCCTAGTATTAGACCCCTCTAAGGATTATGCAAATATCTTCTCCCATTCTGTAGGTTGTTTTATCACTTTATGGCATTGTCCTTTGATAAACAAACGTTAAAATATTTTTTTAACTGAAGTATACTTGACATACAATATTATACTGGTTTCAGGTGTGCAACATAGTAATTTGACAATTATATACATTAAGAAATGTTCATGGGTACAGTGTAGTTACCATCTATCACCATACAATTATTACAATATTATTGACTATATTCCCTATACTGTACTTTTCATCCCCATGACTTATTTATTTTGTAATTGGAATTTTATACCTAAGTATCCTCCACCTATTTCACCCATTCCCCAATCCATATCCTCTATGGCAATACACCATATACAGTTCTCTGTCTTTATGAGTCTGTTCCCGTTTTTTTTTTTTTAAGATTCCACATATAAGTAAAATCATACACTTTCTTTCTGTCTGAAAATACCTTCTAGGTCCATGTATGTTGCTGCGAATGGCAAATTTTCATTCTTTTTCATAGCAAGTAATATTCCATTGTATATATGTGACATCTTCTTTACACATTCATCTATCAATGCACACTTCCATATCTTGTCTTGAATATGCGGGTGCACTTATCGAAAAGTTACTGTTTTTGTGTTCTTTGGGTAAATACCTAGAAGTGGAATTATTGGATCATACGGTAGTTCCATTTTTAATTTTTGTGGAACCTCTAATGGTTTTTTGGTGGAGTCTTTAGAGTGTTCTGTATGTACAGTACCATGTCATCTGCCAGTTGAAACAGATTTACTACTTTCTAACTTGGATGCATTTTATTCCTTTTTTTCCCCTAGTTGGTTTGCCTAGGACTTCCAATACTACATTCAGTAATAGTGAGAGTGGACATCTTGTCTCATTCCGGATCTTACCTGTTGCGTATGATGTTTACTGTCGGCTTGTCAATATATGGCCTTTATTATGTTGAAGTATGTATGTTTCCTCTCTACCCATTTTGTTGAGAGCTTTTATAATAAATATGGATGTTGAATTTGCCAAATGCTTTTTCTATGTCTACGGAGATGATCATGATTTTTATCTTTAATTTTGTTAATGTGATGTATCACTCTGATGTGCAGATGTCCTTGCATCTCTGGAATAAATCCCACTGATGATGGTGTATTGTTTTTCGTGTATTGTTTAATTTGGTTTGCTAATATTTTGTGGAGGATTTTTGCACCTATGTTCATCAGGGATATTGGCCTGTAATTTTTTTTATGGTGCCATCATCTGGTTTGGTATCAGAGTAATAATGCTGGTCTTATAAAATGAATTTGGGATCATTCCCTCCTCTTCAATTTTTTGGAAGTGTTTGAGAGAGATAGGCTACTAGACCTCCTTTGAATGTCTGGTAGAATTCACCAGGGAAGCTGATTCTGGACTTTTTGTTTGCTCTGAGGTTTTTGATTACTGATTCAATCTCTTTACTAGTAATTAGTCTATTCAGATTTTCTATTTCTTCATAATTCAGTCTTGGAAGACTGTATGTTTCTAAGAATTTAACCCTTCTATTCTAGATTGTCCCATTTGTTGGTGTATAACTGTTCATTGTGTAATACAATCCTTTGTAATCCTGGAGTAATTTTTCTTTCAGTTCTATTTGAGTCCTCTCTTTTATTCCCAAGGCTTATTTTGTTTAGCTTTTCAAAGAATCATTTTTTAGTTTTACTGATCTTTTGTATTGTCTTTTTAGTCTCTATTTCATTAATTTCCACTTTGATCTTTATTTCCTTCCATTAACTCTGGACTTGGTTCTTTTTTTCTAGTTCCTTTAGCTGTAAAGTTAAATTGGTGGTGATTTCTCTTGCTTCTTGAGGTAGGCCTATATCACTATGAGCCTCTGTCTTAGATATGCTTTTGCTGCATTTCATAGATTTTGGTTATGTTGTACCTCTGTTTTCATTTGTTTCTAGGTATTTTATGATTTTTTTCCTTTGATTTCTTCTATGACACTTCTATGTTGTTCAGTAACATGACTTAAAAAAAACTATACGTATTTGTAGTTTCTCCAGTTTTCTTCGTTTCTTGCTTCCTATCACTGTGGTTGGAAAGATGCTTGATATGAATCCAATCTTCTTGAATTTACTGAGACTTGTTTTGTGGCCTCACGTGATCTATCCTGGAGAATGTTCCACATGTTTGAGAAGAATGTGTATCCTGCTTTTAGATGGAAGTTCTACATACATCTATTAAGTCCATCTGGTCTAAAATGTCATTTAAGGCTGATGTTTATTATTTTTTTGTCTGGATGAGCTATCCATTGATGTGAGTTGGTGTTAAAGTCCCCTATTCTTATTGCATTGCTATTTCTCCCTTTAGGTCTGTTAATATCTGCTTTATGTATTTTGGTACTCCTATGCTGAGTGTATATATACGTATTACATATTTTCTTGCTGGATTGACTCTTTATCATTGTGTAGTACCCATCTTTGTCTTTTTTTATAGTCTTTGTTTTAAAGTCTATTTTGTCTGATATGAATATAGCTACAGCAGCATTCTTTTTGGGCCCCTTTGCATGAAACATCACTTTCCATCCCTTCTCTTAACAGTTTGTGTGTCCTTAAATCTGCAATGAGTCTCTTATAGGCAGTATATAGATTATAGAGATTTATTGCTTTTAAATCCATTCAGCCACTCTGTCTTTTGACGGGAAAACTGAGTCCATTTACATTTAATGCAATTATTGACAGGTATTTACTTACTGCCATCTTGTTCAGTTTTCTGGCTGCTCATGCAGCTACTTTCTGCCCTTCTCTTGCTCTCTTCCTTTGTGGTTTGGTGACTTTCTTTAGTGTTAGGTTTAGATTCCTTTCTCATTAAAAAAAATCTATTTAGTCTAAGTTTTTGTGGTGACATTACAGTGAGATTCATACATATATAACACTGTATTATAAGTTGATAGCAACTTAAATTTGAACACATTCCAAAACTACATTTTTATTACTCCCCATGTTTTATGTTTTTGATGTCACATTTTATCTTTGTCTTTATGTATACCTTAACTATTGTAGTTTTATTTATTTTATTACTTGTCTTTTAACCTTCATAGTAGATAAGTGATTTATTTACCTTTACTACAATTACTACATATTTACCTTTTCAGTGAGATTTTAATTTTCTAATTTTTAAATTTTTAATGAATGCCATTTCTCCATTTCTTTTCAGCTTAAAGAGATCCCTTTAATATTTTTGTTAGGCTGGTTTAGTTAGTGACAAACTCCATTAGCTTTTGCTTGTCTGGAATACTCTTTCTTTCCTTAAATTCTGAACGATAACCTTGCTAAGAGTATTATTAGCTGGAAAATTTTTTTCTTTTTATCACTTTGAATATGTCATGGCACTGTTCTGGCCTGCAACATTTCTGCTGAGAAATCTCATTAGTCTTATGTGGTTCTGCTGTATGTAGCATTTGTTGTATTTTCTCTTGCTTTTAAGATTCTCTCTTTACCTTTAGCTTTTGGCTCTGTAGTTATGATGAATCTTGCTGTGGATCTCTTTGGGTTCATTTCATTTGGAACTCTCTGTGCTTCCTGAACCTGGATGTCTGTTTTGTTACCCTAGGTTAGATAAATTTTTAGCCATTATTTCTTCAAATAATTCTTCTGCCCTTTTCTCTCCTTCTTCTTTTTCTGGGACCCCTATAATGAAAATGTTATTCTGACTGATGATCTCTCATAGGTCCCTTGAGTTGCCTTTACTTTTTATATTTCTTTTTTCTTTTTGCTGCTCTGTTTGGGTGAGGTCCACTGCCCTGTCTTCCACTTTGATTATCTGTTCTTTTGCTTCATCTAATCCACTGTTGAACACCATTGGTGTATTTTCAGTTCAGGTATTGTATTCTTCAGCTTTGTGACTTCTCTTTGGTACTTTCTTATATTTTATGTCTCTTTGTTGGAGTTCTCACTGTAATCCCAAGTTCAGTGAGCATCTTCATGAACATTACTTCAAATTCTTTATCACAAAGAATACATATCTGTGTATCATTAAGGTCTTTTTCAGAGGTTTGTCAAGTTCTTTCACTTGGAACATATATCTCTGTTTTCTTATTTTGCTTGAGTCTGTGTACTACCATATTGAGGTGAAGCAGTTACCTCTCTTAGTTTTTAAAGGAGTGGCCTTGTGTAAGAGCTGAATCTTCTGATTCAACCTTGCCCCAGTTCTCGGTTGTCTTTCAAACCTTTGTGATTTTTCTAAACTACCTGAATTATTCTTGATGGGTGTGCCAAGATCTGTCACTATTCTAAGAGGAGAAATCTCATTCAGCACTGAGTTTCAGGTTGATTGGGAAGGGACTCTCAGGAAGTAGCATTTAAAATATGGAAATATGTATAATTCTGTGGCGCTCTAGTCATATATCTCTGATAGCCCCCAGACCAGATCTGGAAGTGTCTCCTGGGTGATAGGTGAAAAAACTGGGGCTGCAGATGAGTGTATAAGTTCCTAAGAGGTAAGGAGGGGGAAAGGATGGTGTGTCTCTGCTTCCATTACCTCGGAGTACCTCTTTAGTCTCTAGATGTGTTGGAAACCTGAAGCCTTTTCCTTAGGCTTAAGTTCCAAGCTAAAGACATTTTTCACTGGAAGACTAGAGCTGTGTTTCAGTCAGCTGTCTGTGCAGTACCTTGGGGGTGGCAGTCTATCAGTCTGTAACCTTCCCATGAAGCTCAGGAAAGCCATCGCCATTGGTCTCCATGACAAAGGGGGTGTCCCCTGCATGGGCTACATGCAACTTCTGGCTTTAGCTAGGCAGATGAAGAGAGTACAGGGGAGGGTGTGCACACTAGCCTCAGAAAGGCAGTGGGAAAATGTCTTGAATTTGCACACCTGCGGACTTCAGGAATGTAGCAGGAGAGCGCCTTGCCTGCGCATGTGTGCTGGCTTTAGACCGGGAGTGGGGGAGGCCTCCACTGCGTGCATCCACCAGTCCCAGCCAAGGAGTGGGCATCACCCATGCTTGCCGACTTTAGCGAGGGAGTGAGAGAATGCTGTGACCGCTGGTGCTGGCCTGCCCCAACAAGGGAGGGAGTAGGGGAGTGCTACAATCACCCTCACTCTCTAGCTTCAGCAAGGCAGCAGTCAGCGGGATAGTGCAGTGACCACTCACCCCCCACCTGCCTTTGGAAAGCAGTGGGCGGTGGGGGGTGTTGAGCTCACGCTAGCAGGGTAGACAGAGGATACAAAATCAGCTTCTGCCAGTTCCTTTATCTTCAGGGAGAGTTTTAACTGTCCCCCACCCCTCCAGCAGATGCTTCTAGATTAGCAAATGAAATTTTTTCATATATAGTCTAGGTGCTTTTCAAATTGCTGTTTTTTCACTGGGTCTTGGGGAAAGTCAGACATAAATGAGCCCTTTAAAAGGGGAATCTCATTCAGTATCGTACAGTACTTTGGACCTCTTGGACATCAGCCCCACTGGTTTTCTAAGCTAGACTCTTTCAGGGTTTGTCTCTCTGGTTCAGATTCCAGGGGTAGGAGTGCTTGATATGGGGTTTTTGATGAGACTGTCTCTACTTCTCCTTCCTGACTCAATGTGATTTTTTTATCCTTTCTTGTTGAGAAGCAGTTCATCTAGTTTTTAAATCTTTTTTCAGAGGGAAATGATCTGTATGTAGCTGTAGATTTGGTATGTTTGTGGGAAGACAAGTTCAGGATCTTCCTACACTGCCATCTTAGCAGAAGAGCCCCATATTCTCTGTCACAAAGAAACTTTCATGCTTTGATTTTTGACATTGAAATCTTTATCTGGAGTTTACTGTGATATAAGAATTGAGACATACATTCAGCAGTATTTAGTCAGTCCATTAGTTATCAACAAGGATATAGTGAATGCCTGTTATGCCAGATATTATATTACGCATTGGGGATTCATAGTTTTCTATTCCTTAAGGATAACTGGGCACTGAGCAGGTTATTATAAATAGTACTCACAAGCAAGAAAGTGCTGGGAAAAACTACTAAAAGCTATGGGAACATATACAGATGTTTCCTTCAGTAGCTCAGGTGAGGCTTCCTTGAAAAAATGCTGTTTAAACCAAGACCTGTAGTCTGAATAGACATTAAGAAAATAAGAAGTGGGAATAAACATTCTAAACAGAGGACATGTATAAAGGCCTGATGGTACAAGAGACCATGCTGCTGTATGGCTGTGGTGTAGAAAGCAGTAATATTAAGTATACAGCAAATACTTATATACTGCTTATGTTTTAAGCAATTCTAAGAGAAACTAATTAAATATATTAACATCCTCAAAATAACCTAATGAGGTAGATTTCTATCATTGTCATTATACAAATGAGGAACTGGCGCAAAGAGAAGCAAACTAATTTGCTCAGGGTCACAAGGCTGTAGAGTGATGAAGCAGCACTTGAACCTGGGCGGGTAAGTCTTCTGAACCTGCATTCTTAGCCACTATGCTCTTCTGCGGAGAGAAAAAGTACAGCGGGAAGCTGGAAGAATGGTCAGGAGCAGAGTACTCAGGCTGGGGCTAGTTCGATCACAATTTTCCATGTTTGTAAGTCACTCTACCTGTAGTCTGAAAAATGAATTAGAAAAGACAAGAGCAGATGCAGGGAGATCAGCCAGCAGGCTACTGTTAGTAACACAAGTGAGAAATGATGGTGGACTGATCAAGTGACAATAGTGGACCAGAGGTAAAAAGGAAGGATTTGAGAAACACTTATGAGGTAGAACTAACAGGACTTAGTGACTAATTGGATATGAGGATAAAAGAGATGTCAAGAATGCCTTCTAGGTTTCTGAAATCCTGAAAAGTGATTTGATAGTTTGTTTTTTCCTACTGATTTAAAATTATACCT
Organism: Manis pentadactyla; assembly: GCF_030020395.1. NCBI lineage: Eukaryota > Metazoa > Chordata > Mammalia > Pholidota > Manidae > Manis > Manis pentadactyla. Next base: position 14,383,610 of record NC_080020.1, read on the forward strand.
GTTGTATACTAATGCACATATATACTTTGGATGTATATTTGGAGTGTTCTTTCTCAGTATACTACTTCATTGTTCCTCTTATTACTTGCATTTTCCAGAATGTTCTTGGTTATTCTCTTATGTTTATTCTTCCAGATATAATTTAGAATCTTTTTCAAGTTTCTGTACACTTGCTGCCTGCACCCACTTCTTCCCTGACCACTATCACTGAAAACCAAACCAAACCAAACCAACTAAAAAAATAAAACCAAGTACTCAGTTGTTGAGTTTCACCTGGACTGCACTGAATTCATAGGTTAATTTAATGGGAATTGGCCACTTTACAATGTCACTATTCCAAACTAAGAATAAAGTTTACCTTTACATTTATTTCTGTCTTCTCTTATGTTTCCCATTAAAATTTATAGTTTATTGTTTTCATTAATGTAGATTCTTTAAATATTAACTTTATTTTTCATATATCTTAAAAATGAGTTAATTATTAAATGTTTAGTGTTATTAAGTAAGCCTCATGAAAATACTGCCTAGTTCATGCTTTTGGTATATAGTATTTCTTTTAAAAGGTAAAATTTTTTTTTTTTTTTAATTGAAGGGTAGTTGACAACAGTATTACATTACATTAGTTTCAGGTGTACAACACAGTGATTCAACATTTATATACATGATAATTCTAGGTACCAGCTATCACCATACCAAGTTGTTACAATATTTTGACTATATTCCTTATGCTATACATTACATCCCGGTTACTTATTTATTTTACAATTGGAAATGTGTTTATATATATATATATATATATATACATATATATATATATATATATATTTTTTGTGAGGGCATCTCTCATATTTATTGATCAAATAGTTGTTAACAACAATAAATTTCTGTATAGGGGGGTCAATACTCAATGCACAATCATTAATCCACCCCAAGCTTAATTTTCGTCAGTCTCCAATCTTCTGATGCATAACGAACAAGTTCTTACATGGAGAACAAATTCTTACATAGTGAATAAGTTACATGGTAAACAGTACAAGGGCAGTCATCACAGAAACCTTCGGTTTTGCTCATGCATTGTGAACTATAAACAGTCAGTTCAAATATGAATATTCATTTGATTTTTAAACTTGATTTATATGTGGATACCACATTTCTCTCTTTATTATTATTATTTTTAATAAAATGCTGAAGTGGTAGGTAGATAAGAGATAAAGGTAGAAAACAGAGTTCAGTGTTGTAAGAGAGCAAATGTAGATGATCAGGTGTGTGCCTGTAGACTATGTGTTAATCTGAGCTAGACCAGGGCAATAAACATCCATGTATGCAGAAGATTTCTCTCAGAACATGAGGGGGGAGGTTCTAAGCCTCACCTCTGCTGCTCCCCGTTTTCTCACCAGATGGCCCCCTGTGACTGTGCCTGTCTTAGGTTGTTCCTCCCTTGAGGAATCTTACCCGTCTCTGGCTAACCAGTCATCTTCCGGGGCCATACAGGTAAATGTTAAGTTGGTAAGTGCAAGAGAAGCCTTATTGTTTGAAAAGGTTAGCTTTTTACTTCTTTGCATATTTATGCCCTGTGGCTTCTATGCCCAGCATTTGTCTTGAGGTGTCTTTACCACTTGGAAGAATTATGATACTCGGTAAATTCGACATGTGGCACGAGTTCTATTTAAAGGTTGTGATTAGGTAGGAAGAAGAAAAGCTATAGAAGTAGCAGGCAGAAGAAAACCTGGGAAGATTGATTATTTCTTTGACATATCTTCTTGTAGAGTAACTTCAGCATGGATAGGTTTTAAACTACTAATTAAATTGTGCACACACATTAACATAATAGGAATATAGTTACCTAACCAAAGCATACCTGTAATTACCAGCCATCTCCAGTGAAACCAAGAAAACCAGTTAGGCACCTTAGGCATTTGTGAAAACTTATCTATGATATGGTGGATATTGTCCGACTGAACTTAAACAGTCTGAGAGAATTCAGATAAATTAGAACAACCCATTCCTGGGGACTGTTCACATCCCATACGTTCTTTTAACAGTAAATAGTCTGTAGTTGTAAGATTTTGGAGTGCTACAATTTGCACTTCTCCTAATTCTTGGTTGAGTTCCAACAGTATAGATCCAGTCACATTTGTTGTTTTACTGTATGCACAGGCCAGCTTAGATATCTCCTTCCTCATTCCCATGGCAAGTCCAGGAACTGGTGGGATGAGTGCATCTACACCTGTGGCAGTGCGTGGATCTTTGTTGGAGTTTTTTTTTTTGCTGATCATCTTCTGTCATGAGTCTTCCCGAGAGTGCTGATGTTGGAAGTTCTTTTTCATATCGTATCTTAGTTCATTTTCGGGGTAGCCAAATTAGGCTTTGATCCTCTGTATAAACACAAACAGACCCTTTGCCTACACTTTTATATGCCCTTTATATCATTGTGTAGAACTCATTGGAGGTCACCACACAGGAACTGCTTTTTTTTTTTTTAATCATTAACCTACACTTACATGACGAATACTTTGTTTACTAGGCTCTCCCCTATACCAGGTCCCCCCTATATACTCCTTTACAGTCACTGTCCATCAGCGTAGCAAACTGTTGTAGAATCACTACTTGTCTTCTCTGTGTTGTACAGCCCTCCCCTTTCTCCCACCCCGCTATGGAAGCTAATCTTAATACCCCTCTTTTTCTGCCCCCCCTTATCCCTCCCTACCCACCCATCCTCCCCAGTCCCTTTCCCTTTGGTACCTGTTAGTCCATTCTTGAGTTCTGTGATTCTGTTGCTGTTTTGTTCCTTCAGTTTTTCCCTTGTTCTTATATTCCACAGATGAGTGAAATCATTTGGTATTTCTCTTTCTCCGCTTGGCTTGTTTCACTGAGCATAATACCCTCCAGCTCCATCCATGTTGCTGCAAATGGTTGGATTTGCACTTTTCTTATGGCTGAGTAGTATTCCATTGTGTATATGTACCACATCTTCTTTATCCATTCATCTATCGATGGACATTTAGGTTGCTTCCAATTCTTGGCTATTGTAAATAGTGCTGCGATAAACATAGGGGTACATTGGTCTTTCTCATACTTGATTGCTGCATTCTTAGGGTAAATTCCTAGGAGTGCAATTCCTGGGTCAAATGGTATGTCTGTTTTGAGCATTTTGATGTACCTCCATACTGCTTTCCACAATGGTTGAACAAGTTTACATTCCCACCAGCAGTGTAGGAGGGTTCCCCTTTCTCCACAGCCTCGCCAACATTTGTTGTTCTCTGTCTTTTGGATGGCAGTCATCCTTACTGGTGTGAGGTGATACCTCATTGTAGTTTTAATTTGCATTTCTCTGATAATTAGCGATGTGGAGCATCTTTTCATGTGTCTGTTGGCCATCTGTATTTCTTTTTTGGAGAACCGTCTGTTCAGTTCCTTTGCCCATTTTTTAATTGGGTTATTTGTTTTTTGTTTGTTGAGGCGTGTGAGCTCTTTATATACTCTGGACGTCAAGCCTTTATCGGATGTGTCATTTTCAAAGATATTCTCCCATACTGTAGGGTTCCTTTTGGTTCTACTGATGGTGTCTTTTGCTGTACAGAAGCTTTTCAGCTTAATATAGTCCCACTTGTTCATTTTTGCTGTTGTTTTCCTTGCCCGGGGAGATATGTTCAAGAAGAGGTCACTCATGTTTATGTCTAAGAGGTTTGTGCCTATGTTTTCTTCCAAGAGTTTAATGGTTTCGTGACTTACATTCAGGTCTTTGATCCATTTTGAGTTTACTTTTGTATATGGGGTTAGACAATGGTCCAGTTTCATTCTCCTACATGTAGCTGTCCAGTTTTGCCAGCACCATCTGTTGAAGAGACTGTCATTTCGCCATTGTATGTCCATGGCTCCTTTATCAAATATTTATTTACCATATATGTCTGGGTTAATGTCTGGATTGTCTAGTCTGTTCCATTGGTCTGTGGCTCTGTTCTTGTGCCAGTACCAAATTGTCTTGATTACTATGGCTTTATAATAGAGCTTGAAGTTGGGGAGTGAGATCCCCCCTACTTTATTCTTCTTTCTCAGGATTTCTTTGGCTATTCGGGGTCTTTGGTGGTTCCATATGAATTTTTGAATTATTTGTTCCAGTTCATTGAAGAATGTTGCTGGTAGTTTCATAGGGATTGCATCAAATCTGTATATTGCTTTGGGCAGGATGGCCATGACGATATTAATTCTTCCAAGCCATGAGCATAGGATGCATTTCCATATGTTAGTGTCCCCTTTAATTTCTTTTAAAGGTGACTTGTAGTTTTCAGAATATAAGTCTTTCACTTCTTTGGTTAGGTTTATTCCTAGGTATTTTATTTTTTTTGATGCAATTGTGAATGGAGTTGTTTTCCTGATTTCTCTTTCTGTTGGTTCATTTTTGGTGTATAGGAAAGCCACAGATTTCTGTGTGTTGATTTTGTATCCTGCAACTTTGCTGTATTCCGATATCAGTTCTAGTAGTTCTGGGGTGGAGTCTTTAGGGTTTTTTATGTACAGTATCATGTCATCTGCAAATAGTGACAGTTTGACTTCTTCTTTGCCAATCTGGATTCCTTGTATTTTTTTGTTTTGTCTGATTGCCGTGGCTAGGACCTCCAGTACTATGTTAAATAACAGTGGGGAGAGTGGGCATCCCTGTCTAGTTCCCGATCTCAGCGGAAATGCTTTCAGCTTCTCGCTATTCAATATAATGTTGGCTGTGGGTTTTTCATAGATGACCTTTATTATGTTGAGGTACTTGCCCTCTATTCCCATTTTGCTGAGAGTTTTTATCATGAATGGATGTTGAACTTTTTCAAATGCTTTTTCGGCATCTATGGAGATGATCATGTGGTTTTTGTCTTTCTTTTTGTTGATGTGGTGGATGATATTGATGGACTTTCGAATGTTGTGCCATCCTTGCATCCCTGGGATGAATCCCACTTGGTCATGGTGTACGATCCTTTTGATGTATTTTTGAATTCGGTTTGCTAAAATTTTTTTGAGTATTTTTGCGTCTACGTTCATCAGGGATATTGGTCTACAGTTTTCTTTTTTGGTGGTGTCTTTGCCTGGTTTTGGTATTAGGGTGATGTTAGCTTCATAGAATGAGTTTGGGAGTATCCCCTCCTCTTCTATTTCTTGGAAAACTTTAAGGAGAATGGGTATTATGTCTTCCCTGTATGTCTGATAAAATTCCGAGGTAAATCCATCTGGCCCAGGGGTTTTGTTCTTTGGTAGTTTTTTGATTACCGCTTCAATTTCGTTGCTGGGAATTGGTCTGTTTAGATTTTCTGTTTCTTTTTGGGTCAGTCTTGGAAGGTTGTATTTTTCTAGGAAGTTGTCCATTTCTCCTAGGTTTCCCAGGTTGTTAGCATATAGGTTTTCATAGTAGTCTCTAATAATTCTTTGTATTTCTGTGGGGTCCGTCGTGATTTTTCCTTTCTCGTTTCTGATACTGTTGATTTGTGTTGACTCTCTTTTCCTCTTAATAAGTCTGGCTAGAGGCTTATCTATTTTGTTTATTTTCTCGAAGAACCAGCTCTTGGTTTCATTGCTTTTTTGCTATTGTTTTATTCTTCTCAATTTTATTTATTTCTTCTCTGATCTTTATTATGTCCCTCCTTCTGCTGACCTTAGGCCTCATTTGTTCTTCTTTTTCCAATTTCGATAGTTGTGACATTAGACCATTCATTTGGGATTGCTCTTCCTTTTTTAAATATGCTTGGATTGCTATATACTTTCCTCTTAAGAGTGCTTTTGCTGTGTTCCACAGAAGTTGGGGCTTAGTGTTGTTGTCATTTGTTTCCATATATTGCTGGATCTCCATTTTGATTTGGTCATTGATCCATTGATTATTTAGGAGCGTGTTGTTTAGCCTCCATGTGTTTGTGAGCCTTTTTGCTTTCTTTGAACAGTTTATTTCTAGTTTAATGCCTTTGTGGTCTGAAAAGTTGGTTGGTAGGGTTTCAATCTTTTGGAATTTACTGAGGCTCTTTTTGTGTCCTAGTATGTGGTCTATTCTGGAGAATGTTCCATGTGCACTTGAGAAGAATGTGTATCCTGTTGCTTTTGGATGTAGAGTTCTGTAGATGTCTATTAGGTCCATCTGTTCTAATGTGTTGTTCAGTGCCTCTGTGTCCTTACTTATTTTCTGTCTGGTGGATCTGTCCTTTGGAGTGAGTGGTGTGTTGAAGTCTCCTAGAATGAATGCATTGCATTCTATTTCCTCCTTTAGTTCTGTTAATATTTGTTTCAGGTATGTTGGTGCTCCTGTATTGGGTGCATATATATTTATAATGGTTATATCCTCTTGATGGACTGAGCCCTTTATCATTATGTAATGTCCTTCTTTGTCTTTTGTTACTTTCTTTATTTTGAAGTCTGTTTTGTCTGATACCAGAATTGCAACACCTGCTTTCTTCTCTCTGTTGTTTGCTTGAAATATCTTTTTCCATCCCTTGACTTTAAGTCTGTGCGCGTCTTTGGGTTTGAGGTGAGTCTCTTGTAAGCAGCATATGGATGGATCTTGCTTTTTAATCCATTCTATTACTCTGTGTCTTTTGATTGGTGCATTCAGTCCATTTACATTTAGGCTGATTATTGAAAGGTATGAATTTATTGCCATTGCAGGCTTTAAGTTTGTGGTTACCAAAGGTTTAGGGTTAGCTTCTTTACTACCTTACTGTCTAACTTAACTCGCTTGTTGAGCTATTATAAACACAGTCTGATGATTCTTTATTTCGCTCCCTTCTTATTCCTCCTCCTCCCTTCTTCATATGTTGGGTGTTTTGTTGTGTGCTCTTTTTAGGAGTGCTCCCATCTAGAGCAGTCCCTGTAGGATGCCCTGTAGACGTGGTTTGTGGGAGGCAAATTCCCTCAACTTTTGCTTGTCTGGGAATTGTTTAATCCCTCCTTCATATTTAAATGATATTCGTGCTGGATACAGTAGTCTTGGTTCGAGGCCCTTCTGTTTCATTGCATTAAGTATATTATGCCATTCTCTTCTGGCCTGTAGGGTTTCTGTTGAGAAGTCTGATGATAGCCTGATGGGTTTTCCTTTGTAGGTAACCTTTTTTTTCTCTCTGGCTGCCTGTAATACTTTGTCCTTGTCTTTGATCTTTGCCATTTTAATTATTATGTGTCTTGGTGTTGCCCTCCTTGGATCCCTTGTCATGGGAGTTCTGTGTACCTCTGTGGTCTGAGAGGCCATTTCTTCCCCTAGTTTGGGGAAGTTTTCAGCAATTATTTCTTCAAAGACATTTTCTATCCCCTTTTCTCTCTCTACTTCTTCTGGAATACCTATAATTCTTATATTGTTCCTTTTCGTTTGGTCACTCAGCTCTCTTAAAATTCTTTCATTCCTGGAGATCCTTTTATCTCTCTCTGCGTCAGCTTCTCTGCGTTCCTGTTCACTGTTTTCTAGTCCATTAATGGTCTCTTGCATCTCGTCCATTCTGTTTTGAAGTCCTTCCAGAGCTTGTTTTATTTCTGAATTCTCCTTCCTTAGTTCTTGCATATTTCTCTGCAAGTCCATCAGCATGGTTATGACTTTTGTTTTGAATTCTTTTTCAGGTAGACTGGCTAAATCTATCTCCCCAGGTTCCTTCTCAGGGGAAGATGTAGCAGATGCCGAAGCTGTCTGGGTTAGTCTTGTCTGGATCATATTTTTTTGCCTTTTCATGTTGACAGGTGCTATTGACTGTCAGCTGGGAGGGCCAAAATTTTCACTTGCTACTGGCCTTTCTTTACTGGGACAACTGCGACCCCTAGTGGCTTGTGTTGGGTAATTGCGTGTAGAGTGGGTCTTTGTGTCTTGCCTGGCCGGAAGGGAGAAATTTCCCTTTCTGTGGGCGGAGTTTGTCTCAGGCTGCTTCTCTGCTTTCGCAGCGCCCGGTGGGGTGATGGATGGGGGGCTGCTTGACTGTTTGCCTCCGTGAGGGGTCTCAGAGCTTTTGTCCAGGGGGTTAGTGCGCCCGGTTTTCCCTGTAGTTTCCAGCTGCTGTACTGTGACCTGGGTTGTTTCCGTCAAGCTGTTAAGTTCCTGTCCCTTTAAGACTTTCAAAAAGCCCCCGCTTTTCTTTGTCACAGGGGCATCAGCTTCGGCACCCGCTCAGAGGTCTTACTCCCTGTTCCCCCAGTATCCAGGGCCCCCTGGGCACGTACTGTGTCTGCACTCTGGCCCGGATGGCTGGGGCTGGGTGTTCAGCAGCCCTGGGCTCCGTCTCCCTCCCGCTCTGCCTATTGTTCTCCCGCCTGGAGCTGGGGGGAGGGGCGCTCGGGTCCCGCAGGGCCGGGGCTTGTATCTTACCCCTTTCACCGGGCGCTGGGTTCTCGCTGGTGTAGCTGCAGTCTGGCCACTGTCCTGCGTCTTCTGGTCTCTCTTTTAGGGCTAGTTGTGTTTGTTGTATTTTCAAAAGTATATATGTTTTTGGGAGGAGATTCCCACTGTCCTACTCACGCTGCCATGTTGGCTCTGCCCCGTAAAATTTTATAGTATACTAAATATGTTACTTTATCTAAAATATTTGCTTTTAGAACCTACTAACAATGTTTACTGAAAGCCGATGTAAACCTCCAGACCACTTAAAATTCTGACTTCCCACATGATGGAATGAGGTTGACAGATCTTTTCCCCAAAAAGCAAACAGCTGAACAAAATGGTTAAAAAACAAGCATTTCAATGCTGTGGAATCTGACCAGAGGCACACAACAAACTGAGAAGTGTTTTTCATGCTAACTAGTAAACTTTGGGCAGTGCAGAGTCTGTGGCCTTCTGTGTTGGTGCTTTACAATGGGGGGCAGGCTGTCCGAACCCAGAGCTCTCCTGACACTGATGGAGGGGGTTTACTTGATCTGGAGCATTAAACTGGTGAATCTGGCAGCTCATTAACTGAGGCTGCAGGCCTGTTTGGAGCAATCAATGGACTGGCCGATGGCCAGGTATTTAAAAGATTATTTCAGGAGGTGAGGGAGCCATCAGGGCTTCCCTGGCTCTCCTTATATCCCAGGTTATGCTGCACCCACAGCAGAGGCCTCACCAGCTCCAGCCACCCACACCTGCTTGGCTCAAAGAGCTGGCCCAGCTGTGCAGTGACATACTTGAAAAGAGTCTACAGTGTGGATGTGCTCCCGACAGCAGAGGGGGGGCCTCATTAGCTCCAGGTGCATTAGCACAATCAGTGGCCAATCTTTGGCTGAACACTAACCTACGCAGACATAGGGATGGGCCCTTAGGAAGCCTGGCTAAAAAAAAAAAAAAAAAAATTGAGCAGAGGTTAACTGCAGCCTCAGATTGTTGGGGAGACAGGCTTCAGAGATTTAGTCCAGCAAGTCAGTAAACAAAGAAACAACAATGCTGTGGAGGGCAGAGAAGAAAACATTTTGATTTTAGAACAACCAGGAAAACCAATAGACAAAGTAAAAATAATAAGAAAATTCAGTGAGACAGTATTGTACACAAACATTAAAAATCAAACATTTCCTGTTTAACAGCAATAATTTTCCTTCTAGGTAAAAGAGTCCATTTATAATAGAAAAAAGTAAAAGAATGTAATGCAATGGAAGCGATTAATGTACTGTCCCTAGGGATGCCCTTAAACAAATTTCAGATAAATGAAAAAATTAAAGGTAAAAAAATGAAACCACAATTAAACCAGAGGATAATATAGGTTATTGTTTATAACTGGTCTGGGGGAGGCATTTTAAAGAATGAAAGTAACTGGATAAATAAATGAAAAGACAGATAAATATGACTACATTAAAAACATCTATAACAAAAACATTGTAAGTTAAAACAAACCTGAGAAATATTTCAATATTTCTGACAGACATTAGGTTAATATTTTTAAATATAAAACACTGTTTAAAGCAAATATGAAAAAAAAATTTAGACATTCCCAAAGAACAGGAAACAGAAAACTTATAAGAAATACAAGAGGCTTATAAAACCATCTTAAAAAAGAGTAATAAAAATAACTTTTCCTCTATCAACTGGCACAGATTAGAAAACAAAGCAAAAAAAAAGATTCAAATCCTGGAGAGACTGTTGAGAGATGGGCATGCTCACTAAATGCTAGTGGGACAGGATTGTTATAACCCTCCCAGAAGACAGTTTGGCAATATAAACCAAAAGCCTTAAAAGTATTCATGCCTTTCGACCCAATAATCTCACTTTAAAAACTCTAGTCTAAATTTTAGAGTTTTATTACAACATGACTTTTAATAGCAAATATTTGGACATAATGACCAATTATAAGATAAAAATGTTATATCTATAAGATTAGACAATTGTTCAGTCATTAAAAAAATTTACCACACACGTAGAATATGCCTAGTGCTTACCATGCTGTATAGGTACAACTTGTATAGTAAAGAATTAACCTTACCTAAATAGTGGTCTGGCTTTTGCTCTGGACTGTGAGTAGGTAAACTCTAAGATAAGAGTGTCTTTGTTTACCTGGAGGTCTTGGGACACACCATATAATCTAACAGTGAGATTTAGGTGGGAGCTCGGGACATGGGGCATCAACTTGACCTCTGGAAGGGCTGGAGACTGAGGTCACCATGTGGGCAACCAAAGCCAACCAGTTTTATATGGCTGACCCCAATAAAATCTCTGGACACCAGGGCCCTGTTTGGTACTACACCATGTGTACTGTCATATCATTCCTGGGAAAGGTAGCACTGGCCACAACTCTACTGGAGAGGACAGCTGGGACCTGTACTGTTGGAACTTTCTGGAACCGTGCTTGTGTTTCTTCCCTTGGCTAATTTTAATCTGTATCCTCGCATTGTAAGAAACAATAATCATGAAACTAACAACTTTCAGTGAGTTGTATGTGTCCTTCCAGCAAATTACTGAACCCAAAGGTGGTCTGGGAGGACCCTCTAACTTGTAAATGGTGTTAGAAATATGGGTGGTCTTGTGGACTGATTCCTAATTTCACACAGCCTTAAAGAGAAGCATGGTGCTTACATTCCAGAGGAGGATACAGACAATTACATTAATGTGTGACAGGTGTCATCATGGGGCACATTCAGAGTACTATGGGAACACACAAGATAAGTACAGCTAGGAAAGGAAGTACCATCTAGGGCTTGAATGTGAGAAAAAGAAGTCCAGTCTATGACTGCTCAAAGGGATGAAATGCAAAAAGTAACTGATTTTAGTACTCTGCAATAGAAAATTTACTGATATACATTACTGGTAGGAATGGAAATTGGTTCATTTTCTAGAGAAGATATTTGACAACATTTATCGAAGTTAATCAAGAAATCTTTTGACCCAGCAATCAAATTTCTGGGAAGTTATCCCTCAGGTAGATTCACGTATCTATATAACGATATAGTAACAAGATTATTAATTGCAGCACTATTTTTAAGGTCAAAAGACTGGATATATGTTAAATGTTTTTCAAAGGGAAATGGTTAAACTAGTACATCCATACAACAAAGTAGTATAGAGAAATTAAAAAGAACAGGATATTGTGGAAAAGATGGTAGACTAGGAAGACAAGGTGGAAACTTCCTCCCACACACACCCAAGGAGGCCAGAACAGCACACACAACCAACTCTGAAGATGACCTGAAGACTCCAGAACAGGCCACCTACACCTGGTGAAGAAGAGCTGCAATTGATTGGGACCTGTGCCCTTCCACTATCTCAGCCCACAAGCAGAAGGGAGAGGAGTAGAGCAAGGATGGGACAGGCAATCTAACTCTGCACAACTGTCATCCCTGGAGGCCTGCTCTGGGAACACACGTCCACATGCCACTGGGCTTTTGTGAATAATCGGGCTGCACACCAGGGAGAGTTGGAGCACGCTGGGGGCCTGAGACTCCTCTGTCACTTGTGGAGGACAGGCACACTATGTTGGTCCTGCTGAGACTCAATAGAAAGACTGCACTTTGAAAGATTTACCAGCAGTGGGAGTGTACATGAGGGATGGAAGGAGGGAGCTCTTCCTAGAGGAGAAAGGGCAGGGGAACAACACTTTACCAGCCCTCATTCAGCTGAATTGTTCAGGCTTTTGCAGGAGCCAGCTCCAAACGCTCCATCTTCCTCACTAGCAGCTCAGCTCCACACTGCACTCTTCTGCGCACCCACCCACTCACCCCGTTGGTCCAGCAGTGGGTGCCATTGCTGCTCAGTAGGCAGAGGGTGGCTCCTTCCACCACGATCCCAGCAGAAGCACTGAAGAGCACACAAAGGGCATGCTGAGACTAGCTGTCAGCATCTGCAGAGAGATCAGCCAGGTAGGCAGGCACCCACGAATAACAACTAGGGCTCCACGGCAAAGGAGAACCAGGCACTGCTAAGCAAAGAGTCTTGAGTTGCTGGGCACCACAGGATGCCTTCATAAAGCCATTACTTTCTAGACCAGGAGGCACAGTGGATCTAATACAAATGAAGAAACATAGAAACCCAGATAAAATGAGGGGGCAGAGGAATACGTTCCCAATAAAAGAACAAGATAAGGCACATGAAAGAGGGTTAAATGAACTGGAGATTAACAATCTTCTTGATAAAGATTTCAAAGTAACAGTCATAAAGATGCTCAATGACTTGGGAAAAGAATTGATGATCTCAGAGCAAAGTTAGAGACAAAAGAGTTGAAAAAGAGCTACTCAGAGCTGAAGAATACAATGGAGAGAATGAATAGTTGACTGCTGTAAGTACAGCAAACAATCAATAGATGTAAGATAGAGAATGGAAAAACAACCAAGCTGAGGAACAGAGAGAAAAATGAATTTCTAAAAATGAGAAGATGCTAAGAGAGCTGTGTGACAATTCCAAATGAAACAATATTTGCATAATGGGGGTCCCGGAAGGAGAAGAGAGAGACAAAAGAGTAGTCAGTCTCTTTGGAGAAATACTTGCTGAAAACTACAATCTGAAAGAGGAAATAGACATGCAGGTCCTGGAAGCACAGAGAGCCTCTAACAAAAGGAACCCCAGGAAGACAACACCAAGACATACAGTAATTAAAAAGGCAAAGAAAAGATAAAGAGAGGATCTTAAAAGGAGCAAGAGAGGCAAACAGTTACCTATAAGGGAAAGTCCATAAAGCTATCAGATGTCCCAGCAGAAACTTTATAGGCTAGAAGGGAGTGGCATGAAATATTTAATGTATTGAAAGGGAAGAACCAAGAATCCTCTATCCAGCAAAGTTATCATTTAGAATTGAAGGAGAGATTAAAAGTTTCCCAGATAAATGAAAGTTAAAAAAATTCACCACCACTAAATCTACCTTACAAGATATGTTAAAAGGACTTCTGTAGATGGAAATATTCTTAAGCCTAAATATTTTTCATAAGTGAAAACAAAACTACAGTAAAGGTAGTAGACCAATTAATTAGACAAGTATGAAGTTAAAAAAACCCATAAGTAGCAAAATCAACTATACACAAAATCAGTCCAAGGGATACACAAAGATGTAGATTATGACATCTTGTATGTAAAGTGTGCGGGAGGAAGAATAAAAAGTAGTAATTTTAGATAGTATTCCAAATAGAGTGACCATCAACTTAAGACAGACTGTTATATATTTAGGAAACTATGACCATTAGGGTAACTACAAATCTAAAGCCTATAAAAACAAAACCAAACACCCAAGCATGTTACACTAAAGAAAATGACCAAGCAAGATAAGTATAAGAGAGGAAGAAAGGAAGAGAGGAACTGCAAAAACACCAAGGAAACAATAAAGTGGAAGCATATACCTATCAATAATTACCTTAAATGTAAACAGACTGAATGCACCAATCAAAAGACATAATGTGGCAGGATCTATATGCTAGTTATAAGAGACTTCTTTCAGACCTAAAGATATACACAGAGTGAAGGTGAGGGATGAAAAAATGGTATTTCATGCAATAAGGACTGTCAGTAGTTAAATGAGACAAAACAGATTTCAAAACAAAGTAATGAGACAAAGAAGGGCATTACATAATGATAAAGGGACTAGCACAACAAGGGGACAATTACAAATATCTATGCACTCAATGTAGAAGCACCTAAATATATAAAACAAATACTGAGAGAACCAAAGGGGGAAACAGACAGCACATAATAATATTAGGAGACTTTAACCACCCACTCACATCAAAAGACAGATCAACCAGAGAGAAATAAGTTAACAGATGCATTGAATGACACATTAGACCAGATGGATGTGACAGATATATACAGAATGTTCACCCCAAAACACTAGGATACACATTTTTCTCAAGAGGACATAGAATGTTTTATACAATAGATCACATTAGGACACAAAGAGAGCCTCAATAAATTCCAAAAGATTGATACTGAATCAAGCATCTTTTCAGATCACAATAGTATGACACTGGAAATCAACTGCATGAAGAAACACAAAAACCCCACAAACACAAGGATGCTAAACAACATGCTTCTAAATAATCAGTGGATCAATGAACAAAGGAAATCAAACAATACATGGAGAGAAATAAAAACAGAAACACAACTCAAAATATGTGGGGTGTAGCAAAAGTGGTTCTAGGGGGAAGTACACAGCAATACAGGCCTACCTCAAGAAAGAGGAACAATTTCAAATAGTTTAAAGTCACAACTAAAGAAAATTATAATAGAAGAACCAAAATCCAAGGTTAGTATGAGAGACATAATAAAGAACAGAGCAGAAATAAAATAGAGAAGAATAAAACCACAGGAAAAGGCAATTAAACCAGTAACTGGTTCTATGAGAAAATAAACAAAATAGACAAACCCCTAGCCAGACTTATCAAGAAAAAAAGAGCTAGTACACAAATAAACAAAATCAGAAATGAAAAACGAATAGACACAATGGATACCACAAAAATACAAAGAATGATTACAGAATTTTATGAAAAATTATATGCCAATTGGACAACCTAGAAGAAATGGACAAATTCCTAGAAAAGTACAACCTTCCAAGACTGGCACAGGAAGAGAAAATCTGAACAGACCAATTACCAGTAACAAAACTGAATCAGTAATCAATAAACTCTCAACAAACAAGTCCAGGAGCAGATGACTTCACATCTGAATTCTTCCAAACATTTAAAGAAGAGCTAATACCAATCCTTCTTAAAGTATTCCAAAAAATAGAAGAGGAAAGAATACTTCCAAAAACCTCATCCTATAAGGCCAGCATCACTCTAATACCAAAATCAGACAAAGAAACTACAGGAAAATAAAATTGTAGACCAATATCCCTGATGGATAGATGCAAAAATACTCAATAAAATTGTAGTAAACTTAATTAAAAATACATCAAAAGGATCATCCACCATGACCAACTGGGATTTATTCCAGGGATGCAAGAATGGTAAATAATCATAAATTGATTTGATCTGTAGCTCCAGGGGGAAGTGTGTTCCCAGCCTGGGGCAAATAAGCCACTGAAACCAGTGAAGCTGAAATCACTCAAGGGAAAAGCCAGATGGGAGCAACCTTTTATCTGCTCACAAGGGGCCTGGTTCCATTTACCACCTCAGCTGCCGCTCTCACTCTCCCTTCCTGCCGCCTCGGTCTGCACTCACCTGTCCCCACCACCCCTCTGGGAGGAACTCTGATGGGGAATCCCTGCAGACTGACATGAGCCACAACAACCACACCCCAGAGGTGCAGAGAGAACAGCTTAACTCCATCTCTCATCTCAGAGGGAAGTAGCAGTGTATGTAAAGGCCAGGTGGCAGATTCTGGAAATTTTGCACTTCTACCTCACGGTGATATACGACATTAACAAAAGGAAGGATAAAAACTGTATGATCATCTTAACAGGTAATATGACATTAACAAAAGGAAGGATAAAAACTGTATGATCATCTTAACAGTGCTGAAAAAGCATTTGACAAAATTCAACATCCATTCATGATAAACACTCTCAACAAAATGGGCATATAGGGAATATAGCTCAACATAATAAAGGCCATATATAGGACAAACCCACAGCTAATATTATGCTCAATGATGAAAAGCTGTAAGCTTTTCCTCTAAGATCAGGAACAAGACAAGGGTGTCCACTTTCACCACTTTTTATTCAGCATAGAATTGGAGATCTTAACCACAACAATCAGACAACACAGAGATAAAAGGCATCTCAGTTGCTAAGGAAGAAGTAAAACTGTCACTATTTGCATATATGAGATGATACTATATATAGAAAACCCTAAAGATTCCACCAAAAACTATTAGAACTAATAACCGGATTCAGCCAAGTTGCAGGATACAAAATCAATATACAGAAATCTGTTGCATTCCTATATACTAACAAAGAACTAACAGAAAGAGAAATTGGGAAAACAATTACATCAAAAAGAAAAAAATACCTAGGAATAAACCTAACCAAAGAGGTTAAGACCTGTACTCAGAAAACTGTAAGACATTGATGAAAGAAATTAAAGAAACAAAAAAATGGATATGTATCCCATGCTCGTGGGTACAAATAATATTGCCAAAATGGCCATCCAAAGTAATTTACAGATTCAATGCAGTCCCTATCAAAATACTAACATTTTTCAATGAACAAGAGTAAATAATCCTAAAATCCGTATGGAAACACAAAAGACACCAAGAGCCAAAGCAATCTTGAGAAAGAACAACAATGTTGGAGGTATTATGTTCCTTGACTTCAAGCTATCATTACAAAGCTGCAGTAATCAAAAGTGACACTGGCACAAGAACAGACCTGTAGATAAATGGAACAGAATAAAGAGCCCACAAATAAGTCTATGTGTATATGGTCAATTAATATATGATAAGGGAGTCATGAATATACAATGGGGAAAAGATAACCTCTTCAATAACTGGTGTTGGTAAAACTGGACAGCTACATGCAAGAGAATGAAACTGGACTACTGTCTAAGTCTATACACAGAAGTATTTAACCAAAATGGATTAAAGATCTGAATATAAGACATGAAACCATAAAACTCATAGAAGAAAACAAAGGTAAAAATCTCTTGAACATAAGGATGAGCAATTTTTTTCTGGACACATCTCCCCTGGCAAGGAAAACAAAATCAACAATGAACCAGTGGGACCACATCAAAATAAAAAGCTACTGTACAGCAAAGGACACCATCAACAGAAAAAGGCAGTATGGGAGAATATATTCATAAAGTATGTATCTGCTAAGTGGTTAATATCCAAAATATATAAAGAATTCATACTCCTTAACACCAAGAAAACCAAATAACCTGATTAAAAAATGGGCAGAGGATCTGAATAGACAATTTTCCAAAGAAGAAATACAAATGGCCAATAGGCACATGAAAAGATGCTCTACATTGCTAATCAGCAGGGAAATACAAATCCAAACCACAATTAGATATCACCACACACCAGTCAGAATGGCTACTATCCAAAAGACAACAAGTAACAAGTGTTGGGAAGAATGTGGAGAAAAAGGAACCCTCCTATACTATTGGTGGGAATGTAATTAGTGCAGCCACTAAGGAAAGCAGTATGCAGGTTCCTTAAAACTAAATATAGAAATACCATATGACCCAGTAACTGCACTTCTAGGAATTTACCCAAAGAGAACAGAATCTCTAATTTGAAAATATATATGCACGCTTATGTTCACTGCCTCATTATTTACAATAACCAATATATGGAAGCAACCAAAGTGTCCATCAATAGATGAATGGTAAAGAAGAGGTGGTACGTATACACCAATGGATTATTATTCAGCTGCAAAAAAGTAAGCAAGCCTGCCATTTGTCACAACATGGATGGACCTAGAGGGTATTAACACTAAGTGAAAAAGCTAAGTGGAGAAAGACAAATACTATGTGATTTCACTTATATGTGGCGTCCAGAAACAAAATAAACAAAACAGCAGTAGACTCACAGACACTGAGAAGTGACGGGTGGTTGCCATCAGGGAGGGGTTGGGGTGAGTGGATGAGGAGGATGAAGAGGCACAAAATCTCAATCATAATATACGTTGGTCACGGGGATGGAAGTACAGCATGGAAAACAGTCAGTGGTTTTGTAACATCTTTTTATGTTGTCAGTAATTGCTCTACTTGTGGTGAGGACTTAATGTGTATAACTGTTGAACACTGTGTTGTATACTTGAAACCAATATAAAATAGTATATCAAGTATATCTTAGTAAAAAAAAGAAAAAATATGGTATTCAGATGTATTAAGGAAAAATGGGAGAGTGGAACAGTGTATAGTATACTACCACTTGTATACAACAAAGGAAAAAAGGAAATAAAGCTATATTTAGTATTTCTGTACATATATGCTGAAAATTCATGAAATATTTCTGGGCAAATACACAGGATACTGATGGCACTCATGGCTCAGGGAGAACTGGGTGACTGGGAGGAAAATTTTGCCATCTATTTGGACTATTGTGAACCACTTAAAGTCTGGACCATGTAGCACATCTATTTAAGATATGCAGAAAAATCAAGTTTTTTCCTGATAATTTTTCCAACCATTTGAGACTACTTATTTAAACAAACAGAACAGAGAAGCTATTACAAATACATTTGGAAATATTTAGCTTATTTGCACATACCTGGAATTCTGTTTCTTTAGTTACAGTCTTCAGATCATCTTCTTTACTTATGATCTTCTGCAGCTAAAAAGATTGCAAATATTGAGATGTGTGTCTATTGGATTTTTCAAAACAACCTAGAAAACAGATGCTAAGTTTTTATTATAAAATATATACATACTAGTTACTTGTTAAATGTTGCCTGAAATTCTTTCTGCATTATAACTCCTAATACTGTTATTTTTCTTAGATCCTGTAAAAATCAAAAGATAAATAGATAAGCAAGTATTAACATTATTACTATAACTTGGATTTTTTTTCTCCTATAGAAATTAGCTTACTTAATATATACATATTGTGAAGGCATCACTGTATAAAAACTTTATCCTCATTCTTCAAGAGAAAATTTTATTTTTTTGGTATCATTAATAGTTTATGCCACATTTTCAAGTATATAGCTCTTTAAAGCTATTTATGTAATATAAATGTTCTTCCTTTTTGTTTTGTGTATTTATAAAGCATTAAAATAATTTAAACATCTATATTTCTACCAAGTATAAAACTGTCAATATTATCTTGAGTTGGGTACATTAAAAAACCTACCTACCTTTCCAAGTCATTTTTACCAATCCTCATATGGAAAGCAAATTTTTAAAAAAGTTAAAAAAAAAATTAAATGTAGACAAAAATTCAAACTATGGATTCAAATCAATTAGGAGACAAACCTTCACCTATATTTTTTTCTAGACTAGTTCTTGTTAATAGTTTGAAAATTGCTTCAACTAAATTATAAATTAATGATCTTAAATTTAGCTGCTTCTCTTATGTTGGTTTTACAATAGTTTATTGCTCTCTAAATCCTCAACTTTTCACACCTCTCCCACCCCATTCTTATTTTAGAGAAAAAAGTTGAAAACCTTTATATTTGTTTGATCTTTTACTTTTTAAGTGGACAGAGTGTAACACCAAGTTTAATACCCACCATTTCTCCCTTTGTTTTACTGCATGTCCTTTTAAACTTTTTTATGGTGGAAATTTTCAAACATAGTGTGAGGAAAATGGGTTTTTGACCAGAACTGGCTTTGAAAGTGCCCATTGTGTATACATATAAGAGCCTGTCTGCACATCAATGGCATGTTTACCAGTGGCAGAGCCACTAGTCAGTCACAGAAATTCCGGCGCTGGGGTGGGTGGAGAGGCCGTCCTCTCCTGAGTTCCTGTGCTTACTTGGACAGGCACCCGTCAGTCACAAGGGACCTGCCCACAGAGTTCTTTCTGAGGCAAGGGGGTTTGGAGTGGAGCTGGAGGCTGGAGAGAGTGAGCTGGGGAACCAAACAAGAGGAAGTGGAGCGCACGTGGAGAGAGAGTGAGCCAAGCAGCTGGGATTTGGAGTGAAGAGAGACTGAGCCATGAGAATAAAAACCTTTAATCCTCAATCTCTCACCCTTGTTTTCCTTTGGTCCTATCAGATTCATAGTGAACTTGCCCAGGGTGGGGAACCGCCTTCCTGCGGGAGCTACACATAGCAGAGTAGAGAGAGTTCTATAATAAATCACCATATACATATTA
This sequence comes from Manis pentadactyla, assembly GCF_030020395.1. Lineage (NCBI taxonomy): Eukaryota > Metazoa > Chordata > Mammalia > Pholidota > Manidae > Manis > Manis pentadactyla. The sequence goes on from NC_080020.1 coordinate 14,403,699, forward strand.
TTCAGCTTCAACAGTTTTCAAAATTTTGCCATTCTTGGTTCACCTATTTTTCTACCCACTCCCTTTTCCCTTCTCTATTATTATTTACAGGACTTCAGGAAAAATTTACATATATATATATTGAAATGTACAAATTTCAGCCATACAATTTTAACAAATGGGTACACCTGAGTAACCCACACTTCTGTCACCGGACAGAACATTTCCATCTTCTCGGGAAGTTTTTTTGTGTCTCTTCCCAGTCAATCCTTTCTTTCTTCATCCCCAAAGAGGGATAATCAGAGTTCTGATACTCCCCACCCCAACACCTAAATTAATTTCACTTAGTTTAGAAAGTCAAATAAATGACACCAAATCGTATGTATTCTTTTGTGTGTGCCATCTTTCATTCTGCATAATGGTTCTGAGAATTATCATTCTTATTTGCATATCTATAGCCTGTTCTTATTTATTGTTGAGTTGTATGAATATTCCACAATTTATCCATTAATCTTTTGATAGATGTTTACATTGTCTTCAGTTTTTGGCTACTGGGAATGAAGCTGAATAAACTTTCTCTTTTTTCCAACTTTATTGAGGTATAATTAATATACAAAAAACTGCATATATATACATTTTGATGAGTTTGGATGCATTTATCAGTGACACATCACCAAAATCAAGGTGATGAACACATTCTGTTAATATGCCTGATGAAAGTGATTCTCAACCATTACACAAATTTTATATTCCTCGAATAAGTGTCACTTGGTTGTGATATACTCTGTTCTGCTCTATCTGATTAAGTATTTTTTGTATCTTTATTAATGAGGAAAGTTAGTCTACAATTTCCTTCTCTTGTTAGGTCTTTGCCAAGTTTTAGTTATCAGGGATATGTTGGTTTCATAACATGAGAAGGAAATGTTCTTTTTCTTTTGTTTTTCTGAATGAGTTTGTGCAAATTTGCCATTTCTTTTTCCTTTAAATGTATGCCAGATTTCACCAGTTAAACTCTCTGGGTCTGGACATTTCTTTGTGGGAAATTTTTTGATAAAAACTTAAATTCCTTTGATAAAGGGCTATTTAGATTTTGTATTCTATCTCTTGTTACTTTTGGTAAGTTTTGTTTTTTAAGGCATTTATCCAGTTCATCTGGGTTATCAAATTTATAGTCACATATAGAACATATAGTCACATATAGAATCAGCTGTTCACAATATTCCATTTTAATCCTTTTGATATCTGTAGGATCTGTTGTGATACCTCCTTTCATTCCTAATATTGATTATTTGAATACTGTATTTTTGTTTCTTTTCTAGACTAAATACTGAAAATTAATAAAAAATTACCATGCAGATAACAATTTAAACAATAGATGTTATTCATTAAAATGATTATAAATTTCTGTAGAAAATTTTTGCAGGAAACTTATTTTTCTTTCATAAGACATTTAATATACTTATAACCTTCACATAGTCATTTTCAAATAGTTACAAACAAAACAAAAAAAGCAAATAGGATTAGTTCCCTGAGAAAAGAATTTTTTAAGGAAGCTTGTTATAATATTGGTTTATTCTAATATGATGTGTAATTTGGAATGAGGGTTTGTCCTACAGTCTATCCAAGTGGGTTTAGGGCCAGGTAAAACTTGTCATGTTAGAATCTTACCTAAATTATTTTGGTTTGCATTCAGGGAAAGGGGTTGTAGCAGGTGCTGGTGTACTTTGAAGACTATAGTGCTGTATATTAATTCTATAATAATAGCTCCATTTAAAAGAACATAAACATTTTGTGTCAGATATTCTCTTATGCCAGAAAGACTCTCTGGTCTACTGAGACACTTCCCAAAGTGGCTTTATGTGACCCTGATTCATAATAGCAATGTACTAAGTACTTATCATGTGATAGAGTGCTGTGCTAAGTGTTGGGAATACAGGGCAGATAATGTACTTGCTCCTAGGAACTTACATTCTAATGGGCTGGAGATAACAAACAAATGAACAAATAAATAAGAGAATTTCAGATAATGTCAAGTGCTGTGACTAGACTAAAACAGTTAACAGGATTCAGAGACTGCAGGGGAGGGGTTACTGTTAGATGGGCTTATTCTGGTGAGTTCTCTTTGAGGACATGACATCTGGGCTGAGAACAAAATGATTAAAAGTTACCAAAGGATTGGAGGAAGGACATTCTAGGCAGAGAGAAGAGCAAAGTTTCTGGTAGAAATACAAGTGCTTTGTTAGAGAAACAGAAAAGGTAAAGTGGTTGTACCTAAGTGGTAAAAAAAAAAAAGCTGGACGCAGTCATCAAATACAAATTGTGAATGATTTAAAAAGTACTGCCAAATTGACTATTTAAATTTATATTGATTGATATTTTTAATTATCAATGAAAATTATCAAATTAAGAAAGTATATATTTGATTGAGTTTTGCCTTCAGGATCATGGTAATTCAAATTCTGGAATAAGAACACTATTCCAAAACCAAGAAGAATAAATTCTATTTTTGAAGGCTTTTATATTAAATAATAATTTCTCTAGCAGGTATATTTAGCACAATAAAATTATAACACTATTACATTAAGAGCAGTATGAAAGCAATGTGAAAATAAAGGACCACCTAAAGAAAAACTTATAATAGTAAATCCACTTGTCATTAATCTATTGCTTAAAGAAATTACACTAAAACCCTGGCACTATCCCAAATAAGTATACATTGCCATATGTCAAGGTAAAGATTAAATGGATTAACTATTACTGGTTTTGATTGCTGCTGGTATTGTTTATTATTATCTGAGAGAGAAGAGCTTATATAGATAGTTGTGTTTTACTTCTGGAGACACAGAAGTAAGTAATACCCTAACCAACACAGTTTCTAGATTTGGGCTTTAATAAAACATGAATGTAGCACAAAACAAAGGTAAAAAACCGAGGCAATTTACATTGTAAGACATATTCAAGACTTTATACTAATATATCTTATCATTGCTTTTGTTTTTGCTTTTCAAATCACTGTTATATTTCTGTTCTGGGCATTAAAGTAATTCTTGTTACTTATTGTTCATTAGTGCTTATGGTAGGAACAGTAATAAATAAGATTTACTGTGGGAACACTCGTAAGCTCAAACCGAAAGCAAACCAAAACTCCCTTTTCCCTTCAATATGCTTTTCTGATCTGAAAAGAACTGTTAGGTTCTTTGAATAAAATCTTAAATATAAGATGCTACATACTTAAGGTTTCCTAATACAATGACCATGGAAATAAAGTAATTATTCAATAACTAATGTAAATGTAGTTTTCTCTCCTCTATGCTTGTTATTATTATTTTTTATTGAGGTATAACTAACATCCGAGATTATATTAGTTTTAGGTGATGACATAATGATTCAATATTTGTATACACTGTTAAATGATCACCACAAATAGATCTAGTTTCCCTGTCACCATATAGTTACATAATGTGCAATAAAATATTGACTATAGTCACCATGTTGTATATTACACCCCCTCAAATCTTATTTATTTTATATTTGGAAATATTTACCTCTGGACTCCCATCTCCCATATCCCACAAACCCCCTCCTCCCCTCTGGAACGACCAATCTGTTCTCTACATCTACGAGTTTTGTTTGTTCACTTGTTTTGTTTTGTAGATTCCACATATAAGTGAAATTATATGGTGTTTGTATTTGTGTTATTTCATTTAGCATAATACCCTCAAGGTCCATCCATGTTGTTGGAAATGGCAATTTCCTCCTTCTTTTTATAGCCAACTAGTATTGTATTGTGTGTGTGTATATGTATATATGTAAAATACTTATGTAAAGAAGAAAAAAATATGCCTCTTTTTAATCTACTTATCCATCCACGGACACTTTGTTTCCATATCTTGGCTACTGTGAATAGTGCTGCAATGAACACAGGGATGCATATTTCCTTTTGAATTAGTGTTTTTGTTTCCTTCAGAAAAATACCTAGAAGTGGAATTGCTGGATCATATTCTATTTTCAATTTTTTGAGGAACCTCCATACTGTTTTCCATAGTGCCTGCACAAATTTACATTTCCAGCAACAGTGCAGGAGCGTTCCCTTTTCTCCACATCCTCAATAACACTTGCTATTTCTTGTCTTGTGGATAGTAGCCACTCTGACTGGTGTGAGGTATTCCTTATGGTTTTGACTAGCATTTCCCTGATGATTAGTGATATTGAGCATCTTTGCATGATTGTTGGCCATCTGTATGTCTTCTTTGGAAAAATTGTCTACTCAGATCCTTTCCCCATTTTTTTTTTTTTGAGAGGGCATCTCTCATATTTATTGATCAAATGGTTGTTAACATCAATAAAATTCTGTATAGGGGACTCAATGCACAGTCATTAATCAACCCCAAGCCTAATTCTCAACAGTCTCCAATCTTCTGAAGCATAACGAACAAGTTCTTAAATGGTGAACAAGTTTTTACATAGTGAATAAGTTCTTACATGGTGAACAGTGCAAGGGCAGTCATATCACAGAAACTTTCGGTTTTGATCACGCATCATGAACTATAAACAATCAAGTCAGATATGATTATTCATTTGATTTTTATACTTGATTTATATGTGAATCCCACATTTCTCCCTTATTTATTATTATTATTTTTAATAAAATGCTGAATTGGTAGATGCAAGATAAAGGTAGAAAACATAATTTAGTGCTGTAAGAAGGCAAATGTAGATGATCAGGTCTGTGCCTATAGACTAAGTATTAATCCAAGCTAGACCAGGGCAATAAAACATCCACGTATGCAGAAGATTTCTCTCAGAACAGGGGGGGTGAGGTTCTAAGCCTCACCTCTGTTGATCCCCAATTTCTCACCTGATGGCCCCCCTGCGACTGTGCCTGTCTTAGGTTGTTCCTCCCTTGAGGAATCTTACCCGTCTCTGGCTAACCAGCCGTCTTCTGGGGCCATACAGGGAAATGTAAAGTTGGTAAGTGAGAGAGAAGCAATATTCTTTGAAAAGGTTAGCTTTTTACTTCTTTGCAGATTTATACCCTGTGGCTTCTATGCCCAGCATTTGTCTTGAGGTATCTTTACCACTTGGAAGAATTATGATACTCAGTAATTTTCAATATGAGGCACAAATTCTACTAAAGGGCTGTAATTAGGCAGGAAGAAGAAAAGCTATAGAAGTAGCAGACGGAAGAAAACATGCCTTTCCCCATTTTTTAAAATAGGATTTTGTTTTGAGTTGTATGAGTCTATATATTTTGAATGTTAACCCCTTATTGGATATATTTGTTCTTTCATTATGTTTGCCTTTTATTTTGTCAAAGGTTTCCTTTGCTGTGTAGACGCTTTTTAATTTGATGTAGCCCCATTTGTGTATTTATGCTTTTGTTGCCATTGCCTTTGGATTCAGATCCAAACAAATATCATCAAGAGCAATGTTAAGGAGCTTACACCTGTTTTCTTATAGAAGTTGTATGGTTTTTGGTTTTTATTCACGTTTTTAATAAACTCTGAGTTAATTTTTATGTATGCTATGAAAGTGGTACAATTTCATTCTTTCTGTATGTAGCTGTCTAGTTTTCCCAACACCATTTATTGAAGAGACTGTCCTCACCGTATTTTATACTATTGCTTCGTTTGTTGTAAGTTAATTGACCATATGTGTATGAGTTTTTATCTGGGCTCTCTACTGTGTTTCTTTGATACATGGGTCTGTTTTTATGCCAATACCATAATGTTGTGAGTACTGTAGCTGTGTAATATAGTTTGAAGCCAGGGAGCACGATGCCTCAAGGTTTGTTCTTCTTTCTCAAGATTGCTTTAGCTGTTTGGGATCTTTTGTGGTTTCATACAAATTTTAGAATTGTTTGTTTTACTTCTGTGAAAAATGTCATTGTTGTACACTTGTAGATTGTACTAGATCTGCAGATTACTTTGGATAGCACGGCCATTTTAACAGTATTAATTCTTACAATGCATGATTAGAGTATCTTTTCATTATTCATATATTCTTCAGTTTCTTTCATTAATGTCTTGTAGTTTTCAGAGAATAGGTCATTTGCCTTCTTAGTTAAATTTACAGGTATTTTATTCATTGTTTTCTTAGTTTCTCTTCCTGATAGTTTGTTGTTAGTGTGTAAAAACACAACAGACTCTTGTATATTGATTTTATATCTTACAACTTTACTGAATTTATATGTAAGTTCCAAAAAAACTTTGGGAGTATTTAGGAGTTTCTCTATATAAAATATTACACAAATAGTGACAGTTTTACTTCTTTCTTTCCAATTTGGATGCCTTTTATTTCTTTTTCTTGTCTAACTACTGAAGCCTGCTGGGTTTAGTATGGTGGAGTCATTGGAGAGAAACCAGGCTGGTGCAAGCCTCCCCACCAGGTTTAGAGAGCCTAGGCTGCAGGGTGGTGCTGGGTTAGGCCAAGCCTGCCGATCAGGTTTAGTTGGGTGTGGCTGTTGGGGCTGCCAGGCCAGCACAAGTCCACATGCCAGATTTAGTTGGCTCTGTGATGGGAGAGCAGAAGGGTGGGGTAAGCACTGGTAGCAAGGTGTGCAAAAATTTCGCTTGCCAGTGACGGTGATAGCAGGTTATAAGGAGAGTGAAAAAATGGTGCCCACCAGGGCCTCTGTGCACTGAGAGGGTTGTTAGACCCCTTACCATCCAGCTGACATTAAGTGCAATCTGCTGCTTTTGTACCTTGGGTGAGTGAGTGCGTACAAGTGCTTCAAGAGTATTCTGTTTCCTATAGCTCTTTGTGTCTCCCGGATGTTAAGCCCTGTTGGTTTTCAAAGCCAGATATTTTTGGGGTTTGTCTTTCCTGTGTGGGTCCCAAGGATTAGAGTTTGATGTGGTTCTTGAATCACTTAATCCTCAGGGATAAGGTCTGTATTTGTGAGATCCCTTCTGCTTGTGGGTCACAGCACCAGGGGTAGTGCTTTTGGCAAAACCGTGTCTCTACTCCTCCTACTCGACACCATGTGGCCCTTTTATCTTATACTGTGGAGGAGCTATTCTGCTAGTTTTCTGTTCTATATGTAGCCATAGACTTGGTGTGTCAGTGGTAGGAGGAGGGTTCATGGTCTTCCTACGCCACCATCTGTTACTTCAAATTGACATAATTTATCATGCTGTGTGAGTTAATGAGTTTTGTGTTTTATTTCTATGATTAGCTTAAAATCTTTTATAGACTTAGAAGGTTGTCCTTTATAACCCTAAACATAATAAAAAAATAAGTGACGTATTCTAACATATTCTTTTTCTTGTTTTCTTAATTCATGGATTTATCAATCAAGATTTTCCCAAACATTTAAGGAAAAAATTGTAGTATTCAGAAAGTAGCTCATAAATTCAGCATGCTGAACTGTTATGTTAAAAAAAAAGTATTTGAATAACTTTTAAAGTTGGTATGCTTAGAATTTTCAGGAGTAGAGGCTGTATGTATAGCAGAAGAGACTAGTACAGCGTCTTGCAGCAGGAGGTTCTGTGTTTCACTGTGAGAGGAGACTGGGAGAAGAAAAAGAGGCAACACCCAGATGCCCTAAACTGCCTTTCTTGTCTCATGTTCAGTGTCTCCTTTAGCTACAGGCTTTGTCGTTTGACCTTGGGTTACCAAAAAACATTACTATAGTACATCAAAACTGGTTTTGGTTAAGTATGACAGAGGTATTACCAGGGGCTTTACTATGTCCATTTTTATAAAATTACCTACAACCTAACTACTCTAGGGACATGTGTATTATAGCGGATACGATACTTCTAAGATTTGGCTCTCTATGCCTTGTAACTCTCTTGGATAAGAGCAGAAAGTTCATCCAGGTTTGAGGGAATTATGGTATGTGCAGACTCTAACAGCTCCTTGACATACTATCATTTCACCTTACATATTATTCAGAACTATTAACTTCTGCTTGAATGACAGTCTTCATATGTCCTTTCCTTGTTCTTGAGGCAGACTGAGGTAGCTCGACTATGTTAGTACCTTGTGACTTGTGACACTGGGTATTCCAGGTCCTACTTGTGCAGACAGATAGGTTGTCTTCCTGAAAACTCATCTCAAGTTAACTCTCTTATCATCAAACATCTCAGAAGAATAATTTTTATCTACTGCCATCAATTTTGCATTTCTTATTCATTTCTTTTCAGCCTTTTGCTCTGTGGCATTGGTCACAACCATTGTTTTGAAACTGCTTCTGTAATGTTTCCTAATGACCTACAAAATTTAAAGGGTCCTCTACTCAATCTCTATCCTACTTGGCCACTTTTTAAAGAGTTTGGTATTAAATATCCCCTCATAGTTACTATTCTTCCTGAGATTCCAATATCTTATACTGTCTCGACTTTCTTCTGTCTTCTTTGATATTCTGCTTCTTCTTAATTTCATTATTTGGCTTCTCAACCTCAGCTTCACCTTTTTTTTGGTATCATTAATATATAATCAAATGAGCAACATTGTGTTTACTAGATTCCCCCATTATCAAGTCCCCACAACATACCCCATTACTGTCACTGTACATCCACATAGTAAGATGCTATAGAATCATTACTTGTCTTCGCTGTTCTAAACTGCCTTCCCCACGCCACCCCTACATTATGGGTGTTAATCGTAATGCCCATTATTTCCCTTCTTCCTCCCTTCCCACCTACCCTCCCCAGTCATTTTCCCTTTGGCAACTGTTAGTTCATTCTTGGGTTCTGTGATTCTGCTGCTGTTTTGTTCCTTCAGTTTTTCTTCGTTCTTATACTCCACAGATGAGTGAAATCATTTGGTACTTGTCTTTCTCTGCCTGGCTTATTTCACTGAGCATAATACCCTCTAGCTCCATCCATGTTGTTGCAAATGGTAGGATTTGTTTTCTTCTTATGGCTGAATAATATTCCATTGTGTATATGTACCACATCTTCTTGATCCATTCATCTACTGATGGACACTTAGGTTGCTTCCATTTCTTGGCTATTGTAAATAATGCTGTGATAAACATAGAGGTGCATATGTCTTTCTGAAACTGGGATCCTGCATTCTAAGGGTAAATTCCTGGGTCAAATGGTATTTCTATTTTTAGTGTTTTGAGGAACCTCTATACTGCTTTCCACAATGGTTGAATTAGTGTACATTCCCACCAGCAGTGTAGGAGGGTTCCCCTTTCTCTGCATCCTCACCAGCATTTGTTAGGATGTTGGCCATCCTAACTGGTGTCGGTGATATCTCACTGTGATTTTAATTTGCATTTCTCTGATAATAAATGAAGTAGAGCATCTTTTTCCTGTGCCTGTTGGCCATCTGAATTTCTTCTTTGGAGAAGTGTCTGTTCAGATCCTCTGCCCATTTTTTAATAGGGTTATTTGCTTTTTTGGTGTTGAGGCATGTGAATTCTTTATATATTTTGGATGTCAATCTCTTAAAGGATATGTCATTTATGAATATATTCTCCCATACTGTAAGATGCCTTTTTGTTCTACTGATGGTGTCCTTTGCTGTACAGAGCTTTTTAGTTTGATGTAGTTCCACTTGTTCATTTTTGCTTTGTTTCCCTTGCCTGAAAAGATATGTTCATGAAAAAGTTGCTCATGTTAATATTCAAGAGTTTTGCCTATGTTTTCTTCTAAGAGTTTTATGGTTTCATGACTTACATTCAGGTCTTTGATCCATTTTGAGTTTACTTTTGTGTATGGAGTTAAACAATAATCGAGTTTCATTCTCTTTCATGTAGCTGCCCAGTTTTGCCAATACCAGCTGTTGAAGAGGCTGTCATTTCCCCCATTGTATATCCATGGCTCCTTTATCGTATATTAATTGACCATATATGCTTGGGTTTATATCTGGGCTCTCTAGTCCATTCCATTGGTCTATGGGTCTGTTCTTGTGCCAGTACCGAATTGTCTTGATTATCGTGGCTTTGCAGTAGAGCTTGAAGTCAGGGAGCGTAATTCCCCCTGTTTTATTTTTCCTTCTCAGGATTGCTTTGGCTATTCAGGGTCAGCTTGACCTCTTTAATGAAACTATTTTCCAAGACTGTAGTCTTATTCTCCTTCAGTTGACATTCTGTCTCTTTTAGGTCATATATTCTCATGACTTTACGCTCACCTCTGTTAGCATGCTTTCTAATCCTGTTTAAATACACTTTTGGTCTCCAGACAGTTGCTTGCTACACTTGTCTATCTCTATAGGGATGTCCTGCAGTTCATCAGGTTCAACGTTTCCAAACTCAGAACTGAGATTTTTTTCAACTTTGCTCTCCCTTGAATCCTCCTTCAAATGAGGCAAGTTGACATGGATGAAAGAGCAGGGATCTAGAATTGGACGAAGTTGGAATCAAGTCACTGCTGCAATACTGACTGCATATCAATCTTCTCATCTTTAAATAGGGACACTACTACTTATTTTGTAGGTTGTGGTAAGGATTCAATAATCTAACATCTATGTGGGACATAACCACATATGGCCCACAGTAAGAACTAGTCTTCTTTTCTTTTCAGTCAGTCAGTACTATCATTTTTCCCAGTCAGGCTGGCTGGAGAATGGAGTGACCACTGATTTCTCCCTTTCCCTCATTTCTCTAATCCAACTGGAAACCAGGTTCTACACAGTCTATTCCATAGTATACTTTCTATTCTTTATTCATAGTTGTAAACTGGACTCCTGCAATAGCCTAAGGAGTCTCCTTGCCTCCAATCTCTCCTCTTTTAATTCACCTTTCATACTGTGTCGAGATGAACTTTGGGACACTGAAGTGCGATCATCACCATTACAACTAACTTCCTCCTGATTTCTCCTCACAGCAGTGAAGAAAATTTTCCCCTGTGATGAGAACTCTTAGGATTTACTTTGGAAACAACTGTCCTATATGCCACACTGCAGTGTTAGCTATAGTCACCATGCAGTTACATCCCAGTACTTACTTATCTCATAACTGGAAGTTTGTGCCCTTTAGCCCCCTCTTCCATTTCCTGCCTCTGATAACCATAAATTTGATCTTTTTCTTTGAGTTTGGTTTACTTTTTTTTTAATTGCACATATAAGTGAGGTCATACAGTATTTGTCTTTCCATAAGTCCTATTTTCAAGACAGGTCCTCATGCAGAAGCCTCTTACCCACCCCGGTATTCCAACTGCTCACCTTTTTGAACCTTTTCTATGTGCTTCATGAAGCACATCTAACATACAAAAACGCAAATCTCTGTTTTGGCATGAGGGTATGTCCTCTAAGTTTTTTTAGGACACCTTTGTAGAATTTCACAGCAACATACTGGGCTAAAATTTTGAGGGTAATCTATAAATATGCCTGAATCCATTCTCTCCTAAATATTTCAGAATTTATTTTCTCAAATTGTATACTGGATTCTTTTTCCTCAAATGAAATGTAGCAAACAATCTTCCCTGGCCTCTCCATAACTAATTCAGGTTAATCAATGGTCCCTATTCCCTCTGTAGAATTTCATGATAGATGCTCACATAAAGCTGATCATATACCTATAATAATTAACCTATAATAATTAGCCTGTCTAAAGCAGGCTCACGTATGCTTGGCAGTTGAACTCAATTTTGCTATGTCTTTTGTGTTTCCAAACCAATTATGCTTATTGTAGTTGTAATTACTTAATCTTATTCAATATTACTGTGAAGTAATGGGGTTGCGAAAACACCAGAAAGGTGGAGATACAAGTTGATTACTTGAGGACACTGGGACATTGGTCTTCTATTTTTGGCCTAGGTGTGAATATAGCTTCAAAGACAAATGAATTTGGTTAAAAAACCAGAAAAGTCTGAAATGAAAGAATTAAATAAGCATAGAGATTATTTGTGTAAATTGTTTCCTGAGTGATGATACAAACTCCAAATATAAAAGCATAAAATTCCTCTCTCTTAGATCTGGCAAGACCCTAAATATGTGACCATAGTATCACCTGTAGCTGCTGGTCCCCACTGGAAACTCTGCAATGTCAGTAAGTTGTGATGAGATGTCCTGTATCTGTTCCTGCTCTGGTGGCCACCTTGCTGCATTAAATTATGAGGCTGGGTTAAATACAGGATAACTTTCTGTGTGTTTTCAGTCTCTTCCTGCCTATTTGTAGACCACTGCAACAATGCAAATACCTCAGTGAAAAATGAGTCTGAAAAAGAGTTGTCTCAGTAAAAAAGTGAGAGGAATACTTAAGAGTTGTGTGATAAAGGCACATTGCTAAAAATTTGCTTCTAATTACTTAGGGTAAGACTGTAAGGGGTGGAAAAATTAAAAATCTTGAAGGATTCCACACTGATTGCTTCCAAGTATCTTTACATTTTTGCTGCATTTTAGAGAAAATGTAACTGGAAACTGTAGATGACAAATTATGTGTATACTTACACAGAAAAATAAGTAATTTCAATCAGCAGCTCCACTCCAAAGAAAAGGACTTGGTTCTAAAATTTATTTAATTAAAATGTTTGTTATATTTATTTTAAAAATTGATTCCCTATTTTAACAGACTTTTAAAATTAACTGAACAACTATTGATCTGGCCACATCAGGTAAGATGGTTTCTACTACATGTTAACCTCAAACACTGAGATTTTCATTTGTTACTTTACTGCCCACTCACATAGATGTCTGTGTCACTACCTTGTTTCCCCTATATGCTTACATTTATGTATTCTATACACCCTCTTCCAGGTAATTTCTAAAAATGTTACTTACAAACCTTATTTTTGTAGGATCCCGCTGTTTTATAAATTTATTCTCTAATTAGAACCTATTTTGCTATGTTCTTTGTTTGTAGTCCTTGAATAGTTTGATGTATATAAAGCCAAATATTTTAGTAATTAAATTTGTAAAGCCTGTGTTTGCCAAAGGGACTAAGATAGTTTATATATAATAAAATGCACTTGTTTAAATGTATAGTTTGATGATTTTGACAAATTTATATACCAGTCACTACCACCCCAATCAAGATCTAAAATATTCCAGCACTCCAGAACATTCCCTCATTTGTCTTTGCAGCCAATTTCTCACTCCCTCCTGGCCCCAGGAAACCAATGATTTGCTTTCTTTTAGTGTCGATATGTTCCTTTTCTTATTTCATATAAATGGAATCATACAGTATGCACTCTGTTTCATTAAGATTCATTCACCCTGTGGCATTTATCTGTACTTTGTTCCTTTTTATTGTGAGTAAAATTTTACTATATGGATATGATGTGTAACTCTGGTTTGGAGCTATTATGAATAAAATTGCAAGGAATGATTATATACCCATAATAATCATCCATGTAATCTGTGTGAATATGTTTTCTTTTCTTTGACTAAATATGTAGAAGTGGACCTGTCAGGTCATATGCTAAGTATATACTTAAAAGTTGCCAATTTCATTTTCCAAACTTCATGTACCATTTTACATTCTCAACAGCAAGGTAAGAGAGTTCAATTTGCTTCATGTCTTTTCTTTAAAAAAGGTCATAATTTTAAAAAGTCATAAATTAGTTATTTATTTATGTACTCATTAATTCATCAATGAATAGTTTTTCTAGGTAGTTAGGATGTGCTAAGCACTGTGCTATATATTTACCTATGTATTTTTTCTTCATTAAGTACTCTAGTAGATTAAAAACATTTAACTCTGGCACATATCCAACAGGTTATGAGAGCTTAGGTATTTTTTAATGTTGCCATCAACTTTCTTGGAACAGAGTGAAATTACTGGTTGGATTCCTGGAGTTGTCTTGGGAAATATTATTTGAATATATTTTCAGCTTTTCAAAATTAGCCTTAGGAAATTCTTGGAAAATCTGCACCTATTTATACTTAGTATGGCCTTTTCATTTTCCTCCTATTCTTTATGAAGGATTTTTATTTTTCTTATTTCTTTTTCTTGGGGGGTGGAATATAAGAATAATTTTTAACATATCTATGAAAACCTTTCTATTATCATTTGCTGAAATCATAATAATAAAACCCCAAAAATGTATATTCTTAAAGTCATTTCTCCTTTTGGTTTCTTCAAGGTTGTATTATGCAACATTTAATATTCTGAATGTATAAATGATTTCTTGACATTTCATATGTAAGCAGTGGGTATAATTTTTATTTTTATGGAAATATAAAATTATTACACAAGCATCCAGGTGTTTTATGATGAACCAAAAATAATTAGAGTCTACTTACCTTAAAAAATTCCTTTTTCTCAACCATCTCATCACCATCTGTATCCAGCATTTTAAAAGCAACATGAAAACCAGTATGGGGTTCTGAAATTAAGTGAAAAATGAATAATTATGTAAATGCTGGTGCACTGCAAGTTATTTTCAGATCTATAGATTTTCAAATTTGAAATCAGAAGCTGTACCAGGGTTATGCCTAAGCAGAGAAAAAACAATCTCTTTGCATGAGAACTGTTTCCAAAGGCTGCTTGTGTTTTCATGGTGCTGTTCTGCTATTGAGGGTTCAATCCTTCAAAGCAAAATTAATCTGAGAACTTAACTTCTTTAGCTCTGCCAGGGGCTTTCCTATATTCTTACAGTACTTTGGCAATTTTCATGTGGATTATTACTCTTCATTTCCATTTTTCAGAGTAGAGTTTTTGGAAAAGTTCTGTTTGGAAATAATTTTGGACTTACAGAAATGTAAAGATAGTAGAGTGACTTCTCTGATGCCCTTCACCCAACTTCCTCTAGTGTTGACATCTTAGATAACCATAGTACCTTTATCAAAACTAAGACATTAACATTGGTAGAGCATTTTAAACTAAACTACAGACTTTATTTGGATTTCAGGTTTTTTCTACTAATGCTGCTTTCCTATTCTAAGATCAAATACAAGAAACCATGTTGCATTTCGTTGTTATGTCTCCTCTAAGCTGTGAAAGTTTCTCAATCTTTCCTTCATTTTCATGACATTGACAGTTTGAAGAATGGTCAGGAATTTGTGGAATGTCAGATGAGGTTTTTTTCAGTATTCCTAAAGGAAGGTCAAGTCTGATTCTTCTGTTCAATAAGCTTTCTATTAAGGAGACAAAGTTATGGGGAGTCAGTGTAACATATATGCCAAAGTTACAGTGGAAAGGAGGTAGAAAGGACCTAAAGGGATAATCTAATTCAATAGTATCATTTTATAGATAAACTAAGGTTCTAATAATATTTTTACTGATAAAGACATAAATACCAAACCTTCAAAACCCTGTGTGGTAAAAATAGACAATTCCATAGGATTGTTGAGAAAAATTGTAGGATACTTACTAGTAAGGATTGTAAGCAAGAAAAGATACTCCATATATGAAATTAGCCCTGAAAGAGATAAAATAAAAGCATCAGAAATTAAGTTTTAGACGGTTTATATGTAATTATATATACACACTTGTATGGAAATTTCACCTAGTTAAAAACACATTTTTATTTTAAATTATCTCTCTTTGGCATAGCAGAAACTTTTAAAATAGAGTTATGTACAGTACTAATACCTGAGAAAAGATACTATATTTCATCAGGTTACTACTACTAATGAGGGGGAAAGGATGCTGGCTAGCAAATAACAGGTATTCACTCCAGGTTTTATTTGCATGGCACTTCAGTAATATAATATCTCATGTGAAGCGAATTTATAATTCAATAGAATAACAGAGATCGGGATATACCAAAGGTGAAACTATATTATTTAAAATGAAATAACTAAATCTTTGTAGCAGTAACTTGATTTTCCTTTGGGAAATCATTCCTTCCTCATTCTCAAACATGCAGTTTGGGTAGGATGCCCACTCTCACCTTTGGAGGTAGATGGAGGGAGAGTCAGTGTATTCCCCTAGAACTGGGGCAGGGATGAGCACACTTGCCTCTTAGCTGTCCTAGGTTAATGAGCCAGTTGCATTAATCTGGTTGCAGGGACTGGTTCAGGGATGTGCCATGATCTAGCTGGGCCACTCAGAGTATAATTTCTGCTGAGATGCTGGATCATTCAACTTCATTTTTTCCCCTGCCTTCCCCTCCAACCCCAGCTTTGCTGAAGGGAGAATGGAAAGAGTGCCCAGGGCTGCCGGATAGGCAGTATGAGAGACTGAGAGGAGTCAATATTTAGTTGACAGGCTTAAAGATGGATAGTGGTGATGTTTGAGCCCTAGTTTAAGCTGGGCTTGAAGCTAGCTCTATGTCTGGTCACTAAATAAATTTCTTTTCTTGCTCAAGTAGATAGTGTCAGGTTTTTTAAGCTTGAAATGGAAAGAATAATATATAACATCTTATATATCACCTATAACATCTTATATAGCTTCTTGATAAGCTAAAAATAATTCCCTTCTGGATCATAAGCGTGGTAAAAGCAAAATACAAATTAAATAACTTTATCATGGAAAATTTCAATTATATAAAAGTAGAGAGAATACTATGAAGAGTAATTGCATTATATATATCAGCTTCAGTAATTATCAATTCTTGGCAGGCCTTGTTTCATCTATACCTTTCTTTACTCCCCCCTACTTTAAACTGGACTACTTTGAAATAAATATCCTATCGTATCACTTCCTAGTAAAAAATTCAGGCTCTATCTCTAAAAAGACTGTTCTCTCCCTTCAAATGTATTTACCATACCTAAAAAATTATCAATAATTTCTTAATATCATCAAGTTCAAATCAGTGTTACAAGTCCCTGCTTCAGAAAAAAATATTTTTAGGTGTGCTCAATCAGAATTCAAAGGTCCTTGCAGTACACTTTGTGGATGTCTCCCATGCCACTTTTTTCCTTAAAAATGGGATATGCTTGTAAGTTTACACGTGACAGGAATGACACAGTGGAGAGAGACTGCTGATATGGTAGAGGGAGGTCATGACACCAAAGCAGAGAAGTTTTGCGAAGGCAACAGATGAGGCCTGGTACCAACGCAGAGGCAGGGCGGCTCTGTTAAAGGAATAGTGCTTCTATGAGGGAAGGGCAGGTGGGAATGACACATGCAGCTGCAGGGTGCCAGGCAGATCTGGAGGTGAGTTTTGTCCTTTATGTAAAGAAAAAGAAAAGCCCTTAAAAATTTATTAAGTTCTCCTCTGCACAGGATATATTTCATTACAAATTTTATCAATTTTAATAATTATCTTCATGATTCTGAATGTAGAAAACATGGTATTATTAGACATACATTCTCATAATCTGTAATAGAGCAGAGCAAGTTTAAAAACCATGCTTTGTGTTTAAGCTGCCATAGTCATGGGTTATTTACTTCAATTAAGTGACTATACCATATTAAATCTGGTAGTACACTGAATAACTTCAACTTAAATAATATCTAGTTCAGGAGAAGGAAAAAAATTCTATACAATAGTAGCAAGTCACTAAGTATTAAGCTGATTAAATGTTGGTCACTAGGAGGCAGAAATTTCATGTAATGTTTTAGAAATAGTTTACAACAAAAGGAAGTGTTTCAATGAAAAAAATTACATGATGATAATTTTATGTTTTTATTCAGATGTCAATAAACAGTTGATGTAGTTTTGTAAACTTTATGGAAGTATTACTGCTAAATGGATTTAATCTTGTTGGTAAAATACCAATTAATCCTAATTGGGAAGATTAATATAAATTACTGAAGAGTTTTGATTGGAAAATATTTTTAAAAACATGTAGTCTTCATACTTTAAATACATAGGAAAGGTACCTAAAATTACATACCAAAAATACTCAAAGGACTCAATGACTAGATCAGAATAATTTGTAATTAGCATGTAATATATTTAATTTTAGATGAGTATCTATTATCTGCTAGAGAACACTTTAGGTAACATGTTAGGCAAGTGGGGATACAAAAATAACCACATGAAATTTTCCTCTTAGAGACTTTATGGTTTAAGTAGAGAATGTGAAAGGCAATACAGTATAGCAAAATGCAAAAAATGAGAAGGAACAAGACCTCTGTTTAGTGCTTGCAGAGACTGCAGTCATGGAGTACGAGAGCTGATGGGTGGGAAGCATTTAATAATTGGGAGTATAGATGGGACTCCGGCCACACTGCAGTACCAGGTGGCACTTACAGGCCACACTACAGGCAATCTGAGGTAATGTGAGATGAGGCTATGCAAGCACTTTTCCCCAGAAGTAAGTATGCTTCTAAGGGCCTTAGAAATGTGTCTTTCTTTTAAGTACTACAGCTTCATTCATCTCTCATCTTTCAAATATTTTCCTAGGAATTTACCAAAGAAAACAAAATCCCTGATTCAAAAAGATACATACATACCTGTTTACTGTCGCATTATTTGCAATAGCCAAGATATGGAAGCAACCAAAATGACCATCAATAGATGAATGTATAAAGGTGGTACATATACACAATGGAATATTTCTCAGCCACAAAAAGAAAAGAAATCTGTCCATTTGCAACAACATGCATGGACCTAGAGAATATTATGCTAAGTGAAGTAGTCAGGTGCAGAAAGACAAATACCAAATGATTTCACTTATTTGTGGAATATAAAACAAAACAAAACAAAATGAATAAAATAGTAGATTCATAGACACTGAGAAGTGACTGGTAGTTATCATGGGGAAGGGTGAGGGGCACAGAAATTCTCAAATCATAATGTAAGTTGGTCACAGGGATGGTAGTACAGCATGGAGAATATAGTCAATGATTTGGTAACATTTTTCTATGTTGACAGATAGTAATTGCACTAGTTGGGGTGAGGATCTAATAAAATGAGTAACTGTTGTACCACTGTGTTGTATACCTGAAACCAATATAAGATTGTATATCAATGATACTTCAAAAAAAAACCAAAACAAACATCTTTCTCTTAAAATAACTTAAACTTTCTGCAGTTTTAATTTTATAAATTTGCCTTGAAATTCATTTTTAACAGAATTTCTAAAATCATGCTTGTATTAGTGCTTGACACAAATGTTGAATTAACCTACTCCTATTATTTTGCCACTTGGTCAAAATTACAGAACTCTCCCCACCCTTCTTTCCTTCAGGGAAAAAAAGAATCAATCATAAAACAACTGAGTTTATATCCACAGATATCACCCAGGTTTTCACAACTGATAACTACAGTTTCTTTCTTTCTTTCTTTTTTTTTTTTAATTGAAGGGTAGTTGACACACAGTATTACATTAGTTTCAGGTGTACAACACATTGATTCAACATTTATATACATGATAATTCTAGGTACCAGCTATCACCATACCAAGTTGTTACAATATTTTGACTATATTCCTTATGCTATACATTACATCCCGGTTACTTATTTATTTTACAATTGGAACTGTGTTTATATATATATATATATATATATTTTTTTTTTTTTTGTGAGGGCATCTCTCATATTTATTGATCAAATAGTTGTTAACAACAATAAAATTCTGTATAGGGGGGTCAATACTCAATGCACAATCATTAATCCACCCCAAGCCTAATTTTCGTCAGTCTCCAATCTTCTGATGCATAACAAACAAGTTCTTACCTGGAGTACAAATTCTTACATAGTGAATAAGTTACATGGTGAACAGTACAAGGGCAGTCATCACAGAAGCTTTCGGTTTTGTTCATGCATTATGAACTATAAACAGTCAGTTCAAATATGAATATTCATTTGATTTTTAAACTTGATTTATATGTGGATACCACATTTCTCTCTTTATTATTATTATTTTTAATAAAATGCTGAAGTGGTAGGTAGATAAGAGATAAAGGTAGAAAACAGAGTTCAGTGTTGTAAGAGAGCAAATGTAGATGATCAGGTGTGTGCCTGTAGACTATGTGTTAATCCGAGCTAGACAAGGGCAATAAACATCCACGTATGCAGAAGATTTCTCTCAGAACATGAGGGGGGAGGTTCTAAGCCTCACCTCTGCTGATCCCCATTTTCTTACCTGATGGCCCCCTGCGACTGTGCCTGTCTTAGGTTGTTCCTCCCTTGAGGAATCTTACCCGTCTCTGGCTAACCAGTCATCTTCCGGGGCCATACAGGGAAATGTTAAGTTGGTAAGTGAGAGAGAAGCCTTATTGTTTGAAAAGGTTAGCTTTTTACATCTTTGCATATTTATGCCCTGTGGCTTCTATGCCCAGCATTTGTCTTGAGGTATCTTTACCACTTGGAAGAATTATGATACTCGGTAAATTCGACATGTGGCACGAGTTCTATTTAAAGGTTGTAATTAGGTAGGAAGAAGAAAAGCTATAGAAGTAGCAGGGAGAAGAAAACCTGGGAAGATTGACTATTTCTTTGACATATCTTCTTGTAGAGTAACTTCAGCATGGATAGGTTTTGAACTACTAATTAAATTGTGCGCACACATTAACATAATAGGAGTATAGTTACATAACCAAAGCATACCTGTAATTACCAGCCATCTCCAGTGAAACCAAGAAAACCAGTTAGGCACCTTAGGCATTTGTGAAAACTTATCTATGATATGGTGGATATTGTCCAACTGAACTTGAACAGTCTGAGAGAATTAAGATAAATTAAAACAACCCATTCCTGGGGACTGTTCACATCCCATATGTTCTTTTAACAGTAAATAGTCTGTGGTTGTAAGATTTTGGAGTGCTACAATTTGCACTTCTCCAAATTCTTGGTTGAGTTCCAACAGTATAGATCCAGTCCAATTTTGTTGTTTTACTGTATGCACAGGCCAGCTTAGATATCTCCTTCCTCATTCCCATGGCAAGTCCAGTAACTGGTGGGATGAGTGCATCTACACCTGTGGCAGTGCGTGGATCTTTGTTGGGGTTTTTTTTGCTGATCATCTTCTGTCATGAGTCTTCCCGAGAGTGCTGATGTTGGAAGTTCTTTTTCATATCGTATCTTAGTTCATTTTCGGGGTAGCCAAATTAGGCTTTGATCCTCTGTATAAACACAAACAGACCCTTTGCCTACACTTTTATATGCCCTTTATATCATTGTGTAGAATTCATTGGAGGTCACCACACAGGAACTGCTTTTTTTTTTTTATCATTAATCTACACTTACATGACGATTACTTTGTTTACTAGGCTCTCCCCTCTACCAGGTCCCCCCTATATACTCCTTTACAGTCACTGTCCATCAGCGTAGCAAACTGTTGTAGAATCACTACTTGTCTTCTCTGTGTTGTACAGCCCTCCCCTTTCTCCCACCCCCCTATGGATGCTAATCTTAATACCCCTCTTTTTCTCCCCCCCCTTATCCCTCCCTTCCCACCCATCCTCCCCAGTCCCTTTCCCTTTGGTACCTGTTAGTCCATTCTTGAGTTCCTACAGTTTCTTTCTTAAAATCCCAAAATGCCTTCAGAAAAGTATTTGTCATGAAAGGATACATCAATGCCACCGTTTCTATCTAAATATCAGTTTTTGGGATTTAAATATTATACCTAAAATCTACTCTTAAATGCCAAATTAACAACAATTTCCTATAATCTTTATTAATTACGATTTAACAGGTAGTTTAATTTATAAATTCACTAAGAAGAGGCCAAGGTCCAGTTAACGTTAAATCTTATAAAACATATAGCAATTACATTACCAATACGACTAATTATAAAGTTACAATGTGCCAGACATAGTCAGGAAACTGAGATTAACTGGCCCAAGGTCATACAGCTAACTACCAAGAGCTGGGAATGCAAACCAGGCTTAAAACCCATGTTATTAATAATTTTTTTGGGTTATGTACCAGATACTATAAATGCTGAAAATATTATTTTATTATTTCTTTAACACAAGGTATTACTGCCTTGTGTTAAAGCAATGAAAGCGAGTACAAAGGAGATTAAGTGACTTCCCCAGGTCATAAAACCAGGAAAAATTTGAATTTAAGTCTGTTGACTCCAAAATACACTCCATTATATACTCTCCATAGACTGCCACCCAGTAAATTCCTATTTTAAAAAATTAGGGATATTTTTAACCTAAGTTTTGGGAAGTTCTGGTGCATATTAGAAGGAATCAGGTAAGGGGTGTAAAGATAATCAGATAGTTTAGTAGAAGGAACTAATACTTGTAGAATATAATTACAGTTATACATGTACATATAGTCTATGTAGTCCACTAAATATTGACCCACTGAGGTATGGGCAGAAACTGATACTTAATAATAATCAATTTGATTATTATTGATTTTATGGAGTAGGGATGCCAACGTTATTACACCTTTTGTCACATTTTGTTTTCTTTATGGGATGTTATGCATTTTTCTCATTTTAAAATTAATGTTGACATACAAAACTTTTTTTAAAAAAGTAATGATTTGAGAATGCCATAGATCTTTATTTTTTTATTATTTTTATTTTGGTATCATTAATCTACAATTACATGAGGAACATTATGTTTACTAGGCTCCCCCATCACCTAGTCCCCCCCAGTGCAGTCACTGTCCATCAGTGTAGTGAGATGCTGTAGAATCACTACTTGTCTTCTGTGTTGCACAGCCCTCCCCATGCCCCCCCAACATTTTACATGCTAATCGTAAGGCCCCCTTTCTTTTTTGCCATAGATCTTTTTTTAGCTAGCTATAAAAACTTGTCTGTGATTCAACAAAAGGATTATGAACCAGTGATCTAGAATTACACTTGAACTTAATCCTTCAATTCCTTCTTCAGACAAAAGGAAAGAATATTATCTGTTAATTCATCAGCAACTTCAGGTGAACATTTTTTTCTATACTTGTCATAGACTGGTCCTTATATCAAAAGGATCAGTAGAGGTCCTCTACCTATTTGTACGAGCATATTTAAATACATTCAAGTGACATTCACTAAAGTGAGATTTGGCTTGAAGAGGGATGACGGTAAAACTAAGAGATATTTATGAATTATTTATTTACTACCCGTAGATAACCTTGGGAAGCTTAGTTAACCTTTGGTGCCTAGTTACTCATCTATAAAAGGAGACAGGAAAGAAGACCTTCCTCACAGGATTGTTGTGTGGGTCAAAGGCACGAACACATGCAGAGGGCTCAGGGCAGCACTCGAGGCACAGGAAGCCTGCAGTAAATGTCTGTAGCTGTTAATGCCGTTCTGCTTGTACAGTATTTTGGAAGCACTTACAGCACTGATAAGGCCACCCCCGGGGAGGGGGCCTGCCTGACCTCTCCTTCCCCAGCCTCTCCAAGGATTCCTTCTCTTTCGTGTGACGCTCAGAATGAGAAGCTCCGCCCCAGGGCCCCTTCTCTCCTCACTGTACACCTGCTTGCTGCACAATGGAACCTGCAACCATAGCTCCACGTGCTTTTTAAATGACGACAGTTCTAAAATCTGAACTCACTATGTCCTCAGCTGGACTCCGTCCCCTCCAAGCTTAGTCCTCCTACGTCCCACGCGTCTCGGTGAATGGCACCATTGTTCACCTAGTTGCTCAAACCAGGAATCTGGGCAAAACATGAATCCTTTTCTTTCCAGCCCTCTTACATCCAATTAGTCACTAAGTCCTATCAATTTTATCACCAAGTATCACCAAAATACCTATTATTATGTTTATATTCTTCCCTCCATTTCCACTACCTCTGCTCCACCCGAGGATCCCCTGCTGATACTGCAGAACCTCCTACTTGTTTCCTCTTTTGCCCCCTTCCTCAATCCATTCACCACCCTGCTGCCAGACTATTTTTTCTAATTTGATCTGTCACTTTCTTGTCAAGACTTTTCAGCGGCAATCCACTGTTCTCAGGGTCAGGTAGCAATCCTCTACGAAGTCCCACAAAGCTGTATATGACTCACGCTCTGCTCCTCTCTCCGGCTTACCTCCAGCTGTCCTCAGCAGCCACTCTTCTTACATGCTTGTAGGCTGGTCTGTGCTTCCTCTTTCCTGCCTTCACCATCTCCCACTCCGCTGCTTCTGCCCAGGCTTTTCTATTACGTCTCTGAAATTCCCATTTCATGGTAACACCTTTAATTTATTCATTGTATGCTTAGTCTCGCCTTAGCTGAAACCTGGTTGTTCACAAAGGGTCCTGGTGCCCCCCTTTTCAAATGGAGATTACTCTTCTTTTTCTACTTTAGTGCCAATTCCAGACTTTCTCTCTTCTAAACTCTTGTAAAAATCTCTTTCCTTTGAAGCTAAAGCCCTGTAGCCAGAAACTATGTTTCTCTTCTTAGTGGTCCTCTACCAAACTTCTCTATTTTTATTTTCAGTCACTGAAGACTTTAGTACCTGTTTCAGTGACTTTCTCTACTCAGTCATCATCCTAGTGATTCCAACACGCATATGACAATACTCTCTCTTAGATCCCTGGAAACCTCACTGCATTAACTTGGCCACCCACTTCTGCTTTAGCCTCCTAGTTCCATGACCACACCCAGAACCCTGAAGTCACCTGGACCTGCTTCATCCCTGAAATTACAAATTCAGACACCTGCTCTATGGTTGTAAGTTCTTTTGTGCTCTCGGACCCCTTGCACACCCGTTTCTCACCCTCGCCGGTGGCTCTCTTGGGACCGCTGCACTTCTTCTTTTCATCTCTCTTCGTTACCTTTCCTCTCTGTTGTCTTGCTTACACTCCAGGACTCATTGCTTAAACCTCTCTTGCCCTCAATATTCTTAACTCCCTAGCCCACAACTCTTCGTCCAACCATGTGCCTGGCAAAATCCTAACCCCAGTGCAACTGTCCCCATTCCTCTCCCCACAGGTGTCCTGCAGAGCCACCACCACACAACCGCCCTGACTGGTGACTCTGTTCTTTTATGACTGACATTATCTTCCATCTTGTAAGCTACCCAGCAATTTTTTTATGTTTCTCTGGTCAGTTCTCTTTCCTCATCACAGAAACAACTTGACACCTTCTTTCTCCATACCTCCTACTTTACACATAAAATCAAAGCTTTCCAAAAATCCTGCATTAACTTCTTGACGTTAAATTTGCAAATATCTGCATTAAACACCCACTGGTTCATTCTTTCCTACAGACACCACAGAAAAGCTCTCCACCCTGTGGAATGCTGCACCTTCCACTGTGCTCTGAAAACAGTCTCTTCTCTCACGTTTTCTGGGATTTTGTCCCACTCATGCTTCCTTTCTCTAACATTTCCACCTCTTCCTCTCATCAGCAAGAGGCATGCTCAAGCCACTTTATCTAAAGTAAGCCCACATTCCCTTGGCCTTTGGCTTCCACCAGCTCCTGCTCTCTGCTCACTTTTGCTCACACCCATGTTTCTCAGCTGGTCTGCACTTAACTTCTCATGTCTTGACTCGCTTCTCCGTTGTTCTGTGATTCTGCTTCAGACCCCATCATCACCGAATCGCACTTGCTCAAGGGCCGAAACACTTCCTTGCTGTTAAATCTACTGAACGTTTCTCAGTCCTCAGCTTAATCAATCTCCTTAATTGATTTATACATACTGGGTAACTCTTTCGTGAACACTTTCTCCTATTGGCTTCTGTGATAACCTTCTCCTGATCTTTCTCTGCCTCTGGCCACTCTGCCTGGTGCCTTTCATGGGCATGTCGTCCTCTTCCGCTCCCTTAAACGTCAGCGTCCCTCCGGGTGCTCCTGAAGGCCTTCTCTTCTTACTTCAGGTGCTCTGCCTCATTCCTCCTCCCCAGGCTTTAATTAAAATCAACCTCTGAATACTGTACCTGTAATTGCTCAAAGAGTTTCAGAAAGTTACTTCCTACTAGAGTATTTTATTATAACTTAGTAACATCTGTTAAAGAACATGGAGTTATAACATTCTCTATGTAGAGTCTCTACTGTATATCCTCTAATATAAAGTTGCAAACTTCATGATTGCTTGGTTAAATTCCTTCATTAGTAATACCTTGGTTAAATAAAACATGTAAGTAGAAATTTAACAACAAACCAAAATTACCTTTATCACCAAGGTCTCTAAAAAAGGTCGATCCACAAGGAGCTGTTTGGATTCCTCCCAGTATATCCTCGAAATCCTTTCAATACACATATAAAAATCTTTGAATTTAATTTATTAAAGTTCATTTTCCAGCTTACCAAAAAACAAAAACTAACACCAAAATAAAAGAATACCCCCACACATTGCTTACCTTTTTTGTCAGCTTCTTGACTGAAGTTTTACCTATGGCAAAAAAGAAATGTTATTTGTACCCACATTCCTTGGTAAAACTTAATTTTCACTAAGAAAGAAAAATCACTTAAAAGAGAAAACAAACAACTAGACATTTATTTAAAAATATATGGCAATGTAGCTAGTATCTGTAACCCAAAGTAATGAGCCAGAGAATTGTAGTTCTTTGTAAGACCTTTCAATTTCACTCACCCTATTTCAACATATGAAATCTTATAACCATCTTTGCTTTATCTTAGTTGTCTGTCTAAATAAATTCTTGCCAAACATGATTTCTTTCTTCACGTGACTGTTAAAATCCATCCTTTTTTGCTTTTACTGATTAAAAAAATAGACATTCGTGTTTTAGAAAGCCTCCTTTCTGAACCCTGAAAAGTTCCCTTAAGATAACAACTTTCCAGTCAAATTTAAAAGGCTAGCTAAGGAGCAAGGGCGGAAGATGGCGGCGTGAGTAGAGCAGCGGAAATCTCCTCCCAAAACAACATATATCTATGAAAATATAACAAAGACAACCCTTCCTAGAATAAAGACCAGAGGACACAGGACAATATCCAGACCACATCCGCACCTGAGAGAACCCAGCGCCTCGCGAAGGGGGTAAGATACAAGCCCCGGCCCCGCGGGAGCCGAGCGCCCCTCCCCCCAGCTCCCGGCGGGAGAAGAGCAGGCAGAGCGGGAGGGAGACGGAGCCCAGGGCTGCCGAACACCCAGCCCCAGCCATCCGGGCCAGAGTGTAGGGCCCTCGATACTGGGAAAACAGGGCAGCAAGAACAGTGAGCAGGCACTGGAGGCTGGGCGACAGAGGACATAAGAAAAGCGCGCGACCATTTTTTTTTTTTTTTTTTGCTTTTTTGCTGCTTTGTTTTGGCGAGCGCTGTTTGGAAGTCTTAAAGGGACAGGGACCCCAATATTAGGGAAACAGGGCAGAAAGACCGGTGAGCAGAGGCCTGAGGCTGGCACCGGAGAATAAAGAAAAACGAACGACCACCTTTTTTTTTTTTTTTTAAATTAAAAAAATTTTTTTTTTTTTTTAATTAAAAAAATATTTTTTCTTGTTTTTTTTTTTGTGGTCGTTGTTTTGTTTTGGCGGGTGCTTTTTGGAAGTCTTAAAGGGGCAGGGCAGGACACTTAATCCAGAGGTAGGGAATCCGGGGATCTCTGGGCACCCTAACCCCTGGGCTGCAGGGAGCAGGGAGGCCCCTTACGGAGATAAATAGCCTCCCAGCAGCTCCTGCTCCAAAGCGACTCCACCATTTTGGAGTAGCTGCCCGAGCCAGGCCACGCCCACAGCAACAGCGGAGATTAACTCCATAGCAGCCGGGCAGGAAGCAGAAACCCTGTCTGCGCGCAGCTGCGCAGGACAAGCCACTAGAGGCCGCTGTTCTCCCAGGAGAGGAGGGCCACAAACCAACAAGAAAGGAAGTCCTTCCAGCCGTCACTCGTCCCAGTTCTGCAGACTATTCCTATCACCATGAAAAGGCAAAGCTACAGGCAGACAAAGATCACAGAGACAACACCAGAGAAGGAGACAGACCTAACCAGTCTTCCTGACAAAGAATTCAAAATAAGAATCATAAACATGCTGACAGAGATGCAGAGAAATACGCAAGAGAAATGGGATGAAGTTCGGAAGGAGATCACAGATGCCAGAAAGGAGATCGCAGAAATGAAACAAACTCTGGAAGGGTTTATAAGCAGAATGGATAGAATGCAAGAGGCCATTGATGGAATTGAAATCAGAGAACAGGAACGCATGGAAGCTGACATAGAGAGAGACAAAAGGATCTCCAGGAATGAAACAATATTAAGAGAACTGTGTGACCAATCTAAAAGGAGCAATATCCGTATTATAGGGGTCCCAGAAGAAGAAGAGAGAGGCAAAGAGATGGAAAGTATCTTAGAAGAAATAATTGCTGAAAACTTCCCCACACTGGGGGAGGAAGTAATCAAACAGACCACGGAAATACACAGAACCCCCAACAGAAAGGATCCAAGAAGGGCAACACCAAGACACATAATAATTAAAATGGCAAAGATCAAGGACAAGGAAAGAGTGTTAAAGGCAGCTAGAGAGAAAAAGGTCACCTATAAAGGGAAACCCATCAGGCTAACGTCAGATTTCTCAACAGAAACCCTACAGGCCAGAAGAGAATGGCATGATATATTTAATACAATGAAACAGAAGGGCCTTGAACCAAGGATACTGTATCCAGCACGACTATCATTCAAATATGACGGTGGGATTAAACAATTCCCAGACAAACAAAAGCTGAGGGAATTTGCTTTCCACAAACCACCTCTACAGAACATCTTACAGGGACTGCTCTAGATGGGAGCACTCCTAGAAGGAGCACAGCACAAAACACCCAACATATGAAGAATCGAGGAGGAGGAACAAGAAGGGAGAGAAGAAAAGAATCTCCAGACAGTGTATATAACAGCTCAATAAGCGAGCTAAGTTAGGCAGTAAGATACTAAAGAGGCTAACCTTGAACCTTTGGTAACCACGAATTTAAAGCCTGCAATGGCAATAAGTACATATCTTTCAATAGTCACCCTAAATGTTAATGGGTTGAATGCACCAATCAAAAGACACAGAGTAACAGAATGGATAAAAAAGCAAGACCCATCTATATGCTGCTTACAAGAAACTCACCTCAAACCCAAAGACATGTACAGACTAAAAGTCAAGGGATGGAAAAACATATTTCAAGCAAACAACAGTGAGAAGAAAGCAGGGGTTGCAGTACTAATATCAGACAAAATAGACTTCAAAACAAAGAAAGTAACAAGAGATAAAGAAGGACACTACATAATGATAAAGGGCTCAGTCAAACAAGAGGATATAACCATTCTAAATATATATGCACCCAACACAGGAGCACCAGCATATGTGAAACAAATACTAACAGAACTAAAGGGGGATATAGACTGCAATGCATTCATTCTAGGAGACTTCAACACACCACTCACCCCAAAGGATAGATCCACTGGGCAGAAAATAAGTAAGGACACGGAAGCACTGAACAACACAGTAGAGCAGATGGACCTAATAGACATCTATAGAACTCTACATCCAAAAGCAGCGGGATATACATTCTTCTCAAGTGCACATGGAACATTCTCCAGAATAGACCACATACTAGGCCACAAAAAGAGCCTCAGAAAATTCCAAAAGATTGAAATCCTACCAACCAACTTTTCAGACCACAAAGGCATAAAACTAGAAATAAACTGTACAAAGAAAGCAAAGAGGCTCACGAACACATGGAGGCTTAACAACACGCTCCTAAATAATCAATGGATCAATGACCAAATCAAAATGGAGATCCAGCAATATATGGAAACAAATGACAACAACAACACTAAGCCCCAACTTCTGTGGGACGCAGCAAAAGCAGTCTTAAGAGGAAAGTATATAGCAATCCAAGCATATTTAAAAAAGGAAGAGCAATCCCAAATGAATGGTCTAATGTCACAATTATCGAAATTGGAAAAAGAAGAACAGATGAGGCCTAAGGTCAGCAGAAGGAGGGACATAATAAAGATCAGAGAAGAAATAAATAAAATTGAGAAGAATAAAACAATAGCAAAAATCAATGAAACCAAGAGCTGGTTCTTCGAGAAAATAAACAAAATAGATAAGCCTCTAGCCAGACTTATTAAGAAGAAAAGAGAGTCAACACAAATCAACAGTATCAGAAACGAGAAAGGAAAAATCACGACGGACCCCACGGAAATGCAAAGAATTATTGGAGAATACTATGAAAACCTATATGCTAACAAGCTGGGAAACCTAGGAGAAATGGACAACTTCCTAGAAAAATATAACCTTCCAAGATTGACCCAGGAAGAAACAGAAAATCTAAACAGACCAATTACCAGCAATGAAATTGAAGAGGTAATCAAAAAACTACCAAAGAACAAAACCCCCGGGCCAGATGGATTTACCTCAGAATTTTATCAGACATACAGGGAAGACATAATACCCATTCTCCTTAAAGTCTTCCAAAAAATAGAGGAGGAGGGGATACTCCCAAACTCATTCTATGAAGCTAACATCACCCTAATACCAAAACCAGGCAAAGACCCCACCAAAAAAGAAAACTACAGACCAATATCCCTGATGAACGTAGATGCAAAAATACTCAACAAAATATTAGCAAACCGAATTCAAAAATAAATCAAAAGGATCATACACCATGACCAAGTGGGATTCATTCCAGGGATGCAAGGATGGTACAACATTCGAAAGTCCATCAACATCATCCACCACATCAACAAAAAGAAAGACAAAAACCACATGATCATCTCAATAGATGCTGAAAAAGCTTTTGACAAAGTTCAACATCCATTCATGTTAAAAACTCTCAGCAAAATGGGAATAGAGGGCAAGTACCTCAACATAATAAAGGCCATCTATGATAAACCCACAGCCAACATTATATTGAACAGCGAGAAGCTGAAAGCATTTCCTCTGAGATCGGGAACTAGACAGGGATGCCCACTCTCTCCACTGTTATTTAACATAGTACTGGAGGTCCTAGCCACGGCAATCAGACAAAATAAAGAAATACAAGGAATCCAGATTGGTAAAGAAGAAGTTAAACTGTCACTATTTGCAGATGACATGATACTGTACATAAAAAACCCTAAAGACTCCACCCCAAAACTACTAGAACTGATATCGGAATACAGCAAAGTTGCAGGATACAAAATCAACACACAGAAATCTGTGGCTTTCCTATATACTAACAATGAACCAACAGAGAGAGAAATCAGGAAAACAACTCCATTCACAATTGCATCAAAAAAAATAAAATACCTAGGAATAAACCTAACCAAAGAAGTGAAAGACTTATACTCTGAAAACTACAAGTCACTCTTAAGAGAAATTAAAGGGGACACTAACAGATGGAAACTCATCCCATGCTCGTGGCTAGGAAGAATTAATATCGTTAAAATGGCCATCCTGCCCAAAGCAATATACAGATTTGATGCAATCCCTATGAAACTACCAGCAACATTCTTCAATGAACTGGAACAAATAATTCAAAAATTCATATGGAAACACCAAAGACCCCGAATAGCCAAAGCAATCCTGAGAAAGAAGAATAAAGTAGGGGGGATCTCACTCCCCAACTTCAAGCTCTACTATAAAGCCATAGTAATCAAGACAATTTGGTACTGGCACAAGAGCAGAGCCACAGACCAATGGAACAGACTAGAGAATCCAGACATTAACCCAGACATATATGGTCAATTAATATTTGATAAAGGAGCCATGGACATACAATGGCGAAATGACAGTCTCTTCAACAGGTGGTGCTGGCAAAACTGGACAGCTACATGTAGGAGAATGAAACTGGACCATTGTCTAACCCCATATACAAAAGTAAACTCAAAATGGATCAAAGACCTGAATGTAAGCCATGAAACCATTAAACTCCTGGAAGAAAACATAGGCGAAAACCTCTTAGACATAAACATGAGTGACCTCTTCTTGAACATATCTCCCCGGGCAAGGAAAACAACAGCAAAAATGAGTAAGTGGGACTATATTAAGCTGAAAAGCTTCTGTACAGCAAAAGACACCATCAATAGAACAAGAAGGATCCCTACAGTATGGGAGAATATATTTGAAAATGACACATCCGATAAAGGCTTGACGTCCAGAATATATAAGGAGCTCTCACGCCTCAACAAACAAAAAACAAATAACCCAATTAAAAAATGGGCAGAGGAACTGAACAGACAGTTCTCCAAAAAAGAAATACAGATGGCCAACACACACATGAAAAGATGCTCCACATCGCTAATTATCAGAGAAATGCAAATTAAAACTACAATGAGGTATCACCTCACACCAGTAAGGATGGCTGCCATCCAAAAGACAAACAACAACAAATGTTGGCGAGGCTGTGGAGAAAGGGGAACCCTCCTACACTGCTGGTGGGAATGTAAGTTAGTTCAACCATTGTGGAAAGCAGTATGGAGGTACATCAAAATGCTCAAAACAGACTTACCATTTGACCCAGGAATTGCACTCCTAGGAATTTACCCTAAGAATGCAGCAATCAAGTTTGAGAAAGACAGATGCACCCCTATGTTTATTGCAGCACTATTTACAATAGCCAAGAATTGGAAGCAACCTAAATGTCCATCAATAGATGAATGGATAAAGAAGATGTGGTACATATACACAATGGAATACTACTCAGCTATAAGAAAAGGGCAAATCCAATCATTTGCAGCAACATGGATGGAGCTGGAGGGTATTATGCTCAGTGAAACAAGCCAAGCGGAGAAAGAGAAATACCAAATGATTTCACTTATCTGTGGAATATAAGAACAAAGGAAAAACTGAAGGAACAAAACAGCAGCAGAATCACAGAACTCAAGAATGGACTAACAGGTACCAAAGGGAAAGGGACTGGGGAGGATGGGTGGGTAGGGAGGGATAAGGGGGGGAGAAGTAGGGGGGTATTAAGATTAACATGCAAGGGGGGGGTAGGAGAAAAGGGAGGGCTGTACAATACAGAGAAGGCAAGTAGTGATTCTACAACATTTTGCTATGCTGATGGACAGTGACTGTAAAGGGGTTTATAGGGGAGACCTGGTATAGGGGAGAGCCTAGTAAACATAATATTCGTCATGTAAGTGTAGATTAGTGATAGCAAAAAAAAAAAAAAAAAAAAAAAAAAAGGGCAGTTCCTGTGTGGTAACCTCCAACGAGTTCTACACAAGGGTATAAAGGGCATATAAAAGTGTAGGCAAAGGGTCTGTTTGTGTTTATACAGAGGATCAATTGGGCTACCCCGAAAATGAACTAAGATACGATATGAAAAAGAACTTCCAACATCTGCACCCTCTGGAAGACTCATGCCAGAAGATGATCATCAAAAAACCCCAACAAAGATCCACGCACTGCTACAGCTGTAGATGCACTCATCCCACCAGTTCCTGGACCTGCCATGGGAATGAGGAAGGAGATATCTAAGCTGGCCTGTGCATACAGTAAAACAACAAAATTGGACTGGATCTATACTGTTGGAACTCAACCGAGAATTTGGAGAAGTGCAAATTGTAGCGCTCCAACGTCTTACAACTACAAACTATTTATTGTTAAAAGAACATATGGCATGTGAACAGTCCCCAGGAATGGGTTGTTTTAATTTGTCTGATTTCTCTCAGACTGTTCAAGTTCATTTGGACAATATCCACCATATCATAGATAAGTTTTCACAAATGCCTAAGGTGCCTAACTGGTTTTCTTGGTTTCACTGCAGATGGCTGGTAATTACAGATATGCTTTGGTTATGTAACTATACTCCTATTATGTTAATGTGTGTGCGCAATTTAAGTAGTAGCTTAAAACCTATACATGCTGAAGTTACTCTACAAGAAGATATATCAAAGAAATAATCAATCTTCCCATGTTTTCTTCCGCCTGCTACTTCTATAGCTTTTCTTCTTCCTTCCTAATTACAACCCTTAAATAGAATTCGTGCCTCATATCAAATTTACCGAGTATCATAATTCTTCCAAGTGGTAAAGATACCTCAAGACAAATGCTGGGCATAGAAGCCACAGGGCATAAATATGCAAAGAAGTAAAAAGCTAACTTTTTCAAACAATAAGGCTTCTCTCTCACTTACCAACTTCACATTTCCCTGTATGGCCCCGGAAGATGACTGGTTAGCCAGAGACGGGTAAGATTCCTCAAGGGAGGAACAACCTAAGACAGGCACAGTCGCAGGGGGGCCATCAGGTGAGAAATTGGGGATCAACAGAGGTGAGGCTTAGAACCTCACCCCCCCGTTCTGAGAGAAATCTTCTGCATACGTGGATGTTTTACTGCCCTGGTCTAGCTTGGATTAACACATAGTCTACAGGCACACACCTGATCATCTACATGTGCTCTCTTACAACACTAAACTATGTTTTCTACCTTTATCTTGTATCTACCTACCACTTCAGCATTTTATTAAAAATAATAATAATAAAGAGAGAAATGTGGTATCCACATATAAATCAAGTATAAAAACCAAATGAGTATTCATATTTGAACTGTTTATAGTTCATAATGCATGAGCAAAACCGAAAGTTTCTGTGATGACTGCCCTTGTACTGTTCACTATGTAACTTATTCATTATGTAAGAATTTGTTCTACATGTAAAAACTTGTTTGTTATGCCTCAGAAGATTGGAGACTGACAAAAATTAGGCTTGGGGTGGAATAATGATTGTGCATTGAGCATTCACTCCCCTATACAGAATTTTATTGTCGTTAACAACCATTTGATCAATAAATATGAGAGATGCCCTCACAAAAAAAAAAAAAAAAAAAAAAAGGACAGACTTCCAATGGTAAAATAAATTAGTAACCGGGATGTAAGGTATAGCATAAGGAATATAGTCAAGATATTGTAACAGCCTGGTAGGGTGATAGCTGGAACCTAGAATTATGTATATAAATGTTCTACCACTGTGTTGTACACTTGAAACTCATGTAATGTAATACTGTGTGTCAACTACCCTTCAATAAAAAATAATTATTAAAAAAAAAAAAAAAAAAAAGGCTAGCTAACATGACCATCTAAGGTGATTATTACTTCTAATAGTAGTTTCCTACTAGATGACAGAGATTAAAAATTTTCAGGTTTTGGCCATCTCCTTTACTGTTTACATTATTTTTCTCTTTTCCACTGTAATGCTAAAGCAGGTTGTTCCTTTTGTTGAGACTTATTCTGATGGCCTCAAGCCATTTTACACATTTAGAAAAACACTGAAAAATATTTGATTTTGTTTCTTATGTAAGCCATGTGCATTACAAACTTCCCTTCTTGCTCTCAAAGTTATCTATGAAGTTCCTTCAGCGCGCAATTGCATGGTCTATGAAATTCAGGTGACAGGCTAAAAAATGAGTACTTTTAGATGTGCGTTTTCTGTAGTTTGTGACGTTTAACTCATTCTATAAATCTACTGGAGCCAGATTCTATTATTTTGTGTTAATAAATTGTCGACTTAAGTTTTGCATTATTAATTAAAATATTTTTGGGACTATGAGTATGTAATGTTTAGAAACATCTATGACCATGTTTGTAAG
Organism: Manis pentadactyla; assembly: GCF_030020395.1. NCBI lineage: Eukaryota > Metazoa > Chordata > Mammalia > Pholidota > Manidae > Manis > Manis pentadactyla. The sequence continues at coordinate 14,438,753 of NC_080020.1, forward strand.
CTTAGGTATTACTACTTTGGGATAATTTTTATTCATTATAAACTACTATGTGTCCTGGTGACAAGGAACTCAAGATTCTAATGTTAAGTGCTTTTATACCATGACATCGAAGTTACCACTTAATTTACAAATCTAAGTGTCTGTGAATATATATAGAAATATGTAGTAATATTATGCTGATAAGACCAGAAAACTGTGTAATACATGTATATTACCTACCTTTGCATGTTCTACTAACTTAAAGAAAGTGACCATGATTCATATACCTTATATTGCTTTTATATCACAAATTATTCACTACCATATGCACTTTTAGTTTTAGACAGTTAAGGTTAGTTCTATCAGTTTTTTAAAGAGAGATTATTGTACCCAACTGAAAAAGTACTCTAGGAATCAATAATCCACATATTAAAGTTGCCACCTTGCGGTGGCAGTATGAATAGTTTCTAAGAAATAAGATTGTATTTCTAAGGGGTATTATATCTGCCTCAGAGTTAGATTTCTTTTCGGTCTTTTAAAAATCTTTGTGCTTAAGAAAAAAGTTCTTTTACTTAAAACTGAGTGAGGAATGAAGGTAATGTTTGCTTCCCTGCAGCTAGAAGTCTTGATGCCAAACAGTTAAGCCAATATAATTAACTGCTATATGAATGAAATACAACAATAAAGTCACAAACTAATCGATAATATATTTATAAAAGTAACATCAGAATTCCAGGCAAGAACTAAATTGTAAAACCCTACTGAGGCAGACTCCATATCTGTCTCACATTTACGTAGTTCAGAGATTAGCATTTAAATATTTGTTGAATGAAAAGAAATTGAAACAATTCCAGAATGTCTTTTTATTCAGATCCCTGCCTTTTAGTGCTTAATAAATTATTATTCCCATTTTACAAATAAAACAAATAGGGTGATGAGCTTATACCAGTAACAGGCAAGAGGAATTAGGTTACAATATGGGCTCCAGAGGATTTTTTTATTATAAAGATTTTTCAAATTCATGTGTCAGATACTTTGACTCTATTAGTGATGGGAACCTGCAGACTACTTCCAGCACTTCAGAAAGCTTCATAGAACTGAATAAATTAAGCATTATATGGTTATAGAGGCAGTTTTATAATTGTTTTTGACTGAACTCAAAATGGTTATTTCATGCCTATTAAAAGTTGTGCTTGGTACCTGCACATGCATTTGATTTTCAAAAATGAGGAAACCATGTACTTAATGAGCTTCTTTTAAAAAACACTTTTCAAAATGAAATAGTAATTAGAAAGTGAGAAAGAAACTAAATTATCTTTAGTGATATAAAGGGGTCATTTCCTTACATAAAATACATTTTTAGATTTAAAAAAGTTAAGCTACTAGGAGAGAATACCTAATATCTGCTTTCTCCTAAGTTAATAAACTTTTCATTGAGTAAGAGAAGGGGTTGTGGAGCTTCAAACCCAAAATGCCCTGGTAAGGTTTTTTCAGCAGGTGGCTGTCTCACCCAGGCACGCCTGCGTGTGAACCACATGGGCTGCACCAAAACAGGGACCAGAGCATCAAAGTGGTTCATGCCCCGATCTGCTATATGAAGAGCCATGACCTTTGCGCTTCTGACAGAAATTATACCATAAGGACATATTAAATATACCTATTTTTGGCCACATTTTTCTTGTTATAAAACTAGAAGACATTTTTCTAGGGTAAAGCTCATCTTAAATAATGTAAATTTTTCTTCAACTTTTTTGTTTTCTTCCTTTTTTTTTTGGTCTGTCTGTTTTGGGGAGAACTACTGCTTTTCTTTCTTTGGCTATTTATACCTTCATGCACATAGAAAAATTTGGTTTATTATTTTCATATACATTCATGCACTATTATATGAAAATAATAGAATGGGGGAAAAACAGCAAAAAAGGTAGAACTAGAGTTGGGGTTGTAATGTTTTATTGTATGAGTATGAAAGAATGGAAAGTACATTATGGCTTTTCTTGGCAGGGGAAGAAGGTATAGCTCTCTAACACTATGATGCAATTCTGGCTCAGGAAATAGAATGTTTATAAAGGCCTCCACCTATTCTAGAGAGTCCATCATGCGGTTTTTCGCTGTTTACAGAGGATTTCTGAAGGAAAAAGCAGGAACACGTACATCTTGTTACAGGCAAAAGCCATTTTAATACTCTTTAAATAAGTAAAACTGCATTAAAACATATTAAGGGTTGTTACAGGCCAAATAAACCTTTGCCTCTAACAAAAAGTTATTTGATAATCATAACTATAAAAACATTACTAACAACAATGAATTCAATTTTGCTTAGTTAGAGGTTAAGTCAACTTTCGAGGCATAAAAATTACACAATAGGGACATTTCCATTATTTCATGTCTTTTGCATGAACAATGGAACAACTTGGCATCAATATTAGAATCACTGTAAGACAGAACTGTTTACTCCAAAACTTGCTTGGATTCAGTCACAGGTAATAAGGAAACAAGGCAGAAAATGACACACTACTAGCAAAACAACTAAACTCCCTAATACCACTAAAAAAATGATAACAGGAGGCAAAAAAGGCAGGGGACAAATTCAATGGTGCCATTTTCCTTTCCTTCCAACAAAGCATATGGCTTGTTTATTTTTGCCGGAATGGAATACCAGAAATACTGTTGCAGCCATTTTTCTTTAAATAGTAAGAGCAAGAGATATCTTCTGATTGGTATTTCTTTGAGAGGGAGACAAATGGTGATCCCCTAAAATGTCTAAAACTGGCCTCTGTCAGCTTTGCTAAGCAGGGTCTTGAAATACATTTAAATTGTTTTTGAAAGGAGGAAAAGGAAATCAGACTTTTTTTTGCAACCTCAAGCACTGTGAAAAAATTAATATCAACATTATACACAACAAATTATAGTTTAAAAACTGAAATAAAGAGGGAAATACAGCAGCCAAGAAACTAAATAATGGGGAGAAGGAAGATAAAGGAAAGCTTATCCAAGGAAGAGATGCTTAAGATCTGAATTAGCTCAGAAAATTGGGGTTGAAAGCATTCCAGGAATAACATGGGAATCAGTTGTGAGACAGGAAGGGTGGGACTTTGAGGAACAGAATAGGCCTAGTCAGTGTCTTCTGTTATGATGAGGAGGATGAGGAGTTGAGTGCCATGCAAGTAGTTTTGGTGGCAAGAAGCTGAGATAATTTCTACCTGATGATTTCTATTTTCTCTTTGAGCAGGTGATCAGGTAGGTAACTTGCTAGAGTGTATGTATGTCTAGGGGCTTGTAGAAACTTAGCATGCTCCATCAGATTGCTAGTATAAATACAACTGATTTTCATATGCAGATGCTGTATCCTGTGACCCTGATAACTCACTTGTTAGTTCCAGTTTTATTATTTGTAAATGCTCTGAGATTTTCTACATAGATAAACCTGTCTTTGAAGACAGTTTTATCTGTTCCTTTTAAATCTCTAGGTCTCATTATTTTTCTTGGCTTTTTGCCCTGGGTAGGACTTCCAGTACAGTGTTGAAAACAAGTGATAAGAAAGATGCAAAGCCTTGCTTAGTTCTTGATCTTAAAGGCAAAGTATTCAATCTTTCACTATTAGTAACTGGCTCTATTTCCATACGGTGTTTTGGAATCCAGTCTCAAAAGTGCTATGCTGTCACTCCATGCATATTCTATGAGTTACGAATTAAGGCAGTCACAAAGGTTTAGGGGGAGGGGACACAGGCTTTACACTGATGGGGAGTGACACAGTTGTGGGAGAGCATATATGACTAGAAATACTGCTACAGCCATTGTGGGATTAAATCTGCTACAGCATCTTAACCAATTTATCCCCTTATATGGAATAGTCCCCTTGTGTTCACTGGAGGAAATTCTATCCATTCTTCTCATACCCTGTATAAAGTCCTGATTATGAAGTCCAACCTTCACTGACCTTTGCTGAAACTTTACACACTTAAGATAGTCTATCACCCAGACTCTCATACTAGATTATGAATCCTAATTTATGCAGTATTTTATTTACCACTATATCGCAAGGCTTAATACAGCAACTTACATGAGATATATCCAATAAAAAATTTAATAAATGAATTATGACTCATCATTTTATTATGTAATTAATATTGTGTATTAGTTGATGTATTTATTTATTAATCTATTCAATAAACATTTGCGTCAGGGAACTGTGCAGGGAATACAGTGTCAAACAAAAGAGACCCGGATGCTATTACTCATTAGCCGAGAGATCAGTGGCTGAGGTAGGTGTGAGGTGTATCCATGGTAGGGAGGAACAGACACCTACAACACGTTTTGGAATTGTTGACTTGAGTGCCTCTGGTACTTCTTAGAGGAGATGTCCAAAACACAGGTAGATACATGGGCCTGGTAGTCAGGTGAGAAGTCTGGTCTGGAGATATACATACGGAAATCAGTGTGCAGGGAACAGCTAAACCACTGATGTGGGTAAGATCACCGAAGGTAAAAGCAAGGAGAGAAGACAATGCTTGAGGATGGAAGCTTAAGGAATGAATTCAAAGGTGGACATTGGTTTTGTCCCTACAATTAGACTGAAGAGTCTTTGAGAGCCTGTATCTCATTTTATTGCCTTTACCCTCCAGATATTTATTATGGTTGTGAAACACTTATAGCATTAAGTGTCAGACTGATCTGAGTGGCTTTATTCATCAGGGTCATATATCCAAACCATCATATCACAAACCCCAACCAGACATCATCTAGGAATTAGAGCCTGTTGCTCTTGCAGCAGCCTCCACTTATGAACATGCTACAGAATGGATCTAGGAACAGAACTACTGCTTCAACTGTGAGAAAGGAAAGGTTCAAGAGACTATATGCCCTGGTGAATAAAATAAATATTTCAGGCTAATGCTTCTTGATTCCACACTCCAAAACCATACAAACTGGTGTTGATGAATGGTCTTTTAAAAATGTACAGTACACAGTTCTAGTTTCTCATTACAACAATCACAAAAGTAAACCAGAAGTTATATGTATATGAATGTTAGAAAAAAAAATTTAAGTATTTTTCCTCTTCACATTAGCAAGTTTAATCACTCTAGAATTGAATGCTTTACCTTGCCTAATTTTTATTTGTTATAGAGAAATACCCTAAAGTAGGCTTAAACTGAATGGAATTCCAAAGAACTTCAAATTTTGAATTATTTTATAGAGGCTATCAGAAGAGTAATAACATGCATTGGGCTTGGATTATGAAAAGAACCGTATTTTAAAACTTTCTATTATAGCTTTGTCTATAACTCATCCCTCTTTTTTAATGATTCCTTTTTTATATCATTCAGAGAGCAATAGTGAGTAAGTTGATTATAGGCAGAAGACTGTCTAAAGAAAATGAGAGGGGAAAACATCTTTCCTGATTATCCTCTCAAGGAGGAACCATCTATCTTAAAGCATGAAAACCATGGCCTGTGGGTTTTCTTATACTGGAAACCTGTTTTTCTTACACTGGAAAATGTACACTCCCAGTTGGGGATGGGTTGGTGATAAGCCCGGGGATAATATAAGACTTATGTTATTTACCATCTTGCAATCTGGCAACTATAGAAATCCTTACTGGGTTCCATCTTAGGTATGTGTGCATACGGGTGTGTTTATAAGAAGGCCCAGAGTAGAAAATGTTTTATGTGTGTAGTGATTGGAAAATTTGGTAATTTTGTATAGCGTTCAAATGCTGTGAAAGGAGATTATATTCATGGTCCTGGTCTACTCAGGGACTGATTTTCTGTTTAACTGGAGGAATGGAAGTAAGACTTCTTAGTGAGTCCCTGGAGGCCTACACAGCTAATTTTTTGGAAAATGAATTTATCACCAAGCTATACTTTAAAAACTTCTGATATATAAAAACAAGCTTGTGCTTATGAATCAGTTCATTTTTCTACTAGAATTGTACTAGATGGGTGTTTTGGTTTGCATACCTCCTTAGACCTACAGTGAGTTTTCTGATATTAGAAAAGCATATTTTTATGATTTGACTGTCTTCATCTTTTATAGTATAGCTTAAAAATTAATATTTTAAATTGAGAACAAGGATTGGTATTTTTTACATATGCATTTTTTATAACTTTAGAGCTATATTTCATATACCATAAAATCCATCTGTTTAGACTATACAGGTTCAATGATTTTTAGTATATTCAAAGTTTTATAACCATCAATCACCACAGTCTACTTTCAGAATATTTCATCACCACAAAAAGAGGGAAAAACCCATTAGCAGTCACTCCCCTTCTCCTCCTCCTAGGAAACTCCTCATCTACTTTCTGTCTGCATAGACAATGCCTCTTCTGGACATTTCATATAAATGGAATCATACAATATGTAGTCTTTTGGGATTGGTGTCTTTCATTCAGCTTAATGTTCTCAAGGTTCATGTATGTTATAGAATGTATCAGTACTTCATTTTTAAAATAGTAAAAAAAATATTCCATTGTATGGATATACCATACTCTGTTGATCTGTTCATCTACTGATGGACATTTAGGTTGTTTCTGTTTTGGGCTATTATGAATAATGTTGCTATGAACACTCACGTGTGAGTTTTGTGTGGATGTATGTCTTTTTTACTTCTCTAGGATGGTATACCCAGGAGTCGAGCTGCTGGGTCATATAGTAACTCCATGTTTAACATTTTGAGATTGCTGGGCTGTTTTCCAAAGTGGCTGTAACCATTTTACATTCTCATAAGCAATGTAAGAGGGTTCCAGTTTTACCATATCCTCTTTAACATTTTTTACTGGTTGTCAAAGATTGGTATTTATTAATTTTTTTATTGAAGTATAGCTGATATACCATATTATATTGGTTTCAAGTATATAACATAGTGATTTGACAGTTATCTACATTATTAGATAATCACTCCAACTACTGTAGTTACTGTCAGCATAGAAAGATGCTATAGTATTGACTATATTCTCCATGCATCCCTGTGACCAACTTGTATTATGAATGAGATTTTGTGCCTCTTTATCACCCTCACCTACCCCACTTACCTACTGTAATCCCTCCCCCATGGCAACCACCAGTCACTCCTCAATGTCTATGAGTCTACTGTTGTTTTATTCAATTAGTTTTGATTTTAATTCCACATGCAAGTGAAATCATATGGTATTTGTCTTTTTCCACTTGGCTTATTTCATTTAGCATAAAACCCCCTAGGTCCATCCATCTTGCCAAAACTGGCAGGATTTCTTTTTTTTTTATGGCTGAATAATATTCCATTGTGTATATGTACCACATCTTTGTACATTCATCTATTAATGGACACTTTTGTTGCTTTCATATCTTGGTTACTCTAAATAATGCAGCAATAAAACATAGGGGTGTGATATGATGAGTTATAGGAAATACATATTTGGTTATCTGGATGACCAAATATGTATTTCCTAAGGTGTATTTGGTCTTTATCCAGTTCTTAAAAACAATTCAGAGCCTTAAAAGTGAAATGGGTGTCTAGTTATGTTAACAAGAGACTTTTGGACCCCACCCAGGGCAGAGGGTGGAGGATGAATCAGCCAATGGCCAGTGATTTAGTCAATCATGACTATGCAATGAAGCCCTCACAAAAAGCCCTGAGAAGTGCTTTTTGCTCTTTCTCTCTGCTCTGTTCTGCTTGCTGTGCTTGTTTGGATCCTGCTTCTTGGTCAGAGAGAGCGTTTATGCTTGGGGAACCAGGATGCCTCCACGTGCCCACCAGGCAGCCCCAAGCTGCACTAGGAGAGAAGCTCCTTTATTTGGTACCTTGTCCTTACGTATCTCATCATCTGGCTGCTAACTTGTATCCTTTACAGTATCCTTTATTATATTGGTAAATGTGTTTTCCTGAGTTCTGTGAGCCACTCTAGCAAATAAATCAAACCTAAGCAGGGAGGTCGTGGGAACCTCCAGTCTGTAGCCAGTTATTGGTCAGAAGCACAGGTAACTGCCTGGGGCTTGCAACCTGTGTCTGCAGTGGGGGAGTGGAGAGCATTCTTGTGGGACAGAGCCCTTAACCGGGGGAATCTGGTGCTGTCTCAGGCCAGATAGAGTCAGAATCGAGTTGAATTCTCACAAATCCTGCTGGTGTTGGAGAATTGCTTGGTGGTGTGTGTGGGAAACCCCCTCACGCACACATGCATTGAACTGGGTCTGGGAACACACAAAAGGACTTACACTGTTATGTAAGAAAAAAACCCGGGTGTGTATTTCTTTTCAAATCAGGGATTTTGTTTTCTTCAGGTAAATTCCTAGAAGTGGAGTTACTGGGTCAAGTGGTATTTCTATTTTTAGTTTTTTGAGGAACCTTCATGTTGCTTTCCATAGTGGCTGCACCAATTCACATTCCTACCTACAGTGTAGGAGGGCTCCCTTTTCTCCACATCCTCACTAACACTAGTTTTTTCTTGTCTTTTGGATAGTGGCCATTCTGACTGGTGTGGGAAGATGTCATTTTGATTTGCATTTCCCTGGTAATTAGTGATATGGAGCAAAAATACTGGTATTTAAATAAAAGAGATTTGAAGCATAAACCTGAAACTGAAGGAAATTCAGAACAACTTCAAATCACAATGAACTATGTCAGACAGGGCATTGTCTCTAAGGTGCCCCAACAATGACTTTAACACCAAAGACCTTCTTCACATACAACTAATAAACTGGTACTAAGCATAAACTGTAGTCAATTGAAAAAGCCTAAGATAAAACTTACTTAAATGTAGGTTTTATTGGTGTGGAGATGTAACTCTAGTCACACAATAGCATTTAAAAAGCTGTGATGCAAATATTTCAGGAAAATTGCCCCCAATTTCTCCACTGAAAAAAGAAAAAACTGGGGCACAAATTTCTTTAGGGAGACAATCTTTTCAACAAATGGTGCTGGGACAACTGGATAGTCAAATGCAAAAAAATGAATTTGGGCCCCTACCTCCTACCACATACAAAAATTAGCTCAAAGTGAGTCAAGGATCTAAATATAAGAACTAAAACTACACAACTCTTAGAAGAAAACAGGTATAAATATTCATAACCCTGAATTAACTAACAGTGTCTTAGACAGGACACCTATCACACAAGCAACCAAGGAAACAGATAAACTGGACTTCATAAAAATTAAAAACTTTGATGTATCAAAGAACACTATCAAAAAAGTGAAAAGATGGGACACAGAATGGGAGAAATATTTGCCAATCATCTATCTTATAATGGTCTAGTATTCAGAATTTATAAACAACTCCTGCAGAATTTATAAACAACTCCTGCAACTCAACAATAAAAAGATAATAAAGGCAATTAAAAAACATGAGCAATGGATACAAAGAGACATTTTTCAAAAGAACATATTCAAACGACAATAAGCACACAGATTGATGCTCATCATTCACTAGAAAAATACAAATCAAAACCACAAATTAACACTTCACACCTACTGAGATGGCAATAATGAAAAAACAAAAAATGGAAAATAAGCATTGGTTAGGATGTGGAGAAAGTGGAACACCCATACACTGCTGGGGCAAATGCAGAGTGGTGCAGTTTCTGTGGAAAACAGTCTGGCTGTTCCTCAAAAAGTTAAACATATTGTTACTCTATGACCCAGCATTCTACTCCTAGGTATACACCCAAGAGAAATGAAGAGACTATGTTCATACAAAAACTTTATTAATGTTCAGGCAAGTGTTGACCCATGATAACCAAAAAGTAGAAACAAATCACCAACTGATGAATGAATAAGCAAAATATGGTATATTCATAAACAGAATATATCCAATCATTAAAAAAATGAAGTAATACATGCTGTAACATAATGAAGCTTGAGAATATTATGCTAAATGAAAGAAACCAGATACAAAAGGACAAATATTGTTTAATTCCACTTGCATGTGGTATCAAGATTTAGGCAAATTCATACAGCAGATTGTAGATTAGTGGTTGTCAGAGAGTAGGAGGAGAGAAGATAGAAAATGACTGCAAATGGGTACAGAATTTCTTCTTAGCATGATGAAAATGTTCTGGAATTAGATAATGATGACGGTTGTACAACCTTGTGAATATACTAAAACCCACTGAATTGTACACTTTAAAATGATGAATTTGTGGCATGTGAATTAATAAAAATACAATTAATAAGATAGCTAAGGCTTTATGAGCACATGGTAGGTATGTGCTTAAGTGCTGTTCTAAGCACTTTCTATAAATTATTTATCCAATCCTCAAAATAGCCCTATGAGGTAGATACTATTCTTATCCCAACCTTATGGATGAAACAGATTTACAGAAGAGATTGCTTTTCCTGGATTATTCAGGTAGTAGGAGGAGTTAGTATAGAGCTAAAGCTTATGCTTTTTGTTGTATTACATATAAAGAATCTAAATTTAAAAATTTCCAGGATGCTACAGGAGAATTTCAAATAGCAGAAGGAAATTTGGTGAGTTCTGTACTATAAGTTTTGAGTTAGTAAGAGATGTGTTTAAATGTCTGAAAATGAACTGACAGCCTAAGTTGAACCTGAGCCTTACTTGGTTCTTCCTGTCATTCTAGAAAGCCATGGCAAAGTGAGACATGGACCGTGGGTTGAGACAGAGTAGGGTGAGGACCTCCGGAAAAAGCAAGACAAGATAATTATAGTCAGAGCAATGTAACTATATGCAAAGAAACCCCTACACCAAAGCTCCGTGTGAAGCATTAAGCTCTAGAGTCATTCTTCAGTGATATCAGTTAATATTCCCCAGATAAAGGAAAGTATCTCAGTATAGCTCATGTTTTCTATTGTGTTAATCATGCCATTGTAGGATTCACTTTAGCATGCTAAAAGGCCTAGGCCTATATGCTGTTTTTCCTCCTTCAGACCTAATTAAGTAAAATTTGCAACCTGGGCAATTAATTTGGCAAGCAAGCCAGCCATAAACAACATAGCAAAAACAAGAAGGATTCCATCTTAAGGATAAGATTGCCTTTTAAAACCCAAGAAGTTAAGAAATATGGTTCTTAACAAACTCTTCAGCAAACAGACAATAACTCAGCCCACCTTAAGGCCAGTGCAGGCTGTCTTGACTGATATGCTCCCAGATCAAGAAGCTGCTACTCTGGGAAGAAATCTGCAGTAAATTTCTAATGTTAATTTTACAGTATTATCTGGAAGACTGATGAAATAAGAGACTTAATGTTTCATCAAGGATAAACATTCTAGCACCACTTAACAGGTCCACACCCATAGCCCTTTATCACATTTCCAAAAATCCTCAACTGCCTATAAAACGCCTAGGCAGTGCATGACCACAGGCTCCCTTGTCCCCTCCTGGCTCGCCAGGAGCTCTGTCCTCTCACTTTATCTCTTAAGTTAAAGCCTCTCCCTGGCTCTCCTACCTTGAGTGTTTGCTAAGTTCATCTTCGACTCCGTGAACAAAAACCCTGGCATCAAAAGCAAATTTTCTATTAATTAATCTAATGGTAGTAAGACAGGAATTGAAAAAAGAGACTTCTCCTTAAATATAATGATAGGACAGAATTTATTATTAAAAAATCAATGACAAATTTTCCAGTTAAGGGGGAAGCAGAAATCAGTATATCCTAGCAGGCAATTTGCTAGTACATCTATCAGGCAATTTGGCAATATACTTCAAAATTCTTAAATGTTTATATTTTATAGTTATACATATCCTATAAAATAATCACAGTTGATGGAATTTTATTAAAAAAGTATATTCACTGTAGCATTATTCATAATGAAAAATTACACAAAACATAAATATCCTAATAATTAATTATGCTATATTAGTAAGATAATATTATATAGTCATAAAAATGGCATTTTAGAAAAACATTTATTGACAAGGAAAACTGCTCACATGTATTACACAGAAAAAATAAGGTTATAAAACAATATATACAGCTGATCCTTGAACAACATGGGGGTTAGGGGCAGTTGAAAATCCACAAGATCCAAAAATCCATTAAAATCCAAAAGTTATCCATATAACTTGTGACTTCCAAAAGCTTAAATACTTACTAATGGCCTACTGTTGACAGGAAACCTTACCAATTAACATAAACGGTGATTAACACACATTTTGCTATGTTGTGTGTATTATACACTGTATTCTTCAATAAAGTAAACTAGGGAAAAGACAATGTTTTTTTCAAATTTTTACAAGTCTCCACAAATTTTTCGATATATGTACTGAAAAAAATCCATGAAGTTGAACCCGCACAGCTCAAACCTGTGTTGGTTCAAGGGTCAACTGCAGTATAGGAAGCTAGCATGATTTCAAATTTGTAAAAAGTAATTTGTATGTCAATGTTGGTTACTTCTGGATGGTGGTAATAGAATTACGGTTGACTTTATTTTCTGCTCTGTTTGTATGTTTCAGTTTCTAAAATGAACACAGATTTTTATAATAAGTGTTATTCCTTAATTTAAAATATTTAGCTGCTAATGTTTATGAGATCTCACTATGGATTTTGTGGATTAAAGGCTTTAGTTGTTTAATTTTAGTCTTTTAATTGGGAATATTAATTATAAACAACTGTAGCTACAGGCCTCCCCCCCACATTCTCTAATTTAACCATCCGAACAAGACTATGAAGTAGATACCATTATTTTACAAATCAGGAAACAGAGACAGAAGAGATTAGGGAGTTTATCCAAGGTCACAATATGGTTAAAGTGGTGGAGACAATCAACTCCAGGTCTGTGTGACTCCAACATGCCACACTTTGCCTTGATTACAGTGACACGACACATTCCAAGGCACCTTCCCATATATTGTTTAAATACTTCTCAAACTTGTTTTTGTGGGAGGGGTGCTTGTTAAAAACAGGAATATATAAGAGGCAGAGGAGGGGAAAGGGTAGCACTGATTGATTCCATGGGCCTATCCCAGACCTTAGGAATAAAAATGAGGGGAGGTGGAAGCGGGACTTGAGAGTTTTAAAAACGCTACAGGTGAATTTACTATCAAGCAAGTTTGGGAAATTCTGTGTTATCATATTTGCCTAGAAAGATTGAAATGATACTCAATTTTACAGAGTATGAAACAATCTCAGAAAGACTAGGAGACTAGCTCTAAATCAAATACCTATAATAGTGGTAAAGATAAGAACTATATATTTTAATTGCAACAATTAAAAAATTTAAGATTCATTCACGGAATTTCAAAAGTTCAAGATAAATCCACAAAGACATAGGCTTACACAAACTACTCTGGCATATGCACCATAATAAATTCTATGGTCACCCTACTTGTGAGTACTCTCTTCAGAGCAAACTGTTAATGCTGATGGGTTAACCTGAATTTGGCTGACTTATTTACTTATTTGTGACAAAATGTTGCAATTATAAATACGTTGTAAGTATAAATAATGGCATGTGGTGCACAGAAGTAGGCTCGGTCCAGCAGGAGGCCAAGTTCCTGAGTTACCTTTCTATTGGCCTTATTCCTCTCTTCCCAGCAGCTCCCTGACATCTTTTCTGTGACTCATTTTTACTTACACTTGAGGGTTAGGCTGTGACCTCATTCTTAAGGGGATTTATATTATAAAAGGGCTCCTGGATATGGGGAAAAAATCTTTCAAGGAATTAAGTTAAATTAATAGTCCAACAATGGTAGAACAACTATTCTTAGAGGGTCAGAGTAGCACAGTCTTAGCTTTCCCTTCAAGCATCATTACCAATAGTGATTTTTAAAACGTAACTGAACAAACAAGAGCCACAAATAAATACTTTATCTTAGGAAAGCATTTTAAGGTAAAATTCAATCTACCATCTCAGCCCAAACAATAAGTTTCCATAGTTACATAAATTCAATAATTTTGGTTTTCAGGTTTTAACCACTGAAACTTAAGCTTTGTTACAACTAAAATACTTATTGTGAGGGAGTCCCCAGTTACGGGAATAATAATGCTTACTGAAAAATCTTTAAAAGATGCTGAAAAGCATTAAAAAATTAAAATCACTCATAATTAGAGAACTGAGACATAACTGCCAATATGTTTGCATCTTTCCTAATAAGAGTTACAATTATAAAGTTGCTAAAATTTCAGAGCTTCCTATGTGCCATATACTCAGTGCCTGACTTGGATTGTGCTGAATCTTTACACTTTGAGGTAGTCACTGTTAACCCTCCATTTTACTGATGAGGAAATCTAGGCTGGATGCTTAACTGACTGCCCACGGACACACTACTACTGAGTGACAGAGCCAGTATTCAGACTCAGTTTGCCTAATTCCAGGACTTGTACTGTCAACTGTACTATATCATAATGCCCACTGTTCGTAATGGCTTCTCTAGGGCTTACCACATACCTTTTAACTTATAAGAAATAGCTTCAGATTTATACTAAATTCCAGTGAGACAGAAACTGTTACTCTTACATAGCTCTATTTCCTTTTCTCCTTTTTGTGGTATTGTTACACATACTGTATCCATTAATGTTATAAACTCCAAAATATATTAGTAATTACTATAACATCAGTATTATACTAATATAACATATGAATGTGATATCATATTAAGTAATAACTTATAAATTACTAGTTTCTTTGAATGTCTCATTGTTTTTAGAACTGGATTACCTCTAATATTGTACTGTATGATATATATAGTAGCAACTCTGGGTTCTCCTTCATCATAGGGCTTGTTATTTGCTTGTTTATTTATTTAGTACTTGGTTGGATTATTTTAGTTAAGACTGTCCCCTCCCTACCCAATGGTAAGCCTTTGGCACTGTTCCGCAGGGAAGAGCGGCTTTGGGTATGCCCACTGGGATGGCCACAGCTTTGGGGGCTCTCATGAGAGACTTCCTATCCCTATTCACGAGAGAATCTCCTTCCCTGACTGTATCAACATTTGAGCTCCACTAATAGACAGTGGAATGTTTTACTGTTTTAAAGAATGTCCTGGGACATAACTTTCTCTAGATATCAGTCCAATCCCATCCCCTGAAGGAAAAGTCCCCATGATGCATGTTTCGTATTTGTCACGACCCCAAGCGGGCCCCTCCCAGCCATTTCCCCCTAGCTTCTTCTGCAGACTAGCCAGCCTACAGTTAGCCTTCACTTCACTTACTGTCCTCCCAATTACTATTCACCATAACCTCCACCTGTTTTTCCAAAGCACCCTTAGGCTTGAACTTCTCCGTGCTTTGTTGACAATGAAGTCAGTTTCTTTGGGAAGAGATTAGGAGCTATTTGTTTTACCACCTGCTTCTTTACACAGGCGAAATCACTGACCCGAGTAGCTCTTGAAGCGACACCCCACCCTAGGAGGCAGCTGACAGTGATGTCAGGTCTCAGTGTGGAAGCAATGCCATACAAACTGGAAGGGAACTCTGCTCCAGTAGTCTCAGTGGCACAGAGCCCTGTGTAGAGCCTCCATGCTATGAGTAAGGGCTGGGGAGAAAGGAGCGCCCATCTCCAGTGCACTCGCCCAGAGCTTAGCCTCAGCAAATACCTGGGGCAGGATAAGAAATGCTGGTATTTTCCTCCTCCTAGGGAAGAAAGCCTTCTGACTGGGAGCTGGGGAGAGATGGAACTGGAATGCAATTTCTGCCTTACTGAGCTGGATGCGGGTAGGGAGAGATCAGTCTTAGTTCAAATAACACAGACGTGCACTTCTTATCCAATACTAGCAGCTTTTCATGTTTCTTCATTTGCTGTATGACCTTAGGACCATTTCTAGAGCATTCATGTATTTTAAAACAATTTTAACCAGTTTCAGGGGGAGGCAGGTCCCTGGAGCAACCCATGCTTGCAGGATGGGAGCTGACCTCTTCAGTTTGCTCAGTTTTCCTAACAAATAGAATTCCACTGTGTGACTATACCACACCTCATTTATCCATTCTCCAAGTGATGGACATATGGACATTTGGGTTATTTCCAGACTTTTTGCTAATAGAATACTGCTGCTTTGAGCATTCTTGGGCAAATGTTTCTGTATATATGTGTGTATATATATATATATATATATGTCACACATACACACCTACCTAGAAATGGGATTTCTAGGTCAAAAGTTAAACTAATATTTAACTTTACAAGATAGTGCCAAATTGTTTCCAAAGTAGCTGTTTCAAATTTATATTTCTAACGAGTAGGGTATAAAAGTCCCTGTAGACCTCCAACCTTTGCTATTAACAGACTCAATTGTTGCCCATCTAATGAGCTTAAATTTATCTTATTGTACTCACTAATAAAGGTAATGTATGTTTACGGTTACTGTTCCTATATGTTTCATCTTCTCTTAATACTATTTCCTTTGCCCATGTTTTGATTGGGTTCTCTTTTTCTTACTGACTTGTAGATTTGTGTATATTCTAAATATTGTCAATCACATGCATTATTAATAAATGTTACCAGTTTGTGGCTTATCTAAGGTGACTTGATAAACAGAAGTTCTAACTTTAGTATAGTTGAATTTGTCAATCTGTTGTAGGTGTCAGAGGCTAAAACTGTGTCTGGTGTCCTTGTTTTTGTCTCCCGTTGCTTCATTTCCTAAGGACTCCTTAAATAAGGTCTGAGGGATGCAGCTCTTTCAGATATAGCCTTGTTATACAGGAGTGCTGCTGATGTGTGGGGAGGTTGGGGGGAGGGGAAGCATTCTATAATCCTGTGATTAGTTATCAGTCTGTCAGTGAGCCTGTGTCCTGGGCTCACACGTGTTTCCAGTGTTTTGCTTTTGCTGGCGTTGATTTTTCTTTCTTAAGTGACACAGGAAGGCTAGAGGGGGCTGGGTTTTTCCGTTTCCCTATATTCCTTAAGCTGTGGTAAAACATCAATGGGTTAGACTTTGGTAAAACACTTTCCTTTTTGTGAAGACCTTTGTTAAGGAGAACAGGATGCTCTGGGAATATTTCAAAATGATTATTTTTCCCTCCTTTTGATGGAAGCAGGAAATTATTCTCAGATCTTCAATGGTGAGTATTTGGTGGGGCTCTTCCAGATAAAACTCAGGAAAGTATATAAACACCTAGTGGCTGGATCTTCACAAGTTTTTGTTTCTCAAGCTAGTCCACACTCAGATTCTAGAAATTTAGCCAACTAACCTTTAAATATGCCTACCAGATGCCAGTTCCAAGGGTGGTTTCTAGGCAGTTTCTGCTCCAGGTAAGCTCTCTTTCTCTGTGTCTGCCAATTTTCATTTTTTAGGTCAAGGCCCTGCAACGTCAATTCTCTGACGGTTCTAACAAGAGTTGCTGATTTTCAGGTTTTCAGCTTTTTTCTTGCTGTGAGGACAAGAGTGACAATGTCTAAACTCTTTACATGTTAGAGAGGCTAAGCTGCTTTTTAAAATAAATCTTTTTTGTACATCTCCAATTATTTACTTAGACTAATCTTCTCAGAGTGAACTTACTGCATTACAGTGAGTAAATATTTTCAAGGTTTTTGCTACATACTGCCAAACCTCCCTCCAAAGCTGTACCAAAATAACCTAAATATATTTTTACCACCTTATCTTCCTGCTCATAAATCTTCATTATTTCCTTGTTGATTTAAGATAAAACTCACACATCTTTAGTAAGTATACTCATTTTTCTGGTGGTTGCCTGGAGTCACTGAAATCCTCTGTACAATCTGGCCCTTGTTTGTTTTTCAACCTGATTTCTCAGTACTAACACAATCCTTTGGTTTTGTCGAGCAGAGAACTTGTTCCTGAAACATGCCATGGCCATTCATTTTGTTTTTGTTCAAATCACCCCGTAGTGTTAATAATGCCTTCTTAAGTCTTCTCAGTCTTCCTCAATTCAATCTATACTTCTTACTGCTCATCTTGCACTAGCCCATTTCACCTGTTCAGTGCATTTTGAAAAATGTCAGGAAGTCAGTAAGTTTTCATAGAACACTTCTGCAATATAGGGCAGAGGATAGGGCCATATTTACTCTGCAAAATAAATGAAAGGAACTGGCTTATGTAATAAAACTAAGAATTTCTGACATGTGGAATAACTAAGAGATGATGGTTTATGAAATAAAATTATGTAACTATAGCTTTTGGACTTTTGCTTTTCATATTTTTTCAGGGTTCTTTTATTAATAGCATCACAACTCCATTATATGGCCCTCCTGATTGCTCTAATTTAAATCTAATTTGCCCAATTTAAAACATCAATATCACCAAAACTAACATCCTGGATAAATTAATTATTCTGTTGATAACACAGTGACACTTAAAAACTTACCTGTTTTTCCTTTCTTTAGAAAAATGCCTATAGAAAATTATTTCTTAGATAAATAAGGGTTTTACTACACTGTGGCACACACACACACAAAAATAAGTAAATGCATAATACAAAGAATGATGATAATTAAATTGAAGAAGAGCTGTTACTAATTCTGAAACAAATTTCTTAGCCTTAATGTTTGATTTTTTTTTAAATTTAAAAAAACAAAAAACAACTCACGTTCCATTTGTTCAAACATTACAGAAAAGAGGAAGTCTCGTGGTGTCATGTAATATTCTCCTCCATATTCCAGTGAAGAAAACTGCATGAAGCGCTGTTTACGAAGGGACAATTTCCCTATCATCTCTCCACAGTCAACATTTTCCTAAAAGACAGGAAATTGCAATTTAATATTTTTCCAGTATGATTCCCCAACTTAGCTACTTCTACAATAATCTTTAAAGAGTAGTGTTAGTGTTCAGATCTAACAACCGCCATACTTTTAAATCATTAACAAATACTTACTGTGTGCCTACTTAGCACTGTTTTAGGCACTTCAGACTCAACAGTGAATGAGATGAAGTTGAAGGAGGACATATTCCAGAATGGAAGAACGACAATTAATGAATACAAGTACAAAATAATGTAAGATGGCAGAAGTGCCATGAACAAATATAAAGCAGGATAAAAAAGTCATAAGAAGTAAAATTTTAGAAAGGTCAGGGAAGGCCCTTCTAAAAAGGTGACTTTCTTTTTTTATTAAAGCATCATTGATGTACAATCTTATGACCGTTTCACATGAACATTGTGGTTTCAACATTCACCCTTATTATCAAGTCATCACCCACACCCCCAGTGCACTATCAGCATAGTAAGATGCTACAGAGTAATTACTTGCCTTCTCCGAGCTGTACTGCCATCCCCATGACCTACCTACATTGTGATTGTGAATTATAGTGGTGATAATCCCCTTCTCCATCCCCATGTACCCTCCCCCAACAATTCCCTTTGCTAACCGCTAGTCCCTTTCTGGAGTCTGTAAGTCTGCTGCTATTTTGTTCCCTCATTTTTGTTTTATACTCCACAAATGAGTGAAGTCATTTGGTACTTGTCTTTCTTTGCCTCGCTTATCTCACTGAGCATAATACCCTCGAACTCCGTCCATGTTGTTGTAAATGGCAGAGTTTCTTTTCCTTTTATGGATGAGTATAATTCCATTGTGTATATGTACCCATCTTCTTTATTCATTCATCTATTGATGGACACTTAGGTTGTTTCCTTTATCTTGGCTACTGTAAATAGGCTGCAATAAACATAGGGGAGCTTATATCTTCTTGAATCAGGGATCTTGTATTCTTTGGGTAAATTACTAGGGGTGGAATTCCTGGGTCAAATGGTATTTCTATTTTTAGTTTTTTTGAGGAAACTCCACATTGTTTTCCACACAGTTAAACTAATTTACGTTCCCACCAACAGTGTAGAAGGGTTTCCCTTTCTTCACATCCTCACCAGCATTTGTTGTTCCTTGTCTTTCAGATGTTGGTCATCGTAACTGGTATGAGGTGATATCTCTTTGTGGTTTTAATTTGTATTTCCCTGATGATTAGCATGTGGAGCATCTTTTTTCATGTGCCTGTTGGCCATCTGAATTTCTTCTTTGTTGATGTGTCTGTTCAGATCCTCCACCCATTTTTAAAATTGGGTTATTTGTTTTTTGGGTGTTGAGGTGTGAGTTCTTTATATATTTTGGATGTTCACCCCTTATCGGATATGTCATTTATGAATATGTTCTCCCATAGTGTAGGATGCCTTTTTGTTCTGATGGTGTCCTTTGCTTTACAGAAGCTTTTAGGTTTGATGTAGTCACACTTGTTCATTTTTGCTTTTGTTTCCCTTGCCTGAGATGTGTTCAGGAAAAAGTTGCTCATTATTATATTCAAGAGATTTTTGCCTGTTTTTTTCTATAATATGAGTTTTGGTACTTGTCTTTCTCTGCCTCGCTTATCTCACTGAGCATAATACCCTCTTTATGGTTTCATGACTTACACTCAGGTCTTTGATCCATTTTGAGTTTACTTTTGTATATGGAGTTTGACAATAATCCAGTTTCATTCTCTTACATGCGGCTGTCCAGTTTTGCCAACACCAACTGTTGAAGAGGCTGTCTTTTCCCTATTGTATATTCATGGATCCCTTATTGTATATTAATTGGCCATAGATGTGTGGGTTTATATCTGAGCTCTCTATTCTGTTCCACTGATCTATGGGACTGTTCTTGTGCCAGTACCAAATTGTTTTGATTAATGTAGCTTTGTAGGAAAGCTTGACTTCAAGGAGTGCAATCCCCCCAGGTTTGTTCTTCTTCCTCAGGATTGCTTTGGCTATTCAGGGTCTTTTGTGGTTCCATATGAATTTTAGAACTATTTGTTCTACTTCTATGAAGAATGCTGTTGGTATCTTGATAGGGATTGCAGTGAATCTGTAGATTGCTTCAGGTAGGTTGGCCATTTTGATGATGTTAATTCTTTCTATCCATGAGCACGGGGTAGATTTCCATGTATTGGTGTCATCTTTAATTTCTCTCATGTCTCGTACTTTTCAGAGGATAGGTCTTTCACCTCCTTGGTTAGGTTTATTCCTAGGTATCTTATTCTTTTTGATGCAATTGTGAATTGAGTTGTTTTCCTGATTTCTCTTTCTGTTAGTTCATTGTTAGTGTATAGGAATGCAACAGATCTCTGTGTATTAATTTTGTATCCTACAACTTTGCTGAATTCAGTTATTCTCATTTTTTGGTGGTCTTTAGGGTTTTCTATGTATAACATCATGTCATCTGCAGACAGGGATAGTTTAACTTCTTCCTTAACAATTTGGATGCCTTTTATTTCTTTGTGCTGTCTGATTGCCATGACTAGGACCTCCATTACTATATTGAATAAAAGTGGTGAGAGTGGGCATGCTTGCCTTGTTCCCTATCTTAGAAGGAAAGCTTTCAGCTCTTCACTGTTAAGTATGATGTTGGTTGTGGTTTGTTGTATATGGCCTTTATTATGTTGAAGTACTTACCCCATATACCCATTTTGTTGAGTTTTTATCATGAATGGGTGCTGAATTTTGTCAAATGCTTTTTCAGCATCTATGGAAATGATCATGTGATTTTTGTCCTTTGCTGATGTGGTGGATAATGTTGACTGATTTTCAAATATTGTACTATCTTTGCATTCCTGAAATCCCACTTGGTCATGATGATCTTCTTTTATGTATTTTTGAATTCGGTTTACTAATATTTTGTTGAGGATTTTTGCATCTTTGTTCATCAGGGGTACTGGTAGTTTTCTTTTTTTGTGGTGTCTTAGGTTTTCATATAGAGTAATGGTAACCTCATAGAATGAGCTTTGAAGTATTCCCTCCTCTTCAACTTTTTGGAAACTCTGAGGATGGGGATTATTAGCTCTTTCTTAAATGTTCGATAAAATTCAGCCGTAAAGTCATTTGGGTCAGGGCTTTTGTTCTCAGGTAGTTTTTTTATTACAAATTTGATTTCATTGCTGGTAATTGGTCTCTTCAGATTTTCAGTTTCTTCCTGGGTCAGTCTTGGAAAGTTGTATTTTTTTTTTTTTACAAAGTTGTCCATTTATTCTAGATTATCCAATTTGTTGGCATATAATTTTTCATAGTATTCTCTAATAATTCTTTGTATTTCTCTGGTGTCCACTGTGATTTTCCCCTTTTCATTTCTGATTCTATTTATGTGTGTACACTCTCTTTTTTTCTTGGTAAGTCTGGCTAGGGGTTTATCTGTTATGTTTATTTTCTCAAAGAGCCAGCTCCTGGTTTCACTGATTCTATTGATTTATTTTTCTTAATTTATTTCTGCTCTGATCTTTATTATGTCCCTCCTTCTACTTTGGGCCTCATTTGTTCTTCTTTTGCTAGTCTCATTAATTGTGAGTTTAGACTGTTCATTTGGGATTGTTCTCGTTTCTTGAGGTAAGCCTGTATTGCTATATACTTCCCTCTCATAATTGCCTTCACTGTATTCCACAGGTTTTGGGCTGTTGTTGTTTTCATTTGTCTCCATATATTGCTTGATCCCTGTTTTAATTTCATCATTGATACTTTGATTACTTAGGAGCGTGTTGTTAAGCCACCATGTGTTTGTGGGCTTTTATGTTTTCTTTCTGTAAATTTATTTCTAGTTTCATGCCTTTGTGGTCTGAGAAGCTGGCTGGCACAATTTCAATGGTTTTGAATTTATTCATGCTCTTTTTATGGCCTTGTATGTGATCTCTTCTGGAAAATGTTCCATGAACACTTGAGAATGTGTATCCTGCTATTGTTGGGTGTACTGTTCTGTAGATGTCCATTATGTCTATCTTTTCTAATGTATTGTTTAGTGCCTCTGTCTCCTTACTTATTTTCTGTTTGGTTGATCTATGTTTGGAGTGAATGGTGTGTTGAAGTCTCCTAAAATGAATGCATTGCATTCTATTTCCCCCTTGAATTTGTTTCACATATTAGGTACTCCTATAGTGGGTGCAAAGATATTTATAATGGTTATACCTTGTTGGACTGATCCCTTTATCATTATGTAATGTCCTTGTCGCTTTTTGAAATCTATTTTGTCTGATATAAGTACTGCTACTCCTGCTTTTTTCTCCCTGCTATTTGCATGAAATATTTTTTCCACTACTTCACTTTTAGTTTGTATATGCCTTTGGCTTTGAAATTATTCTTTTGTAGGAAGCATATAGATGGGTCTTTTTTTTAATCCATTCTGTAACTCCATGTATTTTGATTGCTGCACTCAGTCCATTTACATTCAGGCTGATTATTGATAGATAAGTATTTATTGCCATTGTAGGCTTAAGACTGTGGTTACCAAAGGCTCAAGGATAGCTTCCTTATTATATCTTATCTTATATCTTAACTTGCTTATTAGTCTATTTGAAACACAATCTAATGGTTTTTATTTTTCCCCTTCTCCTCCTCCTCCACTCTTTATATATTAAGTTATATATTCTGTACTCTTTGTGTATCCCTTAACTAACTTTGTGTGTGGTTGATTTAATTTTATATTTGCTTAGTAATTAATTGGTCTACTTCTTTTACTGTGTGGGTTTATTTTCTCTGGTGACAGCTATTTAGCCCTAGGAGCATTTCCATCTAGAGCAGTCCACTTAAAATATCTTGTAGAGATGGTTTGGTAGTGGTGAATACCCTCAACTTTTGCTTATCTGGAAATTGCTTAATCCCTGCTTCAAATTTAAATGATAATCTTGCCAGGTAGAGTATTCCTCATTGGAGACCCTTCTGTTTTATTGCATTAAGTATATTATGCCACTCCCTTCTGGCCTGTATGGCTGCTTTCAACACTCCCTCCTTGTCCTTGATTTTTGCCATTTTAATTATTATATGTCTTGGTGTTGTCTTCCCAGGGTTCCTTGTGTTGGGAGATCTCTGACTTCCATGACTTTAGTGACTATTTCCTTCCCCAGATTGGGAGTTTTCAACAATTATTTCCTCAAAGAGACTTTCTATCCGTTTTCTCTCTTCTTCTTCTGGTACCCCTATAATGCAAATATTGTTCTGTTTGGATTGGTCACACAGATCTCTTACTATTCTTTCATTCCTAAAGATCCTTTTTTCTGTTTCTCAGCTTCTTTGTTTTCCTGTTCTCTAATTTCTACTTCACTTACTGTCTCCTCTATCTCATCTAATCTACTTTTAAATCCCTCCATTGTATGCTTCATTTCAGATACTGTAGTTTTCAAAATTTGTATCTCTTTGTTGATATCCTCCCTGAGATATTGAGTATTTTTTTGTAGCTCCATGAGCATGTTTCTGACTTTTATTTTGAATTCTTTATCAAGAAGACTGGTGATTTCAGTTTCACCAAGCCTTGTTCCTGGCATTTTTTTCCTTGTAATTTTTTTTGTCCAAATTCCTTCACCTCTTCATTTTTCTTGTTTTTCCTATGGAATAATACCTTTGTGTAGGTGGCGCCCTCTAGTGCCCAGACACTCATTTTCTATGCGTGAGCCTCCGCTTTTCATGAGCAGTAGGTGTGGTGCCTTTCTGACTTGCTTGTAGTGAGCTGTGTGGGCCATCAGCTGATGGCACGAGCAGGGAGAATACTCTCCAGAGTTGCTGTGCCCCTGCAGCAATGGCAGAGGTCACAGTCGAGCAGAACTGGTGCCTGCTGGGAGGAAAGAGCTCAGCTGGAAGGATTTCCTGCCTTTCCGGTTATAATGCCTGCCTCCACTGCGACGTCCAGTGGGCTGTGTGAGTAGGAAGAAATCTCTGTGCTATGCCTCTGTAGCTGGCAGGGTGGGCCACCCTCCAGACGGCCTTGCACCATGGCAAGGGTGGCAAATGAGCTGGACTGATGCCTGCTGGGAGGAAGAACTGGCAGGCTGCATACTGCAGTGGGAGGCCTTAGGGCTGTGCTCCCAGCCAGGGGGATGAAGCATCTGAAGTTCCTTAGAGTTCTCAACCTGCTGGGCTGAGCACGTGGGGAAGGTTTTGTCCACCTGCCCTTTTTCCTGAGCAGAGCTCTGTGTAATCTTTGCCCCCTTAGCGCCCCTTTGGTCTGTGGGAAATCCTTCAAACTGTCCACCTTTCTTTTGCTCCAGGGGGTTTGGTTGTGTGTACTTGTTCTCCACAAGTGGCTGGAATCTCAGCCTCTCCTAGTGTTCTGCATGTCTTTGCTTCCCAACCCCACTAATCTCTGGTGCACCATGTAATGTGGGTTTCATGCTCCCAGAGCTGATCTCCAGGGCTGGGTGTTCAGTGGTCCTGGGCTTCTACTCCCTCCCTACTCCATTCCTCTGCCTCCTGCCTGAGGGCTGGAGTTGAGAGAGGGCTTAAGTCCTGCCAGATCGTGGCTTTGCCACTTTACCCTTTTCTGTGAGGTTTTCTCTTCTTCCCCAGATGTAGGCAGTCTATTCCGCAGTCTTCAGGCCACTTTTTCCGGATTAGTTATTTGCTGTATTTTCATGTTTCATGTGAACTTGGGAGGAAGATTTTGCTTCACTTTTCACTCAGCCATCTTTTTCTATCAAGAGGTGACATTTAAAGAGAGTAAATGAGGTGGAGCTGGTGGAAAATGAGCTCCCTGGAGGAACAGCATTCCAAGCAAGAGGTAAAGTGAGAAACAAGACCATGAGATAGAAATAAGCTTGGTGTGTTCAAGAAAGAGCACAGAAGAAGGTAAGAGAGAGTGAGTTAGGCAACAAATCACATAAAGTTGTTCTGTCATAAAGATAAAATATATATCTGATAAACAGCTCTGCTTTCAGAAACATTTACATCATGGATGGAAAGTGCTAGAAGAACAAAAATATTGTTAGTGTGTCATTTCAGGCAATAGGATCTAGAACTTGACATAAATGCTGATAAGACACAACACTGAAATTTTTATTGCTAATCTTTCTTGAGCACTTACTATGTTCTAGGCACTATACTAATTAAGCACTTTACACAGATTATTTAATCCTCTCTATAACTGAACAACAGATACTACAGTAGATTTGTAAATTGTAAAGAAAGATCAGGTATGTCCAATTCAAAGTGCTTCAATCTCTTAACTATCACATTATCCTACCCACAGCTGGGCTCTGTATCCTAGGCAGACTGGAAGATGAGGACACACCAGATAACAGAGACAGCACTGCCAATACAGTGATCTTGCCACAGAATGTGGGCGTTATGTGTGAAATCCAATAGCACACTTTCATCCTGGACTGTTTTCCTTAAAGCAACGATCTAACCCGGACTACAACATCCTTCCTGGATACATCACCTCCTTTTCACACTTACCACTGATCCTATTATTTATCCTGACACACTAGTGAGGTTAACTGAACAGAACTGAAATGGCGAAAAATATGAATTCCAGTTGCTTAAACCTCTCCAAATTCAAAACCATCAATAAATCCTTTGTGGCTGATCTCAGTTCTCTGATTAGCATTAATTATCTCTGCTTTGACAACTGCTTTCCTTGAACAGGTAGTTTCATACCTCTTTCACGTTTATAGTGGATATATACACAATAGTCAATAATATTGCAATGATCTATACTCCTATCTTCTCTAGAACTTGTCTACTCATCTTTCATTTTCTTAAATTACTACTATAAAAATAACAAATTTATATTGAGTACTTGTAGGAAAACAGTGGTAAACAAGACAAACATTACTTCCTACATAATGAATTTGCAGAGAGAATATAGACAAAATAGCAACGGGAGAGTAGGGAAGAGTCTTCTCATTAAATGTCATAGCACTGTCAAGAGTCCCAGATATGAGAGAGAAAATGGTATATTAGAAGAACTAAAAGTTGGACATGGGCATATACATTAGCTTAGAGAATATTTTTATTTATTATATTGTTAATATACAGTCTATTAAGAGATTAAGAAAAGTAAATAATCTGTAAAGAAATACAGTATATTTCTAAATCCTTAAACAAATGTTGCGTCTTTTACACTTCCTAATATCTAAGTTGTTCATGCCTGGTTAAAAAAAATACCTTTACCAAAAATTTAATCCTTTTTGTATAAAGAAATGTTTTTCTTTCCAAACCTCAACCAACTAAAAGGGGTCAATTACTCACTGACCCTCCTCCTCAAATGGCCTCATAACAAGATGGACCATTAATTCTGTCTCTTTTGGTTTTCTTGGTGTCCTCTATCTTATAGAAATCTTACTCTTTCTTGGTCTTAACTTATATCGAAAATGGCCATGACAAATCTCTCACTCTCTTACAAGATATGAAAACTATATTCCTACTTTCTCCCAGGAGAATTAGACCCTAAAAATTCCCTTATCTCACGGTTACCATTTTCTATATGACTATGTGTCTGGAACTTGCATAAGCATCACCTGTCTGAAGGGCCTCAAGAACAATCAATTATTCTGGGAAATGCCTTTTTAAATAATGGTTGACTGGGTATTCATCCCTTCCAATTTTGGTTAAATATTCTCTCTAGTGAATAAGAAAAGGTAGACAATATGAAACTAAAGCTCCCTTTCATGGGTTGATGTTGGCACTTAAAACTATCATATGAATTGCAGACCATGGATTTATAAGGTCACTTAAAAACATATGACTTAGAAATTTGTCCCATAACCATGACTCTCCCTACCAGTAGATGGATTGTATGGTATAAAACTGCCTAACAACCCCTCTGCCAACATCCTCACAATTCATTCTGGTATTGCAGCCTTTAATTCCTGCTACTTCATGGTATAAATAAACCTATTCTACTATCCCCAAATCTTTCATCTCCCACTGCTAGCACTAATATGTCTCTCCTTTTTCTAACCCTTTATGCTACCTCTCATCTTCTTACTGAGTACACAGCTGTAACTTAGAGGTCACCACCACTGTCGATTCTATTCCTACCATTTCTCTTATGGAATATATAGCAGAAGCCCCCCAGTCACAATTTCTTACTCTTAGGGTCTTTTCCCTTCATCTTGACCCTGCCCCCATTCCAAGTAAATACTTAAGTGAGCATCTACCAATTTGAGGACACTTCAGGAAGAGACAGAACACACTAATCAAGGGAGCAGGAGTATAGCAGGAATAAATGCTAGTAATAAGAGCTAATGTGCAAGGCAGGGTGCTAATATCTTTACATACATGGTGTCACTCAGTCTTCACAATAACTCTAACAGTAGATATAATTTTTATCCTCATTGTACAAAGAAGAATCCAAGGCTTGTCAAGATTTGCTAGTTTGTCTGTATTAACACAGCAAGGTGACAGTGAAAGGCAGTATGACAACAACTACAGTCTCAACCACACTGTTACACTAGCTCCTCTGAATATTACATAGATTAGGAAAGGAGAGAAAGCTGTATGGGTAATGATAGTTGAGGAAGTTTTCATGAAAAGAGGGGGATTTAAACTAGGCATTGAAGAAACACAAAAAAACAGAATCAGATTTAGTTATTCTTTAGGCCTGGGCTAATCTGCTGTTCATTTCCTAAATGGTATGTATTATTTCCTTGTTCATAATTAAAGCAAGCAAGACACAAAATATTTGTCTTTGCTACGAAGAAATTTATTTAAAGGGAAAAAGAGTATTATACTGAAATTGCCAGAGCTTTTCTAATTCCAAGTAGATGAATCAGTTTTATTTACGTCATCTTTTACATACAGTAGTTGAATTAAAAGCACATTTAAAGTTGAATTTTACAAGTACTAGTATCATGTGAATTATGTATTTATGCTTCATAGAATTTGCCACTTTTAATCTTTGATTTATCTGTAAGGTTTATATTGTCTTACTTCATTTGTATAACCATTTTGATCAAATCTCAGACTTACAGGACTTAATTATCAAGAATGAACAATCCTCCCTGCACGCCCCCCGCGTGTCTTCCTGCTTGCTTGTGTGCACTGCCCTTTCCTCCCGCTGCCTGTCTTCCTGCTCACGTGTGAGCTGTACTTTCCAGGTGGCAGCACTGTACCTGCTGTCTCCCTATTTTTGAACCAACCACACTGTTTCAGGTTTTCATTTCCTTTCTTCTGACCTCTACTGTCTGCTTTTCACTTTGGCTTGTATGCAGGACATCTGTAGTAGGTTGGGATTGGTAAACTGAGCTAAGGCAAAGACAATCAATGGCTTGCAGACTTCTGTAAGTGTAGTTAGAGTATCTGGATGGAGAGGAAGGGGAGGAGGAACAAAGGTAAAAACAGGAAAGTTATATCTGACAGCAACAATATAAGGGCAACACCTAGCTTATTGTTACATATCAGGTAGTGAAAAAGTACATGAAATCTCTCTCAAACATTATGGATCTGTTATGTGTCATTGTTCTGTGGATATAGACATGGGCTATAAGGTCCTGGTCTTTAAGAAGCTTACAAAGGGGAGTGCTGGATAGCAAATAAACAATTAAGACCCATAGATCAATGGAATAGAATAGAGAGCTCAGATTTAAACCCACACATATATGGCCAATTAGTATATGATAAAGGAGCCATGGATTTACAATGGAGAAATGACAGCCTCTTCAACACCTGGTGTTGGCAAAACCAGACAGCTACATGTAAGAGAATGAAACTGGATCACTGTCTAACCCGATACACAAAAGTAAATTCGAAATGGATCAAAGACCTGAATGTAAGTCATGAAACCATAAAACTCTTAGAAGAAAACATGGACAAAACTCTAGAATATAAACATGGGCAACTTTTTCCTGAACACATCTCCTCAGGCAACGTAAACAAAAGCAAAAATGAACAAATGGGACTATATCAAGCTGAAAAGCTTCTGTATAGCAGAGGACACCATCAGCAGAACAAAAAGGCACCCTACAGTATGGGAGAATATATTCACAAATGACATATCTGATAAGGGGTTAACATCCAAAATATATCAAGATAGTTCACACGCCTCAACATGCAAATAACCCGATTAAAAAATGGGCAGAGGATATGAACAGGTGCTTCTCCAAATAAATTCAGATGCCAATAGGGACATGAAAAGATGCTCGACATTGCTAATCATCAGGGAAATGCAAATTAAAACCACAATGAGATATCACCTCACACCAGTTACAATGGCCAACATCCAAAAGCAAGAAAACAAATGCTGGCAAGGACGCAGAGAAAGGGGAACCCTCCTACACTGCTGGTGGGAATGTAAATTATAGTTCAACCATTGTGGAAAGCAAAATAGAGGTTCCTCAATTCCATATACACAATGGAATATTATTCAGCTGGAAGAAAATGAATCCTACCATTTGCAACAACATGGATGGAGCTGGAGTGTATTATGCTCAGTGAAATAAGCCAGGTGGAGAAAGACAAGTACCAAATGATTCCATTATCATCTGTGGAGTATAAGAACAAAGCAAAAACTGAAGGAACAAAACAGCAGCAGACTCACAGAACCCAAGAATGGACTAACAGTTACCAAAGGGAAAGGGTTGGGGAGGGTGGGTGGGAAGGAAGAGAGAAAGGGATTAAGGGGCCTTATGATTAGCACATGTAATATAGGGGGGGCATGGGGAAGGCAATATAGCATAAAGACAAGTAGTGACTCTAGAGCATCTTACTATGCTGATGGACAGTGACTGTAATGGGGTATGTAGTAAGGACTTGATAATATGGGGAAATGTAGTAACCACAATGTTGCTCATGTGAAACCTTCTTAAGATTGTACATCAATGATCCCTTAATAAAACAACAAAAAAAGAGGAACCCCCCACACCCCCGCAAAAAAAACCCCAAACAATTACACTACCTAGGATTCAGATTCTAGTTCTGTCACTTACTAGGTATGTGACCTTGGACCAGTTACCTCTCTGCATCTCAGCTGACTCATACGAGAAAAATGGAAATTGGAATCAAACTGCCTGGATTTAAATCCAGCTCTGTCACTTGGTCAAGTTATTGTGCCCTTCTCTCAGTTAACTAATTTTTTAAATGGAGAAAATAGTAGTATCTCCTTAAAACAGTCTTTTAAAAAATGAGCATCCAATAAAATAATATACATAAAGCTTAGCATAATGTGCAGAACATACTAAGTACTGAAAAAGGTTAGGTATGACTATGATGATCATAGTTATTTTAACAAATGCTCTAAAAGAAGGATAAAAATTCTATGAGAAGGCAGTGAGAAGATTACTTAAGTGACTTACTAACTGGATGACTTAAGAAAGGCATGACAGAGGTGAGGCTTAGAACCTCACCCCCCCGTTCTGAGAGAAATCTTCTGCATCCGTGGATGTTTTATTGCCCTTGTCTAGCTTGGATTAACACTTAGTCTACAGGCACACACCTGATCATCTACATTTGCTCTCTTACAACACTAAACTATGTTTTCTACCTTTATCTTGCATCTACCTAGCACTTCAGCATTTTATTAAAAAAAAATAATAATAATAATAATAAGGGAGAAATGTGGGATTCACATATAAATCAAGTATAAAAATCAAAATCAAACGAATATTCATATTTGACCTGATTGTTTATAGATCATAATGCGTGATCAAAACCGAAAGTTTCTGTGATGACTGCCCTTGTACTGTTCACCATGTAAGAACTTATTCACTATGTAAGAATTTGTTCACCATGTAAGAACTTGTTCGTTATGCTTCAGAAGATTGGAGACTGATGAGAATTAGGCTTGGGGTGGATTAATGATTGTGCATTGAGCACTGAGTCCCCTATACAGAATTTTATTGTTATTAACAACCATTTGATCAATAAATATGAGAGATGCCCTCTCAAAAAAAAAAAAAAAGAAAAGAAAGGCATGACAGAGCAAAAGTTAGCTGAATTGAATCAAAAGGATGTGTAGGAGTTGCCAAGATGAGGGCCAACAGTAGAGTAAACTACACGAAAGTCAGTTCTGAGATTTGGACAGCCAGATCCATAGTGTAAAGGGTCTTTGGGGTACATGACAAAAATGGACAAAAGAGGACAATGGCAAACACACTATACTGGAAAGATCATCTTATATATCAATATTTACTTTTGTTAATTTATACAGTAGCCATCATATGAAGGACATTGGAATCTATATGGCTGATACTATAGGCTATCTCACAGCACGATTCAGCACTTACTCTTGATCTATCAATCAAATAAATCTGGCTATTTAGTTTCAAAATCCCAGCATATTAAAAACATTCAATTACAAATGCTAAAGTCAAGTATACTGATGGCAGAAGGTAGACCTAATAGCGACAGAAGAGAAAAATAATACAGAACAGACCTGGCTGCAATAGTCTGGACTAAACAGTTACCATGACCAGTCAATAGTCTCTTCATCTATTTATGGTGACGATATTCAGATACTGAGAAATTGCTAATTATGAAGGGAATATTCTGTTTAAAATATAGGAATATGTATAATGTAGTTTAGCTGTTCTTAATGGAAATCTTGCGTAAAAAAAGATGTTATATGGCTTATAAGGGTAATTTTAACTGTCTGGAAGACTCATGTACAAAGCACAATGATGCTATATATATATTCAGCTTTACTATCTGATCAATATATATCCAAAGCACTTTGCAGAATGTTTGTTATATAACAACACCACGACTATACTTACATAAACTGAAAATAATTAGCACGTGAGTGAAAATAGAATCTTTCACAAAAATACAAGTAGACATAGTTTGGGCTTGTCATAAATAGTAAACCACGTCAAATAAAATTAGGCCCCAGGATGCAAATCTTTTCATCTTTCCAATATTGTTAACATGTACTTTTAAAAGAACTTACTACTAGTGTATTCTTAGTCACAATGAGATATCACTTACAGGAAAAGCATCTATACAAATAACAATCCAGTATGCTGACACAGAGGTTCAGGGATGTCAGGAGGTCAAGAGAAATGTGACTATATCCTAGGGCTAAATCAATTTCTTTCAAAGATAAAAAGTATCATAAGGCTAACTGTAATTTTAAGCAATTATTTAGGACATAAATTTCAGTATAAATGTTGACATTCATGTTTAAAATCCTTGCAAGTGCTGAGGACTGTTTCAAGGCTATGCAGAAAAATATCAGCACCGGAGGAAGTTGGAATCTCCAGGTATCACAGGATCTGCTGCGAGTTTCCTTTTGTTTTTCTCTTGGATTTTTTTTTTTTTTTTTTTTGTGAGGGCATCTCTCATATTTATTGATCAAATGGTTGTTAACAACAATAAAATTCTGTATAGGGGACTCAGTGCTCAATGCACAATCATTAATCCACCCCAAGCCTAATTCTCGTCAGTCTCCAATCTTCTGATGCATAACGAACAAGTTCTTACATGGAGTACAAATTCTTACATAGTGAATAAGTTACATGGTGAACATTACAAGGGCAGTCATCACAGAAGCTTTCGGTTTTGTTCATGCATTATGAACTATAAACAGTCAATTCAAATATGAATATTCATTTGATTTTTATACTTGATTTATATGTGGATACCACATTTCTCTATTACTATTATTTTTAATAAAATGCTGAAGTGGTAGGTAGATAAGAGATAAAGGTAGAAAACAGAGTTTAGTGTTGTGAGAGAGCAAATGTAGATGATCAGGTGTGTGCCTGTAGACTATGTGTTAATCCGAGCTAGACAAGGGCAATAAAACATCCATGTATGCAGAAGATTTCTCTCAGAACATGAGGGGGGAGGTTCTAAGCCTCACCTCTGCTGATCCCCATTTTCTCACCTGATGGCCCCCTGCGACTGTGCCTGTCTTAGGTTGTTCCTCCCTTGAGGAATCTTACCCGTCTCTGGCTAACCAGTCATCTTCCGGGGCCATACAGGGAAATGTTAAGTTGGTAAGTGAGAGAGAAGCCTTATTGTTTGAAAAGGTTAGCTTTTTACTTCTTTGCATATTTATGCCCTGTGGCTTCTATGCCCAGCATTTGTCTTGAGGTGTCTTTACCACTTGGAAGAATTATGATACTCGGTAAATTCGACATGTGGCACAAATTCTATTTAAGGGTTGTAATTAGGTAGGAAGAAGAAAAGCTATAGACGTAGCAGGCAGAAGAAAACCTGGGAAGATTGATTATTTCTTTGACATATCTTCTTGTAGAGTAACTTCAGCATGGATAGGTTTTAAACTACTAATTAAATTGTGCGCACACATTAACATAATAGGAGTACAGTTATGTAACCAAAGCATACCTGTAATTACCAGTCATCTCCAGTGAAACCAAGAAAACCAGTTAGGCACCTTAGGCATTTGTGAAAACTTATCTATGATATGGTGGATATTGTCCAACTGAACTTGAACAGTCTGAGAGAATTCAGATAAATTAAAACAACCCATTCCTGGGGACTGTTCACATCCCATATGTTCTTTTAACAGTAAACAGTCTGTGGTTGTAAGATTTTGGAGTGCTACAATTTGCACTTCTCCTAATTCTTGGTTGAGTTCCAACAGTATAGATCCAGTCAAATTTGTTGTTTTATTGTATGCACAGGCCAGCTTAGATATCTCCTTCATCCTTCCCATGGCAAGTCCAGGAACTGGTGGGATGAGTGCATCTACACCTGTGGCAGTGCGTGGATCTTTGTTGGGGTTTTTTTTGCTGATCATCTTCTGTCATGAGTCTTCCCGAGAGTGCTGATGTTGGAAGTTCTTTTTCATATCGTATCTTAGTTCATTTTCGGGGTAGCCCAATTAGGCTTTGATCCTCTGTATAAACACAAACAGACCCTTTGCCTACACTTTTATATGCCCTTTATATCTTGGATTTTGTTTTTTATTCTCAATCTACATAATCACTTAAAAATGAATGGGGAGGTCCTTTCTCCTAAAAAAGGTATAACATACCTTCCTGAGTTAATTTTTAATAAAATCAAAGGGTTACTAAAAACAGAACAAAAAAACTCTACAGATGAATGAGAAAGCAGTAAATAAAAGATTTGAAAACCTCTGTTCCATAATTTGACATAAAAACAAAAACAAGAAGCAAGCACAGCTATATTGATACTGGCTTCTAACCACCCACTTTAAACTTATTCTAAAAGACCCTTCTGGAGAATAATAACTTGAACCAAACCATAAGACAACTCTAGGACTGAAAACGAGTTTCTTCTTCCAGAGAAAATAGTGCTGTGTAATGGAATGAGAAGATGAAATTCTGAAGCACCTCACTGCTGAGGGTCACCTCGTCCAGCTGTGGGCACCTTATAGCTCTAAGGAGCACCATCTACATTGTAAGCCCTGTACAACTGTCTATCAAATGGTAGTACAGTGCACTGAGGAAGGGGTATCTTTTTCTAATTTGCACCAAGGTACCGTATGGGCGAGGGGTAGTGTGGTCACTGACATCTCCCCATCTGCAGGGACTGTGTGGGCCAGAGAAAAGAATTTCCCACTGAAACTACTTATCACTCACTGCCTTCACTAATGGCCCAACAAAGGTGGGATCAGCATCAGCAAGTTATGGCTTGGCTGGGCAGAAGTATTCAGGGCCACGCTACCCTAAAACCTATGAACTATGTATAATGGCAGTTCTCTAAAGAGGCAGGCACCCTAAATGGGGAAACAAAGTGAAACCCAAAGGCCACTTCCGTAGGACAGGATAAACCCCAACTTTGCAGAAGAGGAAGAACTCACAGAGCATATCAAGGACACAGACACATTGCCAATAGCAGTAGTCTAAGCTTAGCTCTTTCTGAGATCCCTCAGGCAGCTGAATGTTTGAACAATGGATAAAATTATTAACATTCTGTTCTTTAATATTCTAATGCAAAGATAAAAGAGTGCTTAGATCAAGATGGAAAAGAGTCGAGGATATACATTCACATTGTTTTTGGCAAATAACAGATTTGGCTAGAACATGTTTAAAATCTATGTTAAGAAAAAAAACAATGTTGGACCTATGCAGATTCTGCAGGAAAAAATGAAGGCAAGAGCAACAGCAAACAATGAAAATCACATTTTGAAAGAGAACAGAAAAAAAATGACAGAAAATGAAGGTGAAAGACTAACACCAGAGAGCAAGGATAAGATGCAAGACACTCGAAAAGCCTGAAGTTAACAAAAATCACTCATCAAAATATCTACAACTGCATGTTTATCATAGCATTATTTACAACAGCCAAAATATGGAAGCAACCTAAATGTCCATCAACAGATGAATGTATAAAAATGTGGTGTGTATATATATATATACATATATGTATATATATATACACACACACAATGGAATATTGCTTAGCAATAAAAAGGAACAAAATCTTGCCATCTGTGACATGGATGGACCTAGAGGGTATTATGCTAAGTGAATTAAATCAGAGGGAGACAAATACCATATGATTTCACTTACATGTGGAGTCTAAAAAACAAAAAAAACAAATAATACTGAAATAGACTCATAAACATGGAGAACAGACTGGTGGTTGCCCTAGAGGAAGCAGTTGGGGATGGGTGGGTGAAATAGGTGAAGGGGAAAAAAATTAATGAGAATATTTGACATCTTGATCTGTGTGATGGCTGTAAGAGTGCATATAATGTCAAAATCCATCCAACTGTACATTAAGATCTGTGCATTGTAGTGCATGTACTTCAATACAAATTTTTTTTTTAATTGAAAACAGTAGGCTTATTAGCTCAGTAAAAAAATAGGAGAGAAACAACATTACAAAATCTTAAAAGACTTTAAGAAACCATAAAGACTGGAATCAACATTGCAGAAAATAAATGGACTATGTGATAGGAAAAAAAAAATCACACAGAAGGCAAAAGACAAGCACACAGAAAAGCAATTAGGGGAGGTAATATCCACATGTATGATAGACACCAAGGATTTAATATATGAGTGACTGCTGTGCTTTGTGCTTCAGGTGGAAAAAGAGCAAATCAAACATACTTCAAAAATATAGTGGGAAGAAAACTACCGAAACGAAGCTTGATTTTGCTACTTTATTTGCCACTGCCCTGTGTGTAGGTGGCTCTAGGTTTGAATAACTAGGAGACCTCAGGAGCGACTGACCAGTTTTCGTCTCATTCAGAAAACCTAAATAAAGGAGATGCTAAAAAATCTAAATAAGGTTAAAACCATGCTGACATTATTGCTGGATTCAACTTCTTAAAAGCTGTTCCTTAAGGAGCTAATAAAAAAAAACAGTAAAGGATTAGAGAATTTATTTCTAAGATCATTCTTAAAAGACATGCCTTCACCCTTACGTATTATGTGCGGAAATGAAGACAGTTCCAGGGGGTAACGCAGCCAAGCTATTCAGCTTGAAAGGCTGGAGAGAATATTTTTTGTCCCTTCTTACCCCAACTTGTTTATTACAGTTCAAGAGAATATTCCAGTAGGAAGCGACTAAACAATATTATCAATCTTGACCTTTCTCTGACTAATGAGATTTTATAAGCTACTTCTGCAAAGCTACTCTGCCGGCCATTGTACACTGCTTCACACAAAGAACCGGCGGACTGGCGTGAGGGAAGCAGCTGCCCGAGGAATGAGCGCCGCAGGAAGAAAAGAGCGGCATGAAATGCGGTGGAGATCAAAGAGTGGCTGAAGGCCTGTAGCGGCTCGCTGTGACCTAAACCTACCAGAGACAGAATTTAGTCTTGGTAGGTGGAAAGTGATGGAAGTGGGGATGAATTCCTCCTATCACCATAGCTATTTGCTTCTCAAACCTGAATCTAAAGCTAAATATATGGGAAAGGAGGGGCAGAAGAAATGCTGGGATTTGGGGCCATACCAAACATGTGTAAACCATCCACATGGTTCTGGTTATACAGAAAATGCTCCATGGATTTCAAGGATTACTTGTAATGCAGTAAAAAATGTGACAAAGGAATTAAGAGCAATGAGTGATGTGAACTGGATAAAAGAGATCTTTGAAAGCTGATGACTTCTGTTAAAACATTTCACTAGTTTATTGCCTTTAAAGCAACAGGTGCTTCACCATTCTGTCTCTACTTTTTATCCATGAAGTGACAAATTGGAAAAGTTCTCTGTTCTTTGTTGAACATTCTTTGGTCTCTACATTTCTCAGGAAAAAAGTGGGAAAAGAAAAGCTTTCCTTAAATGCTTTCAATATGTTCAATGTCTATACATTGCAGTAGACAAAATGTAGTAAAACCTTATTCATTTGGGGCCTTTAATTTGGAATTTGTAATAATCTGGATAAAATGTAATTGCTTTGTTGTCTTTGAACTTTCTGTGGTGTAACTAAAACACTGTTTTTCTTCTAAAGAAAACTTTACAATTGGGAATTTTCAGACATTAACAGAACTTTTACATTTTGTTCTAAATCAGGAAGATTTTACTGTACATGAAACAAAATACTGCCATTAACTACATAAGCTATACTTCATGATGAATTCTACAAATGATAAATTATTAGCCAAGGACACAAAAGTCATTCTGAGAAAACCAGGAAGATCTGCAAACTATTCTCTCTGGCTTCTGAATATTATTTTATCTAGAGAAGGCTGAGTCTAGACTCCTTTCCAAAGACTGGGAGAAAGCTAGTGTGGCTTTTCTTATATGAGCATGGTAAATGAAATGGCATTTATAAAATACCATAGAATTCTGTCTGGAGAAGTGTGGCCACTATCAGGAAATGCTGGTGAGTAAAAAAGCATCTTTTCTATTAACTGCTTTCTCTTTCCCAAACAGATCACTGAGCAGAAGACTCATTTTCCCTTCCTGAATAATTATCTTTCAGTCAGTAGATTGTAACTACATAAATTTTTGTATTATGTTCTGAACAAAATGTTTGAATTAGGTTTCAAGTGATTAAAAAAAAAAAGAATAGTGCTTTAACTTAAAATCTCAATACCCTCCAAAACTTTCATCAGTATCATTTACTGCAACCATACCTAAGTAATGTTTTTCTTAAGAAATGACTGAGATACTTGAGCTTATTCCTTACACAGAAGATAAATACTACTATGCAACTAGCATTTACTACATGTGTGTGTCTCACAATGATACATTTCAAACTCTGATAACTATTTTTCCAATGTTATCAACCATGGCATTTTTACTTCTTACTTTTCAAAATAAGATATGCACCAAACTAATATTTTTCAAGATTATGTAATTAAATTTAAGTGGAAAACTCATAATAAGTCTGGCATTAGTAAATTTATCTGCACTGTTATTTCTCTTCTTTGGGCAGCTGAGCAGCACAGTATAGCAGTAACAAGAAACCTTTTATAATGGAAGTTATGGTCTACTTTCTGGAACCTTACACACTCATGCAAAAAGGTCTCTTTAAAACTGAGAACTTCAAGTAAACCTGGTAAAGTGCTGCTATCAGAGGGCTGAGTCATAAACAGAGACTACCACCAGGAATAACAACTTTTAGGACACTATATCCTATAGTACTTGATACAGTATAGGGCAAAGAAGGGATGGATTAAAGGATCCCTCTCTCCCCTCCTCCCATCCCTTCTTGGGAAACAGCTGCAGTCTGTAGCTATAAGTATTTTACAGTTTGGGATTGAAGAAGGAAACTGATTCACTCAGATATTATTTTGCACTGCTTTCCCCTAGTGGTCCCGCATTCTCTGTGATGCACTCAGATTTCCATATCTCCAACTCACAGCAGAAGACTGTTCCTGCTACGTGCCTCCTCAGTTTATAGGACACTCATAGTTGAGGGTGGCCTTATAAAGCCTGTGGCTGAACACTGACGGCAGTTTGCCTGTCTGCCACCAAGTCCCTTCTGCCCCTCACCCTAACTCTACACAAAATTAGGTCAAAGACTGGAATTACTTTTTAAAAATGGCCGTATATTGCTTGCATACACACAAGAAATTTTATCCAAAACAAAAAATGGGACAATTTTTGAAAAAGCCTCCGGGATCCAATGGAAAGATAATGAAAAGGCTGAATGAAGGGGCAGACCTGCAATTTCTTATTAAAAGCAAAAATTACACTTCTATTAAAAAATTGCATTGAAACTATTATTTTTTATGAATTGTTTTTGTACAAATATTATACTAATTTAAAATGTTGACCTTAGTTTTGTTCCTTGCTAACGCGACCTTCCTAAAATTGATTTGGCTTGCTGGTGTGTCCCTAGCTTCAGTGTTGACCTGGCTACCTTTGATGAGCTTCAATAAACCTTTGCTGCATACCCTTCCAGGAGGCAGATTAAATAACTACTTACTGCTTCTGACTGTAATAAAGCACTTCACAAAGCATGTAACATAGTTGTTTCTTGTTCCTTTTGTTGTTTGGCTAACTTACTTGTTAAGAATTAATTCTAGTGGTTGCCTCCTCTAGGTGTCCTTCTCTGAGTACCCATTTTGGGTTAGGAAGCTTCTTAGAATGAGCATAGAAACCCTGAGTCAACTTTTATCAGCGCCCTTATGACTCTGTACTGGAATTGTCTGTGCCCCACTACAGTGAATTCCTCAAAAACACAGAGTATCTTTCTTTCTGGTATTCTCAGTGCCTACTACAGGGTTAATAGTGTTAAATGGTTAAAAAAAAAGTGTGCCAGGAATGAATGGATCTTTATGAATAGGAATTCCAGACTCAAGCTATAATATTAAAAAAATAAAAATTTAAAAAGATTATAGTCTCTGAAGCAAAATACAAAAGTTTGGTTCCTCTGCTTATGTATTTTAAACCATATTGTTTATTAAAATATCTTTAGATAGGTATGTATTCTGCCATGTGCAACTGAACATGAAAGTATGCTCACAAATAGAAATAAAGGCCCTTTGCTTCCTTTTATTATAACCCAAATTACTGTTAATTACTTTAGATTTTTAAAAATGCCTCATAACAAGAGGAAAGAGGTAAAGTCACTGACAGGGTGTGGCAATATTAACTGTTAACAAAGGATAGTGCCTCATTTTCTTGCCTATTGCAGAAATCATGGAATCTCAGAAACAGAATGCTCTGAAACTGAATCACACCAGCTGCTTCACACTCTCCTGTAAATCTGAATGAATGATTTAGTGGATTTCAGGCTTTTGTCATGGTTGGGTTAGGTTTTAATGGATCTGTTTTAGCTTTAGCTTGGAGTTCACTGACATATTTAATATGTCAAATAAATTTTGCTATTAAAATATATTTGTAGGAAATGAGCAGGGGTGAACCAGACATTTTACCAACCAAACACTGACAAAACAGGTGAAGTTTATTAGGAAAGGTACTAAGTTGCATGCCATTTATATTTCTATTGATGGTTATAAATTAAATCACTAGTAAGTAAAATAGTACATAGATAACACAATACAAATACACAATGCAAAAAGAAGTCATCCACAGATGATTATATATTTTATAACTTATTGTTCAAGCAAAGCTCTGCTTTCTATCTGTGAAGTACCAACAGAACAAATTATTTAAGACCTGGCAAAAATTAGCCAAAATCTCTTCTTTTAACTGTATTCTATAGACATATTTCATGATAAGATATCCATGCTCTTCATTTAGTAATTTCTGAAGATACTTTGACAGTGAAGATTTAAATATTCCATAATAGATGTTACATAATGACTGAAAAACCAGACAGATTGTTTCTGGTTTTGGCTTGTTTTTTGCTTTGTGGTAGCACAAAGCATAGCTAAAGTAAACAACTGTTAACTAGTAAGTGGAAAAAGAAGTTAACACTTTTCTCCTTCAACTCCTCTACCACATTTTAGTGTCTTTGACAACATTTGGTGTCCAATGAGGAAAGATGAATGTCTGTATCTTAACCTTCAAGTACAAGAAAAATACAGTATAAAACTGTGCCAGTGAATCATATGCTAAGTTAGCAGAATTGTTAGCATCTGCCCAGGCAACAGTGAGGTCTATACCAAATATGAAGTTCTCTTGGTGCATGTTAAAGAAAAATCTGTTCTTTACCCCTGGGAATATTAGAATCTTATATGAGAAACAAAACAAGCAAACACTTGTAGTTTATGATAAGTTGTTATATAAGTACTTGAAAGTCAGGAGTGGACAGAGCTAGAATTTGGGTAATCTTTTCCTTTTGAAATTTATTTGGTGATTAATTTAATCCTGTGTTCTTTATAATCAAGAGAATACCTTAATCAAATCTTGGGAAGAGAATGAGGGGAAAAGGGTAGTTATTTGTAGGCTAGAATAGACAGTGTCTCAAGTTCTGAAATGATTCAGGCAACCCAAATCTCAAAACTTCAATTACTAGTGTAGTCTCAAAGAATAAATCAGCATATTTAATGACCTGGATAGATTTTGTCACTTTGCTTAGTGTAAAATTAGTTTCTAAGTATTTATGGCTGGTGGGTGGGTGAAATAGGTGAAGGGCATAAAGAGGTACAAAATCTCAATCTGATGTAAATTAGTCACAGGGATGAAAGTACAGCTTAGAGAATATAGTCAATAGTTCTATAACATCTTTGTATGTTGACAGTTAACTACACTAGTTGGGGTGCAGATTTAATAATGTACATAACTGTTGAGTCACTGTATTATATACTGGAAACCAATTACATCAACTATACTTCAATACAAAATATATTTAAAAAGCAAATACTTATGGCTATTGTTTAATCTTTTAACATATATTTGAAAAAATCTTACATGTCATATATATTATTACCAGTATTAATAATATTCCTATGAATTTATAGGTAGACTCCTATAGCGAACTTGAGTAACCTAACTAACCTATAGGCTAGAGAGTAAAGAGAATAAACTTGAATAAGCTCTCTTGGATGATGAACCTTTATGAACTAAAGGTGAGGGATACGGTAACAGACAAAAGTGTCTGTTCCATTTACAAGGCAGTGAACAGGAGAAGCTAGTACAATAGGGCTTAAAGAACATACACTGGGCTAGAGAAAAAGGATGTACAGAGTCAGAACAGAGGTGAAGGACTGGTAAAGCAGAAGAGTAAATATAAAATAAATATAAAGCATTTGGTCTTAGGGTAATATCATCCAAAAGCTAAGAGAAATGAAGTGACATAATAAGAGTGAACTGGAAGATAATCTTAGACATAACATTCAAAACATTTCATAATGTGAAGAAAGATGAATATTAAGAAGCTTGGAGGGACAAGGGATATAACTTAAAAATTTATAGAGCTGGGGCTCTTAACTGCACAGTATATGGTCATACTTCCTGGTGTTCACAAGTCCCTAAAACTGTGACAATGTGCATGTGCACTTTTTGGGAGAGGGTCTATAATTTTTTTTTATCACATTCTCAGATTCAAAACTGAGTCAAAGATTAAGAATGATAAAGATGAATCAGCAAACATGAGTGATAATATGGTAAAATATTATCACAATTAATAAAGTAAAATGCTCCAATTTTAAGTATGGGCCATATTAGAATAGTGTTATGTGGTTAATTAACTTTAAATAACTGAGATGAGTATCAGATTCAATCCATTTTCAACATATGGGTGTAGAAGTCTCTTAAAATTTCAAAGAAAAAAAAAAAGTTTCCCCAACAGGACTAAGGATAAAATG
This sequence comes from Manis pentadactyla, assembly GCF_030020395.1. Taxonomy (NCBI): domain Eukaryota; kingdom Metazoa; phylum Chordata; class Mammalia; order Pholidota; family Manidae; genus Manis; species Manis pentadactyla. Next base: position 14,481,813 of record NC_080020.1, read on the forward strand.
AGAAAGTCTATTAATTCTAGGTCCTTTAAAAATGTCTTAAATTTTCCAGTAGCTAAAGCAGATTAAAAAAAGAGTACACAACTGTTGTTTAGCCAGAATAAACCAATGAACTAAAGAACATCACTGCTGTATAAAAATTTCAAATAAAAGCTCGGTCTCAATAAAAGATTACATGTATATCTGCACAATTTTTTTTTAGGTATAATTGACATGCAACATTATAATTAAGGCACAATTCTGATTTTTGTATTGCTCTATCTTTTCACTGACATGGTGCTAAAGCCACTGTAGTCTGCCTTTCCCAAACTAGGCACTATTCTATATAAGGAAGCAGACGTCATGCTAAGCATAATGAATACTCAGGGCTTTTAGCAGAGAAACCACCCAAGGGAAATATGGATGAGAAGAGAGTGGAGAGCAAAGATACAGAGGCAACAGAGAGTCTCCAAAAGGGCAAGGACAGCTCACTTTCAGTATAATGACCCTATGTGGAACCACCATAGTTATTTCTTAACACCTGAACCACTAGCTTTATTTCTATAGTATGAAGGAACAACACTTTGCTAACACTATTATTAATACTATCTTGTAAAGTTTTAATAAAAACTTCCCATTCAAGATACAATAACCAAAACTTTAACCATAACTAGACTTTTCAAGTCATGATAAAAGATGGATTTTATTCTTTTCTTTTAGCCCCTTTTCCTAATTTTTATAATGTACATATATTTCAATAAGAAAAAAAAGTCAATATAGGTAACCTCTAAGAATCAAGAAACAGCCAACAGCTTCAACTCCCTCCTTAATATAGTCCAAGGAATTCCAATAATCATAATAAAAGAGTATTTCTTTAGTGTTTAAAGAAGCAATCTTTTCATGACTGTAATTTAAGATGGATTTAATCACTGCCTAATGGCCAAGTCTCCTAATGAAATGCAAAGTCAACTTAAAAACAGAAGAGTTGCCTTATTAAATAAATGAATCAACTACAAATAAAATAAAGTTAGTATTTAAGTTTTTGAAAAAGAACGGTGTGCCTCTGGCTCATATTATACTACTGATTGTCCTCTCTTGCAGTGATTCCCTTGTTAAATCCCAGTGTTGCCTTATGATCATCCTTCTTCGGCTTGCCACTGAACTATCTTACCTTGATATGTCTGAAAGTCAAGTACTAGAAGAGATGATCCTTTTATTATACTTCAGTGTACGCAGGACTGATCGTTGGACGAGCCTTTACCAGGGGCTCAGCTGGTGCTTTTCCTCGGTAGTATGCAGTCACACAGCAGGGCACACACACAGAATGCAGTGCTATTCCCCAAGGGCAGCCTCCTGAACCTGGACTGCAGTGCTGGGACGACTCCAAGCATTCCAGAACTCCCCTCTGTGGGTTTACACAGAGGCAGAAGCATATTTGGAAACTGAATTGAGCTGGTTCTTAATTGGGTAATTATGATAAACTGAAGAAAACTTTGTCTTTAAAACACTTAACAGTGAGATTTAATCTCTTGGTATTTACATTGCACACACTGAAACAGCAATCAACCCATTTATAATTTCTTATTATGTATAATCTTCTAACTGTGTATACTGGTAACTGAGAAAAATGACATGATATTCCCAAAGAGCAGATTTACTAAGTCATACTTTGCCTTGAATATCTAGAACAATTTGTGGAAAAACACTGCTTCCTATGTAAAGTTCACTTTGTCCTATTTAAAAAATAGTTTGCACTTCCAGGGCACACAGCAGCTAAGTGATGAGGGACTGAAAAGGGAGAGGCCTGGAACTGTAGCATTTAACAGAAAACAATGAAGTGTAATGGTTCTAGTACGTAATGAATAAATCATTATCCACAATATAGGTATAGATAAATTTAAGATTTTATAAGGCTGTATTTCTTAATAGTAATCACAACTTTTATTCTACACACCACATATTCATGGAACTGTCGGTATCAATGAAAGTTTTCTACATAAACCAGGCTATACTTCCATATATGACTCATCAGATATTTCTATATTGACATTATTTCTAATCTGAAACACTTAACAATTCTACTTACAGAGAGTAGGTAAACAGAATATATTCACTCTTGGTTTACTTTACCAAGTTTTTACTTTTTAAACTTCTAAATTCTTACACTGCTATTGATGGCTTAGGATATGTTTACGTACTGTAATAATTCATAAAACTCCAAAATTCACAGCAACAAAGCATTAATTTGTGTATGTTATCTGTTAGAACATGTTTTATAGAATATGAGCAAACAGGAATTTACTAGATTCAGCTAAACAAATATAACTGCAAAGTAAAGATGAAAATACACTTCTGCTTTAATATTACAGTTTTTTCTTTCTTTCATGGCCTTCCCAGAGAAGTACCTCCACAGATTTACAGTAGGACATGTAAGTACTGTCCTCCTATTATGCAAGGAAGGAAAGTAAGACAACCTCTCATTCATACAGGACAAATAGCTATGCCAAAAGCACAAATTACATCTGATTATAGGGTATAACTTTTGTCATCTTTCTTTTCATAATCTAGCCACTTACACACTTTGACTTTTTACTTCCATTTGGGTTTATTAACATCAAAGCTTTGTTATCACTTACTGTTCCTTGAGACAGTTTTACCTGAGGCAGTAAAATACAAAAACTTGTTGGCATTCTTGCTTTACTGTTTCAAGAAAGCTTTAGTTTTCACTGGGCTTACAATGTTTCATGGATATTAAACTTCTGTATGTTGCTGTAAAGTTTATTTCCCTTGGAATACAATTTTTAATGTACTACCATTAAACCCAATGCACTACTCACAAATATACTCTGAGTACACTCCAGTAGGTTCTAGTTTTACCAACTGCCAATGTCTTATTAATGTCTTCTCTCTTTTCACAAAAATAGTCAGACAACTTGAAATAAAAGAATGCAACGCCAATTTAATTGTATGACTTGTTTAGGATTCTCAGAGCAACTTAAAATAGCTCCACATATTACATAATTTGGGTTTTAAAAATATTCATTGATATGCAACCGAGTCCTACCTCTGATGAAATCTGAAAATTCACTTCCCAATACATGTTTTATTGTTTAGACATGACCATCTACATTCCCTGCTTTTAATCATTTAAAATTTGTGACCACTTTGTTTCACTCGGGTTGTACTCACAAAATATAAAATATGAATTTAATTATCAAAGAAAAACCATTTTTGAGATTCTTACTATTTTAGCATTCTAATAATTTTTTTTGGTATCATTAATCTACAATTACATGAGGAACATTATGTTTACTAAACTCCCCCCATCACCAAGTTCCCCCCACATACCCCATTGCAGTCACTGTCCATCAGCGTAGTAAGATGCTGCAGAATCACTACTTGTCTTGTGTTGCACAGCCCTCCCTGTGCACCCCCCACATTATGCATGCTAATCGTAATGTCCCCTTTCTTCCTCCCCCCTCCCCTCTTATACCTCCCTTCCCACCCATTCTCCCCAGCCCCTTTCCCTTTGGTAACTGTTAGTCCATTCTTGGGTTCTGTGAGTCTGCTGCTGTTTTGCTCTTTCACTTTTTTTGTTCTTATACTCCACAGATGAGTGATAGCATTTGATACTTGTCTTTCTCCATCTGGCTTATTTCTGAGCATAATACCCTCTAGCTCCATCCATGTTGTTGCAAATGGTAGGATTTGTTTTCTTCTTATGGCTGAATAATATTCCATTGTGTACATGTACCACATCTTCTTAATACATTCATCTACTGATGGACAGTTAGGTTGCTTCCATTTCTTGGCTATTGTAAATAGTGCTGCGATAAACATAGGGGTGCATATGTCTTTTTCAAACTGGGCTGCTGCATTCTTAGGGTAAATTCCTAGGAGTGGAATTCCTGGGTCAAATGGTATTTCTAATTTTAGTTTTTTGAGGAACTTCCATATTGCTTTCCACAATGGTTGAACTAATTTACATTCCCACCAGCAGTGTAGGAGGGTCCCCCTTTCTCCATATCCTCACCAACATATTTGTTGTTGTCTGTCTTTTGGATGGTGGTGATCCTTACTGGTGTGAGGTGATATCTCATTGTGGTTTTAATTTGCATTTCTCTGATGACTAGTGATGTGGAGCATCTTTTCATGTGTCTGTTGGCCATATGACTTTTTTCTTTGGAGAACTGTCTGTTCAGTCCTGCTGACCATTTTTTGATTGGATTATTTGCTTTTTGTTTGTTGAGGTGCGTGAGCTCTTTATATATTTTGGATGTCAACCCTTTATCGGATCTGTTATTTATGAATATATTCTCCCATACTGTAGGATGCCTTTTTTTCTATTGGTGGTGTCCTTTGCTGTACAGAAGCTTTCCAGTTTGATGTAGTCCCACTTGTTCATTTTTGCTTTTGTTTCCCAATTCTAATAATTTTTAAATTTAATGCCATGATACATTATTCATATTAAACTTATAGTTTCAGGGTTTCCTAAAAATAATTTGTTAGATGATATTTTTAGTAACATTGGAAAAACTCATCAAAAGCAAGGCATTAGAAGTTTGTGGTAACTGGTTCTATACTCATCTTCGCTGTTTCTGAGCTCTCATTCTTCATGAACTGTTATATTAGCCCCTCTCCCTCTAACTATGGGCTTTTCTCTCCAGTAGCAGTCATTATAGATCCCTTTGACATGGCCCATGTTTCACTAATTCTAATTTTCCAGAGCAATTTACAATCAGGATCTTCAGCTTTTTCTTTTTAACAGAAGGGAAGTGTGGATTAGGTCTATAAGCAGTTTGTAGGATTAACCACACCCTCTGCTTTTACTCCTGTTACAATGGGAGAAGAATCCTTGTTATTATCAAAGGCCAACCTTTCTACCTGTGGAGTAGACTCTATTAACTTCCTTTCTCAAAGACTTCAACTTCTAAGTATTTCCCCATAGATCTGTACCAATGTTTGCCTCATCACATCATTCTAACAGCATTTAAACATCCTTTATCTAACCTTACAAAAAAAAAAAAAAAAAAAGCAAAACCTGTCCTTGGTCTCCTATCTCCTGCTTGTCTTTTTTAATACCCTTTACGGCAACACTTCCAGAAAGTACAGACACACCTCTCAGATACTGCAGATCCAGTTCCAGACCACTGCAATAGGGCTAATATTGCAATAAACTGATCAGCATTTGGGGATTGCCCAGAGATCTTTTTGTTAGTTGAATCTTATTGTGGTCAGAAAACATACTTGTATGACTTGAATCCTTTTAAGTGTACTGAAATCAGTTTTATGGCTCAGTATCTTGGTAAATGATTCTTCTGTACTTGAAAAGAATATATACTATGTTATTGTTGGGAGGAGTGTTCTATAAATGTCAATTAAGTCAAGCTGATTGATAGTGTTGTTTAAATATTCTATACTTATAATAATTTTCTAACTATTGTTCTATCAATTATTTAAAGAAGGTTATTCACATCTTAAATTATAATTGTGAATTCACCTATTTCATCTGGTAGTTTTATAATATTTCACTTTATGTATGTTGGAACTCTTTTAGGTATTTAACATTTTGGATTTTTATGTTCTTTTGATGAATTGACCCCTTTATCATTATGAAATGGCCTTCTTTATTCCTGATAACATTCTTAGATGTGGAATCAAGTATGCTGAATATTAATACAGCCACTCCTGCTTTCTTTTGTAGAATTGTAGCATGATATGTATTTTTCCAACCTTTTATTTTTAATCTACAGGCATGCCTCAGAGATATTATGGGTTCAGTTCTAGACAACCACAATAAAGAAAACAGAATTCAAAATAAGACACCCAAATGAATTTTTGATTTCCTGGTTTATGCATGCTATACTGTAGTCTATTAAGTGAGCAATAGCATTATGTCTTAAAAAATGTACATACCTTTTCAATATTTTATTGCTAAAAAAATACTTCCATCATCTGAGCTTTCATCAAGTCATAATCTTTTTGCTGAAGGGTTTTGCCTCTATGTTGATGGTCCCTGAGTGATTGGATAGATGGTAGTTGCTGTGGCAATTTCTTAAGACAACACGAAGTCTTGTCACATTGACTGACTCTTCCTTTCACAATTTCTCTGAAGCATTTAATGCTGTTTGACAGCAGTTTATCCACAGAACTTCTTTCAAAATTGGAGTTAGTCCTTTCAAACCCCACCACTGCTTCATCAACTAAGTTTAAGTAATATTCTAAGTCCTGTGTTGTCACTTCAACAGTCTTCACAGCATCTCCATTGGAAGTAGATTCCATTTCAAGAAACCACTGTCTTTGCTCATCCATAAGAAGCAACTCCTCATCCATTCAAGTTTGATTGTAAAACTGTAGCAATTCAGTCACATCCTTAGGTTCCACTTCCAATTCTAGTTCTCTTGCTGTTTCTATCACATCTGCAGTTATTCCCTCCACTGAAGTCTTGAGCCCCTTAAAGTCATCCATGAGAGCTAGAATCAACTTATTCCTAACCGCTCTTAACAATGATATTTTGACCTCTTCCAGTGAATCATGAATGTTCTTAATGGCATCTAGAATGGCGCATCCTTTCTACAACGTTTTCAGTTTACTCTGCCCAGCTCCATCACAGGAATCACTATGTATAGCAGCTATAGCCTTTCGAAATATATTTTTTTTTAATAACACTTGAAAATTGGATTAACTGCTTGATCTGTGGGCTGCAGAAAGGATGTTGTGTTAGCAGGCATGAAAACAACATTCATCTCATGTTCATCTCCATCAGAGCTCTTAGGTGACCAGGAGCATTGTCAATGAGCAATAATATTTGTCAAGTAATCTTTTTTTCTGAGTAGGTCCCAACAGTGGGCTTAAACTATTCAGAAAACCATGTTGTGAACATAGGTGCTGTCATTCAGGCTTTGTTGTTCCACTGATAAGAGCGCAGGTAGCACAGGGCCTAGGATTTCTGAATGGTCAGTGAGCACTGCCTTCAACCCGAAGTCACCAGTCACATTAGACCCTAATGAAAGTCAGTTTGTCCTTTGAAGATATGCACTGACTTCTCTCCATCTATAAAAGTCCAAAGGCAGTGTTTCATCTACATTGAAAATTTGTTTAGTGTAGCCACCCTCTTACTTTAGTCAGACCTTCTGAATAACTTGCTGCAGCTTCTACATCAGCATTCGCTGCTTCGCTTTGCACTTTAGTTATGGAGATGACTTCTTTCCCCCTGAAGCCTCTACGAGCTTCCGACTTTTCTTCTGCAGCTTCCTCACCTCTCTCAGCTTTCATTAAAATGAGTATAATTAGATTAAGCTTTGGCTTAAGGGAATGTTGTGGCTATTCTGATCTTCCAGCCAGACCATTAAAATTTCTCCATATCAGCAATAAGGCTGTTCTGCTTTCTTATCATTCATGTGCTCACTGGAGAAGCACTTTCGCCTTCAAGAACTTTTCATTTGCCTTCACAACTTGGCTGGCTGACTGATGCAAGAGACCCAACTTTTGGAATCTCAGTTTGACAAGCCTTCTTCACTAAGCTTGGTCATTCCAGCTTTTAACTTAAAGTGAGACACACGCAACTCTCCCTTTCACTTGAACACTTAGAAGTTGTAGGGTTATTGACTGACCTTATTTCAATATTGCTGTGTCTCAGGGAATAGGGAGGCCTGAGAAGAGGGAGGGAGATTGTGGAATGGCCTATCAGAACACGTTCACTGTCTTAAACTGGACCAGTTTGTGGTGTCCCAAAACAGTTACAACAGTACCATCAAATATCACTGATCATTATAAGCAATATAATAATTTTAAAAAGTATGAAATATTGCAAGAATCACCATAACATGACAGAAACACAAGGTGAGCAAATGCTGCTGGAAAAATGGCACTGATAGACTTGTTCAAAGTAGGGTTGCCACGAACCTTCAATATGTAAAAAAAAAAAAACAGTATCTGCAGAGTTCAATAAAGTGAAGCACAATAAAATGAGGTATGCCTGCATATCTATTCACTCTCTTTGGTTCTTACTTCATTATCTCTTGTCAACCCTTTCTAATTAAATTTGTCCTAAGTATTTCACTGAAATTTGTCAA